>NW_026555229.1:6040000-7478500 GCF_021234165.1 Pteronotus mesoamericanus
TCTCTCACTCACTCACTCTCACTCCGTACCGCCTGGGGACCACCCATCCGCACAGGCTGACTCCTGTGACATCAGACCAGACTTCCAAACTCTAATACTCTGAAAGTTTGGGGTCAGGGTTCTGGGAAGAAGGGTCCCCCGTGGCTACTTAATACGTTCCTGCACCTGTGCTCAGAGAGCCCATCTTGTGAGTTATTTATAGAACCGAGGTGTGGGGCTGTCAGGGGTAGAGTTTGGGTGTTGCTTTTCCGTTTTTCCACACAGCTCCCTCCCCCAGCCTTGTTTCTGTAGGCCCTAGGGAAGTCACCAAGGCGGTGACCCAGGTTCTGCTTCTCCAGCTGCTGTTTATGTAATGAGTGTCCTGGTGCCGCTGCTGTGGCTGACATGATCCATGATGTTGGCATACCAATGAGGAAGTAAACAAAAGCAGCCATGTTAGTTTCAAGCCCTACTGGAAACACATTGCGGGGTGGAGGGGAGCTTCCGGAGGGAGAGCAGAACTCCAGGTATCTATGTGGATGAGGCCTGGACAGCCAGCGGTAGCGCAGGACGGTGTCTCACCCATTTGGATTATTCCGGATAGCCCACTCTCCGTGTGTGAGAATCAACTGCCCTCTGTGTGCCTGTCTGTGTTGCATGCGCCTGCATGAGCAAACCTTAAAGTATGTGTCTTGTCTTCCTCATCCTGAGCCCTTTGCTCCCAGCTCAGCCCTCTATCACAGCCCTCCCACATTTGGGGAGGGGAAGTGGAAGACTGAAAAAGAATCCTGTGGGTTTAAGGTTGAGCCGCCTTACAATCTGGTTTCAGGCAGCTGGCTCCCCTGGGCTGCCGGCTGAGTGATTATGGAACCACATCCCCTCCCATTGTATACACCCTGCAGCAGCGGCCAATGTCAAAACCGCCTTCCCCCTCAGGCCTCTGGGCCTGGCTTTGGAGCTGGACTGAGGCAATACTTCCGTCCCCTTCCATGGAGGGGGGCTCCTCCTAGGTCCCTCCCTGGTCCCCTGGCTTTCAGGGTTGAGTCATACCAGAAGGAAGGGGGTTGGCCTGAGACTGTCTGAGCCATTTCTGAAGCCCCAGTTTGGGGCCTGGGGCGGAGGTTGGGCTCTGGTTGGACTGGGAGTGTTTCTGGGTGGGGGCCCCTGGAGGCTAGTCGAGGCCAGTGGGGAGCTTGGGTATGAGGAAGCAGCTAGCAAGGGCCGGTTATAGATGAGGGCTCTTTCCGTTGGAGGGACCAGTCTGAATGAGTCACTGTTTAGCAATTAAAAAACGTACACAGACAACTAACAAAAGGCAGGAGGGCTGCCACTGGCTGAGGGCAAAGACAACAAATAAAATTTGCTGTATAATTAGTTTTCAATTCAGTGGGCTAGCTCTGGGTTTTTGTGCCAGGACAGGGCCTCTGGTTTCTTAAAGGAAGTGTGGGGGGTGGAGAGAGGAGCCATTTCCCCCTCCTTCCCTACTAGGGTTAGAAAAGGCAGAAGCCTAGGGAAAGCAGATGAGCCGGAGGGCAGGCAGAGCACAGACTCCCCCACTATTGGGAAGCTGCTGCTATTAATAAAGATGGAAGGGGTTGGGGGAGGAGGCTGGGAAAAGGCAGAGGCAGGAGAAAGGGGGCTGTCCAGTTCTCAGTCCTGGGATTGGCAGAGGAAAGTGAGAGGAGGAGAAAGGCTAAGATGTGACTGAAAGGAACAGAACCAGGGTGCTGAGTGTACGTGTGCTCCCACCCCCAGTTTTGCTCTTAGCTGTGTCTGAATGCTAGGGGTGTCTTTCATTTGGTGGCGAGAAAACATAATTGTACCTAACTTGGTAGTAGGAGGGTGTCTTTAGATGTGTGTCTGTGTTTACTCGTGTCTTTGAGACTGTCTGCCTTGCCCTCAAATGCACCTGTCTCCTGGTTGTGTAGTTGGGGTGTGGGAGGGGCGGCACATGCACGCAGAGTGTACCTTGGGGTTCCCACCAGCAGGTCTCTGATCGCTAGCTCATGGGAGGAATTAGATGGAAGCAGGCCCTGAACTTTGTCAGCAGCTGTGCGTGTGTTTGTGTGTGTGTGCTCGTTTTTGATCCTGGCGTGGGCAGACTCAGAAGTAGTGGGTTGCATCAGGGCCAGATGTGCAATTCTGTTTGCTCAGCATCTGTGCCCCCTAGCCTGACTCTCATCCTCCTCCAGCTCCCCGCTCTAAGCCCTCAGGAGTCTCTGCTGCCCCAGGGTACTGGGGTTGGAAACCCTTCAGTAGCTCAGCATCACTCCATGTGAGTTGGACTTACTGAGTGTGCAGGAAGGGGGCCCCACCCAGGGGGAGGGGGTGAGCTTTGGGGAACCTGAATGGAAGAACCTATTTCACTCTCTCCATCCTCTGGGCCTACCAGGGGGAGGGGCTTTCCCTGGGCCTCTGTTCCCTTGGGAATCAGTCCTAAAGGACTTCCGCTGGTACTGTGGATGAAAGCAGCAGAATTCTCCTGGACATAGGAGCAGAAGCGTGGAGACTTGGCACATGCCTTGAAATGTAGCTCTGCTTCTTGTGCTTCCTCTTCTGTCCTCCTGGGAGAGGGGAGGGGGCAGCTGCTGAAATGCCCCATTGGCTAGAAATAGAAAACCCTGATCAACCTCTTCCCTGTGACCCCAATCCACTAACTCAAAAGCACTCACATGCGCATGGGCCAGTGGCCTGGAACAGGGGCCCAGTAGGAAGGCCCCTTCTTGGTGGGGCGGGGACTGCCGGGGGTCTCATGTCCCGCTCTGTCCTTGGGGAGGTGGAGTGCAGGTCGCGCTGTCCTGAGGCCTGGATGCCTGTTGCATGAGCCCTGGAGGCCACTCTCTGGGACGTGTCTAGACTAAATATGTTCTCTCTTGGGGCTCTGGGAGGCTGAGAGCCTAAGATTAGGACATTTAGGTAGGCTCAGGCCTGGCAGCCCTAGGTCTTCAAACCCTCTTCCAGCCACTGGGTTTAGGGGTGCATCTGAGTAACGTTACTGGTGTGAGCAAGGAGCACCCCTATCTGAAGACCCCTCTCCACATGGAAAGATGACTCAAGGCTGAACTTTGTGTGTGAAGGGCTATGCAGGGGGTGTGTGTGTGTGTGTGTGTGTGTGTGTGTGTCCAGGTCGTAGTTGTGCTTCTTCGTCATTTGTAGGACCCCATATCAAGGCTAGAATGTTCTTCGCACTCTTGGAAATTTAGAGTTGACACGTTCTCCACGGAGGGGATCCTACTGCTTGGGCCAGTTTGTGGTTTGCAGCTGCTGGGGGTGTTGTCACCTTGCTCTCACTGCCCTTGATGGAGGGGTTGCGTGGGACACTGGAGGGGGGCCTGGGTCTGCACTCTGTGTGTCTGTATCGCGTAGGCTGTAGGAGTGAGGGTTGCCCACTGCTGCCTTGTCCCCCACCGTACTCCTGAGGCAGGGTGGGAGCTGGGGCGGGGAGGCTGTGCTTTCAAGGTGTGAGTGTCATGTAACTGCCACTTCTGTGACCATCCTGAGTCTGCACAGAGCAGGGACTGGTTTGGCCTGTCTCCATGGATCCCAGGCAGAAGCCTTGGACAGAGCCCCCCCCCCCCCCGCCCCACCTCCACCCCAAGACACTGCTGACACAGCCGGGCGCCCGTCACGCACGCCTATTGATTTCTCCGGCTCCTGCAGCTCTGGGAGCTGTGTATTCATGTCAGTCTGCAGGTGTGTGTGTGTAGCTGGCACGTCTGGTTGAGAATCTCACGTGTGATGAAATTTTTTGTATCCCACGTGTATATCTCTGAGAAGGTACAATGTGAGTGACTGGCTGAATTATGTAGTTGTCCATGCATGTGCGGTGCGGGGTCAGAAAGATCACACGCATGTGTGTGTTTGCAAGAGAGCAAGCGTGCTGCACACCTGCGAGGCGAAGTTGCGCGTGCGTGCGTGACTGTCGCATGACAGTGCTGGCGGGACTGCCTGCTCAGCCTGTGGCTGGCTGTTGTAAGTCTTAGGCGACTTTGCTTACCTGGTGGTGTGGGAATTAGGGAGGGAAGGGGGAGATGGGATTCACAGTAGGGCGAGCTGGTTGCCTGCGGCAGTATCAGAGGTAGCTGCCCGGAGGGATCCTGCAGTGCTGTATTGGGGGCAGTCTGGGCGGGCATAGGGAGAAGGGGAGTCCGGCTTAGACCCCTACCCTGGACTGAGCAGGCAGGCCTGTTTGGCCTCATCCCTTGCTCTGGGAAAGGCTTCCTTCCCGGCTGGCCTGGCATTCAAACCCAGACAAAGGGGGGCTTTCTCTCTCGCCTCTTTGTTCTGCTGCCCCAGAGCGCTGCTCTCTGCATGGCAAAAGCTAATTTGACTCTGCAGCTGGGAAACCCTCTCTGGGGTCCGCCGGGGCTTGCCTCCCAGGTGCTGCTGCTCTCCTTGCCCTGGCTCCTGTCTCTTCTCTCTGGGTCTGTGGTTGCCCCAGCCTGGGAGTCACAAGGTACGCCAGGGCAAGGACTGAGGCATGGAAAGGCATCTAGGGCAGGCAGACGCGGCCCTGGGCCCAGGGGCACGTGCTGCGGCCCGGGGAGTGAGAAGGCTAACGTGGTCCTAGGAGGAGGTCTTCTTCGGTGGGAGAGTGGGCATGGGTTTGGCAGCTGGGGAGGAGGTTAGGATAGGGTGGCTCTGGAGCAGGGGCTACAGCATGAGAGTTGGCGGGGGCGGGGGTCTGAGCGGCTCAGCTCCTGTCTTCCCGCCCTCCACCCTCCCACCACAGGGGCTGCTGGGCCCAGTCGTGGCCTTGTTTGAAAACCTCAAGCCTGTCTTTGGCCCAGCCCCTGGGGCCCTGTTCCCTCCTGACCTTGCTTCTCTACAAGGTTGACTTGTGGGTTTTATTATTATTTATTAACTTTTATACAGCCTAGAGTCCCCAAGGCCTCACCCGTCTGCCTAGTCCAGTCTGGCACCAAAAATGCCAGCTGGGCCTGGCCAGTCAGGCTCCAGAGGGAATGAGGCTTTCCCAGGGCAGGAATGGAAGGGGCTTAGGATGGATTGTGCCTTTCCAGGCAGGGAGGGTCATCGGGGGAATGGCTCAGGGCGGCCTAAAACACTGGGCGACTGGAACGAGGAGGGGTGTTCGGGGGCCTTGGAGAAATGGGAATGAGGTGCCCTCAAGCTTTCTCGATGCTTTTGCCCGCACAGACCCAGGAGCAGACCTCAGGGACAGGGACAGGAGTGGGCAGGTCCCATCTGGCCCAAGGGCTGCTGAGTGGGGCTGGGCCTCACATCACCCCTCCTCTTGCCGGAGGCCTGGTCCCTCAAATGCGTCTAGTCTAGACCAAGGTTCCCCACTTCGCTCTGCTCCCCCTGGCTTCCACACACTTGAGATGTGCCGCAGTTCAGGTGACTTCCTGTGGGCTGGAAGCAGTTTATAAAGTGCCCCCACCCCACAATGACAGCCCTCACGCTGAATCAAGGTGAAAAATCTGGTCCTGTCTCAGCTCTGCATTTTTACCACATGGGAAATGGGGCCTCAGCTCTCAGCAGCTCTCCGGGGTTTGGGATGTGGAGAGGGGTCCAGGCCTGGCTTCCTCTGCTCCCCATCTTCCGGCTTCTTAGCAGCCCGATTCAGTCACTTGGGGTAACCGAGGTAAGGGGTAATGAAGGGGCAGCAAAGGGCTATTTCCCTCCATCCCCCTACTTTCTCAGTGCCTGGGTGGCAGTGGTCCTCCCAGGCCCCTGCTTCCCCCGCTGTTGTCTGTGGCAGGATTGAGATCTCCTGTCCCCCGGGAGGGCACTCCCTGCAGGAGTGAGCTGGCCAGCGCGGCCCCCTCCCCTGCCCCTAGGCCAGAGACTGGAGCCCAAGGGCCTGGGAGCTGGAGGAGGGGACATGGAAAACCCAGCCACATTGGGCTCCTACCCCAGAGGGCTCTGGGCAGGCAGGAACCAGGGCCTGGGACTGGTGAAGCGAAGGGGAGATGCTGCAGGGTCCCAGGGCAGAAGTGCTACCAGGAAAAGCCCTGGGAAGGGACTGAGCCACACACACTCCCTCCCCCGCAACCCAGGACTGGACAGGGGGTGCCTCCCTTGGCTGTGCCCTGAGGGGTCAGCCATGAACTCCCTGAAGTGGTTTCGGGGGCGTGGGGGAGAGGGGAGGGGCCTCCCTCTGGTCTGGAGAGTTGGATTTGGGCAGCCCCATTCCTACCCTCTGAGGGAAACTGGGCTGGGAACCCGTCTGGGCTGCCCTTTCCTGTGTCTCTGCCTCAGGTGCACCCCTAATCAGATACTGGTGGGCTTGAGCAGGGAGTCCGTGCTGCACAGATTTGGGGGGAAAGTTCGTGGGACCTGGGCTTTCAGCTGTCCGGGGCATTGGGAAGGCAAGAGTGGCCTGGAGTCTGCGATGCATTGGGGGTTGGGGGGTCGTCCTCCTGAGTGTGGGCATAAGGTAACCAGCAGGCAAAAATCTTGAGGGCCAGTTGCTACAGGGGAGGTAAAAAGGCACAATGTCCCTGCAAGGGTGTCCTGGCCATCTTGCCTTTATGGTAGGCCTCCCTCAATTGTCTGGGGCCTTCAGGAGGTCCAGCCTTCACCCTGCAGGGGGTTGGAAGCAGGTCCATGTGCAGCTGAGCACAACACCGTGTGAGGTGTTCGCAAGGCAGAGTGTGCTTGTGTGTGTGCAGTAGTATGCGTGGATCTGGGCAGTACTGTGAGGCCCTGCCTGCCCTCTTCATACAGCCGTGGGCCATTCCACAGGCCGGGAGGGTGCACGATTACCTGCCTCTATTCCTGCCCCCCACCCAGCTATGCTTTTAAACAGATGCCCACTCTCAGATTCCAGCAGGTCCCTGTGCATGTTGGACTGGGGTGGGCGCCTGTAAGGTTCTGGGGGCAGGGCAGGGTCTCCTGGAGCAGGTTCTTAGTCAGGTTGTTGGGGGAGGTTGCCCCAGGCCTCCCCAGCTTAGCTGAGAGCCTCACAGCCACCTCCTCCTCTCCTCAGTGTTCTGGTTTTTGGTTTAGCCACCAACACAAAAGGGAGTCACTGAGCTCCTTACTGGCCTTGTTTTCCTCATATGTAAAATGGGTTGGGGGAGTGAGAAAGGGATTGGCAACAGCTTGGGAAGCCAGCTGCGTGTGGGTGGGAGCGGGGTCAAACTTGAGGGTCACTCGGAGGCCCATGAAGAGGAAAAAAAAGAATCTTTCCTCGTTGAGTGGATACTCACTCAGAGCTGGGCTCTGTGCAATTTGCTTTGCAAACCTTATGTGTAAAACCCATGGGTTTATTCAGTAAACATGTTATACATCTATAGGGTGCTGGGCCACACAAAGGCCCAGCACCCTATAGAAAGAGAGGAAGGGAGGGAGAGAGAGAGAGAAACATTGATTTATTGTTCCACTTATTTAAGCACTCATTGGTTGAGTTCTTGAATGCGCCCCGCCTGAGAATCGAACCTGCAACCTTGATGTATCAGGACAACACTCTGACCCACTGAGCTACCCAGCCAGGGCACAAAGCCCTATTTTCAAGAGACCTTGAGTTTTTTAGGGAGATCAAATCACGATTTGTAAGCTAAAATACAGAATAGTGTATTCTGTAGAACTTCCTGGGAAAACGGCATGGTAGACGCAGGGACTAGTGGCTACCGTGTTGGACAGCACAGCTGTAGAGAGAGCAGAATGTGACAACGCCACTGCATGTCCTGCACAAACTGAGCGGGGGCCATGAAAGTTCTCCTAGAGGAGTGGGGCCTTAAGCTGAGCCTTGAAAGGTAGACAAGGAGAGGGAGGAGGCGCTGTGGATTGCAGAAAACCCTCAGCGGGGTGCAGGGGGTTCACGTGTGTGGAGTGTTGGGGACAGGATCCTGTCAGGTCTTAAAAGAGCCTTCATTATGTTAAAATGTTTGGAAGAGGGAGTCATTGAGGGTTCTTGAGCAGGGGCAAGGCCCTGTTTGAAGGGGTGTGTCTGGTAGGAGGGGAGTGGCCAAGCAGAGGGGGCAGCTGGGATGGGCAGGGCTGGGGGCGGGTGCTGTATGGAGCCAGGAGAGTAAGGGCTGAGATGAGCAGCTTGGTCCAGCACCTTCTGGTAGAACTGGCCTCAGGTGTTAGGAGAGCCAGAGTCTCCTTTCCATCCGGGTCCAACTCGGGCTGAGGTAGCGAGCAGGGACTCCAGCGGCCCGGCCCTCAGCATGGAGAACAAGGGTGTTTGGCCCTCTGCGTCTGAAGGTGCTCATCTCTGAGACAGGGCTCCCCAGAGAGAGGCGGCATGACTTGGATAAGAACAGACCCTTCTGCCACATCACCTAGGTCTGTGTCCCAGTTCTCCCGCTTACTAGCTGTGCACTTTGGATGAATTACTTAACCTCTATGATTTCCTCCCCCTTAAAATGAGGATGATAGTACTTATCTCACAGCATTACTGGGATGATTAGATTCGTCTGAGGGAGGGGGCGGGGGTGCTTAGAACAGCAGCTGGCCTGACCCTGCCCTCAGAAAGCTCATGGTTTAGATATGTGTGAGAAGCTATTCCAGGCTTCCTGTTCCTGGGAACAGACTGGCCCGACAGCTCTCACCAACCAGGCCCCTGGGATTGCATGAGAGCCAGAAGAGGCTGCATGGCCGAAATGTTAAGTCACCTGGGACAAAGGATCTGTAGGATGGGTCTTTTCTAGAGAGGGAAGTTTGGTACTCACCCATGCTGGTAAGGGGTAGAGCCGCAGCCCCCTCTGATGCCCCTACCTCAACTGTCCCTGC
This sequence comes from Pteronotus mesoamericanus, assembly GCF_021234165.1. NCBI lineage: Eukaryota > Metazoa > Chordata > Mammalia > Chiroptera > Mormoopidae > Pteronotus > Pteronotus mesoamericanus. Next base: position 6,048,683 of record NW_026555229.1, read on the forward strand.
AGAAGATGCTGATGAAACAGCAGGACCGGCTGGAGGAGCGAGAGCAGGACATTGAGGACCAGCTGTACAAACTCGAGTCAGACAAGCGCCTGGTGGAGGTAGATGAGCCCAAGCTCATGGTACAGGGTGGGGGTGGCTTGGGTGCAGGACCTTGGGCCAGTTCCTCACTTGGGCTAGGATCTGTCGCGTGGTCAGCTCTGTGCCAGACCCCTCGGCCAGGCATTCAGTGAGCTGTTAGTGGGCGAGCCCTACTGATGCCAGGGGTACCCGCACAGAGTCCTATGCTACCAGCAGGTCACACCTTGTCCTTGGGAACCCTGGGAAGCCGGGGGGTTGGGGGTTCTGACTCCACTATCCAGGGTGTGAGACAGGCAGAAGTGGCAGCCGGAGATCCCAACGACCACTCTTGCCCCTGTGCCTGCAGGAGAAGGTGAGCCAACTGAAGGAAGAAGTGCGGCTGCAGTACGAGAAGCTGCACCAGCTGCTGGATGAGGACCTAGGGCAGACGGTGGAGGTTCTGGACAAGGCCCAGGCCAAGTTCTGCAGTGAGAATGCAGCGCAGGCGCTGCACCTCGGGGAGCGCATGCAGGAGGCCAAGAAGCTGCTGGGCTCCCTGCAGCTGCTCTTCGACAAGACAGAGGACGTCAGCTTCATGAAGGTGGGCTGGGCCCAGGGCCGGCTCGTGGGACCGGGGGCGTCCCTAAGTGGGAGCCTGTGATTCTTTACTCCCAGCCGGTTCCCCAGCCCATGCGCTCACAGGCCTTTGGAGCAACCCTGTTCCTCTCTAGTTCGGTGGCCTTGGGCAAGTTATCTATGCTCCCTAGACCTCAGCTCCCTCATCTATAGAATAGGGCTTATAATACACATCTACTTATTCTCAGTCCAAATTTTAAAAATCCCTGCACTCAAGGAAAAAAGTCTGGCAACTCATTTAACAGCAAAAATTGACTTGGCGTTGGCAATTTATGGCCTTTATTTATCTTGCTTGGTACAAATAATCAAACATTTTGCTGCAGAAACATTGATGTATTGGATTATGGTGCCTACTGGGGGTGATATGTAATACATGGTACAGGCACCATATTTCCCTTCTGAAATCCAAATAATTTCACATTGCAAAACACATCTGGCCCCAAAGATTTGGGGTAGAGGATTGAGTGCCTGCAGAACCTTCCTCCTAGGTGAGTTGTGTGGAGAAAATGATGGATGTATAAAAAGTACTTACAGTATTGTCTATCACATAGTAAGTGCTCAATAAATATCAGGGGGCCTTCTAAAAATGAAGGCGCCTCCACCATCCCCCTACCACCCGGCCACACTGTAGCCGGAGTCAGAAGGTCAGCGCTGCCTGGGGAGAGGGAGGAGGGGAGCTTGTGTCTTCCCTTCCCTTCCCTTCCCTTCCCTTCCCTTCCCTTCCCTTCCCTTCCCCTCCCCTTGTGCTGCCTTTTCCACTGACTAAACCTTTCCTCTCTCCCTAGAACACCAAGTCTGTGAAAATCCTAATGGACAGGTGAGCAGAGGGTCACTGGCCCTGCGGGGAGCACATCCAGGGGAGGGCAGGGAGGGCCAGGCCCACAGGGCGGTGGTAGGGCGGGCTCACCGGAGATGCCTCCTCACAGCAGATGCCCCGTCCGCTGCCCCCAGGACCCAGACCTGCACGGGCAGCAGCCTTTCTCCCCCTAAGATCGGCCACCTGAACTCCAAGCTCTTCCTGAATGAGGTGGCTAAGAAGGAGAAGCAGCTTCGGAAGATGCTAGAAGGTGAGGGTGGGGTCCTCAATGGAAGGGAGAGAGCCCTTTGGGCAGGGGTATTTACCAGAGCCTTCCCTGTGAGAGGCAGCATGGCCTCGTCAGGTAGACCTTTCTAGCTGTGGGACTTTGGGCAAAGGCATATTACTTCCCCGAGCCTCTGTTTCTTCAGCTGTAATACGGGAATGATCATAGTGCTTGCCTGCTAATGGAGTAGTGAGCATTGCCCAAAACGATGCATGACGTAGTGTGCTTGGTCCCATAGGTGAGAAAGGTCCCCACGGGAGAGGAGGCCCGGGTTGTTTAGGACGTGAACTTCAGTGTCTTTTGTCCCAAACTCTCCACAGGCCCCTTCAGCACACCGGTGCCCTTCCTGCAAAGCGTCCCCCTGTACCCTTGTGGCGTGAGCAGCTCTGGGGCGGAAAAGCGCAAGCACTCGATGGCCTTCCCTGAGGCCAGTTTCCTAGAGACGTCGTCGGGCCCTGTGGGCAGCCAGTATGGGGCAGCGGGCACAGCCAGCGGCGAGGGCCAGTCAGGGCAGCCCCTGGGGCCCTGCAGCTCCACGCAGCACTTGGTGGCCCTGCCCGCTGGCGCCCAACCAGTGCACTCGAGTCCTGTGTTTCCCCCATCGCAGTATCCCAATGGCTCCGCCGCCCAGCAGCCCATGCTCCCCCAGTATGGTGGCCGCAAGATTCTCGTCTGTTCTGTGGACAACTGTTACTGTTCTTCCGTGGCCAACCATGGCGGCCACCAGCCCTACCCCCGCTCCGGCCATTTCCCCTGGACAGTGCCCTCGCAGGAGTACTCACACCCGCTCCCACCCACACCCTCCGTCCCCCAGTCCCTTCCTGGCCTGGCGGTCAGAGACTGGCTCGACGCCTCCCAGCAGCCTGGCCACCAGGATTTCTACAGGGTGTATGGGCAGCCGTCCACCAAACACTACGTGACGAGCTAACGCCACGCAGGCGGCGGGGCGCTGGGGAATCTTCCCCCCCAGCCCCCAGTGGCTCGGGAATTATGCATCCAGAGACCTGCCCTTCTACCTTCCTGTCCTCCCTCCCTCCTCCTTCGTTCCCCCAAGTCTTGTCCTTTTGGATTTTGTTTTGTTTTGGGCTTTGTTTTTTTTTGTTTTTTTTTTTTTGTTTTTTTTTTTATGAATCTCCTGGACGCGGAGGTGACATGGGAGCTGGCCTGGGCCAGGGCCGCGGGTGGCCCTGGAGTTGGGAAAGCGTGTACCTCAAGGCGCTGAGCTCTCTCTCTGTCTCTCCTTTTTCCTTCCTCTCCTCCTCCTCCTTCCCACCTCCATGGCTACAAGGAGCCTCAGCTTTCCCTGAAGCCTTGCGGGGTGGGTGCGCAACCCTCCTCACCCAGCCCTGGAAGGAAGGACCAGTGCCCACTGGCCCGCTTCTCTTATTTTTCTTTTGGGCAGTTTGATCACTGACTGAGTAAGGAATGACCTGTAGATTGTGGGGCTTTTGTTTTTTAATTTTTTTAAAGCAAAGAATGATTTCTCCTGCTTCCTTCTCACCATCCTCCCAGACGGAGTTCAAAGGCCACTTCTCAAGCAGCTTTTGGCACCTTCAGCCTCAGAGTGGAATCTTACAGGCAGGAAGCCCATGTCCAGGAAAGGGAAAAAGGAACTTTGCCAATGATAGTGACCACAGCAAAAACAAATAATAATAATATTAATAATAATAAAGAGAAATAAATAATTACATAAAAAAAATCATAGCACAGCCCTTGTTGAGGTCAGTGGGGGAGGAGGGGCTGCCCTGAGTTGGGGCCTCGCCTGGATTTTGACACAGCAACTTCCTGTAGTGAGCACTTTGTATGAATTGTGGACTTCTGTTCTCAAGGCGCAGGTATTTATTCTGTAATCTGTCTAGAGCACACGGAAATCCGACCTAATAAACATAATGGCTCAGTCCCACTCCCTGCCTCGCCTCTTACCCCAACTCCCTTGGCCCTGGGCTCTTCAGGCTTTTGTGTGGGGAGGGGCCCTCTAGGAATGGAAGCCCCTGCCCTCCTGCCTGATTCTCTCCTGGGTCTAGCCTGTCCCAAGCCCGTGAATGTCAACCCATAAGGCACTAACTAGAGCTACTCTTGGCCTTGGGTTCATTTGGGAAATATTTGCTGAGAGCCTTCTAGGCCCACCCCCCTGCTGCAAAGGCCTCGGCATCTCTGAGTTTCTGCTAACATGCTCTTAGGACAGACAGGAAGAAATGTAAGTCAAGGATTACTTCCTTCAGTCCACAAATATTTATCAAGAACATGCTAAGTGCTAGGCACTGTGTAGAAGTAAAGCAAGACCTTGTTGGAATTTGCTCTAACGGCCTTACCCACTCCCCACTGGGAGGTGGGGTTGCTCTGCTCCATGCTTCCTTCGGTGACTTGGGCTGTGGGCCCTGAGCATGGAAGGTCAGGCAGGAAAGTCCTTGGCTCTGGGTGGTGTGGAAGCAGGGTTGCAAAGTTAAAATACATCCTACCTTTATTCCCTTTGGCAGAGCTTCTCAAAGTCTAGTGTGTCTTGGGAACGTATTAATCAAAAGGGCTGATTCCTGGAGCCCCACTTAGACCCAGTGGGGATCACTGAGCCCAGGAACCTGCACTTTTAACTCCCTGGTAATTCTGACACATCCTGGGGATTCAGAAGTGCAGCCACAAGGGACTGTCCAGGGTCCTGCTTATCACAGGGACCCCTGAGATGGGAGGAGGGGATGGGACACACCAAAGGCCCTTCTTTGCAGTCGGGCTGACCTCTTTAAAAACATCCCCGGTTTGTTGCCTAACACTGCGTGGATCTGCTTATGTTGTAAAGCAGCCCGTGCCTTCCCATATAGTAGCTGCCGGAGCGGCCCTGCCTCAGGGAACCTGGAGCAAGCCGTAAGTCTGGGGCCGCGGCCCATGTCTCACCGACCCCTGGTTACCCCTCCTCTCAGAACAATAAGGACCCAGATTGTAGAACACAGTCAGGCCTGTTGGGTTGGCCAAGCCGGAGTTTCGATCCTGCTAAGTACCTCTGTCCTGTCCTGTGGGAGCAGAAAAGGGCTCAGCGTGGGGCGGGTGGGCCCTTGTTCCGTTGCTCCCCGTCTCCTACTTGGGCAGAGAGCCAGCCCCAGGAGCAGGATGACAGCAGCCCGCCTGCCCCCTTCCCTTCCCCTGCACCTGTTCAGGGCTGAGGAGAGGGGGCAGATGGCGGGAGCACGGCACCCCCAAAGCAGGGTGGAGGACGCCCGGGGGCAGGTGCCGGTGGACAGACAGAGATTTAACTCTGCTCACATCTGTTACTGTGTCACTGTCCCTTTCTCTAGCTGTCAGGAACCCGGGACATCCTCTGTGCCAAGAGCTGGGAGCCAAGACAGAAAGCTGCCCAATTTCTTTCCCACTTGGCCTAGTTTTGTTTTAGCTGGAGGGAGGGGTCCTGTCTCCAGATGCATCAGTCAGATGGGGATACGGAGACTCGGGTGGTAGCGGGATGAGCTCGAAGGACGCCGCTCCCCACCCCCACTCTGAAAGCGTACCCCAGGCAAGTACATACTCGGGCTGCAGGCAAAGCAACCAGCTGCCTGGGGGGCGGCCTGGGGGTGCCTGGGCAGCCAGGGAGGCAGGGAGGCGCTAGCCCCATCCAGCTGTCCCCAGCTACCCAGCTGTCCCTGGCTTTGTAGGAGCAGCTGTCACCCACCTCCCAGAAGGGTCAGGGGTAGAGGAGGCCCAGAAAGAGCTGGGGCTGCCTCAGGACACAGGACCCACTGGAGAAGGTGTGGGTGTGTTGTGGGGACCTCCCACCCCCTGCACTGGTGTGCACGCTCAGGTGCCTCCTGCACCCACAGGCACGCCCTGTGTCTCACTCCGCTAACGACTCGGAGATACCGGCTTTCACACCCCAGCCGTGCCCTCCCGCCTTCCCCGAGAGGCGATCACTCCTCCCCTTTCCGGGAAGGGCTGGGTGTTGGGACCGTGTCTTACCCCACCCCACCGACCGGGAGGGAGGGAGAGGGCGGCGGCTCCTGTGGCCCAGATGTGTGGGGACCCGCGGGGAGGCGACCACCGGGGGGTTTCCTGAGCCCGCCACCCCCGCCGGCCCCAGCTCTTTCATGTCGCTGCCCTCCCCCGTCCCAGCCCGGAGCCGAGCAGCTGCGCCCCGCTCCCCGCCCCCAGCCTCTCTCCCAGCTGTCTTTAGGGTGGGGCTGGACAGCTGGGGAACAGCTGCAAGGTGGGGGGGTGGCGCTCAGGTGCCCCGCGCAACAGCCGGAAACAGTCTCCGTGCCCGGGGGGGCGGGGTGCAGGGGACAGGGGGACGGCAAGGCCCGGGGGCTGGTCGGCTCCTCTGCCCTTTCCCCAGCGCATCTGGCCGGGACAGCTGAAAGCCGGGTGACCTCAGATCAAAGCCCCTCCCGGCTTCAAAGGGCACCCTGGGGGCGGCGGCAGCGGCGGGGCAGCCGGGAACACCCTGCGCAGCGAAGCCGCTGAGTCAGCGTTCCAGGCCTCTCTCCCTACGCCGAGACCCCACGTTCTCAGCTCGCTGCTGGGTTCACACCCACCCACTCAGCTCCTAACGTGGCCACCATGCCCTTTCCTCAGACACCTTCATTTTCTCCCATCTGAGGGTGGGGAAGAACCGGTGAACACTTTCAGGACTAGATCCGGCTCCCTGGGGGATTCCCTACCTTACCTCTTCAACTTGTAAATTCCCCCGGGGGTGGGGGGCGTCTAGGTCATGTTCTTCCTCAGCCCAGCTCTAGGCCTGAAAAGAAAGCGGGCGGGGATGCTGCTCTTACTGGGGCTGAGCGGTGCACAGAAATGGAAGATGATTCCTGGGTAGCCGCGGACAGACCCCACCGCATTTTAGGCTCTCTTCTGAAGTGAGGGTCTCCATGTATGACTTCGGAAAACTTACTTGGAGGGGCTTAGAAACAGTGGCCTCTAGAGCCCAGGATCCTGGCACTGGCTTTAGAGGCCTTTGAGCCCTGCTTCTGTGAGTTAAAGGGGCAAGGAGTGGTGGAACCGAGGGCAGGACTGAGGCAGGACCTGGGACGCAGGGCTAGGATCCCAGAGGCTTCGCTGGAGGCTGAGGGGGATGGAACAGGTAGGGGTGTGGAGCAGAGACGGCCAGGGTTGTGGGGCTCAGAGGAGCGGTTAGAGACCCGGACCAGGAGGGGGCTGGCCTTGGGAACAGAAGCTTCTTCCTTCAGCTTCTTTCTCCCAACACTCCTCTTTCCACTCCCATCCCAAAGGTGTTCTTCCCTTCCAGGGGAGGGTGTAGTCACCCTCTGCTTTAATTCCTCCTGTGACTGAGAAATTACAACCTCAAGAAGCTCCCCTCTTCTTTTTTTAAATTTACCATTTTAACTATTTTTTGAAATATTTTATTTATTTATTTTTAGAGAGAGGGAAGGGAAGGGGAGAGGGAGAGAAACATTGATCGGGTGCCTCTCACGTGCATCTAGGGACCTGGCCCACAACCCAGACATATGCCCTAACTGGGAATCGGCCCTGCGGCCTTCTGGTTCACAGGCTGGTGCTCACTCCGCTGAGCCACACCAGCCAGGGCCTCAAGGAGCTCCTTCTACAGGAATAGATTTTACAAATAACAAACAGAAACTGTGGATAGAACTTTGGCCTCTACCATATTCTGCATGGTGTATGGGAATCATACCCCTGAGTGAGGGAAGCCTTCAAATGCCCAAGGTTCCTTCCCTAAAATCTCCTGCCCCTGGCATGCAGGGACTTGGCAATGGACTTAACCGAGAGTTCTGCTCCAGGAGTCTGAGTGTCTCCTCCAGGGGCGACCAGTTTTTTAAAACTGCTTTGTGGCTCATTCCTCTCAACTGCAGCAAACTGGGATGTTTATTTCTCCTTGCACTAGATCTTTAATAATTGGATATTTCTTGAAAGAGAATCCATCTGTTCAGTGCTACAAGTTATTTTTCATTTTTTACATTCAGGCAAGAAGAAGGTGACATGGGGGTGGTGTGTGGTGTAATTTTCAAGAGCTTGTAGGATGCGGGGGGGTGGGTTAGAAGTGGCACAGGCAACATCTCAAAACTGCAGAAGTGAAATGAAGGAGCAAGCTTCCAAGAACTGTGTGTTAAGGTACTGTGGACTTCTGGTCTACCTGGAAAAAAATGGCAGTGAGTCATTTGACACATGGTGTCCTGGCCGCCTGGTTGTGAATTGGGTGTTGTCATCAGACACTCTCCATATTGCAGGGCCCTGAGGAGGGAGGGAGCATGGATGCAAATGGACAGTTCAAGGCCTAACAGAGAGGGACTCTCCAGCCCCACCAAATGCCATCCCCACCAGCCGCAGCCCCCCAGGCTCTGCCTATCAAAATCTTACGCTTAGAGTCAGTCCTCTGCTGCCCATGGGGTTCCAGGCCAGTGGCTCTTCTGATCCCTCTGCCTGCTTGTCTACCTAGACTCAGAGTCTCGTTTCCTCTGCGCACCGCTCTCCCCCTCTCCAGAGTGAGGAGCAATGAAACAAACGATGTGTGTAAAGTGCCAGGTCTGGTGCTGGCATGGCTCGCTCTCGGGCACTGATAGCTATCACAATGTTTATGTTCTTTTGAGCCAACAACACTCCCGTGCATTTAACGCTCTTACTTGGTATTTTAACTAACTGGTTACAAGTTGTATAGCTTACGTGCCTGTGTGTCCCTGAAGGACATGAAATCTTAGTCATCTTTGATTTTCAGAGCCTAGTACAGTACCTGCTTCATTCATTCACTCAGTCATTCATTCAACAAATACGTACTGAGGTCCTTCTAATACAGTTCCAAAGTTGGGGATACTTTGCTGAACAAAACAGACAAACTCTCTGCCCTCTTGGAGCTGATAATTTAATGAGGAAGAGACAAATGGCAAATGATAAATCAATAAACATGAGTTGGTGATAAGTACTATGAAGGAACATAAACCAGGGCGAGGGTGGTAAGGCCTGCCAGTAGGCGAGAGGGGGCATGGCAGTTTTTATATAGGGAGGTGGTCTGGGAAGGTGACATTGAGCGAGAGACTTCAGAATGTGTGGAGGCAAGGGCTGAGGCTCTCTGGCGCAAGCGTGTTTGTTCCAGGAAGAGGGTACAAGTGTGACCCAAGGCAGATGATGCTTGTTTCAGGAACAGCAAGAAGGCGAGTGTGTCTGGAAAAGGTGAGTGAGGGGCAGAGCAGTGAGTCATGAGGTCACAGAGGCATGGGGGTGCCTGGACCAGGACACGTGACATTGTTAGGGCTTTGCCTCTGCTCAAGAGATATTTGATGAATGGATGAGTGAATGAATGAGTGAACAATGAATGAATGAGTGCCAAATGCCTCAGGGCTCTGGGAGTGAGCCCTGTGGGCTAGAGGGTATCTGGCCATCTTCCTGGGGAGACAGGGATTGAATCATAGCCTGACAAAGGGGTGAGAAAAACACTAAAGAGAAGGGAGACACCCTATGGGGGAGGTGTCTATGAGCACCAGTTGGGGAATAAAATTGTGGGGTGAGGTTGGGGAACAGTGAGGATAGCTCATCCAGAGCTCAGGGTATGAGTGAGAGTCCATAATTGACAGGTCTATAAAAAAGGTTTGGGGTCAGATCAGAGGGGCCTTGAATGACAGGATAAACAGTTTGGCCTTGAGTGTCCAACAGCAGCAGGGCCTCTGAAGGCATCTGAGCGGGAGAACTGCGTTCAGAACAAAGGGGGCGAGTGGCCAGGGGAGGGCGGGGGTGGGGGAACAAGGTGGCCAGCTAGGAGGCAGCAGCAGGTCCAGGCGGGGGCGGGCGGGGGGCAGGCGTGCAGGGGGCAGGCTGGCTCTAGCTCAAGGACCAGGGAGGACTGTGTCAGGTCCTGCTGCTCAGGCCAAGGGATGGAAGCCCAGATCAGTCCTTCTCCTTCCCCGCCAGCCAGCCGTAGGCCCCGGAGTCAGCAGAAAACTCCGGCTCCAGGGAGGAGGCGGCTCAGAGCCAGAAGCTGCTGAGGGAGCACTGGCAGCAAGATGCCATTGTACGTCCGCAATCAAGATACTTCAGAGGAAATCAAAAGCACCAACCGGGGAAATGAAGTGTGCGCTCTCTCTTTCTCTTTCAAACACACACACAAACTTCTGCCTCCAAAATGGGTCAAGTGAAGGCTGTGGGCGTGGGCTGGGGAGGGGAGGGAGGGCGGGAAGGAGAGGAGGCCTAGGGCTGGGAGCAGCCTGGGCGCTCATGCCCACTCACCCTCCTGGCATAGGGGATGGCGGCAGCTGCAGGGCGGGGTGGGACGTGAGGATAAATATACACCTCCCCATGCATATGGATAATGCGCACAGCTGCCCTGCCTGCTTTGCGTTCATTAGGACCAACTGTTTCAGGAGCTGTGGCAGGCGGGCGGGAGGGGTGATGTGCCCATTCACAGACAGGGGGGTAGGGGGCTGGTGCAGCTGTGCAGACACCCCCTATCCCTGCCTGGATCAGCATCCCAGCCCCTCCACGCCCCCTCCTCCCTCTTTTTCTTTCTTCCAACTCACTGCTCTGGCAGATCGGGGGTCTCAGGGTGGGAAAGGGGCCTACAGAGTTGGCTGAATCCCCATGGGAGCGGGGGGAATTGCAGGGAGAGTTGGGCTAGATTGCATCCCCAGGCCCCAAGATGGGCCGTTGCTTACAAACCAGACCTCCTTACCTTCTTCTCTCCGAAAGCTGTCTGTAGCATCCGGACAGGAAAAATGCTTTGGTCCGGTCATCTGGAGGTTTTGGGGAGGCCCCATTCAGGTTTGAAAGCCTTAGATCATAACCGTGCCCCCAGACAGATTCCGAGGGTGCGGGGTGGCACGGCAGCATGGTTTTATGTTATTCTGACCTCTTGGCAGCGACGGCTGGGCACCACCGCCCCAGAGTCGGTCATCCAGGTGGGAGTGAGGATTGTGTTGGAGGTGATGAGTGTTGAGAGTCAGGCCCAGGGCGGGGTCTGGTTGGTGTAATAGGCAGAGCCACAAAGTGTGGCTATGCAGCCGTGGCCCTACACCACACAAAGACATGCTGCCGAGGGGTCCTCAGCCAGTGCCAAGCCTTGTACTCTGGTGTGGGGCATCCTCTCCCACGTGGGTCAGCGGTGGCCCAGATGACAGGCCTGTGTAGTCTCAGAAACATGAATTCCATTAACAAGGCAAAGAAAGACTGCGGGTGGATGTGGCCTCGTGCATCTGTCTGTGTGGCCCTTTCTCTTTCCCTCCTGTGGCCTCAGTGGGCCCTAAGGCAGGCTGGCGCTGCCCGTGCCAGGCCAGGACCCAAAGAGCAGCAGCTGTCCAGCCTCTTTCCTTTGTTGTCTGGGTGGGGCTCGGACCCCCTGCCCCCTCTGCTGGTAGCCTTCAGAGCAGCAGTCACCTCTGGGACTCTGGGGAAGGGTCTGTGGATCCTGAAGAGGGGGTGGTACAGAGAGAGGCAGGCCCCCTGCCCCCGCCCGCCCACCTCACTGTTTCCTGGAGCCCCTCTCCCAGCAGGTCCTGGTCCTGCATTTAGTCAAGATGGCGTCCTAGAGAAAAATGGGCTTTCAAGGGGGCAGGAAACCCAGCCAAGCCATTTCCTAGCTGTGTGATTCCAGGCGAGCGACTAGCCTTTGAGAGCCTTGGTTTCCTCAACTGGGAAATAGGGATGGGAATGGCTATCTTGTAGGGCCAATCAAATCATCAAACCAGTGAATGACTAAACGGGAGGAGCAGTTTGCTTAGCCAAGTGGCAGTCCTGTCCTCAACCCTTCTAGCTTCCAGCTTCAGGCGTCCAAGCCAGTGCTCCTATAAATTCTGCCCCTTCTTAATTCAGCTTGCTCGCTGCAATTCTGTCATTAATATTTCATTTCTTTAGCAAAGGGTTTTTGTCCCGGGGACAATGCTATTCACTCTGGGGACAGAAACCTCCCCATATTCCTTTGTGCAGAAGGATTCCTTAGCTCCTTTCCTGGGCTTAGAAGCCTAAAGGTAAAAAGGTATCATTGTATAAACTTGGGGCCCAGCAGTCAAGGGGGCCTGAGTTCAAATCCTGGCTCTGCCTCGTTCTTCCTGTGTGATCTTGAGCAAATCAGTCACATTCTGTGAGCCCTATCTCCAGACTGAGCAATAATACTTATAGTTAATAGCATTGCAAGGATGAGATGGTAACTGCGAAGTACCTGCCACAGTGGGTGCCCCCTTGACAAGCGGCCCTGGCCTGACTGACCCTGGGGGGCTGGCCACGTGGTCGGCACATGCCCGTGCGTGGATGTTGCTGGACACGCGCGTGCACCCCAATGCGGTGCTGGGCCAGCAGAGTCGCTGCAGGGAGGGGGAGCTCTTGTTCCCTCCTCCCTGCCCTGCTCCTGGTGCTGAAGCTTCTCTGTGTTCTGTGGTGTTGGAAAAGGAAATTACTGAACAGATTGCAATTAAGGGGGGAAAGGGGGGAGAGAGAGACAGAGGCCCTAAAATGCAGCTTGACTGAGCGCTAAACTGTTTTTGCCCGGAGCCAATCAGAAGCCTCTGACAAGAGCGTGTTCCCACTTACAAATCTAATTGCAGGAGGTGTGGCTGGGGTGACCCGGGGAGCCCCGGAGAGGAGGGGGCTGCCGGCGCCTCCTGGGAGGCAGCTGCCGCTTGCTTGTAGCCTGGAAAGTTAGGGCCAAGTGAGAAGGGAGGTGGCAGGGCAGAGACCTTGGGGGTCTGGGAAGGCCTGGACTTTAGAGTTTCTTCCAGTTATAATAGCTACCAATGACGTCGCACCTACTGCACACTGGACATCCATAGCTCTATCTAATCCTCTGATAATGCCTAAGGTGTTACCTCATTTTACAGGTAAGAAACGGAGGCAGACTGTCCCTACTACATGTGAGCTGTTGCCCTAGGTCTAGGTATTTTATTTACATTGCATTACTTTTCAACCTCCCTACCACTTTAGTCCCATTCCACAGATGAAGAGGCAAGACTCCAAGAGAGCAGCCAACTTGCTGGAGGTCGCAGAGCTGATTTATAGATGAGCAAGGATCGAGCCCAACGTCTCTCTGACTCCAGAGAACACACTTTTAAATTGTAGCAGAGCGGGGCATTCTGGATTGAGAAGCCAGATTTAGCAAATCAACAAGAACGACAAACTGAGATGGCCAGTTAAAGTTGAATTTCAGATGAACAATGACTTTTTTTATTAAAGTATGTCCCAAGTATTGCATGGGATATACTTATATTAAAAATGATTCTTTGTTTATTTGAAATTTAAGTTTAACCGAGTGCCCTGTCATTTATCTGGCAACACTAGGCCTTCTCTCTCCTTCTGCCCCAAGCTGCCCTCTGTTTTGCCAATGGCTTACCTCTAGCGGCGGGCTCTCGGGGTGTCCACGCTGGTGCAGCTCGGGACTCGGGATGCAAGGCTGCCAAGGAGGGAGATGAGCTCCTCTTCTTCAGAGGGCAGAACCCAAGACCGGTGCCTGTTCTGCCACCTACCGTGTGACTGTGGGCAAGCCTATCCCCCTCTCTGAGCCCGTTCTAAAAGGAAGACCCAGTATCAGGTGCTTGACAATTGCATATATGCTTGTCAGCCCTAACTTTCCTAATGTCTTCTCCCTTTCTTCCCTGTCTGTGCAAAGGATGGTACAAAATATATGATTGTGCTGCTTGGAGGACCAGGGACACCCAACACCTGGGACAGAAAACGTCAGGGGAGCAGTGCCAATCAGAGGACGCCCATGGTGTGGCCTTGGAAGGTGAGGGGCTCTGACAGCTGGGAAATGGGCTGTCACTGTCTTCATCCCCCCCGAGGCGGCCGCTGGCTGGAGCACTCAGACCCAGGGTCCAGGTCCCTCCTGCAGTAACGGCTCTGTGCTCTCAGGCAGAATCCTTAACCTGGGCAACGGCCTCAGTTTCCTCAACCATAAAGTAGGACTAACGCTGCCCCGTGATGTATGTGAAGTGCCTAGTGTGTAGGAGGAGCTTATTAAAGGGTTATTTTTATTTTTGTTATTGGTGGCATTAATATTATATTCTTCTGGGGGAAAAAAAAACACCTTGAGGAACGCTAACCTCTGAAATAACAAACAGATTTCAGGGCCTCTCTGAGCTTCAGCAAAGAACACAACACATTCCAGGCTGCCTTCTTTTCAGCTAAATTTTATTTGTCGGGTTTTTGACAGACGTCTAAATTATACATTGAATTTTCCACATGACCAAATACCACGTCCATTTCTTTGATTATCGTTTTCAAAAGGGACTAGAAAAAAAAAGAACCTTTCGATGGATCAGACTGAACCCTGAAACCACATGGAGTGCGGAGCTAAAAATAAAAGGAAGTAAGAACTGGCCCCTGAGAACGAAAGAGAAATCAAAGCAAACTCTGATGGGAATCAAGGGACGAGTCCTGGAGAGGGTGACATGGTGTCACCCTTCGGGCCAGGCCTGGGTAAGGAGCAGTCGACAGTGAGGGGTGGGGCACAGAATGGCACAAAAATAGCCACTGCTTTAGCCCAGAGGGGAATAAAGAAATTCGTCAAAAGCCAGGAGAGGGAGAAGTGGAGAGAGGAAGGGAGGGGGCAGGACTGTGTCCTTCCAGCAGTTTCGGGAGCTGCGGACTTCTTCCACCCCAGCGCATTTCTACCCACCGGCATAATCGCTGACTTTCAGCTGTGAGCCGACATGTTCCCCAGCTCAGCCCACATCAATGACACCCTTGTTTCCATAGTAACCAAGGGAGAGTGAAGGGGAAAGGGTGTGCTGCACTGGGCCGGGGATCCAGCCAGAAGGAGCTGCACGGGAAGGTCGAGAGGAGGGGAGGGAAGGAGTTTTTCTCACAACTGGTTGGAGCACACAGCCCGGGGCTCCTGTCCCAGGCCCTCCCTGCCCTCCAGCCGTCTCCCCCGCAGCTCAGAGGCAGCCCCGCACAGGAGCAAGTCTCACCCAGACTCACTGGGGGTGGGAGGGTGGGAAACCGGGTATCCCATTTCTAGCTTCAAATTCTGTCTTCGGGCCATGGCCACAGGGGGTGGGGGTGCGACGGGTGAGAGGAAAGGGGACTTGGGAAGCATTTTGTTTTTACAAATGGGAGCTTTCAAAGTCTGCATTTTTCAGGCTTCTCTCATTTACCCCATGATCCCCCCGGAGGGTTCAGCCGGGCTCCAAGGGAAGATGAAAGCTGTGACATCCACCATGTCGCTGTGTCTTCAGCTGAAAAGCAAGCCTGAACATCCACAGAGGCTGTTCTCAGAGGAGGACGGGTGGCTTCTGCCTGCTGGCCGAGGCCTGGGAAGGGCTCTTTCAAAAAGTTCCCCATGTTGGTGGTAGAAGAGCAAAAGTATTTTACAGATTGACCATCCACTGCCAGCATCTAAGTTACTTACCACACTGCTCCAAAGTTACACCCCTCAGAGTGGGCGCTCTGCGGCTCTGCCCCTCAGTTCGCATGCCGGCGCACTCTCCGGAGGGAAACCCCGTTTTCAAGTGCTCGAGCCATGTTCGCAGCCTGATGGGGCGGGAGGGGGGTGGGTTTCAGTTTCTTGTAATTCTGTTTGCCTCTGTTCAAAGTGAGAGGCGCCTGGGTGAGAGAAGCCAGGGAAGTAGGTAGCAGGGAGCAGCTAGCTCAGTGGTTTAAAAAAAAACCCTCACCTTCTTTTGTTTTACAAGTCCTTACAGGTCTGTCCACAGCAACCCTGGGGCACCTATCCGTCTGCATTGATGACTTTCCCCCCAGAATACCTTTGAAGCTGGACACGCTTCAGACTCACCTGCACAACTCTGTCCAGAAAAGCTGGGCACGGAGGGCCCGGCGCTGGAGCGGCCCCTCTGGTCTGCTCACATGCCACGGTGGGTTTGGAAAGCGCTACCTCCCGGGGTGAGAAGGCCGCTGGCCTCCTGAGGCCCATCAGCCAGCCATGAGACAGTCTCTTATTCATTTTCTGAGAACCCCTCAGCTCAGGCATCAGAACAGAGTTCAATTCAGGAGCCGGCTGATGCTCTGGCCGGCTTTCATGTTTGAAGCTGGGGATTTCTTAAGACGTGGGGAAACAAGCTCTTTTTGCAACATGGGGCAGGAGAAGTCTCCTGCCAGTCCTCTCCAATCAATCAACAGAGGACACATTTTGCTGGCGAGAGGCGGGGTGGGGGGGTTGGGGGGGGTGGGGGGTGGGGAGCGGCAGCTGGGGTGACTCTGGCTTCCTTGGGAATGGCCCCCGCAATCACACATGCTCTTCCCAGCAGCAAACCCTCTCCACCCACGAGCATCCCACGCCGCCACGTTGCCAGCACTGTAAAAATTGATCTCTCAGAATCGATCTGCCTGCTTTTTCTCAGTGCAGCAGGTTCACGGTCCGGCTGCATTTATTTTAAAAATCTGATAGCAGCAGCCTATTGTGATCATTTAAACACAGACTTCTTTGAGCTTTAGAAATCCCTTCTATAGGACTGCCATGGAGAAGCCAGCTAATCTCGGAGTTGGCTGCTCCCTGCTCCACTGAACTGGAGAAAGCCTGTTCGCGCTAGCCCGAGCCCTTGGTGTGAGGGCTTTCTAAGGACCTGGTAATTTTTCTGGAATTAAACCTCCCACCTCTCCTTACATTCCAGATGTCATTACAGTCAAAAGTCATAAGAATTTGCTTCCCTGTGTGGCTGGCTGGGGGGTTGGGGTATGTTTATGTGGTGACTTGTTTGCAAGAAAGGATCTTTTCCCCCCACTCCAAAGGGTGAGGACTACATACACACTCTCCTACCTGCATGACAAGATGGTTTAATCATCTGCTCTTCCTTCCCTTCCCCCCAGCAGCTTCCCTACGGACAGAATGCAGCCCGGGCTCAACTGATGGTAAAAATCACTGCCCAGCCCCAGCAAACACTGTCTGCGCTTTCAAAGCCACGGGGAGAATGGAAGGGACAGGTCAGTAAATTAATGAACACAGCATAAGCTGCTTCTTCCTCTTTTCCTTTTCTTTCTCTTTTTGAAAGAAAAAAAAAAGCCCACTGGAATTGTCTGAACTGCAATGCAATCTCTTGCTCATTTAAAAGATCTCATTTTCTAATCATGTGCTTTGAGACATTTAATACTATTTCAATTATGCAGAGGAAATAATATAATTCCTTTATTTGAAAAATGATACTGAACCTCAGAGATCAGTTAAATCTACTGCTGGAATGGGGATTCTTTTTAAACTGTGTTGTTCCCTCTTCAAACAGCTGTGACTGTACACAGATGGAAAAACATTTGGTCAGAAAGCAGCAAATTAGTGTTTTTCAGGACAGAATTCAGCTCCCGAAGCTCCTGCGTTTCCATTCGTCCAGATTTTATTTCTTCTTTGCAATGACATTTTTGCAGACCCAGTTCATGCCGTCCTTGGAGGGAAATGGGCAGAGAAAGGCAGTGTTAGTTATAAGAAAGAGACCTCACACTCCAGCCCCGGAGAAGGGGAGCAGGGGCCCAGGGTCCTCCCTCCCCAGCCACTAGCTGCAGGGAGTTTCCTCGCTCCAGGGGCCCACCTGGGTGACCTGGATAGTGACCTCCTGGATAGGGAGGAGGAGGGAGACCTCTGAGGGCACAGGAGGGAGATGGGAGGGGACGTGCCCAGTGTCTGAACTTGAGATGGGTCCCCAGGAACTCCCTCTGAAAAAATAAACACATCTGCCTGGATCCAAGGCCTGATTGAGGAGCTATCAGGAAAGATTCCAGCCATTTTTGGCTTTTTCTAAAAGCTGACCTTTGCTAGGGCATTAAATTCAATAAGCCACCCTTCTGCTGCCCGGTGTGTTTACAGTGTGGCAGTGTACACTTGGGTTAAATTAAATTTCTTTTTGGAAAAACAAACCAACTGCAGTGTGTGTTACTAGACACACACTAAGGCAATGTGCACTTATTTCTCTTTGTATAGCACAACGGGCAGGTTTAAAAGGGCCTGGCCCGATTCTTGTAGCTTTAAGTGCTACTAAGCAGAGGGACTGGGGAGAAGAAGGTCCCCTTAAAGGCACAGTGACCTTGAAAGTGTCCTCTTTAGAAGGCTGGAGAGGAACTGAGGTAAAAACCACACAATGCCTACAGCCACTTGGCAGGTGGTAGGATTCTCCTGGACGCCAGGCCTGCCAGCGATGACCTCCTTTTCAACCCCCTTTGAAGCCGCCCCTGAACACTCTCCCTTTCCCTAGAGTCTCTCCGACCTTCAGGCGTGTGCAGAGTTCCCTTGGAAGCCCCAAACAGAATCAAAGCAGGATCCTGCAACAAATTCCTTTCCCCCGCATCTGTGACACAGACTTGCTCAGGTCCCGGTCACATTTGCACATCTCGGGGCATCCGTGACAAGAAAAGCCCCGCATTTCCTGTGACCACGGAGCTACGGTTGAACCTAAACAGCTGAGCCGGCTTAAAGTAATAAATATCACCTGACACCCTTGGTCATTTGGAGCGCTAATCCCGCAAACAATGCATCACTGCAGGCGTCCTATCTCCTGGCTAACCTGACCATAACCCAAATTCGCAGTTATTGAAACTCCGCCAGTTGCCACCGGGACCCTTGGGCAGGAGAATCAGGGATCTGATGGCTCTTCCAGAGCAGACCTCAGGGCATTTGCTGAGGCTGGGGGACACCACCTGGCAGCAGTGAGGACAAGGGGAGGAATGCTGAGATGGGAGAAGGGTGGCCTCCAAATATGTCTCCAATTACAACTGGGTCAGCTACTGACTTGAAAAGCTGAGGCCAATTTTAAGACCATTTTATGAAAAGGATTAATTTAAAGAGAAGCATGTTTAATTTTGGTAGCTAATTGGTTTCCAGGGGAAAAAAATGATCACCTGCCACGAGACAAAAAAGATTTTACAAATGAAAGAGGGATGAATGAGATAACCATCTTTTCCTTCCTTCTGAGCTGAATAGCTCGGCACCGAGGTACCACATTCCCTCTTCAGGAACCCGGATGAACACGAGCAAAGGTGCGCACCTGGGTATTTTCTACAATATTTTTATCAAACCAGCTTCTTGGAGAAGTCAAAACAGGGTTCCCACACTATATGAATACTGTTTTTTCCCCCTTGTTTTATGGCTGGTTACAGAGGGGGTTCTTTTATCATATGTAACTAACCGAACATGAATGCAGCCAGAGAGATAGGAAAAATATTTACTCAGCTGCAGGGACCCGAAGCAGAATGGGGCGGGTGAGGGGCAGCTTTCTCCTGGGTATCTGTTATGGAGGCAGAGCGGATTTAACCGGGGAACCCTGCTGCGGAGCCACGTCCTCCAGATGTCTGTGAGGACCAGCGGTGGCAAAGCCCTTCTAGCCACAGTCCTGCCAACAGAGGGCGCTCGGAGGTCAGTACCCACCAGCTCCCCTGCTGGCCCCTGAGCCTCTGCAGCTGCCTCCAGCAACTTGAAGGTGTGTGAGAAGCACAGGGAGATTTATAGGGGCCAAGCCCTGAGGCCACCGCTCTGCCCTGAAGTGTCTGTGTGTGTGTGGGGTGGGGGGGTGGGGAAGGGTAGTTGTACCTTTCCTGTTATTAACTAGGGGAGAACCTCAGCTTGAAGTGGGGCTGTCAGGGAGGCATATAGTCAATGGGGATAATACCACTCCAATCAAATCAGGGACAAGCTATGCCAAGTTGCCCGCCGGAAAGGAAAGATAATAGTGTTGTCCAAGATCTCTGAGGGGTGGGTCCACATAGAACTAGCTTGAGGCTGTTTTAACAGAACCTAGCACAGTGCCTAGCCTACAGTAAACAATTTATATCTTAAAAAAAAATAGTTTTTAATCATCACCTGAAGACATTTTTTTTTTCATTGCTTTTAGAGAGAGAGGAGGGCAGACAGAGAAACATTGATTGGTTGCCTTCTTGTACACACCCAGACTGGGGACTGAGCCTGAAACCTGGGTATGTACCCTGACCAGGAATCGAACCTGTGACCTTTTGGTCTACAGGATGATACTCCAATCAACAGAGCCACACCAGCCAGGGCTATATCTTTTTAATTAATCCTTGTACCAACCCTGTGAAGTAGGTACTGTAATTTCTGCATGAAGACCCGGGAGCGCAGAACAGTGTGTGGCAGAGGTGAACGCAGGCAATCGAGCTCCACTCCCATGCTTGTCCACTGACCATTTCTCAACGAATGCGGGGAGGTGCTGGCGGGAGGAGCTCTGCCTGGAGCTGAGAGAGAAGCAATTCCAGGGCAGAGCGGCCACAGGACTGGCCCCTATTAATCCTCACTGTGCTTCTCGCACACCTTTGAGTTGCTGGAGGTAGCTGTTTCTTCCTTAGAGCTCCCACCTGACAACAGGGTGGGGAGACTGGAGTAGCCCCTGGCCAGGCCCCCGCAGAGCTGGGCTGCAGCTATGAAGGTGCCAGAGGCTGCTTTTGGCCACTCAATTCTCCAGATTCCTGGGCTGCCAGGTATCTCTGCGTGTGGAGGCTGCATGTTTACCTCACTGCATGTCCTGGCATATTGACTTTCCACCAAGACCGCCACCTCCAGTGAAGACTCTACATTTAGAGACATCATAGCAAAGGGCGGAACCTTCTGCCTCTCGTGTTTAAATGAGTGCTCCACATCACTCTTGCCTTCACCTGGCAAGGCTTTGTTTTTGTAAAACAGACAACTGAGAAAAGGTGATCATTTACTTGAAAGGTTACTGCTCTGCCTCCAAAGAAGGAAGTGAACTCATACGTTTGTTTAATGGTTGAACCTTTATTGTTAAAAACTGGTTTGACCAAATTTCTGCACATTTGCTCTTCATCACGGGGATGACAATCTCATGGCATAGGCAGCCCTCCCCTTCCTCCCTCCACCCTACCGCCCCGGACCCACCGCGCTGAAACGGAATTTAAATTGATTAGCTTTAATTCAATAATGGAGACGAAAGAGAGACACTGAACCTCAACGACTGAGCTTTGTTTGGCCTCGTGGGGAGAAAACAAATTTTGCCACGTCATGATACTCCCCCTAATGTGACCGCTGGGAAAAATATAAGTCTGCCCCACCTGTAGGGGTGGAAACCTACTCATCACAGATCTCAGTGGCCCAGGATTAAAGGCATGGTGTCCCTTGCTACAGAAAGAGTGGGCTCTGACTGCACTGCTCCTTTTAATTTGCTCACTCTACGATGCATCCATCACTGCTCGGTGGTTGGAAGGAAGCAGCGGCAGCCATGGTCGGGCAGGCCTCATTTTTAATGCCGTAAGGGCTACGCACCCCATCAGTAATTGCTTTAAGACCCGGAGGAGCTCGGCCCTTGCTGAGCATCGCAGTATACCATTGTGCCACCGGGCCCCCAGGGTCAAGGAGCGATTGGATGCAGCGTACATAAAATACTGCTTGCTATTAATATTTTCTGGTGACAAAGGGCACTGTACCGGAGAGGGAGCAAAATCGCATGTCCCCAAGCTTGCTTTCTTAGTCTATAGAGAGGTTTGAAAATTTAAAAATAAACCTGAGGTCTGACTTGCAGATAAGCAGTTCCGTGTACACTTGGAGTCAAAAATAACTGATGCCAGGCCTAGAAAGAAGTGGTAAATGTCATTTTTAAAAATACCGAAGTTCTGTTGGTATATTAAGAGAAAAGTCCCCTATATCAAGGAAAAGGAACAAATACAAGAGGCTGGGCCAGCGAACGCTCAGTGCTCATCTGCAGGGCACACTGACGTACAGCTCACACAAGGGGCTGTGACTGCCAGTGAGCCTGCGATCAGCTGGACTATTGCTCCTACTTAGAGAGGACAGGGGATGTGGGAGGGGCGTGGAGAGAAAAGGTGAGCAGGAGGTGGGGGCGTGGAGGAATACCCAGGAGAACTTTCTGCTAGTTCAAAGCTACTGGTGTAGGCAGGTCTCTGTTATGACTAAGGCTAGAGACCAAGTTAAAACTGCTGATCTCTGCAATGAAAGGAAGTTCTATTACAGCACAATTTTAATTAAATACACACACGGGCACACGATGTTTTAGAGAGAAAATGTCTTCGAATATCTGACACCACAACAGCAAAGGACAGCCATGGTTTGGGGTTCAGATTCAGGTCTGTAGGTGGAAGAGAAGTTGATTTCTCACTAGCTTTCTTTGGCTCTAAGCCAGATCCTTTGTTCACTTTTTCTAGACACCCCAGGAAAAGAAGACAAGCGAGTCCCCGGGCTGGATGCTATGCACTGGGAGAGGCCCTGCCAACCCTGTCCCAGCCCCATGGGCACGGAAGGGGCAGCCTGCCCGGCTTTAAGGCAGTCTGGCTAAGGGGCTGCAGGTTCTCCCTCCCCGGCCTTTTTTCAGTTTCTCCTCTTTTTGCCTTCATCTACTTGACATAACTGGGTCTCTTCTGATCGCTCCTCTGGACTCTGGGCCTCTCAGCTGGCCAGGGTTTCCAAGATTGATGCTCTCCTTCAGCTTCTCGTGCCCTTTACCTATGCTCTGCTCTTGACAGTTTCCCATGAAAACCTGCTTTAATTACATGATGGGCTGGCCTCCTGGTCACCATCAATCAGGCAAAGAAAGACCTGTTTGAACTCTCCGGAAGCCCTCAAAAGTCAATTTCCACACCCAGATCAGGAGCTGCCGAGCAACATGTGGGACTGTCGGCCCTTATAAGGGCTGCACAGATTTGCCTTCAGAATATCAGGTAGAACAAGAACCTGAAATCCACCCCGGGAATCACTAATTTCCCTGCCTTTACGTCCTGTGCTGAAGCCCCCCAGCTAAGGAGTGAGCCGCCTTCCCAGTGAGGCCGGGCGGGGCCGCCCGCCGCTTAGCCGAGCCCCAGTGGGGGCCCTCCCCGAGCTCGCCCACTTGCCGAGTTATTTATCAGGATGAGCCGGGTCTCTCAAACATTCTGATTAAACGTGTACACACAAACACAACATAAATAGAGACACTGTCTTTAAATACCTGAACCCGTAACAGAAAATCCAGGTCTTTTCAATTTTTTTAACCTTTTTACGTTTTTCCTTTCAGGGTCATCTGAGCTGTGGTGCCAGATGTTATTTGGCCCATTTAATGTCTGATCATTTCAGTAGCTTTGCCCATCACTGACCAGCTCTCATGGGGCCAGTGGGTGGGGAGGGTGGAGAGGGAGGACGAAATAAGAATTCAGGGAATTTCAGTAATTACTATACGGTATCCAAGTCTGCAAGTGATCGTAAGGCCATTTTTCTAGTGAAGTCTTTCATTTTTAGGAATACTTTTAGCCTTAATTAATAAGAATCATTAAAGGCCTGCGCTTGAACCAGGCAATGCAGGAAAACAATTCTTCCTAAGTGACTCTTTTTAAAGTGAAAACCAAGACAGTGGCTGAGTGGGCAAGAGCTTAGGTCAGAGGTATCACCGGAAGGAGGGACATGGTCAGTCAGTGCCTGACAACGAAGTGTTTCCACAGAAAACTCCACGACCTTTCTCCAGTCCCCAAAGGTTACCATTAAAGGACAATAGACAGCAGATTCCCTTCTTAATTAACATTTTTATTAAATAACTCATTTCAAATAATGGTTAAATTCTCTAAATTTATATCATTCTATTAACCATAATCTAATCTCATTAACCTTGAAATCCCAGTCTTAACTACCCAATTCTATACACCATGGTACTATCTACTAAACTAATTAAGTGACCTTCAAACTATTTCTCCTCCATATAAAATCATTATTTTTTTTTCTGCTCACAGTTCTTTGTTAGATCGCTCTTGACAAAATTGTCTATGAATCTGGTTGCTGAAGGGCCCTGATCTAAGAAATTTATCAAAATCAAACCATACACGGTCATCTTACTTGATTTAAACTGCTTGCTTTTTAAAGCCCTCTCCCACTCTGTAACTATCCAGTAGCTCACTGCCTCTTGTTTGGTCTAAAGATCCTGTGACTTAAAGGGAGCTCTACTTCTATGGAAGTTACAGAGCCTAGAACGTAGAGCTGGACCCCTGTAACCTCCCCCATGGGACGCCACTGGGGCGTTGGGAAGACAATGGCTAGAGCTCCCTCCCAGCCTCCAGGCTGCGATGAAGAAGTGCCCTGGGCTTGAATGCCGCAACTCCAAGTACTGATTTTAGGTAACTCTAGTCTCCGCTTTTCACATCCCTGAGGCCGGCTGAAGAAACAAGGACCTCACTGTTAATTCCGGCTTTGCCTTTTCTTCCTTTCAACACTCTGGCCAAGTGAAAAAAGATTAGGGAGCTGCCGATTCCCACTTTCTTAGAAGTAGGCACACAAAATGTGTTTATTTTCTTTAGTCCTGCCCTTGGAGCCCCCAACCTCGGGATGCTCTTCTCTACTCTCGATATTTGTGTTTTAACCACCGAGACAGGCAGGGTTCTCCTGCTGAAATGGTTTGTACAAACACCAGAAAGCCTCATCCAAACTAAAATAACCTCGGGCCTCAGAAGGCCATCTTATGCACAATCGCGGGAAATACCGTAGGCAAAACTTGATTTTATTTTTTAAGTGAGAAGCTAAATAAAATGATTAGTTTACCTATTCAAAAACATCCTGGGTTGTAGTATACTTGTTGGGCCAAACTACCTTAAGCTGAAAAAATGCAGTTAATTTGAAACCCAATAGATCTATAATCACATATGTGATTATAATTTTACAGAGAAGACTTAAGAAGAATGAAACTACTAATGATACTTAGTTCCTTTGTCAAGTGGGATCAGGGGAGAAAACAAACTTTACATTTTTAAATTTTATATGCTTTTATGTGATTAACAATGAGAATATATTATTTTTATAAATAGAGTTTAGGAAGGAAGGAAGGAAATAAATAACACCTGCCCCTTCCCTAAACCTAAACCTCACAGAGAGACCCACAGAGCTCCACCTTCTGCTTCGGGAGGTGGCCGAGAGAACCTCTGGCTGTTTCAGAGCCCCCACTATACACACCTGCACAAAGAACCTGGCGAGGGGGCGGGGTGAGGACTGCAGAGGAGGGGTACTTGTTTTGTGCTGACTGGTTTGCTCTTAGATCTAAAGGCCAAGCACAGAAACAGGCCCTGGTTGTTTGTGTACCAAAAAGAAAAAAACCAAGCAGCAAACAGATGGACCAAGTGAGATAATTCCAGAACGTGACTATTTTTTCAGGCAGTTTAAAGGCAAGTCAATGTCAAATGTTTTCGGAGAGAGGGGACGAGGGTTTTAGAAAGGAAATGTAAAGAGGCTGCAGGACAATGACTGAGAATCAAATGGCAGGCTTGTAGGCCAACACTCCCAGTTCTGAGGAAAGCAAACTGGTCACGCCATCAGAGACACATGCCATCTGGCCACGAGAGAAGATACCATTTCTTTAGATGCTGTGAGTCCCCCACAGCAGCCCAGAGCAGCACGGCCTGATCCTCACAGCACGGTGTCACTTCCCTGGCAGGCCCACCGCGTGTTTGAGCGAGGCTCGAGGGGCGCGCTGGGGGCTGCGGAGTAAAGAAGCAGTCCTGGAGGGTTGGCTCCAGGTGTCACCGGGCTTGCTCTCCTTGGAAGGAAGCATCAGAGCTGAACCTGTCCATCATTCTTTGAGGATAGAGCCTCCCAGTTGTCTTGGATACACAACTGTTTTCTGCCTTAAGTTACTATCAAATGAGGGGGAGCCTGCTCTTCTTGTATATACCGTTCCTCAGTTTAAAACATGGGGCTTTCTCTCAGCAGAAGCCTCCCAGTGGGAAACCAAACGGAAGTAGCAGGAAACAGACACCAACTCTGAAAGCAGTGGAGACGGCCAACAGGAAAAAACAAAACACTTCTGCGGGGTAACTAGTGTGCATAATTGTTGATGGCTCTCTTACCTTGGGAGTCCATGTATTTAGCGTCCATGATATGAGAGAAACAACACAAAACCCCCACCATAATCAGAAAAGACTCCTGGAGATAGAAAGCATCCTCTAAGTCTTCTGTTCTGACCTCCTACTTAACGGGGTAGTGTGTTGCTTGTGTGGGGTGGTTTGTCTTTCCTAACAGTTAATGAGATCACATTGGTTGCTAAGTAGAAAAGAACTAAACTCCCCATGCCCTTCACATCCTGGATTGTCCACCTGCTAGTCAAAGGCTATTTGTTTCATATCTCTCCTACCTAGATCAGCGCAACCAAAGAGACAGACTGCCTTGGGGGACTGTCATGCTGCCAGGTGACCAAGCCTTCTAGTCATCTCACCTGAACGCCCTCTCCTGTGAGAGCTGAGCAAGACTGGATCTGCCAGACTCGGTCACGGATGGTGTGCAGGTTCAGTCCTTCTGCAATTTCAGAGGCAGGGGCTGCCGTGAGCAAATCCTGCTTATTAGCAAAGATGAGCACTGGAACACAACTTAGCTTCTCTTCCTCCAGTAATTCGGCTAGTTCCTGGATCATTTTGAGAATGGATGGGGAAGAAAGAACGAAAGCTGTGATATTTAACCATTCACTTCTAATTAGAGAAAAACAAAACAGTTACGCCAATCAATCAGCAACTTTCAAGGGTGGTGGTTCTCAAACCTGAGCCTGTGGAAAAATCCTCTGGCAGATCGCTGGGCCTGCGCCAGAGACACTGATTCTGGAAAGTCGGAGCGAGGGCCCAGGAATTTGCATATTTAACTAGTTCCCCTATAACAGTTCTGCTACAGGGATTCAGAGTTCACACTTGGAGAAACACTGCTCAAGGGAGAACACAAGTTGTACTTAGAAATTTAAAAAGTTGTCCTTAGAAATTAGCGGAGGTTGTTATCTACAAATGACTTTCAATGAATATATGTATACAAATACATATTTTAAAATATAAACTGAAAATGACAATTGCTTTAAAGACTATAATTCTCTTTCATCAGTCTTTGTCTCCAGAACACGCACATGCATTATACTTCCTCTAACCCATGTCCTAAGATGCCTGCGTTAGTCCACCTGGCAAGGTCTCTGATTTTTAGGCTGTTGGTTGGGGTCTAAACTGAAGGTTAATTCTGTCTGCAATAAGTATAGGAGAGGCTGTATACTTACCTAAAACCAAGGACCCACCTCTCCCCATTAAATCCACATTTTAACGCTACTTAAGACACTTGAGCTGTCAAAGAGAACTGGATGGTTCAAGAGGCAGATCATTATATGACACCCTTCATCTTCAAGCTCATGTTTAGCATTAGTTCATGTGAGTGATGATTCAGAAATCATCGAGGTAGAAAGGGTTTTCTCCAAGAGTCTGGAGAGTTCTCAAACGAATTTCCAGGAAAAAGGAACATAAGCA
Source organism: Pteronotus mesoamericanus (assembly GCF_021234165.1). Lineage (NCBI taxonomy): Eukaryota > Metazoa > Chordata > Mammalia > Chiroptera > Mormoopidae > Pteronotus > Pteronotus mesoamericanus. The sequence continues at coordinate 6,075,520 of NW_026555229.1, forward strand.
TGGGGACTGCTACATTTGGAAGGCCACCTGTGGTAGCTTAGGACACAAGCCAAGGACTCTGCAATAAAATGTAACTAGGCTCCTCCAGAGAGGTCCACTCTACTCCCTGCTTCTTATCAGTGTACTCAGTGAGCGGCCAATGCCCGCTGCTCCTTTAGTTAAAACTGTGTACACAAATTGTACTGGGTAATCATGTTGACATGGACTCTGCATTTGAAGCCACATTTGGGTTCAAAGTATACCTATCTCTTGGCTTGGAAACAAGAACAGCTTAGTCTTGGCTCACACATTTCCTCCCAGCTCTTTGAATTTGTTAAAGTTACCCTTGGACCAATGAAGCTGATATTGAAAAATGTACACAGAAATAATAAGTGAATTGTCTTTCTAGGTTCCTTTCTACATGGCCTGGGAAGAAACCTGAAAGAGCTTTAGCGCACGGTGGTAAGTTCCATTTACTTATAACTCGTTTATTCAATTTGATTAAAACTAAAAGGCTTTACTCAGAAAAAAAATTTAAAGAATTCTGAATGAATTTCTTTTTAGGCAACTGGTATTTTTGCCTGCTTGCCAGAATGACTGTCTTGTTTAAACTGCAAAGATTAAACAAAAAACAAAGATAAAACACAAACAAACAAAAAACCCCTCTCTCACTCTCATACATTTACAAGGCAGATTAATGAATACCCAGTTATCTGTGAAATAGCTCAACAGAAGAATTAATTACCTGACCCGTCTCTTCAAATCTTTTTCTGTCTGCGCTGTCAATTACATATATCTGTAATGGAAAAGAAGGAGGTTGTTTCAATAAGCAGGTATGAGAAAGACAGGGCACCTTCCGTGGAAGGAGCAGATGATCCTGTCAGCCAATTTCACCCTAGCACAGCACACAGAAATCGAGCTGGTAGCTCTTACCTCATCTGTGGATGCAAAATAATCAAATTAATTAACTGATGAATTAAATGGGAGATGCCCAAAAATACCTCCAGCAAAGCTCCAAAGTACAAAGTCAGTAGAGCCAAGCAGGATGAAAATAGCTACATTTACTGGGCATTCCTGAAACATTCTTGCTAGATTTACCACATTAATTCTCATTACAACTCAACAAGATAGATTTCATTATTTTCCCATGTTATACATTAATAAACATTAGCTCAAAGACGTTAAGTAACTTGCTCAAGTTACATCAGGTACTTGACAAAACTGGGATCAAACTCAAGTACACCTGACAGTAAAGTCCAGAGCTGTTCTTAAGCACTCCGCTAACACTGCATTCCAAGCCGCCTGGAATGGAAGGTGTTCTGGGGCATCTACAAATCCTAGTCTTCGAACGTCACCACTCTGAAAGTGTCATCTGCAGATTAACTATACACTGACTTCCTGTACTGAGGCAGGAGACCCAGCGATCTCCATCCCCATTCCTACCCTCGCAGGCTGCTAGGAGACTATAAGCAAATCCTGGAAATAGCAAAGGCATAGCCTTTGCTAGAGTAAGAGGAGTCTTGAGATTCACTGTAAATTGTAAATCTCAAGCTTTCCCTCCCATCACTGAATTTGTAAAAATTTTTTTAAATTTTTATTGATTTTAGATAGAGAGAAGGAGAGAGAAAGAGAGAGAGAGGAACATCAATTTGTTCTATTTATATATTCATTGGTTGCTTCTGGTATCTCCCCTGACCTGGGATAGAACCTGCAGTTTGGCGTTTTGAGATGTCACTCTAACCTACTGAGCTAGCAGGTCAGGGCTCATTGAATTTTATTTATTGCACAAATAACTTCCTATAACAATGAAGAAAATATGGGAAGACCAAACTGAAAATCACTTAATAGTTATAGAACCCAAACATTATTTTAATTTCTTAGGAAAGTTCTCTTTTAATTCTTCTTCATATGAAAATTTAAAAAGAAAATCAGATATAATTTTATAGTCTTCTAAAAATTAAATGATATATTAAATGTTTTCCCAGTTGATAATCTTAAAAATTATTAAATTTTCTAACTTTCTTTAAAGAATTTATAACTGTTATTAAACTAATGGTACAATGAAAACACTATTTATTAAGTTTTTATTTATTAATTTTAGAGAGAAAGGGGAAGGGAGAAAGAGAGAAAGACACACACACACATTGATTTGTTGTTCCACTTATTTATGCATTCATTGGTTGATTCTTGTATGTGCCCTGATCGGGGATCAAACCTGCAGCCTTGGGGATCAAACCTGCAGCCTTGGCGTATTGGGATGGTGCTCTGACCAACTGAGCTACCTGGCCTGGGCCTGAAAATGCTCTTTTAAAAGACCATATAATAAGTCCTCACTTAATGTCATTGATATATTATGCAACTTTAAGTGAATCTACATATAACGAATCCAGTTTTACCATAGGCTAACTGACATGAGCTAAGTTCCTACAGCATCTCATCAATGTTATAATGAACAATGTGAAAATGACATTATTTGAGGAACTGCTGTATCCATTTAAAAACAACAAAAAGCAATCAACTCTCACTTTTATATGCCTTAAATTACATAAACTGATATACTATAATGCACATAGACATTTCTGTATGCAGGTCAAATTCTGTGCTACTTGAAAACTTGCTCTCTTTTGAAAGGAAAAAATTAAAATTCCTTTGCTTAATGAACTCTCATTTAGAATCACTAGCGCTAAATATACCAAGAACCAAGTTCAGCCTTTCCTCTGAAAAATATCTTGTTTTTACCTGTGTTTCTTTCATGGAGAATCATAAAGGAAGAAGGACGGATGTGTTTGGTCTCAGTATTTTTGTTTTTGCAGTCTTATTATTATTGTTGTTAATGTTACTCTTGACCCAATGTCAATAAATGCATTAATGGGCTCTGCACAGCACAGATACTCAAAATTCCATACTGTTTTCCACCAGTGAGGCTCACATTTTAAAGTAGCAGACATAGTGTAAACATAGACACAGAAAGGAGAAATGTAATGGGAGAGTGAACCTCAATATAAAAGACCTAATGAGAATGATCTGAGAGTCTACGGTGGAGTAGGATTCTTTTCCCCCAGGCAACAGTCTAAAATGTGAGGCAAGAGGGTCAGGTGATCACTGGGAGGGTGTTTTGGGTTTAGAGGGCTTCCCGGAGGCTGTGTGCAGGTCACTGGGTAAGAAGGAATTACGAAGCAGGAAAAAATGTGCTTGGGAGCAAAGGCAATGAGTAACAAGTTTAGGGTAGAAAACAGGAGGCTGAGACAAGGCTGAAAACACAAATATACAGTTAATAAATCGATGTTTGATATGATGAAAACAGTCAGGAGAGGATAATAAGGTATGGGAAAGGTTTTAATGACAAGAGAGACGATACCACAGAATCCAGAGGCTGAAAATCAATGAGAAGAAAGTTTTCACTTGTAATTGCTTGCCAAATTACTTGCTACTTATTGCATGGACATAAAACTTCACAGGAGTACCTCCATTAAAATATTCAAAAGGAGCGTTTTTCTAAATTATACATATATTTTTTCTATAATTTAGCATAATTTTCAATAGAATTTGACAATTATTACACAATAATTCCAGGAAGAAGTCTATAAAACAACTGCCCCATTTATTATGGGCCAAATGAAAAAGTCATAAGCACCAGGCCGTCTAGTGATACATTAATTTGTTGTTCTCCAGTGACATAAACTTCTCTTGGTTGCTTTCTGTGTTGTCCAGTGTCTCTTTTCTTCTATCAGTTGGTAAATAAGGACAGCCTCGTCTTTTTTTTTTTTTTTTAATAATATAGCTGTGAATCTAATCATGAAAATTTTTAAATCCAAAACTAAATAAATAATAAAAATACTCAGAAAGTAGGAGATAAAGTGAAATATTGATAGTGCTTCTGACTGACCTCAAAACATTATGGACCTTCAACAATCAAGTTTCATAACCTATTCTAAACGAAAGTTATCCATGGACCTCTATGATGATTTAAGCAAAGCCAATTCACATCTTCCTTGGTAACTGCTTTCAAATTGTTATTTGGTTGTGGGAGGAAGACCTAGAGAAAATGGATTTTTTTTTCCCTGATGCCGGTTCAGCCCACTCTGGATTATCCAGAGACTGTTACTCCAGCATGTGAGCAGAGGGCTCTTTGTTTGCTCCTCCTGTTTGTGGTCCTCTTCCCTCCTGCTGCCACCTTTTGGCCATTTTATTGCTCCTATGTATTTCTCCACCAGAGCATAGGCAGAGACATTAGATGACACTAAAATGTGTGGCTTTTTAAAGATAGGCTGAGCAAAAGTCTAAAAGGAGGTTGAAACTAATAAATAAGGTTTCTGGATAATGTGTGCTTTTCAATTATGTGTGCCTAGCAGTCTGGCTATTCAAGTGGGCAGGGCATTATGGAAAAACTGCATGAAAAAGTTGTTTGAGATCTCACTTGATATCCTACACTTTGGATGTGGAAATGATAACAAAGTTACTTTGTTTAAATTGTGTTGCATTTAAACACAAAACTGGTAATAATAACATAAATGGAAGTTAGTAATAATATGAATATACCTTGAAAAAAATGATGCACTTTTATCTACCAAAAGGCTGTTATTTCCTGGCTTACAAGAAACGGCGGACACCCTTCCCCTCCTTTCTATCGTACACCTCAGGTTTCATTTCTTAGCCACTTCCCCCAGATTAATAAAGCTGAAGTCAGATGTTCTCAGTGTCATCTTCCCTGGGAATAACTCTGGCATTTTTAGGAGTTGCCTTGACTCTTTCAAACTCCTAGAGAACCATTTAATGCTCTAAAGAAATATTTTTCTGTAAGGGGTCAGGCAGGAAATATTTTTGGTTTTGCAGCCCACACAACCTCTTTCCTAATCACTGCACTTTGCTGTCATAATGCAAAAGCAACAATAAAATACAGGGTGGACAAAAAAATTAATAAATTTAAAAAAATAAATAAAAAGCAAGCCACCACTTGGGGGAAAAAAAAAAGCTAGGGTGGGCAAAAGTGGGTTTGCAGTTGTGAGTACTCAAAACACAGAGTTCATACTTGTATTATTATTTATTAATTATTGTATTATTTATTTGTATTACAACTGTAAACCTACTTTTGTACACCCCTGTATGTAAACAAGTAGATGTGGTTTGTTACAACAGAACTTTATTTATGGACACTGAAATTTCACTTAATTTCACTTAATTCACTTTGAATTTCACTTAATTTTCTCTTTTCTTTTTGTTTGTTTAGATTTTTTTGGTCTGATGGTATTTCTTTTAAAGAAAATTTTTTTTTCTTTCTAACTATTTTTAGACAGGGGAGAAGGAAGGGAGAAAGAGAGGGAAACATCAATGTATGTTTGCCTCTCACACGCCCCCTACTGGGGACCTAGCCCATGACCCAGGCATGTGCCCTGACCAGGAATCAAACCAGCGACCTCCGCTGGTTTGCAGGGTGGTGTTCAATCCACTGAACCACACCAGCCAGGGCTAAATATCACTTCATTTTCAAGTGATGAAATATTATTCTTCTTTTGACTTTTTTCAACCATTTAAAAATATAAAAAACATTCTTAGCTCACAAGCTATAGAATAATAGGAGGCAAGCAGGATCAGTTTGTCGACACAAGCTCTAAAGCCAGACTTTATTACAGTACTCTAGAGATAACTGAGAAGTCTTATCTGGGCAGCTAAATGTGTCAAGCTCAGTACTGCTGTGGAGTCTGGCATAATAGGTCTTTCCAACCAACAATGGAAAACTACTATACCAATTAACTAATACAACCCATCAACTGACATTTCAAGGTGCTACAAAAGTGGCAAACAGGGCTAAGACTCGCAAAGCCTTAGAATCTAACCCTGGGGATTCAGCTGCTCCCTAAGAGTTGTTTAATCTCAAACCACACTGGCAAATCATGTAATGTTGACACTGAATCCAAGATATTGTCTGGTGCGGGGCAGCAAAATGTAGCTGGTAAAAGTTCCTGTACTGATTTCAGTTGCTCTAAACTGATTTTTGCTGGATTGCTCAATAATTCCTGTGCACTGTAAGCAAACGAGAAGTGTGGCATCCAGGGTTGGATTACAACTACCTTGCAGCCTACCCTCAAGGTGTTGGAGTTTATGATTTAAAATTACCCTGACCTGTAGACCAGAAAGCTTCTAAGACCTCCTTATGGAGCCTTTGAGTCATTCATGTCCTCATAAACTGCTCTTATTTGAGTATTTCTTTCTAAGTACCTTAATCCAGGAGATGAATGGATAGAACTGCTTTTTTTCCTCAACCACATGCTTTTTCCTGCCTCTTGACTCAAAAAGCAAAAGAGACTCTAAAGCTCCTTCCCCAATTTTATTGAGATATAACTGGCAATAGCACTGTCTTAGGTATAAACATGATTTGACTTGGTTTGGATTTGCTTAAAACACTACCTAAAAAAAGTGGGGGTGCGGGGAATGAAACAAAAAAATTGCCAAAACTGAAATTAAGGAGGCTGCTGATGGGTAGGTATCTAGGGTTTCATTATACTATTTTCTTGACTTTCACATAAATTTGAAAATCTATAAAATTAAAAAATTATATTTCCAGAAGAGACAAATTATTTGATATCACAGAAGTTTCTTCCTATCTTAAAGGGACATTTTTTTTTCTTTTTCTGATCTTCTAGAGAACTTATATAATACGTTTTGGAAAAACAACTGGTTGAATAGATGGATAAATGGATACAGTTGTGTGTCTCATCTTTTTTTGCTGACCCATTTAAATCTATAATCTGGTACCAGAACTAAACTGCAACTTACCTTCACCCAGAGCCAGAAATATGATGGGCCTGTGTGTTGCTCACTTTAGGATCTCAAATGTGTCTGTTGGTGTGATGTCAGTACAACTTAATATTTTGGTACTATTCTCCATTTAAGGACCATGGCGAGACAATGAATTCACTACTTACAATGCCACCTGTGATATAAATGCTCTCTGCCCATTTTATTTATTTTTTTAGATTTTATTTATTTTCAGAGAGAGGGGAAGGGAAGGAGAAAGAAAGGGAGAGAAACATTGATGTGTGAGAGAAATATCAGTTGGTTGCCTCTCGCATGTCCCCAACTGGGGCATGGCCTGCAACCCAAGCATATGCCCTGACAGGGAATCGAACCAGCGACCTTTTGGTTTGCAGGCCAGAGTGCAATCGACTGGGCCACACCAGCCAGGGCTGCTCTACCCATTTTATAGAAGGAATTAACAATCCTTGGACTTGACTACAATGATGCAGAATTACAGAACCTAAGAGTTGGAAGGGAATTTAAAGGTTATAGAACTCCGCATCCTATCTAATGTCAGAATCCATCTATAACAATTATCCATTTAATTTATTGAGTACTTTTCTCAGCACTGGGGTTAAAACAGTTGAAAAAGAAAGCAAAGTTCCCATCTTCATGGAGCTTACATTCCAGCGGGGGAGAACTAATAAATAAACATATGTTTGAGGTGATAGGTACTAATAAATCTGATGGAGCAAGAAAAAGAGCAGAGAAAAAAAATCGCCATGCCAGAGGGTCACAATTTTAAATATAGTAATAAGGGAAGGTGTCATGGAAAGGTGACAAGTGAGCAAAAACTTGAGGGAGGTGAAGGAATAGACATGAGGATATCTAAGGAAAAAGAATTCCAGCGTGGAAATAGCTGTGGCAAGGCCCCAAGGTGGGGGCAGGCCAGCATCCAAGGGACACAGTCAGGGGGCCAGCATGGCTGGCACTGAGTGACAAAGGGGAGAGCTGAGCCAGACAGGTGAGGAAAGCCAGAAGGTAGGGGCCTGGTCAGCCTCTGGAAGGACCTTGGCTTTTATTCTGAGATGGGAAGCATATGTCTTAGCAGGACCACGATAGCTATGGTGCTGAGAAAAGTCTCCCGGGAGGCAAGGCCGGAGTCAGGAGACTAGTTAGGATGCGGCCGCAATAATCAGTGCACAGCAGCAGTGGAGGTGGAAAGAAGCCAGGGGCTAGAAATATGCTGAAGGCAGAATCGACAGGATTGACTGGTGGATCACAGGAAGGGAAGGAGAGGAAGAGGAGCCAAGAATGACTCTAGTGCTTTCGGATGAAAAGATCTGTCATTTACTGAGAAGACCGTGGGAGGAGGAGTTTTGGGCAGGGGTGGATGAGGACAGCAATTAGGTTTTGGGCATGTTGAGGCTGAAGGGACTTACTGACCACTGAAGTGGAGATGTCAAGTGGGCAACTGGCTGTATGAGACCGAGTTCCAGGCTGGAGCTACCATTTTGGGACGTACTAGTATGTAGGGGGTGATTGACACCTGAAACTGGAGGTGGTCGCCTAAACAGCAACTTAGACGCAGAGCACAGGCCTGAACTTTGGGGGCATGCCGACATTTGGCAGTTAGGAGACGGGGAAAAATACAGCAGTGGAGACTGAGGAGGAGTAGCCAATGAGACGAGAGGAAAACTTAGGCAGAATGGTATTCTTGAAGCCGAGGAAAGACAGTGCTTTGTTAAATGTGCTGATAGGTCAAGTACAATGAGCACTGAGCACGGAACATGGGCCTTGGCAATGTGGAACTCCTCGTGAGCCCGAATGCAGGGCTCCACGTGACTGGGAGGACAGGAAGTGAAGACAGAGAGTACAGAAAACTCTTGTAAGGAGTTTTATTGTAAAGAGAGGCTGAGGAATGGGATGGTATCTAGAGGGGAATACAGAGTTGGGACAAGTTTTTGGTTTTTAAATAAGAAACTACAGGATGTGTGCATAGGAATGCATGCAGCAGAAAGAGACATATAGGCAGCAGCTGCAGAACGAAGCTATTTGAGATGCGAGATGATTCCTACATGTAATTTAGGCACAGAGATGGCTGATATTATTGCAGTTTATGGTCTATGGTCATGACTGAAATAAATGCAACCTTTCAGTTCAAGGTTAATGAAAATATGCAATTTCTTTCCTATCTAAGTTCATGAGACCCCCCGGTTTTAGGGTATGATCAGGAGAGTAAGTGGCTAAAATAGGATGAATGACAAGATCATTGGAGGGGAGGAACAAGAACTGAGAGGCTGAGGTACTGGAAAAATCATGTATTTGGACGGTGAAATCTCTACGAATTCTGAAACAGTACTCCTAGGGAATGGGACAGTGAGCTGGGAGCTAACATTCCTGCCTCAGCCTGAACAAAGGCCACCTGAGCCAGGGGATCCCCAATGCACCAGGTAGCTTCTTCTAATTCTGGACAGTTACAATGATAGGAGACTTCTTCCTTATCTTGAGTTAATCTCTACCACCTAATAGGTGCCAAACTTCTCCTTGTCTACTTCTTTAGAATTATTTATAATGAGGCTAATCTCTCTGATTTAAGATTATTCCCTCCCCCACCCTTAAAGATTTTATTTATTTATTTATTGAGAGGAGAAGGGAAGGAGAAAGAGAGAGAAACATCAATGTGTGGTTGTCTCCCGAGCACCCCTTACTGGGGAATCTGGCATACAACCCAGGCATGTGCCCTGACAGGGAATCGAATCGGCGACCCTTTGGTTCGCAGGCTGGCACTCAATCCACTGAGCCACACCAGCCAGGGCTAACTTAAGATAGTTCTTAAAACAACTGAAGACAGTTCCAAGTGTTGTCTTTTCCAAGAAAGACATTGTCAGGTTTTTCAAACATTCTTTACACATCTCACTATCTTGATTGCTCAGTTTGGGATATACTTGACTTGTTAATATCCTTGGGATGACAGAATTAGTGGTACAATCTTTCTGACTTCCCTTCTGCTGTTCAAATCACTACAGTAATTAATAAATACTTTGTTTGCCATGATGGGTGTGGATACAGCATTGTTACTGAGCAACAGCAAAACATCTTATACAAGTTACACAAAGATGTTTCTCCCTCACAATCTGGAGCCTTCTGCTAGTCCTAAATTAATAGTGATTAATGTTATGGCAGTGGAATTACTGACGGGAACACTACAGTGTTAATGTTCCTAACATGGCAGAAAAGACTATGAATTAATTCATCAAAGGGGGTACTTACAAGAATATCAGTGTTTTCAAAATAATTCCTCCAGTATGGTCTGATTTTCCTCTGTCCACCAATGTCCCATACATTCAGTTTAAAACCTTGTGATTGTACACTTTTGATGTTAAAACCCTGCAACAGAGAAAGGAAAAACATCCAATTTTATTAAGCTTTGAGATCATAGTTTTGACAAAGTTATATTTGACAGCTATGCTTTTTACTAATTCTGAGGTGCTCTGCCAGATGTGACACTGGCAATACTGCAGTCTGCTATGATGGGGAAGAGAAGTATTTATACATTATTTCATTTGGGCTGTGGAGTGAGAGTTATTAATATCATGGCTCCCATGATGTGCCTTCCATAGCGAGCACACACAGACACACACACACCTGCGGGGGGCAATGCGGGATGAGAACAGTCCTGATAGCACAGACCACACCCCTGATGAGTCCTCAGAATGGCGGAATTTCACAGGACACTACATGTAACTAACAAAAAACCCAAAGCTGAATCTGAAAACTCAACAGAACAGAACAAATGCTACATTTAAAAAGGCAAAAGCTACGATCTGGAAGACTGGATTCTTTAGAAGTAGCTCAAAATTAATAAAGAAATTTCCTCAAACGGATTACTCGGGAAAAGGAAGGAGCTGATCTCAGGACACTGTGGGCGAGGTTGGTGAGGGTTAGGAAGGAGCCCAGTGAGGAAGGTGGGGCCAGCAAAACAGCATGTTCACACTCTGAGCTGGAGCCCTCAGTTACAGGCAGTGATGAAAACAAACAAACAAACAAACAAACAAACAAACAAGCAGGCTTTCAAACTGTTCTTTCATAGGTATCTCTGATGAACCTGAAAAGAAAGTACTCATTTTCAGGACTGTTAATCAAGGTGGAACCTTGTGGAAGGTGAGCGAATCAGAGGTAGGCTGAATTGTGAGCTGGGAACTAATGTGCGGAGAAACAAATTAATAAGAACTCTGGGGTTTGGCCAGAAGGCATTTCATGAGCAAGAATTTAAAAAAAAAAAATCTTCTTGCAAAAATGATATAGTGAAATCAGGATTTGAAAAACCCAATCAACAGCGTGCTACCACAGAAGCACATTTCATCCCGAATAATGGGAGGTAAGCGCATCTGGGGATGCCTCCGCAAACACAGCTCCGTCTGGCAGCTCGCCAACACTGCTGCCTAGCACAGAGACAAGGAACAATGCAACGGCCCAGGAACACTGCCACCCAGTTTCCCCTGAGGATAAATAGTCACTAGAGAATAACTGGGGATGATGCTGATTGCGGCTTCTCTGCAATGCCGATGACTATATAAATTAGAAGTTTAAGAACTGTAAAGGCAAGTGACTTAGGCTTATTGTAAAAGGCTGCTTCATTCTGGCTCATTGACAAAACCACTTTTGTAAGCTTAAAAATTCTATACATAACTACAATAGTAAATGTCAAATCCAGTAACATCAAATCGCTCTAAAATGAAGCAGGGAATAAATAAGAGTAAATCCTGGAATTCAACCATATGTACCAACTGCCTTAAAGTTCTATTAAGTCATCAGACCCAATCTACTAGGAAACACTCTAAGGAAATAATGTGTGGATATAAACGTTTAGAGATGTATATTGCATTAGTATTTATAACAACATATAAAGATGTTTGACATAAATAGCACATTTTCTATAAGCCTTTTTAATTTATTTTAAATATACCCACCATAGATATGCATAGAAAAAAACTGCAAGAGTTTATTACTAAATGTTAACAGTGGTTATGTATGAATGGACATTATAGGTGATTTCTAGTTTCTCACTTTGACTTGTTAATGTTTTCTAAATTTACTATAATGAGTATTACTTTTTCTAATATAAAAATCAAAACACAATAAAAGTTTGTTTTTAAAAAATATATATAAAATCTTGACATAATACAGGGTTAGGCAAAAGAAGGTTTACCGTTGTGAGTACACAAAACAGTTTATTCTTGTATTATTTATTAGTTTTTATATTATTGTCCATATGAACAACTGTAAACCCAGTTCTGCCCTACCCTGTATAATAAGAATCACCTACAACACATCAAACAAAGTTTGAAAGGTAGAATTGGAACTTGGGAGTCCGTAACTTCTAGTTCATTTCCATGTTCGCAGCATGGAAACCCTATTTTAGTGGTATTCTTGAGAAGCACAAATCAAAAAACCCCCCACAAAATTTAGCCCTTCTTTTTTTGGCAGAAATCCTCACACACTAATTTGTGTTTTCAGCCCTTCTAGGCTAGGCTCCTCCTCGGGCTATACATTATAACTGTTCTGAAGTTATAAAATTGCTCACTTTTCTGCAGTGTTTTGAAGCAGTGGGACTCGCAGGCCATGAAGCACACACACCAGCCCAGCCATTCAAACATGGCACGAAGCTCTTACCACAGTATGGGGACAGCAAATGCTAAATAGCCCTGGTTTTGCTAAAACCTCTAATGGTCAAACACTTGAAAGCGACTAAAACAGACAGAGCTCTTCTCTGCCTTTATTAGGACACCCAAAGCTTGGCCAAAGTCAAGCTTCCTCAGAATTTCCTACAGGAAAGGAGGCCTAAAGAAGCATACTAGAGTTCTTCCCACCAGGGCTTGTCTTTCGACCTCCAGACAGTGGGCACCACCTCTGCCTTACTCTTGTGTTTTGCTTGCTTAGCCTTAGGAAAGAGGAGCATTGATGAAAATGAAATAAAAATATAGGCAATTGTTTTTTCATTAAAAAAATGATATATATTTGTACTTACTAGGTCTCAAAAATACACACTAAAATATTAACAGTAGCCCTGGCTGATGTGGCTCAGTGGATTGAACTCCACAGCCTGTGAGACCGAAGGGTTGCTGGTTCGATTCCTTGTTGGGGCACCTGCCTAGGTTGCGGGCCAGGTCCCCATTTGGGGATGAACAAGAGGCAACCAATTGATGTTTCTCTCCCTTTCTTTCTCCCTCCCTTCTCCTCTCTCTGAAAATAAATAAATAAAAATCTTTAAAAAATAAAAAAATAAAATATTAACTAACAGTGGCTTTTCTCACAGTACTCTCTGGTTTCTCCTTTATACTTTCTCTGTATTTTCTACATGGATTAATTTCATAATCAGAGAAGATAAAGCTATTTTTACAAAAGATTTTATTTATTTATTCTTAGAAAGAGGGGAATGGAGGGAGAAAGAGAGGGAGAGAAACAGCTATCAGTTGCCTCTCACATACGCCCCAATGCAGGATCTGGCCCACAAACCAGGCATGTGCCCTGAGGGAGAATCAAACCAGCGACCCTTTACTTTGTAGGACCATGCCATCCAACTGAGCCACCCAGTCAGGGTGATAAAGCTATTTTAAAAAAGGAATCACTTAGGCCCGGGTGGGGTAGTTCGGTTGGTTAGAGCATCCTCCTCATACACCAAGGTTGTGGGTTTGACCCCTGGTCAGGGCACATACAAGAATCTACCAATGAATGCATAAATAAATGGAACAACAAACTGATGTTTCTCTCTCTCTTTCTAAAATCAATCAATCAATAAAAAATTTCTAGAAAGTAATCACTTAGAGCTGAGGGAATAAATTGTATCTTGACATATGTATACATACATATTTATTTGAATTGTTTAAAAAATTTTAAAATATACATAAAACAAAATTTACCATTTTAACCATACAGTTCAGCGGCATTAAGTACATTCACGCTGTTATGCAACCATCACCACCGTCCGTCCACAGAACTTTTTTCATCTTGCAACACTGCCTCTCTGTGCCCATTAAACACTAACTCCCATTCCCTCCCCCTTCAGACTCTGGTAACCATTATTCTAAGCCAGTATTCTACTTTCTGTCTATATGTATTTGACTATTCTAAGTATCTCATATAAATGGAGTCCCTTGATATGTTCAATTAATCTTAAGGTTATTTTTAAACAGTATAAACTTTTCTCAGTAACAAACTTAGACATGGACAAAACCGTATTCCCCATTTTGTCTTCCACATTACTATTGTCAGCTTTCATGTTTCCCACAAGCATCTGGGGCCAATGCAGCGCTCACCTGTGTAGGTGTGATGTGGCTGATGTCTTCAGACGCAAGCTGCTTCAGAAGAGTAGTCTTGCCAGCATTATCCAAGCCCAGGAGAAGGAGTCTCACCTCCTGGTCCGGTGCACTTTTCAATTTACGCAAAATTGAGAGTAAGCCCTTGAATAACCATAAGAAAGATTACTTTTGGGGCACTCACTTTGACTATCATTGAATATCAGAGTATCTTCTCCCTGAAAAAATTCTTGGTTGTGGAGAGCGTAATTATTTTATACTTTAATGTCATTTATTTCAGTTGCTTCCCCCTTCTAAGTTTTGGCAGTAGGTTAGTAAACTCAGCAACTTAATAAATAGCATGGCTTTTTCCTGTTCCTCCTATTAATCCAGCTTAGTAGTCACACCAAATCCTCTGGGAGTATGACCTACTACCTAATTCGTGTTTCTAAAGCCCTTTATATAAACTTAGAGTATAATACTCATCATATCAGGCTATAGGCAATTGACTTTTGTATTTTTCTCCTTTACCAGCATGAAATTTCTGGCTGGTAAAGACTATAGCTTCTGATAATTGGTAGGCACAAAATAGACAGGGGATGGTTAAAATTCGTATAGGAAATGGAGAAACCAAAGAACTTATATGTATGACCCAGGGACATGAATAAGGGGAGAGGGGAATGCTGGACGGAGGGGGTACAAGGGGGAGGGGGATAAAGCGGAGAAAATAATGGGACAATGGTAATAGCATAATCAATAAAATATACCAAAAAAAAAAGACTATAGCTTCTGTTTCCCACATGCCTGGCACTTATTAGATACTAGATAATAGTATCCACTCAGGTAAATGTAAGATGTAAAGGCGCTATACAAAGAAATACAAAAAAGCTGTATAAAATTGTATCTTGGCCCTCTTCACATTAAGACCATCATTCAGCCCTGGCCAGGTAGCTTAGCTCAGTTGGTTAGAGGATTGTCCAGATACGTCAAGGCTGTGGGTCTGACCTCTGATCAGGGCACTCACAAGAACCAACCAATGCATGCCTAAATAAGTGAAACAACAAATCAGTGTTTCCCTCTCCTTTTTTCTCTCTCTCTAAAAGAATCAATAAATAAAATTTGGAAGAAAAAAAAAAGACTTTATCAGCTCTGGCTGGTGTGGCTCAGTGGATTGAGTGTCGGCCTGTGAACCGAATGGCCACGAGTTTGATTCCCAGTCATGGCACATTCCTGGGTTGCAGGCCAGGTCCCTGGTTTGGGGGCATGTGAGAGGCAACTGTTTCTCTCTCGCACAATGATGTGTCTCTCCCTCTCTGTCTCTTTCCCTTCCCCTCTCTCTAAAAATAAATAAAATCCTTTTAAAAACTTAAAAATAAAGACTATCATTCAAAATACTCTGCCATCATCTAACTTTCAAAAGACCCTTATAGTATAAGCATACAGTATAGGTGATCTATGTTTTTCAGATGAAGAATATGATAAAACAGAGAAGTTAGGGAATTTAAAAGTCATTCATGAGCAAAAAATAAAAATTCAAACATGGTATTTTTGATTAGTGATCTTATATTTGTTTCTTGTTTTTATTATTATTTTTATGGGTGGAAGTAAACCATGTTGCTTTTTATCTAAGAACATAAGAAAAATCTTGTAAGATAGTTACTTGTTCTGTCCTGCAGCTGACAATTTGTTCTAATGGGGCATAGTTACAAGAACCAAAGAATCCCGTATTTTAAAGCGTATTTAATCTGATCTAGCTCAAGCAGAAATTCCTCCAACTTGAATCTTAGAATTATATAAAATGGCTGTATTTTTTTAAATCTGTATTGCACCAGGCAGTAATTCAAACCAGTCAGTTCACTAAAACCAAATAATAATTCTGTGAAATAATTCTCAATAACTGAGTCTTTGGACAGTGATATGCAAATATGCATTATTATTAAGAATTCTTTTCTCCTCAGAGATACTTTGTTTACCACTTCTAATACTGTATTTGCACTGACTTGCTAAGAACCACATTAGCCTCTGTATGCCTCAAATTTTTCCAGAAATAAAATGGAAGATTTGGTTAAAAACAGAAAGACAAATTCTATACCAAAAGATTTGGGGAAGAGAAGCTGAACAGATCTGAAACAAAAGAACAAAAGTAGGTAGGTCCTTTTTTTTCCCCCTTAAAGGTACAACATTTCTTTCATTTTCATCTTTTCTGGCCTTGAATACTTTGACACCATTCCTTTTTGAAACTATATTTATGAGAAGTCTCCCTGGCTTCTGTTAGCTGCATTGCAATCACTCATTTATAATACCACCTTTCAGAACAGTTAAAATTAGAATTCTGAGATCCTCCGAGGACTGATGATATAAAAAGGCTAAGAACAGGGAAAACATTTTGTACTTCTCCTGAGTTCCTGATTAGATGTCCTCATTACCTTTCCCATAAAATTCTAAAACAACTGGAATGTATTCCATTAGTACATTAAACAACAGTACAGGTAAAGTTCTTCTCATGTATTATCTACTAGTGTAAAAATCATGAAAGGTTTGTTTCCTATAAAATATTTTCAAGGTTCAAAATGAATGTTTCTGGTTTTTCCTCATGTATCTCTTCTCTTAAAAAAATAGTAAATAAAAATACTGCATTCTGCAGACTGTGACTTTTTACACACTCCTCCTACTTGACATTGAATAATTAAAAGAGAAAAATAGAGCCCTGGCAGGTAGCTCAGTTGATTAGAGCGTCATCCCGATATGCAAAAGTTGCAGATTGGATCCCTGGTCAGGGCGCACACAGGAATCAACCAGTGAATGCATAAATAAGTGGAACAACACATTGATGTTTCTCTCTCTCTCCTCCTCTCTCTCTCTAAAATCAATAAATAAAAATTAAAAATAAATAAAATAAAAATTTCTGTTCATCTGAAAAGGAGAGAAACAAAACATAGATGAGAAAGAAACGATTCTAACTGCAACTAAACTTTGTTAACCTAATGGTATAAAAAACAAATTTCTACATTTCTTTTTTAAATTTTATTTATTTATTTTTAGAGGTGAAGGGAGGGAGAAAGAGAGGCAGAGGAACATCAATGTGTGGTTGCCTCTCACAGGTCCTCTACTGGGGACCTGGCCCTCAACCCAGGCATGTGTCCTGACTGGGAGTTGAACCAGTGACCCCTTGCTTTGCAGGCTGGCACCCAATCTACTGAGCCACACCAGCCAGGGCTCATGTATATCTTTTTAATGGGTGATTTTCCTCATCAGGAAACAATGACTTCGCATGCTTTACCTTTAAGTGAAATTACAGAGAAAGGGAAAGTTCAGCGAATATTTTCTTCCAGCAAAATGACAAATGGCATCTCAAGCATGGTCTAGGCAAGACAAATTCAAATACAGTACAGCATCATATTAACCCAACTACTGAGGACAGGGGATCACAGGATTACCAGCATTTGCTAAATAAGGAAGAGGATATTTATAGATATCAGGGTTCTGCCTGAAAGGTACAAAGTAAGCTGATTTAACAGGCTGGAGGAAAGTGAGCAGAGTAAGTCTATTCTATGCTTCTATCCATATATGTCCATACTTTATTTTACATGTCAAATGAAGGGAGGCAGACATTAGAAATTAATTTTATTATGGAGCTAAGTTTTGCAGTACAAATACGAGGGAGTGGATTTTTGAGGTATATTTTTGGTCAAAATATTCACTCACTCATTCATTCGTTCATTCATCATTAAATACCCATGATGTGCCTGAGTACAATAGTGAGCAAACAGACATGGTCTCTATGTAGGGTTTGTACGCCTATGATATTAAATAAAGGCAATTTAAGAAACAAGAGCTTCAGTTAATTGTAGATTGTATAATCACCATGCATATATACAAGTTACGTGCACCCTGGTAGACAAAAATGGCCTGACTCAGCCACAAAATGTTTGAACAAACTTAGTACAGGCAAATCATGAATTGATGTGCTACTCACTATACATATTTCGCCTGCCTCAAAATCAGCTTAAACTCAACTACTGGCAGAGGCATGGCTCACTGACCTAAAATGATACAAACTAGGTCATTCAGAGAAACTGGCATGGTGGAGGGAAAAAGAGGAATGTATTGGTATATGGAAAATATATGTGGCCCTGGCTGGTGTGGCTCAGTTGGTTGGAGCATCATCCCGTGACCAAAGGGTTGCGGGTTTGATTCCTGGTCAGGGCACATACCTAGGTTGAGGGTTTGATCCCTGGTCCAGGCGCTCCGGTAGACAACCAATCGATGCTTCTCTCTCGCATCGATGTTCTCTCTCTCCCTTCCTCTCTCTAAAAGCAATAAAAAAATGTCCTCGGGTGAGGATAAAAAAAAAATGGCTGTGAGGAGCAGCTAAAATTTACATATTCAATCAGTAACCCAACCGTCAAGTCCATGCACTCCCCATAACTAGCTTAAATGGAACTGACTTCAATTTATTTTTACCCCTTTAAAATAAGGAAAAAAATTGGTACTGCCCAATAAGACCTTATTAATTTCCAGTAATTCCTATAGCCTTGAGGGGAATAACTTCACCCAAACTTTATCTTCTTTCTCCTCATCTCTCTACTAAAAAAATATCATGTTTCTTGAGGAACAAAATATGGGCATCTCCTCAGAAAGACTGTGGGTTCCCACTTCACCAGAGTCCTAATGAAAAGAACATTATAGGTTTTAGAGTTTTATAGATTTGTATTCAACTCCCCTATATGTGTAACTCTAGGCACAGTTAGATCTAGAAAATGGGAACGATACTTGTATCTTGAGAAAAATGTCAGGAAGATTAATAAGGTACTGTGTATAATGCATGGCGCATAGTAGACATTCAAAACGGGTGTTTAATTTTTTTTTTTTAACTTTTCACTATTTCTGACCAGAAGACATAATCTTGGAAACCATCTTCAAATGCTGAATATGCTTGATAATTACCACTAGGCTCACATATATAGGAAGTAGTCTGTAAGTAATTCCTGAATAAAGGAGTCATCTGTTAAGTAACAATAATTAATTATGCTCTAAAATTACTGCCATTTTAGTATTTCACCAAGGACTTAGAATCATAAAGGAGGGGTAAACTAGCTGACCTTAAATGTTCAAAGAAACTGCAATGGATTTTGGTTGCAGTACTCTCCAAATTAAAAAAAAAAAAGTATTAGTCGTAACTGAAGGTTAAAAAAACCAAAAATCAACAACCGACTGTTCAGTTGTTCAGTTACCATGGGGGCCCATGGGATTCGGGATGTGACACACTTAATCACATCACTGATTGTTTAAATTCCATGTTCCACTTTCAGTTCTAAGAATAGCTCACACTTTTGGAGATGGAAAGAAAAAGTATTTTGGAAATCAGATAAAGAATCCAGAATAATTTGTCCTAATTCCTTATTGTTCATTTTAGGAAAAAATAAAAACAAAATTTGTCTTGATCATTGAATAGAACAGTCGTATACACAGTCAATATAAGTGTTGTATACACAGTCAATTTGTTGTATACAGTGTCAATTTGCACCTAGAAACATGAGCAGTGGTTACTTTATTGAGGCCTATAATTATAAATGAAACAATCATGAAATCACACAGTCCACTAAATCGATAAACTGGGAAAAGTTAGGCTACTCTCATGCATTTTTCATTTATGATGACATCTCATTCTCTATTGGTTGGAATGCCTTTTCCATTTCAATTCTAGTCATTTTCTTTGTAAATATTTATGTTTATATTCATTTGTTGAGAAAAACTTAGCCTTTAAATGGAGAGCTCATGTATAAACAATTAATAAAAAGAAAACATGTAAAAATCTGTGTAGCCCGAGGTTAATAAAACTGCAGTGTAGCAAGTGTGAAATGTGATTGGCAACTTCAGATCAAATAATTCTACTTCTTTAACAATCTGACAATGTAAAATAAATTGAGATTTCTTTTTTCCCCTATCAAAATTTACTCACTGGATTATCTGACCAAAGTTACATATTTTTTTCTTTGTGGACATCTAGGTTTTTCTTCTAAATCAATAAAAGTGGTATAGCATTTCTAAAAGTCAAAAAGGGACTGGGGTTGGGGGTAGGGAAATAACTGGCTCTTTACAGGTGGTAGGCCAACCAATCTGTTCTAGATGCTTCACAATCGATTCTTCTTTGCTTACTCTAAAACTACTCAATTTCATTTTAACACTCTCCAATTAACAGAATCAAAAAGGAACACAGTATCAACGGTCAAATGTGTCATACATTATAATTTACAGTTTTTAAAAGAGTTTAATTATATCTGACAGCGAAAAGGACTGCCCCAAATTGATGCCCACTCTTCAATTTTAATTTTCCATTCTCATTAGGTTGGAGGCCCCAAGCTGAGATTAAGACTTTTTGGTTCTGGTGTGGTCAAATGCAAAAGAAGGTTGCAACAGGTCTGAAGGAACTTCCGTGAACCAGGCAGCAAATTTGCCTCCAGCAACATGGATTAAGCGCGGAAGGGAAGATTGGTCATCACGTACAACTAGACCTTGCAGAACCCTCTGCAAACAAGCAACTCAGGACTGCAGAAGCCCGCCCGCCGCGCACACACCAAGGCGGCGTAAAATCCACCAGGCGTATCTTCCCAGCGGCGCCTCTTTTGTGTCCTGGGATTTAAAACCCTCCCCACACACACCGGGACATCGGGAGGCAGTGGAGCGCAGTCCACCTTGCCCCACGGTACCTCTAGGGCGACCTCAAACGCAGTAGCGATGGCCCTGATCCTCGTTTATGGCCAGGCCCAGGGGAACCCCACTTTCCGGCGCCGTGGGCAGGCCGACTCCATGGGAATATCCAAGCCTGCGTGCGGAGCCTGCTCTTCGCAGCTCCTTGGATTCGCCCTCCTCCCAATCCCCAGGGTAATGATGAAGTCCCGGCTCCTAACCGGGACATCCACACACCCCTCCAGACCCTTTCCCTAGCTTTGGACCCGTTGCAAGCTCCGCCTTCCTCCCCAGGCCCAGGTCTCTCTCCAAGGCCCACACTCTTGGGGCTCTCCGCCGCCCCCCGAAACCAATCCAGGACCTAAACAGCAAGCTGAGCATCATCCCATTCCCTCCTTGGCTCTAAGCGCAGTGCCCCGCCCTGGGCTTGGGGACGAGGCTGGGGGTGACCGACCGGCTCAGGAGGGGTCCAGGCCCCCACACTCACCATCCTCCCGCCGAGTCCCTCCTCCTCCTCCTGCCACCCCCCGTTACCAGGGGCAACTAACTGAGGCACCGCCCCCCGACGTCTGTCGCACGCACAGTGGAGGAGCAAATCCGCTGAACAGAACAGGGCGGGGTCCAGCTTCGCTTTCCCCAAAGTGCGCAAGCGCGCCAAGGTACCCCCTCACTGCTCAGGCGGGCGGCTAGAGCGGCTGGAGGCCACTGCTAGCTGATAGAAACTCAGGAACCGTGACAACTTGTTCACGTGGCCGGAGGGCCTCCCGGCCCGTGATTCGTCGAAAAGAAGGGGCATGAAAGCGGGGAGAGGGGAGGTTCCTGGGCAGAGTTCCGCGTTGCATCCCAGCGAGGCGTCCAGAGCGGGCTGCATCTCCAGGCATTTGTCTTAGAGCACTCTTCCCGGGACCAGGTAAGTGGTCTTGGGAGGAAGCCACTCGCCATATCTACCTCCAGTCCTTATGTCCTGGAAGGGAGCTTGTATTTCTGCCCTGACTCTGCCCAAGCTGGGCTGCTGAGCGGGCTGGGCTTCCACCTGCTGAAGCCACGTGGCGAGAGGAACGGCCAGAGGCTGCCCCTAGACCTCTCCCTTACGGCCCCCATCTCCTTCGTCTGTCAGTTTGAGGAGCGGGGGCGTTATGGGTTGTGCATCCATCTCCACGCACCGGTGCTAAAGTACCTATTGGAGGCGCCCAAGTGGTGGGAGGCCGCCTGTCGGAGGTAAAAAACAGCCGAGGGCTGGCCCCGAGGCCTAGAGTGAGCTGACATCGTGGGCGAAAGGCATTTTGGGATGGCCGGGGTTTGCTAAGTTACATTGGACAGAGAGGTTCAGCTTCTACAGTCCCCGAGGAGGCAAGAAATGGGGCTGCACTTCACGCAAGTCAGAACGAGAGGGATTTGGGGAAAGTTGGGAGGTGCTATCTCGACCACCTCTCCGCGCGGAAAACTGGAAGAAGAGATCACAAGGAGCCAGGTGTATTCTAGACTCTGGAGACACAGCGGCGCACAAAATGTTCCAGGAGGCCCTACCTTCCTCACTGGGCTCTTCATCCAGTTATTAACCAGCTGGTCTCTGCCTCCTGTGAGGTCCGACCACACCGTGCTTATATCCTATGATTGCGCAGACTGGTCTTCGTAAACTACGCATCTGATCTGGTCACTCTTCTTAAAAATGTTTTAATGGCTTCCTGAAATTTTCAGGGAAAAGTTCCAAGCCTTAGTTTTTCGTGTGACTCTGTTCTCTACTTTCTTAGCATATCGACCATATTTCTTTTGAAAATTTTTTTTAGTGGTTGCCCTAGAGTTTGCAGTGTACATTTATATCTAATACAAGTCCACGTTCAAATAACACTGTACCACTTCGCTGGCAGTGCAAGGACCTTACAGTAGAGTATTCCCAGTTCCACACTCCCATCCTTTATATCAGTGCTGTCATTCATTCATTTCTATTACCCACAGCTATAATCACTGAGTATATACTGTTGTTATTATTATTTTGAACAAACTGTTATCTGTTTGTTAACTGTTAACAATTAGAGTAATAAAAATAAAGATATTATCTTACCTCCGTTTGTTCCTTCTCTGACACTCTATACACAGGTCATAGCTTATGACCTATATCATATTTTTTCTCTCTGAAGAGCTTCGTTTAACAGCTCGCAAGTCAGGTATCTTGGTGACAAATTCCAAATTCTTTTAACTTTGTTTGAGAAAGTCTTTATTTCTCCTTTATTTTTAAGGGATTATTTTGCTCAGTACAGAATGCCAGGTTCCTGAGGGTTTTTTCCTTCAACACTTTAGAAATATTGCACCGTAGTTACTCTTGCTTATGTGGTTTCTGAAGAGAAGTCGGATGCAATTCTTATCTTGGCTGTAAGGTTTTTCCCCCTTCCTCTAGCTTCTTTTGTTTTATTTTCTTTAATCTTGATTTGCTGTAGTTTGATTATAATGTGCCTAGGTGTAGATTTTTTGGCATTTATCTTGCTTGGTGTTCTCTGAGCCTCCTGGATCTGTGGTTTGGTGTCTGTCATTAATTTTGGAAATTTTTCCATCATTACTTCAAACATTTCTTGTTTTCCTTGCTCTCTTCTCTTTCTGGTATTCCCGTTATGTGTGTGTCACAACTTTTGTAATTGTCCCAGGGTTCTTGGCTATTCTGTTCATTTTACATTCCTTTTTCTCTTCAATTTTCAGCTTGGAAATTTTCCACTGACACTTCACTGATTTTACTTCATTGATTCTTTCCTCATCCATGTCGTCCTTATCAAAGGCATTCTTCATTTCTGTTACGTATTTTTGATTTCTAATATTTCCTTTTGATTCTTTCTTAGAGTTTCCGTTTCTCTAAGTCTACATTATCCACCTGTTCTTGCATGTTGTCCACTTCCCTATTAGAGTCCTTAGCATACCAACTATAGGTCTTTGAAGTTCCAGTCTGATAATCCCAAAAATCTCTTGTCGTCTGGTTCTGATGCTTGCTCTGTTTCTACAAATTGTGTGTTTTGCCTTTTAGTATGCCTTGTAGTTGTAGTTATTTTTCCTTTTTTTTTTTTTTTTTTGTTGTTGTTGTTGAAAGCCAGATATGATGTGTATGAGGTTTTATGTTTCTCTGGGAAGTAGTTAGGCTGTGTTTTCTGTCTCCTGAACCTGTAGATGCCAAAGGCTAAAATTTCCTTTGGTGTCCTTGTTTTTGCCTCCCCTGTTGTCTTTGGGTTTCTAGAGACTTCTTCAATAAGATCTGAGACTGGCAGTTCTATAGGCCTAAGATTAGGTCCCAGTTTTTGAGCAAGCCTACAGCCCTGGACCTTCACAAGTGTTCCTTAGTCTTCCCTCACTCCCCTAAGGTGAGACAGGAAGGCTAGAAAGGGCTGGAGTTGGAGATTTCCCTTCTCCCAAATCATTTAGTTT
The DNA here is from genome assembly GCF_021234165.1 of Pteronotus mesoamericanus. NCBI lineage: Eukaryota > Metazoa > Chordata > Mammalia > Chiroptera > Mormoopidae > Pteronotus > Pteronotus mesoamericanus. The sequence continues at coordinate 6,099,627 of NW_026555229.1, forward strand.
CTGGTAAAACAGTCCCCTTTAAGGGCAGGCCTTGTTAAGAACTGAGGGCCCTGGGTGTGCTTTGAAATAAAATGGCTATTTTTCCCATCTTCCTGCTGGAAGCACTAGGGGATACTTTTCTGATCTTCATCTTGAGAACCTAGTGGGCTCCTGGAGGTAAAAACCACAAGTGTGCACCCCGCTCCCGGTCCAAGATTGAGTCCCTGCTCATCTACACTGAGCTTCCAGCAGTTCGCCAGTTACGGTCTAAGCTTTCCCAGCCAGTTGCCCCATCAGTGGGCTTCTGCTCCCGATGAGCTGTGTTGCTCTGTACCTGCCTGTCTCTTCAGGTTTGGGGGCAGTGCTTTGCCCTGTGACCTTGATTCTGTGATGGGTCTAAGAAAGAACTGTTGACTTTTAGTTGGTTCAGCTTTTTCTTGTTGTGAGGACAGGAGTGACAATGTCCAAGCTCCTTTACATGTCAGACCTGCCATAGCTTTTCAAGATGTAGATTCCAGAACCCAGCTATAGAGGAGAGCTCTGAAGTAAATCAAGGTGAATTAAAATCCTGGCTCTGCTACTGGCTAATGCTTGTGTGATTTGGTAAAGTTATTGAATACTTACCTGTGCCGTGGTTTTCTCATCCAAAAAATGGGGTTTTATCTTACAAGGTTATGGTGAAGATGAATTTAGAAAATGCATGTTAAGCACCAAGCAAAGGGTGTAGCATAGAGTAGGAGCTCAGCCATGCGAGCTGTTACCATGATCCCCACACACACCATTCAGTGCTCTTCCATCTGCCAAATTTCTACACATCCTTCAGAACATTGTTCATTTCTTGTGCTAACAAAGTGTGTTCTGGATCCCTCATCTCTGTTAGATATGGCGACCATATAATTGATCATCCAAATTGGGACACTAGAGAGTGAAAGCGGGTGCCATTAATAATTGCCCCGTGCCAGCAGTCCTGGGCAAACTGGGAGATATGGTCGTCTCAGTTTTAGGTGCCTCTTCTCTGGCTTTCCACTGCTCCCGGTGTCTGTCAGCAGCATCGTTCACTCTGCTGTCTGCGTTGATTTATTTGTTTCCCTCCTCGAGGGCAGGCATGGTGCCTCACTCGCAGCCGTGGCCGGGGACCTCCCGCAGGGCCGTAAGCACTGTACACACAGACACTGAAGTGATGGAAGTGGTCATGCCATGTTGACTTTCATCTTTATCTGTGATTGTCTCTATGTTTAACGTGGTCCCGTGCCTTCTCCCTCCTGCAGGTGAATCTATTCTATCTTTTGGGGCCTCCCTCACATTTCACCCCTCTTGGGAAGCCCCCTTTGAGTACTGTGTTCCCCCGCTCCTCCACCTCTGTTTCTGCTCATCTCCTATATTACTGTTGCTGTTTATATTATACACTGTCCCACTGGTGGCGGGTTCTTGTTCCCGGGTCAGACCCAGCTCCCCAAGGACAGGCACTGTTTGTCCCTTTTCCCGGTCTCCACCACAGCATGATCAGACAAGGGGCTGGCCACCAGTAGGCACTCAGGAAACACACACTGGTACCCAGTTGCTGTCTCTGGTGCCTGGTCACTTGAGGCCTTCACAAACCGAGCTGGGTGACGGCAGTGGCTGGTGAAAGCAGGCAGCCTACCGCAGTGGGAGGGGCTCAGGGGCTCGGGGGTGGGCTTTCATTCGGGGCAATGTCCTCATTTTTCCTGTACTCCGTAAGTCCTCAGTTTTGTGTGTGAGCAAGATGGATGCTGACCTGTCTGGCTTTAACATCGATGCCCCCCGTTGGGACCAGTGCACGTTCCTGGGGCGGGTGAAGCACTTCTTCAATATCACGGACCCCCGCACTGTCCTGGTGTCAGAGCGCGAGCTGGACTGGGCCAAGGTGATGGTGGAGAAGAGCAGGTGAGCAGTTAGGGGAAGGGCCGGAGGCACTGGGACAGTATTGATGAGTCTGCCGGGGAGGAGGCGGAAACGGAAGGTGAGGACATGGGCAGAGATCTCAGGAAGGAGGAGAAGTTAGAGTAGGATGACTTGAGGTGGGGGGAACAGGGAATTAAATCTGCCTCTTGTCCCTGGGTGATAGGATGGGGGCTGTGCCCCCAGGCACGCAAGTGGAGCAGCTGCTGTATGCCAAGAAGCTGTATGACTCGGCCTTCCACCCTGACACCGGGGAGAAGATGAATGTCATTGGACGGATGTCCTTCCAGGTTCCTGGCGGCATGATCATCACAGGCTTCATGCTCCAGTTCTACCGGTGGGAACCGGGGACAAGGCACTGGGAGGTGTAGCCACTTGGGTCTGCTAGGTGGGGAGCGATATTACGATAATACTACCAATAACCATCATTATTGAAACTTGTCAGATACTAGACATGTGTTACCTCATTTAATTTTCTCAACAGTCCTTCAGGGAGGTACTATTATTTCCACTTTATAGATGAAGAACTGAGATTCTGGAGAGGCTATATAATGTGTCCAAGTTCATACAGCCAGTTAGTATTGGTAGTTGAATTTTAACTGAGGCAGTCCTTTCTGGAATGCTCAATGAGTAAACTGTCCCAGTTTCCTCTTTAAGAAGTGCTTATGTTCAACAATAAATTTAATATATTTTTATAATGTAATATCCCAGGGAAAAAAATAGGAAGACCCTTTCAGCTCGGTTGGGGAGAGAGTAAAATTTGTAGCTGCCGGATATGTGGCTCCTCCCCCTGCCTCTCTTCTTCCCTCCTCTCTTCGCACCATGCATTCATTCATTTGAGCTGGGCCTTGGGCCCTAGCTGTTAGAAATATAAAGATTTTAGTCCTGCCCCAGCTCATGTGGCTCAGTTGGTTGGGTGTCGATCTGCAAACCCAAAGGTCACCAGTTTGGTTCCCAGTCAGGGCACGTGCCTGGATTGCAGGCTCAGTCCCAGGTTGGGGCGGGGTGTGTGCAGAAGGCAGTCTGTCGATGTTTCACTCCCTCTTTTTCTCCCTCCCTTCTTCTCTCTGAAATCAAAAGAAAAATAACAAACTTTAGTCCCTCCCCTTAAATAGCTCCCAATCTTGTTGAAGAGAACAGGAAGTAAACGGTTAGAGTCCAGCTTGCCAAGTGGTAGGTTGAGAAGACAATATGGGGTGGTAGGAGCAGGGGGCATAGACTGTCTCAGAAAGGGCAGAGGAAGGGTCAGAAAGGTTCCAGGGAGGAAGTGATCTCTCTGCAGGGCAGGATTTAGCCATGTATGGAAGAGAGAGAGAGAGAGAGTGTGTGTGTGTGTGTGTGCGCGCGCGCGTTTGTGTTCGTCTTCCAGGCAAAGGGGTGAGACTGCAAAAGCCCAGGTGCATAATACATGGGAACAGTTTGGGAGCAGCTGGTAACATGGCATGACCTGTGTGTACCAAGCCCTCACTTCCATTCTACTCTCCTCTCCGTGCTGGTAGGACGATGCCAGCAGTTATCTTCTGGCAGTGGGTGAACCAGTCCTTCAATGCCTTAGTCAACTACACCAACAGGAATGCAGCCTCCCCCACGTCAGTCAGGTAGGAGGCCTGAACCCCAGGCTGTCCACGTGTCTGGAGGAGGTGGCTGTCCTTTTGTTTCTAGGGTTCTCAGGCTATCAGTCCCCTCTCCCCCGGGTGACCCTTGCACTGGACCAAGTCTCCCTTTTCAGGGTTTGGAAGTGTTTTCTTATGCTGAGTCAGAGTATCTTCTTCCTAGACCAAGTCAAAATGTGTTCATTCTAAAGGTGTTCCTTCTACGTTCATTCTACAAATAGTTCTGGAGTGTGTATTTTAGGCCAGGCATGGTCCTAGGTGCTCGGGATATATGAGTGAGACATGTGTGGTCCCTCTTCTTGTGGAATTTAAGGTCTTCTAAGGAAAAAAGCACAGCGATTTCAGATTGTGATTGCTGCCATTAAGGAGAGACACAGGTGACAAGACAGAGAACCGCAGAGAGAGGTATCCGTGCAGACAGGCTGGTCAGGGACCTCCTTCCTGTGGAGCCGACATTGCTGCTGAGTTCTGAAGGATAAGGGTTTAGCTATGGAAGAGCCTGGGGAAGAACGCCCTGGAGAGGGAGCAGCAGCATGCGGCAGTTCTGAAGTAGGAAAAACGCTGGGCATGCGTGTTTAAAGTACGGAAGGGAGGCCCTGGAGGTGGGACCATCATCAGACACCGAGGGCAGGTCACGTGAGCTTCTCAGGCATGAAGCCTCGTTTCCAGACTCTCTCACTCGAGCCATGGTATTACCCTCAGCAAGAAGGGCTCCCTGCTCCCAAGCATCTCTCTCTTCCACTAGGCAGATGGCCCTTTCCTACTTCACAGCCACAACCACTGCCGTGGCCACTGCTGTGGGCATGAACATGTTGACAAAGGTACTGTCTGGGGCTGCTGCGGGCGTGGTGGCCACTAGAGGGCAGCAAAGTCCCAGGAAACTAGGTGTTTTCCCGTCTGGGTATGTTGGGGTGTAACGGGAGCTCAGCCAATTGGTAGTGAAATACAGCAGGGCTGTCCCCAGGTTGGTCTCTCTGGAACCTTTGAAGGAGTTTGGGTTCCCAGATGAATGTCTGGTTGTGTGGCAGTAGCGAGGTCTGATTCTTGTTTTGTAGTCCTTAAGCACCCCCAGTCCCATCTGGCAGTGAGCCTGAACAACTCCCATTGTTTCCTTCCCCCAACAGAAAGCTCCACCCCTGGTGGGCCGCTGGGTGCCCTTTGCTGCTGTGGCTGCTGCTAACTGTGTCAACATCCCAATGATGCGACAGCAGTAAGTACAGGGATCCCTTTTCCTCCCTACAAGCCACGAGGTCAGCAGGGACACGGAGACAAGACACCAAGGCAGTGGGTGGCTTCTTGGGGCCGGGATGGGGGTGGGGGGCTGCTGGGCTGTGCTTCTGAAGGGCTCCAACAGTGATGGCCACGGGAGTGACGGGTAGCTTAGGTTTCACCTGTGATGAGTGTGTGGCAGTCATTTTTTGGCTGGCGTGGGATGGGAGATAGGGTAAGCCTGTGGAGTTTGATACTCGATCATGTCCTTTCAACTGCAACTGTATTTAAGTTGTGAGCTCTGCCTACTTCCAAAGCCCTGGGGACGGCTTACAGAATGAAATGTAGCAGAGAGAGGTGTCCAAAGATAGAACAGAGCCAAGAAGCTTTGAAAGAAGCCAGAGGAGTAGATAGGTGTTTTCCAGGCACCCAGTTCTAAGCTTTGCAGCAGGGAAGGTAAAAGGAGAAACCCGTTGTGTCTCACAGTTTTTATTTCTTGACTAGAGAAAGCATAGATCTTTCCTCTGTCATAAAAGTGAATGAATGATGTAATATACGTAAAGCCCTCAAAATAGCACCTAGAACACAGCAAATGCAGTGTGTTAGCTTTTATTGCTACTGTTGTCATCATCACCTTCATCAGCATCACCAATTTCTACAAGCAACATTTTCTTGGAACTACCAGTAAATAGAAATTTATCACACTTGCTCTTGCTGAAAGAGCACATGACGAGATAGTTGTGCGTACACATTACTCCTCTCCTTGTCCCCTCCCGCATCCACTTGCTCCTTCCTATCAAATGAATAAGTCCCAGCCACCTACCTGGTTTTGGGCTGAGTGCTGTCAGGAACTGGCCTGAGAATAACAGCCAGAGGAGCCACTGTTTGCGGCGCGGTCACTCGGCGTCAGGCACTGGACTGAGCACTTTGCAGGCACTATTCTGTTTTATCCTCACCAAGTCCTATGAAGTGGGTGCCATGACTGTCCCCATTTTGCAGAGGAGGATAACTGAGTCTTTAGAAGGATTATGGAAGTAGCTCATGATCAGACTCTTTCTCTGCAGTTTCAGGATTCAGCCGAGGCAGTCTGGGCTCAGGACTAGCTCTCCTAACCACTGCCCTGGATTGCTTCAGAAATAGGTCCCCTAGTGTGCCACATTGCTGTCTGGCTTCCAGCACCCCATTCCCAAGTCCAGCAACTCCTGTCTGTATTTAGGGAACTCATCCAGGGCATCTGCGTGAAGGACAGGAATCACAATGAGATTGGTCATTCTCGGGTGAGCAGAGGCCTCCCTTTGCGTGGGAGGAGGGGACTCCCTTTCATACCCTGTCCTGTTCTTAGGGGTCAGAGCAGGCCTGGGCTCCACCAAAGGGTCTCTCTGACTCTACTCTCATTCCCCTCAATTCCCCCTGCACATCTCTCTTTAGGACATTTCCCATGTCCTTTCTCCATCATTTCTGGTCCCAGAGCCCTAAAAGTCTGGCTGGGTGGGTGAGGATTGGGCGAAATCACTTAGCCCCAGCAGTTCCATCCCTTCCCCTAGACCAGCTCATACTTGGTGGTGACCCTGACCCTGACCCAGCCTTGGATACTGGATAAGGTCATTACTGACCTCTTACTCTTTTCTGCCCTTAGAGAGCTGCGGCCATAGGCATCACCCAAGTGGTTATTTCTCGGATCACCATGGCAGCCCCTGGCATGAGTAAGATGGGGAAGCCTTCTCTTCCGGTGGCCCCTGGAACACATGGTGGAGGCCTCAGCCACACTCAGCTTTGGGGTGGGAGGTGGTGCCCCAGCCTCTGCTGCCATGCGTCTCCTACGGGTTGGCTTGAGTGCTGAAAGCCACGGGAGGACCACGCTATAGTTCCCAGATCATCCATTAATCTGACATTTTAAGTTCTTTTCATTCAACACGTGCTCCTTCAGTATCTTCAATGTGCTGGGCACAGTGTGGGGTGCTGGGGAAACAGTGGTAGAGAGAATAAAGCCCCTTCCCTGGTTGTGCTTCCAGCGGGGACGTGTTACAGAATAGGATAAAACTGTCTGTTTGCATGAGCCTCCAAAGATAGTTTGTAGCTTTGAAGACACTTTGCGCCTGGGGTACGTGTTCTGTTATTGCAGATGGGCTTTGGGAAGCGCCTTCTGCTGGGACTTGGGGGCCGAGTCAGAGTGGCCATGTCTTCTTCCATTCTACCCCCAAATGGAAAGTGTTCTCTGGCACTCCTGCGGGAGGAGGGGGAGTCACCGGTCCCTGGTCTGACTGCAGAAAGGGGTCTCGGGGAGAGTCTTACAGGTCCCCCCAGTTTCTCCCTTGTTTCTTTCAGTCTTACTGCCAGTCATCATGGAAAGGCTGGAGAAACTGCGTTTCATGCAGGTGAGTGGGGGTCCCCTTAGCCTCTTCCCTGCCCGCAGCCCCCCAGCCACACCTGTTTCTGGGAGCTCCTGATCCTCTCGTCCATCCCGCCAGCCACCAGCCTCCCTCTCATCAAGTAGGGCCCGTGCCCGTCCGCACTGGCTGCCCGCTCTAGACTCCAGGGCCGGTTGCTTGGCCTATGTCTGCGGAGAGCAAGCGGAGCCCCTTCTCCCCGCTGAGGGCCAGCAGTTTCAGGCCTGCGGGTTTCCAGCTGATTGATCGCTGGTGGGTGGGGCAGGTGTGGGGTTCATCTTAAGGCACATAAGTCCTGTGTGGGTCTTTCTTTTGTTTGTTTTTGTGCAGAAAGTGAAGGTCCTGCATGCGCCACTGCAGGTTATGCTGTGTGGGTGCTTGTGAGTAAATGTTTGCTTGGTTTGGGTTCTGTGGTGGCTGGGGCACCCAAGATCTGTCTCCTTGTGTCACCTGGGTTGAAGAACGGGTACTCCTTTACCTGACTTCAGAAGTGCCCGAGCTCAGAACACCTTTGGTCCGTCCGGAGCGCTCTCACCTCGCCTTTCCTGGACCGAGCCAGGCTAGCTCGGCTCTGTGCTCACGTCCGCACGGAAAGCGGGGCGCTTGAGTGCCCTCCTGTCCCAGGGTCTTCCCTTAAGTCTGGACAAGGAACAGAAATGATGAAACAGTCTCACCGGGAAAAAGGAATGATAATTATATGACATGATTGAGGTGTTAGCTAACCCCAAAGAAATCATATTGTGATATATAAATATCAAATCAACACATCATGCATCTTAAACTTGTCCATTGTATATGTCAGTTGCATCTCAAAGATAAAGAAATAAACAGATAAAATAAAGAGACAAAAATGAAGAGGTAGCCCGGGGCTGTCAGGTGTCCCAGCCACACGTCATGGCAGCGTTTTTGGGTGCCAGCCGTTGACTGAAGACGTCCCACCACGAATCATGCTTTATGGGACGACAGGGCTGATGGCAGCAACGACAACTAACATTTACAGAATGTGCCTGCTGCGCTAACGCTTCACAGCCGTAGTTCGCTTGGCCTTGTCCACAGAGAGCAAGCGAGCCCCTTCTCTCCTTCAGGGCCATGGAGGAATATATACTGTGTGTGTATATATATCACCTTTCACAAAAAAAGAACCCAAGGCTTGGAGGGATGAAGACACTGGCCCAAGGGCTTATAGCTGGTGCTCGCTGGAGCTGAGAAGGGTCCTCAGCAGGCGTGACGCTGTACTTCTGCTAATCGAGGGAGCGCCCAGTGGGCAGTTCGTTATCACAGGCCGGGCGCTGTGCCTAGGTTATCTCATGGGATCCTCACAGAAACCCTGCGAGGTCGGCTCTCTCGTCCCTTCGCAGCTGGCTCCAAGGTAGTAATGCGCCCCAGCTTGTGCAGCTTTTTAAGTGCCAAAGCTGTGATAGGAACCCAGGTCTGTTAGGCTCCCAAATCCTGTAAGACATGGTCATGGACCCGCATCATCTGAAAACGTGTTAGCAATAAAGATTCTTAAGCTGTTCCCCACACCTACTGAATCAGCACTTCGGTGAGTCCCTGGAGTTGTCTGTACACACTGAAGTTGGCTCAGCCCTGCCCGTTAATGTTCTCTGACAGCCCAGACTTTCGGTGACTAGAGGAGCAGGGCCTTTGGGTTCACTTCCCTCGGCGCCTTCCCCACTCATGGGCGGGGACATGTGGTCTTTAGGGTTGCCGCGTGCGCATCCAGGTGATATCTGTGCTTGAACAACAGGGGCCCTTAGAGTAGGGAGGGGGGTGCAGGCAGGCTGATTTCATTCCGTGCGGGAATGGGTATCCTGGCACCAAGAGGCTGGGAGGAGGGGTGGAAGGAGAGGCGCTGTGGGGCCAGCTGGGGAGGCAGGCCAAGCGAACAGGCATGTCCCTGATCCTTCAGGGGGCTCAGGAAGGGCGCGTGAGGGTCTGTGGGGAAATGTCCCCTAATGCTTTGGTTTCTCCTTTCTTCCAGCCTCATCTTCATGGTGCCAGTGGCGTGTGGGCTCTTCCCACAGACATGGTATCAGCTGCTCATTCCTTACTTTATTTTACCAAACGCCCTGTCCCTGCCCTCCCTGACCTGCTTGCTGTCCCAGAGGAGAGAGGGAGGGGTAGGAAGGGCAGTGTTTGACCAGGGACAACTACCTGTGAGCCTAGACTCTGGGTCTCTTATCCCCGCGTACATGGTAAAGCGGAACACATCTCCAAGGGGATGAATTTGCTCCCTCCCAGAGGGGCAAGGGCTGCCTTGGACAGAGAAGGTGGGGAAACAACAAGAGACTCTGTCCCGCTGGTTGATTATTACATAAACCTCCCCTGGCTGCATCTGGTCTTTGGAACTGAACATGGGGACAGGTACTCATTTTTGCTCACGTTTGCCAGACAGTAGATGACTTGAACCTCTTCATTTCCCTTGCATGTAATGGGAGAGGAGCGTCAAGCAGGTGGGAGGAAGAACCAGCTCTAGGAGACCAGCCGTAGCTCGAATATATACCGAGAAGGTGCCAATCTCTCATTCCTTAGTACTCTTAGCTCAGTAGTCATCAGTTAGACAGCTCCTGTGTTCCGAGCCCTGTGCGCGTAGTCTTGTGGGGAAGATGGCAGTTGAGCGCCAGGAAGAAGGAAGTCGGGCCTAGGTAGAGGTAAAAGCAACATACTGTGGTGAACAGAGGCCACTACTAATTCTGATGGAAAAATCGGGAAGGGCTTCTTAGAGGTGGCATTTGAGTTGGACTTTAAGGGTCATTTGCTGCTGCCCAGTTGGTGTACTCATAACCCCTTCTGTCTTCTCAGTGAATTGCCAGTTTCCTATCTGGAACCGGAGCTCCGAGACATCATCAAGGCCAAATATGGAGAACTTGTGCCTTCTGTCTACTTCAATAAGGGTCTCTAAATGCCCCAGCCCAGCAAGGTCGAGTCTCTACCTGCATTCACCAGCTCCTCCTTAGCCACCAGGGCCCTCATTCCTCTTTGCCCGCAGGGCCTGAGGCCGGGGGGCGGGGGGGGGGGGGGGTGGGAGCAGGGGTGCAAGGATGCCTCTTGCTTCTACTCAGGTACTTGGTTTATTGGGCTCCAGGGGACAAAAGTGAACAAGGGGAAAAAGACCAAATTTTCTATATGCTCCTCCCTTAACTCCCCTCCCCTGGAGACCAGGAACTGAGTCCCCATCAGGGAGAAGTTGCTGGGACCTGAGAGAGACGCTCAACAAACTGATTGGAAAAATTAGGAAAACTTTGGGATTCTGATTCCAGTCAGGATTGGGGAGGAGCCCCTGGGACAGAGGGAAGCTCCTCTTCCCTTTTCCTCTTCCACATCATCGTCTCTGAAGCTAAGGAACCTTTACCCACGCAGCTCTAGTTAACATAGGAAGTGGGGGGGGCCAGTCTGTCACCTTGGGGCTCATCTCCCCCATTCTTATTGCCCCAGTCAGAAAGGTCCTTTGGGGGTGCCGCCAGCCTTGAGTTTAGCAGGCACCTAAGAGTTCACAGTGCTAAAAACGGTCACTTTGTGAGGCAGCTGAGTTCCATGGTGCTTCAAGCCCTGTCTCTTGACACCAACTTTGTTCTCCAACTCTGTTACCTCTAAAATCATGTCTGATTTTACTCCCGTGTTTAAAAGATAATTCCACTAACTGTGCGTAAAAAGGATGTATGTAAGCATTAACTACACATTCTAATGGGTATGATTTCCTGGCTGCTTCCCTCCCTCAGCTCATTAGGTTAAACACCAAAGAAAGACTGGTGTGTACTGCCTAGGAAAGGGAAGTTTTATTTGGATGCCTGTAAGAGAAAATGAGCCGAGACCAAAGAGCCTTAAAGGACACAGCAGGGCACAGCCACTTGCCCTTCCCAACTTGGCTGCTAGGTGATTTCTCAAGCTCCCTGGGGGACTGTTGTGGCATCCCTGGGGTTGACGTCTGTATGACTTTCGTCTAGTAGAATTTGCTGACTATCCAAAGGATACCACTGTGAATTGAATAAATTTCGTGAAAGGGCACAATGAACTGTTTGCAGACTGAGTTAATAATGCCTGGATGGAAAGCCAGATCTGGACTTACTTTGGCCTTGGCAGAGAGGAGGGTATCACAACTTTAAGGGGAACCTACATGGCTGAAGCCAAAGCCATTGTTTATTTCCCTTATTATAAGGGAAGAATCTACCTCTTTGCTGGAAGCTCCCAAGGTCTCCCAGAATGGGGGCTGTGTTGCTCCAGAGCAGGAGTTGACAAACTAGTTCAAGGGCCCAAATCTGCCCACTACCATTTTTATGTGCCTGGGAACTAAGAATGATTTTTATTTATTTATTTTTTAACTGTTAAAAGATTATTTGTTTTTAGAGAGAGGGGAAGGGAGGGAGAAAGAGGGAGAGAAACATCGATATGTGATTGCCTCTCATGTGCACTCTCCCCCCGCCCTCCTGGGGGCCCAACCCACAACCCAGGCATGTGCCCTGACTGGGAATCGAACTAGTGATCCTTCGGCTTGCAGGCTGGTGTTCAATCCACTGAGGCACAGCAGCCAGGGCAATTTTTATGTTTTTTAAGTTCTCACCTGAAGATATGTTTTTTTATTGCTTTTAGAGATGTAAGAAAGGAGGGAGAGAAACATCAGTTAGTTGCCTCCTTTGTGCACCCTGGCTGGGGATTGAACCCTCAACCTAGGTATGTGATCCGATGGGATCGAACCGGGAAGCTTTTGGTGTGTGGGATGATGCTGCAACCAATTGAGCTGTATGCCCAGGGCAAGAGTGGTTTTTACATCTTTAAAGGGTTGTAAAGGAAAAAACAAAATATGACTGGGGCCCATTTTACCAATATGTAGCATGTAAAACCTAAGATATTTACTCTGTGGTCGTTTACTTGAAAAGTTTCCCCTACTCTGGAGAAATAGCTCTAAAAAAACATGCACCATGATCACCTAGAGAGCTTGTTACACACAGGTTGTAGGGCCCTCTTCCCCAGAATTTCTACGTATGTAGGTCTGGGGTAGAGCCCGAGAATATGCATTTCTGGTAATCTTCCTTTTTTACTACTTTTTAAAAAAAATTAAACTTATTGGGGTGACACTGGTTAATAGGATATTATAGGTTTCAAGTGTACATTTCTATGGTACAAAAATCTGTATATTGTCCTGTGTGCTCATCACTTAAAGTCAAAACCATCTTCCGTCACCATATATTAGGGCTCCCCCCACCACCACATTGCTGTGTCCATGAAGTTTCAATTTTATATTGTGCATGCGAATGAAATCATGCGGCTTTTAACTTTTTCTGACTGATCTGTTTCACTTAGCATAATATTCTCAAAGCCCATCTATGTTTCACGGCAGACCAAGATGGCAGTATTTCGTCTTACGGCTGAGTAGTATGCCATTGTGTGTATGTACCACATCTTTCACCAGTCCTCTGTCAGTGGACACTTTGGTTGTCTCTCTACGTGCCGCAAGTGAAGGACCACTGGTTTAATGAAAAAAGGCCTCCTCCCTGTGGTAAAGTACTGGCTGCAATTTAATTTTCCCCTCATTTTTAAAAATTAAAATTTATGCAACTTACATTCCTCCTCTTAAAGTGCACAGTTTAGTGGTGTGTAGTATACTCAATGAAGTTGTGCAACCATCATCACTAATCCCAGCACATTTTCATTACTCCCGAAAGAACTGTATTAGCGGTCACTCCCCTCGTCCCCCAGCCCCATCCCCTCACAATCCCCAATCTACTCTTCTGTCTCTATAGTTTTGCCTATTCTGGACACTTCATATAAATGGAATCACATAATATGTGATCTTCTGTATCTGGCTTCTTTCACTTACAATGTTTTCAAAGTTCATCAATGCTATAATGTGCAATTTTTAAAAAAAGATGTTATTTATTTTTAGAGAGGGTAAGGGAAGGAGAAAGAATGAGGCAAACATCAATGTGTGGTTGCCTCTCGTGTGCTCCCCACTGGGGCCCCGGCCCACAACCCTGGCAGGTATCCTGACTAGGAATTGAACCGGTGACCCTTTGGTTCACAGGCTGGCACTCAGTCCACTGAGCCACATCAGCCAGGGCTATAACATGTGCAATTTGATTTTAGCTGATGTCTGAACAGAAAGGTCTGTCTTTGAGCTAGTTTTCTTAGGATAGGAGATTTGGCTTCAGCTTTGCCCCTTTCCAAAGGCAAATAGGAAAAACCTTACCAGAGCTCAGAAGCAGTTTCACATTGGTGTTCTTTCAAAAATCAACAACTTTTCCCTTTCAATCCCAGTTTCTTAAGCCTCCTGGCATTCCTACTCTCTTCATAGACAATTACTTTTGGGAAAAAGTCTGGAGTATGTAGTGGCTACAGTTCAGAGGCACTCTTAAAATTGTTTGCTCAAACTGTATCTCAACTCCATTTTGTAAGGCCTCTGCTTTCTTTCAGTTGGCTCCTGGGAGATGTGGAAATAAAGGTGGTCAGAGTCACTAAAGTGACTTGGTGTGGGAAGGGCTAACCCAGGCTGTGCAAGGTTTAGTGTTAGTCCTGTCCGGTAGCTCAGTTTTCAGGATTTCTTAAAAAAAAAAGAATAAGACTTGGCGTGCCATACAAAAAGCTACAAGTTTAGTAGGAGGGCAGGCAGGCAGATAGAGATTAGATACACTGTGGGGGAAGTATTAGGCCAATCTCTAGAAGAAACAAGAGGGTGGGAACTAGGAGCTTGTGAACAGGGAACTGTATGTGTAAGTGTAATAAAGTGTACTGTACTATACAGCACAGCACATTGAGGATCTCTTAAGTGTTCATTTCAGTGTGAGCGGAATGTGTGGGTGGCAGGATAGAGAGAAGTATGTAGGAACCAGGACAGAGAGGGCCATATTAAGGAGTTTGGGCTGTATATCTCATAGATATTTGAAGTATTTTAAGAGGGAAAGCCGTGAGACAATAAAGTGTGTGTGTGTGAGAGAGAGCATCCCTGCTGTGGTGTGTGAAAGGAGACCGTTTGTGTTTAGCCAGAAGATGAGAACATGGATTGATGCAGTTAGGGTGGATTTCAGAGCTATTCTTGAGGTAGAGTCAATAGAATTTTATCCCTGGAACTTGGGGTGACAAAGCACTGTGCCTCAGGTAAACGTACTACCTCAAAGGGAATTCAAGTTGACCTAAGCTACCGTTTGGGCAGTTTGAGACCAGGAGAGGGACCCTGGGACCAGAGCTGTGCTTCGAAACAAAAGATATCAAGAGGTCTTTAGACTGCAGTTGTTTTATTCTTTAGGAGCGCTCGGCTGCCTTCTAAACAAAGACCAAAAACAAACAAACAAAAAATTTGCTAATACCATTTAGAATCACCACACTCTTTTTCTTCGTTAAACCCTGGGAATCTAGTACTTCCGCCACACTCAAAATGGCTGTATCCGAATTAGACTTTTCAATAGTACACGTTTTAGGTGGCCCCGCCCCCTGATCGGACCTACTTCTGCTACTCTTTGTATTTACACAGCCCTGCAGCACTCAAGATGGCCCAGCTTCCTCCTACTTTTCATTGGCTGGACCCCTCTGGTTTTCCGTCTTTGCGGGGTGGAACTTGGATTTGATCGACAGCTATTTCGGTCAATGGGTGAAGTGCAGGGTCCAATGAAGCGCTGGTACAGGAGGACCTCCCCAGTGTATGGGAGGGTGTTTTGGTTGGGGTGGAGCAGAGCCGGAAGCGGGAGGGGGGAGAGTGAAACAGGAAAAGAAGGGAAGAAGGAAGAAGAGGAAAGAGGAGGAGAGGGAGGAGGAAGAGGGTGGCGGCGGCGGCGCCGTGGCGGAGGAGCAGGAGCAGGAGGGGGATGGAGAGGAGAAGGCTCCTGGGTGGCATGGCGCTCCTGCTCCTCCAGGCGCTGCCCAGCCCCCTGTCAGCCAGGGCTGAACCCCCGCAGGTAAGGGGGAGGGGCGTCCGGGCCAGCCTGGGCGCCTAGGGGTCGTCGAGGCCTGGCTGGAGGGGGCTGGAGACGGCCTCCCTGATAGTTGGAGGAGGCTGAAGGAGTGTCGTTGCCAAGAGTTGAGGGGTCGCGAAAGGGACAGCCATGCGTGGAGTGGACAGAATCAAAGGGGGCGTCGGTGTTTAGCTAAGGGACACCTGTTTCGGGGTCAGGAGGGCGGCAGAGGCTTGGTGCCAAGCGAGTGCGGGGCCTCTGAGATGGCAGGTCAGGTGGGCTGGGATGACTGTGACTGAATAGCGGTGCCAGGCTGGAGGATGTGGGGTACATTCGTGTCCCCCGTGGAGCAAGTCCCCTAGACAGCGATGTCGCGTGTACGTCTGTGCGGGTCGGAGTAGGAGGCTACTGAGCTAGCCTGAGAGGGAGGAGGGGCTGAGAGGATATTTCTGGCTGGCCTGGGGCAAGTTCTGAGGGCACCATTTTTAATGGTGTTGGAGTTAAGTGGTTGGAGGCAGGACTCTGGGAAGGCAGGTGGGATGAATTAGACCGGGACCCCTCAGGAGGAGGGCACACTTGAGCTCTCATAAGCTCTTACTGGTAGGCTGGCTGGTCTGGGCGAGCCAGTCCTAGACGCTGATCTGGGCCAGCCTAAGGCTATTGAGCAAACGATGGTGCTGCAGACGGAGCACCCCAGCTTTTCTTGCTGGGTGGCTTGCTTTTTATCCAGGCAGAGAAGCTGGCTTGTGTTGATTCCAGCTCAGGCGGGCATTTCGAAACCTTAATGGGAGCGTTACTCTCGGTGCCAAGTTGGGTGGGGTGCACTAGGGGTAATCCCTCCTTTCCTTGCATTTGGCAAGGCTTTACCGTTCTATTTTCTTCACTTTCTACTCCCTTCCCTGTCTTTTCACAGTGTATACAGCTTAGCGCTTAAACTTTGTGTCGTGATCAAGAGTAGAAGCAGAGTCCCAGCAACAATACTTATCTTTTCCCTGAGAGTTCATGGACTGCCTATTCACATAGATATGCTGCTTCGTTTTGCCCATTAGTATCCCTTATTTAAAAAATTCACATGAGATGAAATTCACGTAACTATTTAAAACCATTTAACCACTTAAAAGTGAAAATATTCAGTGGTACTTAGTATATTCACAGTGTTGTGCAACCACCACCTCTATCTAGTTTCAAAACACTTTTATCACTCTGGGTACGAAACCCCCCACCCAGTAAGCAGTTCTGCCCACCTCCCCATCCCCCAGTCCCTGAGAACCACCAGTCTGCCTTTTGGCTCTATGGATTTACCTATTCAGAATGTTTCATATAAATGGAATTCTACAGTGTGGCCTTTTGTGTCTGGCTTCTTTCCCTTTAGAATAATGTTTTCAAGGTTCATCCATGTTGTAGCATGTACCAGTGCTTTAGTCTTTTTGATGGCTGAATGCGCCATTGTATACTATAAACTATAATTTGTTTATTCATTTACCTGTTGAAGTGTCCTGTTTTTCCCCAGAATATATTTATGTATATTAGAAATAACATGAAATGAATAGAGCTCATGTTCTAGGCTAGTATATTCCCTTTTCAAGGTCTGAACCCTTCCGTTTCAGACTTTTTTTGGGTTCTTTATTTTCCCAGTTAAAATTAAAGTAACAGGAGAAATAAATTTTCTTTGTCTATGAGAAAAGTTACAACCCTTCGGACTGGTAAAGTGAAGTATAAATGCTGACAGAACAAAACATAGAACAAACTGTTGCTTTTTCCTTTGCACCTGTTTTCATATCTCTGAAGGCTGTTCCCAATAATTAATCAATAACAGTGTTAGAGGGTTGATTTAGGAACGTGACGAGAGCCTTTGGAGGTGGGTGCCCAGGGCCTGTGGGCTGCTTCACCCGGATGGAGAGCGTTGGTTGTCCTCCTAGTTAATGATGGGAAACACCCATTCCTTTATTTCTTTTTTAAATCCTCACCAGTTTCTTTAGCCGGCAGAAGGTTGGCAAGTGAGGTTCCTTCCCATGTTATACAAGCTGGGAGGTGGCTAGAACATATGGGAGGGGATCTTCAATGTCATGCCCTACTTGCAGTTTGTTGACCACAGGTCATTCTCTTATCGTTTCTCTGGCACTTCCAATACTTATTTTGGGGACAGGGTGCCTTTTGTACTTTGTTCCATTTGGATGGATGCTTGCACTGACCAGCAGCTATTATGTGATTACTGTTCCCAGGAACAGTGTTTCTAATGAGTAGTCTCTCTCTTCCCTCCCCCTCCCCCCAACACATCCACCCCTACCTGTATTCCTGGCTCTTTCTGTCCGAGACTACTATTGTATATATCTGTAGTGAAATTTGTGTTTTGAATTTTAACCTTTGGAATGGAAGCTATTATATAATTATTAACTCTGAAACCACTACAATTTAGCTGATTTGGTTTGGGGTTTGGGGTTTTGTTGATTTTTGGCTTGTAGAAATCAGTAAAGAAAAAAAAATTTCAGAGACCGTATTGGCATAAGACCTTACTCCAGGTACTCCCTGTCCTCATTTCAACAAGTGACTTCCAGCGAACTCTGAATTGAGGAGGACTCTCCATACCCATTCCATGTTGAAATGATATGGGTACCTCATTGCACATTCCCCCTTAAACTGGCTCTATCGAGTACAGCCTTTTTTCCAAATGCATTTAATATCAGAAATACATGATACTGGGTGGTTTGCTTTCCCTCTTACTAGCTCTGCACTCGAACAGCCATTTCTTGCCAGCCTGGCTCAGAAAGTTTGTTAGCTTAGCTCAACTGCTGTGTTAGAAACTTAGACTTAACCCTCCTACAGTTCACTGCAACTCAGACATGAGCCCTTGAATCTATAAAGAATAAAAAAGCAGGAAGATCTCCAAGTAGTAAGGCCTTGGTATTTGTCTCTTCCGGTTAAATTATGAGTGTGATACATAGAGTTTCTTTCTTTTTTTTCTATTTTTGATTAGACTTAGCCAGAAAAATCTGACTGACTGGATTATTTAAAATAAAGCATTAGTTAAAATGAGTTAGCCAATGGCGGGAGCGCAAGTCTCTAGAGATGCAGTCGTTACTCTTCTGCTGCGCCTAAAACTTTTCGTTGGACGGCAGGAGAGGGGGTGCTCTAGTTCTTCCTATTTTTTCCCACTCCTCAATAGTATACCCTTGGTCCCCACCCCTTCTTTCCATTACCCCAGCTTTTAGTCCAGAAGCCCTTGTTTCTTAAAAATGGCATGTCAGTGCAATCATCAACACACCTTCTTGTAGAATAGTGGGAGAGGAGACTTCCAGATTCAAATTCTCTTTCCCTTATTTTCGTAGTCTGCTTTACACTGCCAAATGCGGAATTGTTGAAAATCATTACCTTGAGTTTCTGTAAGTCCTTTCAGTAGAATTCGGCAAATGTTTATTGAAATGTCCACTCTTTGAAGCGGGCTGTTATTATAGCTAGACGTTGGGAATCCCTGTCCTCAAGGAGCTGGTAATCTTGTTTGAAAGACAGAGAAAACACACGCAGTGATTTGTAATCCAAAGGGTTCAGTGCTGTAATGGAATTGAGGAGCAACTGATTCTGCTAGGGCCAGGGGAAGGTGGGGATTTAGGGTAAGTTTCTTGAAGGAAGAGGCATTTGGATGGGCTCTAAAGGAGAAGTATGATGTCCATGGACCAGGAAAGGGGAAAGCCCCTTCCAGTATGAAAGTAGGGAGACTTGGAGGGTGGGCTGTGGTTAGGTGGTAAAGGAGGCCTTTTACCCATTCATTGATGCAGTGCTGTCTGTCCAGTAGAACTTTCTGTGATGTTGAATTACCCGCGTCTGCACTGTTCATTTTGGTAGCCACTTAGCCACATGCGGCCAATGCGGCTAGGATAACTGAGGAACTGAATTTTTAATGAACTTTTTTATATCAGCTTTCTTGAGATATAATTAACATGTCAAAAGAGTCACCCTTTTAAGGTGTACATAAAATGTCTTTAGTAAGTCGCAGAGTTGTTGACTATCACCACTATCTAATTTTAGGACATTTTCATTCATCCCATAAAGAAACCCCATAGCCATTAGCTGTCCCTTCCCATTTCACCCACACCCCTGACAACCACTAATCTACTTTCCGTCTCTATGGATTTGCCTATTCTGGACATTGCAGATAAGTGGAATCGTGCACTTCTGTGGTCCCTTGTGACTGGCTTCTTTCACTTAGCATAATGTTTCTAAGATTCATTCATGTTGATAGGTCAGTATATCATTGCATGCATCAGTATTTTATCCCTTTTTATGGCTAATTACTACTCAGTTTTATGAACGTACCACATTTTGTTAACTCATTCATCAACTGATGGTCATTTGGGCTGTCTGCGCTTCTGGGTTATTACAAATAATGCTGCCGTGAATATGCATGTACAAGTCTTTTTGTATACATGTTTTCATTTCTCCTGGGTATGTACCGAACGGTGGAATTGCTGGGTCATATGGTAACTCCATGTGTAACCTTTTGAGGAACCGCCATACTGTTTTTCACAGTGGCATGATAATTTAATTAATTTAAATGCAAAAGCTCCACGTGCCTGCTGACTATATATTAGGTGACGCAGCTCTCCCGGCTTTCCAGTGCAGGGATGGGGTGTGGTCTCACACAGCGGTGAGGTCTTGGGCTCAGGGGGCAGACCACCTGAGTTCCAAACTTGACTCTTCTGCTTGCTATCCTTGAGCAAATTACCCAGCCTCTTTGTGCCTTAGTTTCCCCTCCTATTAAATGGGAATAAATAAATGAAAATAGTAAACCTAATAAGTTTGTCATGAGGTGAAAAGACATAATATATGTGAGGATTTTACATATATTATTATATATTGTTATTGGTGGTCCTCAAAGTACATTATGCTTGGTAAGTAAGCGTCAACTTCCAAATCAAATTCAGAAGTAGATTTGAAAGTGACTTCCTTGATTCTGTTCTATCCCTGAGTTTAGGTTTGTCCCTGCGTTCTTTTAGCCATGTAGCTAACTGTCATGGCGAGCCTATGTGTTCAGGGTAGTGGTTCTCACTCAGTTGGGGACAATTTTCCCCCTTCCAGAGGACATTTATCAGTGTCTGGAAACATTTTTGGTTTGTTACAACAACGTGGGCACCTAGGGAGTGAAGGCCAAGGATGCTGTTAAACATCCTCCTGCAGTGCTCAGGGGGGTCCCCCGCAGCAAAGAACTATCCCCAAATTGGAGTAGCGGCAAGGTGGAGAAACCCTGGATTCCTGTCAGATCCTGTTCAGTGTCACAGGATTTGAGGTTAGCTTTCCTACGAAGAGAGAGTATAGTATCATGAAGGGAGTGAAATGTCCTCTGACAGCTAGTTTTAGGTGGGATAATCTAAAGCTCTAACATCCTGAATCCTGATCACTCTGAGATTTGTTGGCGTGTGTTACCAGTCAGCCCTGTTTTGTCAGCCAACATCAGACATTTGAAAAACATTTTTTTTTACCCTGTGGTTTAGGAAGCAGGTGAGCCCTCCGTAAGTCACCTAGTCTTGAACTTTCTTTTTCCTTGCTTTGGTCTGCCTTTGTGGTTTTACTTGAAGAACATGTTTGTTTTCGCCCCAGTGAAGCTGACGGTCAGTTACTTTCTTTTTTCAGTGTCCTCCTTGGTTCCGTAGCCAATCGGAATCGAGTCATGTACTTAGAACTTTTTCCTTTCCCCATTTTAAGTCTTGGCTTTACTCTCATTTTCACCCTCACGGGCGAGTGTTGCTTGGATCTCACACACGCTCTCCGTCTGTCACCGTGAGGGAAGCTGACTTTCTTGCACCTCAGGAAGGCTGTGTCTGGAGGAGAGCCCTCCCTCTCAGCCCCGAGAATGTGGCTCATTGTGGGTGGCGGGCACTAACTAGCAACTTTTTTGGATCCTGTGGCTACCTTAGATGGCTTTGGATTAAAAAATTCAGCTGCCTTTTCAGTTCCTGGCCATCTACATGCCCCAGAAGGCCTCTTTCTTTTCATGCCTTAAAGTGTTAGGACTGATGCTTGTGGGGCTGTTAGGTGCCTGACGCGGGTTTACTCCTTACCTGCAGCCCCAGTCACGGGCACTGCCAGGGCTGCCGACCCCACTGTAACTTCAGAAAGAGTAAGAGCAGCTACTGAGCGAAAGGGAGCAGTCACAAGGGGTCGTGGTGCCCTGTCTGCCCAGTGCCATACGACAGACAAGCTGGTCCGTCTGGCTGTGGCCACCTCCCTTTTGAAAATCCTTTGTATTTCCACTAGGTGGAGCAAAGTCTGGCCAAAAAACTGCATGCAATGTGGAAACCACAAGCAAACAAACACACATAAATCCAGAACATTGCAGTCTGGGAAGTAAGGAGAGGGGAAACATATCTCATCCTATTGAATTCTGCTGCTTGTTGGTACAGTTCTGGGCTTTCCCTGTGTGGGAATAAAAGTAGGTCATTCTCGCAGACTTGTGGATCGCTAGTCCTGCGTCGACTGGGTTTCTGGGATTCTCTCACTCAACTGCATTCCCATAGCCTTGATTTATTTCCTTTGGGTTTTCTGGTTTTCTTCTGGTTTCTTCTCTGGGAAACCAGATGAGCTGTGTATGTACCTTCTGTTCCTGGTACCATGGTTACCCGCAGAGGGCCACAGCTAAGTTTTGATTCATGGCCCTAGGTGTTTTAAAGAATTTAATTTAAACTTGTTTTGGAAGAGGTAAAAGTGAATGTAAGACGTTGCAAGAATATTTGTGGCTGGGAAAGCCTAGAGTGAAGTTATAAAAACATGTCTGTGTTGATTTTTAAATATCAAGCAAGACAGATCTTATGTCGTAACACTGTTTCATTATACATTCTTGCAGATCAGAGGCATCCGATCATGGAGAAAATATTTATGTTTTTCAAAATTCTACGTGTTTTTGTGTTTGCCCTTTCCTAAGTTATCTCCCTCAACTAAACTTGGCAGTTTCACTCCAGTCGTATTAAAAACCAATTTAACATGGAAACACCACCAACCCCCCCCCCCCCAACTTCATTCATTGATCAGATCTCAGTATTTTACATCTTGGTGGTTTATTTGGGTGAGAAAGTTAATCTTTGGCTTTTTACGTTAGCATGTTGGAGCACTGCAGCTTTTAAGGAGGAGTGGTGTGAGTTGAATAGTGTGAATTCACCCTCTGTACTTCTTTTTTCTTGAGACCTTTGTCTTTAGATATGCAGATCCTCTTGCTACATTTGCAGGGGATGGGGGAGGCACCAGTCTGATCTGGCACAAAGTCCACTCTGTTTGTCTTTCCATTTTCCCTCTGTAGACCTGATTGCTGCTTTTAGTACTTTTTACCTTTCCATATCAGTTTTTATTTTATTGTATTTTAAAATTTATTTTAAAAAATTTTATTTATTGATTTTTAGAGGGGAGGGAGGGAAAGAAAAGGGAGAGAAACATCAATTGGTTGCCTCTCACATTCACCCCAAGTGGGGACCAGGCCTGCCACCTAGTCGTGCCCTGACCAGGAATGGAACTGGTGACCTTTCGCTTTGCAGGTTGATGCCCAACCAACGGAGCCTCACCGGTCAATACACATCAGTTTTTAATTACACAAAAATAACTCATGCTCATAACAGTGGTAGATAATACAGAAATACAACAATGCTTAGAGTAAAGAGTGAAAGTCTGTGGTTTGGTGTGTATTTTTGGTGGTTTTTCTGCTTCTGCTGCCTACTTCTAGATAGACAGGGTGGGGCGAAAGTAGGTTTACAGTTGTGAGTACACAAAACAGTTTATTCTTGTATTGTTATTTAAGTAATGTTTGTATTACAACTAATTTAATAAAATGCATATACATACACACTTATATATACAAATAACTCATATGTAAACATAAAATTGATAGTATATGTAGGTCTCTTTATATTCTTTCATTAAAATAAATAAAAGGGGGGTCCTGGCCAGTTACCTCAGTTGGCTAGAGCATGTCCCGATCCACCAAGGTTGTGGGTTTGATCCTTGGTCAGGGCACACACAAGAATCAACCAATGAATGCATAAAAAAGTGGAACAACAAATTGATGTTTTTTTCTCTCTCAAATCAACAAACATTTTAAAAATCTATTAAAAAATGGGATAATTTATATGTAACATTTTACAATATGCACTTTTTAAAAACTTTAATATATTGTAAGCTTCCATATCACATTATACCTCTGATGTTTTTTAAATGCCTGTGTGTTACTGCTTTAGATCATGATTTATTTAACCACTTATTTTTAGAGAGGGGAAGGGAGAAATAATGAGAGGGAGAGAAACATCGCTGTGTGAGAGATACATCGATCATTTATTTGCCTTTTGCATGCCCCCGACTGGATTGGGGATATAGGGTATGAAATTTGTGGTCGATAGTGCCAGGTTGCTTTCCACAGTGGTTCTGTTTACATTCCCGTCACTAGGGTATGAAGGGCTCATTTCCTCAAAGGTAAGAACATTTCTTGATCTATGTCCCATGCTTATCCTTGAAGATGTGTCTTCTGAACATGGGCACCTGGGCAACCTTTCACTTTACACCTTGGAAGCCTGTAGGCCTCTGATTCGCTTAGCTTCCAGTCTCCCCCCCCCATCTGCAAATCGGCTGCTCCCTTTGCTCTGGAGGATTCACCCAAGGACAGCGAGCCTGTAGCTGAAGAAGGGGAGAAATGCCTGCCCAGGTACTGAAGGAAGTGGTTTGTGGTCCCCTAGAAGATGTCAGGCAGGTGGCCTGGAGTTGTTGCTCAATTGCTACGTGGCACACAAGTCTAATTGCATGCCCAATGAACCACCTGCTCGTGGTGATCGTCCCAGAAGAAGGACACTTGAAAGTAGCATTGCTGAGAGCACGGACTCTGGAGCCAGACTGCCTCCATATAATCTTAGGCTACTTAGTTAACTCAGTTTTCTCATCCGTACCATGTGACAGTAGCCTGTAGAGTATAGGGTTATAGCAAAGGTAAATTGTGTCAATACTTTCGAAGTACTTAGAGCAGTACCTGCCACATAGTAATTACTTGGTAAACTTTAGCCTCTGTTGTTGTTGTTGTTGTTGTTATGTTTAGGGAACCTTTAAGGCTTCCCTGCTCTGACTGAACCAACATCTGTTTCCAGGGGAGGAATTTAAGAGTACATGTTGGTTAACTCCTAGTCCAGAAGGCATGTGCATCACTTCCAGATCATCAGCCTTGGCAATCAGATGAAAGGTGTTTTTCCAGCAATTGTATTCTCATAATAAAGTAGGAAATTATTCTGAGAGCAAGTAAGTAAGAATACACGTATACCATTACTCTGATTTGTACAGCACTGTGCTCTCTTGAGTGGAGAAAAGAGTGCGGGGAGGTGAGCTGCTGCCTCGAGTGTGGGAGCTGCGGTTCGCCATCCGTCCTGACCACAGTGCTAGACCACAGGCAGCTCTGTCTGCTCTGGGAACACTGTGTACTGTACTGAGTGAGGTGCTCTGGGGCTTCTTGACACCTGGCCCCAACCCCCATCTGGTATTTCCTGTGCTGGGGTGAAGATGGTTTTTGAGGGGTTCCCCCCCACTTTTTTGGTAATAACAACATTATTGAGCTATAATTCACATGCCATAAAAATCTTTTAGAATGTACAATTCAGTGATTTTGGTATATTGACAAGGTTGGGTTACTACCCCCACTATCTGGTTTCAGTACACTTTCATCACCTCAAAAAGGAATACGGTATTAGAAGTCGTTGTCTGCCTCCCTTCCCCGCCACCCCAAGTCCCTGGCAATAACCCGTCACTTTCTATCTATGGATTTTTCCATTCTGGACATTTCATGTAAGTGGAATCATACACCATGTGGTATTTTGTGACTGGCTTATTTCACTTAGTAAAATATTTTCAAGGTTCATTCATGTTGTAGTGTGTGTCAGTATTTTATTTCTTTTTATGGTCAATTAATATCCTATTATATGGGTGTAACATGTTTATCTGTTCTTCAACTGATGTACATTTGGGCTGTTTTCACTTTTGGGCTATTATGAATAATGCTTCTATGAATATTGGTGTACGAGTTTTTGTGTGGACATATGTTTTCATTCTCCTGGGTATATACCTAGAAGTAGAATTGCTAGGTCACGTGGTCACTATGTTTAACTTTTGAGGAACTGCCAGTTTTCCATAGCAGCTGTACCATTTCACATCCCACGGACAATGTACGAGCTTTCAGTTTCTCCACATCCTCTCCAACACTTGTTGTCTGTCTTTTACCATATTTTGCTGTGTATAATGTGCACCATGGCTCTGTGTGCATTATACATGGGATTATTATGTCCATTATTATACCTGTGGTATGTAATCATTATACCCATCTATATACACATCCTTATTTTTCCCCAAAAAATTTGGGCAAAAAGGCGGGCATTATATATGGCAAAATATGGTATATCATAAACAACCTCGTAGGTATGAAGTAGTATTGCTGATTTTGATTTGCATTTTTCTAATAATCAGTGATTGAACAGCTTTCTATATTCTTATTGCCCATGTGTATATCTTTGGGGAAATAGTTGTTTGATTTTTGGCCTGTTTTAAAAGTCCCTTCTGACTGAAGGGAAAGGGGTCATTTCAGAGCACCTCAGTGAGTGAGTGCGCAGGGGGAGATTTCAGACTTCGGCCATGCGACCACCTCGTCTCACGATGCCAGGCCCTTGCTCTAGCGCTTCCGTCATATTGTCCAGATACTGCCCTAGGCGGCCGTGTCTGTGATAAGAGGCCCATGTGGTCAAAGAAACCTATCGGTTTTTGTTTTGTTTTTTTTGTTTTTGGAGATTCACAATGCACATACTGTATGGTTATGCCTCTGAAGAATACTACAGTTAAGCCTAATGAGTCCCTTGTCAGATAAATGATTTGCAAATATTTTCTCCCATTCTATGTTGTTTATTCAGTTTCTTGATGGCATGATTTGAAGCATAACTTCTTTTTTTTTGAAGCATACAATTTAGTTTTGATGGAGTTCGGCTTATGTGTTTCTTTTGTCTCATGAGCTTTTGATGCTCTTTAGTTTTCTTTATTTTATTTTAAAGATTTTATTTATTTTTAGGGTTGGCAAGGGAGGGAGAAAGAGAGGGAGAGAAACATCAATATGTGGTTGATTTTGCATGCCCCCTGCTGGGGACTCAGCCCACAACCCAAGCATGAACCCTACACTGAGAATCAAACCAGCGACCCTTTGGTTCATAGGCAGGTGCTCAATCCACTGAGCCACACCGGCTAGGGCTATTTTTTTTCACATTTTTTTGATTTAATCTTTACTGTATTTTTTTTCCTGTTATCATTTAGTCCCCTTATGCTCTCCTCCCCCCAAGAGTCACCGCCCTGTTGTCCATATCTGAGTCCTTTTTCTTCTTTGTTTAATCCTCCCACTCTCTAACTTCCCTCCAGCCCCCAGCTATCATCCTGCTCTCCATCTGTGAGTGTGTCCCTGTTCAGTTTGTTAATTAAATTCCATATATGATTGAAATCATATGATATCTGTCCTTTTTCTGACTGGCTTATTTCACTTAGCATAATGTTCTTCAGGTCCAACTATGCTATCACAAAGGGTAAAATTTTCTTTTTTTGGCTGAATAGTATTCCGCTGTGTAAATGTCCCATAGTTATTTTATCCAAAGAAAAAGAGAATTAGCCCATGTACCCATTGCTTACTTCAGCAATTTATTGTCATGGTTGGCTTTGTTTTGTCTATATCCACTTTTATTTCCATTCATCCGCAATGAAATTATTTTGAAGCAAATTGTAAACTTCATTTCAGCCATAAATAGTTCCATTTGAATCTCTTAAGAAATAAAAGGATTCTGTTCCTCAAAATAACCACCCTACCGTATCATAGCCTAAAAAAAGGAAAATAATTCCTCAATGTTATAGGATAGAATCTTGCATGGGAGAATTTAAATTACATCCTATGATAAAAATACTATCAGAAAAATTTAGCTAATCATGACAGCTCTTCAATTTTCATAAGTAATTAACCCTCACTAAGTATTCCACTACTTTAAAAACTGTTCCCAGCAATACCTTTCAAAAGTGCTTCTCCAACCACAGCTTTCTCCATTTTTTCTTTTCTTTTCTTTTTTTTTTAACCTAAACAAATCTAGTGGTGGAGTTTTAATCATGGCAAACCTTTTTTATTTTCACCTCCTCAGAACTTTCTTTGTCATCTTGTTTGACACACATCCATTTCCAAATTCTTCCCAGTATATAAAGTGAAATATTAACTTAGGACTTTTGCCCTCAATTTCTATTGTAGGGAGAATTTGGGGAAAAATCGTCCTCTTATCTGATATTGCACAAATGTTCAGAGAAACCTGGGAAAATGAAGAGACCCTGTGAGTGTAATTTCTCCTCTTTTAGTTCTTAAGCTGTCAGCTGGGCACCCGCATCCCATGCCTGGCTGACTATGCTCCCGCTCAAGATACAGTTTTGAGGGTTTCACGGCAGATGCACACGCTGCTGAGGGAGAAACAGAATGTAGAACGTGGAGGCGTATAGATGCTGCAGAGACAAGGGTGCTACAAAAGAAAACTGAGTAAGAAAGAGTCTGTGCTGTTCAAAAGTTAGCAGATTTAGGGTCAACAGACTTCTTAACCATGGGACTCTTCAGAGGCTTAACTGTACAGCACTGTATGTCGTGAATTTCCAAAAGAAACGATAGACTTCTTTGACTCCATGGGTCTCTCTTACAGCAGAAATGGCTGCCTCGGACGGTCTCTGGACAATACTGAAAGAAGTAACTGTGATGGTGCAGAGCAGTGAAGTAATTGGTCCAGGGCCATGAGAATAGGTGGTCACGTGGCAAGTCTAGAAGGCCAGAGCCCTGACAGAATCGAGTCAAAAGGCACATTTCCCTCTGGGCAGCCACTGACTGGCGTTCCCTGGGAGGGCCTCTGTCCCGTCAGTCAGAAGCTGAGGTCTTACTCCGAGGTCACTCACATTTTCAGACCTTCAGGAGACTCGTCTGACAAGCGGGGATAGTAATAGCTGCCTGGCCCTGTCACCAGCTGATGTAAGGAACAACTAAGATGGATAGGAAAGTAGTTTATAAACCTTGAGTTCCCTGCAAGGCTGATGATTTTGTTGTGTTTGTTTCTCGCTGGTTAGCGCCACCTCTTCTGCAATATTGAGCATACCTTGGCTAAAATGTGCATCTTGGGCAAAGTGGAAGACTTTGGGACAATGACTATAAGTGCAGAGATGTTGACATGTAATTTTTTTCAGGGAGGAACAGTGGCTTGTGCTGACCTTCCTCCTTGCTGTGATGGGGGATGTTTTCTCAAAGTCACTTCCAGTTTCTTTCCTCCTAGGTCTTACACCTATGTAGTAGCATCTCTCTGCCCACTTCTGCTTTGGTGCAGTGATTTCTTCATGATTTGAACCCCAAGTCAAGGTGTTTTAAAAGTAGGCCTATTTACTGCTGTCATCTTGTGTTGCCTCACACTCTGCCCTGGGAGGGAGTGAGTACAGGGTTCAGTTGTGGCCTGGGGTTGAGCATTCAGTGCCTAAAGGGCCAGTACACCCTGCATCTGGCATGATACCCTCTCCAGTTTCGCCCCCTTTAATCATCATTTTACTTGGGGCGTGGGCATGGGTTCCAGGAATTTTCCCACTTCCTATAGCTCAGGGGAAGGATAACCTGAATGTTTTCTTTTGGTGTTTTGAAATCGTAGGGCTGGTGTAGATTTGGTTACTGCATAGCCTAAGGAGGGAAGAGGTAATATTTGATTTACATAAGATCCAGGAAATGAGGGAAGGCTTGGTGCTGGGAGCTGTGTTTACAAGTAAATCTTACGAAGTTTCACAATCCTTTACACAGAAGAGGCAACTTCCAGGTATTGTTAATGGAGTTGGCAAATGGCAGACAAAACCAGGAGCAGCTTCATCTCACTTTCCATAATCGAAAAACAAATGTTGGGAATTTAGATCATGTCTCAGCTCTACCTTGAGGAAGAGACTTTTACTTTTCAGGTGGCTTAAGTACCTTAAATCCCTCACCTGAGAAATCAGAGGCACACAGATAGTGAGATCCACAGAGGGTTTCCCAAGTCCTGCATCAAAGCCCATGCGCTCAGAGTAATAGACAGGTGCTCTCCTGATCTTGTCTATCAGTTTTCTGTCGCCAGGAAACTGTCACCCTCACTCACGTTTGGGGATTCAGCTGTGTTAGCTTGATTTTTACAGTCTTCCCTTTAGTCTTTAAGTCTGTTCATCCACATAACAACCTTTTCTTGAGGGCTTATTTTGTGCAAGGCATTGCTTAGGATTGTGAGAAACACGGAAGGGAAAGTTTGCACCTTGCCCTTAACTTGCTTGAACTTTAGAAGAGGAGATAAGCCTGAGAATAAATAACTTTGCCAAGTTTATGAATACAGAAAAGAGTGAGTGGATTTTCCTATGAAAGCACAGCCAAGGTGGCCTCTCTCTGGACATTGTGAATGACTGCTCTTATGTCCTTAAACACAGAGGGTCTGGAGCTGCTTCCAGGGACTCAGAATTGACGTGCCTCTGATAAAATGACTTTCATGTTAGTCCATTCTGTGTGCCTGCCATCCATTGCATTCATATCCCCAGTGAATGTGGACCACGTCTCTTTGTTTTGCCCAAAGTTTAAATAAGTGAAAGATGAAATCAGACTTAACGGAGACCTGGAACACTAATTTTTCTAACGGTCTTTTTCCAAGTTACATCTGAGTGTGTATCATGTAATATGTATGACCTACGTCCCTCCTTTTGTTCTTATTCTGAGCTTTGGTTTAAAGAACAGTTTGCCAGGAAATACGAAATGTGTCTGGGAGCAGTCCTGCGCTGTGGCTTGCTAATTTGCATGCAGTTCCTGACTACTTGCCACTTTGGTTGAGGTTGAACTGTTTCTAAGGCAGGAAAGATGAACCTTGCATTTTGGTATGAAAACAAACAAGGCTACTGTTGTACTCGATAAACTAAATCTTCAGGTTCAGCGACGGCCCATTAACTGGCAGTGACAGCCCACTGTCAGGGTGAGTTTCGGAGACCCCTGTACTCTCTGGAGATGGCAGCAAGTGCCCACGCATGAGGGTGATAAATATCGTGGAGTGACTGACTGTCAGTACAAAAGGAGTTTCTTGGTAGGGGCAGAGAAACAAGAGGCAGAGGCCTTAGGAAGCTGTTGTAAAACTGGCTTCAGCTTCTGCTACTTTCGTTTCTGTATTTAAAAGACCGAAGCTGTACCATTGACATGGGTTTCTTCTCTCCACCTGTCCCACCCCCGAAACGGGAACAAAATCAGTTCCAGGATTTATCATATTTTAGTAGTAAATATAGTTAAACAAGCAAAAAGAGAGTCTAAGATACTTAGTACACTGGAAATTCCTGTCCTTGATATTTGTGGCACTACTGATGTCATTAGAAAAAAAATATGCTAATTAGAAGTACTCAGTAAAGACACGCATGTATGTAGGACATCTGTGTTCTACCTCCAGCTGAGCTTTGCTTCATCTGCTGCCTTTCTTTTCTTTGTTTTTTTTTTTTTTTTTTTTTTAAAGATTTTATTCTTAGAGAGAGGGGGAAGAGAGGGAGAGAAACATTGTGTGGTTGCCTCTCGTGCGCCTCCTGTTGGGGACCTGGCCCACAACCCAGACATGTGCCCTGACTGGGAATCAAACCAGCAACCCTTTGGTTTGCAGGCCAGCACTCAGTCCAATGAACCACACAAGCCAGGGCCATCTTCTGCCTTTCTCAGATGCCCTGCTTGTCTTTGTTTCCATGGTTGGGCCATGGTTGGCCCTGCCTAGTGTGCTTGTCTTCCCACCCAAACTGTGCACATTGTTATAGCATCCATCTCTCTCTCTCCCTCTTTCTCTCTCTCTCTCTCTCTCTCTCCCCCCCCCCTCTTTAAATTGATTTTAGGGGGAGAGAGAGACTTCGATTTGTTGTTCCACTTTTTTATGTATTCATTGGCTGATTCTTGTATGTGCCCTAACTGGTGAGCAAACCGCAATCTTGGTGTACCGGGATGACGCTAACCAACTGAGCTCTCTGGCCAGGGGAGTACCTGTGTCTTACTACCACTTTATTTGGCCATTCTATCTCTCAGCAGCTTTCCTTGTTTAAGCCCTTCTTGGGACTTACTGTCTTTACTCCTTCCCAACATTTATTATGAAGTGCCTTCGTTTGTTTCTGCGTCTGCAGTCTTTTCTCCTTAACTGGGGTAATTAAATAAATTCTCCAGGGCAAGACTAATTCGTCCAATAGTCCATCCTTCTCATTCCCATAGTATATCCTGACTGACTGACTGACTGACTGTGACTATCAGGTCACAAAAGAGGAGGAAATGAAAATTATAATATCAAAGTATATCTCCATGCGTGTTCAAGATATTTTGGAACCAAACATACCTGGTTGAAATGCTGGCTCCACTGCCTATGAGGTGTGGGTCCTTGAATGGTTACCTCACTTGAGTAAAGCTCATGTTTTTCATCTGTTCAGTGTTAGCTGTCAACATGTTAGGATCTTCCCTCTCTGAAATACATCACTTGATGTTTAGCAAGTGATGGATTATATACTGCACTTAAGAGCTGTATGCCCAGCCTTCCCTTTGGGAAGACTCAATAGTAGGAAAGCATCCACAGGCTTTTATGGAGACTGTAGAAGAAATAAGCCCCATGACTTGTAGAGCTCCTTATGCTGCTCCGAAGCCAGGAGCAGTGTGTTTTCTTGCTTTCTTGCCTCGGCAGGCCTGCTAAACGTCTGCTTTGTCCAGCCCCAGGACACAGATAAACTAGTATTCTTGGCTTCCGGCAGCTAAGCCATCCTTACCGTTCCTACTTGGCACAGTTCTGAAAATCTTTGTTCCGAGTTTGGAATTCTTCCCACGGCATTCGCCAAAAAAATTACTTCAGGATTCTTTTACTGATGCCCAACCCCACATTCATGACAAAAAGATACTCTGTTTGATTTTTATTATTGTGGCATTCACCTTGCTTTGGGGTTTGAGTTGGTATTCACATCTCGTTTTTTTTGTCAGAGCTCTAATGCATTGCAGTGTGCCTGTGCCCACCCTGAGAAAAATGTGAAAGGTCTCTTATCTCAGGTACCGTGTGTCTGCCTCACAGTCTCTGCTCAAAGCTCCTGGAAGTAAAATGGCCCGCCGTCTGGAGATTATCTCATACCCCAGAAGCCTGGAACTTGCTGTCCTGTTCTGATAAAATTCTCTTTCTTCAGATTCCTTGACTTTAAAATACAGAATCCCCTGGCCCTCTCCCGTAGCCCCCTTCAGCCGCAGCCAGCCAGGTGACCCCGGTGTGGGAACAGGTCACCAGGTTACCTGAGATCCCAGCTCGCTCCTTGCGCAGGGACCAGCTGTGTGCTGGGAACAGATGAGGGAGTTTCAGGGCTTTCCCGTTGCTTACCTCACAGGACGCTGGCTGCAGAGTGGGTCACGTGGGGGTCCGGAGGCCCAGGGGCCCTGACTCCACACTCCAGAACTCCACTGTCAGATCCAGTCTAAGTGCCAGTCCCATAGACAGGATTCAACTGACCCTCAGTTCTGGTCTTTGCCCTATTAGTATCTTCTGATTTAATATCATGGCTTTTGTATTACTGTAAAGGAAAGAGTCTTTGGAGCAAGGAATCCTTGCTGTCCTACTACTAGCTCTGTGACCTTGGGCAAGGTCTCCACATGCCTTAGTTTCTGCAGCTGAACAGTAGGGTTAATAGTACTGTGGTGGGGTCTGGGGGGGAGGGCGGATTGCCGAGGGGGTGTTCCCGCGCTCTGAGGTTCGGTTATATGAGTCCCTAGCACAGGGTCTGGCTGATGGTCAGTGCTGAACAAATAACTATTTTTTCCTGTCTCTGAACCAGAATTTTAAAATTATAAATACATAGGCTGCCTAGAAAAATGTTGCCAAAAGATTCTTAAATCAACTACAGTGAAAGAATGAATGCCACTGGCCATGAACGTATATGTTGTAGTGTGTCTTTTGTTTTCAGTATATCTTCTTAAATAATAAGGTAATCGGAATATGAAGAGTTTTAGCATTGCTGTCTCTGGGGATTCTCTGAACTGGGGAGGAGGGAGCTAATCAGTAGAAAGATGTCTCAGACACTGCTTGGGGCCATAAACAGTTGTGAAACTGCAGCATTTTGACAACGGAATCCTGTCTAATTCTGGTTTAGTGTGACAGTTCCTTTTTTAAAAAAAAATTGTTGAATTCATCATTGAATTTAATTCTCCATTGTCAGACAGGTGACTATAATCGTGATAAAGGATTTGACTTACCTTTGGTCCACCGTATATGAGCCTGGATCACTTAAAAGAACCCCCCCCTTTTTTTTTTTCAGACTGGCAGAAATTGCTAGTGATCATCTTATTTTGCCTCTTAAGTCCCAAAGCCAGTTTGTCACTGGGTTGTGGTAATATTTGCATGGCATGGCAAAAAATGAAGTCACTTTCCTGGGAAAGCCTGCATTTGTCAGTTCAGCCTCTTTTTCTTCTCATCCCCCCTGCCCCCCAAAAATCTCAGTTTTCAGTGAGGGTTGGTCAGCAGTGGGCTGGGGCAAGGAGAAGCAGATTAGTGAAAAGAAGCCATTGTCAGTAATCACTCTGTTAAAGTGTATGATATTGTGCTAGGTGTAATGCTTTGGGTTTACTGCTGCCTTGCAAACAGGAATGTATAATCTTGTAAGGAGAAAAAGTAGAAAAATGCTGATTAGAAGAAACGCTGTCTTGAGTAGCATCCATAAAAGGGATGATTCATTAGGGGAAATCGGGAAGTCTATGATGCAATTTTGGTCATTTAGATTGAAATTTTACAAAGTTATATTTGGATTTCTAGAAATTTTTTTGCATTTCCACTTATTCAGAGATCACTGATGATGAGTATTGTGTAGAAATGGGGAATGTTTCCATAGTCCATCAGAGGAAGGGTTCCGGGGTATTTTGCTCATGATGGTGTCCCCAGTGCTTAGAGCAGTGCCTGGCACTCTGTGGGCATTCAGTGTGAGTGGGACAAGTGAGTACGTGTACTTACGCCATGGTCCTCTTTCTGGAGAACTGCAGGTGCCACCCTGTGTTGTTACATAGGTTCAAATCACAGTTGCCCATGAAGGGCTTAGGATGCCTTTCTTCCAGTTTGGCTGTCAAACTTTATAATGGCGCAGGTATTTTGCCGGGGATCTGAGGAAATGAAAGAAAGGCGTTGGCCCTCGCTGGTGTGGCTCAGTGGATTGAGTGCCGGCCTGTGAATCAAAGGGTCACTGGTTTGATTCCCAGTCAGGGCACATGCCTGGGTCCCTAGTAGGGGGCGCACAAGGGGCAACCACACATTGATGTTTCTCTCCCTTTCTTTCTCTTTCCCTTTTTCTCTCTAAAAGTAAATAAATAAAATCTTAAAAAAAAAAAAAGGAAGACATTGAAAACAGCTTTTTTGGGGCCCTAACTGGGTAGCTGAGTTGGTTAGAGTGTTGTCCTGACACTCCAGTGTTGTGGGTCCAATCCCTGGTCAGGGCACATGCAAGAGTCAACCAATGAATGCATAAGTAAGCGGAACAACAAAAATCGATATGTCTCTCTTCCCCCCCGCCCTTCCTCTCTCTAAAATCAATCACTTTAAAAGAAAGAAAGAGCAGGTTCTTCGCTCTTCCCTGTGTGGCTGTTCCTCAATGTCCAGGCCTGCCTTTCTGGCAATTTGGCATGTAGGTGAGGACTCTAGCAAGGCGTGGGATAGACCAGGGGTGTCCATCCCATGTGGCCCAGGATGGCTATGAATGTGGCCCAACACAAAATCATAAATTTACTTAAAACGTTATGAGATTTTTTTGTGATGTGTAGCCCAAGACAGCTCTTCTTCCAATGTGGCCCACAGATGCCAAAAGGTTGGGCATCCCTGGAGACTGTATGACTCTGTCTTGAAAATACAAACAGGCTAAAGAATGGCTCCTTAGGCCCCAGACACCTTCAGCAGCAGAAACCACTCTCTGTATACATCTCCCCTTTTCTCAGTAGCAGTGAGACAGGGAGTCATTCTTTTCTTGAGCCTCGAGGAAATGGCTCAGCTGGCTTGGCTCATTCATTTCCTTGTCAGGAAAGTCAGTGTGACCTTGACCGTCAGGAGAGACCTGCAGCAAGCACATTGTGCTTGGCTGGATTCACTAATGATCCAAAAGTACTTTTGGCAAGTCACCATGCTGTAAGTGTTGTGTGCTGCTAATTTATTGTCCTAGGTGGGGGGGACAGACACTGCTTTGTAAGACTCAGTTCTGATTTACCTGGGCTATGCCCAGCACCGTGCCAATCCCATAGAGGTCTTTGATAAATATCACTGGAGGAAAATTGTTGCAGAAAATAAGATGAGATAGATATACTTGCTTTGAGTCATGGAAAATATACCTCTAATCAGCAGCTTACAAAGTTAGTAGAAAGAAACTTTGGATTTATAAAGTTCCTCTGAAGATTGTTTTCCTTAAGGAGAAGTTACCTCTGCAAGTCCAAGTTCAAACATAGGCCTTTTGTCCTTTGCTGGTGTTTTCTTTGGTAGAGGATTCCAGTCCAGAGAGAGCTACTGTGACCTGCTGCGTAGGGAACAGTGGCCAGAGGAGAGCTGGCGTCCACCACTGACTAGGAAAAGTCAGATCAGGACACCAACCCCAGGGCCTTTGCTCTTTGTGCAAAGCTTGCCGTTAGCCATTTTCCCCATAAACCGAGCTTAGAAAAGAAGGCATAACAAACCTAAGGTGGTGAACTTTGAAGAAGCAAGAGCTGGTTTAAATATAGATGATCTGCTTCACTGGCAGCTTGGAGGCTGCAGTGGGACTTGTTGTACCTTTTGTAAGACAAGTGAAGAAAGATGTTGGCACCTGTACTTGGTGCAATTTGTTTATGAAATATAAACTCTCCTGTTGAAGTGAGGGCTCAAAAGGTCAGCATCCAAGGTAGCATGACCTACCTTAGCTGGGGAAGAGGTGCCTCTCCACACTGCCTCAATCCCTAGAGAAAGTCGGGACAGCAAGCTCTAAAACACCAACTCTGGCAGGGGCAGGGGTGGGAAGGTTCTGTGAAACTTGGTTTTTCTTTTCCCAAGGAGGAGAAACAATACCTTGGGGGTTGTAGTGTCCAATCCTTATTCAGAGAAACATGGCTCTTTTCAGCTTTAGACCCTTGGTTAATGTCCACCCAAACCTGCTCAGAGCTGAGGGGGGCTGTTGGGGGCGGGGGCTGCTTGTCCTCTGTTGCCGGCTCCGGCTCTAGGTGGGTCCAGGGCTGGCCATTGTGGGTTTGCAGCACATCCTCCTCGGTTCCACAGCA
The DNA here is from genome assembly GCF_021234165.1 of Pteronotus mesoamericanus. Classification (NCBI taxonomy): domain Eukaryota; kingdom Metazoa; phylum Chordata; class Mammalia; order Chiroptera; family Mormoopidae; genus Pteronotus; species Pteronotus mesoamericanus. The sequence continues at coordinate 6,135,910 of NW_026555229.1, forward strand.
GCTGTCTGGAGCTTTTTCTGCTGTGCTTGAACTGATGTCATTTCCCCCTTGGCAGACAGCTTCGGCTTTGCTGCGTCTGAGATATGTCACGAGAAGGTGGGGGTGGGTCGGAGCCAGGCGGGGGGAGTAGCGAGGAGAGCAGGAGGGAGAGTGCCTGCTTGGTCCCAGGACTCTGTTTACTTTCTCTGCTTTGCTGGGGAAGGCTGCCTAACTCGGCCGCGCAGCACGCAGGCCCACCAGGGGAAATGCTCGTTCCAAGACTTTAACTTTTAAAAGCCCTTTGTTGCAAACGTTAGTGTGGACGATGCTGTTGCAGGATGCCTTTCCTTTTGGGTCTTAGACAGGTAATCAATGGGTTGTGCGTGGGTCAGGGCTGGGAAGGGAAGAAGGGTGGGAGCTCGTTCATGGTGCTGCTGCTTGTGGGGTAGAGGGAGCCTTTTAGAAAATGTCTCGCAGTTACAGTAGGCCAGCTCCCATACAGAAATTTCCAGTCTTTCCTTCTTCTTTGCTAGTGGCTCCTTACTTCTACATCCCTAAGCGTCTCTGGGGATTCTGATTTTCCATTAGACACCTTAAGACCGGTTCCAGACCTTCATGGAGAAAACAGTTGAGAGGTTGAGGTGGGGGCGGGGCGGGGGGGGAGGCAGAATGGGATTCTTAATCAGATCCCCTCTTACTCTTTCTCCTTTTTGATTTGGCTAGTTAGCAGAGATTTCTTCACAGTTCCAGAGATTTCTGAATGGGGAGAGGAGAACTTCTTTAAAAGGGAAGGGTTCCCAAAGGTTTTCTCCTTTGAAGAATGCTGTCAGGTCAGGGCTGCGTGGCTCTGGGACATCCCGGGCCCTGCAGAGGGGAGGGCGTGGGATCGACCACCTTTTGGCTTTCCTGGCTGCCTTTTCGGAACCAACAGACTTCATTGCTTTGGGAACCACTGTTTGAAGTAGGGGCACTACATTATAGCAGATAACCTAGAGTGGGAGGGGAAAACAGTAGCGAGGGACCAACTGCTGTCTGCTGCGAACACAGCTGTTGCCAAATATTTGTTCCAGGGCTTCTGAGAGTTGGCCACCCCCACCCCCTCCTTGGTCTGAAAGGCACGTCTGTATCGGAATGCAGAAGCGTAACTGTAACCACCCTCGGCTGTAAGAGGGGGGTGGGGAGGGGCACACACGCTCTGTTGCCTGTTCCTGGGTAAGGAAAAGCCACAGATAAGATACGACCAGAAGCCTTAGTTAGAGAGTCCCTGCTAAAGACTGCTTGTTGAAACTCACTCAGAAAAGTCCTGGGTGAGCGAATCTTCCTTGCTTTGCCTGACATTTTTTTTAGAAGTAAGATTCTCTGAAAAGCTACACACATCCCATTAGTGCTCTTGTTGAACTTCAGTGTTTCTTTGATGCAGCTGATAGACAGAGAGTGGGATCCCATTTGAGCATTTCCTCTGTCCCCCAGGGCTGGCATTTTAACCTATGGGCAGAGGGAGCCCCAGGTGCGGCTTCTGAGCAGTGTTGGAAATGGGACGGATGGAGGATCCCGTGCTTTGTCAGCTGGCGAGGAGCGTGCCTGATACAGGGGGGGAGCAGGGCTGGGGAGCCAGAAAGACCTGTGTCTATATCCTCACTCCTCTGAGGTCAGGATATACCTGCTTACCTGCCCTGAGCCTCATCTTTGAAATGGAAACTGTAAAACTTACACAAAGAGTTATTGGGAGGGTTTCACAGAAAATGTTTTTAGAACAGTAGCGTCTTGGCTGGCTGAGAGAAGTCATTTAGTTAAAAAACATAACTGTTTCAAAATTATTTATTTATTCGAGGGAGACAGAGAGGAAGGAGGGCAGAGATAGAGAGAAACCTTGATTTGTTGTTCCCCTTATGCATTCTTTGGTTGATTTTTGCATTTGCCCTGACTCCAGTCTGAACCTGCAACCTTGGCATATTGGGATGATGCTCTAACCAATTGAGCTACTCACTCATAACTATTATTTTTATCTATTCATTCCTAAAGGATGCAAGACAGGAGTACTGGAAAGCAAAAGCTCTAGAGGGTAGATTCTTTTGCAGATGTGGAGAGTGTGGTAGACAGGAGCTCTTGCACCAGTCATTTGGTGACTACCATTGTGTGTTGGCAAAATTCGGAGGCTGTGGCTTGCTATACTAACATACTGTTTTTTACAAGATTTTATTTATTTTTAGAGAGAGGGGAAAGGAGGGAGAAAGAGGGACAGAAACTTCAATGTGTGAGAGATACATTGATTGGTTGTGTCTTGCACGCCCCCAACTGGGGACCTGTCCACAACCCAGGCATGTGTTCCGACTGGGAATGGAACCAGCAACCTTTTGGTTCACAGGCCCACACTCAGTCCACTGAGTCACAGCAGCCAGGTCTGTACTAATGTATTGTTCATCTTATGTATTGGGCATATCCAATACCCTCTACTCGTCAAGGGAGAGGATGCAGTGGTTAGTTGTTGTGGGGAGCATCTCAGAGGATCAACAGCAGCAAGTGAATCTTTAGCTCTTGTTTCTGAACAGGTTCCTGGTAGAAGGCTGAACTAGGGGATCTCTTGAAGGCCCTTTCTGCCCAGGCTTCTGTGATTCAAGCCTTGCCTATAAAAATCTTGAGTATTTTGGTTACATAATTTTTTATATTTCTATCATTTATGTGTCTGACAGTGTAACTATGTTTTTTATTGGACCTCTGTAAAAGCTAGCCTTCTAAAGATTATTTTGTGATAATTCTGTCTTTAAAAAAATGACATAAACTCTATATGGAAGTAGTCTTTATCATACATTAATATGTATGCACTTTTAAATATTTTTCTTCCTTTTGAATCCACATAACTCACAACCTTGTCTTATGTGATAGCGTGATCCTATTTCTACAGAAGTGCATGCTGAGGCTGACAAACGTTAAGCCATTGGCCCAAAGTTGTTCAGCAAGTTAGGGAAATGGTAGTTGATGTTTGTTTGTCTTTTTAAAGATTTTATTTATTTTTAGAGAGAGAGGAAGGGTAGGAGAAAGGGACAGAAACGTCAATATGTGGCTGCCTCTTACGCAGTCCCTACTGGGGACCTGGCCTGCAACTCGGGCATGTGCCCTGACTGGAGATCTGAACCAGCTACTGACCCTTTGCTTCACTGGCCGGCGGCACTCAATCCACTGAGCCACACCAGCCAGGGCTGAACTGAAGTTTGTTTTTAAAAAAAAGAAAAGAAAAAAAAACAGGGTTTTTTTGTATTGTTTTGTTTTACTTTTTTTTTTTTTTTTTAATAGAAATCTTCTAGAAGGCTCCTTTTGATTTTAGGGAGAATTTCTTTTTAGAAATTTTTTTTATTGATTGATTTTAAAGAGGGAGGAAGGGGGAGGGATAGAAACATCAACTTGTTGTTCTGCGCATCCATGCATGTGCTTTCAGCGGTTGATTCTTGTACAAGTCCTGACCACCCCACAACCTTGGTGTGTCAGGTCGACACTCCCATTAACTGAGCTACCCGGCCAGGACTTAACCCTGGTTTTCTGATTTGAAAACCTGAAGATTTTTCTCACTACCTAGACTGCTTTGCTCGATGTTTGTGAGAGTGGAGTAGGATTAATGTGTTGTTCCATTTGGGGCATATTTTCTGAAGGTTGTTTCTAGGAAGCCCAAGGACCAGATAAGACACTGCTCTTCTCTGGGCACATTTGCATTTTACTCTGTGAAGACGCGCAGGCAGAAGACTCTCAGGCTTGCAGCATTTACTGAATAATCCCACTGTAGGGAAATTTTGAACACTTAACACATGGGGTCAATGTACAAAGGATGCAAAGACAAAATAAAACACAGCCTTTACTTCCTGGAAGCTCATACTCTAATGCAGTTTTTCTCAAAATGCATAAAAATCACCTGTGAGTTGGGCTTATGAAAAGGCAGATTCAGTAGGTCTGGGGTGGGGATCCAGGAATATGCATTTCTATGAAGTTCCCCAGGTGGTTCTGATCCTGGTAGTTTCTGGCTACACTTTAAGAGACTCCCTCTCCCCCCCACCCTTTAGCAGCTTGGAAATCATTACATGACAATGTGCCGATACCATAACTGAGGAATCTCCAGGGCCTGTGAGAGCAGTAGATGGGAAAGCATTTAAATCAGGTTGGGGGAGGGGAGGTGGCTTGGAAGGCTTTCCTGAGGTGATATCTGATCTGAAACTTGAAGGATGAGTAGGAGTTTACCAGACAAACGAGGTGGGGGAAGAGCGATCTGGACAGATCAGATTGGGAGTGTTTTTGTTTTCTCCTGTGGATGAGAAAGGAAACTGTTCTTTTGTGAGTCTTGGTGTTGAAGAATTTGGCTTACCAAGTGTTGGTGTCCTTTACGTCACAGGGGAGGAGAGCATTCGGGCCCTTCAGTGCAGCGTTTGTAAAGGGCAGTGAGGCCTGTGGCTTTCTCCCAGGGAGCTGTCTTAACTGTTCTTTGGAAGAACTAACACAGTGTTGACTAAAGAATGGCCTTTGTGCTCAGAGGAACTGAAGTTCAGAAGAGCGTCACCTGCTGAACTTTTTGAGAATGGCACCGTGTACCGAATTTTAGATAAAGCACACAGTTGAGCATGCTCTTCTTTTATTACCAGGCGAGATCAGAAAATGAGTTTTCTGGTTAAGAGAATCCGTCATGTATACCTAACAGATGGATTACTGATTTTTAGAGAACAAGATTGCAGTAGAATGTTCTTAGTCTGCTATTTGCATGAATTTGATTTCCTGTTTAATGCAGAAGGCCTTGATTTTTGTAATGCTGGAGCATTCTTACAACCAACATTCTATATTGGAAAAGCACTGTACTCCTTTTCAAAGCTGTGGTGCTTACCAAGAGGTATAAAGTCTGTCCTGCCCTGAAGGGGTTTACAGTCCGGCAGGGGAAGCCGAGCAAGCGTGAAGGGAGCTGGACCTTCGGCAGGTGGCGCTGAGTGACAGCAGAGTGGAACAGAGATGAAGAGATGCCTCTGCAGGGGGTCCTTTCCGCTGGCCAACAGCCTCAGTTCTTGCACTGCAGGGGTGTGGATGGATCAGTCAATGATAAGTCCTAGTTGATGGACTGCAGGCTAGATCCACCAAGACAATAATTTATACCTTGTACCTCGAAATGTTGCCTCTCCCCGTGCCCCAAATTGTTCACACCGATAAAGTGACGTGGTCCCTGATACTGGAAACGAGTAGTCTCCAACACAATGGGGGTAGGTGTGGGACCCTCTTAGGCAGTGTGCCCTTGCCATGTTAGAATTTGTCATGGGTTGGGACATCTAAGAGGGATCAACTCCTGGCCCAAGGGGCTGTTTGCACTCTCAGAAGGGGACAATGGTACCCACAGGCCCTTGATTGGCCTGATGTTGATTGTCAGGGCAACTAGAATGTGGACCCCCCAGTTACTCCCTGGGCATGGTGAGAGCTCTGAGGGTCTCGCAAGGACAACAGCGAGGCTGCTGTTGTGATAGCCAGCCTAAAGCTGCAAGGTGGCAGGCAGCTAGGGAGAGGGAAGAGGGAATCTGTCAGCTTCCCACTTACCCCCTACGCTGCTGACTATTAGCTGACATTACATGATACTGTTACTGTTTTTTCCGGACAGCCACCCATGAGGTAGGTTGTCTTAACCTCCTTTCTGCTGTGAAGAAACTGGAGCTCAAGGAGTTCTGTCTTCAGGATCACACAGCTAAGGGATGGCAGTGGTGGCCCTGGGGCTAGGTCTTACCAGTGTTGCCCTGCTCATGCATATTTCCCTGGTATGGTACCTGCGCCGGAGTCTGCTGCCAGGCCTTCTCCCTGCATGCCCTGCGGTCAGCAAAGGACGCAGTGTTGGCTCCTCGTCATCGCTACCCTCCCGTGTGTGCTTAGCCTCTCTCTACCAGGTTCAGGACAAATTGAGCAAGACCCTGCTTGGAAGGGAGATGGCTGTCTATGGTGGAGCGCACCGCAAGGTGACACTTGGTGTTTGTTAACCTGAGGTTGAAGCCAAAATCCTTCTCGGAACTGATCTGTAAAAGTCTTGTAAGTGACAGGCAGGACCTCAGAACCCCTCAGTTCCCTACTGTCCCCTAAAGGCAAGAAAGGGTGGCTGTTACTAACCTAAGCCTGTTCAGGTGAATTTTTAAACCCCAATCATCTCTGTTGCAAGAAGGTGCTTTTTTAGAGGAATGGAGCTTGTTTTTCACCACATTGCTGTTATCAAAGCAAAGAGAAGCCTGTGGACTGGACAATAATTTAGTAGAAAAGAAGACTATCTGATGATTTTGAAACTTTTATCTGGGATAAAGCCAAAGAAAACATTCACTTCCTCCAGTGATATCCCGTGAGTTTGATCCACCCCCTCCCACCCCTTTCCCTTGAAGAGGTAAATTTTAGTCCTGAAAAACAGAGTAAGTTTGGACCACTTAAAAAGCTGGGCTATACAGCTTCTTTTCCTGCCCTAATTCCCTACCAGCCAGACACTGGTTTCCTCTCTCTGCGCCCCAGGGCTTCTTGGCCCTGCGCTCGCTTCTAGTCGCTGTAGGCATCTCTGTGCCCCTCTCTGACTTTGCTTCTCTGGGCAGCGCCCAGCTGGGCTCAAACCATGGACCTCACAGGAGGCCTCTGTTGGAGGTTTCTAAAAATGGTGGTTCAGTCTTAGGTGACTGGCTTGACCCGCTTGTTCTTTTAACTGAAAGGGGGAAGCAGGGCAAAGGTGGAACAAGGTACACACTTCAGGAGGGAGGGAGGCAGGTGTGCTCTGAGAATGGCTGGGGTTTGACTCAACGGCTTTTCCTGAAAGTGGCTAAGGCTTTGCTGGGACTGTGTTGCATAAAAGACAGTGGTTTCCTCGGGCACTGCATCAGGGAGGCCAGGGTATTTATCATTGTTTGCTTCTCTTGCTTAACACACTCCTCTCCGGAGCTTCCGTTGAACTGGGATCCATTCTTGGTTTCAAGTACTGCCCAGCTTATCATGTGACTTTCAGCAAGGGTTTGGAAGTCGGGGTTACCCCCCAGGCAGCGCCATGGATACCGGTGAGCTCCCACTCCTCTGGGTGTGGCTGCCAACGAAAATAGAACATGCGATCACTCCCCGGTCTCTGGGCGAGGTCCCCGAGGTGTGGGCCAGGCTCTAGATTATGCTGGGTTACTGTAAGCCTGTCCTGGCCAGAGAGCTATGGGTAGGTCTCTCAGTGGTCATGTGACATCCTGTCACCACAGCCTTGGCCCGACGAACCCTTCGAGGGTCCCTTCTACCTCGTAGCCGAGGCACAGGGAGGGCAGGGCAGGACTAGCCCCTACAGTTACTGGGCCCTCAGCCCCCAGGACCAGCACTTCCTGCAGGGTTTGCATGTCTGATCCTTTGCTGGGTAGGTGCACTGGGGAGACTGCCATCAGCCCTACTCCCAGGGAGTTTATAGAGCATTTGGGAGCCCATGAGTCATCAGGCAACAAGACTGGGTGGAACACGATTCTGCAGTAAATTGTGTGGTAAAATTTGTCTGGAACAGTGGTTCTAAACTAGGGGCGATTTTGCCCCCCTCTCCGAGGGACATCTGGCAATGTTTGGACATCATTGGTTGTTGGAACAAGAGGTGTAGGGGGAGGGTGTTGCTACCTGCACCCAGCATTAAAAGCCAGGGACCCAGCTAATAAACACCCTGCAATGTGCACGACAATCCTCAGAGCAAAAAACGGTCTGGCTCCAAGTTGTCTGTCAGTAGTGCCAGAAACTCTGAGCTGGAAACTACTGATGAGTAGTGGGCTCCGCTCTCCTTAGGCAGCAGCCATGGAAGCCACAGGCCTCAGGGAAGTGGAATGTTTTAATAAAGGGGAAATAGGTGTGCTTTTTTCCTGCTGCATTCTAAACAATATGTGTTAATTATCTGCTCAGAGATTTAGAATTGTGACATCTTGGTTGCCCCTAATCAACAGGTACTATGCCTGGTCAGGAGTATAGGTACAGGGTTAATTTTTTAAGGCCAGTAGAAAAGATCCAGCCCTTCTGGAACTGACACTTTATCACTTAATCTGAATAATCTGTGTAAGCAGCCTCCCAAAGGGTAGGATCTCAGTAATGCCCAAATAACTTTATACAGCTTAAAGGACAGACTACTGTTATTTTATTTTTTTTAAGTCCTCACCTGAGGATATGTTTATTGATTTTAGAGAGAGGGGAAGGGTGGGAGATGAGAGAGAGAGAGAAAGAGAGAGAGAGAGACATTAGTCAGTTGCTCCCTGTGCCCCAACCGAGTGGGAGTTGAACCCACAACCGTTTGGGGTATGGGATAACATTCCAACCAGCTGCACCAAGGCTAGGCTACACTTATTTTAATAACAGGCGTGGGCTTATCTTAATTTATCTCTGATAACACATTAAATTCTCCCTCTTCTAAATTATCTTTTAATCTTTAAATATAAGGTCTTAGAGTTCAGAAAGATCTTTAAAGTTATTCAGAGTATTTTGGAGATGGAGCCTCTGGATTCTGAAGATTTTTTTTTTTTAAATCTTGTATCTTTGCAGGGAGACCATTTTTTAAAGATTTTATTTATTTTTAGAGTGAGAGGAAGAAAGGGAGGGAAACATCGATTTGTGAGAAATACATTGATTGGTTGCCTTTTGAAGGCCCACCTAGGGACCCAGGCATGTGCCCTGACTGGGAATCGAACTAGTGACCTTTCAGTCTGTGGGCCAGCACTCAATCCACTGAGCCACACCAGCCACGGCAGGGAGACCATTTTTAATGTGATCCTTTGTCTGTGGTAGAAATAAATTGTTTCCTTTTTGTTGAACTTTTTACTGGCATTGGATCTCTGGTACTGGCCTCTAGACATTACAGGTACACGATGCAAGTCCCATTATTTTTTCTTTAGCTCCCAACAAAAGCCTGCTGCAATGGGATGGAGCTGCTGCCCATTAATGGGGTTAAATTTAGAATCTTGCTTAAAATGAGGACTAGGTCCCTGAAACCTCACATGTGCGCTTCACTGTCAAGTGAAACCGGTGAATCCCTTGTAAAAGCACATCAACAGCAACAAAAAAGCCCAGCCAGATGGTTGAAAACACAGTCACCAGGCAGAGCTTGGTTCTCTGTCCTACCTCTCGAGTATTGTTGCAGCAGGTTTTCCTGATTCTGTAGAGGTATTTCCCACATGCAGGGAAGAGGGCCCCTTCTTGTTGTCCACGTACCTGTTTTCCTTATCGTGGGTCTGGCATGTCTTGAGCCTCACTGTAGAGAAGTCAGATGTCTGCTGTTTATATTTGGGCCTCTGCGGCATGTCTTAACCTCAGGGTGAGGAATGAACGATCTACTACTGAACTTGAGAGCAAGGGAAGTTAACCAGATGGCCACAGGGGCCAGGCCGGGATGTGCTTGAGTGACGCAGATGGGGTATTGGACAGTGGGGATTGAAGAGAGGCTGTGGTGGAGCCAAAGCTCACGGACATCTGACTCAGACTCATTTGGCCCTAAGGCCCTAATATGTAGGTCCTGAATTTTCAAGAGAAGCTGGAAATCTGAATTTCTGTTTGAATTGTTCTCATTTGAAATTGTAGGCACTTCTATTTTTTAAAAAAGTGGGAAAAAATGTACCATGTAGATATAGAACTGATTAGTGGGCCTGTTGTGTTCTGAGGGCCACCAGTTTGTGATCCCTGCTTTCAAGCAGTAAAGGCAGTTGCACAACATGGGAAAGAAAGGACCCACCCTCTTAGGACCAACTCTGGACACATGGCAGCAGCTGAAGGGCCCTCCTGCTCCATCAAAGAGGCACCTGCTACCTGCTGTTCTGTTCCTCAGCTCTCTGCACCAGCTCTTGCCGAAATGCCACATTGCTCAGTGCATTTATTCTGTGGCAGAAGAGATCAGTGATGAAGGATTACTCGAGGCGGCGGGGGGGGGGGGGGTAGGGTACCTCAAAAGCAGGACTGCCTTTCCTTCTAAGTGTCCAGGAGGTAAAGAGGGGCCCATTAACCCACTATCCTATACTGCTGCAGGCAGCCTGACCCCACAGGCCTACTTGCACTTGTACATTGACAAGTAGCCTTTAATAAAATCATGAGATATGTTGCAACTTCCAGTCTCTGCTCTGGGATTTTCCTACCAGGGTCAAGTGGCTTTATCTGAGTTTGTTATTCACGTTTCTAATAGCAACACAGGAAATGGATTTTAATTTCTTTGCTGGCTGCTCTGTTTGGGGGCTATTTAATGAGGATCCAGTTGCAGTGTAGCTTTGGCAGCAGCAGTTCTGGTGTGGATAGGAGTATACCCAACTGCTATGTTACTTTAAAAGAAAAATTATGGGCCCTAGTCGAGTAGCTCAGTTTGTTGGAGAGTCGTCCCGATACACCAAGGTTGCGGGTTCAATCCCCAGCCAGGGCACATACAAGAATCAACCAATGAGTATATGGGTGAGTGGAACAAGGAATTGATGTTTCTCTTTCTCTTTCTCTCCCCCTTCCTCTCTCTAAAAATCAATAAATAAAGAAAATTAATATAAAAAATTGTGTTTGGCCCAAGGCGGAGAGATTATAAATACTTAATGTGTCTTGATTCTAAGTGGCTACTCTGTGGGGTAACTGTGTTGGGATGTGTTTGGGATTCTAGAAAAAGTATATTAGACTGTTCCACTTTTAGGGGGCAAGAACTGTGTATATTTTACATTTATTGTAAAACTAAGACTATGGTTCTCAAACTTGAATACATGTGAGCATAACCCATGGTGTATGTTTTGAAAGGCAAAGTTTCAGTCCCTGCCCCCAGGAGTTCTCAGGCTGCATTCTTAGCTAACGCCCCAGGGGCTTCTGGGCCCGTGGGAAGCACAGCTGTTTCTGGGAAGCACAGCTCTGTTTGGTCGCATTTGTTGTCTGTGTTCATCGCTAGTTTGGGGCGTAGCCACTTATTCATGAGATGCCCTATTCTGCTTCCCTTCCTTGGATTCTTGCAGAGAGTCATTCTTTAAGGGAAGACTGATAGAAATGTTCCAGGGGGCCCTCCCAGGTTGAAGTAAATGCACCCCATCCCTGCTACATCAGGGGCCCCTTCAGCAGCACGCATTTTAGCCAAATCTTGAAACAGCAGCTGCCTCCATTGGTTCTAGGCTTTTCTCAAGTCTGTCAGTAGCTCCATCCAGCCTTTGGCTTTATCCTTAGAGGCACTTTACAGCTAGAGGATGGTTGTTCCTGAGCCCAGGAAGCTGGAGTCTAGAGGCCTTAAAGGCACACTGTCAAACGTGGGGGAAGAGGCCAGACCTTCCCAGATGAGATTTACTGGTTTAGTCAGGGCAGCCTGCCCCTCAGCAAATGTCCTTTTGGAAAATTACTGAACTCAACCAAACAGCATAGAAGTTCATCCCTAATATCCTAGTTCATACAAAGCCGACTGGTTTACTTATTAGCAATGGCCTGCCCTTTATCTGAAAGGATAGGCATGATTGTCATGTATAGTATATATATTGTGATGAGACAGAAGCGGTATATGACAACCCTGCCATCAAAGAGTGGTAGATCAGGTGACAGGTAGGCCAGGACTCCTTGCTGAATGACTCCTCTGCCAGGGCTTGCTTTCCTTCACTCCCAGCTCTTCCCTAACTTCCTTCCACCCCATTCAGAATGTGTGTCCTTGAACCATTCTTATTTTCCTCAGCTCTTCAAACAACCTTAAAACCAGTAGTATCAGGGCAAACGTAGGGGTAAATCCACAAAACTTTAAAGAACATTTTTTATGACCACCTACAAGTCTTTTTCTAAGAACCTGGAAGTGCTGCATTTTCAGAAATTGAGGACTATATCTAGGATAGAACAACAACAACAAAAATAGCCAATTCTAAGTTAAAGTTGCTTCCTATCTTTTATCATTTAGTCATTTCCAATCTGTCTAGTTTATGAAGACTTTGTTATCCTTTGGTTACAGAGCATTACCAAAGTCAGATAGTGCTAGGATTTGGTCTACTTTCTGGAAAGCCGTTCCTGATTAAAGAATGGAAAGAAAGTTTATTTTGTTGCTTTCTCTGCAGTAGCACCCACACTTGAGAAGTCAGGTGAAAAAAAAAAGGGAAGACGCCCAAATTGAAAAGTAGATATGAGAGTTGCAAAAATATTTCAAATCTCTATGAGCTAGGAAGAAACTAGCTATTTTAGCCAACAATGAATTTACCAACTGTGGTACTTTGGATATTATTTTAAATGTTGCACAAAGCATTTGAAGACTGGGTTCCGCCAAATTCTCAGCTCTCTCACACCACTCTTCCTGCGATTTCTTGTGTTCAGCCACCCCAGTCTTCTTTCTTTCCCTTGAGCACACCGAGCCCATCCCTGCATTGATGTCTTTTCCCGCACTCAGCATGCCTGGGACACAGGTCCCGTCTGTTGGCTTAAGCTGGCAGCTTCTCATGAGTCAGGGCTCCTCTCAGATGTGGCCTTCTCAGGGGAGCCTTTCCTCACTACCCCACGGAAGGCCCTTTGTCCTGTTACTCTGTTTTATTATCCTTATGAAGCAACTACTATTTTAAATTCTAATTTCACATGCTAATTTTCAGTCTTCTTCACCAGAATGTATTTAAGATGTTTTTGTCTTTGTGTAGTTCTCCATTTTAAACAATGTGCCCAGATGCGAATTTATTGTTGTCTGACAGTTCCATATCTTCAATCAGTTCTGGAAATTCTTACTTTATCTCTTTAAATATTACCTCTCCTCCATTCTCCTTTCTTTCTTGAGCTTTTTATTTCTCATTTGCCATTTCTACGTGTTCTCTTAATTGGTAGAAGCCCTTTGTTAGGTGATTTTCCCAGATCTGTTTTCCAGTTCACTAATTCCTTCTTTAATTTAGTCTAATCTCTGTGTAATTCATCTGTTTAGTTCTTAAATTCAATAACTATTTTTCTATGTTTTCTTTTTCCCCCAAATTTCTTTTTCTGTGTCTCTTTTTCAGTATGTTCTTTTCTCATCTTTTTTACTCTTTTTAGTTTTAATCATTTGAAACATGCTTGTATTTTATAGTTTATCTGCTCATTGTGTTATCTTGTCTTTTTCAGGAAGTCTTATCCTGCTATTGAATTTCCCAAGTCTTTTTGTGATGTATTATTTATGCATAAATATTCGTATTTTGAATTGTGAGTTCATCTTCAGCTGAGCTTTATTTGTGGGGCTCTTTCATGCCCTGATGGAGGGTGGATCTTATCAGTGTTATATTTCTTCAGCCAGATATCACAGAGTTATTGTCAGGCTAGCGCCACTTTTTTGTTGTTAAATTTTGGGGTTGGGGATTTTCAGACCATGTAGTAGTACCATTCAAGTCTCAGATTAGCTTGCAGAAAGGCCTTGTGGTTATAGGTTATTAGAGGAGATACTTTTTTGCTCACAGTTCAGGGCTTTTTGTCACTTTTGCCAATGGGCTAGTTTTTTTCTAGTCTGTTCTTTCTCTTTGAGGATCCTCAGTTTATATTGGTGCTCAGTTCCAATTCCCTGTTTCAAGTAGGCCCAAGGGCAGCAAACAGCCACTTTCCAGGGCAACTGGGAAGGCTTGACCTCATTTACCAGTGTAGTTTCTAGTTCCCCACAACATTTTTGTTCCCTGGGGATCCGCCTTGCTTTCTTGCAGACTCGCAGGCTCGTATGTGTAATTAAAAGGATATTGTTATATATCTAGTATTTCTACGGGGTTTGACAGAAGAATTTTTTAAGTTGCCTGCCCAGCTGTGTTGCCAGAGGCAGGAGGACCTCACCACCCAGAACCTCTTGCTCAGGGCTGTAGCTTCCTGCACAGTGCCTGGCAAGTGGGGAAGGAGGAGCAGTATTGACATAGATTTGTTATTTGATTTCTAGAATTGGACGTTTCCATTGGAAACTGTTTCTTTTCCCCATAAGGAAAGCCAGACTGAGGTGGTGCTTCAAATTCATTCATATCCAGCAGCCAAGATAGTTAGTTGGCATCCTGTGCTTTAGCATCCTATGAAATATTTCCATTTTCCTATTTTTTTACTTTTAAACTTTAAAACTTCTGTGCTTTTCTAAGGACATGAAGATGCTGTTGCCAGTTGCTAGTAGAGCTTTCCAGCCCCGTAAATTGACAAATTAAAACCATCGCTGGGCAACTATTACTGCCCAGTGCCTCTTTTTATGCTGGCACTTTGTAAGTTCTTGTGCTGATTAAATTGACCTTTACAGTGGCTCAGCTAAGAATAGCCGCTATAACACCTGGAAACTCTTAAGGAAAAAGTTAGTCCCACAAATATGCTGCCACCAAAGAGATGAGATAATTTTTTGCATATGTGCAAAAGGCATACTGTTTATCCTTTTCCATTGTAAAAAGTGTTCTTTCCAGGACCATGTTGGTCATCTTGTTTTTTCTATGCCTGTGCTTTTTGTTTGGTGACCATAGATGTCCCATATATTGGAGCCAGTCACTGTGGTATTAGGGCTTGAAAGCACATGCTCACAACCCAAGAGGATCCTGATGGTTATCACCACGGTCCTCCCTGAGGTAACAGACCTCTGCAGAAAAGCACATGTTATTTGCACAAACTTCATTTTTGTGAAGGTTTATTACCCTCCTAGCATGGAGTTTTGTGCAAGTGAAAACTGCCAGGAAGAAGATATCTTTAAATGGCAAATCTGAGAGAAAACAAACAAAAATAATAATAAAATGCAAATCTGATCTTACCACCTCCCTCCACAGTCTGTTCCCCTCTTACCTAACTTTCCTTCCTACTTCCTCAACCATTCATAGCTAAAGGGCTTTGCTTTTTTCATTTCCTTTGCCCGGAATGTTCTTCCTGTCTCTCTTCTCGAGTCGCTAACTTTCTAACCATCCTGTCGCTAACTTTCTAACCATCCTGACGGTCTCGGCTCCAACTTACCTTTCTCCCAGAAACCATTCTGGAGCTTCTTGACTAGCCCCTAGGTCTCTTCTGTTGTAAGCTCTCACTGAATCACTACACTTTTCCTGCCTGGTTGCAGTTTTATCTGCGTAATTACATAAAGCTGCAAACTCCTCAAGGTCAGGGGTCGTGACTTTTTTTTAGCCATTTTCCCATTGTGTTCCCTACTCCTAGTTCAGTGCTGGTGCAAGGTACTTCAAAAATGCTGAAGGAAGGCGTGTAGGCCCTGTGTTCCACACTGGGCGGGGACACCGTTCTGCCCTTAAGTAAATTGTATGTGAAAATACGACTTTATGAGGAAAGAAGGGAGGAGTCCCGCACAGGAGGAAAGAAGGGCTGGCCCTCCTTGCTGCCAAGCAGAAGGACCCTGTTCTCAAAGTCAGAGAGCTCCACAGGGCAGGGTCCTTATCTTTACCCTCAAAGACAAAATGTTGATTTTATTTGGTTTTGGGGCTTTTATTGGATTTATTTAAGCAACTGAAGTGGGAAAAGCAACTGAAGAAGTATAACTTTAACCAAGGAGGCTGTAGCTTAATAGCAGTTAAAAGCTCAGGCTCTGAAATCTGACAAACTAGTTCCCAGCTATTGTGACCTTAGGCATATTACTTAGCCTCTCTTGGCCTCAATTCCCTGTTGCATAAGTTTGCTTTCAAGTTGAGATACAGGAATACATGCAAAGCATTTGAACCAGTGCCTAGCACATAGCAAGTGCTCAGTACACAGTAGCTATATTATTCACCCCAGGTTGCCCTGCCTTCCTGGAGGTTGCATTGCCATTGTTTCATTAAGCAAAACTTTAAATGTTATTTATTTACTTTCTAGAGAGAGGGGAAGGGAAGGAGAAGGAGAGAAACATCAATGTGTGATACATTGATCACCTCTTGCATGCCCCCAACTGGGGACTGGGCCTGCAACCCAGGCATGTGCCCTGACTGGGAATCGAACCACCAGCCTTTTGATTAGAAGGCTGTCACGCAATTCACTGAACCACACTAGCCAGGGCTCGTTAAACAAACCTTAAATGGACAAGCTCTGTGTTCATTCTGGGAGTGGGGCAGGAGGATAAGGATACAGAGCTTCTGCCCAAATTCATTTTTGGGTTCCCCTCTGGAGAAAGAGGGTTGGGAAGGATATTTACCGGTCACTCCTCAAGACTTGGCCTGAAACACATAATCTGTATAAAATGCTTGAATATGCTTGGAAGAAAAGCAAAGGGTAATCATAGAGGGTGCTGAGAATTTTCCATATTTGAACTTTCCATTACATTCTTTCCAGTTCCTTTTTCTATTCTTTGTGTGTTTGGAGCAGCCCATGTTGCCAGTGAACTTTGCTATTCTGAAAGAGTTCTAAATGGATGCGAAGTTCTATTTGGATGCATTCTAAATGAATGTAAATCTAAATGAGTGCAAAATGCATTTCTCCTGCTGGCAATAATGGCTCACAAAAAGATACTATTGATATTAAGAGCTCAGAGAAGTTAAGTAATTCCCAAGCGCTCACACAGTTAATAAGCATAGTGAACTTAACAAGTTAATAAAGTGGGCTTTAAACTCAGATTTGACTGATTCTTAGTCACTGCTGCCTCATAGTGGATCTTGAGCCACCTGGTGGTCGTGGAGGTCTGTGAGAGTCTGCTGGGTGTTCCACTGCTAAGCTCCTCTTTACAGGAGGGTGGAAAGCACTGAACAGCGTTTGCATGCTGTTGTTCTTTGCTGTCACTTTGGTGGCGGTGGTTGGTTTATTTTATTTTATTTTATTTTTATTTAGAGGGGAAGCTGGGGGAGAAAGAGAGGGAGAGAAACATTGATTGGTTGCCTCTTGTATGTTCCCTGAATGGGGACTGAACCTGTAACCCAGGCAATGTGCCCTGACTGGGAATCAAACCAGCAACCTTTCACTTTGTGGGACAATGCCCAACCAACGGAGCCACGATGGCCAGGGCCTTTGCTGTCACTTTGAGAGGAGACATAGATTTCAGGAGCTCTTTTGTCAGAAGGAATGGGTGATGGGTAGGATAACAAAGCTTTTTGGATTGAAGAGGACATTAGTGAGCATCTTAACTAGTCATAGAGCCACTGAGTAATTTACCCGAAGTTATGTTCCTCTGTTATGGCAGAGCTGGGTCGGACCAAAACCAAGGTGCCTGAACTCCTCTTTCTGGCCTTTGACACTTTCATCTCACTACCCCTAAACTTCATTTTTTGATTTGCTAAAGGTCCATGAGCCCACTTATGTACTTATGTTCTTTAACTGCCCATCTTATTTCCTTTCTTCTGCAGCAAAAAAAAAAAAAAAAAAAAAGACAGTATTCATAATCAAGACCATCCCAGGCAGCTAGGGGACTCTATCTGGGGCCAGAGGGAGAACAGGGGACAAGATACACTAGTTAAAAAGCATTAGAACTCTGGATTAAAGGCTGCTACTACAGTTCTGCTCTCCCTGGGACAAAGAGTGGGATCCTGTTTATATCAGGCTTCCTGCCTTGGGGGATGGAAGAGCCAAGAGAAAAGCTGACACCAGTAGGTCATGCGGATGCCACTTGTTTAGATTTCAAACATGTTCCATTCCACACCTCACTTAGGACCAGTTGGCTGCTGTGTATGCAGGGCCTGTACCTCATCTGGTGAATTTTCCGGAGGCAGAAGAATCATTAGGTCCTTTTTTTAAAGATTGTATTTATTGTTTGATTTAAGGGGGGGGTGGAGAAATGCAAATGTCGGTTGTCTTCCGCACATGCCCCCACCAGAAATCAAACCTGCAACCTAGGTATGTGCCCTGGCTGGGAATCTAACCAGCAACCTTTCAAGTGTACAGGATGATGCTCCTACCAACTGAGCCACACCTGCCAGGGTTCAGGAGAAACTTCTTGATGTCCTAATGAAAGCAATGTTTTACCCTGAAGTCAGAGAGTGTGTGTTCTAGCAAAAGTGAGCGCAGATCTGCTTTTTCTACATGCTCCAGCCTCACAGGAGATGTCTCACTGGGCGGCCATCCACTAGGCGGTTGCCTTCTGCCTTTGGTGTACACAGGAAGGCAAAGATAGGAAGAATTGTTTGCAGTATTGTGAAACCCTCACCGTCAAGAGTTTGAAATGCATTTCCCATGTTTCCTTCTTAGTAAACCCTTTATACTGGGGTGTAAGACCCTTTAAAGACCAGGAAACACCTGAGGATGTGTGGGGGAAACCTGCACTGAGCCAGGGGTATGGTTTTTAGCTCTTCTTGTCCTCTCTCTGTGGCTCCTGGTGCCTGTACTATTGCTCCCCGGCCTCTAGCCCTGTGGACAGTCACTGGCATGCTTTGTTTATACCCTTGGCCAAGTAGACAGCCGAGCAAAGCCAGGCCCAGAGAGGAGGAACCGACCGTGTGACTTAAGTTTCCACTGGCAGGCATCCACCCGGATGTGCTCTGTGGGCAGGGTCAGCCTGAGGAGCAGCACATACAATACTGTGGCTTTCATTTCTTTGCTGAGCAGGGTCTTTTTCCCTTCTTAATGCCGAGCTTCCTGGGGATAGGGACCCTGTTTTATTTATTTTTGTATATTCCTCATACCCAGCTCGGTACTTGGCACAAAACAGTGTCCGGTAAATGCATGCGTTACTTCTTTAGAATAAAAGTTGAAAGCCAGATAGAGCAGGTGACCTGTGGGTCTCATCATACACATTATGGTTCAGAGAACATGTTGGGCTGGTGGGGTATTTCAGCTTTTAAGTGTGAAATACAAAAAGCCTTTTTCACCTCCATCCCCATTCCCCAGTGCTGTGAATAGAATCTGGCCAACTGCTGGATTGTCACCCACCAGTGCCCTTTCCGTGGCTGCCCCTGAGGAGGGACAGTATGAATCCTAGATCCACTCAAGGTTATTAGGAGATCATTGGGTAAGCAAAAGATGATTTAGTAACTCGAAATTGGACTAGGTCACTTGAGCAGGTCATCCCTTAAAAGTGAAGAATTTTAGTAGCAGGGTTGTTTTTTTTTTTTTTAAGTCCTCTTGAATCATACGGTAATTAACCTTGGAGATCATGTGGAATGACTAACAAGATGCTGAGCCTAATCCAAGAATACATACTGTGTTAATTATTCTAGGAACTTTCACAGAAAAGCTGCTTTTATTTAAAACCACAGCTAATTACAGGAGCAGCATCACCTTGTTACCAGCTGAGTTTAAATAACGCTAGAACATCAAGTGTTTCTGCTTGGATATTAAAAAAGTGGCATAACCCTGTCTGAGGAGAGCTCTGCTCTTTGCCAGTCGGCTCTATGTGCTGAACCCTCTTCTCCCTTTAATCGTTTTCCCCCTTAAGCTTGCTTGTTCTTTCTAATAGTTTTTTTCTTAATGGGATAAACATCGGTACACACCATTTTGGTGAAGGGTAGGCTGATGACCAGAAAGAGGGGAATGAGAAGAAAAGTGGTATTTTTTTTTAAGATGTTTTATTTATTTATTTTTAGTGAGAGGGGAAGGGAGGGAGGAACAGAGGGAGAGAAACATCCATGTGAGAGAGAAACACGGATTGGTTGCCTCTTGCATGTGCCCTGGTGGGAATAGAATCGGTGACCTTTCTCTTTGGAGAAAGATGCCCAACCAACTGAGCCACATTGGTCAGGGTAAGAGAAGTGGTGTTTAAAAGCTATAATTTAATGTGCTGATTATTTATTTGTTTGTTTATTTTCAGGATAAGGAAACCTGTGTGGGCACCAACAATCAGAGCTACATCTGTGACACTGGACACTGCTGCGGACAGTCTCAGTGCTGCAACTACTACTACGAACTCTGGTGTAAGTCCTTGCCAGGGGCTTTCTGGCCGCCCAGGGACACTGGTCACTGCCTTTGCTCCTTGGGAAACCGTGGATGGTTTCCCTCTTATTCCCTCGGGGGCAGTGTGGGCGAGTAGAATCCTTTGCCAGGTTGCAGAGGGGACACCTCTGTAGAGGAGGAGAGCTCCGATGCTCTTTGGACACTGCGCTGAGGAGTGGAGAACATGCCTTGAGCCTCCTAAGAGGCCGTGGTTACCAGGTCTGCTGAAGAAAGCCCTGCTCGGGCTCTCTCCGATGCTCTCTCCCTCATGTGCCGAGGAGTGACAACCCCTTAGACCTCCCCATGGGCCGTCCCAGGCTCCCAGGCTCGCCACCTTTGCGAAGAGGTTGGTGCGGCAGCCAAGTTGCTACGAGTGCTGACCTGGGCTCTGTGAATGGCGGTAAAGCCATATATATATAGTTTTGTTTTTTTTTTATAAGAACCACAAAGTTCCAGAACTCCCCATGGAGCATCAAGGAGCTGCCTCTGTTTCTCAGGGACCACCATTCTGTAGCTCACTGCCTACGGAGTGCTCCCAGAGAGAGAGAGAGAGAGAGAGCCCCCTGCGTTTTTGCCCCAGCTCTCAAACTGAAGTGTCTGGAGGCTTTTCCAGTGTACCCACCCTGTTCCTGCCGTGAGCTAAATGCCCTTCGGAGGCAGTCCTTGTCTTGCCCTAGTTTGTTGAAGCCAGGATCACTTGCCCCTTCCAGAGTTGCACAAGGGTGGTGACCCAGCCTTGAAGGCTTCACTAACACACTTTGTACTCTGATCTTCCTGGAACTCAGACAGGACACTGTAGGATGCTGGGCGAAGATTGGGAGGATGCTAGAGTCCTCAGGGCAGAGTCCCACATGATCAGAGCACTGTGCTGGTTCTGAGAACTCTCTGTTGAGAAAGGAAATGATAGGCTGTTTCCCCAGATAATTTTTAGTTGCCCTCCCCTCCATTTTGGAAACAAGCTTTGGTCTTGTTTGCCAAGCCATGCCCTTGTTGCCACCATAACCCTTGCCCTCTTTCCCCCCACCCCCTTCTTTCTGATTTCCCTGCTCCCCTCACAGCAGTGATATGGTCAGAAAGCAGTGAGAAGGGCTATTATCTTATATGGAAAGGAAATTGGGCTCTTGGCTGGGAAGACTCTCCCTTTAAATGCAAATGGATCTTGTAGCCAGTGGGAGTGGTTCTTATAAACAGGACCTCTTTCCACCCCAGCCCTTCCCTTTGAAGACTGAAGACCTAACTCCCTGTCCTTTCTGAGGAATCCCAGGGACAGGCAAAGGCACTCTCCTCCACCCCCTACCCCCGCCCCCCACCCAGAATTGTCGCTGCCAGTTTATAATAGAAGGT
This sequence comes from Pteronotus mesoamericanus, assembly GCF_021234165.1. NCBI lineage: Eukaryota > Metazoa > Chordata > Mammalia > Chiroptera > Mormoopidae > Pteronotus > Pteronotus mesoamericanus. The sequence goes on from NW_026555229.1 coordinate 6,156,901, forward strand.
ATGGGGTTGAGGGACTTAGTAAAGAACACGAAGTACCAAGCAGGTGGACAGACTCTCTTTAAATGTTTTAAAGTGCAGATAACCACAGGGTTCAGATTCTCCCTCCTATCCCTTGTTAAAACAAAAGTTGGAGCTGCGCTGCCAAAAAGCCGCAGAGCCGATGGTTTATTTTCCTGGGGCCTGGCCCAGGCGCGTCCATTGTGGACAGGGACGGAGTGGACGGCGCTGTCTCAGATTGACAGTGCCGCCTGGGCTGTTGGCAGAGCAGACTCGGTAGCCCCTGGAATTGGGTCACCCAAGCCAGGGCAGGGAAGTGGAACGGCGGGGACAGGGAGACCCAGATGGCAGGGAGGCATTCTGGGAACCAGGCACTTCACCCCAAGGACTTAAAAAAAGCCAGAGGTTCATCATCTCTCCAGTGATGGTCCGTTGCGGGGAGAGGGACGCCAGACAGAAACCAGAATCTAGACGAGGAGAAAAGACTCAGCATCAGGGAAGGAGATTGTAAAAGCAAAACCCTCCTCTCCTCTGGGCCCAGAGATAGCTTCTGGGTGAGGAGGCGCTCAGGGAGCGGCCCAGCCCTCAGAGAACTCTTTGGTTTTCCTCCTCATTAGGGTCTTGACCTCTGTCTGATGTGTATAGAGAGGGTTGAGTGTTGGAATGAGCCCTTTCAGTTCTCATCAAAACTGTACTTTTTGTAGCCTTGAACTCTGCTCCCTCTAATTGTCTCTAAACTTAGCCTAAAATGTGAAAGTAATGGGTTATTCCCTTTGCCTCTTTACTCTGGAAGGAAAATCTCAGCCAGGAAACCCTTGGCAGAGGGCGTCAAGGCGGGGGAAATGCTATTTCCACCAACTCTTTTACCTGGATTTTCCTGTGTGATGAGGGCTCTCTCTCTCTCTCGCACACCCCACCCCACTTTTCACAGACACGTAAGTACAGACCTTGAGCTTCAGCCAGCATCCTTTCTCTTGTGTCTTTTCAGACTCTTGAGGCCTAAGCCAGTAGTCATTGCTGGGCTCGCATCAGACAGGAAGTGAAGGTTCTGTTCTCCCAGTGCAGCGGTTGAGGCAATAAGGACCTGGTCAATACTATTACCAGCCTGCACATTTTTATGGCACATGTACTTTTAACTCATCATTCAATCATTTATTCATTCAGCAAACCCATATTCACTGGTTCTTGAACTTTGGCAAGCATCTGAATTTCCTGGAGGGCTCATTAAAACACAGTTTTCTGGGCCCTGCTCCCAGATTTTTTGATTCAATAGGGTGTGAGGTGGACCTGAAGATTTGCAATTCTAATGAATTCCTACCAGATGCTCTGGCCTCTTGTATTAGAAACTGTGGGCCAAAATAGTCTTTGCCATCAAGAAGGGCATTTCTTGCCCTGGCTCGTGTGGCTCAGTGGATTGAGCACTGGCCTGTGAACCAAAGGGTCAGTGGTTCGATTCCCCAGTCAGGGCACATGCCTGCAGGTCCCCAATAAGGGGTGTGCAAGAGGCAACCACACATTGATGTTTTTCTCCCTCTGTTTCTCCCTCCCTTCTCCATCTAAAAATAAATAAACAAAATCTTTAAAAAGAAGAAGAAGAAGAAGAAGAAAGGCATTTCCTAGCTGAGAGAGGAGATGACAGGATGCCCCAGGAGATATATTTGCCAGGGCTACTGTGAATGTTCAGAAGGAGAGTTAGCTTTGTCTGGGCAGGAGTCAGGCAGGCTGCATGGCAGAGGTAGCATGTGGAGCGGGCCTTAAAAGGTAGATAGTGTTGAGGCACATGGAGAAGGGTAGAATGATTTTCCAGGCAGAGGAACACCGGAGGCCAAGGCCCCGTGAGAAAGAACAGAGTATGGGTCACATTAACCTTCCCCCTGGGGCTTGACTGGGAGGAAATAGGTGATAATAATGGTGCTAATGTACATAGAACCCTGCTAGTGCCAGTCGCTAAGTGAGGTTTTCACATACATCATCTCTTTTCACCTAGAAAACACCTTGCTAGATGCGCATATCATCCCTGTGTCTCTGGACCAGGGCTATGCAGCTGAGTAGTAAGGTCAGCGCTCCTTATTCCAAAGCCTTCCAAGTGCCAGGCTAGAAGGGTGAAGGGCCCAGGCCATGGTGGGTCTCAAATGTCCATATTTACTTTCCACCTAAGGATGCACTTCTTGCAACAAACTTAATACATTGTGTACCACATAGAAATCTCTAAGACATACGCCAGGGTCGAATGACGAAAATACAATGTAATTGCAATGTTTTATGGGTTTGTGCAATTACATAGTTTTTTGTAGATTGACCTGCACGGTTTCCACCAATGAGATCGCTTCATTCAATGTGGACAAGACAGTGTGCTGACATCTAAAGTCCATAACAGATGGCTCGTGAAAAACGAGAAAACTCGTGAACGGTCCTTAACAGATGGCACGCGAAACCCGAGAAAACCCGTGGGTGGTACGCAGTGTGTTAAGAACCACGACCTGGGGAGGCTGGGAACATACTCAAGGCCAAAGAACCTGAACTCAGACCTCCCAATCCTCATCCCAGGGCTCTTTGAACTCACCCAGCTCCATTTTTCAGGGAGAGGCCAGGGTTGGGAATTTCTGCTCCTGAGATAATTTGGGGGCTGTTCAATCAGGCATCAGTTTTCACTGGTTTGGGCTTTAATGAAGGATGGGGGAGTGTTTCTAGACAATGGGATTTCCCTGAGATGACCTGAAACAGATTATTAGTAAATCCAGTTAATGCTGAACAGCTTTTCACATACTAACATTTAAAAAAAAAATTTAATTTGCCCGTTAAAAAAATTTTATTTAACTTACTGATTTTGGAGAAAGGCGGGGAGGAGGGAGAGAGAGAGAGAGACATCAATGTGTTGTTCCATTTATTTATGCACTCATTGGCTGATTCCTGTATGTGCCCTGACCAGGAATTGGACTCTCAACGTTGGTGTATTAGGATGACTCTAACAATTGAGCTACCCAGCCAGGACGATTTTTAGTTTGTCTTAAGATACCCATTGTTGAGCTGCTCTTAAGGAAGGCCCACAGCGCTTGCCACCCTGAGCAAAGTGGAGAGCAGGGAGCTGGGGCCTTCTTCTAGGCACTTACTGGACCCTGGTTCCTCAGTAGTCTGAGCTTCAGGACAGAGGGAAGTTGATCAGCAGCAGATGGGCCGATTTTCCAATATATTTAGCCAAGAGTAGAACCTAGAAGCAGACTTTGGACTTGTTCCCTACTCTTGCTTTTTTTATGGATTAAAAGGGAAATTTAAAGGAAACCCTGGCCACCTGCAGCCATGCCTATAACAATAGTAATACTAAGCTAGAGAACTTACACTCTACCAGGCATGGTTCTGAGTGTTCTGCATATATTAGCTAATTTTCCTCATAATGATCAAGTAGGTAGAGCATTATTCTCCCCATTTAACAAGTGAGGAAAGTAAAAAAAATGACCAAGGTCACAAAGCTAGGAAACGATTTTGTGAGCTGGGATTTGAACCCAGGTTGTCTGCCTCTTCTGCTTTGTCTTTGCAGTCATGCTTATAGGAAACTTGTCCAGTCTTTCAGATAAAGTTGCAAGTCCTCTAAAGTCTTCATTTCTCAAATTCAGGCCCTTTCCCCAGTGACAATGACAAGTAGGTCCTTTTGAAAGGTATAAGGAGCCCAGAGGGGTCACCTGCCACCCTGTAAAGGAGAGCTAACTTACAGTATGCTCTGGCTTCCTAATGAGGAATTTCCTGCCAGTCTGGGAGTGGTGTTTTCCCAAGTTTATTGTGAGCTCTGGGGCACATGACTCAGTGCCTGTGTTGGATTGTAATTGTTTTTAAAAACGTTTCCATTTTGCTTAGCATGACACATGCTCCCCATCATGAGGTCACAAATTTCAAAGTTGTCATTGGGGAATGTAATTTCTGGGTAGGTATGTGATTGGGAAGGAGGGTGTAATTCATTCTTTTGCTGTGTGTCTCTTTCATTAAGTTTTCCTTTTTGAAGCTTTTCCTTGTTCGTGAAATCTAGCAAAAAGATCAATAATTGACATAACTCCATAGAGACTAGTCTAGATTTATTTCCTGTTTTAAAGTTGAGGGGACACTGCTTTGACTAGAATGGCTCCCAGGAGGATCCCTTTTGTGAGAGTCAGACAAGACTACCTTCTGCATTCCATTAGGTAGGGACCGTTCATCGAGGGCTCTTTTTTGGACCTTTACTAATACCACATCGTATCATCAGACCCATTCTGCTCTGGAGTTAGTTTCCCCAGTTTGATCCACACAAATAATCCAGTTGTCTCTTTTCTTACCCCATTCCCCTTCTGACCTGACTGATTTTTCCTTAAAAAAAGAAAAAAGAAAAAAACCCCTCTTTTTTCTGTTATGCTTCTATTCTAGTTCAGTGGATCTCAGCCTTTCTGTGGATCAAGGATCTACTTAAGAATCTGTTGAACCCTTTAAATCCTTTCACTCAAAAAAGCCTGTAAATTCACTTTATCAGTCAGGATAGGCTAGGTTATGCTACAGTAACAAACAAGTCTAGAATCCTGGTGGACAAACAACAGGTTTACTTCTCATCACTATCTGGAATGTTGCCAATTGCCATGACAGAAGGAAGACTCAGTGGAGGGTCTCACATATGCAAGAAATGTTCTGGCCTCTAAGAGAGACATATGTCACTTCCCAATCCCAATTCATTAGTTAGAACCAGTCTCAAAGCCTCATCCTATCAGAAACGGGGCAGGAAGTTCAACCTACCCTTCCTGGGTTTTGGCTAGAGTGAAAAACCAATGAATGAGATTTTTTCCTATTAAAAATGTGTTTTTAAATTTTTGTTTATTTATTTATTTAATCCTCACCTGAGGACATGCTAATTGATTTTAGGGAGAGAAACGTCGACCTGAGAGAGAAACATTGGTTGGTGCATCTCATGGGCTCCTACCAGGACTGACCTTGCAACCGAGGCATGTGCCCTGACTGGGAATTGAACCCATGGTCTTTGGGTCCAACCAGCTGAGCCACACCAGCCAGAGCATGTTATAAAATCTGAGAAATATTGCCTTAGATCATACATTTTGCTGCATGAAAGTTAAAAGTAGTGTTAAATGCTGATTATCTAATGGGAGAATGTACTTTCTAAATTATCAAGTAACACAGAACTATGAAGGATTGTGAGGTTATACTAGAAAAACTAACAGAACTAAGAGTAATATAAAAGAAGTATTCAGCCCAGAATCTTTTTAACTTTGAAATTCACCTGGAGTCGGGCTCTTCAGCAGGGCGCACTCTGCTTTTCCGCGGTGCCTCCTGCAGTGCAGCCCCACCCTGGGTGGCCCGGAGCCAAGCAGACTGGCGGTCGGGGGTGTGGCAGGTCAGCAGCAGGCAGCCAGTTCACTCCGAGCTCCTTCCAGGCCTCAACACCATACTCTGAGGGCCCCTCTAATGGTGTCTGTCTGGGCTTCGGTCAGCCAGCATCAGGAGAGAAATGTATGGTCAGTTAAGCACACGTCAGCAGTGAATCTGGGAAGCGGACCACAAGGGAGACTTCTAACTGCAACTTAAGGTGTATGTTCTGTGGTTAGGAAAGAGGCTTTTCTGTCCGCTGATGGGAGAAAGTCCACCATCCATTCCCTTCTGCATGTTCTGTTGCCAGGCCTCTGCAGAAAGTTCCGTTGAACACTGACATGTACCACAAGCAGTTAGGCGTCAAACAGCTTGCCAGAGCCTGGAAGCTCTGCCACCATGCCATCTCACCCTGTAAGGGTGGCTTTGTGGGGAGATTTCAGTGGGGACACCCCTGGGGGACAGAAGGAGCTGTTGCCAGAGGCCACACCCTAAATGTCGCTGGGATCTTTCAGAATATTGTGTTCTGGTACAAATGTGAAAAAAAATCAGGGTCTATTCATTTGCAAGTCTGTCTGTAGGGAGAAGGGAGCCTTTAAAACAACAACAATGATGTTAACTCATTCTGGCAAGAGGTACATGTGGAAATACTTAACAAATTCTAAACACAGATTTATAATTAAAAAGCAGATGATAAAAAATAGACTTAACATTTGTAATGGAAAAAATTGAAGTTATTCAGAAATAGAGAACAAATGAACAATATACTATTCTCATTTAAAAACAACTCACCTTAAAATTATTCCTCAGGTAGTTTTCTTTTAAACTCCCACCCAAGCATATGTGTTTATTGATTTGAGAGAGAGAAACAATCTGAGGGAGGAAGGAGTGGGAGAGAGAGAAACATTGATGTGAGGGAGAAGCATCCATCGGTTGCCTCCTGTGTGTGCCTCAACCAGGATCAAACCCGAGACCCTTTGGTGCATGGGGCAATGCTCCAACCGACTGAGCCACCTGGCCAGGGCCTCACATAAATATCTTTATAGTTTCAAAGAAGTACACATTCATCTTAGAAAAATTAGGAAATGTAGATAAGCAAAAAATGAGGGAGCTAGTACCAGAAAATCTGTTGTCTTGTTTTCCAGGAATAACCCCGTGATTGACTTTCTGATCATTCCTCTAGATGTTTACATATCCTTTTTTAAGGCAAAAATTGGGATCATATTTTATACTGTCTTGTAATGTGCTTTTTAATTTAATATCAGAAACATCTTTATATGTCAAAAAATAGTATCTATGAATGATTTTTTAATGACTCATATCATTTCATTGTATGACTATATTCCCAGAGGAATTAAAAAAACCCATCCAGAAATATATTAATTTTTAAAATAAAAGCCAGCAAAAATGAAGTTAATTACAGATACTGTTTTGATTTACTTTGTTTCTAATTTTATAATTTTTTTTTTAAGATTTTATTTATTTTTAGGGAGAAGGGAAGGCAGGGAGAAAGAGAGGAAGAGAAACATCAATGCGTGGTTGCCTCTCACATGCCCCCTACTGGGGACCTGGCCCACAACCCAGGGATATGCCCCAGTCGGGAACCGAACCTGCGACTCTTTGGTTCGCAAGCCGACACTCAATCCACTGAGCCACACCAGCCAGGGCTCTTAATTTTATAATTTGAAAGAAGAAGATAATTGGGAAAACAAAAATAAAATTTGTCATAATCTCACTACTTAAAGATAAGTCTCTAGTTTTGTGGTTTGTGTTCCAGTTTCCCTCCATATGTTTATGCATTCCAAAGCAAAATTGCTCATTAATTAAATATTTAGAAGGCTTTTCTGCACACATTTGAAAACTGGAGAGGGGATCTTATACTGGGGTTAGCCAAGATACTCTGAGTAACTAACCAAGAGAACCAGTGGGAAGTGAGAAGAATTAATGCACTCAAAGAAAAGAGGGCCGGGAGGGGGCCTTCTCCGCCCTTCCCCTCCCTACCCACCCCCCTCCGGAGCAGGGAGGAAGAAGGGCAGGTCGCTAAGGGCCCTGGCCCTGAGTCTAATGCAGTGGCAGGTCAGAGGAGGTGGGAGGGGATTGTTGGTGTGACAGTGGGAGCTGGAATTGTACCGGATTATATCAAGAGCCGAGGAAGTCATTTGCACTCCCTAGGGAAGAGATGGACCTGAGGCAATTAGAATTTTCCACCTCTAACTTCAGGGACTCTTCTGTCAGCGAGGCCTACATGGTAGAGAAAAGTCCCAGAACGTTTTGGTGATATCAGGAGAACCCAGAACGATCTATCAGGCAGCCCCTTTGAGGTCCCTTGCAGTTGCTAATGAGCTGAGTTGTGGGGATTTTGAGAGGCTCCGTGCTTTTGGTAAACAGACTGGTGTCCGCAACCGGAAGGAAGCCTGGGAGCTGTCCTTCTGGGAGAAGATGAGCACTAAGAGAAGGTAAAGCATTTTCTCAGAGGTCTCTTGAGAGAGGAAGAATATGCTGCCCACCAAACCTAAAATAAGGGAGGAAATGGTGCTGGAGGGTTTCCTCGGCATTCTTCCCTTCCCCTGAGGTCCCTGGAGGCTCCCCAGAGTGATTGGCCTTTACTGTCATTCTTACAGCCCTGCCCTCTCCCATCCCACAGGTCTTTCACTGTGACCCAGACATTTATGCAAATTGAATGCAGGTTGCCCTGGCCCAGTAGTTCAGTTGGTTAAGAACGCTGTTTCTGTATACCAAGGTTGTGGGTTCAATCTCCAGTCAGGACACGTACAAGAAATTGATGTTTCCCTCCTTCTCTCTTTCTCCCTTCCTCTCTCTCTAAAATCAAATTTTTTTTTTTTTTAATTAAGAAAAGAAAACTGAATGTAGGTTCTAAATGTTAATTCCTGACAGTGACTGCTTTGACCAGGCGGGCACTGCTGGGGACCTCCCTCTTCTGAGAGCTGCTGGTCTCGCTGGTGTTCACTGTGTCCCTGCCCCTCTGTCTTGTGTCCCTGCCCCCAGGGTTCTGGCTGGTGTGGACCATCATCATCATCCTGAGCTGCTGCTGTGTCTGCCATCACCGCCGAGCCAAGCACCGCCTTCAGGCCCAGCAGCGGCAACACGAAATCAACCTGATTGCCTACCGGGAAGCCCACAATTACTCAGCGCTGCCATTTTATTTCAGTACGTACACCCAAAGCTACCTAACCCCACCCTGTGGAGCCCGGGATGCACCGACGCTGTGCGTCAGTGGCCAGGGCTCTTATGGGCATTGGGGTTTTTACCTCCTTGCCTAGCACAAAGCAGGGTTTCAAAAGTGCAGGAAAAAGGAGGTGGTCTTGTTGAGCACAGAGGAGCAGTGCTGTAGTGGATACAGCCCCTTGAAGCCACTAGGCCATTCCAAATCTACACTGGCTGGGTTCTGATATTTATTTTTTAGGCTTCATTAGCGGATATTTATTTTTTAGGCAGGTAAGTTGGATGGTATATGATGTGAATGAATTGAGATTCAGAGGTCACTGGTCTGAAAGCCTCCCAAGCAGAGGCTGCCATGGAAGAGGCAGGTGTGGGGGGTGACTTTGGGACTTCCTGAGAATCAAGAAACTTGGTGCCTCCCTGAAGGGCACTTACGTTGCTTCCCTAGGCCTCCTACGTATGGCCTCTCAAATGGTCAGGTGGCGGCCCGCCTGCGCAGCTTGTCCAAAGCCTTTCCGCAGTGTGTTTTCCAGAAAACAAGTGACCACAAATGTGGAATTTCACATCTAGAAGAGTTAAGTGCTTAGCAGAGTGCCTGGCATCTAGCAAGTGCTCAGTAAATGCTAATAATTATTGTCATAATTAGATCGCCAGTGCCTCAAGGCATTCAGCACAGGCAGACTCACCTGGCATGTTCTTGAGCCTTGGATGACAGACCCTCACCCTTTGCTGGTAACCCGCCCACTCTTGGTCTGAGTCAGGATGAGGTTCGGTTGGTCTTTCCAGGCCACTTCCAGCCACGCTAGAGTGAGACAACGCAGATTTCTAAGCTCCCGAAAAGAGTGGTCAGGGCGCCCTCAGTTAGGGTCCTTGACCCTGAGGCTCATGGCACGTGGATGGAGGACAGCCTGACCGTGTAACCGAGGCGTACGTGCCTGTGAAAACAGGCGCGTTCCAGGCAGACGTGATCTCTCCTTGGATGTCCACCACACTTGCCTAACCCTCTGCCTTCACGCCAGACCAGACGGCCAGGAACCTTTGCCTATGAAGCAGCTTTAGGGGCTCTCCGGTTTCACGAAGCCAGGTTAGGTTACTCCCACAGGCCTCTCCCCTGCCTACACCAAGAGGTGTAGCTGCCAGTCGGTGGATGTGCTGGGGGTGGGAAGACATGTATGTTTAGTGTCTCTGTCCTAGATCCATTGCCAGGGCAGTAATTTCTCCTCCCTACCTCCCCATTTCTAGGGTTTTTGCCAAACTATTTACTACCTCCTTATGAGGAAGTGGTGAACCGACCTCCAACTCCTCCCCCACCATACAGTGCCTTCCAGCTGCAGCAGCAGCAGCTGTCTGCTCAGTGCGGCCCTGCGGGCGGCAGCCCCCCAGGCGCCGATCCCTCCAGGGGCTCCCAAGGGGTGCAGAGCAGCCCCTTGTCTGGGCCCAGCAGAAGCAGCACGAGACCCCCAAGCATCATCGCTGACCCTGAGCCCTCCAACACCGACATGCCAGCCAACCCCGCAGCCACCAAAGCCCCGGGAATGGAGCCCTCCGGCTCTGTGGCTGCCCTGGGGGAGTTGGCCCCTGGGGCCTTCCTGGACAAGGATTCCGAATGTAAGGAGGAGCTGCTGAAAGATTACAGCTGCGAGGGCGCCCTCCCCGACGGCAAGGATAAGACGCCCGGCAGACATCGCCGCTTCACTGGTGACTCGGGCATCGAGGTGTGTGTGTGCAACCGGGGCCACCATGACGACGACCTCAAAGAGTTCAACACACTCATTGACGACGCTCTGGATGGGCCCCTGGACTTCTGTGACAGCTGCCACGTGCGGCCCCCTGGAGACGAGGAGGAAGGGCTCTGCCAGCCCTCTGAGGGGCAGACCTGCGACCCCGCGCATCCCCACCTGCCACGGCCTCCCGCGTGCCTGCTGCTGAACACCATCAATGAGCAGGACTCCCCGAACTCGCAGAGCAGCAGCTCGCCCAGCTAGAGCAGGCCCTGCCTGTGTCCGAGGACTCGGCAAAGCAACCAGGGTAGGGGAGAACCACGAAAGAAGCATTAAGTGACTTTCAGAGAAAGTGGTACAGCCACTTGGTTCCTTTTTTTTTCCCCCTTTCTTTCTTTTTCCCTCTTGGTTCCTGCATTTTCCTACATCTCCAGGTACAGTTTGGGATGTGGATGCCTCCCCCCCCACATAAGCACATTGTTGTGGAGGGCTGAAAAGTTGGTTCTGTGACTCATTCCTCATATCCCACCCCTTCCTCCTTTTCAAGTCATATCTCACTACCTGTGGGTCGAAGAGATGTGTGTTAAGAAGCCCCCGAGGAAGGGGGCTAAGACTGTCCTGAGGTGACTTTGGGTGATGGAGTGGATTTTTGCTCTGGTGTTAGTGTAAGAAAACCATGTTTTGTCAGCCCAGGAGAGGCGGCAGGTCTCAGGCCTGGGTGCAGGTTGCCACCCCTCGCTGCCCGTGTCTGCAGAGCCAGGCTAAGCCTGTGGGAGGACGAGAGCTGACGGGCAGTTAGATGTGTGGTAGGCGGGTAAGGGTTTGTTGCGTTTCCAAATTCCGGGGGGCGAGATTGCTGCGTTCCTGGGGGTCCCTGCCGGTCCCTGCTGGTCCGTGCCCAGCTTGTTCTGGCTGGCTGCAGACTTTCAGTGTAGAGATTATACTGCCTTCTTTTTGGCCTTTTTTTTTTTTTTTTTTTTTAATTAAAAAGAACAAAAGCGAGCTGAAAACAAGAACTTTACCAGTGGGCAGGCAACAATTCTGCTCTGGAAAAGGGAAGTCTTACGGCTCTTTTCCCAAGTTGGCCTTCAAAGAGTCTGGCTGCAATTGAACCAGGAGATGTTTCTTGTACTGGCTTGGGTGGGGGTTATCTCTGGAACTTCCTCGGGTGCTCAGGAGGCCCGAAGCCATGGTGGTGGATAGAGGCGCAGCTTTCTGCATCTCTGCCCATAGGTCTGTGCCCATGGGTGACCGGGGCCCCCTCCCGCTACTCCCCCTGCCCCCGACCCCGTCCCAAGCACAGTCTGTGGGCCTTGATATCTCACTCTTGTATATGAACAAATGAGGAGGCTGTGGGACCTGAGGAAGGGCACCCCCGGAGCCTGGCTCTCACACAGTATTTTCTCTTGATTCTGAGTAAGCTTTTTGTTTTGTTTTGTTTTTAACTGCTTGGAGAAACATGCCTCGGTTATCTGTGGTTTCCATGCCCTTCCCCTCCCCTCTTCCATGTGAGCGGGATCACTAATCATTGTGGCCTTTGTGAAGAGTTTCAGTGGCCCAGGAGGGGGTGAAGGCAGCAGCCAGGAAGGACCACGGGATCCTTATTACTGCAGTTTGGCTTCAGATAACCAGTTGAGCTTTGATAGGAATAATCTGAATGGAAAAGCAAACAGCCAAAATTAACATTCCCTGTCCAGCCCTGTTCATATGAAGAGTTTGGTTCTTCCCTCACTCTTGAATGATGACATTCAGACTAGGCATTGACGTTATGATAAGAAAGGGAAAAAAATACATATGTATACAAAAATAGACAAATCCAAGGCTGCGAGGTGAACGAGTGTCTGCGTTTGGAGTCCACAAAACCAAAATCTGTGTTGAACAAAGTGAAGTCTGTATACAATGACTCTTTGGGTAACCTGTGTGTGTCTGTCCGTCGTGTGTGAGCCCCCAGCCCTGTTTTCCTGTGAACATACTTTGAATGGCAGCCATTCTGCTCTCATTGATCACAGGTTTGGAGCACCTATGGCCCTCTCAAGGTAATTTATTTTACGCATTTACTGTTTACTGAACAAATGTCTGACTGTGTACTTGGGTGTATTCAGCAGCATTGTCGACGGCAGTCCCCGTGTTTGCCAGGGACACTGTCCTCGAAGTAGAGGTTTTACTCTACCCATCACTGCAATTTGCACATTGCTCCGTGGACACTCGGAGGCCTGTGTTCTGTTCCCTGTAAATGGAAATGTGCTCTGAACCTGACTGCCTCCCTCAGCTGCTCCTGGCCCTCGGTATCAGCCCCCTAGGGGGGTGTTCACAACCACTCGGGACAGAAACTGAAGGTGGAACTTCACACAGAAGGTTATTTGGATCTTCAGGGACAAGCTTGGACTAGCTGTGGCCCAGACGTCAGCCCTGCCCAGAATTGCCAGGAGGGTTTGGCAGGCACCACGGGCTCACCTCACTCTGCTGCGGTCCAGCGCAGGCAAGCCAGCTGGTGTGTGGCGAGAGAGGGCGGGAGTGTGTCCACAGCCCTCAGATGCCTTTCCTTCCACCATCCAAAAAAAAAAAAAAAAAAAAAAAAAAAAAATTCCCAAGCAACTCACTGAGGTGTCTCCAAGGAGATCAAGTTTTACCAGAATGAATCCTCCTTCAGTGAACTGACCAGATGGAAGAATTCTGGCCCTCTTCCTGGTCCCTTCCCCAGCTAGAGTGGGGAACTGGTCTCAGTGTTAGGGTTCACCACAGCATCCTGCCTAAAGGCAGGAGGAGAGGTGGATGGACACTGGGGGCTGGGCTTGACTGCAGGAGTCCCAGTCTGTCCCCTGCTCCCGGAGGCTCCCTGGAGCACAGACAGGTGGATATGGGGAGTGGAAGGACTCGTTGCGGGGCCAGGGGGGTTTGGTTGAGCCTGGTTTCCCGGGTGAGTTGAGAAGGAAGGTCTTTGTTGAGGGTTTGGTGCTAGTCAGATTTGCAAATGCTAACACATTCCTATGTGAGGCACATCACCATTTGTCAGTTATTGTGAATATGTGTATTTTAAGCAATAAGATTCAGCTGGTTAGACCTTTCTGGGCAGTCTCGGTGACGCATTTCCTGCGCTGTTATTGTTCTGAAGACAGAGTGGCTCTAACCACTGTGAGAAGCCCAAATAAAATCAATCCCCAAAATTCGACTGTGCTTTTTTTCCTTGAAGCATTTCGTTCTTTTTTCCTCTACCTCAGACTTCCCGGAGTCGCACCTCAAGATTCCTAGCCGCAGGCGCTTTCTCCTCTGTGCAGAGGCTGAGGGCGGTCACACAGCAGTTCAGGATAGGCTCCTGGGCCAGGCTGAAACCGCAGGGCCAAGGCAGGCCCGGGCCACACTCTGTGCTGAGGAGCTTCCCCAAGCCCTCCTTCTGCCAAGGGTGTATATATGCCCGACGTGTTAGTACTTTGTAAAGTACCACCAACAGGTTACAGTCAGACCCCAAAAAAGGAGAAACAAGTTCGGTCAGATACCTCAAAGCTAAAACACGACATTGAAGCACTGAAATCTCTCTCAGTGATATGATAGAAATGTGAGTGGGTGCTTGGCCTTGGCATTTAATACGCAAACTGTGTATTAGTGAGTCTCCCACATGGTGCCCAGCACTGTGCTGGATGGCTGCTGAGGAGGCCATGGAAGAACTGTACTTCCCTGCCCTCTGAAGCTACAGCTAGGAAGACAAAAACATACCCAGGTGGCAGTTGAACTGTGAGGCAGATGGAGATGAAGTGAGTGGTTCAGATTCAGAATGTTGAGTAGTCATGGGAGGTAGTTTGAGGTCTTGAATACCAGGTATGGAACTCAGAACCAATTTTTAAGCTCTGGTGGAGCCACTGGTGTGCCAACACCTGCCACTGTGGGACAGTGATTGTTCCCAAGACTCACTGGCATTTCATTCTATGCTTAAGACTGTCCTGCTAGAACATTGAGTCAGATATAAGTCCCTGCTTAAAGGGGAGGAACAGCCCAACCCAGCAAGACTCCTTTTCAGGTGGCAGACAGCAGCAGGGCAGTTTAATGTGGAACGCTCCCAGGAGGGGGTTCTGTCTCCCCTGCGGAGTGCCCCCTAGTGGGGGAAAGGTGGCAGGGAGCCGACAGCATCCTCTCCCACAGCCTCTGAGTCTACCCTGCAGTGAGCACTACTGCTTCTAAGTTCTGTATAAGCCAGATATGTCCCTGCCTCTGGTTTTGGTCCTGGCCCTTCAGTGACTAGTAGGATGGTTGCCGCCCCTCCAAGTAACCCGAAGGGAGCCACAGTAGTATCTGAAGACAGTTCTAAAGCTGCAGAGAAGAACTGAAAGAAGACATCATTCCTGCCTCCTTTAACCAAGTGGCAGAAAAACAAACGCAACCCCTACAGGCTGTATGCAGAGGCTGTGCATGTATCCTTGATGCCCAGCTCCATAGCCCCCTCTCCCCAACACTGTACCCCAGGCTCCTGGGTCACTGAGTTCCTCCTCCAAGTAACCCGAGTTCACGTGGAGACAGCACAGATGCCCTGAAGCACAAATCAGAGTAACTTTGATGAACAAGAATTTCAAGAAATTCCCCATTCTCCAGTTTCTTGTTTCAGGGGGAGGGCAGAACCAGGGTTTCATTCGGTCGAAGGAGGTGGGGGGAGTAGGTTTGGCTCCCTGTTGGCCTAACCTGCTGGAGGCTGGCTTCTGGCTGAACCCAAAGGACAGTGGGGCCTGGGAGGTGCTTGGGATTATGTGTGTCCACCCTGGGGGTGAGTGACCGGCCTTAAGAGCTGATCATTTATTGAGCACTTACCATGTGCTAGGCATTAGAAATGCAAATACCCTGTATGCCTTAGACCTGCCTCCTCTTTAGAAGAGCTGATGGTCTAGGGAGGAAGAAAGGCCTGAAAACAGTTTTAGCAGCACATGGAAGGTACCATGAAGCATGTGGCGCCCAGGACCCTGGAAGAGAATGTGCCTGGGGCGGAGTAGGAGGGGCTCAGGACAGCCTTCCCGGAACAGAGACCTCTGCACTGAGCTTGCCAGGTGAGAAAAGTTGTAAAGGGCGTTCTGGGCGAATATTCAACCTGTAGACTATTGAGCGCCCACTATCTGCCAGGTGCTGAAAGTCACAAAAAAGCGTGATAGGTCTAAAATGAGAGTGTGGGCGTCCTGTCTAAACCTGCAAGCAACTCAGTCTTTCTAGATGATTGCGTTCTGGGGAGTGACGGGAGGTAAAGCGGGGAGGCAAACTGGGAATAAAAGTGATTTAACCTACCTTTATTGTTTCCATATGTTGATTGTATGCAATGCTGGAACTTGGAGTAAGCATCTTACTTACATTTTTATTTATTCATTATTTTTTAAAAGAATTTATTTACTTTTAGAAGGGAGGGGAGAGAGAGAGGGAGAGAAACATCGATGTATGTGAGATGCATCAATCAGTTGCCTCTCACATGCCCCCAAATTGGGACCTGGCCTGCAACACAGTCATGTTCTCTGACTGGGAATTGAACCAGTGACCTTTCAGTTCACAGGCTGGCATGCAATCCACTGAGCGACACCAGCCAGGGCTTGCCTACATTTTTAAATTTTAGCCTCAGAACAGCCCTTTGAGGTGTGTACAGTGATTAGTCTTGCTTATTTAATGGGATTGAGGTGTTCAGAGGTGTCCCCAGATTACACAGCTAGTACGTGGTAGAGCCAGAATTTGAACCCACATCGTTTGACTCCAAAACCCAGGCAATCCACTAGTCCGTGGGACAGTTGTAGAATTTGTATCAAGTGAAGGACTTTACTTTTCAAAGGTGAGAGGGAACCAGAGAAAGGTGTATTGAACAGGGGAGTAGCATGGTGAAAAGTGAATCAGGTACCTTATCTCAGAAGCTACTTTATTCCCCTCCCCCTTGCCTTGTCATAAGCTCTCAGAGGCCCCCATATCCCGATAAGCTTCACCCAGCAGAGCCCCTCAGAGCTAAAATGGCCTCCAGTTTCCACAGGGAGGTGTAACTTCTTGGAAACATTGTAAAACTTTCAGGAGTTAAAGGTCTGGGTCCTCTTTGTATCTTTTCCTTGCAACAGTGTTTTTTCCTCTGGTGAGACAAAAAGAGCTTTGGGCCCAGCCCTTGTGACTGGGTTGAGCATCCTCCTGGGAACCTGAAAGGTCCTCACTTTCATTCCCAGTCAGGGCACATGCCTGGGTTGCAGGTTTGGTCCCCTGGGACATGTACAGAAGGCAGCCACATTAATGTGTCTCATGCTCTCTTTCTCCCTTCTCTAAGATATAAAATATTTTTTTAAAAAGAGAGAAGAGCTTGGGTGGCTTATGAGGGGAGAAGAGGATTTGTTTGATCTGAAGTTGCCCCTAACTTGGTATAAGCCAGCCCCTCACTGCGGTTTAACCTTCCATTGCATGTCTCACCAAGGAGGCTCAAGAAACCCAATCCTACTGAACATGTTACAAAACACCCTCAATTTGGGACCCATGAAAAGTTCGTCTCTGGGCGCTCCGCCCACCCTCTGGGGGGAGGGAGGGGGTGGCGGGCAGGCCATTCAGAGCTGCCAGGGTAGGCTCCTGGGGGTCCTGTCGTTCAGGTGGACCACCTGGACACACTGGTCCTCCTCCTGCCCAAGCAGGTGGCCTTTGGGAGGTTTGTATAAAACCCTGAGAGGACTTATTTTGTGGATGTGGATACAGGCAATGACAATAACACGTTGCATAGGTCCATCTGTAGTTGACCCTCAGCAGCACTCTGCAGTTGGTGGTACTGTTCCCACACACACCACTGCCCATATTACAGATGAGAAGACAGGTTTAAGAAGGCCAAGTAAGTTGCCCATGGTCATTCAGTCTGTAAATGACGACCCCGAACTTGCCTCCGCAGCCAGGTTTTTGCCGTCACTGCGGTTGGTGTGGAACCCCTGCTCACACAGCCCTTTGCGCTCCTCGTCCTCAGCAGAGCCTCAGGTGATGGGCAGCACAGGTGGTAAGTTACCCCACTGTAGAGAGGAAGGGAGCGGGGTTGAAGAAGCTGGCAATGGACTTGAATCAAGGGCTAGGAACCTGGGGAGTCTGGCGACTAGAGTGTGGGTGTTCGGGTCCTCCTTTTCTGGTGCTCTCTCCTTCCACCCCACTCTGTGATTGATCCCCGTCCTGTAGAGCTGGGTGTTTACACCTATGAGCATGACTGGACAGAGGACTTCTCATTTGCTTCTGGTTTTGTGGCCACCAGAGGCGGAGCAGGACAACCTCGCACCCACCCACACTCCACACCAAGGCTCCCGGGGATGGGGCCCCTGTCCCTCAGGGTGAGGATGCTGGGCTGCTCTTCTGACGGACAGGGCAGCTCATCTCTCCTAGGAGGGCTGACTCTTAGCTCACAAGAGCTGATTATAAAATTGTCAGGAATTTTGTGAGCTGTAGTAAATGATTTGTACCCTATAATGGTAAACAACATAATGCTACTGTGCAGCTTTTTCCATCTCAGTGGTCAGTGGCATCACATCGGTGACTTGAAATCGGCCATGGTGGGAGTGTTTACACCATGGTAATTAGCACGCCATACACATCAGGGCTACTTCCCACCACCAGCGCCAGAGCACTGGTTGGTTCAATGTTTGTTTATCACCATTAAGGGCAGTCTGAGGCTCAAAAGGTAACTAGGTTCTTGGACTAGACCGTCCAGCTTATCCAAAGACCTGGGCTTCCTTCTAGGTAAGGACATGGAGTCTATTTATCGCTGGACCAATTAGCCGCGTGATATAGAGCGTCTGAGTCCTCTCGTGACTAAGCTTCCGCTTGTTAGGAATGACATGCGGAATGAAGAACATGAGCGGGCTCAGTCTTGAACACCAGAGATACAGGAGTGGATGCTGTCCCTTGGGGACCCCACACCCATCTGAAGTCCAGGCAGGTGCTCAGGTGCACGTGGGATGTAGTACCAAGGAACAGAAGCTGAGTGCTAAAAGGGGACAACCCCGGGGGGGGAGGGGCAGGAACCTTGAGGCAGGTCCTGGAGGAGGGCTTGTGACACGTGGTGGCAGGATTTGGAGCAGAGCAGGAAGGCCTTCCAGGCCGGGGAAGGACAGGTGGGGGAGGGGTCAGAGGTCATGAGGTCCTTTCCTGAAAGGACGCCCAGCTTTGTCCTCTCCCCAGCCAATTGCCTGAGAGCCCTTCTGCAGGGACATGGGACAAGTAGGAGGGCACATCGGGCTCCTCATCCTGTGCCATTGAAATCTTGGGTTCTGGTTCCAGCACTGCTGCTAAGTAAGTAGCTGTGCGACTTAGGGCAAGTCACCCCCCACCCCCACCCCCTGCTACCCTGACCGGCCCTCAGTTTTGTCATCTTCAAAATGAAAGGTTAGTCTCATTTCCCTGCCATTCAAAGATCTGATTCAATAGTTGGAGAGTAGACGTTTCCATCCCAGTTACACACACCTGCTGCTTCTACAGGAGACACAGACCCTCTGCTAGTTATTTATCTGTTCATCACTAGTCTGCGAAACGCTTTTCAGATTTTGAGCACATTTGGAATAGCTGATTCCCTCTTCAGCCGATTTCCTCTCTGAGTGGATCTGTGGGTAGCTTGGCACTAGACCAGTGGCCACCGACTGAGAGAAGAGGAAGGGGTGGGGGACCCTCCAGTTTAATCCTTTCCCATCAGCTCACTGCGGTGCCTACATCTCTCCAGGCTGCTTGTGATGGGGGCTGGCGTCAGCCCCAGCTGCCCACAATCTCTCCTCCGGGCTCCTTAGCAAGGCCTGGGTCACTGGTCACTGAAGGCCAGGGCTGAGTTGGGGGGACAGCAGGGAATGGTCTACTACCACCGGGCCAACAGAGCTCTTTGAAGGAAGGTGCTGCTGTAATGGAAGACCTTGACTCCCTCCTTTCAAGGGATTCCCTGATTTCTTCTCCGAAAACTTGACCAGGCAGGGTCTCTACCTTGCCCTGCTGGCCCACCTGGGGTCCCCCTGCAGTCAGGGGGGAGGGACAGGGGTGTTGCTGATCTGACCGTGGTCTGGCAGGCAGCAGGGGGCTGGGGTTAGGGCCTCTCTCTAGGCTAAGGAGCAGGGTCAGATTTTCCAGGGGCATCAGGACTTGGGAGACTGGCTGGGAGCCCAGGTTTAAAGATGCCGTTTTCAAGGTTTGCAGAAGTCTGGGTCCCAGTTTCTGGTGCAGCACTTGTAGCCGCCTGCCGCTGTGGCGTGGGGAGCAGCGCCTGAGCCTGGGCCCTGCAGCAGAAGGCCGCCGCGGAAGGCCCATCCTGGCAGTGTCCTAGCCCAGGTGAGGGCAAGGAAAAGAAGACCTGCTACTCCCTGGGGACCAAGACAAGAAAGAAGGTGGAGTGAATCTGGATTATACACAGTCCCCCCAAGCCAAAGCATTGAGGTATATGCGGCTGATGCCTGTTGGCATCAAAGCAAACAAGATCCGTTGCTCTACTATCAAAATATGAACTCGATCCCCCCACTTCCCGAAGTCTCTGCAGCTGTCTCCTGCTCAGCCGGTCCCCCTCTGCAGACCAATCTCCACTCAACAACGAGGCTGACCTTTTAAAAATATAAACCAGACCTTTCCACTTACGTGTTTAAACCCTACTAGCACACTTCAGATAAAATCCTACATTCTTTTCTGCTAATTTCAAAGGCTCCCCAGGGCCCGGCCCCTGTCTCCAATCCGACCTCATTAGGGACCACCTCCCTTCCGTTTACTCTGCTCCACTCCGCTCCGGCCACACCAACCTCTCCCACCTTGAGGACGTCTAACCTGTGCCCCCTCAGTAAGGGGACGCTTTCCCCCAGGTCTTCTGTACCTGCCCCAACCCCTTGCTGATTGTGGCCACTCTCCCCCACTTCTGCCATTCAAAATCACCATCACCTGGTATAATTGACTTCAAAGTACTTATGAGTCTCTGAACTGCTTGCTTATTTGTAGGCGCTCAGAAGTGTAAGCCTCAGGGAACCAGGGAGCTTGAGTGCCCAGGGACAGCGAGTGGCACTAGGAGGTGCTTAATGAGATGTTTATTGAAAGAATGAGTGAACAAATTAAATGCATGAGCTTCTCAGGGACCCCTTTCCCCCTTTTTAAAAGAAGGATAATGCAATGATATTAACAAATATAATTATTAAATTCAGGGACCTTCCTCTTTTTTTTTTTAAATCCTCATCTGAGGACATTTTTTCATTGGTGATAGAGATGAGAGAGAAACATCCATCTGTTGGCTCCCACATGTGCTGTGATTGGGGATCGAGACTGCAACCCAGGCATGTGCCCTCACCAGGAATAGAACCAGCGACCTTTCGGTTTATGGGACAACGTTCCAACCAACTGAGCCACGTTGGCCAGGGCCGGGGACCTTCTTAAGAAAAACTGTAGTTTACGCACATCACCGTCAGGGCTGCAGGGTGGAGAAGAAGGCAGAGTGGGCCAGGAGGAGGGAGGAAGGGCAGAGAAGGGTGGGGCACCACCTCTGGTTCTGTGCTGTGGGGCCACACGATGCAGTGCTAAGCACGGCTCCTAGGTGCTGCCCTCCCCTTGGGCTTCCTTCCAGGCCTGGCGCACCTTAATCTTCACTTTGTAAGGGTTGATCATTAAGACCATGCTGGGGATACCCTCCAGGGAGGGCAGCTGCTCGTCCTCTGAGACTTCCAGGTCAAACCTCTGCAGCATCCAGGACAGGAAGAGGAAGAGTGTCTGGCGGGCCAAGTTCTCCCCTACACAGGAGCGAGGTCCTGCTCCGAAAGGTATGTAGCTTAACGACGGCGAGATGAGCTGGCTCCCCGTGGGGTCCAGGAAGCGCTCTGTGGACATGGGGCAGGTGTCAGGCAGGGGCCGGGACAGGAGTGAGTAGAGGGGTGCCTCTGCCTGGCCCGAGGAGCCCCAGTCTGGGAGGTGCACAGCCTTCCTTAGGGGACTCAGCCTGTGGGAGACACAGCCCTACTTTCAGGTAGCCCTTAATCACATAGAGGCAATGAAATGTTCAGATGAAAATGCCACCCACTGTCCAAGGAGAGAGGGGGCCAACTTCTTGGGGGACATATGCCTAGAGGGCTTCTTAGAGGAGATTTGCAGTTGGTGGAAGGGAAAGTAGGAAGCACAGCTGTGAAGAGTTCAGATACGCCTCGAGTATGATGGGGGTGTCATAGAGCGCATGTAGTTGGAGCGGAGGGTGTCCTAGTTGCCGGCTAGGCAAAGGGGAAAGGGGGCTGGTGTGGCGGAGCGCAGAGACCGGGCTGGCCCTGTGGCCTGGGAGTGGGCCGGAACACAGACTCACCGGGCAGGAACTGGTGGGGTTGGCACCATTCCTTCTCATCGTGATGCAGCGCCCACAGATTGATGATCACATTTGTGCCCTTGTCAATGGCAAACTCGCCGATGCTGTCCCGGAGAGGGAGAGGAAAAGGGGGTCTGGCATATTGTCCTCCCCCACCTGCTCAGCCCTAGTCCGCACAGCCCTCCCTGCGGGGCAAAGGAGCCCTTTACTCCCCTGCAACCGCCCCTCATCTCCCGCCAGATTTAGTGTGAGCCCAGCTGTCCCCCGGTGCTCTGTTCCTGACAGGCGCCTATGTAGCAACGCTTCTACATGTGGATATCCACGTCTGTCAGGGCATGTGGGGTTGCCTGGGGAGCTGTGCAGCGTGTGTCGTGGCTGAGTGGGAGCGCAGGGCACCAGCCTTTCATCCCAGACCACATGTCTCCAGGACAGCCGGCAGCTCCTGAGGGAGGTCAGGCGGCTCTGCGGGTTAGTCACTGGGGGTCCGTGGGTTGTGGATCCATTAATCTCTCGGGTCATTGACTATCAATGGTGGGCTATGGGTGGACCAGGAAGGAGTGGGGCTGGGGGAGCAGAGGAGGGGCCAGGCGGGACGGCAATCAGCCTCGAATGCATCTTAGGGCCGGGTATCCCCGGGGGGGAAGGCACACCTGGAGTCAGTGATAGCCTTGTGGGGGATGAACATAGGGGCCACAGGGCGAATGCGAAGCACCTCGCGGATGGTGGCCTCCAGCAGAAGGAGGTGGTTCCGGTCACTGATAGTTGGTGTGCGGCTGAAACCTACATTCTGGTCAATCTCCTTCTGGATCTTCTTTAGCACCTGGGGGCCAGAGAAGGGTGGATGTGACCAGGGTGCTTCAAGTCCAGGAGAAGCGTGGGCTTAGGAGAACTCTGTGGTCACACTTTGAAGAGCTGGCTCAGCCCCTACCTGGTGGTGGCTCTACAGCCTAGATTTTCCTTGCAGAAGATGAGGCCTCTCCGCCCCCAGGTAAGGACAGAGAGGCTAGTAGTCCTGCAGGAAAAACCTGGGGGCACTGTCTCGCTCCCTCTCCCGGGCCAGACTTGAACCTGGCTGAGGTCAAGAGTGGCTGGGAAGACGGGTAGGGAGAAGCCTACCTGAGGGTTATGCAGCAGGAAGGCTACCGTCCACTTCATCACAGAGGTGGTGGTCTCCACCCCGGCCCCAAAGATGTCCCCTATGGTAGCAAGAATGTGTTGATCTGAAAACAGCTTGGACTCCTCGTCGGAACCAGCGTTATTATTGACCGAATTCATCTTGGCTTGAATCAGTACATCCATCAAGTTTGTAGCAGAGTCGCTGCTGAAGTTCCCCTGGTTGGGTAAGGTTGGGAAACGGTGATAAGGAAGGAGACCCATCTCCAACACTCTACCATACTTTCATCCTAATTTGGAGATGCAAAGGCTTCTTCCGCTTGCAAGTGAGCGGGTGGAGTGAGTCTAGTCAGGACCTATGAGCTTGTGGAAGTGAGGCAGCTCTAGGTCCTCTTTAAATTTGGGGGGCGGTGGATGGGTCCCTTCTAGGATCCTCTTCAATTCCTCACTTCCTCATCCCTATTTGTTCGTTAAGTCAGTTTTTATCAAGCACCTAACTGTGCCAGACTCTCTGCTACCTGCTGGAGATCCTACAGTGTTCAGAATGGACCTTAAACCCTGCTCTCAGGACACTTTCTTTCTTTCTTCTTTTTTAAAAGATGTTATCTATTTATTTTTAGAGAGAGGAAAGAAAGGAGAAAGAGAGGGAGAGAAACATAAATGTGTGGTTGCCTCTCACGCATCCCCCCTGCGGGGACCTGGCCCGCAGCCCAGGCATGTGCCCTAACTGGGAATCCAACCGACAGTCCTTTGGTTCACAGGCTGGCGCTCAATCCACTGAGCCACACCAGCCAGGGTTAGGACACTTTCAACCTAACTCATAATCTCTTCTGCTCCATCACCTACCTTATATTTTTCGTAGATTTCAGCTAGCACATCATTTCGCAGTTTTATACAGTCCCTCATCGTCTTTATGGTTTTATTGGGGAAAATCTGGAAAGTAGAAAGAAATGGTAAATGCACCCCTCTTGTGTTTTGCTTCTCCAGCTACCGGAATCCCTCCCAGGGGGTAGATCCTGGCCTTGTGTCTCTGGAGAGTTCCCACTCCAACACCAACCTTCAGCCAAATTGGAAGGCAAGATGGGAACATTGAAGGGGACTGTCAGTGACAACCAGGACAACTCCAAACAAGGGGGAGGAAGGAGTGGTCTCCTCTTCCCCCTCCCTCTCCAGTCAAACATTAAGCGCTGATGTTTACTTAGTAAACTGTTTTTCTGCCCAGCCTTGCAGAGTAAGAAAGACTTGAGTCTGAAGCCTTGGGCAAGTTTCTTAACTCCTCAAAGCCTGTATTCCCATCTGTCTGGGGATAATAAAACCCACCTCCAAGGGGGAATGCCATGATTAAAGCATGTGGAGTGCTCCATACCGGCACGTGGCAATTAGTACATAAATGAGAGCCATTAATTATGAGTATAACATGCATGACTGAAAAGCTAAACCTACTTATGTAGACAAGCAGCAAAGTTTTAAGTCAGAGATGGTACAGGGCAATGTGTCTGAGGTGGCCAGGCAGTGAGAAAAAAGAAGAACTGGGGATAGAGCTGGGGTCTGCTGGGACCTGAAGGTGGGGTCTCATCCTTACCCTCAATGCAGGGAATATGTCTGCAATATTGTTATTGCTCAGAGAATCCATGATGCCTTCATTGCATTTCTGCATGGTCTTCAGTGTAGGATGTCCATTCTTGAAGGAGATGTTGAAGCAGAAAAAGCAGACTATGTTGGTCACCTTCACGAAGAGAGGCAAGGACAAATCTATGGCCTGTCCATTTTGGGTGTCCAGGAAGTCACAAAGTGAACCGGCTTCCTGACATACTGTGGGGAGAGAGGGACATGAGGCCGGGGAATTAAGCAGCACCCTTACCCCATGTCTACTGGTTCCATCTTTGTCAGGGACAGATAGCAGATGGCCACTAGATGGCAGCAGTAGCCAAGAAAATGCTAGATTGAGCCTTCCCCGCATCTTCTCCCCTCCCCAGCCCTCCTCTCCCTCCAAAGCCCCAGGGACCTGCAGGGCACTTACTGATCTTCTCTAGCTTGTGGTCACCATGCTTGAACAAGGCAAAGGCGGCCTGCACCAGCTTCCGATGCAGCTGCCAGGCTTCACCGTAGTCGGCAAAGGCAACGCCCTTTTGCTTGTTGGACAGGAGATCTAGAGTCATCTTTGGAAAGCAGGAAAGGCTGTAGGAATCAGACACCATCCACCTGCCCTTGCCCCAGACCTCCTGCACCCACTGCCCAGACCCAGGGGAACCATGCTGCAGGGCATCGCTGCGTCTCTCCGCCGCGACTTTGAGGCCTTGGTAGTCCAGGGCCTAAGCCCCTCTAACTCCCAGTTCCATCAGAGACAGAGTGAGGAGGAGGAGGAAGAAGGGACACTCAATTAGAATGCAGGGGTTCTGGGGTTCTGTCCAATGATAGGGTGACCCTGGGCCTCTCTTCTCATCAGTTTCTGGTTGGGGAGGGCAGCTGTGAAGGGGATGAGCTCTCTGAATTGGGCTTGTCCTGGGGGCAGGGGGCGGGGTACATGGGGTTGTAGAGATGGAGGACCACTCAGACCTCTGCCTTTTCCTGGGGCCCCTGCGAGGTGCTAAAGGCACAGCAGCTCACCTCCTTTTCATGCACCCTTCCCTTCCATGGCAAGGCTGTGTGCCCACCTCAGGGCCACACCAGAAGAGCGCAGATGCCTCATACACCCAGTCTGAACACGGGGTCAAGCCAGCTTGTCTCAGAGGCACCCCAAAGAGCATAAGCCTCCAACGCCTCCCATCTTCTCTCCCCTGACTCGCAGACCCCAACTGACTAGCGTCCTTCTTCCCCTTTGCACTGGAGAGAAGAGCTCAGCAGAGTTGGGAAGGAGGTCGCTGGGCAGCAAGCCTGGCCTGATCAAAGATGAGTGGCTTGGGAGCCCTGCCTAGGGTGTTCAGAGGAGAGCCCGGCAGCAGGACCCGGGGATGGGGCCTCAGCAGGGCTCTGGGGGGGGTCAGCCCACTGTGAACCGGAGCAGCTGGGTCGGCTCTGGAGAAACAGCAACCCCAGCGCTCCCAGACCAGGCTACTCCCTTGTACCTTCCCATAGAGAACGATAATCACTGTCTCCATTTTTCACATGAAGAGTAACATGCATAAAGCGATTTATTGAGCACTTACTGTGCTGGGCACTGGGCTAAGATCTTTACCGTGCTGTCTGTTAATTAGGGAAATCTTAGGCTTGGAGAGGTCGCTATCCAGTTCAAGGGTGAGACTACGGGAGTGAGGCTCCCTGACCCCCTCAGGCCACTGCTCCCACCCCACTCTCCCTTCTGGGCAGCCCTGCAAAGCAGGTCTTCCTTTAATTCTTGCTGCCTAGGTTAGAAGCTACGTGGAGGCTTGAGGGGTCGCTCCCCACCCATTGCCCTGCTGGTCTGTTTTTAGGAGGAATTACAGGCTGTCAGAGCCGGCAGGGTCATCCCAGGCATGATCTTGGCCCCAGAACTGAACAACCCCAGGGGGTGGTGAGAGAGGAGAGACACTGGGCCCTGCTTACCGTTTGGGGCCGCCCGGAGAATTCCTTGCCCCTCTTGATGAGCACCTCCTTGGCTAGCTGGTGGTGTCCGACCATCACTGTAGTCTTGCTACCCACTTGAAAAGAATAGATAGGGCCGTATTTTTCCTGCAGCTTGAAGAGGTTAATGTGCTCATGGCCATTTCTGGGGAGGAATGGGAGGCTACCCACCACGGGCAGGGATGGGAGGCTCTTGGGGTACTTGCCACCAGGGTGCTTTGCCTTGGGCCAAAAAAAATAGGCTAGGGTAAGGAGCAAGAGAGCCCAGAGCTCCCACATGGTGGCCTGGCACCGGCAGGCAAGACGGACAGCTCAGGAGAGGAAATGCCACAGCCACTCTGAGGTGCAAGGCGGCCTTTTTAAGGGCTGCCGCGATCTTCACCTTGACTTAGTGTTATCTCTTGCCTTGTGGGAGTTTATCCTGGAGCGCAGCCAGGCCTGAGCTCTTTTGTAGAATGGGGAAAGGAAGGGGGAGTGGAGGCTTCCTTAAGGGCTGACTTAACTTCAGGGCAAACCTCTGTGGGAGAGGCAAAGTAAGGGGAGGGCCACTGCCCCCCCCGCCCCCCCCCCCCCCCGCCCCGCCGCTGGTTCCATAGTACACCAGAAGCAGATGATATCTGGGTTAGGAGTCAGGTTTGGGACATTCCATGCAAAATCAAAATCACCAGATAGGTTAGTCATTGTAGACAGTGATGGCAAGAATGCAAACGTCCTGATTCATGTTTGGCTGCTCTTTCCTGAGGCAGGGAAGCCCTAAAGGCAAGCGCGGGGGCCCTAGAGTGAGATAGGTATGGGTTCAAAATCCTAGCTTGACCACTTTCTAGCTATGTGATTTTTAAAAAAAAAATTATTGACTTTAGAGAGAGTAAGGGAGAGAGAGAGAGAGGAAAAAATAGCAATTTTTTGTTCCAGTTCTTCACGCAGTCATTGGTTGCTTCTTGTCTGTGCTCTGACCAGGGATCGAACCCACAGCCTTGGTGTTATTGGGACAACGCTGTAACCAACTGAGCTACCTGGCCAGGGTTCAGTTGAGTTGTTTTTTCAAATTGGTTTTATTACATTAAAATATACATAACAAAATTTACTATTTTAAGTGTACAGTTAAGTAGCATTAAATACACTCACAAGTTGTACCAGCATCACCCTATCTACTTCCAAAACTTTTTATCATCCCAAACAGAAACTGTACCACTAAGCAGTAACTCCTGATTTCCTTCTCTCCTCAGCTCCTGGTAACCTTTAATCTACTTTATCTCTATGAATATATCTATTTTGCATAAGTAGAATCACACAATTTTGTGTGTGTTTGTGTCTGTCTTATTTCACTTAGCATAATGTTTTTGAGGTTCGTCCATGTTGTAGCAGGTATCAGAACTTCATTCCTGCTCTGGCCAGGAAACTCAGCTGGTTAGAGAGTCATCCCGACGTGCTAAGGTTGTGGGCTTGATCCCCGGTCAAGGCACATATGAGAAGCAACCAATGTGCAAAGGTAAGTGGAATAAATTGATGTTTCTCTCTCTCTCCCCCTCTCCCCCTCTAAAATCAATTACAGTTCATGTACATTATAACACTACTTTCAGGTGTACATCCCAGTGAAAATACTAAGTTATCATCCTGATAAATCTCACACCCATCTAACAGCATATGTAGTTATTACAACATTATTGACTATATTTCCTATGCTGTACTTTACATCCCCATGACTATTCTGTAACAACCAATTTGTACTTTTTAATCCCTTCACGTTTTCACCCATCCCCCACCTCCATCCCCTCTGGTTTTCAAAATATTTTCTGTACCTATGAGTCTGTTTCTTTTCTGCATGTTTGTTTATTTTGTTTTTTTAAAAAAGATTTTATTGATTTTTAGAGAAGAGAAGGGAGGGAGAAAGAGCGGGAGAGAAACATGAATGTGTGGTTGCATCTTGTGTGCCCCCTACTGGGGACCTGGCCTGCAACCCACACGTGTGCCCTGACTGGGCATTGGACCAGCGCCCCTTTGATTTGCAGGCCAGCACTCAATCCATTGAGCTGCACCAGCCAGGGCTGTTTATTTTGTTTTTTAGATTCAGTTATTGATAGACGTGTATTTTCTGGAATTTGTCCCGTTTTTGAGGCCTGTTTCTTTGTCTCCTCATTTTGGCAGCCCCCCGTGTTTGTTTCTATGTATTAGGTAGAGCTGCTACGTCTCCCAGGCTTGGTAGAATGTAGTAGGTGTTCTGTAGTGTCCTGTGGTAATAGGATCACCCACTCTGGGCACTCGAGGTACACCCCCGTGTGGGCTCTGTACACCCTTCTATTGTAGCTAAGCCTTGACTGCTGTTGACACATCAATTAGAAGGATTTACCCCCAGGCTACTCAGCTGCAAGGACTGGCTGAGATCACCACCCACAGACTTCCAACCCGCCATGGAGGATCAGCTGTGCAGGGACCCGCCCCACAGAGCAGGACTTACTTTACTTGGGCTCTGGTGCCTGCTGGGTTTTCTCCTCAAGTGTGTCGCCTGTGGAGGTGGTTGGGTGGTGGTGCTTTGACAGGGTCTAAGGCTATCTGCTGGGTGCTCTGGCTCTGGGGCCTACTGGGAGGTGGTCAAGTTCAGCCATTGCCTGTGTTCTTCCTGGGGCAATGTGGCATGAGCTACAAAGTGATCTGCAGATGGCGGCTACTTGTATTGGGCTTGGAGGAGGCCAAGCTGTGAACCAAGGCCAGCAACTGCTGGTGCCAGGCCTGGGGCTACGTAGCCAGAGGTACAGGGTACACTGAAGCCAGATGCTGCTTGTCTGAGAGATTTTAGGAAAACCTGAAGCATGAGCCAAGGTTGGTTGCCAGTTTGGAAAAGCCAGTTTGGGTGGGGCATGGCCTTGGGGAGTCACCAGGGCAGGGCAAAAAAAGTCTAGCCAGATTGATGGAGTCTCAGATATGGAGCCTGTCCGCCAGCTCTTTTGGGGAAGGGCTCATCAAAAGAACAATGGCTTCTGTCAGCACTTCTGTCTGGGAGAAAGCTGTCCCTATAGCTCTCACCCTGATGCCGGACAATTCAGTTCCTCCCCACATGTTCCTGGTTCTCACCAAGCTGCCAGCCCAGTCCTGAAGCTTAGAGTGAGTAGTTTGACTAAGTCCGTGTGTGGGCCCTTTAAGAGGAACTGCCTGGGACTCCAGACACACACCAGCACACTCAGCAACAATCCCCCCTGGTTTTTCCATCCAGAAGTTATGGAGACTTCTCTTCCTGGCGTTGGAGTCCTGGGCTGGGGGGCTTAGTGTGGGGCTGGGGCCCCCTAACTCCTCAGGGGGCACTTCCACAGCTGAGACATTCCTCGCGATTTTTATCCACTACACACCAGCGTGAGGCTAGCCCATTCCATGCTTCCACCCCTCCTACCAGTCTCAACATGACTTCTTCCTTTCCCTAGTTGTAGGACTTCCATTCGGCCAAATTTCAGGTGGTTTTGAATGATGATTGTTTTGTCGTTCGGTTGTACCTTTGATGTAATTGTGGGAGCAAGCAAGTACCACGTTTACCTATGCTGTCGTCTTGCCCGGAAGTCCTACTGAAAGTTCTGCAGCAGCAGAGTGACAGGGGGCCGTGGTGTTTAGGGGGTCGAATCCAGTATCAGCGATGGGGTAGCCCGGATGAGGACACCCTGTGTGAAGTTGGACAGCGGGGTGAGAAGTGGGGAGTCCTGCGTCCTGTGATCCAGGCAGGGTCCTAAGCGGGGTCAACCAGCTGCGAGAAAAATATAAATGGGTACTTTCTGTTTCTAAAGTGAATGCCAAGGTTATTTGGTGATATTTCACTCCTCTTCACAAACAAGAAATGGAAATTTAACAAAATTGTTGCCTCACATTTTTATCACCATATTATAAAAGTTATAAATGATAATTACAGAAAATGTGAAAAAATGTGATGGCTGAAAATAAAATAATATTAATATTTTTAACCTCATTGAGGTCATATTGCATTTTGGGATATGGGTATTTTTCAGTCTTAAGACTTTTCTACAACTTTTTTTTTTTTATGGATGCATGGTATTTCCTTGCATGTATATCCTATGTATAGCATAGCATATTTAACTGACCCTGACAGGTTATTTCTCTTTTTGTTCTCATTGATATCAACAACATTAAGGAATGGCCTCGTAGTGAAACTTTTGTACATAACCATTATTTTTTCTTAGGATAGAATCGTCAAAGTGGGATGCATGCCTATTTTAAAGACTTGTGAGCCCTGGTTGGCGTGGCGCGTTGGTTCAAGCGTTCCATCGACTGAAGGGCTGTGGGTTAGATTCCTGGTCAGGGCACGTGCCTGGGCTGTGTGTTCAGTCCCTGTAGGGTTGTGTGCAGGAGGCAATGGATTGATGTGTCTCTTTCCATTGCCATTCCAATTCACATCAATTTTCTCTCTCTCCTCCTTCCTTTCTCTTTGGGATTAAAAAAAAAGTAGACGTGATAAATAGTGACTTATTCATTAGATGCATTATATTAATAAATATCTTGGTATCCAACCGTTACTAGAATAATAGTAACTTATCAAGAGTGTCTCCTCTTAATATAGAATTAGATTTTCTTTGTAATTTACTTAGGATTTTATTTTTTTCACATCTGTAGTCATATGAAAAATTGCATTTGTAGTTTTATTTATGCATTGTCAAATTTTGGTATTATGATTTTGCTCATTTTATAAAGTTATTGGATAACCTTTTAACCTTATGTCCTAAAGCAGATTAAACAATGCAGGAATTATTCATTCTTTGAAGCTGTAAATAAAGGTGACCATGAGAAGTATCAGGTCCTACGGTCTTTTTTGAGAGATAATTCTCTCACAGTTCTGGAGGCTGGAAGTCCAAGATAAAGGTGCCAGCCTGGTCATTTTCCCGTAAGAGCTCTCTCCTTGGCTTGCATGCAGATGGCACTTTCTCATTGTGTCCTCACAGAGCAGCTGGAGAGAGAATTCTCTAACAATTCCAGTTTCTTCAATAGCTATTGGCCTTCTCAACTCTCCTGAGTTGTCTTGAGTAATTTTGGCAATTAATATTTCTTTCTTTCTTTTTCTAATGTTCAGTGATCTCTGAACTTTTTATTGGTCTCCTGCCCCCACAAAGAGTGCCCCACTTCTGCCTTTAACACCTCAGAATTTTGGTGTCGCTGACCTCAGACACCACGTTGCCTTCTACAGCCCTGCTGTAGATGTTGAGCTTTTGCATGGATTGTATGGAGTGGCGGTCGTCCAGGGCGCCACCAAGATTGAAGTCCTCCCCTTCTTCCAGCAGGTGGTGGTAAGTGGCAATCTCAGCCTCCAGCTTGACCTTGATGTTCAGCAGGGCCTCATACTCCTGGGCCTGGTGCTGCCCCCTCTGCTCGGGTCTGGAGCAGCAGGATCCTGTTGAGCTGTTCCATCCGCATGACATAGTGCATCTCTGCCTCCCTCAGGCTGTTCTCCAAGCTGGCCTTCCGATTTCTCATGGAATCCAGGTCCATCTCCCAGGACTGTGTCACACGTCTCAGCTCCAGAGTGTCTTCTCAGCAGCTCCTATTTCAGAGGTCTGTGAGGTGACCACTGCAGTGCTCTCCTCAGTCTGCTGGGACCAGTACTTGTCTCGCTCCTTTGCTTCTTCTGAGCCAGCTTGTGACACTGGGCCTGGATGTCCGTCATGATCTTGCTGAGGTCCTGAGATTTGGGGGCATCCAACTCTATGGTCAACCTAGAGCTGGCAGTCTGCTCTTGTAGACCATTTACTTCCTCCTCATGGTTCTTCTTCATGAAGAGCAGCTCCTCCTTGAGAGCCTTGATCTCTGTCTCCAACTGCAGCCGTGATAGTGGTGTCATCAATGACCGTTTGGACCCCACTGATGTCACTCTTCACAGAGTGATGCATGGCCAGCTCCATCTCATACTTGACTCTGAAGTCAGCAGCAAGATGGGCAGTGCCAACCTGCAGGACGATGCAGGGCATGGCCCACAGAATTTGCAAAGATCCGAGCCCTTGGGTCCTTGATGGTCTTGAAATAATGCCCCCAGTCTCTGACCTGGGGTCCCTTCTTCTCTAGGTGTTCCCGGATTTTGCTCTCCAGTTTTTGATGATCAGCCTCCTGGCTTCTCACCCTCTCCAGGCAGGAGGCCAGCAGTCATTCAGGTGTTGTATAGTCTCCTTCTCACTCTGGATGCTGCCTGTACCTGCCAGACTGCCAGCCATCCCCACAGCCAGGTCCCTGGACCCCCAGCCACCCCATACTGGTGGAGTGGGACACAGAGATCTGGGAGCCTGAGCCCCCAGCACCTGCATAGACGCTGGCCGCGCTGCTGGCCAGCCTGACCCAGTGGCTGGGCAGCTTCATGGAGCCCAGGGTCTGGAAGTTTGTGGAGGAGCCGGAGAGGGTGCTGAAGCTCATGTTCAGGGAAGAAGGCAAGAGGCCAAGAGTCTGGTTCAAGCAGCAGTGGCAATTAATACTTCTTAAAGGGTTTCATTTTTCTATCTTTTTCTTGACTCGTCAGAAGTTTTATTAATCTCTTCAGAGAATCTCCTTTGGGATTTATCCATCAAGTCATTGACTGCTGTGAGTTTATTTTGGTCTCAATTTTAATAAATGATCAATGCAAAACATCCCTTGTAACTTTATACTAGAATTCAGATCGAAGGCTTGTATGAATTCCACTTCCCTTGCATCCCTGTTTGTTCTTGTTGCTTGTCTAAAACATAAGCCCCTTTTCTAGTAGAGCTGGAATTGATGACCCTGGAACTCCTTTCTTAGGTACTTAGCCAACAGAACGCACACACACGTCCACCAGAAGACGAGATCAAGAGTGTGCAGAGCAGTGCTATTTGTAATGACCCCAATCTAAGAAAAACACAAATACTCATATTTATTTTTCAAATATTTTTATTTATTTATTTTTAGAGAGAGGGTAAAGGAGGGAGACAGAGAGGGGGAGAAACATGGATGTGTGAGAGATACAGTTGCCTCTCGCACAAATCAAATACTTATTGATTGTAGAGTGGATATGTGTCATATTTCATACAGTGGAATACTATAAAGGCATGAGAATGAATGAACTGCAACTACATGAACTAGCATGGATGATCCTTACAAACATAATACTGAGTGAAGAAACCAGGCTCATAAGAATGTATGCTGTATGATTTTATATACATTTTTATGTATATATGTGTGCATGTATATATACTTATAAATATATATGTGTATTTATACTTTTAAAAAAATATTTTATTTATTTATTTTTAGACAGAGCGGAAGGAAGAGAGAAAGAGAGGCAGAGAAACATCAGTGTGTGGTTGCCTTTCGTGTACCCCTTACTGGGGACCTGGCCTGCAACCCAGGCATGTGCCTTGCCTGGGAATTGAACCAGCGACCCTTTGGTTTGCAAGCCAGTGCTCAATCCACTGAGCCACACTAACCAGGGCTATATACATATTTATATGTGTGTATATATGTGTGTGTGTGTGTGTGCACACGCAGGCAAACTATGGAATTTGTGACCTTCCTAAGATTCTGTGCAAACTTGGCATGTATGTATTAATATATATTTTTCTGGAGAGAGGATCCATAGCTTTCATCGGCTTCTCAAAACAATGATTTCACCATTGGCTCAAGGGTCCTTCATCCTCACTCATTTCCACCCTCATCTTGCCTTATGATTCTTCTACTCTACCCATCCTCCCTCTCTCTAAAGCCTTTTCCTTGAGCTCTCTGGTATTTTCTCCTTCTAGGAAAAGCATACTTTCTTATTGTCCTTATCTGGCGATAGAATATTCCCTCTACCTCCTGCTTTTTATCTAAACTGGACCTTCTCTGAAGAAAGCCCTTTCGCTGCTGTCCTTTTGAATGAAGATGCCTAATATCCAGGTTAGGCAATGGAATTGATGTTCTTTTCACTCTCCACGGCCCCCAGACCACCACACCTCCTCTGCAGTTTCAAAGCTTTGTTATTGCGATTACTTACTGACTTCCTGTTACTCACTTTACTTTAAGATTCTTTTTAAGATTTGGGCACCTGACTCACATTCTTTCTCTGTATATTGCTATCACCCTGCATGACTTCAGTCCATGGGGATGATCAGCCAACTTTCAACATCATACTTCCTTTGTCTCATATCCAAAGATGTCACACTTACTCTACTTCAATTACCCCTCCAAACTAGAAGCTGCGTTCTCCGCCCCACTCATTTCATGCTCAGCAGGTAATACTATCTTTTTACTTAAGGAATCCGAGACCATTAAATTTAATCTCCCCTAATTTCTGTTTTATTAACTCCTTTTCTTCAACCTTAAAGATAAAACATTACTACTCCTGTTTCTAATCAAACCATCTGACAATTTGGTAAAAGAATAGTAATTTTATTGTAATTTTTACAAAAACTCTGTAAGATAGGTATTGTTGTTATCACCATCTCCATTTTTCAGATGAGGAAACAGAGAAAGACTTGCCCAAGACCACAGAATTAGTCAGTGGTGAAGCTGGGATTTAAGTAGTCTAGAGCTCTTAGCTCTTAACTGCAATGCTAATCTGTTTCTCATAACCTAGACTGAAAATTTCTTTTTTTAAAAAAAGATTTTATTTATTTATTTTTAGAGAGAGGGGGAGGAGGGGAGAAGGAGAGTGAGAGAAACTTCAATGTGCGAAAGATATATTGATTGGTTGCCTCTTGCATGCCCCCAACTGGGGACCTGGCCTGCAAGCCAGGCATGTGCCCCAGCGACTTTTCAGTTCTCAGGCCAGCATTCAATCCACTGAGCCATACCAGCCAGGGCTAGACTGAAAATTTCTTTAAGTATTTTTTAAATGTATTGATTTGAGAGAGAGACAGACAGACAGACAGACAGACATTGACTTGTTGTTCCACTTATTGATTGGTAGATTGGTTTATGTGCCTTGACTGGTACTCAAACCTGCAACCTTGGCGTTTTCAGATGATGCTCCAATCAATTGAGCTAACTGGCCAGGGAGACTGAACATTTCTTTATATATACCTTTGAATAAACTATTCCAATTCTAGAAATTTAACCTGCAGATGTCTCACGGTTGAATATACAAAGCAGATCATTTCAGCAATGTTCATAATCACCAGTCATATATGCTGCATCAGTAGGACATTGGAATGCAGTCAGGAAAAGAGAAAAATACTTTATGTGCTTATTATGGAAAGATTTCCAAAATACATTGTTAGGTTAAAAAAAAAAAAAAAAGATGAGTGGTGTATAGTGAAGACTGCATAGATGTTGATGTAAACAAACCCAATTTCGTATCTGGAGTGCCCTGACCCTTGACCAACATTCATGTCTTTAGCAGAGCATACCAGGTGACGATTATCTGTGTTCCTTAAAATGTAGCCAGAATTATTCCTGTTAATAATTGGTATAACAACAGAGATGTGTATCAGACTGGTGAAGTATTGATTATAACCAGTCACCTTTCACAAGGCCGCCAGAAGGTGCTGTGTTGTGTGCCTTGTCTCCTCAGTCACTAGTACCTGAGTTATACTTGAAAAAAAAAAGTACTATAACAGGGGTCTGTTAGTGGAGAAAATTCGGGCAAAACTGCTGGGTCATCGGTCAGTTCCGACCCTACATTCCTGTAAATAAATTGCCCTATAATAAATGTTTTATGTTCTGTGGAGTTGCCCACTTCGTTTGTCAGTCTTACAACACCTTCCCATTAAGGTGTCCGTTAGCCCTTTGCCCCATCATTGGACAAGACTGTCCTGTGTATACACTTTTGTACCTTTAAAAAAAATTTGAATCATATGAACACATTACCCATTTCAAAGTTGAGTTAAAAATTTTAAAAAGAAAAAAAGGAAGAGAGGAACAAATAGAAAATATTTTAACTGACTACATTAAATAATATCTTTTTAAAAAGTTGACCCCTCCACCTATATCCTTAACTTCTGTTCCCTCATGTCTCCCAGAGATTCTGTTTCTTCCATCATTTTCCTCCTTCCACACATCCTCTCTATTGGCTTCTTCTTCTCAGCTGATATATACACTCAAGACTTTTATCCCACGAGAAATTTAAAAATCCTGCACTGATGCCATGTTCCCCTCTAATTTTCCTTTAATTTCTCTCCTTCTCTTTTCAATTGGACTTCTTGGTAAAACAATGTAATGGACACTTGTGTCTCCATCTTATTTCCCATTCATTGTAACTCATTGCAGTTTGGCCTCTGACCCCACCACACTATTGGTACTTCTGTTAATAACATCAGCAATGACCTTCATATTGCCAAATCCACTGGGTGTCTTTCAGATCTCCTCTTATAAAAACCTCCCATTAGCATTATTGATTACTTTCACCTTCTTTAAACCCTCTACTGTCGAATGTCTGGATTGTTTGTGATTCTTTCATTTCTCCTCTTGTTCTCACTGTCAAGTCTGTCCTTGGCCCTTCTTCATATACATTCTCCCTGGCTGATGTCACCCCTCACAAGGTTTTAACTATTACCAATATTAAACCTTTAACAAATAGGTTCTGCTCTTGACCCTCCTAGAGATGCCAGTCATTTCCTCTTACACTCATCTGACTTTACCCACAGTTGGTGCTTTGGTGTCTTGTGACCCTGAATGGACTGGGAGGATATGGCCAAAGGGGAATAAATTCTCATACTGAGTTAAACTAATCGATTTCTCCTTTTTGACTTGACCCTGCACCATCATGAACGATGGGGGCCGTGATCTCAGGTGCCGATTTAGGAGTCCTAGTCACGACGCAGTTGTGCATTTCACTTTCATCCTTGGACGTCCGCGATAACATCTATCATCTGATTACTAAAAATAAATCTTAGTTTATCAAAAATTTTGTATTCTAATTAGCTTGTACAAATAAAGCTACCATTTCAAAATAAAAACAAAAATTCCCAAATATATATGATTGTGTGTAATCACCTTTGTTGGTTTGAGCCTCTGGGTCTGTCTTTTGACTTGTTGGGTGAAACCAGAGAAGCATTTGGTCTAGAGCTAATTTTGCTTCATTACTAAGGCAAGACCCTTCTGAGTACTCGGTGCGGTGCCCTGTGAGTTATTCAATTTTTTACTCAGGCCAATGGGGACAGGAACAAGGTGACTACGTGAGGTGAGGGATATGTTAACTAGCTTGATCTGGCAGTCATTTCACAACGTATGTTGTATATCAAAACATCAAATTGTACCTTAAACATATACAACTGCTGTTTGTAAATTATACTCCAATAACATAAAACGAGAGAGAAAAGGGCACGGATGGGCAAATCCAGAGGAATTCTGGGATGGGAGAGATACTGGGGACTCAGACTTGACTCCTGATTCCCGCACGTGTCTGCTGTGTGGACCCAGTTAGTCACCTTCTCTGACACTGACATCAAAGGGTTATTGTGAATGAGTTAAATCTCACAAAGCTCACCTGAGCCAAGGCTTGGAGCAGGACAGACAAATGCTCTAAGTGCTTTAGTTGTTTATTCTGAGTGTTGACTCCAGGCACAAGGCACAAATTAACCTGCAGGGGCTACTGTGCGTGTTGGTCAAATGACAGTGCACTGCGCCTTAGCCGCAAGTCTCCATCATGAAGAGTGAAAAAAGAACAGTTACTACACATCAACGAGTGAGGGAGGTGCGGTGGGGAAACCGGCCTCTCCCAGGAGGAGGCTTGTGGAAGACCCGCCCCCCCCGCCCCCCGCCGAGAGCCAGGATGAGGGTGGGCAGCTCCTGTGGGAAGTCCCTGGGGGATGGGGTCAGCCTAGGGGTGGAAGGGCAGGGGGCTGTGGGACTCACTCCACACTGTGGCCGACACTGTCCTCGGCGCCCGGGACACAGCAAACCAGGTAGGCAAAATCCCTGCTCTCCCAGAGCCTATAGTCTAGCGGGAGAGACAGGAAAATAAGTAAAATATAAACTATGCCATAGGTCAGATGGTGAAAAGTTCTATGGACACATATAAAGCAAGGGAAGAAGGTATGGGACTGCAATTTTCAGTAGTATGTTCAGGGCCTTCCTGAGAAAGCGACAGCTGAGCAGAGATGTTGAAGGCAAGGGAGCGAGCCTCGGGGCAGCTACGGTAACCGCGATCCCGGCGGAGGAAGCGGCAGGCGGTCGGCGATCGCAGAGGGCCGGGGGTCTGCGGTGCCTGGTGCCCGGGGCGCTGCGGGAGGCCGGCGTGGCTGGAGAGGGGCGAGCCTAGGGGCCAGGGGCCGGCGCTGAGGGCTCTCGTCTGACCCCTGCGGGCGCAGGCAAGGGGGTGGGAAGTCAGAGTGTCGCAGCCGCGGCCCCAAGCGGCCAGGCAGCTCTGCAGGGGATCTCCAGCCTCTGGGTGGGCTTGGCCTGCGGGAGGAAACTACGAAAATGGTTTCCTCTAGTCATTTCGGGTGGTTCTTTCACGAGCTAACCTCCGGTCGTTTTCTCACGCGAATGCCCTTGTCGGGGCTCGGTTAAAGATCCCAGGGCATCACTCTGCAGATGCCTGGAGGTGCTCTCCGTAAAGCTCTCTTCGCTGCCCTGCGACCTTCAGCCTCCTTGCCCTCCCCAGATTCCCAGCCTCGTCTCTTCCTCTCCCAGGTTTGTGTCCTCCGCCGGGGTCTTCTTAAATTTTCCTTCCCTGTGAAACTTTGTTTCGGCAGTAAAGTGGAGTAATCATTGGACTCATCTCATATGTTTCCCATCCCTCAGAAGTTGCTAGCCTTTAAAAATTTCATTTCATTATTTATTGACTTGAGAGAGAGAGGAAAAGAGGAAGGGATGGGAGGCGGGAGAAGGAGAGAGAGAGAAAGAGGGAGGGAGGGATGAAGGGAGGGAGGGAGAGAGGGAGGGGGGAGGGGGGAGGGGGGAGGGAGGGATCATTTTGTTGTTTTACTTATTAATACATTCATTGGTTGGTTCTTGTATGTTCCCTGACCGGGTGTTGAACCCTCAACCTTGGCTAACCTGTTTTTTTTTATTTTGTTTTTGTTTTTGTTTTTTTCCTAAGGGAGACGACACAAATTGCTAATATCAGAAAGGAAATAGGCATCACTACCAATGCTATGGACATTAAAAAGATAATAAAGGAATACAATAAATAACTGTGCCTACAAGCTTTATAACCTAAATGAAATGGACCAATTCTTTGAAAACACAATCTAACAAAAATCACACAAGGAGACATAGATAATCAGAATAGGTCTATATCTATTAAAGTAATTGAATCAATAATTAATAACTCTCCAAAACGGAAAGCATAGGCCCAGGTGGTTTCATGGGTGAATTCTACCAAACATGTAAGGAGAAACAGTGATACCAGTTCTCTACAATCTCTGTGTTCCACCTTCTCATCTGCTCCCCCAACCCCTGGCAACTACTGATCTTTTTACTGTCTCTATAGTTTTGCTTATTCCAGAATGTCATATAGTTGGAATCATACCTTTACAGATTTTGCAGATTAATTATAGATGAGGCATGAACTGACATGTGCTCTGTTATCTTAGGAAAAAGTCTTCCATTTTTTAAATTGTAGTCAAGTTGTTCTTCCCGGAATGAGGTAATTCATGTCCATTTGCGGTCTGGTGCAACCAGGTAACAGCGCTGGTTTTGCAAGATCTTATGTTCATAGGTCTTAAACTCAGTGGTGTCTCATGTTTCTTTTCAGATTTTAGATGGCCAGATTTTGTGTATTTGTGATTGAATCCTTTAACGTCTTCATGAATTTGTTATTATTTTAGTTGTTTTATGTGAGGTCTTTGTATACAAACTTTCAGTCACAGCAGCCTGTTTAACATGATGACCTTTGAAGTATGTTTATAGTCTGTACTAGCTTCTGTAGTATGATACTGTGACCCTCTACCTCTAGGACCAACCATTATTTTACGGGATACCAAGGCATCAGGTAATTCACATTTGTTGTTTACTTTTAAAGAGTTTCTGAGAAAGTTAAAAATACAACCTTTTAAAATAGCATTTTAAAGAAGTTAATTATCTTAAAACATACCAACTATTAGATTACATATCTACTCTTTTATTTGAGTAATTTGATATGCCCTAGAAAGGGCCAAAGTTCAATCATTTGAACAATTTGACTTCTGGTATGAGATTGGATTTTACAACAGTGACTGGACTCTCTATATCAAGCCTTGTACTGTCATTTTTTATATTTACTAAGAGTCTATCAGCAAACAATATTGAATCGATATTTAGTATTGGCATGTCCAAAAGTTCTGTTCTGGCCATGGACACTCCTTGAATTCCAGAAACAATCTCAGGATTCTCTTTCATTGGCAAGGTTATAGAGTTTCTGGCGTAAGAAAGTTACACCAGTAGATGGTAATAGGAGAGGGAGAAAGTAACAATAATTCATAATTAGTCAACTAGCAGAGAAATTTGGGAGGTTTCAGTTAGCAAAACGGTTCTACTACATGTGAGAACATTAGCCAGTCTTCAGTCTAACAGACCTCAACCATTAACCCTCAAGGGCCAGCTTGGAATGGGTTGTAGACTATCATGCCTAGGACTCCATCTATTCCCAATGGAACACATTAAAAAAACTGGAAAAAGCAAAAACCCTTGAAATTGAACTTTGTATATAGAAACAAACAACAACAAAACAAGGCAAGCTGCAAGAGAGTAATCATGTTAATGGCAAAAATATTGATCAAACAATATACCACCAAACAAAAGGTCTACTAACCTTATACAAAGACCCAAAATTAAGAACTAAATGGAGCATCTCCAAACCCAAAGGTCTAATGGTTTAATACAAAATCCAGGCCTAGTTACCCTACACAAACATGAGTCTGATGACCTTATATGAAGATCCATTTTGTTACATGTCATCAGATTGCAAAATAAATTTAACCACAAAAGGTCAATGGAACTAGTTAGAATTTAAATTCTTGTTGAGACTGATTCATGTGGCATGCGATCTGAAGGATAGAGTATGTGCACTAGGGGTCCAGTGTGTGCACTTGTTGGTCTGAGGTCCTTGGAATGCTGCAAAGTGAGAGTCTTCAAAGTGATCTTGGTGGAACCTCTAGAATTGCCAAAAGATGTTAAGAATGCAACTCAATATATAACATAAAAAGACAAAACTGAATTTGTTCTTTTATAATAGAGTAGGCAGTCTCTCCACGCAGGGTAGACTGTTGATCATAATGGAGTTTTTGGGAAGCACTGGCTTCAGGGATTGATGGAGAGAAGCAGGTTGATAACACCTACGGAAGCGACATTACTTTGTACGGAGGTGCTTGTTGATTGATTGGTATTCTAAGGGGTGATTATTGTCATAAATCTGTTCCTGAACAACTGACTTAAAATCTTTTTAAATTTATTGATTTGAGAGTGAGAGGAAAGGAGAGAGAGAGAAACGTTGATTTGTTGTTCCACTTATTTATGCATTCATTGGTTTATTCTTGTATTGGGTTGACCAAAAAGCTTGTTTTTTGTTTTTTGTTTTTGTACGATGGCTCTAGCAGTGCTTAGTTGTCTTTAACTTCATTCATAATAACTTTGTTAGACTGTGTTGTGACAGCTGTCATATCAGCATGCATTAAAGAAAAAACTTATCAAAACTAGTGAATTTTTGTGCAGCCATTTTAATATTGAAGATGGAAGAAAATATGAACATTTTTGGCATATTATGCTTTTTTATTTCAAGAATGGTAAAAACACAACTGAAATGCAAAAAAGATTTGCACAGTGTATGGAGAAGGTGCTGTGACTGATCAAACGTGTCAAAACTGGTTTGCAAAGTTTCTTGGTACTATTTACATTTTGCCCAAATAATTCTTTGCTCTGGGGCTGTCTTATGCATTGGAAGATGTTTAGCAGAACCCCTCCCTGGCCTCTACCACTAGAAGCCAGTAACAGGAGATGCCAACATACTCAAAATATCCAAATCAATAAAGTTATTTCTGAAAATGAAAAATATGTCTTTTATTTTATGGGAAAAACTAAATGGACTTCTTAGCCAACCCAACATGTGCCCTGATTAGGAATCAAAACCACAGATTGGCACATTGGGACAGTGCTAGTAACCCAGTGCTCCCCAACACTTTTGGCACCAGGGACTGTGTTCCTGGAAGACAATTTTTTCCAGGAACAGGGATGGGGGAGGGATGGTTTCAAGGTGATTCAAATACATTACATTCAAGCTCACCTCCTCCTGTGCAGCCTGGTTCCTAAGAGGCCAGGGACCTGTACTGGTCTGAGGCCCAGAGGTTGGGGACCCCTGCTCTCACCAACTGTGTTATCTGGCTAGGGCCTGAAGGCCTGACTTTCAGAAGTGTGTTTCTGGGTTGATTCCTTGCCCT
Organism: Pteronotus mesoamericanus; assembly: GCF_021234165.1. NCBI lineage: Eukaryota > Metazoa > Chordata > Mammalia > Chiroptera > Mormoopidae > Pteronotus > Pteronotus mesoamericanus. Next base: position 6,199,302 of record NW_026555229.1, read on the forward strand.
GGGGGAGCACTTAAGGAAGAGAAGGGGGAGGGAAGGACGGGCCGGCCCAGGGCAGGGGACGGCTCTGGTATTGCAGCCCCCTCCCCTGCGCTCTTCCTAACCCCCACCCTGCCCCCAAGATGGGGGAGCTCTAGGAATCTGCCCGATGAAAGAAACCAAGCATGTAAGTGCCAAAGCCATTTTCCAAATGGGAATTAATTTCTCCCGTGGGGCCCTGTGGAGGGGCCAGGCTGCTCCCAGAGGACACATGCGTGCACACACACGGTACACACATGTGCACGTGTGTGACTCACGCAGAAACACGGACATCTATGGAACAACAAGGACATCTCACAGGCACAGAGTCCCACAAAGGTGGCTGCTCACATGTGGGCACGCAGACATGACAACACTCAATCCCTACAGACTATACAGGTAAATACACGTCATGCAACGGGGCCTAAGACACAGGCGCGCCGTCTGCAGACACCAGAAGCACAGACAGCCAGACATGTCCGCAAACCCCCCTACCCCACAGCATGGGGTCACTGCCTGTCATCTCCCCCTCACCTCTCACTGTGACCCAGCAACCCGGCATCCTCAGCTGAGGAAACCAAAACCCCGAGGCCCACGGGGAGAACACAACCCGAAACGGCGTCCCCGTGTCCTCAGTGGGCAGGCTGTGGGCTGAGAGCCCAAAGGGACAAACCCCTGCATCTCCCACTTCCCCCAACTCACCTCCCAGAAGGATGGCAGTGAAACCAGAGCCACTGGGATGTGCAGAGGTTGGGCACACGCGGACGTGGGGAGGCCACGTGAGGGCGTGCATGCAGGTGTGGGTACAGGCAAACCCCTCTCTCCGCAACCCCCACCTGCTGCCTCCTACTCGTGGTGACGGCAGCTGAGGCAGGGGCAGCGCCAGCTTAGCAGCGACCCAGGCTAGGGGCGGTGGTCCTGGCAAGGGGCTGAGGGCCAAAGCAGATGGGACATAAGCACTCGCCAAGGGCCACCCAGCCCGGATGGCCCAATTCCGAGAGTCCTCAGCACACTTAGGCTGTCCTCTAGTTCCCGGGGCGGGGAGGGAAGGAACATGACCCTGGCCTCAGAATGCCTTCCCAAGGCCTGTGGGTTTTCCCCACGTTAGCTCCTTACATCGGCTCACGGACCCCTCCTCCCAGTTGGCCCGTGAGGAGGCACTATGATTAGCCTCATTGACAGGAGGGAGCCGGGACTCAGGGAGACCCTTGCCTTCACTACAGCACGTCTATCTACTCCAGTGCATGAGCTCTTGACGGCCATATGCCACCTGCGGGGGTGGGTCCTGGAGTCCTCACTCCCCTCTGAAGCCTGTGCTCCAAGGAGGCTGGAGGACAGTGAGCTGCGGCCCGAGCCTGTTCTGAGGGCCTCTCGGTCCTTCCCAGGCCACGGGCTGGCCCCGTCTGACTCCAGTGGAAAATGCCAGTCCGCCTCAGACCTTGTGCCAACGGGTCCTGCTGGGGCCGATGGGCCTGAGAGGAGCCCCCACCCCACAAACAGGCAGGGCCAGGCCCAGGTCAGTCAGTCCGTCTCGGGCCAAGGCCCAGGCCACGGGCGTTGGCCCTGGCTGGCTCCGGGTTATGTGTCTTGCAGGGCCTTCCATCTGTCACTTAGCCCTCCAGGCCCAGGACAAAATTCATTTCCTTTTAGGAGAGCCAATGATTTGCTTTTCCCATGTCTCCTTCCCTGACTTTTTCTTTTTTAATTACAAATTACTCTCTCCAAGTCCAGAGCCTTGGTGACCAGAAGAGGGAAGCCACCTGGTAACCGGTCCTGGCCACAGCTTCCCACTCCGTCTTCCTTCCTGGGCCTTTGCTGGTGCCTCAGCACCCACTGCTCTGCTTGTGGAGGTGGCCCCATCCCCTGCTGCCCTGTCTGGGGAGGGAGGAGGGCCCGGGACGCCCCAAGGTCAGCCCTCGCTGTTCTGGCACCAGGCAGCTTTACAGGAGCCCTGGCTCCTGTGTGCGGTGCCATAGCAGCCATGTTGCTCCCCAGACCGCAGCCCTCAGGCCAGGTGGGTGAGGGGACGGGGACTGGAGCGGGCCAAGCAGGAGCCCTGTGGATGGGGGCCAACCGGCTCTCCTCCCTCCCACCCCTTCACCCGCTCGTCGGGTCTTTCCTTTCTGACCGTGGAGGTGAAGGGTCAGAAGTTCCCTGATCTCCCCAGCAGAGCACACGCAGTGGGAAGCTGTCACTTGCACACCATGTGCCTGGGCACCAGCTGGCACAGGCACACACCGGCAGATACCTCTAGCGCACACTTACGAGCAAAGGCACGCACGCACGCTCACGCACACTTGGTGTGCCCACTCGTCTCTCCACTGCTCCATGGTGGGACTCAGCGCATCCCCGGGCCCACACAGGTCCCCAGCTGTCACGCTGCTTGGCCCGAGTCCTGGGAAAGGGGGGTATGGACATCCAGGGCCTCACATCCCACTTGGGGGCTTCTCAGCACCCTGGGGAGGTAAGAGGACAAGGAGACTTTGTGGGGAGACTCAGCTGCTTGACTTTCCACCAGTTGCCAGAGAAAGACCCCCTTTGCCTGCCCTTCCCAACCCCCCTTGCTTTCCTCTACCCCAGTTTCTGCCACCCAGAGGAGACCCCCAAGGAACGAAGAGGCAGGGGATGACTGTACCTTCAAGCCCCCAGTGCCTCTCGGGCCCAGCCTCCCCAGGTGGTCCCCAGGCTGGGGGTGGACAGATCCCCAGGCATCAGCTGGGGTCTTACCGTGGAGGGAGCTCCGAGTGATCTGTCCCCCCATCACAGGCAGCAGGCAGCACAGCCACCTTCGTTTGGCTAGCAGGCCTCGTCACCAAGCCGCCCCGGCTGCCAGTTCCCCTCCTCCTGCCCCCTCTCCTCCCCTGCAGCTGGTGGCCCGCATGGCAGTGTGAGCCTGCCCCTCCCACGCTCCCTCCCGCACACACGGCAGGCACTGCCCGCCCAGGCCGGCCACACTGGCACGCACATCCTTGTGGCCAGGCTCACTGGCTCACCGGCTCACCGCTGCCTCCCAGCTTCCACCCACTCCCAGAGCCTCCCCTACCTCCCAGCGCTGGTACAGGCAATGGGATCTGTCATGTTTATTTACATAAGGAGGAGGAGACTGGAGGCTTCCTGAAATAGCCAGCTCCGGAAAGCGCTGGAGATGCCCCAGCCTGAGCGCACGCACACACATGCACACACGCACACGCCCCATCACACACCTCACCCCCCCACACCCTCACCGTTTACTGAGGCCTTCCACTGTTCACATGTCATCGCGCACCTGCTACATGCAGATGTCAGGTGAGGCAATGATACCATGGTGGGCACAGCAGACGCTGCCTCTGCCCGCAAGGGGCTTACGGTCTGGCTAGAGGGGCTTCATAACAAAAGCTGACCCTGCTTCTATCTTCTTCCAGGCTCTGCTGCAAGTGCTTTAGGAGTATTAACTCCTGTGGTGCCCATGGGCTGAATGATGAGGTCACTGTTATTATTGTTATCAATAGATACCTGTTGGGAAACACCCTGTCTGGTTTCAGGAACTGTAACCCTACCAACAGGCTGGAGGGCCCCAAGGCTGGAAATAATCAAGGAGGCCTTAGAGAAACAGGCTCCTGAGGAGACATAACCTGTCCCGCCTGCAGGGGCGTAGCTCCTGCCTCTCTGCTTTGCCATCGAGGATTGGTTAATCAAGGATGGGCAAGTTACCTTGAGCTGAGGTACAACCTAAGACAGATGCCAATCGATTATTGGCAGCAGACAAGAGATTGGGGGATACGGAGAAAGGGGAAAAAGGCCCGCATCTCTCGGCTTGGCTTGCACATGGCCTAAGTCCTCGTTCTATCCGAAAGCAGTCTCCTTATCTCCTGGCGGCTCCCTCCCCCGACTCATGTAGCCTGAGGCCCAGCACCTGCAGCCCCAGGCTGAGCCTACCCTCTTAGAACTTAGTCTGAGACAGACCCAGCAATTGCAGAACAGAACACGGAACAAGTTCACTGGGCAATAGAAACCATCAGAATTAGAGACGCCGAGATCTCTAATCGAGGGAAAGGAACCTCAAGACAGCATTGGGGCCTGGGTGGAGGGACCCAGAATGGAAAACTGGGACCCACGGAGGGTGCGTGCTCCCCGAGCAAGGCTCACAATCTGTGTCCTGCAGGTGACTGTCCATAACCTGACCTGTTTGACCGAAATGGACTGTGGCTGCATTACAGCGAGTGGCGCCGCAAGAAGCAAGCAGGGACCCCCGAAGAAGAGGAGTTCAAGCTGATGTACGGAATGCTCTTCTCTATCCGCTCTTTTGTCAGCAAGATGGCCCCGCTAGACACGAAGGATGGCTTTCTGGCCTTCCAAACGACCTCCAGTACTAGGAGACGCCCGCTGGGATCCAGGCTGCTGTGAACACTGACTTGGGCGCGGGACTGTCCGGGGTGTGTGCTGCAACCCCTCTGCAGTGCGCGCTGTACACGGCGCTGTGGTGGAGACCCCCGCGCCCGCTGGGACAGGCTGCGCAAAGTGAGCTCTGCCGCTCCCGACCGGACCCCTACATCCGCTCTCCGCCCTTTGTCCCTGCCAGCGCTGGCTGAAGGGAGCACCCTAACTCACCCCTCAGGAGGATGTCGGTCTGCCTGCCCCTCCAACCCCTCGAGCCCCCGGGCAGCCCACCCTAGTGCCCCCCACCCGTCACCTCCAAACCAGGCCCTCTCTCCAGTCTTACCCTCTACCAGGTGCCGTGAGAAATACAGAATAAACTTTTTGTCATCGAGAGATAGATAGAGAGAGAGAGAGAGAGAGAGCGAGCGCAAGAGCACGCGCGCCTGCGCCGGGTCCAGCCACTGCCTCCATGCGGGCCGAGAGGCCACGTGCCCAATTTACAGGAGAGCAAAGGAGGCCTGGTAAGCTGCAGCTTTTCCCACGGTCACACAGTGGGTAGAGGATAAGGAGGACTTGAACTCATTAATGCCCTCTGGTGCTTAACATGACATACAGGTCAGGGCATCAGAGGGCATGGAAGATAAGACTGGACAAGGAGAGGGGACAAGTTCTCTTTATAGGTGGGCAGAGGGGAGTGGCCTCTGGGGAGGTCCATACAGCGAAGTCGGGACAGGAGGCGGCCCTGCTGGAGGGGCTGGGAGAGGGCCCCTGGTTGCTGCCGTGTCTTTTTCATCAAGAACAAGGGCTCATTGGATTGATCTGATGAGTCACCTGGCATTTGGAGCTCAAGGCCGACCTGTCCCTGCCCTGTCAGACTGGGCCTGGTGCTGGAGAATGGGGAGCAGGGAGCCCACCCTTCCAAAGCTTCCTGTCACGCCCAGAATCAGGATGAGGATGGAGGCAGCTGCCTGGAGTCCAGAAGAGAGAGAGACGCACACAGAGATGAGGACAAAATCACTGAGAGACAGAGCATGTGCTGCTCGCTGCAGGGAAACTGGAGCCACGGAGCTCACAGGGCATCTTCTGGGGCTGGGACAGGTGCCCCAGCAGTGACAGCTGCCAGCCGCCCGGGATGATGGGACTACAACAGGTGCAGAGGCGGGGGCGGAGACCGAAAGGGAATCTGAGAAAACAGCCTGCAGTTGGGCGCCCCTCCCAGGCCGCGGGCCCAGGGCCAAGCAGCCCTTCCTCAGACCCTCCCGCACGAACATGCCTACTCCTGCTCCCCAGGTCGGGGACTCCACGGGGTCACCGTCCACGACAGGCAGGAAGGACAGAACGAGGAAGAAACCAGGTTTCAGTTCCCAGTACCCGGTGTGCCAGGCAGAGCCCACACCCCCAGGGCCCCCGGCTGGAAGCAAACATTTGTCTTTGACAAGATCTGTGTCTTTGGCCAGAAAGGGTGGACGGATGCGCCCACCCCACCCTCGTGCAGGCTGAGAGCTCTGGCCCGGAGGTCAGGCGGGCAAGCTCTACTGTCCCAGGACGCGGCTGGCCACTGAGCTTTGCTGAGGCCCCGGGCTCGGCTCAGCAAGTAACAGTAACTATTGCTGTCCATGTTGCCGTCCAGACTCAGAGACCTGGGAACCCAGGCGGAACCCGCAGGAGCTAAGATCGCTGCCCCAGCCTCAGAGAGGAGCGACCTAGGGTCCAGGGTACGAGTACAGCACTGAGTGTAAGTGCTGCACCAAGGAGGGGCAGGGGCGGGGCTCTAAGGGACAGTGGCCACGTCATTGTCATGCTGGCGCCATTTGCTCAGCACCCCTTATCTTACGCCGGTCGTACCCTTCTAGGCTGTGCGTGTGTTATCACACGTGCCTTATAGGCAAATGCCATTCCAGAGCGCTGGGTGCCAGCCCCAGGGGGCAGCCCCAGGTTCTTCTGGGTAAGCAGGGTAAGCATCGCCTCCTGTCGCCTGGGTAGAGCTCTTTTTGTTTGGGGGCAGACTGAATTTTCACTTGAAGCCAGCCCTTGTCTCAACAGTCACAAGTCATAAATGACCTAAATTATAACCTTGCTGAGGAGGGTCAGGCAGGGTGGACCATGAGACATTTAGGGGGCAGGTGAGGTAGAGAGACGAGGGGACCCAAGGTGATGCAGGGGACAGACAGGACACATGTGCTGGAGCAAGACGTGAGCCTTGTCCACCGCCCATCGGAGATGAGTGAACACGCCCGACTGATCCCGCTGGGCAGGCTGGCGTATGGAGAAAGCTGGCAGCTGAGAGCAGGTGACCCGTCCTCTGCCGCCCTCACCCAGCCCCGTCCATCTCCCTCTCGCTCTCCCCCATCTCTCTCTCTCTCACATACACACACCCCCCCATCTGTGTGTGTCTTGGCCAGGACTCCTGGTGCTCACCTCTTCTGCTGCCCAGGCCCCAGGCAGCTGAAACCGCTCCCAGGCTGGGAGCCCCCTGCCCCGCTGCAGCCCACCGTCCCACCTCTGAGGAGTCAGCGCCCTGGGGCTCTCCTGCCTCCTCCCCCCGAGGTCTGGCTGACTGAGGGATGGCAGGGCCCAGGGCCGCCCGACCTGGCTCCCCGCTCTGCCGCTGCCTCCTGCCCACCACTGGGGCCTCTCACTCCAATACTTGGGCTCAGACACTGGGCACTGGGGGACACAAGAGAGTGAGGTGCCGTTCCCGATAGGTCTGGGCTCTAGGGCCGGGGCACTCCCAATAGGGCCCCTGGCAGCCACATCCCAGTGACCCGTCAACACCGTCCACTACACATGGCCCCCTGATGTGTATCTACACAAGGTGCTGCCAGGTGGTGGTTCAGAGCAGGCTCTGGAGTCACATGCCCGGGCTCAAACCCCGGTTCTGACACCGAGTCAGCGTCTATCTCCCCTTATGAGAAACGGGCTTGGTGATAACAGTGCCTAATTCACAGGGCTGCTGGGGCGTGGAGCGAGCTCACACAAGCCGTGTGCTCAGGCAGCGCAGGACGCACGGCAAGTGCCGGGTCCGTGGTAGGACTGCTGACGGGACACAGGCCTGACCCTGATACAGAGGCCCGAGCGCTACCTGAGCCCGGGAGCCAGAGCGTTACCCTACACACGAGTCCAAGGGGCAAGGGGGACAATGCAGTGGGGCGCCAGCTGCCAGAGGCCCTGAGACACAAACCTACAGGAGCTCTGGAAAGAGAGAGAGGGTGGCAGGCCCTTTTCGGGGTGGGGGGTGGCGCCGCTTGGCTCTGAGACAGGATCTTCTCACAGAGCAGAAGCGAGTGGCTGACCTGAGATCCAGCCGCTGAACTGTGCCAGCGCTGCGCTCTCCACGCCGGGGCCAGGGCCTGCAGCGCGGTGACACTGGCTGTGGGGGCCGCAGAGCCGAGGGGGCGGCCCCAGGCACAGAGGCACCTGTGAGTGCTGGGGGCTGGGGGCCAGTTGGGGCCTCTCAGGAGAGGCCACTGGCTGTCATGGCCACGGAGCTGAGGCAGGACCTCTGCGCCCCGCCTGCCACCACACCTCCAGGCCGGGGCCCAGGCCGGGGCCCTGACCCCAACCCCAGGCAGTCGCACACTGCGTCACCGGGAAGCCCCACCAACAGGGGCGCCTAGTCCCTGAAGGCCTGGGGACCACGAGCAGGGCCAGGCCAGAGTCTGGGGTCAGCTTGGGTTCCCCCACCTGGCCAGTCACCGTGTCCTCAAATCCACCCCCTGGCTACCCACACAGTTCAGGCTGCCAGCATCATCCCGATCGGGACGGTCCTCACAGCAGCCTTTGGCCTCCCCGCCCCCTTCCCCAGGGCTGCCAGGCTGACCTGCCCGCCTGACAAGGCCGGTGGGTCACCACCCAGCTCAGATACGCTGCAGCGGACGCAGTCCACCCTCCTCTGGGGAGCACTCAGGGTCGTCTGGGAACTGGCCTCGGCCTGTGTGTCTGGTCTCACCTCCGACCCCAGGTACGGACGCTGTGTGCCCACGAACCGCGTATGTCCCAGCACGTGGCCACACCACACGTGTCCACGGCTCTTTGAACCCTGTTCCTCTGCCTGGAATGCCCCCTGCCACGCTGGTCACCCCAAAACTCCTATCTCACCTTCACTGCTCAGCTTGGAGGCATCTTTCTGAGGCCAAGCCAATGCCCAGGGCAGACTAGACCGTCCTTCTCCAGGGCACGTCCAACCCTTTGTGCAGCCCCAGCCCTGCAGTGACGATAAAGGTCCCCTTCCCATCCTGGGAGCAACCTGAGGGCAGACCGATGTCTTTTTAGCTCTGGACCCCCAGCACCTGTCACGGTGGGCGCTGGGTAGTGCTCAAAGCCTATTTTAGGAAGAAAACAAGAAAAGGAGAGAGGAGGTGGGAGGAAGAGAGGCCAGGGCCGATGGTGGGTGGTCCTCACTTGGCCCCCGTCTGCCCTTTCTCCAGGCTCCAGGCCTCAACCTGTGCACCCCATGTGCATGTGGGACAAGCCTGTTCTGCATCTCCCTCCCTTTAACCAGTCTCGATGGATGTAGTTTCTTAAATTCTGTAGTTGTCAGACTTCCATTCAGCTCAATTTCTGACAGTCCCAAGTGATGGTTGTTCTCTAATATGGTTGTAATTTTGATGTGGTTGTGTGAGGAGGTGAGCTGTGTTTACCGATGCCACCATCTTGACTGGAAGTCTCCAGATTTCTTTCTTTCTTTATTTTAACATCCACATCTATATGAGTGTGTAGATGGGCAGACCCTGATTGCTCAGTTTGTAAAGGGTTCACTGAGGTGAGTTGTCATTAACTGAACAGACTTTTAAGCAATTTCTGGTGGTATATTAGTTTTCTATTACTGTAAACCCACGAATTTAGCACACTGAAAAAAGCACATTTAGGAGAATCAAGATGGCAGAGGAGTGAGTGGAAGTCACACTGACCTCCTCCTAGGACCAACCTGGAATTATAGCTAAATTGTGGAGAAACCACATGGAACAAACAACTGAACAATAGCGAGAGGGGAGCCTTGTAACTTCGGAGACAGAAGAATCGGCTTTAGCGCAATCTAACCGGTGTCATGTTGGTTTAATTGCTGAGACTTTATAAGGATTTTACATTTTAAAAAAATATTTTATAATTAACTTTGACATTTAAAAATAAATAAATAAAATCAATCTGCATTTAAGACAGAAAGAGAGAGAGAGAGATGGAACTTGTACCTTTTGTGACAACATGGATGGAACTGGAGAATATTAAGCTAAGAGAAATAAGCCAGTTGATTAAAGACAAATACCATATGATCTCACCTATAAGTGGACTCTATTCAACAAAATAAACTAATGAACAAAATAAAGCACAGGCACGGAGACATGGAGCAAACTGAAAGTGACCAGAAGAGATGGGAAAAGAGGACAATGGTGGAAAGAAGGAGAAGGGACTAGACAAAGAACATGTATGAATGACCCACGGACATGGACAGCGGAGTGGGAATTGACTGTGTGAGTGGGGGGTGGGGGTGGGATGGATGGAGGGGGGTAAAGGAGGAAAAATAGAGACAACTGTAATAGAATAAACATGATTTATAAATTAAAAAAATTAAATTACATTTAAAAAAGAAAAAAGCACATTTATTATCTTACAACTACTGTGGGTCAGGAATTCAAGTACAGCTTTTCTGGATCCTGTACTTTGGGTCTGATGACAGATGGGTTCTCAACCCAGGGCATGACAGAGGAAGGATCTGCTTCCCCACTTGCCTGGTTGTTGGTAAGTGGGTAAGTGGATAAGTGGGGAAGCATTCATTTCCTTTTGGTTATTTGACTGAGAGCTTCATTTTTTTTTTTTTTTTTTTTGGCTGACTATCAGTTGGAGGCTTAGCCTTAGTGACTAGATGGTGCTTTCAGTTCCATGCCATGTGGAGTCTCCAGCGTGGTCACTTGCTTCCTCATAGCCAGCAAAGGAGAGACTCCAGCAAGATGATCCTTACAATCTTATTTAAAGAAATCACATAATCATGTATCTCCCATCACCTATACATATATTATTGGTTAGAAGCAAGTCCGACGTTCTTCCCACATGAAGAGAAGGGGACCACACGAGGGCTTGAACACTGGGAGATGGGGATCATGGAAACCAGCGTCAGTGGACAGTGTCTACCAGTTTGCTACTTGTTACCATGACTGTAGAACAATCACGTTTTAGGGTGTGCAGCACCTGCAGTCTCCTACACCACAGTTGGGAATGTAAAACGGTAAGCAACTTTGGGAAATGGTTTGGCAGTTTCTTGAAAGGTTAAACACCTACCATATGATCCAAACTTTTCATTCCTAGATGCTACCCAAGATAAATGAAAACAACTCACATATAGACTTGTTTATAAATGTTCATAGCAGCTTTATTCGTAATAGCCCCCAATGGAAACAACCCAAATATCCATCAACAAGGGAATGGATAAACAAAATGAGAGATATATTGAAACAATGGACTATTTTTCATCATTAAAAAGAAAGAGACTAGTGATACGCACAACCATGTGAGTGACTCTCAAAATGATCATGCTGAGAGAAAGAAGCCACACACAAAGAAGTATTTCCTGTATTATTCCATTTATATAATATTCTAGAAATGCAAATTAATCTACAGAAGATCAGTCGTTGCCTGGAGAGAGGGACAGATGGACTGACTATAAAGGGGCACTTGGAAACTTGCGGGGGTGTGACAATGTTCTGTGGCTTAATAGTGGTCATGGCTCACAGGTGTTATACATCTGTCACACCCCTCAAATTGTACACTTTAAAAGACTGGAGTTATGCACATAAATTATACCTTACTAAAGTTGATTAAGAATTATATGAAAAAAATCAACAGAGACATATGAGTCTAGGCATTCAGAAGAAAAAGTAATGTTGATACTGAGTACGGGTGATTTTAAATAAAATTTATAATATGCCATTCTCACCTCTCTTATGCATTAGACACAAAGAAATAGAGCTACATGAAACATTTCAGATAATAAGTTTGCTTTTAATAGAACAAATAGGTCATTTATCACTAAAACAATTACTAGTGGTATTGAGCCCTGGCTGGGTGGCTCAGTTTGTTGGAGTCTTGATCCATACACCAAAAGGTTGTGGGTTCATTTTCCAGTCAGGGCACATACCTAGGTTGAGGTTTCAATCCCCGCTGATTGTTTGGGAAGCAACTGATTGCTGTTTCTCTCTCGTATCGATATGTCTGTCACTCTTGCTCTAAAATCAAAAAAACATATCTTCTGGTGAGAATTAAAAAAAATTACTAGTGGTGTTGAGAATTTTTTACATTTGTCAACATAAGAAACATTCAAACCTGTAGAGAATTTTTGTGAGTTTATTTGAGCCAAACTGATGATAGTTAGCAAGAAGCAAAATCTCAATGGACTGAGAAAATTCTCCTGAAAAATGGCAGTTCTGCATCCTGCTTTATACATTACAATCAGAAGAGAGGATGTAAGTGGGTAACATGAAATTCATTGGTGATAGATTAGGGAGGTGGAAGAAAGCAAAGCAGGGAAACTTCTGGGGTTGAATAAAAAGTAAAATGATAGACACTTCTTTCACATAGGTGGGTACAGGATAGTTAAGAATCAACAATTAATAACAATGAGGGGATTTGTGGTCTCCACTCTGGTGAGCTTTGAGGGGTGTGGAAAAAAGTAAGTTACTTTGACATTCCAAAAGTATGTTAGCATAGGTGCGAAAAGGCAACAGATTTAATTAAGGTAAAGATTGGCTTTTGTCAGGGAAGATTCTACCCTATAACATTAAGGCTGCTTTCAGGCCTTGCCTGAGCTTGACAGGTTTGGTATGTGGACCCTTTTTGTACATATGTTTATGGCCATTTAATTTTTTTCAAAATATTTTAAAAACATTTTTAAAGATTTTATTTATTCATTTTTAGAGAGGGAGGAAGTGAGAGAGAAAGAGAGGGAGAGATGCATCAATCCGTCACCTCTCGCTCACCCCAGCTGGGGGCCTTGCCCGCAACCCAGGCAAGTGTCCTGACTGGGAACCAAACCCGGGACTTTTCCTTTGGCAGGTTGGTCCTCCGGCCACTGAGCCACACCAGCCAGGGTGGTCATTTAATTTTTTAAAAAATTGCCTGTTTTTGAACTTTGCCAACTTTCATTTCTGGTTATTTGTCTAGTTCCTCTGTTTACAGGCCTCATCAGCCTGGGAGCTTCTTGGAGATAAACACTTCTCAGTTTTTTCTCTATCCTCAGTCCAGAACAGTTGTTTGGTATTTCCTTCCTGGAATGTTTGCTAAAATGGAACTGAATGATCCTAATTTATTCTCATAACCCTCTGGAGACTTAACCATTATTATTTTACTATTATTATTTTACAGATGAGGAACACAAGATGCAGAGGTTGAATAATTTGCAGTCACACTGATGGTACAATTGGGATTGTAATCAGGCCTTCTGATTTTAAACCACGGGTTTACTGAAATTGTCCTCCATTACCTCCAGAGATGTTTGCCTGGGACCTGTCTTCTTTAGGGTATCAACTGAGCATTATATATGAATTTAAAGTTAAACAAGATTAACCTCCGCTAGGCACAATGCATGCCTTCCTTTTCCCACGGTAGGAAAAAAAAGACAGGTCTTCTTTTCCTTCCGCTTTACGGCTCTTTTGGCCCCGGCGACTCGCCATCGCCCGTGGGGCGGCATTCACGAGCAGAGGTGATGGCGACTGGGACGCCAGATTCGCAGGCGCGATTCGGCCAGTCCGTGAAGGGGCTTCTCACGGAGAAGGTGAACACCTGCGGTACGGACGTGATCGCCCTCACTAAGCAGGTGCTGAAGGGCTCCCGGAGCTCCGAGGTGAGCTGGGAGTGCCCTGGCTGGGTCTCATAGCCCAGGAGATTGCCTTCTTTCAGAGCTGTGGGAAAGGGATCGCGTTGCACCTTGGGAATTGTAGGCGGTGAATTGAGGCGAGAGTAGAGCTCGTTCGCGGAGGGCAAGTGTTGCATTGTGGGAGGCTGAGTCCCCGGGACGACTGGCGGTACAGAGAGGAGGGAAACGAGATGAGGGGAATCTGCGCTTTCCATCCCGGGTCAGGGCACACGCAAGAAGCAGCCAGTGAATGAATGCATCAGGTGGAACAACGAATCTGCGTCAGGCTGTCTGCCTGTTTCTCCCCCCTCTCCCTTTCTGTCCCTTTCTCTCCCTTTCTCTTTGTCTCTCTTATCAATACATAAAAAAAAAAAAATTAAAAAGAGAAGGGGAGCACCTTGATAAGTATGAAAAAAAGGAAGAAAGAAAGAAAGAGAAAAGAAGAAAAGCGGCAATTGTGACAGAAGGACGGATGAGATAGTGGTCCTAGCCCAGTTCCTCATTTGCTTCTCGGAATTGTCTCTCTCCATTTTGGCCCCCAAATTCTGTATGGTTTTGCCCTCGACATCCCAGATTTCTTTCATTCTTTTGTATCTCATCTGTCCTATGGATTTATTCTTTTCTGATTTTTCTTTCTGGGCCCATTCTTGGTTTTCTGTTTCTTTTAAATTAGGTTTCTTCTTTGTCCTTATTTTCACCTCATCAGGTTGGTTTCATGTATGAAATTATTTGATGTCTTCTCATACCAGAAAGCTTTACATATTGCTTTCTCTCTCCAAATAAAACACCTATCCATCATGCTTCTAGATATTCACCCAAGTTAAGTGAAAACACATGTCCGTACAAAGACTTGTACATGTTCATAGCACCTTTATCTATAATAGCACCAAACTGGAAACAACCTACATGCCCCTTGATAGGTGAGTGGACAAACAAAATGGGTCTAATGACCATGCCATTCCATTCCTAGTTTTTTACTCAAGAGAAATGGAAAATACGCCCATCATCTTATTACATAAACCAACCACACATATTATATACCATCTAAGATTTTGAATTTTGCTTTCTTTAAAGTGGAACAGCATCTTGAGTATACCTGTAAAACAATATGACAATACTGTCTTTTTAGATTTCTATGACTTTCTCCTGTAGGCCATGTCTTTCTCATAATTAACTCAGTAATGTATCTTAGCTACTTGTCTTCAACAAGAATTTTTTATTTCCAACTGTTTTCATAGAAATAACAACTCTTTCTCTTGTTTATTCATATTACATTAGTTTCTATATTACTTCATTAAGTTACATAGTTGCAGTAGCAAGCATAATATGTCCACAAGTCTTAAGGCTTATATATGAATGTTCATAGCAGCTTTATTTATATTAGTGTAGGGTCCAATAGCACTATCTTTACAGAATGAGCTTTCATGTTATATCCTTAGCTTTTATTAATATAAGAAACAACTGTTATGAAGAAAGTGTTTGCCTTTACCATAACACTATTGTGGAAGTCACTGATCTGGTGATCCCAAATATACTTGCTGTGAGGTCCTACACAGTGTACTCATTTTAGGATTTAGTATCAGAAAAGTTATTTCTTTTGAGGAATTGTTACATTGCCTTTTGCTAAATAAGAATCATGCCGCTTGTGTTTTACTTTTTGCCTTGGTTGCACAGAAGTTCCTATGTCAGTTTTAGTGGTAGACATATTTACTGCTTTCTTTTCATTACTTGAGATTCTATTTCTGTTTTAAAAATGTGTGTGTGTATGTGTATACACATTTAGTGTGGTATAAATTGCCTTGAGGTTTTTTTTAGAGAAATATGATATAAATATATAAATTTGAAAAAGTAGATGGTGTTCATAGTTAACCACCAGTGTGTATTGAAAATCCACATTTGTCATAATAAACTTACATTAATTGAGCATCTACTATGTGCTGGATACTGCTGTGTTTTATGTAGTTTAATTTATGAAGTCTTTATAATCATTAATACAGGAGGTAGTTTTCTTACATAGAGGATACAGAGAGGAATTTAATTTATCCAAGGTCACACAGTAGCTAGGGAGGGATAGAGCTAGTATTCAAACCTAGGCGTGTTGGTTTTAGACCCACATCCTTGGACACCGCCTCTCATGTGATACTAGCTGGATTAAGTGGCCAACAAGCCACTGTGCCACTACCGACTGCCTAATGTGGCTTGTTCCTTTCTGTTCTTCCTCCTTCTGTATTTTTCACATGGGCTGATTCTGCAGGAGATATAGGTAGAGTGTTCAATAAGTGGTGTGGCTTGAGTTAATAAGTGGTGTCACAGGATTGACATACAATCTCTCAAATCTCTGAACTTTGTCTTTTTAAAAATATATTTTATTTATTTTTAGAGAGAGGAGAAGAGAGGGAGAAGCAGATGGAGATGGAGATAAATATTGATCAGTTGCCTCTTGTGCTGAACCCGCAACCCAGGCATGTGCCCTGATGGGGAATCAAATCGGCAACCTTTCTCTTTGTGGGATGATGCCCAACCAACTGAGTCATATTGGTCAGGGCTTTTTTCTGTTTTTCAAAAAGTTTTTGTTTTTCAATTACAGTCGATGTACAATATTATGCTAATTTTAGGTATACAACATAGTGTTTACACATTTATATAACTTACAAAGTAATCACCCTGGTAAATCTAGTGCCCATCTGACACAGTACGTTGTTATTGTGATAGTATTGACTATATATTCTCTAAGCTGTACTTTAAATCCCCGTGACTATTGTGTAACTACCAATTTGTACTTCTTAATCCCTTCCCCTTTTACCCACCCTCCCAATCCTCCTCCGATCTGGTAACCATCAAAACATTCTCTGTATTGCCCTGGCCAGGTAGCTCTGTTGGTTATAAAGCATCGTCCAGATATGCCAAGGTTGCAGTTCAATCCCTTGTCAGAGCACATAGCAGAATCAGTCAATGAATGCATAAATAAGTGAAACAACAAATAAATGTTTCTCTCTCTAAAATTCGATAAATTAAAAAAAAGAAACTACGAAATTGGTGGAAAAAAAAAAGGTTCTCTGTATGTATGAGTTTGCTTCTCTTTTGTTTGTTTATTTTGTTTTTTAGACTCCACATATAAGTGAAATCATATGGCATTTTTTTTCTCTGTCTGACTTATTTCATTTAGCACAATACTCTCTAGGTCCATTCATGTTGTTGCAGATGGCAGGATTTCATTCTTTTTATGGCTGAGTCATATTCCATTGTATATACACATCCCCTCTTCTTTATCTATGCATGTATTTATGGACATTTAGGTTACTTCCATATTTCCTTCTAGATATTTATCTGAAGAAGCCCAAAACACAAATTTGACAAGACATACGTATGCATATGTTCATTGCAGCATTATTTATAATGTGCCAGTCAACTTCTATATGTCTTTTGATTGGAACATTTACTCCATTTACTTTGAAAGTAATTGATTTATATGTAGTTATTGCCATTTTATTATTGATATTTTTACTATATTCATTGCAGCATTCTGTATTATAAATAATTCTGCAATGAACATATGGATGCATATGTCTTTTCAAATTAGCATTTTGGGCTTCTTCAGATAAATATCCAGAAATAGAATTGCTGGGCCCTTCTTTGTTTCTTGTTACAGCCTCTGTTTTAAAGCCTATTTTCCTTTGCTACTCCAGTTTTTGTTTTTGTTTTCAATCTCATGAAATATCTTTTTCCATCCCTTTGCTTTCAGTCTGTGTGTTTCTTTTGATCTGAAGTGAGTCTTTTATAGACACCATATTTAAGGGTCTTGTTTTCTTATCCTTTCAGCCTTCGTATGTCTTTTGATTGGTGCATTTACTCCATTTACATTTAAATTTTTCCTACTTTATTATTTTTTTTAATCCTCTCTTGAGGAATGTTTTTATTGATTTTAGAGAGAGAAAAGGGATACAGAGAGAGATTGGTGGGGGAGCAAGACATCAATCAGTTGCCTCCTGTAGGTTCCTGACAAGGTATCAAACCTGCAACTTAGGTATGTGCCCTGACCGGGAATCAAACCCTCAGCCTCTTGGTGTATGGGATGACACCCCAACCAACTGATCCTCCTGGCTAGGGCTACTCTATTTACATTTAAAGTGATTGGTAGATATGTAGTTATTGCCATTTTTCTTCTTTGCTCCTTTTTCTTAAAGAAGTCCCTTTCACATTTCTTATAATACTGCTCTGGTGGTGACAAACTCCTTCATCTTTTTATTGTTTGGGAAGTTCTTTATCTGTCCTTCAATTCTAAATGACAGCTTTGCTGGGTAGAGTAATCTTGATTGTACGTATTTGCTTTTCATCACTCTGAGTATTTGGTCCAGTCCCTTCTGGTATACAAACTTTCTGTTGAGAAATCAGCTGATGAGATCAATATTTTATTTTATTTTTATTTTTATTTTTATGTTTATTTTTTGATAGTACATTTATTAAACCTGGGGACAGTGAAGCAAGGAAGGCCTTAAGATAGGATAAACAACAGGAAAGCCTAGGCGGGGCTGCTTTGGCTCTCTAGAAATGTTGCAGGGAAAAGCAGCCTCGGCGGGGCTGCTGTGGCTCACTGGGAAGTTAGAGGAAAGGAGGCCTTGGAGACAGGTTCAGGGGTTAGCCCGGGAGGAGCTGCCCCTTGCCCACTCCTCCCCTGCCTGCAAGTCTTGTGGGGACCCTTGGAGTTAAGGAGATTCATGCCTGAGAGGGGAGAAGAGGGGGAAGGGAAAGGTGTGGGTGTCCTCCCAGGAGAGGGAGCACACATTGAACTTTGTCTTTTTACTGGGTCTCTTACACGACTTACAACAACTATAGTTGCTTACGTATTTTTCCCATTTCCTTTGGTAGACTATGAAAACCTTACTGATTTTCCATCCTTCTCAGCCCATAGATCATTGCTTCTCTCTTCAGCAGATTCCATGTAGCTATTTTGTTTGATTAACTGACATTTTCCATGTGTAAAATATTCATTCCACAGCATTCATTTAATAAATATTTATTGAGTACCTGCTGTGTGTCAGAAGAGGATGGTAAAACAAACAAACAAAAAAAAAAAAACAACAAAAGAGCTAAGTCCCTGTACTTAGGAAGCTTACATTTTGGTGAAAGACAAACAAGTGAGACATGCACAAAAAATCAAGTGGTTTTAAGTACTACGAAGAAAAATAAAGCTGGGAATAGAGAGTGACAAAAGGGTTCACCAAAATACCGAAGGCTGGTCAGGGAAGGGCTCTCTGAGAATGTGACGTTTGAGCAGACCCTGAATGAAGTGAGGGAGCAAGCCATGTGGGTATATGGAGGCAGAGAGTTCCAAGGATGTAGCAAATGCAAAAGCCTGGAGGTGGGAATATGCACCAGAAATGCATGGAGGCCAGCGTGGCTGGCACAGCGTGAGGGGAAGGCGTGCCAACTTGTGCCCACAGCACAGTGAACGCTTGTGACTACGTGCTCCTCCCCTGTACCTGCAGTTCCACTCCAGCTGAATTGTGTGCTTTGTGGGTCCTTTGTGTTTTTTCCCTAAACCTGTGTAAGGCACTTCTGCTTGCTGTTGATACTATATTATTTAATAAGATAGTATGGAAAACGATGAAATATGAGCACACAAAAAAGAGGGTGACTCTTGCTATGAAAACTAAGTTGAAAATCAGAAATACTTGTTGAATATGAGTACTAAGACATACTGCTATTTAGTTCATTATGAGCAAGACAGTGATAAAAGCCTGGGCTCAAAATCCCTCGAAATATAAAAGGACTCGGTACTCAGATTGTTCTACAGGTGTTCCACTTTAAAGAAACCCAAACTGGAAATCTTAGATCATACGTTATGTGTGTGGTTGGTTTATGTAAGAACATGATGCTCTATGCCACTGAATACATCCATCACCGAAGGCAAGGCCTTGGCCCTACATTATTATACAATCGTTTCCGCATTCCAGGAAATCACAAGTTGTCCCAGGACTATCTTCTAAATGACTTTCAACCTCCCTTCCCCCTTTTCTTTACTGCCAACTCTGTGGTTCAGGCCACTCTGACTGCTTGCTTAGAATACTGCAGGGTTCTCCTCACCAGTCTCTGCCTTCAATCCCCTCATGGTCCGTGCCACTTAGCACACTTCTGCAACAGTAAATGTGATCGTGTTACTTTTCGGTAAAATTAAGAGGAATTCTAAACCCCCACCTTTAAGTCTCAGCTTAGAAGGCACTTGTCTTAGGAAGCCTTCCCCGAACACCTGCCCCTGTAATGGGTTAGACATGCCCCGCAGCCCTGCCGCTGCATCACTCTCACTCGCAAGACCTCCAGCGCTTCCCTGTCAGCGTTCACCTGCCCCTGGGTGTTGTAGGGCCATTATCCTCTGTGTAACCCCTGACTGTGAGCCCTGGAAGGGCAGTGACTAGGTCTCTCACTGGCTTAGCGTAGGAACTGAGTAAATATTTGTTGACTGACTGAATGAATGAAGATCCCATTAGAACCCTTTTTTTCTGCCATCAGATCATCAGTCACTGTCCTCCATCTATAGGAGTTTGGAGTTTGCACCTTAAAAGTGACCTCAGGAGGGAACAGGCATTCTCGTGCATCATGAGTGGGAATGCCACATGGTGTACCTCTAATAGCGGGGAATTCGGCAATATGTAGCAAAATGAGAACCCTCTGATCCAACTGTCACAGTAATGATTCTATGAGCCTATCCCAAAGACAGACTGGCAAAAAGATGCAAAGATATATGAGGTACTTTTTTGTAGCACTACTCACAATAGCAGAAGACTGGAAACAGCCTCAAAATCCACATACTCTTAGGGAGCTTGGAATACTCTTACGGGACATTCATGCAGTGGAGGGCCATAAAAGCAATGTAGAGGTTCAATGATAATGCTGCGGATCCAGCTCAGTGTGTATTACCAAGTGAAAATTGCAGGGTGTGGAAGAGGGCATATAATACATTACATCTTAAGTACCAGGAATAGAATTGTGTGTGTGTGTGCGCGCGCGTGCGCACACACTGCTTTAAGAAAGAACAATGTAAAGGTAAACCAAAATATTTATGCATGGGGGAGAGAGAATAGGGAGAGGAAGGGACAAGGATGGAAGGTCTTGTTTTGTTGTTTTCACTTTAGAAGCATGTAAAGGTTTATTAATTGTAAAACTTAAAAAGAAGGATAAGTAAACGTTGCCGTGAGGGAAGGACCTGTTGGCTGCAGCAGTGCTCATGTTCCTGGTTAATTTGAAGTTGTGGGTCCTCTTTTTACCAGGACAGGGACGGGAAGGCGGGCAGGACACACAGAGCGGTAGCTCCGTTTATATCGCTGGACTCATGCCTGCCAGGGTCAGGGCGCAGCAGCAGGCCAGAAACCTCTGTTGATCTCCTCTTGCCTCTCAATGCCGGTCACATCTCTCTGACCACTGGCCACCAAGCTGAATCAGAGCTCAGGCCGAGTAGTCAGTGAGCCCATTAAAACCTGCCTCCACATTTCTCCTTAATTTTCTTTTGCCGTAGCTCCATCTTGCCATCTCTCATGCAGTGGTTTCCCCCTGAACATCCTGAGCTTCTTTCCAGGCCTTCCCCGCCCCTGCCCCCGCCCGGGCCCTCATTCCATTTCTAAACAGCTGCATCCCTCATATCCTTTTCAGTCCTACCTTAACCCCTGCCCCATGACTCCTCTCAAAACCATTACACCACCCCAAATCTCAAATTTGCCTTTAGAGAATCAGAAGTTAGGTTCTCACTGGGCTTGTGAAGCCGAAGGTCCTTTTTGCAGCACTTGACTAATAAGCAATGCAGAGAGCTTGGCAGTGACGGAGCGCTGGATTTCTCAGGCAGGGGCCTTTGGAACAGATGTGGGGCCCATGCCAGCGCTGCCTCAGTGACAATGAAATGGATTTTCAACATGAACAAATGGGACATTATCATCTGTCACATTTAGCGTGTTTGTAGCTGGTTAGGGGCACGGGGAGGAGAGCGGGCAGGGGTGTAACAGCTGCAGAGAGAAGATTACAGGAAGTTTGGAAATTTTGAATATTACCATTTTGTTTCTGCTTTCCAGATGCTCGGTCAGGCAGCTCGAAATATGGTACTGCAGGAAGATGCCATCTTGCACTCAGAAGATGTAAGAAATCATTTCTTTTATGATTTGGGTTTATATACATAGTTTATGTGGCTACAGGAAGTGAAATGTTCTACTTTTTTTTCAATGCAGAGTTTGAGGAAAATGGCAATAATAACAACACATCTTCAATACCAGTGAGTATGCCCTCTCTGCTGACTACTTGCTACAAGATCTTTGTCCTTGGGCTGCTAAGTGTTGCCTTGATGCTTCTGCTCATTTTCCTGTGGAGGCAGGAGTTGGGAGGACAGGTGGGGTTCAAGGGTGAGTCCCCTCTGGAAAAGATGTCCAAGGTTGCAGACGGTGGGGCGAAGGTGAGATCAGGAGCGGGGGCCGCCTTTTGTGACCCTTTCTGTGTTGGTATGAGGGCATCTCAGAGGAAGAGACTGTAAGCCCCATGAGGGCAGGGCGCACGCCAGGCCATGCTAGCGCCGTGCTTGCACCCAGGAGGCACTTAATCCGTATTTGTTGATTGTCTGTGCTTGAGCTTTCTCCTGGGGAGTCAAGTGTAACTGTGACCTGCGTCCTACTTTCCCAAAGGTGGCCCAGCCCTCCCTTCGTGTAAGTCAGCCAGGAGATTTTGAGATGTAAAGACACCTTCTGTATTGTAATGTTGCATAAAATTATAACTCAATTAGCTTTTCATCTTATTTCATTGTTTCATATTTTATGTAGTTGATATTATATTTATGTACCTGTTGGGAAAGTATGGTTGGGAATTTAATTCTTGATATTTAAATAACTAGATGTTCATTCTTTGGGTGCATATGAATCAGTTATGTGACCATTTGACTCCACATACTCTGCAGACTGAATTTGAGTTAGGCATGTAGTTTCTTGGACCACATCCCACACTCTGTGACAGAGTATTGTTACCTCTTTAGGTTTAGAATCCATCTTTTCAGCAGCTCTGCACTCAGATCATGAACAGGTTCCATAGCACAAACCTAGGATAGGATGGACAGAAATATCGAATGTGGCATAAGCTGGAAATTTGTTCTGCCTTTATATATACCTGGTCACAAATAACTTCTAGTTCACTGAGTTTTCTTATATTTATTTTCCTCTTTCCTTTTCTGATTTAGGCAAGAAGCTATTCAGAAGAAGTAAGTAATGCCACAGCGAGGGGAGCGGGCGGCCACCCAAAGCAGGCTAGCGGGAGCTATACTGCTGGGCCCAGGATCAGCGCAGAACTGGCTGACACATGCCCTGAAATTGACATACACTGTGGGGTAGCTCATTTGGGATATAAAGAATACGGTATATTTCAAAGGCATGCACTGCTGGGAAAGGCATTCCTAAAGTTACAGGGTATAGAGACCAACCTTAAGAAAATATTTTTAGCTCTGACTGGTGTGGCTCTGTGGGTTGGGCATCTTCCAGCAAAGTGAAGGGTCACCAGTTTGGTTCCTGGATGGGGGCACGTGCCAGAGGCAACCTATCAATGTTTCTCTCCCTCCCGTTTTCCCTCCCTTCCCCTCTCTCTACAAAAAATTTTTTTGAAAGAAAACTACATTGATGATAATCATTGAGTAAATGTGCTAAAGTTATTAAACAGCCTCTTTTTAAAATTTTTTTTGAGAGAGAGAGGAGAAGGGAGGGAGAGGAACATTGATCTGTGAGAGAAACATCAGTTGGGTGCCTCTCGTAGGCCCCCAACCCAGGGACCCGGCCACAACCCAGGCGGGGCCATGATCAGGGATAGACCCAGCAAACTTTCGGTTTGAGGGAGGACATTCAACCCACTGAGCCACGCCCCTCAGGGCCAGCCTTGTTTTTTTTTTAATGGATTGACTCTATCCCTTGCAATATTGTTTACACTACTAATTTGGCTTTACAGACCTTTTTCTCTTAGTTTAAAAACTCTGGGGCCCCTAGTAGACCAATGTACATTTTGATTTAGCTTCAATGATACTTATACATTAAAGTATAAATAATTTGCAAAGAGATGTCTTTTTAAAAAATTTTTTTAAAAACCTCACCTGAGGTCATGCTTATGGATCTTAGAGAGAGGAGAAGGGAGGGGAGGTGAGAGGAAGAGAAACATTGATGTGAGAGAAAAACATCCATCTGTTACCTCTTGCACGCGCTCTGACCTGGGATGGAACCCGCAACCTAGGCATATGCCCTGACCGAGAATCAAACCTGCGATCTTTTCTCTAATTTCTAGTGTTGAGCAGTCATCGGATCTACAGGACCAGCTGAATCATCTGTTGAAATAGAATGGCTTATAAGAAGGCTTTGCCTGATACTGAGGAGGAAATATCTACCACACAATGCTGTGGGTTTGATTTTCCATTTTCTTCTCCAAAAATTAAGTTAGAAAAGGTCTGTGATGATGTACAGTTTCTCCTGAAAAGAAGCTAGGTGGTTGAATTTTGGAAGCACTTCTTGGATCAGACTAACCCATGTTCTTCTTGAATTTTTAAGTTGCTCTATTGTTTTAAGGTGCTATATTATTTTGATGTTAAAGCAAAATTAAAAGATGTCTTAGTTATTCCCAAACAACTTTAATGTGAAAAGCTATGTTGTCTAAATGTGATTCTAAAACAGACAACAGTAGTGTTTTAAATTCAGACATGGAGCTTCTGTTGTGAACATAGAATGATTAATATTCTTTCTAAAGAATTTTTTCTTTTAATCATAAGTTCAGAAGATATTTTAATTTCCTCCTCAGAATGGTGATGGGTACTTGTTTTCTTTTCTAGTAACTTGGGAGATACTTATTTTATTCATTATAGCAAATATGTAAATGAAAATTAGGCAAATTGTATCCTATCTGGCCAGCTGCAAACTCCTGCCTTGACCTGCATTCCTAGGGTTTCTTTGTTGTTGTGACTCCTGATTATGTGGCCTTGGGTTTATTTTGTAATATTGCTAGTAATCAGCAGATTCACTTGTGTGACATTGTCAAATGCCAAGGCAGTTGAATCACTGTGAGTGATTGCAGCGTAGGAGTGTGCCTTGGGGAAAACCTTATGTTTGTAGACATTTATCTATGTTCCTTGAATTCCTCTTGTTAAATGGCATTGCCATTGTATATAGTTAAGCGTGACTGTCTTTACTCTGAATTTGAAATGGGACTTTCTCCTGTTCCACTTGAGTTCTTACTTTACTAAGGGATTGGGAGAAATCTGACATAAGAAAATGAAGTTTTCACTGGAAGGAAAAGAAAATGAGAGTCCAATTTAATTCATATTATATGTCATCAAATTGACTAATCATATCAGATTGCATTTATCCTTCACTGTGCATATACATGTTGACTTAAGGTTAAAAAAAATGAGACATGAAGGAATTCACTTTTACATTTATTTTATATGCTTTTATTACAATTATTAAATATAAACAAGCTCAGTTTAACTTAAATAGAAGGATTGCAGACTTAGAGCAAATGTCATATTAAGAGTACAACATTTGAAGTATTATCTGAGGATATTACTGTCACTGTTTCTATTCAGTGTTTTTTTGGTGGCAATGCCTAGGACAGAAATTAAAAATAAGTGTAACTATAGCAATGAAGGGACAAAATTATTATTATTGTCATATGGTAGGATTATCTACTTAGAAAATCTAAGGACTGATTTTTTAAAAAAGGTCTCCAATTTAGAAAGCAAAAGTCTACAACCATCTAAATATCTAAGTACCAAAGAAATACTTAAAATGAAAAACAAATTAAAATAAAAGTATGTTCTATCATGCTGGGACAAATATGAAAAGGCAGTGATTTCTTACATTGTATTTGAAAAAGTAAGTTTCACAATCAAAATGTTAATGGTAAATGAGATTATTTAATGTAAGGATAAAATTTACATTAAATAATAAAAACCAGGAGGGAGAGGGGGGATGGGAACAGGGGAAAGTGGTGGGGGGAAGGCGGAGACCAATGTATTTGGAAAAATAAATTAATTAATTTAAAAAAAAGGTAGAGAAAAAAATTGAATCTGAAAAACCAAATAAACAGACAAGCAGAACAGAAACAGAATCGTAGATACAGAAAACATTTTTATGGTTGCCAGAGAGGGGTGGCGAGGGTCAGACAAGAAAGGTGAAGGAATTAAGAAGTCCAAATCGGTGGTTACAAAATAGTCATGGCGATGTGAAGTACAGCATAGGAAATAGAGTAGCCGAAAACATATGCATGACCCATGGACATGGACAACAGGGTGGGGATTGCCCGAGGGAGTCGGTGGGGGGGGGTGTGCGCTGGATAGAGGGCAAAAGGGGAAAAATTGGGACAACTGTAATAGCATAATCAATAAAATATAATTTAAAAAACAAACAAAAAATAATAAAAACCTAGTAGTATTGAATTTAGTCATTTTGAACACCATAATGCCAAACTGCATGAAAGAGAAGTAGCCAGAAATGTGAGAACAGACAAATATAAACATAATTTGATAGTTATTAAATATTTTATTTATTTTTTAAAGAGAGGGAAGGGAGGGAGAAAGGGAGAGAAACCTCAATCAGTTGCTGTCACACTGCGTGGGGGGCGCGGGTGCAGGGGGGCGGCTATAGGGGTGCGCCGCTGAGGGGGAGCGCTGCAGAGAGCGCAGCGCTCCCTGAAACCTGAGGGAAACCAGCTGGAGCCCGCTGAGGCGGGAGCAGGGCTCTGAAACCCGCAGAGCCCATCCCGGGGTTGTCACGGATGAGGGGGAATAAACACAAAATGTTGCAAACACTTCTCTGTTTGCCTGGAGAGCAGACGGGCACTTCCCTCCCACTAGAGAAGGCTGTGGCACATCCCCCTAGTAGGGAAGGCACTGTCGCCCTTTGTTCCATGGCTTTTATTGAAAAACTTATCAATAGTCTAGGCAACAGGAATGCATACATGCACTCGTTTCATTAGCATGTTAAGGTTCACAGAGAATAGATACCTTTAAGAAAACGAGTGACTGGAATTTACTGAATTACATGGGTCTGAGAGGAGACTAGTCTAAACAAAAGAGAATGAATACAAGGGCAAGCGCCTTAATGATAAAGGATAAGGGGTGTAAATAACGTGAAGGTCCTTCGCAGCATGAGCTGACCAGAGATATGAGGGAGGAACAGAGCTCACTGTATAAAGAATTTACTTTTAGGCCTGATTACCCTGGCAACCGCCAGATCTGATTTAGGGCTGTTTTTCCTGCACTGTTAGCCAGGCAGGAACCACCAAGGGATAAGGAGACTGCTTCTCGGCTGTAATGAGGACTCTGGCTGTGTCCAAGCCAAGCCGAGAGGTGCGGGGGCCTCTTTGCCCCTTCTCCGTGTCCCCCAATTTCTTATCTGCTGCCCATATCGGCCAATTCCCGTCTTAGGTTGCCCCTCCCCCGAGGGGTCTTACCCGCCCTTGGCAGGGACCATCCCAAGGCAAAGCAAAGGGGCAGGGGTTTGCCCCGGGGAAACAGGTCATGTGTCCTCAGGAGCCTGTTTCTCCAAGGCCTCCTGATTATTTCCAGCCTTGGGGCCCTCCAGGCTGTTGGCAGGGTTATAGCTCCTGAAACCAGGCCCTGCGTTTCCCAACAAGTTGCTTCTCACAGGCGCCCAGCCAGAAACCTGGCTTGCACCCCAGACATGTGCCCTGACCGGGAATTGAACCAGGAACCCTTCAGTCCATAGGCCAGCACTCAACCCAATGAACCACACCAGGTAGGGTGACAGCTTGTTTCTTATAGAAATAGACAGGTTACATAGAATTAAATGGTAATCAAACATATGGAAGCCAAAACTACTTCTTTGAATAAATCTGGGTTGTAGAGGATATGTTGGAGGGATAATATTTTTAAACTAATGAAATTTCAAATTCTATGCTATAAACTTTATGTGATGATACCAGAGCAGTTTTATAAAGAGAAAAATATGCTTTAAATCTGTGTATTAAGAGTAAGGGTAGAAATAAATGTTTCCTTTTTGTTAAGGAGTTTGTGGTTAGAATTTAGAAAGAAAACAAAAGAAATCAAAATGGAACAAGAAAACCAAGCATGAATGACAAAAATTTGAAAAGCATATGAAACCATTAATTGGTTCTTATAGGTAAAAATTGTCAGCTTAATAATTAAAGTACAAATTAATAAATTTATATTTACATTGAAAATGTATAAAAGATATCAATTAGGTTTGGAAAGAGTTACCTGTCAGCTTGATGCAAAAAATTTGATTACTGGTATCAAAATGTGTGGCTTTTAAAAGAATATAATACTACAAAACTGACATTTAAAAGAGCGTATGTCAAGATTTGTTGGAGAATTAAGCCACAAGTTGTCAAAAGTAACCAATTAGAATGTCATTTGCTTGTGATGGCTTTCCTGAGACTTTTCCATATACTGCAAAAGTATAGAGAATGATAATAAGATATCTGATTCATTTGCTGAACTAATGTGGTTTTCGTGAAAAAAAATAAAAAGGATAACATGAGAAAATTTAGGAGATTCTTAATTATGAACATAAATGCAAAAATCCTAATAAAATCTCAGAAAAATTTAGTAGAGAAATATTTTGGAGAATTGCTAAAATAATTTCAGAATTACAAAGTTGATATAGCAGCTGCAAAACACATTACATTAAAACTCAGCAAAATCATATATTACTGTAATATATACCAAAAAGGCATTTGAAAGAATTCAACTTCTATTTCTTATTAAAATTAAAAAAATTTGCCCTGGTTGGTGTGGCTCAGTGCATTGAGTGCCAGCCTCTGAACCAAAGGGTCTCTAGTTTGATTCCCAGTCAGGGCACATGCCTGAGTTATAGACCAGGTCCCCAGTGGGGCGTGCATGAGAGGCAACCACACATTGATGTTTTTCTCCCTCTCTTCCTCCCTCCTTCCCCTCTCTCTAAAAATAAATAAAATCTTTTTAAAAATAAAATTAAAAATTTTATTTGTAAAAGAGTATGTTTTAAAATCTAAGAACCAACATATAACATTTGGTGAAGGGGAAAGAATCAGAACCCTAGCATATTAGAGCAGTATGAGGCCTCAAAAATGATTAAATTTTATCCCCATGTTTCGCAGATGAAAAACCAAAGCCAGGAAGATGAAATGACTTACCTAAGGTCACTGAGCTTAAGAAGGTCTTTTAACTACTAGTTTAGCTCTCTATTTTGTAACTTTCCTTATAAATAAAAACAAGGGTTTTCTAGTATTTATTTCTAGTATTTCTATTATTTCTAGTATTTAACATTTACATAAAGGAAAGGATGTTGGAAGTGAGTGAATCCAGTCTGTCCCAGCTCTGCATCTCTGGCCAGCAGACACCTAGTTCCTGCTTGAATGCTTCCAGTCTTTGGGGAATCCTTTACTCAGGGATGTCGGCCACTTTGGAAAGCCGTACTTCCTGAATGATGTTTCTATGCACTGAACCAAATGCTGACTTTCTGAACTACCCTGTAATTGTCAGACTTGTATATCCCAAGGTGGGATGTGTGGAGGTACACACAAGGCCATCCTTGGAGGTAAAGGAAGAAACCATGAAAATTTGTAAGTATGTTTATTTTTCAACTTAAAAAAGAAAATTAGCTTTTGCTAATTTAAAATATGGCTTGATAGCAGAGCTCTAGTTTGGCCTAAAGAGAATACTGATCTACATAGTGTACCTTTCATTTAGCAGGGATGATATTAAACAACAACAACATCACCAACAACAGAAAACTATAGGTAAAACACTGACCGATCAGAATGAATGATAGCCACAAGCAGTGTGGTCCAGCAGCAGCCCTGCACACTAGATCTTGAGGGAAAACTGGGAAGGACTGAATGAATTGATAGTGATTTGCTTTATTGCAATTTATCTGTGTGCGGTTAAGTGGGTTTAAGGCTTATGAAATGATTCTTATGAATAACCACTAAGTGGAGATAATATAATAGAGCAAGCACAAGGGAACAAGTGGAAATGAGAGGGCCTTTTCCTTAATCTCCCACTAATCTGACCCTTCAGGATAATAAAGATGCCGTTTTAACAAGGAGTGAGAAAGCGGTTTTCTAAAGGAACTAATTTTATGGAGAGAGTATTTTGTAAACTAATATTTAAGAGAGTTTCATCATTATGTGATTGCCAAAAAAAAAAAGATACCTATAAAAAACACTCATTTTTTTTTACATACTTCATAGTTGGAAATTTATAAATTTTTCCATGGGTTTAATTTGTTAAGGAAATAATAATACAACACCTTCCTATTATTTAACAACTAGCTGACATTAGGGAAGATTGTTATTGGCAGACGAAATTAAAAATGAGTATCATTTGGCCCTGGCTGGGTAGCTCAGTTAGTTAGAGTGTTATCCCAATACGCAAGGATGTGGGTTTTCCCCCTGGCCAGGGCACATACAAGAATCAACCAATCAATGCATAAATAAATGGAACAACAAATTGATGTTTCTCTCTCTCGCTCCCATCAATAAATTTTTAAAATGAGTATAATTTAGGAAAGGCTATCCTAGATGTCCTTTCACTTTGAACCCTGTATCTCCTTACTCTATCAAAGGACAGATATGCTTGTTAGAACCACAAAAGGAAATAAGATACACAAATGTAAGTGTGGAAGAAAAGTAAATAAATACAACCTTCTGTAAGATGAAATGATAATACCCAGCAGACACACAAGTGAATTGATCAAAAATTACTAGAGGTTAAGAATGAATGGAGCAAAAGTTGCTTCCCCAAATAAAATTCAAAATTGATCAAGAACTGCTGCATATTGTATTGAATCCAATTCTATGACATTCTGGCAAAGGAGAGAGAACAGATCTGTGGTTTTTTCTGGGGTGAGGGGAGGTACGAACAAAAAAGGGGTTATGTACTAAACCTGGCAAGATCGAGGGGGTGGGGGTGGGGAGCACATGGCAGGCCTGACAAGCTCAGTGACTGAAAGAAACCACAGAGGATGGTTGGATAAAAAATTCCTAGCTGGGATGTCATAGGAGGCAGTCACTCCAAACCTAGAGCTTCCTTAGCAAAGATCAATCTTTGCCTTAAGTGAGTCCTGTCTTTTCTTATGTATCTGGGATAATAAACCTTTGAAATGTCAGAGTGATTTTCCTTTCTTTTTGTTAAAATGTTTAAGATGGTTTTATGTTACGTATATTTTGCCACAATTTATTTTTTTAAAGGTTTTATTTATTTATTTTAGAGGGGAAGGAAGGGAGAAAGAAAGGGAGAATAACATTGATATGAGAGAGAAATGTCGACCAGTTGCCTCTCCTATGCCCCCTTTCTGGGGACCAAACACGAAATCCAGGCATGTGCCCTGACCAAGAATCGAACCTGTGACCTTTCAATTTGCAGGACAATGCCGAACCAAGCCACACTGGTCAGGATTGGAATAATTTTCTTTTCTTGAAAACACAACTGCAGGCACTAGAGCACAAGACCACCAGAACAGGATACCACAAAACCCTTCATTGACATCATGTTCCCTGCATACCATCTCTAGGTACTATAAATGCTAATTATTAAATATTCTGTACCCACCAATGTAAAAGCAGTATGTGTTTCTCCGTTTTGCTTTTTATCCATTCTAGAGATTTCCCCATTTTGCTTTCTCCTGCCTCCTTAATCTACCACCAGTAGATTTCAGGTATCTTTCTTATGTTCTCTACTTTGATTCTAAATTCATGAAAGGAACTCAAAACTGCCATTCTGAGGAGCATTTTCCCAGTCTATTGAGATCTGTCCCTGGGCATGTCATCAAAAACATGGCTCACATAAACTCTTATAAAACTTTTCTATAGGTTTGGACATTCTTTCTTCAACAGAGAGGCTTTTCTTTTCTAATTTTTCTTTTTTCTCCCCTTTATTCTTCTCTACCCTGCACTGCCCCTCCTTCCAGCATACCGCCCCCCCACCCCTTAGTTCATGTCCATGAGTTGTACATATAAGTTCTTTGGCTTCTCTATTTCCTATACTTCTCTTAATCCCTCCCTGCCTATTTTGTGCCTACTGTTTATGCTGCTTATTCCCTGTGCCTTTCCCCCCATTCTTCCCCGTCTCCCTCACCTCTGATTTCTGTTTCTATGATTCTGTTCCTCTTCTAGTTGGTTGCTTAGTTCTTTTTTGTTTGGGGGTTTTTTTAGGTTCAATTGTTGATGGTTGTAAATTTGTTGTCATTTTACTGTTTGTAGTTTTTGATCTTCTTTTTCTTAGATAAGTCTTTTTAACATTTCATATAAGAAGGGCTTGGTGATCGTGAACTCTTTTAACTCTACCTTATCTGGGAAGCACTTTACCTGCCCTTACATTCTAAATGATAGCTTTGCTTGGATAGAGTCATCTTGGATGTAGGTCCTTTCTTTCATGACTTTGAATACTTCTTGCCAGCCCCTTCTTGCCTGCAAGGTTTCTTCTGAGAAATCAGCTCATAGTTTTATGGGAACTCCTTTGAAGGTAACTGTCTCCTTTTCTCTTGCTGCTTTTAAGATTCTCTCCTTATCTTTAATCTTGGGTAATTTAATTATGATGTACCTTTGTGCTTCCATGGGTCCAACTTCTTTGGGACTCTCTGAGCTTTCTGCATCTCCTGGAAGTCTATTTCCTTGGCCAGATTGGGGACATTCTCCTTCATTATTTTTTCAAATAAGTTTTCAATTTCTTGCTCTTCCTCTTCTCCTTCTGGCACCCCTATGATTCAGCTGTTGGAACATTTAAAGTTTCCCTGGAAGTTCTTAAGCCTGTTCTCATTTTTTGAATTCTTGTTTCTTCATTCTGTTCTGGTTGAATGTTTATCTCTTCCTTCTGCTCCCAGTTGTTGATTTGAGTCCCAGTTTCCTTCCCTTTACTGTTGACTCCCTGTATATTTTTCATTTCACTTTGCACAGTGTTCACTTTTTCCTCCACTTTTGTGACCATACTCAACCAATTCAGTGAGCATCCAGATTACCAGTGTTTTGAACTGGGCATCTAATACGTTGCCTATCTGTTCATTGCTTAGTTCTATTTTCAAAGCTTTGATCTGGTCTTTCATTTGGGCCATATTTCTTTGTTTCAGTGCACCTGTTACATTGGAAGGGGTGGCGACTTAGGTATTTGCCAGGGTGGGACAACCCAGGTCGCTGAGTTGTGATGCCTTGTGTGGGGGAGAGATCAGAGAGGGAACAGTGCTCCTTGCTCGGTTTTCAGTGGGCTTTCAGTCACTTCCCCCGCTACCCACAAGCAAATTGGGCCCTTCTAGTGCTGATTCCTGGGTGGGTGTGTTTTTGTACGTTCTAGAACCCCGTGGGTCTCTCCAATGAACTCTCCTGCGAGGCTGGGAGTTTTTCCTGCTGCCGCAACCCCTACAGGTTTTTTACCTCCGGAGGTTTTGAAGCTCTCTTTTCCTGCCCTGGAACCCTGGATTGTGCGGTCTGTCTCACTCCCCTGCTGTTCATCACGGTTTATCTGCATGCAAATGCGGGACTGCCTGGTCCTCCAGCCACTGCCTTGCCACGCATCCTCTCCTCCTGCCTGCCCGTCTGCACCCCTCCTACTGGCCTGGATGAATGTTTCTTCTTTAACTCCTTGGTTTTCAGGCTTCCATGCAGTTCAATTTTCTGGCAGTTCTGGTTATATTTTATTTTTAAATTTGTTGTCCTTCTTCTGGTTGTGAGAAGAGGCAAGGTGTACCTACGCCTTCATCTGGGCCAGAAGTCCAGAGAGGCTTTTAGTACAAAGGAGCAAGAAGAAACATTTTGGGGCAAGAGGACTATTGTAAGACTTCACAGAAATGTACAGTAAAGAAAGGTAAATTTTGCCCTGGCCTGTGTGGCTTAGTGGGTTGGGCATCTTTCCATAGGCGAAAGGTTGCCAGTTCCATTCTCTGTCAGGGTGCATACCTGGGGTGCGGGTTTGGTCCCCAGTCGGGGCTTGTTTGGGAGGCAACCAGTCCATGTTTCTCTCTTGCATCTATGTTTCTCTCCCTCTCTTTCTCCCTCACTTCTCCTCTCTCTAAAAATAAATAAATACAATCTTTAAAAAAGGGTGAATTTTACCGAATATAAATTACATCTTAATAAATCTGACTTTAAAAAATAGATTATGAAAAGGTGAGTTCATTTCTGAAATGGGCAAAAATCATTATATATGTGGGTGTTCTTTTAAGTCAGAATATGAGATTTATAAAGTGAAAATCACAGTGCGGAATAAAGAAAGATAGTAATTAATATTAATAGCCTCTTCCTGGTTGTAAAGGCTGAAAATAGCCAAGATGCCACTGGGCCCAGCAGGGCCAGAGCGTGGAGTGAGTCTGTGCTCAAGCCTTGGCCTGGAAGCGGTCCAGGGCGGGCGGCCGGCAGAGGCTGGGTGCTGGCTTGGAAGTCCACCCTGCTCAGGCCTGCCTGCCTGCCCTGGGATGGGGCCGTGGGTGAGCTCAGTCTCTGGAGCTGGCTTCGGGGGACTGGAGTCCTGGAATCTGGAGACCCAGCAGACAGTAAGTGCGCCACTCCTTGCCTCCTGGCCCAGGCCCCCAGCTTCTTTCCCTGACCCCTCCTCCACCCACCCACCCTCAACACTCGGACCTACCATCCTAGTCTGCCTCTTAACCCACTCCTTGATTCCACTGCACCCTTTTCCCTAGGCTCATGCTTATACCCTTTGCTTTCAGCCACCTTTCCCCACTTTGGGCTGTGTGCTCTCCTCTCCCCTTACCAAAATCTGGAAGGACTTGCAGGTGAAAGCAGCAAGGAATGGCCAAAGCTATTGCCTAGGCTGTGTGGGAGCCCTCGGCTAAGAAGGCCTGGCCCGCCGCCCTGCCCTAGGACTCGGGCAGGCCAGAGTCTGGGCTTAGAGCTTTGCCTGGGGCAAGGGCCGGCTAGGCCTGGGTGGGTTGGGTGAGGATGTGTCATGCGGACACCACCTTCAGCATTTCTTCCTTCTCCCCAACTCAGCCCGCCCTTGGGTTGGATCTACTACTACTACAGGCAGGTGCTAGAGAAATCAGGAGACCTCCAGACTAATGTCTGTGTCACTGCAGCCACGTGGGCCCCCAACCACATTTGGAAGGACCTGCATAATGTACATGAAGAAGTAGCCTTGAGGTAGAATAGAGTGCCATGTGCTGCCCCCATGAAGACCCCAGGCAACAGCTTTCTCAAAAAATAGTGATGCTGGTCCCTGGGGAATGAACCCATCTCCTCCAATCCATCCAGGATGCCTTGTCTATCACAGAACTAATTATCACAGCACTGACCATCTTACTGCTCTGTGTAAGAATTTCCAATGACTCCCCCACCTCCTCTTTACTCATAGGGTACATTCATTCACACTCCTTGGACCTGACATTCAAGACTGTCCAGCCCTGACTGGTGTGGCTCAATTGGTTGAGTGTCATTCTGCAAAGCTAAAGGTTGCAGGTTCAATTCCTGGTCAGGGCACATGCCTGGGTTGTGGACTCATCCCTGGTTGGGGCACATGCAAGAAAAAGGCAATGATGTTTCTTTCTCACATCAATGTCTCTCTACCTCCCTTCCCCCATTCTCTAAAAATAAATAAATAAAATCTTTAAAAAAAGAAGACTATCTAGTAGCTCTCCTTTCTAAGCAACCTTAGCCCCTTTTGACACAGTATACTACTGTAGCCCGACCTTTTCCTTTCTCCCACTATCAGAACTACCCGCATGATTTCTGCTGCTAGCGTGCATTATCTGAAACGCCCTTCCCCTCCTTCCTACCTTCCAAACCTGCCCATCCAATACTTCACTGATTTCCTACCTACTTTGTGACGCTTTCTCCAATCCTTGCGCACCCCCTTCCCCAAACCACTGCAGGACTTCCTTGCCGCTTGGTTTGTCAGGGAATAATGGAGAATGTTTCCTGTGCTCGTGTTTTACCACCCCAGTTAAGCACACCCAGGGGAGAGAAATCTTGCCGTACGTTTTTTCATGCCTGGGTAGTGGAAGTAGCCGAGATTGCTACATACTTAGATGGTTCTTGTGAGAAGGGACATGTTATTGGAATTGACAGAAGGTGAGGCAAAACAGTGATTTGGGAGGAAAAATTCTGAAAAGCATTCATTTAGAGATAAAGTTGTTTACTACATGACTTTTCAAGGAGAACTTTTTTTTTTTTTAAGATTGTATTTACTTAGAGGAGAGGGGAGGGAGAAAGAGAGAGAAACATTGATGTTTGAGAGAAACATCAATCATATGCCTCTAGCACATGTCCCACCAGACACTGGTTTACAACCCAGGCAGGTACCCAGGTATGTGCCCTGACCAGGAACTGAACAAGTATGTGCCAGGAATTGGCTTTTCACTGTGTGGGACAAGCCCAGCCAAGTGAGGCACACCAGTCAGGGCTCTTCAAGGAAAACTTAAGAAGGCTGCTCATCTGTGCCACTCATGTTTTTTCTCTGGAAGCTGAGCACTTTGACAATTAGGGGGCTCTTCTGGAAGAACAGAGTCAGAGGTTTGATCCAGCCTATGAATATCATGATGACCCAACGGAGTCTGATCTTTTCTTTCCTGCTGCCACCTATCCTGCAAGATTTAGTTAATGAATGAAGACCTTATTCAAGCACAAACCATGGATCGAGCAGGGAATGCCCCATTGAATTGTCCCAGGATGTAGCATATGCTACATGCCCAGAGAAACCTTGTACACTCACTGAAAATAGTCTGGGGGAAACATATGTCATTAGTAATAGGAAATTTTTAGGGGGAAAAGTAGTGTATTTTTTAAAAAAATTAAAAAAGATTTTATTTTTAGACAAAGGGGAAGGGAGGGAGAAAGAGAGGAAGGGAAGGAAGAAGCATGGATGTATGGTTGCCTCTCGCACCCCCTACTAGGGAGCTGGCCAGCAACCCAGGCATGTGCCTCGATTGGGAATTGAACCAGCAGCCCTTTAATTCGCAGGATGGCGCTCAGTCCACTGAGCCACACCAGCCAGGGCAGAATTGTATTTTTTTAAATGTTATCTATATTTTTCTATTCTTAGGTAGAAGTGGCTAAAAACTATATTGAATATCACCTGGAAAAATATGGCTTCCATGCACCAAGGTGGCTTTTATTCATGGCTACATGGAGAAGTTGGGAGAGGCTAGAATAAAAAATGAGAGTGATGATGTTATATAGGTCTCTGTCCTTACTGTTAGGAATATAGCCCATTTCCTATTGAACACACAAATGTCACCACTATTTGCTGGATTGACTCTCATTTAGGGTGAAAATTAAAATCATGACTTAAAGGGAAGGAGCTAACCTGGCCCAAGAGAGAACTTATTTTAAACTTAATGATAAACCAATGAGCCCAAAAGATGAGGGAGACCACTGAGTCTGCTCATCCAATACACACTGACCTGTTATCTTTAATATTATTTTCATAGCAAATTACAGGATTCTGTGCTTCTCTTTTCCCTTGGAGTTGTGGTCAAATCATGCCCAAGTAACACTCTTAATAAACTGCCTTAAGGAACTTAGCCTGTTTTCATGTGGGGTAAGAAATGCCTTGTGTGGGAGGCATCTGGTCCCAGGTCCTTTTGTTGCGTGAACATCAGGGTACAAACAAACAAGAAGCATGCCTGAAATTTTTCCCACGCTCAAAACTTGCTAACGATATATTGAGGTTTTAAACCCTGTCCATCTCCCTCACCTTGGGAAAAAGTTAAGTCTGGGGAAGAGAGGGGGGAGGCAGGTAGAGACATTATTGTAGGAACTGGACCTCCATACTCTTGAAATTAACTAAATAAAATCTTAAAATTCCTGCTCACTTATATGCCTGAGATTTTAAGGACAATATTGAAAAAAATTTTTTTTATAAAAGTACATAATAGGGAGGCAGGAGATAGTCAGAAGTGAGGCAGCTCCAGAGGCGCCCCAAGACTAAGACAAAGGATGTGGATACAGAACAGAGACCCTGTTCTAAGATGGATTCCTCAGGAATGGGAATACTCTGGAGGCACCTCAGGACTAGGACAAGGGACGCTGATATAGGTCAGAGAATGTGTCATAACACCTGTTGTCCCTGCTTTCTGGAGAAGTGCGGAGTCACTGTGAATCATGACTGTACCTGAACAGAAGATGCTACATGGCCCCTCATTATAATATAATATCATTATAATATTAATTATAATATCATTATAATAAATTAGCACTGTGGGACCTGTCTCCCCCTGTAAGCAATCAAGACAGATCATGGAAGAGTGCAGGCACAGTTGCTTAAAAGTAATATAACTGCTTGTACATGCACAGTGAAAGCCCCCTGAAACCAGCCAGGAAATATCTGCCCTATAAGAATAGAATCCCTCTGGCCACTGAAAGTCAGTCTCTGCTCAGAATTGACCTACTCCCATGTTCTGTGGAGTGTACTATCACTTAATAAATCTGATCTCTCCATTCTGCTATAAACTATCTGTGTGTTCAGTTCAATTCATTGTTCATGATCACCAAGAACGTGGTTACCTGTGCCCACCTGTGACAATAGCATTATAAAAAGTTACGTCATTTTTACAGGGGGATAGCTTATGAATGCTATTTACTTCTTCTCTTAGTTATACAACAATCTGGGGCTGCATTTGGTTTAGACTGGCCCAAAATTTAGGTAACCTGAGTATCCTTATTTAGTAAAGGATGAAAAATTTATATGACCTGAAGAGAAACCAGAGTATGAGTATCCTTTATTTAGGAGAGAGACATTCCTGCAAAGCTGTTGTATTACCTGCCAGGTAGGGCACTGAAAAATAAATTTTCGCACTTGGCTATTTATTGATTGTAACTAGGCAGGCAGCTGTTATTTGTTCATGTGGGGGCTAAAAGAATGTTAATACTTCCCTCCCCAGCCCCCCATCTTCTAAGTTCTCTGAGGCTGGGCTAATAAATTGAGAAACTTGCCTCAGGAGAATTTAGGAAGCCACCTTAGCCTCATTTGAATTAAGTATGGTCAACAAGAGGGCCACAGGCAGGTGTGTCTGTTAACTAGCTACTCCTTGTGTCCCGTTGTTTTTGAGTTGCCTAGCAAGAATTTTCCTGTCCTGTCTGTTCCTGGTAGGTTTTTCTATCTGAATCTTTTGTCAGGGAGTGGGTCAAAGTTTCCTTCTGAGCCTTTTTTTTATTAATACCGCAGCTTAAAATCAATATCCCAAAAAGACAGCTTTGGGATGGCAAAACTTTGGTCCCTTCATTTACAAAGCGTCAGCTCAAGCACTTACATTCATTATCCACCGCCCTCCCCATTTGGTTTTTAAAATTGATTTCATCCCCTCATCCCTGTCTTTGCTGTCTAGGACTAATGTAACCTTCCCCCTTGTTTGGACCGATGCCGTTTCAGCATGATGGGGAGCTATATTTCAGTGACGTCTCTGCCAGCCTTGAATTCCCAGATGAAATCCGGACGTACAAAGTTTTATGGGGGTAGGTGACTTTTTGTTTTGTTATTTTTTGTTTTAAGGAAGATTCTTGTTCGTATACAGAGCACCATTCTGCTCATATCTAGGATAAGGCTTTGTGATGTGGGATCACATGGATCAGGTCTGGAGGCTTAGGTTCCATTCCTTCTCTTCCCCGTAAAAGTGGTATGACCTTGGACAATTTAATTAATCTCCTCAAATCATTGTTTTCCAAATTGTAAAATGTAGCTAATACTATAACCTGTTGATAGGGCTTTTATGAAAATTAAATGGGATAATAAATGTGGAAAGTACTTTGAAAACTGCAGTGTGGAGATGAAGGCAACTGTCCCAGAACTGATACCCCTTGATCCCTCTGTGTTCTCATCTTGTGTCACTTTTTTCCTTCATTGTCATTGTAATGGAGTCTCTGGAAATTGAGGAGATAAATGCATGTGTGTGGTCCATCTAACTATGAAATCAAAGTTCTTTTAAAATAGTGTTAACTTTTGTCTTATTATAAAATAATAAATGACCCTGGCTGGCATGGCTCAGTGTATTGAGCACTGGCCTGAGAATGAAAAGGTTGCGGGTTCGATTCCCAGTCAGGACACATGCCTGGGTTGCAGGCCATGTCCTCAGTAGGGGGCATGCAAGAGGCAACCACAGGTTGATGTTTCTGTCTCTCTCTTTCTCCCTCCCTTCCTCTCCCTAAAAATAGATAAATAAAATCTTTTAAAAAATAAAATAATAAATGGATATTGTTAAAAAGTTGAAAAATACAAAAAGTAAAAGACAAAATTACTACTTATGATAAAGCCCAGCAATAACCTCTTTAATATTTTGATATATATCCTTTTAGGTCTATTTTTCCCTCTGTATGTGTAATAGAATTGGGAGAATGCAATATAGAATTTAGTATTCAGATTTTATTTAGCACATTTCTTAAGCCTAAACATTTAAAAATGTTTTAAATGTGTTACACAACTGTATTATATAGCTGTACCATACTTTATTTGACCATTTCTTGATTGGCAATTGCTCAGTTGTTTCTGATTTGGTATAATAAATTTAAAAACTGCAATATGCCTTACTAACATTAGTAATAGTTATTTTTCTAGTAGCAGATCATTAATCTGGAGCTAAAAGGCTAATTTTGTAACTTTTTAAAAAAGATTTTATTTATTTATTTTTAGAGAGAGGGAATGGGAGGGAGAAAGAGAGGGAGAGAAACATCGATGTGAGAGAGAGAGAAACAGTCATTGATCAGCTGCCTCTCTCATGTCCCCGAACAGGGGACTGGCCCACAACCCAGGCCTGTGCCCTGACTGGGAATCCAACCAGGGACCTTTCGCTTTGTGGGATGATGCCCATCCAACTGAGCCACTTTGGCCAGAGCTGTAATTTTTCTTTTCTGCCTTTTTACAATACGTACAGGGCATAGTACTTTTCAGAAGGTAATCTACTGCAACCTACATGAGTATCATGGTCGCATCTGGGTGGGATCACTATATTAATGACTGCCCTGGAGAATGTCCCTGAAGACCCTCAGCTCGCATACTCAGTTTCAGCCATGACTTTCTAGACCTTCAGGTGGAGGACACTCAGATCCTCTTTCTACGACCTATGTTTTAACTAATACCATATCCTAGTCAATTGCATAGAAGAATAATTCCCTTAATACCTAGTGGTATTGGTTGGTCCGTGATTTTTCTTTTTTCAGGTGAGGGCATGGGTGGTGCTTTTGACTGGAAGGACCTTATCACCCTTGCCCCCCAAATTGGGTTCTGCCCTCCATGTTTTGTCACTGCTAATCTTGTTACAATTCACAACAAGAAACTGGAGTGATCACTAAGAAAGAGCAGGGAATATTCTAACTATACCCTGAATGGTTTAAGTTTGGTGAGGAGCAAGTGTCTACTGAGTCAATCTCATTGAGGGAGACTGTCCTCTGGAAATCTCCATTTTATCTTCTGTTTAATGGCAACTTCCCAAAGTTTGGTATTTAATAAAACACTTTTAAGTTAGTAAATAGAATGAAGTGCCCAGAAACAAAATTGATGGCATTCAAAGAAAATCACCCTTATAATATGTATGCTTTTCATCTGCTGAGCAATCCAATAACTGTCCGAGTGCTAGAGATGAACCACGAGTAAATTCTGTTTTTAGGTGACTATCGTTTTCCTTCTGCAACATTTTGCCTTTTCAAACTCCCTAAGACAGGACTCGCCAAAAGATGCCAAGTAATATACAATGGAGGAATCACAGGACACGAAAAAGAACTAATATTTGATGCAAATTTCACATTTAAGTTAAATAAAAATTTCTGAAAGAGAGAGATATTAATTTGCCCTTCCATTTATTTATGCATTCACTGATTTATTCTTTTCTTTTTTATTATTGCATTTTTTTCATTACCATTTATCCCCCTTATACACCCTCCCCCCCAACAATTGCTGCAGTGTTGTCCATGACCATGAGCCCTTTGACCTTTTTGCTTGATCCTTCCACCCCCTAATGCATTGGTTAAATTTTGTTTGTGTCCTGACTGGGATCAAGCCCTCAGCCTTGGCGTATGGAGATGGCACTCTAACCAGCTCCGTGACCTAGTCAGGGCCAAAGTGAAGCCAGGGCCAAAGTGAAGCCAGGAAAGTTAGTGTTCATGCTGCCTGTCACTACGAGACCCAATAGCTGGAGACAGGAATTGAATTTTTATGGGTGCTTTATTCAGTTGGCTGGCGATCTGAGAAGATGGTGGGTTACGTACCTTAACAAACTCTCTTACATTTCCTTTCAACCCAGCCTTTTTTATAAGGAGAAAAAAGGATAGTTAAGGGGCTTAGAATTCAAGGGAAAAAAGTGTAGGGTAAGGGATTTGGAATTCAGGGAAGAGGTTAGTCAGATAAAAGCTGCAGTCCTGCAGTTTCCCTAACATCTTATCTTCAGTTGCCCGAGGAATTCTGTCTGGGTCCTGTGTCCTGTGTCCTGAGTGATTTTCCTTATCTGTTTCCTGGGCGAGGACCTGTCCCTCCCTGGAGCACAAAGGCTCAGATAGCGTCTTGGTCGCTTACGGCCTCCTCTGGAGCACAAAGCTGACGAGCTTGTGGTCTCCCCCAGTCAGGGTGGGCTGTCCCTTAAGTTCTGAAACAATAGCTTTTTACATGCATTAACTACTGAGCTGATTAACTAAAACTAAAGCTTTCTAACTCTTTCTAACTCTTGAGTTCCCCCATCAATAGTAGAGTAGGAAAATGGAAAAGTACAAGCTTTAGAATCAGATACGTGGGTTCAAATTCTGGCTCTATTATTTATTACTGGAGTACACTTGAATAAGTCACCAAAATTTTTTGAGATACAGTTTGTTCCACTGTAAAAGTAGGGATAACAATAACTATTTTGCAGAATTTTTATAAAGATTAGCAATAGTATAGCAAAACATTTGTACATACTGAGAACTCAGTAAATACAAGATACAGCCATTTTTTTCCAAAGGTGGAAGGACTCCCTTCTTCTCCTCCTCCTGCTTCTTCTTCCTTCTTCTTCCTTCTTTACAAATAGCATCTTCAAATTTCCTAACTTCTTCCTGGTGTAGTGGAGCCATTAGTTCTTTTTCACCAATGCACAGCCCTGTGACCTGTTGCCGGATCCAATAGATTCACAGAATCAGAAAGGGAAGGGCTTTGGAACCCATTGCTCTGGTCTAGTGACTTTTAAAAAAGCACTTTTAATAGCAGAATTATTATTTTATTCATTTTAGAGAGCGAGAGAAGAGGGGGGAGAGAAAGAGAGACATCTATTTGTTGTACCATTTATTTACGCATTTGTTAGTTGATTTTTATATGTGCCCTGACTGGGATTGAACCCACAGCCTTGGCATATTGGGATGGTACGCTAACCAACTGAGCTACCCAGCCAGGGTCTAATAGCAGAGT
This sequence comes from Pteronotus mesoamericanus, assembly GCF_021234165.1. Taxonomy (NCBI): domain Eukaryota; kingdom Metazoa; phylum Chordata; class Mammalia; order Chiroptera; family Mormoopidae; genus Pteronotus; species Pteronotus mesoamericanus. The sequence continues at coordinate 6,241,835 of NW_026555229.1, forward strand.
TATTTTTTAAGCGACACCTTATATAAAACACCAATCCTACTGTGTCAGGGATTGCTTTACATAACTCCAATATATGAAGGAGCAAAAGCAGTTTATCTGATGGCAGCCCCGAATTGCCAGTGCTCACTCGTGGTTTCCAAGGCCGGGGTCCTTCACATGCTTCCCAGGCACCCTGGGACTCACGGAAACGCTTCCAAATCACCAGTCCAAAGCCTGCATGTTAGTGATGAGTAAGGTGAAGCTCAGTGTTTTCTACACCTGTCTCTGAGAAGAGACTAGATTCTGGAGTAATGAACGTCCTTTTTTTTTTTTTTTTTTGCATTGCCACCGAAGAAAAGCTGATATGACACTAGCTGATTCCATCTGGAAGCAGGGATGAAACTGGCAGCAGGGTCTGAACGTGACCGAGCACCATGTCAGGAGGTGTAGTGTCGCATCTGGAACGGCGCTCACTAGTAACATCCCTGGATGTTTTCCTTCTGTTGAGAACACAGTAGCATTTCTTCATGTGTTTTTGATGTACCCTTTAGGATGGAGAAATTGTTGAAGTGGATGAGGAAACAGCAGCTGTCTTGAAGAATTCATGATTTGCCCAAGATTTTCTATTCAGACCAATGGGAGAGAAGTTGCCAACATGTGAAGGCTGTTCTGCTTTAGAATCAAAGGTTTGACTTTCAATTTCCTAACCCTCAGAGAATCATTTGAATAATCTTCATGTTGGCCACAGACTACTAAAGCAAGAACAAGTCATTATTTTTCTTTTTTAATTCCTCACCAGAGGACATGCACACTGATTTTTTTTAATTTTTATTTTTTAGAGACGGGGAAGGGAGAGAGGGAAACATTGATGTGAGAGGGAAGCATCGATAGGCTGCCTCTCACATGCAACCCTACCAGAGACCAGACTGGCAACCTGGGCTTGTCCCCTGAATGGGTATTCAATCCTTGACCTTTTGGTTTATAGGACACCACTCCAACCCACTGAGCCATACCAGTCAGGGCTGATTATGTTTCTTAATAAACAGCTTAAAATCAATATCCCAAAAAAGCAGCTTCAGGATGGCAAAACTTTAGTCCCTTGATAATGTCCTTCGATGCACAAAAGGTTTTAATTTTGAAGTCCAATTTATCTCTTTTTTCCTTTGGTTGCTCGTGTTTTTGGTGTAATAGTTAAGTATCCATTGCTTAATCCAAGGCCATGAAAATTCTTCAAGTACACTCATGGCTTTGTTTTTCATATTTAAACTTTTAATCCATCTGAAATTTACTTTAACCTAAGTGTTGAGGTAAGAGTGTGACTATTTTTTCAAGCATTAACTGGTTCAAGTTTTCCCATTTTTTTAAATTAAATATATATCATTTCTCCAACTGTATCATACCTGAATTTCTTTTTCTTTTTTTTAGATTTTATTTATTTACTTTTAGAGAGGAGAAGGGAGGGAGAAAGAGAAGGAGAGATACATGGATGTGCAAGAAAAACATTGCTCGGCCACCTCTCACATGCCCCTGACTGGGGATCAGCCCACAGCACAGGCATGCACCATGACTGGGAACTGAACCTGCAGCCCTCTGGTTTGGAGGATGACACCCAACCCACTGAGCTATACCAGCCAGGGCATTGTACCTTAATTTCTTAAATGTATATTTGCGCCAGTATTCCACTGTATTCTAAAATTATTTTCTAAAATATTTTTGATTCATATTTAGAATTATTCTAGTAACTGAGATACTGGTATAGCATTTTCTATAGAATTTTATTACATCATCTCTTAAAACTACCCAATAAAGAAGAGAGGTAGATATAACACATATTAGCACCCCTCTTTGCCTTTCTCATATATTTTCACCTTTTCCCCATTCATGCTATCATAATTATTTTTTTAATCCATTCATTCATTTAAGATATTTTATTGTTAAGCCAGGCTTAGTGATGGGTGTCAAGCCTCCTTTGACAGAACTTCTGACATTCACCAAAGTCATGTCAGTAATGCATCTGAAGGCACTGAAGGTGGAGGCCCAGGGAAATAAGATACTGATACTGCTGTGGCCAGGCAGTGGCATAGCATGGGGTTAAATATACTGGCCTTGGAGTCAGATAGGCTAGGTTCTGTCTTGGCTCTGTCACTTATGTGTGATCTTGGGTATGTTGCCTTATCTCCCTAAACCCTTAGCTTCCTCATGTGGGATGGGGAGGTAATAATCACTTTCTCCCCCTCAGGTTGTGAAGATCAAATGAAATGAAAATGTTAGCCCAATGCCTGGCACATAATACATAGTGAATTTTTTTTAAATCCTCACTAAGGGATATGTTTTTATTAATTTTAGAGAGAGAGGAAATGGGGGGAAGAGAGAGAGAAACTTTGGTGTCAGAGAAACATCGATCAGCCTCCGCCCCTCTGCCCCCGCTGTATGCGCTGCGACTGACCAGGGATCAAACCCATGACCCAGGCATGTGCCCTGATTGGGAATTAAACCTGCAACTTTTTCGTGTAAAGGGGAAATGTTCCAACCAACTGAGCCACCTAACCAGGGTATGATACATACTTAAATAGAAGGAGTTATAAGTATGGATTTATACTTAAAGCTCTTGGTTGCTTGGGACTGTTCTAAGTATTTGAGTTCTGACCATCTTTATAGGATTCTTTTTTTTCTTTTGATTATCATCCTTTAAAAAAAATAAGAATTATCTATTATTTGGTCTGGAAGGGAATCTAAAGGCTCCTTGTCCTAAGTTTGGCTTCTAGCACAGAGCCTTCCCACTGTGGCCATAGTAAATGCTCAGCAAAGATTTATTGAATCTTGTTCATTACCTTCAATTGGAAACTAGGCTCAGAGAAGTGAACTGGTGAATTTTTTAGGTCTAGGCTTTAGATATACTTCTTCGTAAACAGTTAGCAACACACTCCACTGAAATACTCAAAAAATGCTTTGGGTATTAAGGATTTTCAGGATATACTACTGGAGTCTCATTTCCTTTTCCTTAGGAAAAGCTCTTTTTCCCCTTGTTTAATTTTACAAAAACCCTCTCCAACCACCATCCAGCACTTCATATTTCCACTTTATTTCCCTCCATGGTACCCATTGCCATCTAGTATACTCTACGTTTTATTCTTTTGTTTAATTGTGGTCTGTCTATAGGGATTTTCCATATGCAATTTAGTGTTTATTAAGTGTTCTGTGTCTTCTTTGGCTGATTAAAAAAAATACAAAGTTTTACCTATGGAATTGAGTAACATATATAGTCCCAACCAATACCCCTAGCTTTCATTTTGGAGCCAGACAATTCTAAGTTAAAACCCTGGCTCATCTACTTTCTAGATGAGGGCTTTGGACAAGTAACATCAACTCTTTGAACCTCAGTAATTTTTTATGTATAAAATGGGGGATTAAGACGAATTGCTATATGAATATTTAACATCACAAGATCCAACACGAGCATGTAGAAGAAAACTTAATAAATGTCCTCTATTATAATAAACCCTGTAGACTTCCACTAGTCAACAAACTTAAATATTTTTATATCCTCACTAAGGGATATGTGTTTATTAAATAATAAAATAATCCCTGACATTACATCTCATCTTCCCATCTTCTAGAGTTCAGTCATACTAATCTTGCCACCTGAAATGTCCCTCGACTCCATCTCATTTCTGCCTTTTGAAATCCTATTTTTCCTCTGAAGCTTAATAAAAACTATCTTCTCTCCCCCTTCCTTCATCCCAAGAGTACTGTATATCGCTTAAGTCATTTAATATTAATTCACTTTCTCTTGTTATAATGTGTATGGTTGTCTTCATTTCAATAGTGTATTGTAAAAAAAATATGGGACGCTTCACAAACTTGCGTGTCGTCCTTGCTCAGGGGCCATGCTAATCTTCTCTGTGTTGTTCCAAAGACCACAGGTTTTAAGTTAAGCTCTTTGATCTTACGTCTGTATCTGTTTTCTTCAATGTTGAAAATCCCAATTCTCAGTTACCAGGAATGATAGAATTAAAAGCTGTTTGCATTTCTTTTTTGTGTGAACTGACTATTCATTTCTCTCATCTATTTTTAAGGGTGGTTAATCTCTTCTCAACTTTTAAAGGCACTTTTATATATATAAATATTAACCCTTTTTCAGTGATATAAGTTGAAAGCACTTTTTTTTCAAAGTTTGTCATTTTTCTTTTTTCTTTGTTTATGGAGTTTTCAAATTGTGCTAAAACTAAAAATATATACATAATAAAATTTATCTATCATTCTTCTTATTTCCTCTGGATCTTAAGTGACAGTTGAGAAAGATTCCCCCATTCCCGAATTGTAATATAATTTACCCATCTTTTCTTCTAGTACATGTATGGATTAATTTTTTACACTTAAGTCTCTGATTCTTCTACAATCTGTCCTATTATATAGCTTCAGGAATGGATGCAATGGTTTCTTTACCCAATATGGCTTTCCAGTTCCCCTTATGCCACTCAATATAAAGTTCATCTTTTCCTCCTGACCTGAGCTTTACCTGAGGCATAAGCTATTGGTGCCCTGTCTATCTATAGGATTCTCTTTTTTTTTAAATTAATTTATTTACTTTTTAAATACATTTGTCTCTGTATAGGATTCTTTTATCATTCCCCCATATACCCTTTCTCTTGGGCTCAGAAATTCTGTAATCTCTTTCCATAATTTTTTTGCTTTCTGTTAATCAACAGAAACAGATTGTATTTTGTAGTTATTTTGGATGAATTGAACATACATTGGTACCCAAGTGACTTGTGCCTTTTTCTCCTTCTTTGGTTACCTCATAAGCAGTCTTTAGGAGTAAAGCTGCTTCCTTGGCTGGGTAACTCAGTTAATTAGAGCATCGCATGAAACACCAAGGTAGTGGGTGTGATCCCAGGCCAGGGCCGAGTATAAGAATCAACCCACGAATGCATAAATAAGTGGAGCAACAAATCAATGTCCTTTCCTTCTCTCTCCCTCTAAAAAGAGAGGGGGGGGGGGGAGAGAGAGAGAGAGAGAAAGTAAAGTTGCTCTTTAATTGCACGGACTGCCTGCAAGATGGTGCCTGCTAAAAGCCTAAAAAGATAATCTGAAGTTTGGTTTGGGCCTCGCTCATCCAGTAGAAGATGGAATTTTTGATTTCGCAAATTTTGAACAGTTTCTATTGGAGAAAGTTAAAGTCAATGGAGAAACTAGAAATCTTGGGAATGTTGATCCCATTGGATGCTTCAAGAATAAAATCACAGTTTCTGAAAAACAGTTCTCTAAAAGATATTTAAGATATCTTTCCAAGAAATACCTTAAGAAGAACAGTCTTTGTGATTGCATCTGACGAGGAGACTTAAGACCTTTGTTACTTCCTGATTAGTCAAGATGAAGATAAATCTGAGTCTGAGGACCTAGAGGAAGCCACCTCTTATAGGGGCTTTGCTTACTAATAAAACAAATAAAGTATGTAAGAGAAACGTCTAGAAGTGGATTTTTAGTTTATCAATAAAAAAACAGCACTCTAGGGAGGAAAAGAATAAAACTTATTTAGAGATTGCTTTCAAAAAAATGGTAAATTTGTAGCTGAGAAAGTTTAATCAAACATAAGAGACAAGAATCCCAGAGCCAAAAACCCTAATATGTTCTTGTTTGGCCACTATCACCAGTGTTAATCAAGGCCAAGCTAAGTATAGAAAATACCTGTAGAGCTGAAGAATGATTTCCTTTCTTTGCTTTATTAAAACCTTGAGCATTCTGCTGTTGTCACTCTTCTGTTTTACTAAGATAATGATTAAAAAGAAAACATTTTATTTATTTTTTTAGAGTGGGGAAGGGAGGGAGAAAGAGAGGGAGAGAAGCATCAGTGTGTGGGTGCCACTTGTGCACCCCGCACTGGGTACCTGGCCTGCAACCCAGGCAGGTGCCCTAGACTGGGAATCGAACCGGCAACCCTTCAATTTGCAGGCTGGCACTCAATCCACTGAGCCACACCAGCCAGGGCTAAGATGGTTTTTTTGGAAGGTAGAGAAGTGTAACGTCTGACTTTTCGGTCCATCAAGTATTTCACAAATGTATTATTGGTATTTTGAAATTCTTGGGAGTTCATTGATTATATAAAACTTGTTGATTGGAATCAATGTTTATTTTGAAATATTTTCATCATTCTAGTACTCCTGTAACCTGGTTTCCTGAATACTGGCTATAAAAGCTGTCAGGGGATTACAGTTATTTACAAGTAAAGGGAGTCTTTCCTCCGGTCTCGGCATTTCAGTATGCTTTGGCCATAAAAAAATGTAGTTGAATGAGTTTGCTTCTACAGCAAACCATTTTCTTTCAGCGTAGCTGTTTTGTTCTCCCTCCTAGTTTGCATGCGGGGCCCTTTACAGGTAGGTTTTTGACCTCAGGTACAGACTGTTAACATTCGTCATGTTTGATTGTAACATTCTTCATATTTGTACTGGTTTATCCCAACCATCTCCTTTCTGTTCTGCCTTCATTTTCTCAGCCTGCCCATGTGCCAATGTCATTAGAACAGCTTCACATTTTCGAAATGGGGATAACTGACACTGAAGGCAGATTTAAAGAATGAAACAGCTGGTGTGTCCTAGAAATATAACCTTGTGCTCTTGAGGGAGGACGCTCCTATCTTTTTTATTGCAGACCTTTATGATAAACCCTCAAGTACAGTACGGGCAGGTGGCGCATAGGAATTTGTCCGTCCTTACATCTTCCCATTAGTTGCTGCAATAGGGAAGAACGCAAGGGGCCACCTCTTTCAAGGGCTGACTGTGTCATGACTGTTTTTGAGAGTTCTTCTTTTTCTTTTGTCTCCTTTCTTCTTTCCCCTCATCCTCCTTCTTTTTTAATCCTGACAAAAGTGTATTTGCTATTAAAAGAACTACATTATTAAAACACTGCAGCAGCCCTGGCCAGTGTGGTTCAGTAGGTTGAGCACCAGCCTGTGATCCTAAAGGTTGCCGGCTGGATTCCCAGTCAGGGCACATGCCTGGATTGTGGGCCAGGTCTCTTCCTCTTTCTCTCTCCCTTCCCCTCTCTCTAAAAAATAAATAAAATCTTAAAACAACAACAACAACAACAGTACTGCAGTATCTGAAATGATACAAATAAGACGTGTGCTATGTATTGTCTTGCTTCAATTAATAGTGGTGGTATAATCCATGAACATGAACAACAGTAATAATAATACAGAGGACCTAGTTTTTATTGAATAGTTAACATATTCAAGGCACCATGTCATTTAGTCCTCACAATAACTATTTTTTAAATTTATTTTTATTGTATTTTCTTCATTATCCCCCTTATATCCTCTTCCACCTCCACCCACTCCCCTCCTCCCACACAATAACTCTAATTATCCTCATTTTACGGTTAAACTCAGCCTCAGAGAGGTTAATTTTCTTTTTTTTAACAGTTTTTCTTTTTTAAAAAATATTTTATTTTTTATTTTTAGAGAGAGGGGAAAGGAGGGAGAAACAGGGAGATGAAACATTGATCCGCTGCGTCTTGCATGCCCCCAACCAGGGACCTGGCCCACAACCCAGGCAGGTCCCCTGACCAGGAATCGAACTGGCAGCCTTTCGTTTTGCAGGAGGACACTCAACCCACTGAGCCATGCGGGTCAGGGGAGATTTATTTTCTAATTCAAGGTCACACAGCTAGGAAGGGGTGATTTGGAATTCATGTCTGATTCTAGAGCTGACATTCTTGCCATATGCTGTGTGAGCACTCCATATTTATGCTTTCCTAGGATCACAGGATGGTGGCATGCCAAAGGACCACTTAATAAGATATCCCACCTTTTATTTCCTTTAAGTCTTGAGGTCTTTTTTTAGGGCTGGGAGCATGCATTTGGGAGTGATATTAACATCACTATCTCCTTTTGGTAGAAAGACATGGAGTGGGAAGAAGAGTCTGGAAAATCATTTTACTGAGCACGAAAGCGGAGAGGCTAACCCTTCCAAGCAAGAGTCCAGTGCACGTGGAGGAGGAGGGACAATGGGTGTGGGGCCTGGCAGCAGCAACCACCAGGGCCAGCCCTCCTCCGGGCTTGGAGGTCCCCCGCAAGCGCTAGCCTGCCTGGTAGGGAGCCCTGATCTAGGCAGACCTCTTCATGTTAGGGAAGCGGCCACTGAGGGCCACAGAGGCCAGGGCCACCAGTAAGTGACCTGAGTAAAGGGAGTGGGCCATAAGGCTGATGAATGTTTGCTCTGTGCCTGCCTTGTACACCCTTTTGATCGCGTGACCAACAATAAATAGTAAGAGTGTAAATGTATGTTTAATGAATTCATTTGCATTATTTAAGGTGGCTTGTACCTGGTCTTGAGTTCCTACCTTCATGGCTAGTTTTTCTCTGGTCCCACTGGCACTGCTGTTGGAGGTGAAAGGAGGAAAAAAAAACATTGCCCCTTTGTCTTTTGAAAACTCCACTACTCTATCCTGCTGGCCTTTGGGGACAATCTCAAGTCGGAACATCAGCAGTTGCTAATAATGGCCCTGGTATGTAGGACTTAGTCTTATCTTGCTTACATTTCTGAGGATGAGACAACAGAAGTTTCAGCATTTCAGTATCTCAGTACTTTAAGGTTAAAAGGCACATACAAATGGAAACCCTACAAAACAAAACAAAGCAAAATAAACTCTCCTGGCCCAATAGGGACTGCCTTTAAGAAACTTTATTTTCTAAATTATTATTTATTATTTTTTAAGAAAAGACTTTATTTATTTATTTTGAGGGAGGGGAAGGAAAGGAGAATGAGAGGGAGAGAAACATTGGTTGGTTGCCTCTCACAAGTCCCCAACCAGGGACCAAGCCCAAAACCTAGGCCTGTGCCCTGACCAGGAATTGAACTGGTGACCCTTTGCCTGCAGTATGACACCCGACCAACTGAATCATGCTGGCCAGGGCCTTTAAGAAGCTTTAGATGAAATTTACTTTGGAAGTGGTAATAACTTGATTAAAATCTTCAAAAAAAAGATGGCCACCTTTGTAGCTGAATGACTGATACTATTCCCAGGACCCCAAGGAACTATAAAATTTTATCTCCCTTCTAGGTAAATCAACCTAAGTCAAACTGGAATATTAGTGTTTGGGTCCATCAAACACCTTTAATTTGTCTTTTCATTTTGGTTTGTCTTTTGACAAGATCAAATCGCAGATGCATTCAAGCTTGCAGGAAAGTATGACCACACAAAGTCTGGTTGCCCCCTTGATGTTGCTAGGGGCTGCTGAGGCACGAAGAAAAGCTGCTATGAAGACATTGGGCAGGTTAAGGAATGAGTTACGTGTCTTTTCTTTCTTTCTTTTTTTTTAAAGATTTTAATTTATTTTCAGTGAGAGGAGAATGGAGGGAGAAAGAGAAGAAGCGAAACTTCAATGTGTGAGAGAAACAACAGTCGGTTGCTTCTTGCATGGCCTCACTGGGGGTCTGGGGCACCCCCCCCCCCAAACCCCTAGGCAAGCGCTCTGAGTGGGAATCCATCCAGCAACCTCTTGGTTTGCAGGATGACGCCCAGTTCAGTGAGCCACACCAGTCAGGGTTACAAGTCTTTTAACCTGCACTTCCCCATAGCACAGACCATAAGAAAGAATAAGTGGCAAAAGTCACCATAAACTAGATCATTGGTAAAAAGAAATGAATTCTTTTTAGAAGGTATTAGTGAAAGGTTCATAGCAAATCACCTAAGGCCTAGTTTTTCTCCATCTTAAGTAATTCAAAGTTCTGGTGCCACTTAGTGGTCAGAAGTGGAACTGAGAGTCTGTCTTAAGGCTTGGCCACTGGGCAAGGGAGGCTTCAGGAATAACAGCTGTCAGTCTCAGCAAAATGTTTTTCTTCTGGTCTGCAAAACACCTTTTAGACTTTTCAACTTGTTTGCTCATTAAACAAAGCTCCTCCTGAAATTGTGCTAATCATGCCAAAAGACTACCAAATCAAATTTGGTAGGAATGCTCTTGGGTTAATTGGTCTTTTAAATCAAATACTTAACAAAAATTTGCAGTTGAATGAAGAAAACAAATGAATGATGAATTTCTTTGACCTCAGTTCACCTTAATGTATGACAACATAATGACTGTAGTAAATCCTAACCAGATTAGGAAAAGGGTTTGATAATTTTTAACAGAGTGGAGTTTGGTGGGTTTTCTTTTCTTTTATAAGGCATCTCAGGAAAACATTAGATTTAGTTCTAGTTTCTACAGTTAAAGAAGAAGACTGAGGAATATTTCAAGGCAGGTTACATTATTAGAGATTAGGAACATTAAGGAAAGCTTCAAGAATGATCAGATAAATTGAAGTCCAGTTGTACTCGAAGACTTTGCCAGAGGGCACAGAAAGATGACAAGGATCACATAAGCTGTGATCATAGAAGCCATGATCCTTGTCATCAGGAGCTGACAGTTCATTTTTTAATAACTGTTTCAAGTGATGATGGGTTTTAATAAAAAAATTTCAATCAGTTGCTCTGAGCTCAGTGCACAAACAAGGGGGAGCTGACATGGCCCAAGAGATTTTTTTATTAGGAGTATGTGAATTTTTAGACCTTGTAAAACATTGGAATGGATTCCACAAGGACAGACTCCTCTTTTAATACAGCTGTCAAAAATGGAGAAATTCTGCCCTGGCTGGGTTGCTCAGTTGGTTGGAGTGTTGTCCTGGTGCGCCAGGGTTGCGGGTTCAACCCCTATAGGAAAACCAGTGAATGCATGAATGAGTGGAACAACAAATAAATATCTCCCCCTCATTCAAATCAATAAATACAATAAAAAATAAAAAAAATTTTAAATGGACAAATTCCCCAGATTACTAAGTATGTTTGGCTACAGGCCCTTACTTACTACTACTGACCAAGGGAAGTACTGGGTGATATCTTTTAAGCCCTATTTGGATCTGTGACCTTGATTCTAAGTAGTGCTTTCTTGGTTTTAGAGTTCAATATTTAGCCAGTGATAACCTACTTTGGTGACTGCATTAGCTAGGATGGTACAGCTAGGGTTAAGCATACCTCACTATCCGTGTGCACAAGGTGGTCCCGCTATAGTGGAAATGATGAAAAGAAAATGTCCTGGTTATTTGGCTTATTAGACTCTTCCAAACTTAGGGGCAGGAGGTATTAGACTTTTACTTGTCATTCTGAACTCTGAGTTGCCCCACAAAACGTGTTGAGTGATAAGACAGAGCTGGAATATAGAGATTCACCTTGTCCTTTTCCCAAGAATAATATGTTTTATACATTATTTTCCAGCAAAACAATTCTTAAAAATATTTTAAGAATAGTATTTGATTTATAATCTAGAAAAGATATGTATTTGACAATATAAAATAAAAATAGGTGTGTTTTGCTCAGAAAAACAGCATAAATAGTTATTTAAATATTTAAAATAGGTGAAAGAGATAACTAGGAATGTACAACACTTATGAGAGAGGACACCTCTCTTTCAAGAACGAGAGGCAGTATGTCATTCTGGCTAAGAAGAGCAAATAATCGAAGCCAACTTTAAAGGGTGTTTTCCCTCTCATCTCCGCCTTTTAGCATTTTGGCCTTCAGAAAATCATTTAACATGTCTGTGCCTTGATCTCCTCCTTTGAATGAAGTTCTTTGAAAGAGTGCATGGCATGGTTTAGAGTATTGTTAGTACAGATGCGGATGGTCGCGTGTGACGGTGTTTGTGGCCAGAGCATGGGTTAAGAAGCTGCCTGCACCTCTTTTGACAGCAGGCAATTTTCCCCTGAACATTTTATTAGGACAGATCTCAAACATACAGACAAGATTAAAGAATTGTAATGACTACCCATTGACCCACCACCTTTTGCAATCCTTTTTAAATCATTTTAACAAATTTACTAACGCTAGATCCACAGAAGTGGGCCTAATTCTTTCCCAGCCACAAGTCCTTTTCAAAGAATATTGGACTTGAGAGTTTAAGAGCAGATTTTCTCTTAATTGATTATTATATCAATTATACCTTTTTTTGCTGTGTATACTGTGCTCCCGTATATAATGTGTGCACCCATGTTTTTGTGCGCATTATACACATGATTATTATACCCATGGTATGTGTTCATTGTAGCCATGTGTAGTGCACATCCTTATTTTCCCCTCAAAAATTTGGGCAAAAAAGTGCGCATTATACAAGGCAAAATATGGTAGTATTTTCAGTGCTCCATTATCACAGGGGAAGGGTTTACTGAAAAATCTTGGAAGCCTGCAGAGGCTTTCCAGCATATCTACCAGAACAGGCCCAGCGGTAGCCTGAACAGGACCCCCATCTCCCGCCCCACCTTCAGCCATGCAGAGCTTCAAAGGGCATGACTCTGTGCCAAGACAGAAGCAGAACCTGAACCTCTGGTTGATCCTTGCCCTTTCCATGAATGGCTCCAAGGAAGCAGCCAAATAGTCAGTAATTTTGTCTGCACAGGTTGGGAGGACAGCTAAACCCATCTGACAAGGGCTGTAAACTTACCCGTCCATCATTTCATTTTTTCCCTGAATATTAATGAAATACCTACTCGAGTGTGTCAGGCACTGTCCTAGGCAACGATCACTAACAATGGAATATTATGAACACTGCGGAGCAATAGGACAAAAGTAGCTAAGGATATTTTCTAAACTTGGTTGGCATCTGTCCTCACTTCTGTGATTTGCCAAGTTTCTTCAACCACACACCACAATTTGGGTCTAAACAAGGGTTCTTTTGTAGACCTGCTCTAAGAGTCTGCCGAGGGAGAACTCGCTAGGTTATAAAAGTGAAGTCTTTTGCAAATATGAAGTTAGAATCAAAAATCTTAATCAAGTAAGCCATGACTTGAGCTTTACTGCTTCATTTCAGTCCCTGTTCAACTGCTGACCCTGTAGTCCCTGTAAGCACAACTCCCGCTGAGGTCGCCAGGAGTGTTATGTGAATGTAAGTTTCGTACTTAACCTTCTCCTGCTGAGTGAGCCTTGCTTGTCTCGGACTGACTACCGATCCAATGCCCCTCTCCAATGGGAACGCGCTAGCCCCTCCTTTCATGTAGCAGAGCCACTGGGCAGTGATGTGCTCTAGGTGAGGGGAAAGCCTGTTCAGAACAAAAATGTTCTGCCCTAATGCTTCTCCATTGCCTCATGTACCTTGTCCAGAAGACAGAGAGAATTAAAAACATAGAATGGTAAATCAATAATGCACTGAGCCAGAGTAAAGCCAGACTGAAGTCAGAGGTGGGTCTACTATGAACTTTTAAAACTAGGCCTACAGCCATTAACTTTCTCCTCATTCTTGGACTGGTAAGTGATGTAGGAGACAGAAAGTAGGTATTCTTTCCAGACGTGGCTATGCTGCTGAACTAGTTCCCTACTTGCTCATAGGAAAATCATTTGTCTACTTCAGGGCTCACTTTTCCTATCTGTAAACTAAGTGTGTTGAACTTGGTATACTCTAAGTCGCCTTCCAGGCTTAGAAACGCACAAATGGTTCTAGATTCTGGGGTGGGTCACAGAGTTTTTAAAATTGTTTGAATTAGTTGCCCACATTGATAAATCAGTAGGTTTTATATAAACTATGAACTATTGGCTTCTCTTGGAAAACTGGAAATGCTGGCATCATTGACCCTGCATTTCTGCCTCAGCTGCCATGACCAGAGTGAGTAATGGCTTCCCCCTCAAGCGAGGTGTGTCATTTTAGACAGTCCTTCGCCATCCCTACCCAGTCTGCCCTGCTGACCTTTTTAGTTTGTAGCCCTGTTTTAGGACTAGAATTAGCAAAATTTAACCAAAGTTACAAGATAAGTTTCTTCTTTTTTTTTTAAATTGTAGTTCAATGGCTTAATCTATGATTCTGACATATATTTAATTCATTACTCGCAGAAGCCAAGAAGGGCACATGGAGCTTTGCAGAGAGCGCTCTCAGGAGGGAGCCAAACACACACAGAGTCCGGGAGCACTTATGGTAATTTGACATATAGCTCAGGGCCTAATTGTGTCAGGTGAGGTGGCCTGGACGGTTTATTCTCTGTTCCCAGAGTTAACAGCTTCCCTCACTTAACTTTCTTTGTGAATATTAAATGAGCATCCTCTGGAAAGCAAATCCTTGAAAGGTCAACTTGCTGAAGAGGAAAGGTTTGCACAGCAAGGGCAGGGGAAGGCGTGTGGCTTCTCAGTTTAGTAGTTAATCTTTTATGAACTGTCATTATTTTCTTTTTCTTATTAACCTCACTACTCCTTTCAATTGGATCTAACTAGGGAAATGTTGTGAAGGAGGTATTTTTACTTTTGCTTTTAAACAATGTAACAGAAGCCCCTGAAGCTGATGCAGTCCTTTAAAAAAAAATGGTGATTCTCACGGTAATGAGGAAGATTCATTGTGGATGTGAACCAAGCCAAATATCCCAAGTTGATTCTTTACTAAAAATAATTTCCTCACACCTCCCTCACAATGCTGCTTTTCCTAACTTTATGGAAGAGAAAACCAAGGCTGAGGCTATTTAAGTAGCTTGGGCAATGGGAGTGCAGTGTGTTAGAGCCAAGACTGAACTAGGTCTTCTGATGCTTCGCCCATTGTGTTCCAGGGTTTGTCCTTGCTCTTCTTCAGGGAATTCCTAAATTTAAAAATACAGAAATTGAGAGGGAAATGAGTATGACAGCAGTAAGGATAGTATTTACATCTAGGGTAGAGGAGAGGGGTGTGATCTGAAAGGCATATATAGGGGTTTTGCTCAACTAGGGGGTGGTTCCTTAAACATTATAAATTCTTATAAAGTGAACCTAATCTTTGCCAGGGACTGTCCCAGTTCAAGCCTTAAACTAGGTTAATTATTAATAGTACCCCCCTTTTTTTTCACTCTCTAATGGGTTTTGTTTTAAATGATGGATTCTCTGGTGAGCTATTTATTATGCATGTTTTGTGCACTTTTACGTATGTTTATATCTCAAAAATTTTTTTAAGTTTTAAAATATATTATCAGGGAGTTTGACCGATGATTAGGATTCTGGGTCATCCTTACAAACCTTAAGTTTGCTCTAAGCGCCACGATTACTGGGCAGACCACAGTATGAGTAGCTAGGACTCAGGTGCGCACTTCATGGACAGAAGGTGTGGTGTCCTCTCTTCTTTTCTGGGGCAGAGGTACTTATCGCTGCTTCTTGGTCCTACGTGTGGCTTGAAAAGTTGTGCATCCCTTAGTACTAATTGTGAAAGTCAGTCTAAGATAATGTATGAGAAAGCACTTTGAAAACCATGAAGGTGTTTTTCTACCTGGAGTGGCAGGGGTTTCCTAAGTCCCAAAGTGCAGGCTCCAGCATCACTGTGCTGGTTTCTGTCGGTCCATCTTCCTGTAACAGAGCCCTTCTACTTGGAACTTTTATAGCTCCTTGCTGCTTACAGAATGGACTCTAAATTCCTCTACTTGACATTCAACCCACCACAAACCAACCCCAACCACCTTTCCAACATTTTTCTTGCTGTTCCTCTCTATATAGAGAAATAAATAGAAGCAAATATATAGAGGAATATATAGGAGCAAATTCAACCACATGGTGTTCCAAAAATGCTGTTTACTTTCCAACCTCATACTTTTCTTTCCATCAAAATGCCTTTCTCTCTTTCTTCTCTCTCAGTCCCTTTGTCACGGACTGAGTATTTGTGGCCCGCCAATTCACATGCGGAAGCCCTACCCCCCAGTGTGACTGTATTTGGAGATGTGCCCTCTACGGAAGCAATTAAGGTTAAATGAAGCCATAAGGGTGGGGCCCTGATCCAATAGGATTACAGTCTTTATAAGAAGGGAGATCGGAGACCTTGTCCTCTCTCTCCACACAAGCATTCAGAGGAAAGGCCATGTCTGCGAGCCAGTAAGAGAGCTCCCACCAGAAACTGATCCCACAGGACCTTTATCTGGGACTTCTAGCCTCTGGAACTGTGAGAAAATAAATTTTGGTTAAGCCACCCCGCCTATGATAGTTCATTATGGCAGCTTACCCTACTTAGAATAGCTCTTATATCTGCATATTATATCAAGGACCAACTCAAAGACCATACAACTTTCCTTAGTTCCTTTACTTTATTTGTCCTGCTTTTTGAGACATTTGATGTTCTGTCCTGCATTATGTAGTTATTTAGTGTATCCTAACCTCCTTACTGGTACATTTTGGGGGTAACCTCTGATTCAAAACTACAGCTCCACAATGCCTAGTACAATGCTCAACACTTACTATATTCTCTCTCTCTCTCTCACACACACACACACACACACACACACACACACACACACACACACATAATACATTAGTGGATATATACTATATATTATATATATTAGTTGAATGAATGACTAAAAGAGCAAAAAGAAATAGGGTGAGAAATAAGACATACACTTTATTTAACATTTAAAGAGGAAGCAGAGAATTGAGGTATGTATTAATAAGTGGGGAGAAATAAGTTAAATCTTCAGTTTAGTGATGTTTAAAAGAAAACAAGCAAATAGGTATCTCAGAAGAAATAAAAAAATTGTCTCCACTGAGGACTGACATACTATTGTCTAACCACGGGGAGTCTGACTTACTATTGGAGTAGAATTTTTGCTCCTGCCTCCGAGGACATAGATAAAAAGACTGTGGGAACAAGGGCAGCTGGCCTGGGGAGACCGGCATTTTATGACTCGGTCCTAATAATGAATTTAGGCTCTGGTATCAGGCCCATGCAAGTCTGCGTCTTATGGAGGGCCCAGAACCGGACATTCAGGGCCTGTTCTTTCCCCGGGTCCCCTTCCTAGTTACGGTCCTCCTGTCAGAGCCTCCCTTATCTCCACCTCCGTCCTCACTCCCCAAATGTGGTTTTTCATTTTAGATTCTTGAATGCCAGTATTCACATGGGTCAGCATGAAAGACACTGTAAGTGAAATGTTTCCCCAAATCACACCCTGGGTTGAGTGCTTTAGTCATAACGATAAGGATAATTGAGCTCCAGACCTTTCTTACACCTTTGTCCAAGGCTGAGCTGCAGGCTGGAACCGGGCTGGAACTGCATTCAGAAAGCCCATCCTAAAAGATTTTAGAAAGTCCCGCAGTTGTAGGGCATTGCAGTTAGGACGATAGGTGTCCTACAGCAGGGCAAACAGCGTGATTGTGGCAGCAGCAATTTTTCTCTGAGTACCCCGGAAAGTCAAGCGGGCAGTGAGGAACGGAGCGGGTGATTGCGCAGAGTACAGGGTACAGGGTGCCTCTTGGAGCTGCCCCGCGGGAGGTACAAGAGGGGCAGGCTCCCTGGGAGAAAGGCAGCAGGGGCGTGGGGTGCTGTCCAGTGCCCTGGGAGGGTGGGAGGCCGTGGCTGAGCGGGAAGTGGCAAGGGGCCACCCATCACCGGCAGGGTGGCTCCCGCACACCCACCCGAGACTCCGGACTCCCTAATCAAGAGGAACTTGGGCCCTTCTTGGGAGAGGGAGCTTTTTTCACTCCTCTGTCAAAATGCAGTGGTGTTCTTTCCTTTTATACCCCAGTGACTATGTCCAGCAAATATCTAGAAAAGGAAGAAAACAGAAAAGCCCAAAACAAGAAGGTAAATGGCACTGCGGATTTGATTTTATTTTTGTCACTGTTGCGAAAGGTTCTCATTGGCCCTAAAACAGTTCTACGTATGTAAACAAGGGGACAATATTGCTTCATGGAGAACAGATTTGAGTCCAGGGAAAGGTTGGGCATCTCCAGCATTTGCTCAGTTCCTATTTTCCTCAGAAGACCTTGTGCTTTGGTGCAGTCACAGTGCCACTGTCGAAGCAATAACTTTGGTTTGCAGGCTGGTGCTTAATCCACAGATATATACCAGCCAGGTGAAGCAATAACTTTGAATAATTTTTCTACAACTAGGTGATTTGCCGGAGGGCAAAGCTTCTTCATAAAATTACAGCTTTATGTTGAGAAACAAAATACATAGACATTTGGTGCGTTACTTGCAATCTTTAATATCAAACACTAAGAGACTTTTAGGTCTGGATATAGTGCCTTCCCAGATCCTTGAACCTGTGGACGTGGAAACTTATCCCTTGCAGATGAGGAAATTGAACAGTTAGTTGCTCTTCCCTTTAGTATCCAGTGAAGGATTCTGGTAAGAGAGGGTTAGGGAAGAGAGAATTAGAGAGAATGTCAGGGATGGTGTTTGCTCGGAGGTTCTGGCTTTACCTATACGACTTGCATAAGGTCAAAGTCAGAACCTCCCTAGGATTAGACAAACCATCACCCTGAAAGTCACGATAAGCCTGCACTAGCAGTCCCTCACTAGAGAAGAGGGTAACTTCTTTAGCTAAAAAGCCTCCAATCTTGAAGGAAGATCCCTTTTGCTAAGGAAAAATTACTTACTTAGATTGCTCTGTGACAAATATGACCCCCTGCTCTCTATAAACATCATTCAGCAATTCCCTGTATGAATTTGAACTTGGTTTATTTTATATTGTAAATTATATTGTAAAATGTCCTTTCTCACATTTTTGCTATGAAGTCCTGAATTTCTAACTTGCTTCTAAATTGCTGAATGCCACACTTTCCTGATTATTCTAGGGTTCTCTGAAATGCACAGGAAGTGTCTGTAGATTTGACAAGCTGTCCCCCACCCTGTTCTCCACACTCTTATTCCAAAAGTGTACATTCAGCATTTGAGAGCTTTTAATCATCTTCCCTCTTAGCTCCCTTAAAACACATTCATACTCTTTATGAAGTTAAAACTTTCATTTTCAGTCAGCTTGGAAGGACCTTATCTATCCTTAACCTTTGTCAGACATTCCTAAAAAACTCATCTTTTTTCTCCTAACCTTCCATAATGCTATTTTTATAAATGCATGCCAAGTTTACGAATCCATATTTTTTTCATCTGAAATTATTTTTCTATATAGCAGTATGAGAATTGGGGGTGGGGAAGCAACACCAGAAACTCAAGGCCTGGAAGCTAGAATCGGGGACATTATTTGAAAGAATAAAAATTCTTTCATTTCTTAAACATTCTACAAATATTATTTTGAACACCTACCATTGTGCTAGGCACTGATAATATGGCAATGAACAAAACAGACAAGATCCTTCCCCTCAGGAAGCTCAAGTTCTAGTGGAAGGAGACAGACAATAAATTAAATTAAGGGAAATAAAGCAGAGATGGAGGACAGGGAGTGTTTGTTGACAAGCTTTGAAAAGGTGGCCCTTGAGTAGTCCGGAAGGGGGTGAACTAAGGGGCTGCGCTGACAGCTGAGGGAAGAGCATCCCAGGCAAAGGAAACCACAGCAAGTGCACACGCTCCCAGGGGAGCACCCTGGAGCCAATGAGAAAAAGGAGGGTCGGGTCTGGCTGGAGCAGCAGTCGAGGAGGTCAGAGAAGTCAAAGGAGGCAGCGGACCCCTTAGAGCCTTGTCAGGTATGTAGGTACTGTGGCTTTTACTGCGATGAGATGGGGGCTGAGAGGAGAATTTCAAACAAGGGATGGAAAACATGTGATTGAACAAGACCACTGGCTTTCTGGGTTGCGAAAGGAAGGGGACAGGTGTGGAACTAGAGGAGAGACCAGTGAGGAGCCCACTGCAGTCATTCCTACCAGAAATGAATCAGAAGAGTTTGATGGTTTACAAAAAGGGAAAAAAACATGCTTGCAGAATTAAAAAAAAAAAAACACAGGAAGCAATTATTTTTTTGGATGTTAAAGTTTCAAGATAAAGATCAATTTGTCAGTTACTCTGCTACCTTATCTGCTTCAGACAGCAGTGGACTTGGGAATTCTGCCCAGCTAGGTCTTGAGGATTTTTTTCTTCTACTTGGCTGAATCTAGGAGGGTTTGGCCAGTGTGATTAAGAATGAACCTCATGAAATTCTGCAATATGCCACACATGGATGGACTTTGAGGACATTATATTAAAAGAAGCCAGACACACAAAAAAGCCAGTACTGCATATTCTACTTACATGCGTTATCTGCAACGGTCAAATTCATAAAATCAAAGCTGGAATGGTGATCTCCTGGGGGGAGGGGCAATTAAGATGAATAAACTCTAGAGATCCGATGGGTTGATGTACATATAATGTAAGTCAACAATAATGTGCACTTAAAATTTGTTGAGATGGTTAATATCATGTTAAGTATTCTAACTATAGTAAGATAAATTTTTTTTTAAAGAATGAGGCTGTCATATTGAGTAGATTATGCAGTTACAACAAAATCACTCTAGATAAGGCTTCTTAAGTGTGCATAAGTGTGTGCATGCATATGCACATATTTGTTTTTCAATTTTTGCTAACAGTAATATTCATTGAAGAAAATTTGGAAACTAAAATTAAACAATAAAACATTGTAATACAGCCGTACTGAGGCGGGGCGGGGGGCGGGGGAAGGCCCTGACTGGTGTCGCTCAGTGGGGTCGTCCAATAGACCGAAAGGTCCCCGGCTGGATTCCCGGAGGTGGCATATGCCTGTGCTGAGGGCCATCCTGGTTAGGGGCGTTTGAGAGGCAACCCGATGGATGTTTCCCTCGCACATCGCTGTTCCTCTTCCTACCTTTCCGCCCCCTTCCCCTCTCCCCAAAAATAAATAAATAAAATAAAATCTTGGGGGGGAAGGGAAGAATGAGTCTTCCTGCATCTGCTTAGAATGTCTATCCCTCCCCCATTCCATTTCCCAAAGTTCAGTGCCTGTTAGAAATAGACTCCTGGGCCCTACCCTTTGAGTAAGCATGAAACGGGGTCCATGAAATGTATACTTTCAGCAAGAATATGAGTAGACTCTTACGATTTGGAAGATGGGGAAATTGCTCAACTCTAACTCCACGTCCCCTACGCCGTTCGGGGCTTGGGGCTCACCTGGAAAGCGTTGCAGAGCGCCCAGGCGGCCGGCAGGTGGCGACACCTGACCGCAAGCTGCAGAACGCGCGTCCCTTGGGGAGACGCATAAGGCTAGGAGAGCGGGTTGGTGCGGTGCCAGGGCCAGGACTACAAGACGGGGGCTGCGGCTGGTGCACCGGCTTCATTTTACGCTAATGTACATCTTAGGCTGTGCCTAGTGGGCTTCTCGGGCTTCTGGGGCAATAAGGCGCAGTCCCTTCTTCATCCCCACGGAGCACTAGGGAGCTGTCAACGCGGTGCTGCGAGGAGCTGTCCTCGCGCCGCAGGACAATAGTTCAATCTGGCAAAACTAAGTCCTGGATTCCACTACCGAGGCTCCTCAGGAAACCGCGACCCCGCGGACCGCCCCTTTTCATTGGCCTCCGAACGGGGGACCCCGCCCCCTTTCGCACAGCTCTCATCTGTGACTGGCTCTTGGGCCCCCGCTGGCCACACCTCCTTCCCTCGCACATACACAAGAGTCACGCGCCTTTCAGTTGGAAACTTGGCGTGCTGGGGAGGATCGTGGCCCTCATATCCCCACCCACTTACCTTGCCATTGGCTCGCGGCTCCGCTCACGACCACGCCCCCATTCCAGCCCCCTGGCTGGGAGGTCGGCCGCCTGCTCGTGACTGGCTGCTCTGCCTGCCTCTCGCGGCAGCGGCTGGTGCTTTCCCCTCCCTCTCCCCCCAACAGCGATCCTCCAGGTTCCTTAGCTGGCCCAGGCCGAGTCAGTGTCAGTCAGGGAGGCGGACTGCTGAGCACTGGGTGCGGACACTTAATTGCAATCTCGTTCAGGGGCCGGTGTCTGCACTCGCGCCGCCGGCTGGGAAGGATGAAGCCGCAGCTGGAGCAGCCACCCTATGATTGGCTGTGGCGCTTGTGAACCCGAAGTAAAGATGGCGGGCGGGCAGGCATCTGCCGCACTGCCCACTTGGAAGATGGCGGCGCACCGCAGCCTCAGCGCCCGCGGCCGGGGGGTCCTGCAGGCGGCGGCGGAAAGGCTGCTGCCGCTGCTGCTGCTGAGCTGCTGCTGCGGCGCTGGACGCTGCGCCGCGTCGGGCGAGAGCGAGGAGACGGTGATCATCGGGTTGAGGCTGGAGGACACGAACGACGTGTCGTTCATGGAAGGGGGGGCGCTGCGGGTGAGCGAGCGGACTCGGGTCAAGCTGCGGGTGTACGGGCAGAACATCAACAACGAGACGTGGACCCGCATCGCCTTCACTGAGCACGAGCGGCGGCGTCACAGCCCCGGAGAGCGCGGGCTGGGGGGCCCCGCGCCCCCAGAGCCGGACAGCGGCCCCCAGCTCTGCGGCATGCGCACATCAGATATCATCATCTTGCCCCATATCATTCTCAACCGCCGTACATCGGGCATCATTGAGATCGAGATCAAACCGTTGCGCAAGATGGAGAAGAGCAAGTCCTATTACCTGTGCACATCGCTGTCCACGCCAGCCCTGGGCGCTGGCGGCCCGGGGTCCGCGGGTGGCACCGTCGGGGGCAAGGGCGGCTCCGGGGTGGCCGGGCTCCCGCCGGCCCCATGGGCTGAGACCACCTGGATTTACCACGATGGCGAGGACACCAAAATGATTGTGGGCGAGGAGAAGAAGTTCCTGCTGCCCTTCTGGCTGCAGGTGATCTTTATTTCGCTGCTCCTGTGCTTGTCCGGCATGTTTAGCGGCCTCAACCTGGGGCTCATGGCCCTGGACCCGATGGAGCTGCGCATCGTGCAGAACTGCGGCACCGAGAAGGAGAAGAATTATGCCAAGCGCATCGAGCCCGTGCGCAGGCAGGGCAACTACCTGCTGTGCTCGCTGCTGCTGGGCAACGTGCTGGTCAACACCACACTCACCATCCTGCTCGACGACATCGCCGGCTCAGGCCTCGTGGCCGTGGTGGTCTCCACTATCGGCATCGTCATCTTCGGGGAGATCGTGCCCCAGGCTATCTGCTCCCGGCACGGCCTGGCTGTAGGGGCCAACACCATCTTCCTCACTAAGTTTTTCATGATGATGACCTTCCCCGCTTCTTACCCAGTGAGCAAGCTGCTGGACTGCGTCCTGGGCCAGGAGATAGGCACAGTCTATAACCGGGAAAAACTGCTGGAGATGCTTCGGGTCACAGACCCCTACAACGACTTGGTTAAGGAGGAGCTGAACATCATCCAAGGGGCGCTGGAGCTCCGCACCAAGACGGTGGAGGACGTGATGACTCCCCTCCGGGACTGCTTCATGATCACCGGTGAAGCCATTCTGGACTTCAACACTATGTCGGAGATCATGGAGAGCGGCTACACTCGCATTCCAGTGTTTGAGGGGGAGCGCTCCAACATCGTGGACCTCCTATTTGTCAAAGACTTGGCATTCGTGGATCCAGATGACTGTACTCCCCTGAAAACCATCACTAAATTTTATAACCACCCCTTACACTTTGTTTTCAATGACACCAAGTTGGACGCTATGCTGGAAGA
This sequence comes from Pteronotus mesoamericanus, assembly GCF_021234165.1. Taxonomy (NCBI): domain Eukaryota; kingdom Metazoa; phylum Chordata; class Mammalia; order Chiroptera; family Mormoopidae; genus Pteronotus; species Pteronotus mesoamericanus. The sequence continues at coordinate 6,265,109 of NW_026555229.1, forward strand.
ATTTAAGAAAGGTGGGAGATTTTGGTATCTTTCATTGGCTTGCTCTTTCTCTCTCCATCTTCCTCCCTGCTTGAGTCCTCAGTCCTCAGACCAACCCCCCAAGGCGAGTTGACCGGAATTTCTCCTCTCTTTTAATTGCAAAGTTGAAAGGGTGGCTTGGATTTGGGGATGGGCTGAACCAGTAAGTGCTTCTAGGTTCTTTAAAAGCACAAGACTGCCATCACTTGCTTTTTACCATATCAAAAATGCAGGCTTCCTATTTTCGGTGCAGAATACTCTCCTAGCTCTTTGGTCTGGAGTGCCCTGCTGCATCCATTGCCCAAGTTCTGAGTGGGTAGATGTAAGGAGGGGGCAGCTAATGCCGTGCTCTGCCGTTTGGTTGACACGTACTAATTGCAGGCATTTGGAAAACATTCAAGTAGCTTTTCTAAACCCAATACAATCCCTTTCCTTCTCCTCACACATTCACTGATGTTTCAGAGATTGGAAGTGCATTTTCAATAGTTTGTGTTCCTAGTTGTCAGGTGACCTGTGGAGGAAGACAGGTCTGCCTTTGGTGATAGGGGATGACCAAAAAAATTCACTCATTTGGATGGGACTTGCCTTAGCGAGAAGAAAGGGCTTTTTTAAACACTAAAGTTATTTATTAATATATAACTTGAAAAGACTAGAGGTAAGTTATCCTTTTATGAGTCTATATCTTGTCCAATGTTCTTCGCTATTTGTTTATACTTACCTGACAACAAATAAAATTTCCCAAACCAAGTGTGGTTTTAGCAGAAAACTTGAACCTCTAATAGTGGGACAAATCCCTCTATTACAGATTACTTACTCCTCGAGCTTTCCTGGTGTAAAAGTGTTCCTTTTAACCTTGATCACCGGGTACATTAAATTGCAATATGTCTCCACATCAGCATTCACTGTTCCGGGGAATTTTAACAAGGAAGAGAAGTGCAGAATCTGAGGTGCTCACCTTTCTTGCATTGTGGTGTATTTTTTATTTGTCTTACCATGTAATGTACAATGGAATAATAACTCATACTATTATTACTGAAATTCTGCCTTAAAAAAGTTTCCAGTAAATAGCTTGTGTTGTTATTTGTTCATATAAACTCTAAAGACCCCATAGGCCTCAAAACTAAGCTTTCATTCTTCGAAGAGAATTTTGATCACAGGTAGTGGTTCAAGACCATGTGTAAGGGTGACAGCTCACGGATATGATGGTCTCAACATACTTACAGAATGTGTGGTTGTCCTAATTCCATTTTCCTGTCTGAATGGGGTCCTCTCTGGAACAAGATCACATTGCAGTAATTTTCAGGTAAAGGAATAGGGCTGAATGTGCTTCTGAGATTGGTAATTTGCATTTAAAAGCAGAAGGAGATTCTTCTGGATTCTCTTTGTTTGTTTTAATTTTTATTTATTGATTTGAGAGAGAGAAAGGGGAGGGGTGAGTGGGAGTGGGGGAGTGGAGAGACAGAGACAGAGAGAGAGAGAGAGACTTGGATTGGTTGTTCCAATTATTTATGCATTCATTTGTTGATTCTTGTCCGTGCCCTGACAAGGGACCGAACTTGCAACCTTGGCAGATCCCGTGACAGTCTAACTAGTTAACTGAGCTACTCCACCAGGGACTCTTCTGGGTTTTTAAACAGTAGAAAGAAAATGTCCATTATCTCTAGGTGACAGAGCTTCTTTTGGCCTGTCATTATTCTTTTACTGCTAACTTGTTAATTAGACCATCTAACCAGTCTCTTCTTTGATTTTGCAGTAATACCTGTAATACAGAAAGATATCTTTAAATGCTTGAAAATGCCTATGGATTACTTTATTTTTCCCTCTGTTGCTAAATTTCCCAGTATTGATACAGATAATTTATTCTCCTTTTTTTATTGTTCAGAATTTTTGCACATCTACTGATGGATTGAGAGCAGTGTGTACTCCCTGCAGGAGCCTTTAATTCACTTTTTGTTTTGAGAATTTTTTTCTGTACCTTCCAACTCCTTAACCCTGCTCCTAACTCAAAATTTCAGAATTTACAGTTTTGAAATTTGTTTTTGGTTGCCCTTGAACAATTTATCTATGACTGATTTATTTTTATGAGGAATTCCATCCCCCCCATTACCTCTCAACGTATTTTTTGAAATGCCTTCATTAAATAATTGAATTAGGCAATTTTCTCATGTATTCTGGAAAATGATAATGCATAAGATTTTATTTTTGTCCTTAAGCAGAATAATGTACTTGATTAAGGAGATAGTACAAGTTAAGGGTACAGTCAAGCTAGTGGCATTTTTGGAAGAGTGGGCAAAGACAGTTGCAAATGGGAAATTTGAACCATGATCTTAAAAGAATAGAGTATGTGGGTGTTTCTTAAGCTATGGGAATAATTGACTTTTCACCTTCCTTTTCTTGTTTTTTTTTTTTTGACGAGTTTGGTCACTTTAACCTTACTAATAACTGTGTGTGTTCTTTCTTCTGTATGAGTTAAAATATTTCACCTGATTTTTTTTCTCCTTCATTTTCTATTTCAGTTATGAAACAATGTGAACAGTCAACTGTTGTTTTTCTCTGTTGAACAGTGGTGTGTGGGTTGGTTTGAAGGCTTTTTGTTCCTCTCTTTCCCTCTTTCTCCTAACAATACCAACTATTAACTCCTCAAATCCAGACCTCATTAAAAATTACGCGTCCTAATTAAGAAGGCCTGCATTGAAGCCTTTCCTGTATATAGTTGTTCTAAGAAGGGGGACAGTTCCTATAATGTGTAAAGAAATGAAAAACTACCTTTATGTAAGTATATGTGAATGTCTTTTTTCTAATGATTACACCTTTTGTCTGGCTACCAGGAAACTTAGTTTTACTTGAGGTTGGAAGACAGTAATCATGCTAATTTTAGAGTTAGCTTATTGTTGTTTACTTATCTCTGTGCCAGGTACAGGGCTGAAAGCTTTACATGAAATCATCTTGCTTAAATTTCATAATAGCTGAGTGAAGCATTATCTTCATTTTACAAATGAGGGAATCGAGGTTTGGTTAAATGATTAGTTCAAGGTCACACAGTAATTTGTTGATTGGGGATTTTAACTCAGGTCTGTGTGGTAGCCAAGCTTGTATTTTTAAGCACACTATTATGCTGGCCCCCTGGATCCTGATTTTACATTTCTATCTTAATCGAGTGTGAGGTTTGGTCATAACATTGCCTCAGAGCTTGTTGGGCAATGGACCCATAAATGCATATAAGCATATATCTGACTTTCAACTCAGTGCTTCTCTGATGTTGTACATCACAGTTGGTGTCCCCACTTTTGTCATTAAAGCATATCACTTTTTGGCCTGTGTGATCCTAAATCTAATGAATTATATTTCCAGGATTTACACGTTAAGCATCCAGATTCATTTTGAACAAGTTTTATACTAACCTAGTGTGCCAGTGTGTGTTGCTTTAGCGGGCTACTCTGTACTGTTTTTCTAATAGCTAAAGTATGCAGTCACGTAGTAGTACTCTTAGTGTCTTACCTGTTTGTGTTGCAAGGGTGACTCAAACTCAGTTTTGTGTTTTAATCTTGATTTTTTTGGGAGCCACCTGTACAATAATCGGTCTCTAACGAGCATCCTTTGTAGCTTCGTCCGTCTTGTGCTCCATGCAATCAGGCTTTCTCTTTTTTCTTTGTTAGTTTTGTTACTTATAAATCTAAATAAGAGAATAAAAGTAAATCCTACTAGAAGATTATGAGAATTTTGGAAAAATGGTCCATAGCAAAAATAGTGTAGTAAAAGGAAAGACTGAATTAAAGGTTGCTACCTTTGTGTGCAGAAAGTATTCTGGAGGCTTTCCTTTACCTGATAAAACCTTACTAACAAAAGACTGGGGACTCTTAGCCACCTAGTTGTCTACAAGGGTGAATCTGAAGCATGAGTAACCAGTTACCATTCTTTTGTTTTGTGTTGTTTACTTTTGGCTTTGTAACAATTGCATTCCAGTATTACAGAGCATGCTGTTTTATAGTGGCTAGGAACTTAGCCAGACTGTTTTCTACCTTTTTCTTACCTAGGAACAGGTAGAATCACCAGATAATGGTGTTCGTTGTTCTTCTTTTTCCTGGCTGAAGGAGCATTTTTATTACTTTTAAGTACACAGTTCTCCACAGTGTACGCTCAGCCCAGCTTGGTGGCCAGTTCCTTAGCCTTGGCCTTTTCCAGCTTGGCGATGTGAGCCACTGACTTGGGACCCAGGACATTGCCGCCCCGGTGGCGGCGGATCGCATCACATCTGTCGTTGTAATTGGTCCGGAGGGCTCCCACCAGCTGGGCCGGAGCCCCTTGGCCTTCCGAGTCAACCTGAGCGAAGGAGGCGGCGGTGCAGGTCGTCCCGTGGACCAGACGGCCCAGCCTGGCTTTCCCTTGGCGATGTGGTGGGGAGCCCCCAGGCCCGCACGGGCCCGCGGGGCCGGCAGGAGGGCAGCCCGCTCGACGGGATCCACATTGTGTGCGGTGGCTACCAGCTGGGACTTCTTGTTCTCCACCAGGTGGGGACGTGTTAACCCCTGCTCGAAGGACAGGTGGCCTCTTGGTGGGGACATCCCCATTGCCGCCAGCCTTTTTCTCAGCCCGGGCCAGCACTCTCTGCTGCTTCTCTTGCTTTGTCCCTGGTCTGTCCTTGTAGGCCAGCTTGAGCAGTTGCGTAGCTGTTTGGGGTCCAAGGCCTGGGTGACCTGGTCAATGGCAGGAGGCACTTATACAGACATTTATAGAAAATAGCCCTTTGCTGCTGCAGCTGAATATAGTGGGGCCATTTGACAAAGTGGGTGAGGTCCCCTTTTGGGCTGGATGTCCTGTCCAATGTCAAAGTTCTTGGGCCTTTTTCCAAACGGGGGGTTTACTACCTTCTTGGCCTGCTTCTTCATGGCAGCAGGGGCTGGCGCCACCTGCTTCCCCTTAGCCTTCTTTCCCCTCAGCGTCTTGGGCGGTAGGAGGAGAGAGCCAGATAATGTTGTTCTTTAAGGGAAGAATGCAGTGTATAGTTTTCACTTAAAATATTAGATATGTAATTCTCTTCCTATAACACAAGTCTTTCCATATTAATGTGCTGAGAGTTTAATTTAAAAACCTTTTTTCCCCCACCAAATAAAGTGTCCCACTTGCCTAGTATCTGGGACGATATTTAAAGGTATGAATGGTGTCGGGGGCTGGGGAGTGGGTGTATTTGTTTCTATGATCTTGTATGTTTATTAATTTGCCCCATAACACATGTTAAGTATTATAATTGTGCATATTTTTAGAACATCTTTGTAAAATATCCAGGTAGTACAGAATCAAACCTGAAAGAACAGGCAGCTCAAGGATCACCTAGTGCAGTGTTTGCAAAATTTACCAGATGATAAGAATTACTTAGGTCACTTTTTTTCTTATTGTAAGTTGTTTATTGTGAGAGAACTTACAAATATCTTGCTGTCATTAATAACTTAAACAATGCACCACTAATTTCTTCTGTACAGGACTGCAGTAAGAGAAAAACAAAGTCAGCTGGCTGAATGTTCATTCTTTACGTCTTGTCTGAGGATGAAACTTGGTTTTCACTAATCCAAAGCTGCAGCGCTGGGGAAGTTTCAGTCAACTCCTTATGAAGACAGCTGGGAGGGCGCTTCAAAGTCAGAGTCAATTTGCTGATCGTTCATTCAATGGGTGCATTCATTCTTGCTCCCATTGTCCATGGCTGTCACCCTGGCACGTTGCTCACTTGTAGTGGATTCCTTTACAGAGTAGTCGATGGTGCTAGCCAGGCTGTATTCCAGATAATTCTGCGGCACGTCAGCCTCCATATTGTCCTAGATACTCATGCTCTCAGCACCTGCAATGAATGGCATTAAGGGAAAAGATAGGCTTTGCTTCTGTTTTGTAGAAGATGACAGACCTGAATCCATTAAAGAGAATAGATTCTTCATCAGATTCATATCCAGAATTTAATAATTCCAGGGCAATGACTGATGCATCTCCAGAAGTAGGGGGTTTTCTTCCCACTTCTTTGAATGTCACCAGAAACTGGTCAGAATGAGTCTTAGGAAATACAACCCTAATTTTATGACCAGTTCCAACAATCTAAAGCTTCTCTCCCGGCTGCTGTGAGCATAGCCACCTCACTTTTCATCTGTTTAGCAACCAAGGAATGGGTAGCACCACAAAGCCCTCTATCAGAGGACGCAGCGATAAGGAGTATTGCTTGTTGTCTTCAGGCCTTTTCATACAGAGCCAAAAATCTTGTTCCATACACTTGATCTGGTTTCATCTTCCTCTCAGTTCGGGCATTATTTTGTTGCTGCTACCACTTTCACAGACTTGATAATTTTCTGGATTTTTTCTCCCTAATCCTTGCCGGAGGACACATTTATTGATTTGAGAGAGAGAAACACTGCTGTGAGAGAGAAACATTGATTGGTTACCTGCAGTACATGCCCTGACTGGACTTGAGATCAAACCTGCAATCCAGGTATATGCCCTGCCCGGGGATCAAACCTGTGACTTTTCGGTGCACTGGATGACACCCCCACCACCTGAGCCACACACTGGCCAGGGCAATTTTCTGGGTGTTTTTGATTGATTTTAGTCACCTGGTAATATTTTTCAAAGTTGCCATATTTCAAACTTGGATCCATCGTGTCTGCATAGCCCAGGCATAGACCCAATGATGCCCGCCCAAGAAAACAGGGTGGGACTGGCCACCTCACTAGGATCACTTACTAAGTATAAGGTCCTAGGCCTCACTCAGGGACCTCCTGAACATTCCAGAACCTCTGGGGAAGAGGGCTTGTATTCCAGATTGTTAAGTTACCCTGAAGTAATTCTTATGATTAGGTGAGTTTAGGAAACATTGGTCTAGTCAACGTCTTAAATAAGGAAAGTAAACTCTGAGAAGGGGAGAATGTTATATGACTTGCTTAGGGCCATCTCTAGCTGGTAGCATCAACAGGACTGGAAGCCATGTCCCTGACTTTAGACCAGAGTTCATTCCCCTCCAACATGCAGCTTTTGGTCCCAAGATGAGGGTACCTGCATCACTGAAATGATCTGTGCCATTGAAAAAACAAATATTCAGGTTTGCCATTGATTTTCTAGTGATTTTTGATGTCAGTATTTTTGATATCCTGGATCCAAGACATCTTTGACAGTCATTTGGTTATGGAGAAAATAAGTCAATGTGTGAGCTTGTTTTACTTTCGCTTACTTTCATTGAGATTTTTACTCTGCTGAGATCAGACTAGAAGGGTATGTTAGGAAATATCTAGATTTCTCAAAGGCTTAGGTAGTTAAATGTTAGGTATTTCTTTTGAGCTAACTATCCCTGGATTGTGTTTTATTTGTGGTTGTTTCTTCTGTGAGAGTAATGAAGGTTGGATGTGGGACTACGGGGTGCAAGTTCTTCAACTCTTTTAATTCCTGTTCACATGCAAGTTGAAAATTTCCATTGAAATATTCATCAAAACACTTGAAGCATGTGTCCCACTCATGTAGCTATGTGCCTTTTTTCCAGGTTTTTGGGTAATGCAACCTAAGCTCTTTCAGAGAATCATGTCTGATTTCTGGAGGTTATTTGTGTTAACAGGACCACAGAAGCCTGAGCATGGCCTTCTAGGTCTGGAGACACCGCAGCTGCATACCAGCTCCGACTTAGTGAGGTCTGGACGAAACAAGAAAATACCTTGTTCTGCTTTTTCTCTTGGTTTTTATGGGGATTACACACTGCCTGCTCCCTTCCACAGAGGGCCTCAGTTATTTAAATTCTGAAACATTCAAAACTACTCGGAGGGGCCAGTTAATTTTAATTAGTATTAGCAAATTTAAACACAATTTGAAATATTATTAACCAGGCAAACCCACAAAATAGACTGAGCCAGCATAATTTATGGTTTCATTTGCTATTGAATTACTTAAACTTTTAAGAACAAACCTCTGGACTTGAATTGGATGTTTAGTTACATATAAAGTAGCATATTTCTATAGGACCCTTTCTTCTAAATGCGTATTTTTTAATTAAATATTTTATTGTTATTCTATTAGAGTTATCCCAATTTTTTTTCCCTTTGCCCACCTTCACCCCGCGCACCGCCCCCCCCCCCCCCGCTCCCACAGTCATTCCCCACCCTATTGTCCGTGTCCATGGGTCATTTGTGCATGTTCCTTGCCCAGGCCCTTCCCCTTCTTTCCACCCTTATCCCCCTCTCCTCTCTGGTTACTGTCAGTCTGTTCCTTGTTTCCATGCCTCTGGTACTATTTTGCTTGTTTGTTTATTTTGTTCATTAGGTTCCTTTTATAGGTGAGATCATATAGTATTTGTCTTTAAAAAATGCGTATCTTTTATTGGTAGTAAATCAATTTCTGTAAGATTTGCTTGGCATATGAGGAATATTTGTTAAACCAAATTCATGGAAATTGGCCACTTGGCCTGAATACAACTTAATTGAGCATTGTCTTTTCATCTTCTCAGAACGTGCAAACAAGAACCCCCAATCCTACCAGCACAGAAAAGGAGAAGCCGTAGAAATGTTCTCTATCATCATCACATACCCTGGCAACTCCAGAATGGCTATGAGAGGAATTATAGGGGTGGCAGGCTTTGGGAGGCAGAGCCTAAGGGACTACTAACAAGCCCTCTGTAGATGATACGATTATTAGGCTGGCTTAGGGGTTGGATGGTGCAGATACTGGGAGAGCCAGTTGTCCCCCTGTTTTACATAAGCGCTATCATCGATCATAAATACTGCTGCAATGATAGGGACATCCTCATTTCCTCATACTTTTTATGCCCCTTTCTGTCACACCTAGGTGGGAGTGTTTCTCATTTTGAATTCACGTCTTGGGAGGAGACCACCTGTTAATGCAAAGATTAAGAAAAATGTCCCTTTCCTGGATCTACTTTGGATCAGTAACTTAGGCTCTTCAAGCTTCAGTTTTTCCCCCTAGTAAAATGGTATATTTTCTAACTTATAGGATACTTAGTTTGAGTTAATGTGATAATGGATGTAAAAATACTTCTAATAGTACCTGACACTTAGTCTCAGTTAACTGTTATTTTTATCATGATAATTTTATAGGCTCTTCATTGTTCTTGGTCCTTCTCTAGATTACTAATCAAGAGAGACACCTTGGGCCAGGTGTGCTCATAGTCATTATGGACTTGAACTCTTAAAAGTGGCTAATGATTGTTTGTCTTTTTTTTATTGTGATTGAAATCTAGGCTGTTACTTTTTTAGCAGTTGCTGTTACTTGATAAGATGGTCGTAATCACATCTATTTTTAAGGAAAACAGAACAATTGATTATATGTTCTACCTGTCTTAGAGTAAGAATACTGAGTTTTAAAGAATTCTTCATTCTCCTTAGCTGTAAGTGACTGAAAATGACAATGAAGTTTAAGAGAAATAGAGCAAGCTCATGCTCTTGAATAACTAAAGTTTGAAGACTAAAGGAAGATCTCAAATTACTCTGATAAAAATCTTTTAATACTGATTACATCAAAAACATGGAAAACGGTGATGTCTAATATAACAAGTTTTTTTTTTGTTGCATATAGCAATGTAAATTTGTAATTCTTTTGGAAGGCAACCAGGAGTAATAAAATGTCCTTTGGTTTAGTGGTTTTTTCCCCCTGAAAATCTTAATTCAGAGATATAATTCAAGGAAAGAAAAGAGTTGTGTTGGGTTTTGATGTTGCATGTATATTGCAACACTTATATAGTGAAAAATTGGGAAGAAATATCTAACACTTCAAGGTAGGGCATTGAGGGGGAAGAGTTAAGAAAATGACAAATGTCAACTAGTTACAGCCATTTAATGATAATTTTGAAGGCCATGTAGCAATATGGGAAATTTATGCAGATTATTTTGCATGAATTATAGATAGGGAAAAATAGACATGTATGTGTACTGAAGGGGAACTTGGAAAAAGTGAAAATAGTTGACGTGTTAGGATAGGATGATCATAGCCAGTCTTTGCAAAAATCACTTTGTTAACTTTCTACAATAACTTACCTGGAAAAAATGCAAATCTGAGAACATTATGAGTCTCAATCTTGGGAAAACTAATCTTTATTCATATTTAGGGAACACATACTAAATCATTTCACCTTAGGAACATTTTATTACTGAAACAAATTTTTTTTTTTTAAGACTTGACTTATTTATTTTTAGACAGGACGGGGGAAGAAAGAGACGGAGAGAAACATCGATGTGTGGTTGCCTCTCAATTGCCCCCTACTGGGGACCTGGCCTGCAACCCTGACATGTGCCCTGACATGCAACAGCAGACCAGTGCTCAGTCCACTGAACCACACAATCCACAGCCAGGGTGAAACAAATGGTGTTTAAAAAAATGTTTAAGAATTGAGATATAATTGGCATATCATAAAGTTCATCCTTAAGTGTACATCTTGGTGGTTTTCAGTGTATTCACAAAGTTGTGCAACCAACACTGTGTCTACTTCCAGTACATTTTTATTACTCCAAAAAGAAACCCCTATCTATTAGCAGTCACCCTCCATTCCCCACTCTGCAGTCCCTAGAAAACGTTAATCTACCTTCTGTCTCTATGGATTTGCCTGTTTTGGACATTTCATGTAAGTGAAATCTTACACAATGTGGCGTTCTGTGTCTAGCATGTTTAACTTAGTGTAATGTTTTTTAGGTTCATCCATTTTGTAGCATGGATTAGTACTTCATTCCTTTTTATGGTCAAATAATATTTTGCTTTATGGTATACCACATTTTGTTTATTTATTCACCAGTTGAACATTTAGGCTGTTTATACTTTTTGGCCATTATAAATAATACTGCTATGAATATTGGTGTATATGTTTTTGTGTAGACATATGTTTTCAAGACTCTTGGGTAGATACCTAGGAGTAGAATTGCTGGGTAATATGGTAACTCTATTCTTAACTCTTTGAGAAACTACCAAATTCTTTTCCAAAGCGGCTGCACCATTTTACATTCCCACCAACAAAGTATGATGGTTCCCATTTCTCCATATCCTCACCAACACTTGTCATTGTTCCTTTTTAAAAAAATTATAGCTACTCTAGTAGGTATGAAGTGGTATCTCATTGTGGTTTTGATTTACATTTCCCTAATGGGTCATGATGTTGAGTATCTGTTCATGTGCTTATTGGCCATTTGTATATATTTGAGAAAATTCTGTTTAGATCCTTTGCCCATTTTTAAATTGGGCTATTTGTCTTTTTATTACTGAATTGTAAGTTCTTTGTGCATTCTGGATAGTAGTCCCTTATCATATACACGAATTGCATTTTCTCCTATTCTGTGAGTTGCCTTTTTATTTTCTTGGTAATAACCTTTGAGGCAGAAAAGTTTTTAATTTTGATGAAGTTCAGTTTATCTCTTTTTTTTCTTTTGTTCTGTTGTTTTTATTGTCATATCTAAGAAACTATTTCCTAATCCAAGGTCACAAAGATTTATGCCTAAGTTTTCCTCTAAGATTTTAATAGTTCTAGCTCTTAGATCCCGGCATTTAATCCATTTTGAGCTAATTTTTATATATGGCGTGAGGTAGCGGTCTTCATTTTTTTGTGTGTGTGGATATCAAATTGTTCAGCACCATTCATTGAAAAGACTGTTCTTTTCTCATTGAATTGTGTTAGCGTCCTTGTCACAGGCAATTGACCATGAACATGAAGGTTTATTTCTGGACTCTAAATTCTGTTCTACTGATCTATGTCTATGTCAGTACCACTCTGTTTTGGTTCTTATAGCTTTGTAGGAAGTTTTGAATTGGGAAGTATGAATTCTCCTGTTTTGTTTCTTTTCATGATAGTTTTGGTTGTCAGGATCCCTTGTATTTCCATATGAATTTTTCATGGATGTTCTTGTCTGTTTCTGCAAAAAAGGCATTTGAAATTTTGATAGAGATTGTGCTGAATCTGTAGATCAATGTGGGGAGTATTGCAATGTTAACAATATAAAAATCTTTCATCCATGAATATGGGATATCTTTCCATTTATTTAGGTCTTCTTCAATTTACTTGAACAGTATTTATTAGTGTTCAATGTAGTTGCAGTCTTTTTGTTAAACAAAATAGAAATAAATTCTTTTTGATGCTATTTTAAATGGAATTGTTGATTTCATTTTCAGATTTTTCATTGCTAGTATATAAAAATGTAATTGATTTTTGTATATTGATATTTCCTGCAACCTTGTCGAACTCATTTATTATGTAATAAATGGTTCTTAAAATAGGAAAGTGTTTTTTAAAAATGTGAGTTTTTTGGAGGGTATTTTATGTTTGTTTCACTTGTTTTAGTGGGCCTGATTTTTCTTTTAAATAATGTAGGTATTGTTGCCCTGACTGATGTGGCTCAGTTGGTTGGGCATGGTCTCGCAAAGCTCAAGGTCCCTGGTTGATTCCCCATCAGGGCACATGCGTGGGTAGCAGGTCTGTCCTGTAAGGGTGTGTACCAGAGGCAACTGATTGACGTTTCTCTCTCATATAGATGTTTCTCTCCCTCTCTTTCTCCCTCCCTCCCCCTCTAAAAATAAATAAATACATGTTTTTAAAATGGTAGGCATTTTTACTTGCCACTTTTTAAAAAAGATTTTTATTTATTTACTTTTAGAGAGGGTGAAAGAGGAAAAGAAACATCAATGTATGTGAGATACATTGGTTGACTCTCACACGCCCCCAGCTGGGGACCTGGACTGCAACCCGGGCATGTGCCAGGACTGGAAACCGAGCTGGTAACCTTTCGGTTCACATGCTGGCACTGAATACAGTGAGCTGCACCAGCCAGGGCTGAAATTGTAGGCATTTTTAATTGCCGCTTTCATATGGAATGGAGCACTCACTATTGGTTATTGACGGTGTCATCCTTTGGGAAATTTGGTAGAAAAGAGTAAATTCTATCTCAGAGCAGATATAGGGAAAAAAGAAATAGGTTGTATGAAACATGCCAAAGAGACCAAAAATATAGCTGGTTGCAGTTTGGGAATTTACAAGTTAATGATCGGTTTCTATCTAATATTTAGAGTGACTATCAGATTTAGGATGTGGGCTAGGAGAGGAGCACAGAAAAGACTGTTTGCCTAATATCTAAATGGTTTTGTAGTGCCTTTCTTTTCCAGGTCACTTTACCAAGGGTTTTCTTTGGGTCATTTTTTATAGAGACTAGAAAAATACCTTGGCTTTTAGTCACTGTGCATTTCATCAGTACACTTCTTGAGATTTTGGGGTACCAGATAGCCAGAAGAGATAAAATGCAACATTTGTGCGTGTGTGCGCACATGTGTGTATGGGCGCGCGCAGGGGAGTGTGGAGGGCTGGTAATCTGAGAGGGAGAATGTTTTCCCAAACTAGCAAAGACAAACTGAGGGCATCATCTGATCTTTATGGGATTGTGCAAAGCCTCAGTTTTTCCATTTAACCATCTGCAATAATAGAATGTGCTGACTCAACCTGGAGCCTCTGCAGAATAGCGTGTGGGGCTTAGGGAGTCCTGAGAAACATGCAAGAGATGGAAATATTTGAGCAGGTTTTAAGATGTAACGTTAAAAACAGCTGGAACAAGACAACGTGCTCTCTCATTTACTTCAATTCCTTCAATTTCCTTTAGTTCCTATTTGACTTAAGGTGTGGTAGAGAATAATTTGATCTTTATAGAGTTGATTGCTAAGCAGAGATATTTTTCTTGCTTCAGTGATTATACTTTCGGGGCATGGGGTTGGTTGTGTTGGGGGGTGAGATTCTGCTGGCAGCCAGGCAGTCAGGTAAAATAGTATAACACTGTGTGGGCCATCTGCTCAGGGTTTTTTCTTTAAAAGTTTTATTTCCTTGTTCCTGGATACATACATTTACCTGCAAAAACTAGAATATTTACCAAAATGTTAACTAATAATGACCGCCTCTTGATGGTGAGTTTTAGGGGAGGAGATATGTTTTTCTATATTCCTTTGAGGTTTTTTTTTTAAACTATGTACTTTGTAATGTTTGGAGGGGGACTGATTAAAATGATATTAAAAGTGTAGATTTTGTAACTTGAGCCATTGATTTAGGTATTTAAGTGAAATTTACTGTATTTAGGTGAACTTCATTTTTTTCTTAGGAAATATGGAATATTTCTGTCATAATGCATCCATGCTGTCATTTATGACATTTTATTTCCATCATCAGAAAGAATCCTTAGTGTTTGGGGTAAAATATGAATAGCATTTTAAAGCCCATAAAATATGTGTGTACAACACATGTGTGTGTACAACAGCTTAATAAAATTAATTTTGTATGTGAAGAAAAGGAATTTAGGTTTTTGAGTTGCATTTGTTTTCAAAACATGATATTAGGTGACAAAATCCGGTTTGTTTAGATATTTATCTGGACTACCTGGAGTGAAGCTGTTTGATACTTACTTGATTGTCCTAACTAAATAAAAGATTGGTAAAGTAGCTGAGTTTCAACTACATTTGTGCTTTCAGCATAAAGCTGTAATCCTAAAATACCTCTTATTTGGTTGCGGACGTCGGATGCTTCCTTTTATCTATAGAAACCATCACTATAAATTTAGTGATGATTATTTTAAGGAGAGAGAAGAATGTTTTGGAAGCACTCATGGTTGAAGCTTGGTAGTTTCCAGGCAGTCAGATACATTTTGCTAAAAAACAACAACAAAAAACATTTAACTTTGGTGAAGATCAGGTATTTGTTAGTTTTGATTATATTCCTATAAAATTACACATCTTGTATACATCATTTATCTCAGATAAAAAGATGTGGTTTTCTATTCTTTTTATCCTGAATATAAACAGAAACTTTATATTTATTTATAGGATAATTTAACTGTCATTTAGGCATCATTTCTAAAGCCTGTTTTTAAAGGATGTAGAATAACAATACTGGACTTTGCCTCTACTTCTTTATCTAACTTCCCAAGACAAATAAGCATTTTAGGAAGAGAAATTGATGTTTGCTTTAATTACAAACAGTATTGCTCTTAAATTGTCCCGTGTGTGTTAGCCAAGTGAACTTGTTATTTACTCAGATCCTTGATATTTAAAGCAGTGTGGAGATTTTGGCGTGGCTGCTCTCCAGTGAAGCTCATCATCACCTGAAGCAGAACTTCTGCCAGCATTTCAGCATAAGCCTCTTAAATATGAATGGATAGCCTAACACCTCCGGATGTTGGAAGAGAGTCTGTAAGTCTCATAGTGAGACTAAAACAGAAAAAAAAAGAACCTAATTCACTTAAGCTGGTTTAACACACAGTAGTTACAATAAAATCTGGCAGTTACTACAGCAATTACTGTTTTCTCTGTGACCTCTTAAGGCCACTTACCAAACCACCGATTAGTATCAAATGTGTAGATATGCTGCCTATCCCTACGTGGTATAGATGGAATCTTTCCTGTATTGATTCAACCCACATGGTTGTTTGAGCTTCCCAGCTGGTTTGACTGCTGTAAGTATTAATACTTTCTTAAGACTTGCTTCCCCTCACTGCGCATTCGGAGGGTAATGTAGGCATTTCTGGTAGAGTTCTGTGTCTCAGCGAACCTCTGTTTTCCCTTTCTCCGTTTACTGCAAGGTTTCTTAAGGAATAGGTAGTGACTGACATACTTCCATTTTCTTGCCCTCAGCTTCCTCTGTGGTGCTCTACACCTGGCTTCAAATTTGTCACAACCAGTGACTTCCATTTCTGCCAAATCCGCACGTGGGTTGTCATCCTTCCTAGCTTTCTTGACTCTATTGCTGCTTTTGGCATGAAGGCGGGAACCCCTCTTCTCTGGGTACAGCACAGTCTTGATTCCCCTCCTGTTTTTCTGAGTCCTTCCTTCTTCCTTTTTATTTTTAGGTTTCTGATTTCTTTTTTCCATTTCTAATTGAGTATTCCCCAATATTTTGTCTCTGTTTCTTCCTTCCATAGTCTTTTTCCATCTTTAGAAAACTTTCCTTTACTCACCTTTAATCTGTAAGCATTTATTAAGCATCATAGTAAACTGTGTAGAATGCAAAGATGAAGTAAATGTATTTACTACTCTCAGGCAACTTGTGATACATATGAATTTATTTCTTTTTCATCCTGTATTTTATTATCAAATTTAATTGACATATTTTGAAAATGACTCTACACATTTTTGTTTTCTCTCCATTCCCACTGCTACTACTCCAGCTACTTCTCCCTTTTATTTGTGACTTGTTCAGTGCCTACTATGTTTTAGGTGCTCTGTAAATGTATTTTGAATGAATGAATCTATCTAACTTCATTATTATAAAACTTCCAAGATGGTTTCTCTTATTTTGTCTATTCATCAGGTATACCTCTGCCAAGTTGATCTTGCTTAAAAATAACTTTCATCTTGTCCTGACCAGTGTGGCTCAGTGGGTTGAGTGTCGACAGCAAAGCTAAAGATCGCAGGTTCAATTTCAGGTCTGGTCACATGCCTAGGTTGCGGCCCAGTTCCTGTTGGGGCGTGTGTGAGAGGCAACCAATCAATGTTGCTCTCTCACATCCATGTTTCTCTCCCTCTCTCTCTCTCTAAAAAGAAGTAAAATCTTTTTTAAAAGACTATTAAAAAATAACTTTTAACAGTTTCTCAAAAGCCTTCTATAATTAAAATGAGATATTATCTTCTATATACTGAACTGTGTCACCCACCAAATTCATATGTTGAGCCATAACCCTCAGTGTGATAGTATTTGGAGATGGGGCCGTTAGGAGGCAGTTAAGGTCAGATGAGCTCCTGAGGGTGGGGCCCTTATGTTGTGGATTAGTGGCTTTATCAGAAGAAGAAGAGAGAGATCACCCTCTCTCTGCCATGTGATAAAGCAGTGAGAAAACAGCTCTCTTCAAGCTAGGAAAGGGGCTCCCACCAGGAACTGGAATGGTTTAGCACCTTGGTCTTGGACTTCCCAGCATCTAGAACTGGGAGAAATAAATGTCTGTTGTTCATGCCATCT
Organism: Pteronotus mesoamericanus; assembly: GCF_021234165.1. Taxonomy (NCBI): domain Eukaryota; kingdom Metazoa; phylum Chordata; class Mammalia; order Chiroptera; family Mormoopidae; genus Pteronotus; species Pteronotus mesoamericanus. Next base: position 6,282,057 of record NW_026555229.1, read on the forward strand.
GTCTATGATATTTTGTTAATAGCAGCCCGAGCCCACTAATACATTGTCTTTTTTTAACCTATCAAAATAGCCAGGATAGAAAATAATGATAAAAGCAATAGGAATAACTTCTAGATGCCCGCTGTACAATATTGTACCGATAGTTAACATTGTACACTTAAAAATTTAAGAGGCTAGATCACATATTATTTTTACCATCATAAAATTAAATGAAAAAGAAAAGAAAAAAATGGCAATATCCAATCAGCAAGGCCCCATGAGATGTGGACTCCTCCTCAGATTGCCTCGCCTGCTGCTTTTGCTCTGACCCCGCCAGCTTCAGCCTGCTGGTTTCCTGGCTGTTTCTAGAACACTGCAGGTTCTTTACACCTGTTCCTGCTTTAGGGCATTTGTAGTTGCTGTTCCCTCTCTTTGGACTGTCCTTTGCCCAGACAGCTTTATGACTCTCTCCCTTCCTTTGCATCTTTACTCAGATTTCACCAGCTTAGTGCAGCTGTCTATAGCCTTCCTAACTACAATTTCAGTACCTCTGCTCTAACTGATTTGCTTTCCCTTCTTTATTTTTGTCTTCTTTCACTATATATACAATATCTTTTGTTTTCTTAAAGTTTTGTTTTAAAAATTTTTTGGCCTACCTCTCCCAGCAGAACATAGGCTCCATGAAGGTGAGGACTTTTGTCTGTCTAGTTCCCTTTTGTGTTCCTAGGGCCACAGGAGGGCCTGGCACATAGGTGCTCAGTAAATATTGTTGAATGATTGAAAGCATGGAGTGAGACACGTACTCTTTTATAACATTGATGTTGTGTTAATTGGTATAAATCTTCCTAGAAAGTAATTTGGTGGTATGCCGAAGAACTTTATGCTTTTTGCGTATCTTTTTACCTATTAGCTCTACTTCCAGGAATCTGATATGAGGAATTAATGAAAAATGCAGGGAAAACTTAGAACACAGAGGTGATCATCTCAATATATTAAAAAAGATTAACTTGTACTTTTTAAAACTTGTAATGAATACACATAACGTAAAATTTGTCATCTTAACCATTGTAAGTATGCAGTTTGGCAATGTGAAGTACACTCACATTGGTCTGCAAATCAACCTCCAGGACTCTTTTCGTCTTACAAAACTGACGCTCTTCACCAATTTAAACAACTCCCCACCCCCTCCTCCTCCCAGGCTCTGACCACCACCAGTCTGCTTTCTCTTTGAACTTGACTATACCAGGTACCTCATATGAGTGGAATCATACAGTATTTATTTGCCTTTTGTGATTGGCATATTTCTCTTAACATAATGGCCTCAAGGTTCATCAGGTTCATCATGTTATAACGTGTGTTAGAATTTTCCTTTTTGGGGCTGAATAATATTCCATTGTATGGATATAGTATTTTTTTATCCATTCATTCATTGATGGACACGGGTTACTGTCCACCTTTTGAGTGTTGTGAATAATGCAGTTGTAAACGTGGGTATACAAATAATCTGTCCAAGTCCCTGCTTTCAGTTCTTTGGGGTGTATATACAGGAGCGGAATTGCTGGATCATGTGGTTATTCTGTTTTTAATTTTTTGAGCAACATGATCGCAACTGTATTTTTAAAACTATAAAAAAGACTGATGGGAAATATCCCAAAATGATAATAATAATAAATGGGAGGGTTTTTATATTTATCTTATACTTTTCTGTATATTCTAAATTAAGCAGACATCACTTAATCAAGGTTAAATCTTTTTTAAAAAAATCAAGAATACTACATTGTAAAAATTTCCTTTCTTAATAATTAATGAGTTACTAATCCATAGAGTAATATTTTGAGATTGTGTGTGTATCTATATCTTTATCTATATATCTATAAATAGGTATATCTATCTATTTCCTGGGTCCCCACAAACTTTTATTCAAAGGTTTTGTCATCTCCTTTTAAAAAGTATCATTCAGCAAGATCTCCTTTGCCCATCTTTGTCTATAGTAATCTGTTCCTTTCTCCATTCTAGCATGAAAATAGATGTTTGAGATAGGAAGAGATAGTAGTGGAAATAATTCAAACATCTTATTTTCTAGATGAGCGTTGAATGTTTTTGCCTAAGAGCAGTTGTGTAGTTAGTGACACAGGACTAGAACTTGGGTTTCCTGGTTCTTATTCCAGGGCTATTTCCAGCCACCAGTTATTGACCCTGGACCAATAATACAAAACACAAAACAAGTATGTATTACCTCAAATAAAGTATACATTTTTTTGCCAGTAGCAATAAAGCATGTATTAGCTTTTTCTTTTGCGTGCATTCCTTTATTCATTTATTGAAGAGGCAAAGCAGCCTCTACTCCTAGCCTGCCCCTCCTACACCCTTCAAACTCTAGTCATGCTGACATAGAGCTCTGTGCCCTCGCGCCTCTCAGTCTTCCTATGTGCTTTGGCTTGTTAAATTTTTCCTTCCCTTTTTAAATTTTTTTTTAAAGATTTTATTTACTTTTAGAGAGAGGGGAAGGGAGGAAGAAAGAGAGGGAGAGAAGCATTAATGTGTGAGAGATACACTGATTGCTTGCCTCTTGCACGCCCCTAACCAACCAGGGACCTAGCTTGCAACCTAGGCATGTGCCCCTACGGGGAGTCGAACTGGCAACCTTTTGGTTCTCACCTCAGGCTGGCACTCAATCCACTGAGCCACACCAGCCAGGGCTAATTTATTTTTTTAATTAGATTTTTATCGATTATTTTGACAAATAAAAATTGTATGTTTAAGGTATACAACGTGATGATTTGATATATGTGTATCTCATGAAAGATTAACGAGTCAGATTAACATATTCATCACCTGCCATAGTTACCTTTTTTGTATATGTGTATGATGAGAACACTTGTGATGTACTCTTAGTAGATTTCAATATACAGTACATTATTATTAACCAAACAAAAGTCGCCATGCTGTACGGTAGGTCCTCAGAACTTACTCATAACTGAAAGTTTGTACCCTTTGATTAACATCTCTCCTTTTCTCCCATCCCCAGCCTCTGGTAACTACCAGTTTACTTTCTGTAACATGAGTTCCACAATTTTTTTTTTAAAGATTACACAAATAAGTGAGATCATGCAATCTTTGTCTTTCTGTGGCTGGCTTGTTTCACTTACATGAACCTCTGGGTTCATCCATGTTTTTGCAAATAGCAGGATTCCCTTATTTTTTAAGGCTAAATAATAATATTCCATTGTATGTATATGTATATATGGTGTTTTATTTATCTGTTGATGGACACTTAGTTTGTTTTCCATATTTTGGCTGCTGTAAATAATGGTACAATGAACATGGGAGTGTAGATATCTCTTTGAGATAGTGATTTTATTTCCTTTGGATATATACCCAGAAATGAGAAGGCTGGATCATATAGTAGTTCTATTTTTAATTTTTTTGAGGAACTTCCATACTGTTTTCCATAGCAGCTGTACCAAATTTACATTCTCACTAACAGTGCAGAAGGGTTCTCTTTTCTCTACATCCTCACCAACACTTGTTAACGTTCAACTTTAAAAAAAATATTTATTTATTTATTTCACAAAGGGAGTGGGGAGAGAGTGGGCGGGGCGGGGCGGGGCGGCGGAGAAACACCAATTTGTTATTCCACTTCCTTCTGCATTCACTGGTTGACCCTTGCATGTGCCCTGGCCGGGCGTCAAATCTGCAACTGTGACATCTCAGGATGACCCTCTAACTGAGATACCTGGCCAGGGCCTTGACTCTTTGAGAATAGCTGTCCCAACAGGTGTGCGGTGATACCTCATTATGGTTTTAACTTGCATTTCCATGATGATTAATGATATGGAGCATCCTTTCATACATCTGCTGGCCATTTGTATGTTTTTGTTTTATGGAAAATGTTTATTCAGGCCCTTTGCTCATTTTAAAAATCAAGTTATTTTTTTTTCTCTTGGGTTATATATGAATTCTTTATATATTTTAGATATTAACCCCCTATCAGATGTATAATTTGCAGATTTTTTTTTTCCATTCTGTAGGTTGACTTTTCATTTTGTTGATTACTGTGCAGAAACTTTTTAGTTGGATGTTGTTCTTATTTTTCGCTTTTGTTGCCTGTCCTTTTTTGTGTCAATTCCAAAAAATCATTTCTAAGACCAATGTCATGGAGCCTTTTTCCTATTTCCCTTATCTTCTTGACTGTTGTGTGCGCTGAGTTGCAGTCTGCAGAGGTCTTTACCTGTCTACCTTCAGGCTGAGTTAGGCACCCTCTTTTGTTGCTATAGTACCCTGTTCATACATCATATCACCACGGGGGATTTTTTTTTTCTTTTGGTTGTTTATTATTATACTCTCCTCTATCGGACTGTGAGCTCATTGAGGTCAGGAATTTTGTTTAGTTCATCTCTGGGTGTGCTCCTTAGAATACTCAATCAATGTTTGCTTTACCACTGAAGCCATTTCAACTCTGTGGTCATTGATTGCTTTACCATAAAGACATGGTTGCGACTCCCTCAGACCTCTCTCTATGCCCCTCTAGTTCTGACAGTTTCCATAAATATTTGTTGTATAATGTGCAAGGCAGTGTAGAAAACAGAAAGCTATTTTATAGGTTATGTAGGTCCTTAAGTAGCATAGGGGAAATGTCCTGACTATAGTTATAAAAAAATATAGTAAATTGGTACAATAGGGAATATTATGAAGTGCTTCAGCAGTGAGAGGATGGATTTGTTCTTAGGGCAGCCTCCAAGGAGGCCAGAGGCTGAGGGAAGGGTCAGAGCATTTCATTAGTTGGAGGGAACAATCTTGGGAAAGACATAGAACCAGAAAAGTTGAGCTCTTGATTTGACGGGCTTTTAGGGTTCTTTGCCCTATTTATAGTGTACACATAGGTTGTTCTTTGTACAGATTGATTGCTGTCCAATCTTTTCCATTTTCCTTTTAGGGGTTCCTGGGATAGCTTTATTCATATTAATTGAGCATCTATATTGTCAAAAAAGCCTCTTATTGGGGAAATTCTACCATGGGGGACTTTTTAAAGCACCTGTGGTGACTGTCATTTCAACGAAAATAGTTTTCTTTAAAGGTCTGTCCGCCACTGCTTGTGCAACCCGCCTGAGCCCCAACTCCTCACTCCTAGATGAGATAGGTTAAGCCTCAGGGGAAGTACATTAATAATTGAAAACCCATGATGCACTATTGCTTCAATTCCGAATTTTTAGTGTGTTTTTTTGCAGCCTGAAAGAACTACTTAACTACTTTGATTTACATCCGGGATAGGACTTTAAGACCATTGAGAAAAGCGTGGGGACTTCAATAGGGCACTTATTTTCCAGCTTTTTACTTTTCAAATAAGGAGAAAACTCTGCAACATACCACCATAAGAAGCCCAGTTGGAGAAAACAATATTGTGTCCTGAGAAAGAACTAAATACATGCATTTTTAATATATCAATTTCCATTTTTTCCTTTAAAATATATTTCTGCTTATATGTGGAATAACTATTCACGAAATGCCAGGCCTTTTTTGCTCACAGTAAATATTGGTAAGGTAGGAAGTGCGAACCATTAAAGAACTGATTATTTTCCTTATAAATACTGGCTTGCTCTGAACAAGTTTATAGTTACTAACCTCGCTGCCACAAATTCCCCAGTCGTATGCTTTGTGATCCCTTCCCTGGCTTACATCTTAATCATTTTCTTACTGCCTCACAGGTGCTCTAATCCTTTTACAGTTTCCGGGGGTTTACAATAAACCTATAAAAGGTTCAGTTTTATATTTAATGGCCATGTTTCACAGTGTTCTTAAGCTGTGAATAAGTTCAGGCAGGCAAGCACTTTTGATGTGGAATGCCTTTGTTTCTGTGCTTTAGAAAAATGTTTTAGTCTTTCGGTGTTTCACATGGTGATGATTTGAGATACAGGCTAGGATTTTAAAAATATTTGGAAATACTTACAAAGAAGGAATGTAGACAAACACTGAAAAAACCCACGTAAACATACCTGTCTCATAATTTTCTATTACCAAGTCTCAGAAGATCATCTCTTGTTTGAGACATACACTGCATCGCTTTGTCGAGTAAGACTGTCCCTACCCTCTTGGAGCTGACGGTTGGGGTGACATACGCGATAGACATGAATCAGATAATCACACAGATGATCTCTCCATCATGGGATGTGCTCTGGAGCAAACGTGCTTTGCGCTGTGAGAGGATATCGGCAGGTAGGAGGTGAGGGAAGGAAGTGACTTTTGAGTGACTTCAGATTTGACAGATGCGTGGGTGTCAACGAGGGGAAGTTTGGGTGTGGAAAAGAGAACATTGCAGGGAGATGTGATAAGGTGGGAGGTAACACCGTACACTCAAGGAACTGAAAGCAGATGAGTGGGGCCGGAACACGGAGAGTTTGTGTGTGTCGGTGGGCTGGGCACGGCACAAAATGCAGCCGGACAAGGAAGCAGGCACTAAACCGGTCAACCTGTGGCGAGCCGTTTCCTCTGAGGCCAGTACTGTATGTTGGGAATATCGGGGTTGTGTGAGTCAGACATGATTAGAGATGCACTTTGAAAAACACCCCTGTCTTCTGTATGGAAACCTGTTGGAGAGACATGAGAGAGGGTGAGGAGAGGCTGGCATTTGGGGACTATTGCAGGAGCCAGGCGAGCGATGCCTGCCGGGCCTACAGAGCGGTGGCTGGGACGGAGACAGCGGACTGATTCCGACGGTGCTGGAAGTGACAGGACTTGACCAAACTCCTCCTCAGTGATTCTCAGAGAGGGGCAGCTTACGGGTAAGTGAGATGGAGGCCCAAAGAGTCAATGATCATGCGATTGGTAAGCAGAAGTAGACCTGGGACTTGAAGTTAGGCGTTTGACCTCAATCCTGTTCTCTCTTATGGTACTCCATCTTTTTAGGAGCAGAACCTTCCGTTTGGAGAATTTAGTTATCCTCTGACACCACTCCAACTAAAATATTCAGCTCCTGCGTATTAAATTTAAATTTAGGCCACAGACGTGTATCTGACCATGAGTGTCGCTTTGTCAGGCTTGCTAGATGCCATTTTAATCACTGCTACCTTCTGATGAGGGAATACAGTTCATCCCAATCCTTTGATTGAGAACAAGCTCATTTTGTAAAATTTTCCAGAGCCAAGAGACCATAGGAAGTGGCTGACAACTGTATCATTATATCGAGTTCATTAAGGGAACTTACATACCAGGTTCATCTTGGACAGTGGGGAGGCGCCGTGGATGTCCTCCGTGCCACGAGGCAGTTGCCAAGGGGTTATATAGGACAGGCCAGGATGCATAGGGGTGTTGAGGCCTGACTCACCCCAGATCAGGGGAAAGGCCTTATATGCTTGCCCAGGGCTGGGCAATGGCCTGTTCCAGGAACGAGCACAAACCGGCACTCTGCGGGGTAAAGGGGAGGGGCCCATCATAGTGTCTCCGACGGGATTTCCGGGAAGCGACGGGATTTCCGGGAAGCGGTCTCTGTTCTGGCCAAGATCTAACTGGAAAACCTGGCAGCGTTCAGACCGCGGTCAGGCCACGGTCAGGCCGTGGAATAGCCTTTCCTCCATACCCCAGCCCTTGTGACTGGCTCTTACAGTCTCACATCCCCCCTCTTCTGTAAGGTGCCCTGCGTGGTCACCAAGGGTCTTCACGGGTAGGGAGGTAGCTGGTCTGATAGCCAGGCAGTCCACAGCAACAATATAGAAAATGCAAGGAAAAAAGACAAAAGAGGCAATCCAAGTATTAGTAACAATTTTTTTTTTCCCACCATGCTCTCCAGGACCTGAACCAGTATGCTAATAGGTAGCCTAGACTTGGTATTAGGTCACTTAGGGTCTTTACTTTAGCTTTTTGTGTGTGCTAACAAAGAGGAAATACTAGCAGATTCATCTGGTGTAAAAAACCCCACAACATTCAGCTTGGATGGTGGTCCAGTTACCCCCTGTAACTGGAACGGCAGAAGTATAAGGTCAGAAAGGAAGATATTTAGTGAGGTCTTGAATTGGGAGTTTCTTCTCCTTCTGTGGGTGTATTCCCACAGCCTGACCTCTGAGTGTTAATGGAGCCATGGCTTTGGAAATCTGGTCAGGCTGTGTAGACCATACATGTTGGCCCCGGAGGCGGCGCATTCTGGCATGAGGGGGTACATGGGAGAGGGATATGCCAGACCAGGACCCCTATATTCACCCTTCTTCCAATGATGTGTGTCCAGTCCACATAATAGTACGTCTCTGTAGGCACCAGCTGCATTAGGATGACAGTCCCACCCCTGACTGAGCACTTCCTCCCCCGCCAGGGACATGAGATGACTGGCCCATTCTGGTACATCATCCCATTGCAGATTCCAGTAAATGGTCCTTGCTCCAGCGACAGTAGGGCTTGGTGCCCTTATTGTCATAGCTCATTGGCCCATGGCAAGGGCCTGGACTATTGCTGTGTTCTTTGTTTTCCTCACCTTTACTCTATTGAGTGCCTCAGTCTGAGTTCCTGCTCTGGCCTGTGGGGTAATAGGCCCCACAGGTTCGACACTTAAATGTAGTAACGCTTGGGAAAGCACCTTTGTCTACCCAACCAAGGTAGGTTTCAGTTAGCAGTTCTATCTGTTGCTTAAGGACACTATTTTTTCCATCAGCCCAGCTGCTTGTGGGTTGTAGGGGAAGTGGACTTCCACTTAATACTGGATTCTTTTCTCCATTTTTATATAATACATCACGTCCTTTGAAATGTGCCCCACCTCAAACTACTATCTATTCTCTAGGGGTACCCATATGCAGGGTGGGGGGAAATAGGTTTACAGTTGTTCATATGGAAAATAACACTAATTAGTAAATAACAATACAAGAATAAACTGTTTTGTGTATCCACAACTGTAAGCCTACTTTTGCCCCAGCCTGTACAGTACTTAATTTTTTAGTCCCTTTATGGTAGCAGCCTGATTGGCCCGCCAACATGGGCTGGCAGAGTTAAACCAGAGGGGCTGTCGACACACAGCAGAGCATATTTGGAGCCCTTGCCCAAGGGAAGGGGGTATGCCTGCGTGGTCCCCTTATTAGTTTGCCAGTCCCTTGCTGTTGGGGGCCTTTGCTGACTCCAGAGCCACTGCCCTTAACTTCAGCTCCAGCACCTCCTATTCGACTCTGTGCCATCTTGCCTGGGTGCTGTGGCGCCCACTTTTCCAATGTAACCTATCTGCAGTGTCTACTGACGGGTCAGTTATTAAAGCACATATTTTTGCCGAAGCGTCTGCTTCCTGATCACCTGCAGGCGTAGATGCCTTACGGGCAGGAACATGGACTACAGTGAGAGATCCGCCGGGGGTCTTGTGGGTGAGCCCGCCTGCCTTTCCACATCTCTTGCCACTGTAAAGGCATGTTCGTAATCACTTGACCTTCCATTGTCCAAGCAGAGTCAGTCCTTTTAGCATGGTCCAGCTGTCAGCACTTCGGGTCAGCGGCCAAGGTTCATGTGTGAGTATCAATCAGTCTGCTCTTAAGTCAGCCCACGGCTGCTGTGATTTGCCCTTGTTTCCATTTGCGTCAGTGGATGGCCGACTGGCAACTGCAGTCCACGGAGACAGACTGCCCCCGCCAGAGCATGGGTGCACCACGCACCAGCCGGGGCGGCCCCTGCTCCTCCTTTGCGGGTCGCAGAGGCTGACACAAGGGTAAAGGCAGGAGCATTTGGAGGTCTCTCTGTCCCACGGGGCCTAATAGTCGCTGCATCCGTGAAACAGAGGACTGTGTGACAGGGCACTCCCCTGTTACAGACAGGCATGCCAGCAAGTGCAGGAGTCGGAGCCATGGCGAGTCTGGGTGGTGGAACATGCTGTTGATCTTCCCCTTCATGGGAAGGGAGGTTCCTGCTGTGACTGGCTGTTCCTTACTAAGAGGTGCCACCTGCAGAAGCACTGTTTTCACTGCCAATAACTGCTGTTCTCTCAGGGTGTATCTGATCTCCGCCTCCTTCCATAGTTGGGACCAAAATCCCAGGGGCACTCCTTCTGTGGTTTTTGCCGTGATGCCAACCCATGCCTTCCGGGGTTACTGAAGCATCTCATTCAAATGGCAGCCCCCCTCCCTCCGCCGTGAGATTCTTAGAGATTTAATCCGTTTGACCAGTATTTCTGCTTTGTCAAAGGCAGCCTGTTGTTTGGCTCCTCAGGTTCGCTTATGTCTCTTCTTCACTAGGTAGCATAATGGGTGAAGGTATATTGCTAAATGGGGCATAAAAACTCATCAGTATTCCAGAATTCCCACGAAAGGGTGTACCTCTTACATTTCTTGGTATGGGGTAGGCTTGTACCACTCTCTATGTAAAATTGTTTGTTTCTTAACAATTATGTTTTTGTGAGTTCATAAATCAGTAACTATAAGACAGTGAGGGACCCTCATACAGATCAAATTTTAAAGCCTCCTATTACATCTGTTAAAAAGTATTTATTGAGCTGACTGTTTGCCATGTGCAAAGCTGCCAGGCTTATGTGGACATTGCAAAGATGAGGAAGTCTTGGTCCCCTCCTTGGTGCAGGATGTTGCAGCAGTGTCTCAGTGGAGGAGAAAGCACCAATAGCCACGGGATAAGCTGGTGCTTGAGATAGATAGAGGAATGCTGTTAAGAACCACTTGGAGGCGAGAAATTTCAGGGAGAAGTTGGCTTTTGAGGAGGACCTTGAAAAACTGAGCAGACTTTCTGCTGGTAGAGATTAGGGGTCCTGGTAGAGATTAGGGGTCTGAGAGGCCATTTCCTGTTGAGAGATGAGTGTAAAAGAAAGGCAAGGGAGAGAGAGTAGTTGGGAATTAGGCCGAAAGGTAAACTGGCCTAAAAGTGAAAGTTTTGGAGTCTAGGATGTGTGATTTAAACTTTAGGCACTAGGTAATCATGTTTCCATTAACATTTCTCAAGGATCTATTCTCCCTGTTTTTATATTAGGAAGTCAACAAATTATTGTTTCTAGGGTTTGTGACTTTTCCCCTCATTAAAGACAGCTCTTTTTTTTTAGGTCACAATTTCATACAGGTCTAAGTTTCTGACTTTTGTCCTTGGAATTAAACGCAAATGGAAGAAAACCACCTTTTAAAGACATGACTAATTTCTGTTTAATTCTGTTACAGCTTAAAGTGCCATGTAGGGATTATTCTGGCATTGGACTCTGTTAGACTGGTGGACCGCTCACTTTGGCCTTTCTTTTTGCTTCTTTGTAATAAATCCCCTCACATCTCCCACAATGTAGAATACAACACCAAATAGTAGTTGCTCTGGTTGAAAAAGTTGAAATATTGAATTGTGTGATATTCTAGAAGGTCTGCTTTTCATTTTTTGTTCCTTTGTTGAATAATTTGGGACTCTTCTGTACAGCTAGTTTAAAAAAGCAACATTGTATGCAAAGCAAAGGAATTAAAATAAATATAATTTGAAGTTGGATGATTTTGTCTTGGCCTTGTCTTAAAACCATTCCCATTTCCTGGATAAACTATTGAGTCTGAGTTGACTCGTTCTCACTTACAGAAATTTGTGTTTGGTTTGTACAACTTGGACTTTGTGCTTTGGCTCGGATAGCTATTTCAGATTGGCACTTTATAAAACCCCTTTTGTGTGTTCAGAGGCAGAGTCTATTATCCTGGTTTTGGAAGTTTTGAATGAGGTCATTTTATTTTACAACAATAAAGTGCCACATTTACAAGTGGGACCCCTAAAACACCAGAATTATTTTCAGAAGGGTGGGCCCCTTGTATGTGCAAGCTTCCCCCGCTAGGTGAGTGTTCTAGGAACCCATCTGCATCAGTGTACCAGCTGGCGTTGTTGTAAGAGACCACATTCAGCTTCAGTGAATTTTTTTTAAAACTCTTTCAATGTGTTTGCCCACATTGATGGGTGATTTACGAGTGCACCTGCCCACACCTCCCTGAGTGTTCAGCAGTGTTTGATCAAAAACGACATGACCCTCGTGCCTTGCCCTCCCTATTCACCCAATCTTTCCCCAAGCGACTTTTTTTTTGTTTGTTTGTTTCCTGGATGAGAAAAGTCCTCAAAAGGAAATGTTTTGCTGATGTGGAAGAGGTGAAACAAAAAACAGCAGAAGCACCAAAAAGGGCATCAGAATCAACATGTTCAAAAACTGTTTTGAGCAATGGAGAAAACCATCTCGATAGGTGTATTGCATCAAATGGAAAGTACTTCGAAGGTGACTGAACTGTAAACATGTAAGAATAAATACAATTTTTAATAAATAAATTTTGGTTTCTTTGGGAGGGCTGGGTCTCTGAATACCAATGTTAACTGCACGTGAAAAGTGAACCAAATATTGGGTTGGCCAAAAAGTTCACTATGTTTTTTCTGTAAAATAAAAGACATTTTTCATTTTCACAAATAACTTTATTGATTTGGATATTTCGAGTATGTTGGCTATCTCCCGCTATTGGCTTCTAGTGGGTAGAGGCCGGGGGTGCTGCTAAACATCTTCCAATGCATAAGGCAGCCCCACAGCAAAGAATTCTTTAGCCAAAATGTCAGTAGTACCAAGAAACTTTGCAAACCACTTTGGACACCTTCTCCATCCACTGTACAAATCTTTTTTGTGTGTTTCAATTGTGTTTTTACCTTTCTTGAAATAAAGCATAATACACCGAAAATGTTGCATATCTTTTTCCATTTTCAATATTAACATGGGTACTCAAAAATTCACCAGTTTTGGTGTTTGTTAAAAAATGAATGCTGATATGACAGCTATCAAAATACAGTCTAACAAAACTGTTTTGAATGAAGTTAAAGACAACTGAGCACTACTAGAGCCATCATACAGAAAAACGTAACAGACTTTTTGTCCAACCCAATACATTATTTCTCTTCAAGAGGCATTCTCGAGCTTTTTGTAGAAGAGTAAATGGTGGTGCATTTGTAATTCAGGAAGCTGCAGTCTGTATCTGGAATCTGTATCTGGAATATTTGATGCTGTCTGATTATAAGTGGAAAAATGCCAGTGCCTCATTCTCCAAAAAAAGCATGACTGTTAGCATGATTCTTACCTTCATATTGTCATTTCTCCATCAAACAGTGTAACCTAAAACAGGCAATACCACACTCTGGTAATACATCATTGAGCAATTTGATTCTGTTGTTTTAACTGATATTTAAATGTGCATGATAAGCCACACATTTCTCTCATCTCATTATAAATAGCTGAGAATACGAAAACAAAGTATTTGTTTATACTCAAAGATTAACTATATTTTTTGCAATGCTAAGGCAGTTTCTCTAATAACTCGTTTTGAGCGTGTCTTATAAAAAGAAATATTTACGTTATTACAAAGGAAACATTTATGAAATGTTTTTCCTGTAAAATTGTTTCTAATGAAGTTAAAGACAACTAAGCGCTACTAGAGCCATCGTATGGAAAAAAAACCACATGAACTTTTTGGCCAACCCAATACATTGTTTCTAGCTCCTAGATTTCATTCATTATAACCAATGTAGCATTTTAATTGTAAAGTTTTTTTTAGAAGATTTTATTTATTCATTTTTAGAGAGGGGGATGGAAAGGAGAGAAGAGAGGGAGAGAGAAATATCGATCAGCTGCCTCTTGTATGCACCCCAACCAGGGACTGAACCCAGATCCCAGGCATGTGCCCTGTCCGGGAATTGAACCGGTGACCTTTTGCTTTGTGAGATGAAACCCAACCGAGCCACACTGGTCAGGGCTAATTATATAAAGTTCAATGGTAGAATTTAAAAATTAATTTAGTGTATATAAAACTTTTGTTTTAAAGATATTACTCTTTCTTTGCAGTAGTTAATCTAAGAATGGCCAAATCTATGGTATTGCAGAGTAAAGTCTTTTAGAGCAAGTTGAAAATTGTACAAAGTATAAAAGAAGGCTGTCTAATCATATTAATGAAAACAAATTTCTAACTTGAAATAAGTCACTTAAATTTTTAAAAGTGAAGTAAAATCCCACCTTTGTAATAAAAGAAATGCATATTAAAACAGCAAAATACAAGTTTCTGCCTAATTAGTAAAAAAAAAATGTTTTTAATGGTAAAATTTAGCGTTGGCCCTGGGAGTAGGGAGATGGGCAGTTTCAAAGGGGAATTGAAGCCCTTTCTTGTCGACGTTTTTGGGGGGAGCCTTGTGGTTATTCTTTTAGTCATCCTTCCTGAGGATGTGGCCCAACTCGGGCATAGAAGTAAGCACCAACATTTGCCCAGATATTATACCAGAGAAACACTGGAAATAGTTTAAATGTCCAACAAGACATATCCAAATGAAGAAATACTATAGAGCTATTAATATGATGTGATTCAGAGGATAATTAATCGTGGGGAAATTTTCACTGTATGATGTATATTATGTAGTACAAGTATTACACCAATTTTATAATCAGTATAGTTGCCTAGGAATTTTTTTAAATCCTAGAGAGAAACAAAAAAGAAAAATGTGTTTTTGGAGTTTCCCAAATGTTTTTCATGAGCTTTTATTCTATAATCAGAAAGAAGTGAATAAACATTAATATAAAATAATAATTTTGAACAAGTGGTCATAGGTGGTTTACTTCAGATGATGGGGCTTTTTATCAAATGGATCATAATACATTTTGCTTAATGGAAAAATTATTTGGTAGCATATAATAACTAATGTTTACTTTCATCTTGGAGCCATTAAAAAAGAGAAATACAAGGTCCGGCAGAAGTAACGCCTGCTTGAGTGTGGTTGGTAGGGTACTAATATGGGTATAATAATTTATAGTTTTAATTTGAACATTTTGCCTAAAATGTCATATGGTGTGCTTGAGTGTGATATTGCTTTGTTACAGAATTACATGCTTATGATTTTGTAATAAAAAAGGGGCGTTATTTGTGCTGGACACCGTAGATCATGTAGGTAAATTTCCACATTTAGAGGGGCAAGAACAAAGTTCTGGGAGCTTGCATCAGGCGTCAAATGGCAAATCAGTTTAAGTGAACTCTAAATTTCTTTGATGAGAACTTTGGCACAACTGTATCACTCCTATGAAAATACTTCTACATTGCTTAGTAAGTGATATGAGCAAGTAATATGGGAAGAGGACTAACTAAGGAGTTCCAAAAAGGGAAGCCTTTTTAAAATAGAAAAAAACCCCACCTCCCCGTTTTTGATATCCCCCCCCCCCCCCATTACCACCATCCCCTTCCCCGGCCCAGCAGGAAGGCACGGTAACATGAGTGACCCCTCCCCCTCCGACCGGCGCTCTTGGTTAAAGTTCAGATAGCCATCTAGTGGAAAGAAGACTCTTTAAGAATGACTTTCCTTTAGACATCCAATATCATGTTTGTTCAGTTGGCTTGTCCAAACAATTTTTCTGTGTTTTCACCAGAGTAGGATCAACTTAGCATGAAGATTAAAGCTGTTCTCCATCTGCTTTATCTGCCGTTCTTAATTAGAACCTGATGACAGAAATCAACTTTGATTCAGGGCTGATTGTTCCTGGAGAATTTCATTATTATTGTAGATTTTTTCTTTTTTTTATTAACTACATTGATTCTGAGCATCTACATGACAGAATTGTAGAAAAAAAGGAGAAGTAATTTTTTTCATTTAAGCATTCACCATCTGCTGCACTAGATGCTGTGGGCATATTAAAGTTGCTTAAAGTCTGGTAGAGAAGATAAAGCATACCCAGAAATAATTTTAATACACATATAAGATGATAAGTGCTCAAAGAGACAGATACAAAGCATGTGAACATTCAAAGAAAGCAATTATTATTTCTGGCCATAGAATCATATTCTTTAGTTCTTTTAACAATTGAACAAATGGACCATTGTTTATGTGCTTTATTTTACTTTAGGATATGTGAAAGACAAATATTTGGATACCAATCCTTTAGGCAAGTAATGAACTTCAGAGTGGATTAATGGTTTTTAAAAACTATTCTGCAAATACCTATTGAGCCTATCTTCAAGGAGTTTGCAGTCTAGCAACCGTGATGAAATTTAACTTTATGCATAAAATAAAGCAATATTAAAGGCTACTTATAGAAACACTTAATTGGGCTACTTAGATGCTCTTAATGCAGGAATCGGGAGAGTAGTTTTGGCGTCAGGTGTTTTGTAATTAATTAACTGGCAGTTAGACCTAGTTCACTGGACAAACTACTTAGCCTAGGGAGGTGGTGTGATAAAGTAGGAAAATCATAAATTTGGCTCTATTCTTTGCTAGCCCTGGGCCTTGTTAAGTTTTACTTTGCCTTTCTGTTCCTTAGTCTTCTCATCTTGAAAATCCCTTGGAGGATCCTAGTGGGGATTAAATGAGATGTTATACATAATAAAGCACCTCACACATAGCTCTCAAAAAATGAGGTTCCTCTCCACCGTGTCTGGGCTTGTTTGAGAATCAGCCATTAAAGGATAAAAAATTAAAAATTCTCTCAATATTCTTTTTTTTCCACTCTTGAAGATGAACCTCTTAGTCTCAAATTGGGATGGTCTTTATTTATTTAATAAAATCACAGATGTTTAATGTAGTTGTCTAATTATTTGCAGGTCTGAGTCAAAAGACCAGTAGCAAGTTGTATGACTCCGTCCCAGTGGTGTGTAACCTCTCTGTCCTGTTCTAATAATTAATACTTGCTCTTTCACTCAAAACTGAACTTACTAACATCTCTGATTTCTTCATTGGAGATTACCAGTAGATGGCTTTTAAACCCCCATAGTGTCTGCTTTGCTGTTTAAAAGCTTGTTTATTCTAAAGTTTGGAGTCAGCTTTTTTATCCTTATCGGTGTTTGGTTTTTATGTTCTCTAGCTCAGTGAATCATTTTGGGGGGAGTTAAATTCCATCTCCCGCAAGTTGTAATTTCAAAAAGAAATTGCATTGTCTTACCTTCTCTGAAAATAAGAGCAAAATATTTTTAGAAATCACTTACAAAATAAAAATCCTGAAATCTAAAATTTGAGAAGTTGTTGAGTTGCTGGAATATTTCTAAGCTTCAAGGTCTCTCTGTTGTCTGTGTTCCGTTTTAGCAAGAGTGACCAGCCCGAAGACTTAGATAACAGGTAGCCTTTACCACAGCTGAGGTTCTCCTTCTTAACTACGATTTTGCCAGAAGGGCTTTTAGAGATGATATTATTTCTAGTTTGGGAATTTTATGCTGGTTGAAATTTGGTTTTGTTTAAGGTATATGAAGCTGTATTTTCTTAGGTCTCATTAAGTTCCACCGTCTTTTTGACTTGCAGATTTCATACTCGGTTGTCAAAAGTTTGCTTGTGCTCAGCATCGAAATGTGGTTTGTGATTTCTGTATTTGCTTGATTAAATTGGAAAAACCTGGAATGAATAAACTACAGATGTTTTCTGAAAAATTGGAAGGGATTTCAATAATGGTTTGCTGAAGGAGGTATGAGTTTTAAGGTTTAGGTTTTTGCCACTCTTCATGCTAATGTAGAATCAGCTCTTGTTTAGACAGCGGGGCTATTGTAATTCAACATTATAAATATTCACCGAGTGCCTGGTTTATGTAGCCTGTATGGAGAATAGATAGATGAATGACACCGTTTTTTTCTTCAAGGAATTTGTCACAGAATTAGGAGGTTAGGCGTAAAGGAGGCCAAGATAAAAAATGTTGGGCACAAAGTGGTGGGAGGGTGAAAGGAGGAAGCAACCTTGGGACTGAGTCAGGATGGAGCAGTTTCCAGGGGAGGTGCTTGGGCGAGGAGGTTTCTGGGCGCCCGGAGCACAGGCGCTGAGCTGGGGAGGTGCCGGCGCCTGCAGGGAGCAGCGAGCTGCTTCCTCGTAGGTCCGGTGGGCTATCGGCGCCTCCCTCCCCCTTTTAAAAGTTTATTGAGATAGAATTTACATACCATAAATCCCACCCATTGTAAGTGTACAAGTCAATGATTCTTAAAGTAAATTAGTAGAGTTGTACATCTGCCACCCTAATCTAGTTTAAGAACATTTGTTCCCCCCCACCCCGCAAAGTTGCCTCCAGCCCCAGGCAACTACTTATTTGCTTTCTGTCTCTGTAGATCTGCCTTTTCTAGAAACTTCATATAAATGGAATCATATAATGTGATATATAATAAGAAATATATATTTGGTCTTTATCTACATCTCTGGCCCTAAGCTCCTAAAACCCTTTGCATACTCTAAATTATAAGAGTGATAAAGGTGTCTTGATATTTATAACAAACCCTTTCAACCACACCTGAGTGTGTTGACACGTGACTTCTAGGAAGCACTTAAGGATGGGGGCTGACTCAGGGGGAACGAAGGTATGATTGGAGCGCTGGTACTTTCAGTCCCCACCCCCCTCACTGTTGGGAGAAGACAGGGGTTGGAGATTGAGTTCTGTCTCCAGCTGCCAATGGTTTAGTCAATTGTGCTCAGGTGGTGAAGCATCTATAAAACCCAAAAGGAAGGTTTCGGAGGGCCCCCCACCTTGGTGAGCCAGGATGGATCCGTGTGCCACCATGCCAGGCCCCAAACTCCACGGGGACAGAAACTCCTTTGTTCGGAACCTCACACTTTGTATCTCTTCGTTTATATCGTTTGTAAGAAACCGGTAATCTAGTAAGTAAACTGCTTTCCTGAGTTCCATGAGCTGCTAAGGAAAATTAGTGGAACGCAAGGGAGGGGGTGGTGGGAATCTCTTGATTTATGGTCAGTTGGTCAGAAGCACAGTTAGCAACCTGGGCTTGCCACTGGCACCTGAAGTGGGGAGGCAGTCTTGTGGGACTGAGCTCTGACTTTGTTGATGCTCTTTCTGGATAGGTAAACTGAGAATTGAGGTGAAGTGTAGGAACGCCCAGCTCGTGGTGTTTTCCGTGGAAAACAAGTTCTTGACGTATCACGAGGAGAAGAATTTCCTGAGACCTGCACGGGAGGAGGTGGCTCCGTGGTGTGGTTTATTGATGATGTAAAATTAAGGGGGCTCCCCTCCTGACTTCCCAATGTTCCATCTCCGTCCGTCTCGCTGTGGGAAAAGTCCAATCTTGTCTTCAGTGGGGCCAGCACAGCAGCCAGTGTCCGGAGTTCCTGCTCCGTATTGAAGTGCAGTCCAGCATCCGGCTGGCGTAGCGTGTGTCTCCAGCTGCAGGCCGTGGCCCTGCTGCGGTGTCCAGGCTCCCTCCTGCAGCCTGAGCGCCAGTGCTCATGGCCGGAGGCACGTGTCTGCTGAGGCCGCGTGGCTATGGAGAGAGGACAGAAGTGCATGGGGCAAGTGTTGGTCACCCTGGGTGAGAGAGAGAGAAAGCTTAGTTCTTTCGGAGCCCCCGCCATCTGCTCCAGGCCTTGGTAGCTGCTATGTCCACATGATTGCGTGCCCCTGGGTGAGAGAGTGCAGGAACGGGTGAGTTCCACACGGGCTGGGCGAGGAGGAGGGAGACAGCTCAATGTCTAGTCCTCTTTGCTCCCTTTCTCAATACCTAGCTAAATACTGATGGTAACAGTGTCAGTGAATTGCTTGGTGTGTGTGCAGGGCAAACCCACACATTAGAGTTGGATGAAGAATATTATATAATTTAGTCTTTTGCATCTGGCTTCCTTCACTTAGCATATTTTTGAGGTTCAGCCATGTTGTTGCATGTGTCGGTAGTTCCTTTTACTGGTTGATATAGTCTCTCGTATGGATAAACCAGTGTTTAGTTACTAGATGATAGACATTTTATTGTTTCCACGTTCGGGGCTCTTATGAATAACACTCCTAACGCCGTTTGCATAAGTGTCTTTGTGTGGACATATATTTTCATTTTTCTTGGATGGATACCTAGGAGTGAAATTGCTGTATCGTATAGTAAGCATATGTTTAACTTAAGAAACTACTAAGCTGTTCTCTGAAGTGATTTTCCCATTTTAAAAACCAGCAATGTTTGAGGGTTCCGGCTTTTCCACATTTTCAACACTTGGTATCACCAGTCTTCCACAGTATAATCACTGTAATGGGACTGTAGTGATACTTTATTGTGGTTTTAATTTGCATTTCTATAATGACCAGGGATCCCTTTTAATATCCTAAGTTCTGTCAGCTGGTTGAGAGCAAGCTTCTCTTACAAGAGTGACAGTTGGTATTGCGGTTGAATAAGTACATATTTTTAAAGCTTTGAAAGAATTTTTGTATGTAAAGAATCCATACAGTATTTTACTGGAGACTCCTTGTTTGCTTGTTTTTATTCTTAGAGATTTATAAATCATCCTCTAAGGCAAACTGCCTGTGGCCTCCCACCTGCTTTTGTATGCCTGCAAAGTAAAGATTTTTTTTCATTTTTAAATGGTTGAAAAGCAATACTATTTTGTGAGATGTGGAAAATGATATGAAATTCAGATTTCAGTTTCAAATATTGATTGGAACATACCAAGCCTGTTCTACTGCATACTATCTATGGTTGCCTTGGTGCTATAATGGCAAGAGTTGAGTAGCGTTGACAGCGTGTGGCCTGTAAAGCCTGAAATATTTTATTAGGTCTTTACAGAAAATGTCTGCCAACTAACGTTCTAACTCCTCTCACCTGTTTCATGTGTTGCCCAGCCTCAGAAAAGACTTTGCTACTGACCTGGGCTTTGGTTCATTTCTAGTGTGGGTTTTCCAGTTCGTTACTGAAAAACCCAAGTCCATTCACAGACTGTCACCCTGGAAAGGAAGTGACTGAAACATTGAACGACTCATTTGCTAGTGAGCTCTTTGCTGGCTGGTGGCCCTAGTTAGAAGGAAAGACTCCCGGGAAACAAAGGGGGAAGGGAACAAAACTTTTGTAGATGAAGGTGTCATGTTAATTATTTGTACTAAGTTTGGAAAATAATGCACAACCAGTATTTTTTAATTGAGAAGTTAAAAAAAATTGTTCACTGTAAAAATTAAAACAATAGAGAAATATATAAAGTAAATTACCAGTAAGGTCTCCGTCGACCACCACCCTCATCATACTTTTATTGATTATCACTGTTAAGAATTTGGTCTGTTTACTTTTAGAGCTTTTTTTCTGTACAAATACAAACATACCCAGTTGGGTTTTGTGGTTTTTATAAAAATAAAATTATGGTTTACATATTATTCTAAAATTAGTTATTTTTTTTTTAACTTGGCACAGTATGTGGTAGACATTTTTCCGTGTGCATATACATAGGTTTGCAGTAAATTATTTAGCCACAGCATAGCATTTTATATGATTCTACCATAATTTAATTAACTATTGATGAATTATTAGGGTCTTGCTTGCATAAAAAACTTCATTTAGCCTTACCAACATTGGTTATTATTTATCTTTAACATTGTTATAATTTGTACTTCTTCAGTGAAACAACATTTTATCATATTTTTTAGCCATTTGTGTTTTTATGAGTTGCCTGTTGCTTTGATTATTTTTCATTTCGGTCATTTGAATCTTCTCATTGATAGGAGGTCTTTATATATTACAGACATTAACTTAGAATCTGCAAATATTTTCTCACAATATTACTTATGGTGGAATTTTCTTACAGAAGTTTTATATTTTTTCTGTTGTCAAATCTGCCAAGCATTTATTTACAGCTTTTGGGTTTGGAGTTGTACTTAGAAAGGGTTTCTAAACTTTCATATTTTTAACTTAACTGTCTCTTAATTTAGTGGTTCCTAATTAGAGATTCATCGAAATAATTTAGGGAAATTTTTCATTGCATTTGTGGTGATTTCCACCTACGATATCCTTACTAGCTAGATCAGATGTGGGGTTCAATTCTATTTTGTTTTGAAGGGAGAGGAAGAAGCTCTCGTCATGATTCAGCTGTGAAACTCTGGTTAAAAATCACAGTATGTAAGGCAGATTTTTTTTTTCTTTGAGACAATGAAGAGAGTGGTACTTGTTG
This sequence comes from Pteronotus mesoamericanus, assembly GCF_021234165.1. Taxonomy (NCBI): domain Eukaryota; kingdom Metazoa; phylum Chordata; class Mammalia; order Chiroptera; family Mormoopidae; genus Pteronotus; species Pteronotus mesoamericanus. The sequence goes on from NW_026555229.1 coordinate 6,303,843, forward strand.
GTCATTTTCATGTACATTGATTGAATTCCTATAACAGGTCTGGGGAATTAGTAGGGAGGGATTTCATGGACTTGATAAGGAGAAAAACTGCTATCTGTTGTATTCTGAAAATAATCAAGTTTTTTGAACTTGAGCTAATTGTTTAAACAAACCCAAAACTATAGACTATATTTCATTGATTGTAAAATGCATTTTTTTTTCACATTTTAATATCTGTGACTTGGGATGATAACATGTCATAATCTTTTTGGCACTATTTTAAAATTTCTTAGTTGTATATAAAGTAATATTGCATCTTAAAATCATCTCAGATTCAGTGAAATATGGATACTTTTCTATCTTTTCACTTTCGTATCTATAGCATATAAGTACAGGGTTTTGTTGTTTTGTTTTTTTTTTTCTATATTGGTTTTCATGTTCCCAAGTGGTCTCCTCTCTAGTGTTTCTTCACCTCTAGTTTTATACACTGATGTCAGATTAATTTTCTCACACTGTGGTTCTGACTAAATCACTACTTTATGAAATATGTTTTTAATAGCAATCACCGGTAACAAAGTCTAGACTTTTTAGCATGGCATATTAGACCTTTTTAATCAAATACTAGTCTATCTCCCTAACTTTCTTTTACTCTTCCTCACATTCCCCAACTTTCAGTCACTAAGCTAACTATCTTTCCTATACAAGGTCTGTCTGGGGAAAGTCCAGCCATTGTTAATATAACAAGAACGGTTGTCATGACATTGAGGTAACCTGGCAGCCAAGGAGAGTGGACTGGAATGCGCATGCATGAATGCATGAACCATGATGACTTCACTGAACTAGTTAGTCGGGGGCAGGGAGTGGTAGATGCTGTTGAGTGAGTATGTGTACTGTGTGGCTGTCACATTCAAAATGACTGAGCCAGTAGAGCAAATAATCTGCATCAAATTTTGCGTCAAGCTTGAGCATTCCTCTGTGGAAACTATGCAGATGACTCAGAAGGCCACAGCTACGGGCAACTGGTCATTGGCAGCTTCCTCATGACAGCAGGCCCGCTCATGCATCAGGTCTCGTGCAAAGTTTTTTGGCAAAACAGCAAATCACCCAGGTGGCCCAGCCCCCGTACACCTCAGATTTGGTGCCCTGTGACTCCTGGCTTTTCCCAAAACTAAAATCACCTTTGAGAGGGAAGAGATTTCAGATGAGATCCAGGAAAATATGGCGGGGTAGCTGATGGCGCTTGGGAGAACTGTGTGAGGTCAAGGTGCCTGCTTTGAAGGGGACTGAGGCGTCATTTTTCTTGTATCTTACATCTTCAGTAAATACCTTTTTCATATTATATGACTGGATACCTTCTGGACAGATCTTGTATACCATTTGTTTTCATTCTCTGTATTTGTTTACTGAATCTTTACCTGGAATTGCTCTGTACCGCCTCCCCTCATTTCTGCCTGTTTAACTCCTGTCTATCCTTTACAGCTCGGCTTTGTCATCCATGAAATTCATGCAGTTGCTGCTGATTATTACTGCAGGTGAAAGATAACTATTAAAAAAAAGCAGGGAAACTTTTTTAGGAACTCTGCAATTTTAAGAAAGACATTGAAGGGCCCTGGCTGGTGTGGCTCAGTGGATTGAGTGCCAGCCTGCGAACCGAAGGGTTACCAGTTCCATTCCCGGTCAGGGCACATGCCTGGGTTGCAGGCCAGGTCCCCAGTAAGGGGGCGCTTGAGGGGCAACCACACATTGAAGTTTCTTGCCCTCTTTTTCTCCCTCCCTCCCCCTCTCTAAAAATAAATAAAATCTTTTAAAAAATGGTAAAAAAAGAAAAACACTGAAGAAACTAGGTAATATTCTTTCTTGCCTTTTCCTATTGCTGATTGTGGTTTTGGAAGAGCACTGAATTCCAGGTGAAGGTGTTTGCAATGCTTTTTTTGGGGGGGGATGGAGGGTTTGGAAGGGATGTGTGGGTTAGAATGTGTGAACCTGCAGCTATATAACCTGATCAGGTTTTTACTTTGATGTGGAAGGAGAGAGAAAAAACACAAATACAGTAGATCTAAGATACAGAGGATGTGTACATGTCCAAATTGGAATTCAGTCATGTTTTTGTCAAACTAAGATGATGGCGTGGTTATAAGGAGGTGTAGTTTAACTACTTTGGTCCATAAAACCAACGCATAAGTAAGCACAGGATGATATTGAAGGATACGTGACTTAGAGTAGCACTTCTGGGCATTGTAGGCAGCTGAGTGTAAGTCAGTAGTGAGATGTGGCAAAAAAAAAAGTCCAATCCCAGGTGCATTATTAAAAAAAAAAAAATTAGATGAGATGGGAGTGTATTTTATTCTGTGCAAGGGTGGATACAACCATAGAAAGGTTAGTTCTGGGACAGATTCTGAAACATGTTCAGAGGTATAGTACACAGGTTGGTGAAAGAACTTGAAGTCATATATGAAAGAATGATTAAAAAAGAATACTTGGTTTTGAGATTGGAGAAGTTGGGGTATGGGAGAGGCTGCAATTAAATATTTGCAAAGAAAGAGGATTTGTGTCTTGTGGTTCCAGAGAATAGAAGAAAGGCCAATGAGGAGAAGCCACAGGAAGACAGCTCAACCTAAGGAATAATTTACAGTGAAAGCTGTCTTAACAATCGAGTAGAATTTAGTGAACCTCCTGTTGCTAGAGGAATGCAGGCATTGGGTGACCAGTCATTTGGCAGTCATGTTGGGGGGGTGTTTAAATTGAGTCACTAACAACTGATCACTTTTCCTCATTATAAATTGAAATGGCAATAACCGTCCAGAGTTTAAATTGGCACTCAAATTTTAATTATCATGACATGACAATTATTGAGTTTATTATTGCAGCTGACAGTAAGGCCTTTCAACAGCATGAGCTAGCAGATGCGCCTTCCTCGACATTGGACTGAGCAGAGTGGGGACAGCGAGCCTTCCTGAGGAGGTTTACCTGAGTGGATTGTGTGGGCTGGAAATAAACAAATAAATAAATGGCTCTCCCCAGAATCACAGCCTCTTCTCATCATTGCCACGATTATAAAAACCTGCAAGTACACACATGCTGAGAAGGCAGGAGGAGCTTTATGCCAAGGTCTTCATAAACTGAATTAATGAATTCTTTAGTATGTTCACATTTAAGCGTCTCCGTTGGCAGGACCTGGGAAGCACTTCTCTGGAACAGTCTACAAATCATGACACTAAATGATCTATCTCAAAAGGACTCTGGATCGTAAAATTCTTTGGTATATGGCCTTTTAGCATTTGGTATAAATGCTAAGCAGTAGTTTAGGGTAATGGAGTAATAGAAGTGTAGCCAAATAAAATTATGAGAGAACTTAGGTGGATTATAATTGGCCTCTCTGGAATGCGGCCAGGGCTTTGGGGATCATAATTACAATGAAGTCAGCAGTTTGAAATATGTTCACACCGTAGGGGAGAAGAGTCTCCTTGTGGTAAAGCCCTCCAGTGACACCCTGAGCCACTTTCAGCAGCAGTGAAATTCTGCTCCCTTCTCTAGAAAGAATCTCACTGGTTCCTTTCAATTGAGAAGTCTTGATTTTCTTAAGAGGAAAGGAGAGAAATTTGGAAGAGAATGACTAGTGAATGCATTTGGTGAACGTAAGGTCATTGAATAGATTGAAGTGTTTAGAAAGCTGAAAGACCTAGAAGCAATCCGAGTCCCAAATAAACTAGAAGATGCGTGCTTGTGCTCATTTTCCTTCACATTTGCAAAAATCTTTAGACGGATAATGTGTTTAAAAAGAGAAAAGCACAGTAGATAAAAATCTTAGGATTGGTGAAAGGAGAATGTAGTAAGGAGTAATGCAGAATTGCAGCTCTTGGCAAATTCCTAGTACTTACTATTTGGACAGCACGGCTCTCAAGTTCAGGGTCTCTTACTTGGTCCTTTTGTTTCCTGACCCTGTCATGATACTTCTGACTCTACACTCGATTATCTTGGCTCTAGAACTTGGCTCTAGAACATCTTTAAACAATGTCTGAAGCCAAATTTCACTTTGTCTTGGTTCTCGTCTTTCTACATCTACATATTATAACTGGAAAAGGACAGAGCCTCCTGGTCCAAAAGATGTCTCTCACCAATGGCCTGTAACTCAGGCCTCACAGGTCACTAATAGAGATTGATTCCTGTGAATTTAGGGAGACTGTTTCTCAAGTGTGAATGTATTTTATTTTTTACAAGAAAATATTCCTGGTGTTAATTATGAAGATATTAAAATTTTTACAAATTAAATATAAAATATGCAAATACTCAAATTAATGACATCAACTTAGATAGGAAATGTCATCCTGCTATAAAAACTAAACCGCTATTCACAATGTGAGTACGGTATCAACTCCTACAACACATATTCCTTCCTGCCACTTTCCTCACCTCAAACAGTTGTAAAAATCTTCATTTGTACAGTGTGTCTTTATAGCCATTAGGACCTTTTCTCATTAGCACACAACAGTTAGGCAATATACTCTGGTACTGACCCGGAAATGAACCCAGGGCGCAGTGACAATATGGTCATCCAGAAGATCCAGGGTATGCTTGCATAAATTTTAAAAGATTATTATAATACATATTTTCAGAGAATTTAAGGACTCAGAAAGTTACCAAACCATCAGAACTCCAGTTTGGAAAAACAAACTATTCCCAGATGAAATACAAACATTATGAGAGAATAACTAATAAAAGCTTGTCAAAGTAGCTATTGGATGCTTTCTGCCCTACAGTCAGATGAGAATAGCTCTTCATAAAATTACTTTCAGAGGCTAATATCTTTTTTTTTTAAAAAAAAATTCAGTCTATTAAGGAGGGAATGATATGAGCCTTCCTGTACCCAAAAGCCAACTTGATCAGTTACCAGCCTGCAGAGGTTAAGTTTTAATAGCCAAGACAAGTTGTACAATGAGGTCTCCAGCAACATCTCAGAAGTGCCAAGACAAAAGTAGTGCAATGAAAGGAAAAGGGGCTCCTATTTATTCAGTCAACTCACATTTATTAACCCTTACCTTGGACCTCACCAACGGGGGTCCAAATACACAAATGTAGTCCCTGTCTTGAAGCTACAGTCTAGCAGGGGTGTCCAGCCTTTTGGCATCTCTGGCCCACACTAGAAGAACAGTTGTCTTGGGCCACATGTTAAATACATTGCGAAGCATAATCACAAAAAAGTCTCAATGTTTTAAGTAATTTACGATATTGTACTGGGCCACATTCATAGCCATTCTGGGCCACATGTGGCCCGCACGCTATAGGTTGGACACTCCTGGTAGGAGGTTTGAAAACCAGCCGATTCCAAAGCTGTGTGATACATGTTATCACAGGCAAAGTAAAGTACCAGGTGGGCACCTAACACAGACTTGAAGTGCTTTTCTTGTATTTTAAATATACCAGCTGAATATTAAAAAACATCCTCTTTTGGAACTATGATCAACTTATTTAGTGACCAACAGAAATTTTCTGCAAATGTTCAGAAAAATTGTTAATGTCTTCAGATGTGTCTTTAGATGTCACTTTCTCAGGCATGTATTTTTTGCCTTCTGAGGTTCTCAAAGTCTGTTAACGCTCTTATTATTCTTTCCCAGTATTTATCACACTTGTTGTAATTTATTTGATATTGGCCTATCCCATTACAGCTTAACCTTCATTAGAGACAGGGACCGCCTCTATCAGACTGTTAGCCTGGGGCCTACACAATGAATGTCAGATAAATGAATATAATTAAATTTCAGGAGTATGAAGTATTTTTAGTGTTCTTTTTATGGACTCTCTCTGTGTAAAGTGTGTTCTTTCTTCAAAGATTTGGCAGCAAGGAGAGGAAAATCATTACCAGTTTGCAGGAGAGGGAAGCTGGCTCCCCTGTGGACCATTTGTTGGGACTAGCTGCATTCCCCTGTGCATTCAAGACGAGCTTTGATTAGTGGTTAGTTCTTTGTAGCTTTAGGGCTTTCAGAATCAAGTCATAGTTTTTATCAGTGTATTAACTGTGACTCTGGAACTTGTAAGCAACTGGAAACGAGTGTTCCTCCTGGCATATAAATGTTTTTCGTTGATTTCTGAATTAGACGTCAGTACTTTTGTATATTTCAGACGGGTGCTAGGAGAAGGGGTTTTTAAGCTCATCCATTGGCTGAGTTGCAGTACAGATTAGTGATTGATATAGCATTGAGTAACTATACTACAGTATGAACTTTTGAATGTATGAAAAATTAACATTAAATTAATCTAAGTCACAGAAAGCCTTCTACAAATGAACTCAAAAACTGGTAAAAACTATTACTCAAACATGAGTTTACTTAGATCTAAATAGCCATCCAATCTATGATGTTTAGTTCTATTCAGTGATTTCAGCCTTTTCATAATTTGGAAAGAGACTTATATTTTTGTGACCCATTGTTTGTTCAACACAGATACTGACTTTAATCATTAGGACAGGAACTGTGATAGGGCTAGAAATCTGCTCCCGGGATTGAAACAGATCTTGCTCAGGTATGGTCTAAATATTTATATTTCTCATTAATGACAAGTGTGTTTTTTTTGATGTCCCAATGAAATAGTAAATATACGTGCATTGTTAATGTAATTATGGGATTTTAGATCTTAAAAGGACAATAACATCTTAAGTCTAGCTTTTTCATTTCATACATCATTTGGATTGTAAATTTTATGAGGCTGCCATTGACTAGCAGTAGTTGCTCAGTAAATATTTGTTGAATGAGTGAATAAATCAATGTATTTTATGGATAAAGAGTGAAGGCCAGAGAGGTTAAAAACTTTTTGGTTTTACAATTAGTAGAATAGCCAAGGCTAAGTTGGCCAATTTAAGAAAGTGAAGAGTGGGATGGCTTTAGAAAGTATAACATATTACCAGAAGCATAGGAACATTAGTACAAATAATTTCTATTATTATAGTTCCCAATAGCCATTAAGGGAATTCCAGTCTTTTAAGCTGTGGCAATGGCTCCAAGTCTCTATCTTTTGTGTACAAGGTTGTGCAGGAAAAAAAATTTTGGAGTTTACTGATTTTTAAAAAGTATCTGTAAAAGATTAGGAAAATACTCTCTCTAGAACAAGATATTTCTTTGACAGTCCAACCCAGAATATAACAAGATTATTGCACAATTATATTTATCATTGTTTTTTGAATAGCAGTCCATGTTAAGAACAGAAAAGACCATTATTGCTAATATTTTCTAACATGAAAGGGAAATACAAAAGGGAGAGTCTTTTCTTTCTATGGCAATTGGACAAAATTTCTGCTTAATGTTGGAAACCTTGGTAGACTTTAAGGATTCTAAATTACCCTGGATTGTTTTGTCTATTGAGGTGTTTGTTGTTGTTGTTGTTTTTTTTTAAGAATTCAAATAGTTGATTTTCTTTCTGAGACATGTTTTTCCTCGCCTCACCCTCATGTTTAACTTAATTAGTAACACTCTTTTTAAAATTTATTTTTAAATCATGTTTATTACAGTTGTCTCAATTTTCCCCCTTTGCCCTCCTTCACCCATCCCACCCCATCCCCGTCTCCCACAGTCAATTCCCACTCGATGTCCATGTCCATGGGTCATTCATACATGTTCTTTGTCTAGTCCTTCTCCTTCTTTCCACCATTGTCCTCCTTCTCCATCCCCTCTGGTCACCTTCATTCTGCTCCATGTTTTCTTGCCTGTGATATATTTTGTTCGTTAATTTATTTTGTTGAATAGATTACACTTCAAGGTGAGATCATATGGTATTTGTCTTTCACTGGCTGGCTTATTTCACTTAGCATAATATTCTCCAGTTCCATCCATGTTGTTGCAAAAGGCAGGAGTTCCTTCTTTCTTTCTTTCTTCTTTTAAATGCAGATTGATTTTATTTATTTTTAAATGTCAAAATCCATGATAAAATATTAAAAAATTTAAATACATTATAAAGTCTCAGCAACTAAAACAACATGACACCAGCACAGAAATAATCAAGTAGATCAATGAAATAAAATGAGCATTCTAGAAACAAACATATATATCTGTCTAAAAATGTAATATATGATTCAATTGATATTTCAAATCAATGGGGAAAATAAGGTTTATTCAACAAATAAGGTGCGTGGACCACTATTACTTGAAATAAAACAAATATATAGGCCTATTTCACACATTATACAACAAATATTCAGGTGAGTTAAAAATCAGTATGTAAAATCTAAGGAGTTTTAGGAGAAAATACAAGATATTCTTCTTACCCTGAAGTAAAATATTCAAACCCAGAAGCTGTAAAGTAAAATATTGACAATACGACTGTATTAAACATTTAAGACTATATAGTAATATACATATAAAAAAGTTAAAGGACAGGTAATAGAATAGGAAAGTACTTGCAATACGTCTAAAAAAGGTTAATAGTTTTTTTTATGGAAAAAATTCTACAAACATTTAATCAAAAAATGGAAAAAGAATACCAAAAAGTCATTTAAAGAGTTTTAAAAATAACAGAAACAGGCAAGAGATATACAAAAACAGATTTAGTTTCAACAAATAATAAAGTAATGATTAAAATAGCACATCATTGTCACAATCAGGTTAATAGGTATTAAAAATATTGGTAATATCAAGTATTGGTGACTGAGAGGAACTGGGTATTCATAGGCTCTTTTTCTTCATCGTCTTAAAGGAAGCAGTCACTTTAGCATATTTTGCAATGCTGGTTTGGTGGAGGTGTATTCTTTTAGCCACCTTTTGTCTGGGAAACTCCTGATTTCGCCTTCCATTTTAATTGAGAGCCTCACTGAGTAGAGCAGTCTTGGTTGCAGGCCTTCGCTTCTCATGACTTAGAACATTTCTTGCCATTCCCTTCTGGCTTGTAGTGTTTCTGTTGAGAAGTCAGCTGCTAGCCATACCGTGGCACACTTTTATGTTACTACCTGTTTCTCCCTTGCTGCCTTTAGGATTCTCTGTCTTTGATATTTGCCATTTTAATGATGACGTGTCTCAGAGTGGGACTCATTGGGTTCCTCTTGAATGGCACCCTCTGTGCTTCTGGGACTTGTGTGACCTCTCCTCCAATTAGGGAAGTTTTCCATCTTGACTTTTTCAAACATGTTCTCCATCTCTTCCTCCTCTTCTCCTTCTGGTATCCCTATTATACGGATATTATTACGTTTCAGGTTGTCCTGCATTTCCCTCAACACCTCTTCATTCTTTCTGAGTCTTTTTTCATTTTCTTGCTCTTTCTGGGAGCTTTTTTCTACCTTTTCCTCCAGCTCACTCATTCAATCATTTGCTTCATCTAGCCTGCTTTTGATTCCTTCTACTGTGTTCTTCAATTCAGAAATTGTATTCTTCATTTCCTCTTGTCTCTTACTGATAGTTCCTATGTCCTTTTTCATGCTGATATAGTTTACAGTAAGTTTCTTATAGTTTCCCTCTAGTTTTTTGTAATTCTCTTTGAGCTCACTGAGCTAATCGAGCTTCCTTAGAACCATTGTTTTGAACTCAATATCTATTAGTTAACTATTTGATTTAGTTCTCTTTATGGGGATTCCTCCTTTCCCTTCAACTGGGGGGTGTTTCTTTGTCTTCGCGTTATTTGTGAGACTCTTCTTTTTTCCTTCTGCTTCTTAAATTGATCTGTCTTGATTTCCTGACTTTGTGGCATGATCTTTTGTGGTAGGAGACCACTGTTTTTGTTTGTTTGTTTGTTTGTTTGTTTTTCCCCTGGATCCGCCTCTGATAATGTCAGATGTTGACCTTGTCTGACCTTAGGCAGTCCGTTTGAGATTTTCAGGAATCTACTGTCTGTGGCTGTCTTCTTCAGCTGTTAATCTAGTCACTCTGCACTCAGCAGGCCGGCACACCACACACCACACCTCTGCACACCACAGGGCAGGACAGATTCCTTCATGGGGGCGGGGTTATTGCATCCTCTCATGCTGCTGCTGCTCAAGGGAGTGGTCTGCCTAAGCCAGATGGCTGCTGCTCTATGGGGGAGGAGTCAGCACCAGGATCCCACCAACTACTCTCTCTGTCCTCTCCCCAAAGCCTCTGTCTCCAGTCTCTCCTCAAGTGTCTCTAGACCACTCTGCACCCCCTTTAGCCAGGGATCTACTATCTGTGGCTGCCATTCTGTACTCAGCAGTCAGGCTTTAGTACTACTGGGCCAGGGCAGAGTCCCTCCTGGGGTGGGGCTATTGTGTCTTCTCACACTGTTGCTGTTCAGGGGCATGATCTGCCTGAATCAGATGACTGCTGCCACATGCAATGGGGGTGAGACATCATCGGGATCCTGCTGGCTAATCTCTCAGTTCTCTTCCCCAAAGCGTCCTTCCCCATTCTCTCCTCAGGTGTCTCTAGCCAACTCTGCCCCTGCCCTTGCTGAAGTCCAGGGTAGATGGCTGCAAATAAAAATTTATGTGTTGGCTAATTAAACAGCTCTTTGCATCTCCAGCCGCCTGTCTCTGGCAGAGAGCAACCCTGCTGCTTTTCGCAGCTGGCTGTTATCTGTGTACTTTTTGGTCTCTAGTGCTGTAGGCCAGAGATCCCTGCTTACGGTTTAGACCCCGTTCTTCTCAGGGGGATCCAACTGGCCGTTTCAGTATCCATCTGGTACGGCTGCCCGTGGGCGCCCTGTCTACCTTCTCGAGGCTCTACTGCACTCCTTACCAGTTAGGTTGTGCTAAAGCTGATTCTTCTGTCTGTCCGAGGTTATAAGGCTCCTCTCTCACTATTTTTCAGTTATTTGTTCCTGGTGATTTCTCCATAACCTAGTTGTAATTCCAGGTTGGTCCTGGGAGGAGGTCAGTGTGACTTCCACTCACTCCTCTGCCATCTTGATTCTCTCTAATCCTCTTCTGTATCTTAATATTTTGTCTGATACAGCCACAAGTCTTAAAATGTCATTGAGAACTCTCAAAGCTTTTTCACCTACCAAGTTTCTCATCATCAGGGCTAGATATGGGAAGTCCCTGTGGTCCCTTGCTTCCCAGGGAATGGCCCTAAACAAGCCAGGAGACCAATCTCATTTGAGTTCTCTGGTATATTCCCTGGGTATTTTTGCCTGACCTATCACCCTGCACCCCTACAGATTCTCCCTTGGGTTCTTACTGGCTGCTAATAGTCACATTCCTTCTAGCCATCAACTCCAACATCATGACCCAGAAGCTCCTAGATCTTAAGTAAGCATTTTGTGACTTATTCTACAACAGAATATACTTCTGTTTTGTGTTTACATTACCAGATTAAGTTGGTGGGATAAGTAGCTCTTTTAGTTACAATGTAATTAGTTAAGAACAGCTTGTCAAGCCCTGGCTGGTGTGGCTCAGTGGATTGAGCGCCAACCTGAGAACCAAAAGGTCTCTGGTTTGATTCCCAGTCAGGGCACATGCCCGGGTTGCAGGCCAGATTCCCAGTAGCGGGCACGTGAGAAGCAACCGCACATTGATGTTTCGCTCCCTCTTTTCCCCCTCTAAAAAAATAAGTGAATAAAATCTTTAAAAAAACAAAAAACAACACAACACAAACACAGCTCATCCTGAGACAGTCGTAAAAGCAGGATTGGATTCCTGCTTTTTCCAATCCTGGAAAAAAGGATTGTGTAAAAGCACAGAGGGATTTCTTCATTCTCTAAACAGAGAACGAACATGCCTTGCCAATATAAGAGACCTCCCAAATGGTGATGGTGGCATGCTCAGACTTTGGTGTATTATACATCAGCTTGGAGACCCATATTTTTACGTATCTGTGGTGCCATCTCTTTATCTAAACTGTGCCTTATCCCTGGATATTGGTCAGTGCCTGTTTTTTTGGTTTGTAGGGCTCGAACTAGTGCTAATGTTTACCCACCCTGTTTTACTTGGGGCAAGTCATCATGTCTTGCCACTGAAACTCATTACAAAGATAGTGCATTTGATTTAGATTTGAGGGTGGGTGGGGATTGGGCATTCTGTGAGACCTCAGAAGTCAGAAACTAGCGCCCACATGGAAATAACAGGAAGTCAATGCCAGCTTAAATGTAAGTAGAGTGTCCAGTAAGTAGAGCTGTTTAAAATGGTCTGTACTGTCCCCCAGGTGTGTGAAATTACATTAGGGATGATTCAACAGAAACCAGATAAGCAATTTTAGGGATTTTGTGTGGGCATTGAAGTATAGGTAGAAAGGGTGAGATTTTTGATTTAGGTGTAAATGTGCAGTGGTTGTAAACTAATGCACAGAAAGAGAACAAGCTGAGACTTCTGGTATTGGCCGGTGAGCAAGATGAGATTGCCAAGGGAGGGTTTACCCAAAAGAGTAGTAGAAGGTCAGGTGTAGAAGCCCATATTTAAAAGGTGGAAGCAGGGAATGGAATTGCTGAAGGAAAACATTTGGAGGAAGAAAACCAGAATAGTTTAGGGTACAAAGGCCAAGGGGAGAGAGTTTGAAGGAGAAAGGAATGAGAGAATAACATAGAAAACTATGTGCTCTAAAGCAGTTGTCCCCAAGATAAGCTGTAGGCACTGTCAGTGGGACGCAGTAGGACTTAACGTATATTCAAACATAAATGTATATTTATATTTATATTCTTAATTATTTTTGTAGACTTTTCAAGATATACGCAATATATTAATTTAGTAATATTTGTATTATATAAATAAGTACAAATATATCGGGAAGTGTGCTCGACATTTAACTGATATAATACACAGTCAAAAGTGATTTGAGTCCGCTGCTCTAAAAAATAGAATACTCCAGGTCTTCCATGATTACAAATTTCTCATTTAATTTGTTGTTGAAAAAAATCTTGTCTTAAAATATAGATAACATAAAATTTAACATTTTACGCGTTCTTAGGTGCAGTTCAATGGTGTTAAATACATCCACATTGTTGTGGAACCACGAACACCATTTACCTTCATAATTCTTTTCATCTTGTAAAATTGAAACTCCTCATACCCAATAAATAATTCCCCATCTCCCCACCGTCATTTCTGGCAACCGCCATTGTACTTTCCTCTTCATGACTTTTGACTACTCTCAGTATCTCATAAGTGGAACTGTACAGTATTTGTCTTTTGGTGACTGACCGACTTAACTTAGCATAATGTCCTCAAGATTCACCTACGTTGCAGCACTTTGCACAATTTCCTTCCTTTGCATGATGGAATAATAGGACATTGTATGTGTGTACCACATTTTTGCTTACCTATTTATCAGTCTGTGGACACTAGGGTTGTTTCCATGTCTTAGCTATTGTGCATAATGCTGTGATAAAACTGGGTATACTACTGTCTCTGAGACTCTCTCAGTTCTTTGGGGTACATACCCAGAAGTGGAATTGTTGAATCATATGGTGGTTCTATTTTTAATTTTTGGAGAATTATCACTGTTTTCCACAGTGGCTATGCCATTTTACACTCTTACCAGCAGTGTCCAAAGTTTCCAGTTTCTCCACATACTTGTCAACACTCACTGTTCTGTTTTTTTTTGATAGTCATTATCCTGATGGGTGTGAGGTGGTATCTCATTGTAGTTTTGAGTTGCATTTCCCTAATGATTAGTGATGTGGAGCATCTTTTCATGTACCGACTGGCCATCTGTATAATTTTGGAGAAATGTCTATGTAACTCCTTTGCCCGTTTTTAGATCATATTGTTTGTTGTTTGCATTTTAGAAGTCTTTTATATCCCTTATTACATATGATTTGCAAATATTTTCTCCCATTCTGTGGGTTGCCTTTTCACTCTGTTGGTAAGTGTTTTTTCATGCATAAAATCTTTAATTCTCACGAAGTCCCATGTGTCTGTTTTTTTCTTTGTTTCTTGTATTTTTGTTGTCACATCCAAGAAATCATTGCTAAATCCAATGTTGTGAAGCTGTTGTCTAAATTTTTACCTAAGAGTTTTATTCTTTTAGGGCTTATTTAGATCTTTGTTCTATTTTGAGTTAATTTTTGTATATGGTATTAGGTAAGGGTTCAGTTTCATTCTTTTCCATGTGGATATCCGGTTTTCCCAGGACCATTTGTTGAAAAAATGGTCCCTTTTCCCACTGAATGATTGTATGATTGTCAAAAATCATTTGGCCATTTATGCTGGGGTTTATTTCTGTACTTTTAGTATATTCCATTGGTCTATATGTTTGCCTGTGTGCTGATATCACACTGTTTTGATTACTATAGCTTTAGAGTAAACTTTGAAATCAGAAAGTGTGAGTCCTCCAGTTTTGTTCTTTTTATTTTCAAGATTGTTTTGACAATCCCTGACCAGTGTGACTTAGTTGGTTGGGCACTGTCCCTCAAAGCAAAAGTTTTGATTCCTGGTCAGGGCACATGCCTGGGCTGCTGCCTGGCCCTGGTTGGGGTGCATACGAGAGGCAACTGATCAATGTTTCCCCCACACATTGATGTTTCTCTCTCTCTCTCCCTATCTTCTCTCTTTAAAAATAAATAAATCTTAAACATTGTTTTGGCTATCTAGTGTCCCTCAAATTTCTATATGAATTTTAGGGTGAATTTTTCTATTTCTGCAGAAATCATCATTGGGATTGCATTGAATTTGTAGATCGCTTTGGGCAGTATGGACATTTTAACAGTATTGTCTTCTAATTCATGAATACGAGATATGTTTCCGTTTACGTCTTCTTTAATTTCTTTCAGCAATGTTTAATAATTTTCATTATACAAGGCTTTCTCCTCCTTGGTTAATTCCTAAGTATTTTATCCTTTTGATGTGATTGCGAATGGAATTGTTTTTGTAATTTTTTTCCAGATTATTTATTGTGTATAGAAATGTAACTGATTTTTATGTGTTGGCTTTGTATCCTGCTACTTTACTGAATTGTTCTAAAAGTACATTTGTGAAATCTTCAGGGTTTTCTACATATAAAATTATATTGTTTATAAACAGATAATTCTACTTCTTCCTTCCAATTTGGATGCCTTACTTCTTTTTCTAGCCTAATTGCTCTGGGTAGAGCTTCCAGTACTGGGTTGAATAGAAGTGCTGAAAGTGAATATCCTTGTCTTGTTTCTGACTTCAGGGAAATCCTTTTGGTCTTGCACTATTGAATGTGATATTTGCTGTGGGTTTTTCACATGTGGCTTTTATTATGTTGTGGTACTTTCCTTCTGTTCCTAGTTTGTTGAGTGTTCTTATTATGAAAGGGTGTTGAATTTTGTCAAATGCTTTTTCTATATCAGTTGAGATTATCATATGGTTTTTTCCCCCTTCATTTTGTTGATGTATGTCGTGTTACAGTCTTTGATTTTTATGTGTTGAACCATCCATACATTTCAGAAATAAATACTACTAGGTCATGGTGTTTAGTTCTCTTAATATATTGCTGTCTGCTAGTATATTGTTGAGGATTTTTGCATCGATGTTTATAAAGTATATTGGTCTATAGTTTTCTTTTCTCCTAGTATCCTTAGCTGGCTTTGGTATTAGGGTAATGTTGCCTTCACAGAATGAGTTAGAAAGTGTTGCCTCCTTCAGTATTTTTGGAAAAGTTTGAGGACTGGTGTTAGTTCTTTAAATGTTTGGTTAAATTCATCAGTGAAGCCATCAGGTCCGGGGCTTTTCTGAGTACTGATTTAATCTTCTTATTAGTTATAGGACTCTTTAGTTTTTTTGTGTGTGTGTTTTTTTTTTAATTTCTTCATGAATTAGTCTTGGTACATTTTGTGTTTTCTAGGACCTTGTCCATTTCATCTAGGTTATCCACTTTTTTAGTGTACAACTCCTCATAATACTCTACTATAGATAATCCTTTTTATTTCTGTAGAATGGGTAGTAACATCCCTACTTTCACTGATTTTAGTAATTTGAGTCTTTTCTCCCTTTTTCTTAGTCCATCTAGCTAAAGGGTTGTCAATTTTATTGATCTTTTTGAAGAACCAACTCTTGGTTTCATTGATTTTTTTAAATTTTTTTCTGACTTTTTTTGTTTTCATTTATTTATACTCCAAACTTATTGTTTCCTTCCTTCTGCTAGCTTTGGGAGTAGTTTTTCTTTTATAGTTTCTTAAGTTGTAAAATTAGGTTGTTTATTTGATATCTTTCTTTTTAATGTAAGAGTTTATAGCTATAAATTTCCCCCCTAAACACTACTTTAACTATATCTGAAAGTTTTGGTGTGTTCTGTTTTCATATTCATCTGTCTCTAAGTATTTTCTAACTTTTCTTGTGATTTTTTTTCTTTTATCTATTGGTTAAAAGTGTGTTAATTTCCACAATTTCGTGAATACTCCAATTTTTGTTTTGATTTCTAAATTCATCCCATTGTGGTCAGAAAAGAAATTTTGTGTATATTTTAAAATATATTGAGACTTAACTGGTGGCCTACAGTCTGTCCTGGAAAATGTTTCTTGTGTACTAAAAAAAAAGTGTATTCTGTTATTGTTGGGTAGAGTTTTCCATATATGTCTGTTAGAACCAGTTGATTTATTGTAAATTCTTTTGGTTCTATTCATTATTGTGAGTGGAATATTGAAATCTCCAACTATTCTTGTAGAATCGTCTGTTTTACCCTTTAATGTGTCATTTCTTGGTTCATATGTTTTGGTCTGTCAGTAGGTGTTTAAATATTTGTAATTCTTATATCTTCTTGCTGTATTGAACCTTTTATTAATAGCTCAGTTGGTTGGGGTATCATCCCATATGCCAAAAGGTGGTGGGTTCGATCCCTGGTCAGGGCACATATCTAGGTTGCAGGTTTGGCAACTGATCAATGTTTCTCTCTCACATCAATGTTTTTCTTTCTCTCTCTCTCTGTCCCTCCCTCCCCATCCCCTCCCTTCTTTCTTCTCTCTCTAGAATCAATAAACATATCTTTGGATGAGGATTAAAAAAAAAAAAAAAGCAGGCAGGGCAGAGATAGTAGGAGGACAGGGTCCTTTGTGCCCATTCTAGCTCCCACAAGGTGTGTGCCGCTGCTCTAAGGACACGCGCACAGCTGCCTACCAGGGGGCTGGGACGGGGCGCTGGCCACTGCAACTGTGCTAAGAGCTGAAATTGACTGACATTAATCACACTTTACCATCCAGGTCTTGCCTTGGAAGCTGTAGGCCTTCCACAGACTTCAGAGCTCCAAAATAGTGAAATCTGACAGTTTCTGCCAGTGCAGTTGTTGTCTAGATGAGGAGATAGATTCCTGGTGTTGCCTACTTTGCCTTCTTCCCAGAATCCTGTCCCCCATTTAGTTTTATAAATACTCATCAAATATTGACTGGGTGTTTAATTTTTGCTTAACCATAATGGACATAATGAGGGTTATAAACCTGTAGAGGATGCCATCTCTGACTTTAGTAAAGGGCATAGTCTCTTTAAGGTAGCGTCTCAGTCGTCTTGTGCTGCCTAACCAACCACCCCAAAATTTAGTGGCTTAAAACAACTGCCATTTTATTGGTTATGACACTGTAGTTAAGGACTTTATCAAGGATGACTGTCTCTGCACCCGTTGGTGCTTGTTGGGCTCACTCATGTATTCATCTGGTGGCCAGAAGGGGCTGGAAGGTCTAAGGTGGCCTCATTTGCATGGCTGAGGCCTTTGTGCTGTCAGCGCCTGTGGCCTCTCTTGTCACACAGTCACTTGTTTTCAGGGCCTTTCTCTCCACCTGGCCTTCCATTTAGCAGGATAGCCTGGACTTTTTTACCTGGTGTCCCAGAGAGTAGAGGCTGTCAGGCTTCTGAGGGCCTGGGCCCAGAACTGGCACAGCAGTCACTTCTGCAGATTTTATTGATCAAAACGAGTCACTGGGCCAACTCAGGGTCAAGGAGAGAGGAAGCAGACTCTACCTCATGATGGGAGGACCAGTCATATGCCTACAGAGGGAGGAGGAATCGTTAATAGCTGTCTTTGCAGATAATCTGCCATAGGAACTTGAGCAGCCGCTTGAATCAAAACAAGTGAATTAAAATGAAGTTGAACATAAGATGTCCAGTGCACGCCACTTCTCTGTTAGAAGGTATGCCCCGTGAGGGCAGGGATTTTTTTTTTTAATCTGTTTAGTTCTTTGCTTTATTCCAAGTTCCAAGAGCAGTGCTTGGCTTGTGATAGAGACACGGTGGATATCCACTGAAGGAAGGAGAGCTGACGTGGTAACAGCTGTAGCGGAGGGAGTGGAGTAGAGTAGGTTAATCGGAGAAGGCTTCTGAGACAACGCGAATCGGGACCCAAGGGTTGGAAAGAGTGTTGAGTAGGAATTGGTGTCTCACAGGTGGCTAAACAGCATTTATTCACTACGCAACAATCCTTGAGTGCCGGCCTGGGCCAGGTGCTAGAGATGCAAAGTTAAGTCACGGACCTTCCCTTGAGGAAGGCAAGCAATCCCAACATCTCGTGTATAACACATGCTGGAAATAGAAAAGAGATTCTTCTGGGGATGACAGTGGCAGTCTTGAGCATGAGCACACACAGATGGGACTGAGTAAGGCAAGTGTGACTGAAGGGGGAAAGGCTGAGCTGCAGATACAGCTAGGAAGAGGGTTGTGTGTGGGGGGGTCATGGATGAGAGAGAGAGAGAGAGACACTGAGAAAGGGGGGTAGTGGTTGGAGAGTCGTGAAACTCTCCAAACTACAAGATTTATTGTCACATAAATGATAAGGATCTCCTAAGTCCTGAAACGTGTGAGTAATGTGATGAAAACTTGATTTGAGTTTATTTGGTGCAAAATTTTTTATATCAGCGATAAGGAGAGTTTCAAAGGAAGGGCATTCGTCATTAGAATTCGTGAGTTAATTGACAGTGATTGTTCACCTTACCGTAGTTATATAATGCTTTAGAAGTTTACAAAGGTCATTGCCATATTATACATGTGACAAGGTGAAAAGCAAAAATGTAAAATTAGTAGCTTATAGTAGTATCTTCCTTTTCTCTTTCCTTCTACCCAGGGAAATGGTACCAGCCCTAGTTTGTGACGAATGAACCAGAGAGGAGGGTGGAGAAAGTAGTGAGGTGAACTTTTTATTCTAGGAGGAAAAAGGCTGCAGAGATAAGGAGGCAGATTGGTTGGGGTGAAAGAGGGGGAAGAAACCTTGGCTGTTTCCTTGAGAGGTGGGATTTCACGGGATGTGACGTTCAAAGAGCATTTCTACGGACTAGTGCCCTGAGTTGTGTTACGTTTCCATAAAAAGACTCCTGTAAGGAGATGCTAGGTGGTTTTAATTTCTTTTAAAGTTTGTTTTGTGGGACAAGGCATTGACAGTGTTCCTGTATCACTGTGCTGAAGGAGGCAACAAGATTACCCAGTATGTTGTGAACACTAGCTTCTTTGTCACTTCCAACCACTGTATGAAATGTTAGGGACCAGAATTATCATCATTACTTTCCTTAAATTAGAGGATATTGAGGCCCTTGAGAGAATGAGAGGTCAGAGGTCAGAGTCCACTGGCTTCTCTAGGAGGCCTCAGTGTGGAGGCCTGACCCCTGGCAGTAGATAATTTTGGAGACCTATTGTTAGGAACCCATGTGTGCACCACATTTCTTAAACTGAGTTAGAAAACTGAAAAGGTTTTAGACAAGGCAGGACCCTGAAACCCTTATGATAGTGATAGAAGTGCTTTTAGACTGCATGGGAGTTAATGGCACACATACTGTGAGAGTGCTTTCATTTGGCCAAGGGAATCCTCTAGGTCTACAGTTCTTTAAAAGGTTTTATTTACATATTTTCCTGAGAGTTCCATGAAAGTATGAATCTTTTCCCCAGAAGAGTGCACACAATTTCATGGAATTTCAGGGAATATTTAGATTCTGCAGCCTACCTAGAACATCCAGTGAATTCAACTCATTATTTGCTAACTTGACCAACGTTGCTTGAATGAGTTGAAATTCTCTTCGTAAAATTCTCCCCATATTTTTTCAGCAATTGTTATCTAAACCTATAAATAGCAGTAGGAAAAGTAATCATTCCATTCATAACCAGAGAGAAGATTCTTGAATCTAGCATTGAACCCACAGTGGTGGTTTGACCAATGAGATCATTCTCTAGGAAGTGAGGCTTGAATGACTTGTGTGATCAACTTTTCCTCTTTAGTTGCTCTAGGAGTCACCTGTGAATGAGTCCTTTCAAAGGAGATGATTTTGACTCCTAAAAATATGCGGAGATCTTGGGTATAGGATTTACAATAAGACATATCCTATAGTAGTGACCCTGGTTGATAGACTACGTTGGCTTTTATGATAAAGATACTGTTTCTGTTGTGTAGTTCAAGTTTTTTCTTGTTCTCTTGGCTTTTGTATATACTAGACAAGTCTAATTTTAATTCCGAATATTGCGTTTTATTATTAAACATTAATTTTAACAGTTCCCCTTTCACTGAGTAACTTCTGACTCTATAGATAAGCAAACTGTTGTTGCCAAAGGCCTGGCAAAATGTCAGGAGGAGCAGAAGAACCTTATGTTATCTTTTCAGCCATCTTGAATGATCCTAAGGAAAATTACTCATTACTCAGAATATAACTTGTCTTTTCTAAAAATTTAGCTGTGCTCTTTTTGTTTTCATGCTTGCTTATTTATTTATTTATTTATTTATTTAGTGGCTACCTCAGCAGATAAGTTTTATTTTATTTAGTTTTGCCTTGTATGTTGGGGAGGAAAAATATTTGCTTTATGTGGGTTCATAATTGAAGTGAGTCACGATTAACTGCACTAAGAAATGAAACAAAGATACTTTGAGGTTTTTAAAGTGTCCTCTTTACTCATTTGTTAAACTGTAGGGTTCCTGGTACATTAAAGATAATTCATGATTGTATGAACAGTATCATTTAATAACAGTTGAACAACCCCTTACATTTCACGTCGATTAAGCTTTCAAGTAGACAGGGCTCAATGCCAGTGAAAGGCGAGGACAGAACGATCCTAATTCCTAATCTAGGACTCACGCACCCCACCGGCCCTTTATACCAGTTATGATAATGCGATCTGTAGTGTCATTTTGATACTTTTCTTCTCCCTCCCTCCTTTTTCTTTTTTATAAAACCTTTCCTGAGGATATACTTATTAATTTTAGGGGGGGGGAGGGAGGGAGAGAAAGAGAGAGAGAAACATTGATGTGAGAGAGAGAGACATCCATCAGTTGCCTCTTGTACATGCCCTGAATGGACATTGAACCCAGAACCCACACTTGTCCCCTGACCAGGAATCGAACCTGTGACCTTTAAGTTTGTGAAATGACACTCCAACCAGCTGAGCCACACCAGCCAGGGCTTCTTCCCTCCTTTTTGATTTGCGGGGTGTGAGGGGAAGAGTGTTTGTCCC
This sequence comes from Pteronotus mesoamericanus, assembly GCF_021234165.1. Lineage (NCBI taxonomy): Eukaryota > Metazoa > Chordata > Mammalia > Chiroptera > Mormoopidae > Pteronotus > Pteronotus mesoamericanus. The sequence goes on from NW_026555229.1 coordinate 6,325,057, forward strand.
TTCCTTAATGTGTAATGCCTTGAATGGTTATTTGAAGATGTAAAACTTAAAAGATGTTTGAGAAATTTACCTTTTTTTGCTTTATCCCGCCTTCCAACTAAATGGAAAACTTTCATTATTGTTGGAGAGGAAGAAATGTCTCCAAGACTGAGACTCAGTTTTTATATTTTCCATTGTGGTTCTGGGAAATTTTTAATTTTGAAAGAGTATGTCCCCTTTTCTTTGTCCTCCTCATGAAATCTTTCCTAACTGAAACAGGATGGAAATAATTAATGGAAGACATTGATTAAACCAAAATGGATATATATTTTCATTATTTTTTGGGGGGTTACTTCCTCACTTTCTCTTTAAATTGTGGTATATGATTTCAGGATTTGACCTGTGCCATGTAATTTTTCTCTATTATGCTGTTTTTCCACTTTTTCGTATTTGGTTGCTTAGCTCTTAGAATTTTGATTATTTATTTCTTAAATTCCCTCATGTCTAATAAAGCCATACAAACTTGAAATATTTGAGGGGGTCGAGGGAATGCCAGTCTAAACTAACTTAAAATTGTAAATGCAGAGTATTTTTCAAGGAATGTTTCATTTCCATTTGCATATATACCTTAAAAACTTGAACCACAACATACTACCTATTGTGACCCTTACAGGATTTGTAATTACCTGAGCTCCTGCATGTGAATGGATACTTCTAAGTGCTGGAGGCTACTTAGAAAGAGTTCTTAGTAATTTAACCATTAACCCTTAAAGCGTTGGCTATTAACTTCTTATTCAGTAAATCTTTTATATTTTTCTTCATAGATAGGGTAAAGGTACATTTAGTTTACTTATATGAACTATTTTATTGTTAATAAGTAGAGTAGAACTACTAGGAGTTTTGTGTTTTGTTTTGTTTTGTTTTTTTTTTTTTTGAGAACCTACAGCTTTTCCCTCCCTGTGTATTGCATTTACACAACCAGCATCCCTATCACTGACACTCATTGATGTGTATGTGCTGTGGACACACTCCATTCCTGAGCCCGCTGCATTTTTATGGACAATCTGAGCGTTATTCTAGTTGGGTATAAACTAGACTAAGCTTTCTGAGGGCAGGAATCAGATACCTTGGCATTCTTGCTCTCCATGTAAAGATATTTGCCAGACTTTGCTCCTTAGTGGGGGGCAGCCTTGTTTGAGGAATAGGCTCCGATTCCTTTTTGTTCGGAATGCTTATGAATGCGAGGGGGAGTAGTGTCCAGGGGAGCACGTGTCCAGGGGAGCGCTGGGCACTTAAGCGGCGCACTCGCTGTCTGCTTGCTTGGGACTAGGCCAGTGATTCCTTGCCTATTCCTGCCGCGTCATTACCACAGCAGTTAAAAGCAAGGGCTTCCTTTGGTGTCAGTCCCGGATCTGAACCTCAGCGCTATCATTTTTCAGGTCTGGCATCTATCTGGAGCAAATCAAGTTAATGTCTCCAAGCTTCAGGTTCCTGATCTAGAAAATAGGGGTCATGATTACAGCCTCACCAGGTACATGTCCCAGAGGGATTTTTGATACTGGCAAATGGATGGTTCTACCAGTATCAAAAGGTAGTATATTATCTACCTTGCACATTCTGCCTTTCTGGAAAAGGCCTTGGTAACTCACAGTATATCCTGTGTATCTGCATCTTCTCTCCAGCTTGTAGGTTCTTCTGGGACATGGTCCTCATCTTACTGGTTTTTGTAACTGGCTTATAGAACCTGCTGTTCAGGAAATGTTGACTAAATGAGTAGACAGTGCATAGTCCTCTTTGAGCCTACCGTAGTATTTGGATTTCTGTTAGTTATGTTTACTATTTGCATGTGTTGAGAAAGTCGTGCAGTATAAAGTTTGCTATGAGGATGGTGTGTCTTACACTTTTTCCATGGCTAGAATGGGTTGTTGGTCTGGTTTGGCTGGACATTTGTTAATGTTTTGTTGAGTTTTGCATAGAAGTTTACAAGGGACACTAGTCTATAGTTTTCTTAGAGTTTTTTTGTCTGGCTTTGGTATCAGATTAATGCTGGTCTCATAGTATGACTTGGGACACACACCTTTCTCTTTTCTGTAGTGATCGTATATAATTGGTGTTATTTTTAAAAAATGTGTAATATAATAGAATTCACCAGTGAAATCATTAGGATCTGCAGATTTTTTTTTTCCCTCAGAAGGCTTTTATTTATGATAAATTTTGTTAACTGTTCAGGTTATCTATTTATCTCGGATGAGTTTCGATAGTTTGGAGTTTTGAGGAATTGGTCTATTTCCTGTGTGTAGAATTGTTTGGAGTGTTGTCTTATCCTTTTAATGTCTTAACTGTCTGTAGAATGTCTGTAATGAAGTCCCCTTTTCATTCCTGGTATTATTTTTTTTGTTAGCCTTGTCAGAGATTTATCAATTTTATTGACCTTTTCAAAGAATCAACATTTGGTTTTATTGATTTTTTTTTTTTTTTAACCCTATTGTCTGTTTTCAGTAGTTCGTGTTGTGGTGCCTACACTTTTTTCCTCTCCCCTTCACTCCCAAATCCTGACATCTTCCTTTTTAACATAAAAGGTAGAAGGACTTTTTATAGTAGCAAAGCTAGTGAGGGTCCATTCTGCGGTGTGATGGGCTTCTTCGATTTGTACGCAGGTAGAATGAATCTAAAAGTGCAAATCGTTTACATTATTATGACTATCAATATTCGCTTCACATCCTAGTACTGTGCCTTGATTACATTTTGTTCGTGCGTAGCATTGTTTTCTAATTGCTTTTCTTTTTCTTTGAGATGTTTACCTTTATTATATTCTGAATTATTTTCAGAACCTCTGTTACATAATATACTGCACTGAGTTCTGTTCTCCTTCCCCTCTCTGGAGCGCATTGTTCCTCCAAATTGGATTGATAACTCTCCTGGCCTTTTTTATAGCTATCATCCTGTGAATTCCCATTGTTGCTTTCCTAGATTAGGTTGGTTGTTGAATTCCATATCCTCTCCTTTCTTGACATCCTGATCTTGATGGAACATATCCTTAAGGGCTATCTTATGGAAGAATGTGAAGAAACTGTACTCTGAGTCCTTTTATTCAGCCTTTACATGGGATGGCTAATTGGGTTGGGCATGGAATTTTAGGTTGAAAAGAATCTTCCCTCAGAATCTTTATGGATCTCTTTATTCCCTACTAGTGTCCAGTCTTAATGAAGAGGAGGCCAATCTTATTCTAATTTTTGATCTATTGTAGGAGACTGGTTTTATAGTCAGTATTTTGAAAGATTACAATGATATGTTGTGACATAGATCTTTTAAAAGTTGTCATGTTGGCCATGGATAGGCCATTTTAATTTGAAGGCACATGTTCTTTCCAAATACTACTGTGATAGTTTACTCCTTTCTGTTTCTTTTACTGGAACTCAAAGTTAGCTATGGGGACTGTGTTATGGCTGTTGATTGCTGTGTAACAAACTACTCCAAAAGTCAGTGGTTTAAAAACATTTATTTTATCACACCCACAGATTCTGTGGATTTCAAACGGGGTGCAGCAGTAAGGCTTGTTTATACTCCGAAGTCAAGCAGTATGGCTTGATGACTGAGGGAGCTGGGGGCTGGAATCTCCTGGAGACCTCACGCAGGTGTCTGGTGACTGGGCGGAAGTGATTTGAAGGCTGGGCTCACCTGAGGCTGTGACTTGAGCACCTACCTGTGGCCTAACTTGAATCCTCAGAGCCTAGTGGCTGTGTTTGGAGAGGGGGAGTCTGGACAGGGGGCCTTTGGAGATGGAGTGTCCAGAGGTGCTCCAGGCCTCCCTAGAGGGCAAGAGGAAGCTGCTAGGGTTCTTCTGACCTAGTCTCAGAAATTGCATCCTTTCTTCTCCGTTGTTTCTGTTGCTAGTGAGTCAGTGGAGTCAGCCCAGACCCAAGAAGAAAGTAGACGCCATATCACTTCATTACAAAAGAGATAAACAGCACTAAGCTGGATTTCTAGTCTACGTGAAAAGTAACACTTTTGTCTTGGTATTGAAACATGTAAATTTTGATTGATACCCCCAGGTGAGTCCTTGTTCCTGGGCTGTTTTCTAGTTCCAGAACCCACTCATGAAAACAACACATCGTAAAGTATAAACAGAATGATCAAACAATCCATTCAGGACAAGCAGTGAATAGATTTGAGGGCAGTAGAGAACAGAGGTTGAGCATTTGGTGAAGAGGGTGGCGGTGGAAGTGCCCTGCGGGCCGCCGGGCCGCACCGCGCCCGCACAGGCGCAGGGGGCGCGGTGTCCCTCCCGGCCTGGAGAACGGGCCCTTCGTTTAAGGGCCGCTGCCCCGTGTCTTCCCCGCAGCTGTTATTTCCGAGGCAAGTCCAAGTTCCTTAATGCCGGTGGAGGACGTCTGTTTGTTCTTGAAGCCTAATATTTGAAGAACAGAATGAATAAAAGTCAATTTTGTCAGTGAAAAACCTCGCTGAACATTTGGAAATGTAGGTTGTTAGGCATGCAGTTGTCTTCTTCTAAGTAAGGAGAATGGCTATATTCATGATAGCGAATGTACTTAGTGTATGTGACCATATACAATAAATTCATCGGTGTATTCTATATCCTCAAATAGAGGATAAAACTGAGATTTAGTGTTTAAATTTGAAGTACTGTTTGGAAAAATATAATGTGGGCACTCTGAAATACAAAAAGCCTGTGGATCCTGAACATCTTGCATGAACCCGACCACAATGTGCTTAAGGGCATTCTTCAGTTTTGTTAATTTTTTGCTCCACAAGGTCATAGCTATAGCTGAAGGGGTAAAGAGGAAAAGTTGTGTTCCTAAAATTCCAACTTTTTTTGCTTTTTCCCCATAGTTAATATTAAAAATAATGTTTTGTGTTATTGCAATTAATGCCTAAGTTACTAGGATAACCCAGAAAAGTTTGACTCTATATACTGCTGAGTCAATACTGACTGTATCTGTAGAAAAAAGAATTTTTAATTGATTTTAGGAAGAGGGGGAGAGAGAGAGAGACAGAGAGAGAGAGAGAGAGAGAGAGAGACAGAAACATCAGTTTGTTGTTCCATCCATTAATGCATTCACTGGTTCCTGCTTGTATGTGCCTTGACTGGAGATCAAACCTGTAACTTTGGCATATCAGGACGATGCTCTGACCAACAGAGGTACCCAGCCAGGGCCTCAATATTGTATTTTAAATATTATATTTGAGCAACTTAATAAGCAAATTTTTATGAAAAATCTTATCACAACTTATAACATTATTTTTGTGGGAAATTTTTCTTGATTTAGAAACATTTTTTAGGAATATGACCTGCTTATAACCTAGATATTGAGTGTATGTGAAAATCTGTTTCAAATTCCAATGAATAAATTAAATATAATGGGAAAACACATGTGAAGCCTAGCTTTTTGGGTTTAAATTTATATTAATGTTGAATATTAAAACCATAATATGATTAAAGTTGAATGAATAATATATAGCCCATAAAAATAAAAGGAGAGCCCTGACTGGCGTGGCTCAGTGGGTTGAGCATTGTCCCACAAACCAAAAGGTTGCCAGTTCAATTCCCAATCAGGGCATATGCCTGGGTTGTGGGCCAGGTCCCCAGTAGGGGGCGCAAGGAAGACCAATTGATGTTTCTCTCACACATCACTCATTGATGTTTCTCTCCTCTCCTTTCCCTTCTCTCAAAAATAAATAAAATTTTAACAAAGGTGGGGATAAGGTAGGCACCCAGATTTGAAAAGAAGTAAAATGATCTCCACTTGTGGATGACATGCTTTTGCATAGGGAAAACCCTAAGTAATCCACTAAGTTTAAATGTAAATCTCCCATGCTATAGGCCAACTATATTTAAATTAAGTCTGTTAAATATTTGTGAGATACAATTTTTTTATGCAAAGGCAGTTCAGGAGAAAGACCAAAATAATTTACATTAAAAGTATCATTCTGTGGTCCTATATGAAGTTTCTCTGCAATTAGAAACAAAATTAAATCAATGAAATATATTTCATCCAGAGATATAGAAAGCTACAATATTAAACATGAGCAATACTTTTGTTTTCTTGGCAGTCCTATTAGATTTCTAACAGGCTTTTATAGGTCATTTCCTTCTTTAAAAATGACTTCAATGTATCGTAATGTGTAGCAACTAAAAAAAAAATGCTAAAAAGCAAGCGACATTAACTCTAGACTTCATGATTGTTTAAAACAAGTACCTTCTTGAGAATACAGAAATCATGTTTAAAATGACTTGCACTAGATACTCCACAAACTGTATTTATAGCCTTGTGTCAGAATTCAGGTTTCTTCCCCTGTTTTCAGATATCTGTGATTAAGTTAGGAAGAGTTTGTAAATTCTAGTTTAATGCCACATTAAATTGTAACCACCTAGATGGCTCTTATGAAAACATTTTCATAGGTACTTGTATCCTGCTTAGTAAAAGCAGAAACTGTTCCTTCTACTGAAGCCACATGTGTGGCTTTCTTACTCATGGTGCAGATGTGATTTCAGGCAGTGGGGTGGGTGCTCAGTGAATGCTTGCTGCTTACATTTGCAGCGTAGTTTTACATCCAGAGCAAGGAAGCCCCTAAGGGCTTTATTTAGTGCTGTAGCAAAGGAAATTAGAATGGCCTGGCTAACCACATCAATATGCATAATTGACAAGCCACTCAATACTTTTAAAGATAAGTACTTTCCACTCTTTTCTTTGGCTATCAAATGTAACTTCATGTATGTATTAACTATAATGTATTATTTTCAGGCTACTCTTTTGTTACAGAAAATAACATGTATATTGTGTTATGCAGAAAATAAGGTTAACCCTCATGTATATATGCTAACTAAAGTGAACAAATTCAAGAAAATTGAAAAATACTGCCTGCCTTCTAGACAGGATAGCCTTTAACATCAATATGATTATAATGGAATGAATAATAAATAGTCCTTTAAAAAAGGTATAAAGTAGGCACCCAGATTGGAGAGGAAGAAGTAAAACTATATCCGCAGATGACTTGCTCTTGTATATAGAAAATCCTAAGTAATCCACTATAGAACTTCAGAGTTAATAAATAAGTTCATCAGATGGCAGCGCAGCACAAGGGAGTCACTTGTATTTTATACATTTTCAGTGAACAATCCGACAATCAAATTAAGAAAACAGTTTCATTTATAATAGAACCAAAATACTCGGGAATAAATTCAACAGCAGAAGTCAAACTTGTGCTCTGCAGACAAAAACTGTTGAAAGTCTCAAACAGGCAAATCTATAGAGACAGAAGATTAGTGCTTGCCTGACGGTGGGGGTAAGGGGTTGAGAGAAATTGGGGTGACTGCTCATTGGTATGGGCTTCTTTTTGAGGTGATGAAGTTTTAAAATTAGATAGTGGTGATGGTTGTGCAACTATGTGAATACACTGAAAACTATTGCAGTCTATAAGTGAATGAAATACATGGTATGTGAATTATATCTCATAGCTGTTTCTAAAAGGGGGGATAAGGTAAAGATAAAAATATTGAAGTGAAAAAGATATCTATAACTTAATAGAAGAGTAATACGTGTTTCTGGGTAATTCCCCCCCCCCCCCCAAACGCTAAAGAGTTCAACTTCAGGCCTTGAAGTCTGTGTAATTTCATTTTCTCTACGTAAGCTAGCCGGGTTCATATTCTCTTTTAAAGTTTTTTTTGAAAACTGGAAAATATTGTGGTAATTTATAGAACAAATTTTGTTTTAGTTTGCTTTGTGTATAAAGAAGCCATATATTAGCTTTTAGGATTAAAATGTGTTTAGTCAGTTACAAGAAGAATTTCCTTAGTTTTCTAATGGTTTCCTGTGTTACTCAGAAGTTTCCCTGAAATCCTTGGGAGGTTACCACTAGGAATAACCTCCCAGTTTTCCTCCACAAAAACTTGTAAAATAATTTTTAAAATTACTGTCCTTAGTGGTATAAAATCAGAATGAGAAACTCAGAAGAGTAAACAAAAGAAAATAAGCATTATAAATCTCATCTCCCACAGATAAGTATTTTTAAGATTTTGATATATTTCCTTTTAGGACATTCTTTTATTTTATTAGGATATATTTTATTTATTATGCTACTACAGTTCTCCCATTTTTTCCTCCCCTTTATTCCCTTCTGCCCTGCACCGCCCCCCGCAACGAGCATTCCCCCCGCCCCCGTGCCCTCCCCTCAGTTTCTGTCCATGGGCTGTACATAAAAGTTCTTTGGCTTCTCCATTTCTTGTACTATTCTTAACCTCCCCCTGTCTATTTTGTACCTACTGTTTATGCTTCTTATTCCCTGTACCTTTTCCTCCATTTTCCCCCCTCCCTGCTGATAACCTTCCATGTGATCTCCATTTCTGTGATTCTGTTCCTGTTCTGGTTGTTTGCTTAGTTTGTTTTTTGTTTGTTTGTTTGTTTTTTAGGTTCAGTGTTGATAGTTGTATTTGTTGTCATTTTATTGTTCAAATTTTGATCTTCTTTTTCTTAGCTAAGTCCTTTTAACATTTCATGTAAGGGTTTGGTAATGAGGAACTCCTTTAACTTTACCTTTTCTGGGAAGCACTTTATCTGACCTTCCATTCTAAATGATAGCTTTGCTGGATAGAGTAATCTTGGGTGTAGGTCCTTTCTTTCACGACTTTGAATACTTCTTGCCAGCCCCTTCTTGCCTGGATGGTTTCTTTTGAGATATCACCTGACAGTCTTATGGGAACTCCTTTGTAGTGAACTGTCTCCTTTTCTCTTGCTGCTTTTAAGATTCTCTCCTTATCTGTTATAGTTTTCTCTGCTTTTGTACTTTATGTAAATGAAAACATACAAGATGTATTCTTTTATTCTTTTATACCATGTTATATTTGTGAGTTGCAGTTGTACAGTGTTCCTTCTCATTGTTGAGTTGTGCTCCATTTTGTGATTATTCCACAATTTATTCTGTGTAGCATCTGGGTAGTTTTCTGGTTTAAGTTATTACTAATAATGTTGGTATTAATATTCTTGAGCGTATTCTTTGGTGGACAGTGGGATGCACTTTGATGGGTGTATACCGTGGGTGAAATTGCTAGGTCCTGGGGCAGTCTTCCCACACAGTAATGTGCACATGAGTCGCCTGGATGGAGGGCTTGTTCAGATGCAGATCCTACTTCACTTGATCTGGGATGGGCCTGAGAGTCTGCATTTTTGACAAACTCAGGGGATGTCATCTGTACTGGCTGTGGACCACACTCTGAGTAACAAGGTCATCGGGTATACTTCTGTTCAGTTTTAGTGTAATGCCCAACAGTGTTCAAAGTAATTGTGTCGGTTTATATTTCTTCCAGCAGTGTATGAGATTCCTGCATTATATATGTAAGTCTGTTTCTGTTGCATTGAACAGTTTTTCTATCTGGGCCAGTACCGCATTCTTAATTACTTTAGTTTTATGTAAGACTTTATATCTGTTAACATAGCCCTCAAACTCTGTATTTCTTCAAGATTATCTCTGCTGTTCTTGAACCTTTATATTTTCATCTAAATTTTATAATTAGTATCAGTTTCCATATGCAAATATGGAATTATCTGCTCTAATTTTGACTAAGATTGCATTGACTCTATAGATCAATTTGAGGAAGAATTGATATCTTTACAGTAAGTCTCTGAACATGGTATATCACCCTCCATAATAAACTACAAGTGGTCTTTAATTTCTTTCGATCACACTTGTAGTTTTCTGTAGAGAGGTTTTATTTTGTTATTTTATTCTTAAGTACATACATATGTCATTTGTTAATGGCTTTATTTTTATATTTTCTATTTAATAATTTTTGGTGCCTGATATATAGAAGTACAATTGATTTTTGTATATTATCAAGCATATTGGTAAATTCATTTAGTGGTTTTCTTTGTTTATACATAGAATCTTGTGGATTTTTTTTTTGCCTGTATATGATAAATAACCACAGTTTTCTTTCTTTTCAAACCATATATTCTTATTTCATTTACATGTCTGAATGTACTATTTAGAATCTTCATTATAATGTTGAATAAAAGTGGTGGTAAGTATCCTTGTATTTTTCCCATTTCAGGGCGATAGTTTTCAGTTTCATCATTAAGTATGATGTTTCCTTTAGATTTTGGGTAGATACCCTTCCTCAGGTTAAAAAATATATATATTTTTAAAGGTTTTATTTATTTTTAGAGAGGGGAAGAGAGTGAGAAAGAGGGAAACATCAATGTGTGGTTGCCTTGCAAGTGCCCTCTACTGGGGACCTGGCCTGTAACCCAGGCATGTACTCTGACTGGGAATTGAACCAGGAACCCTTTGATTTGCAGGCTGGCGGCACTCAATCCACTGAGCCACACCAGCTGGGGCTAAAAAAAGATTACGTCTAATTCTAAATTTTTTAAGAGTTTTTTCCCCCTCTCTCAATTCATGGCTAGCTGTTGAATTTTGTTAAATACTGTCTCTCTTTTATTGATGTAGATTATATATGTCTTTTCTCCTACATATGGTTAATATGATAAATTACATTAATTGATTTTTAAATATTAAACCAACTTTCTCTTCTTGGAATTTGGGATGTATTATCTTTTACATGTATCATTGGATGTGTTAGATGATATTTAAAAAATTATCACATCTCTGTTGAGGGAGACTGGTATGCGATAGTCCTTGTTATGTCTTTTTCAGCTTTTATACTGGCCTCATAAAGTGAATTGAGAAGTATTCTACTTTTTCTGTCTTCAAAAAAGTTTATGTAAGATAGTTATTATTTCCTTTCTAAATGTTTGAACCAGTTCACTGGTGAAGCAAACTGGGCCTAGAGTTGTCTTTGAGGGAATATTTTCAGTTATGGATTCAATATATTTCATAGAGGACTATGCAATTTCTTAATTAGCTCTGGTGTTTTACTAGGGATTTATCTGTTTCACTTAAATTTTTAAATGTATTTTTGAAAATATTTTGAAATGTATACTTAAATTGTTCAAAACATATTCTTAAGTATCTTCTTAATATCTGCAAGACCTGTGGTTATGGCCCCTTTTCTTTCCTAGTATTGGCAATTGGGGCTTTTTTTTCTTTTTTCTTTTTCTTGATTTGTCTTGCCAAGTGCCTATCAATTACATTGTCTTGACAAAGAGCCAACTTTGGTTTTATTGACTCTTTCTATTGAATGTTTTCTATTTCATTTTTTAAAAAGGTTTATTTTATTATCCTGAAGGAGAGAGAGGGAGGAAGGTAGGGGGAAGAGAGAGAGAGAGACAGAGACATTGATCAATTGTCTCCCTTATGTGCCCCGATTAGGGGTTGAACCTGCTACCTAGGCATGTGTCCTGATTAGGGATTGAACCTGTGGTCCTTCAGTGTACGGGATGACGCTCCAACCAATTGAGCCACACTGGCCAGGGCTATTTTGTTATTTTTTTTCTCTAATCTATTTCCTTATAGTTTGGTTGGGTTTGATTACTCTTTTTTAAACCTAATTTCCTGAGATAGGTACTTGAATTATTGATTTTCAGCCTCTTTTAGGACTGTACATTTTCCTTTAAAGCACAGCTTTAGCTGAATTTTATGTTTTTATGTATTATTTTTAATATTAACTTCAAATATTTCCTAATTTCCATGTGATTTCTTCTTATAGTTAATTCAGAACTGTATTTGGGATTTTCTAGTTTCTGTGATCCAAGAAAAATACTCCAAGATTTTAATCCTTTGAAATGTATTGAAACTTGTCTTATGGCTTTTTTATTTAAATAATAACAACAGACTGCATATACAGTAGTGGTCCCATAAGATTATAATGGAGCTGAAAAATTCCTGTCACCTAGCGACGTGGTAGACATCATAAGGTCATAGTGCAATGCATTACTCACATGTTATGGTGATATTGTGTAAATAGATCTACTGCGCTGCCATTCATATAAAAGTTTAGCACATTACAATTATATACTGTACATAGTGGATGATAGATAATAAGTGTGTTACTGGTTTATGTATTTACTAGGTTATACTTTTTACCATTACATTAGAGCATCTTTATGCTTATAAGAAGAAAAGTTTGCTGTAGCACAGAATGCCATGTCAAGCCGGTAGCAACCTCATACATCTCGTGTTTACCATGTCTCTTGATTGCATTATTTTCTCTTTGCTCGATTTAATCTCGTGTGTTTTGTACAGTAATGGGTTGTACAGGCTTGTAGTCTATGAGCAATAGGCAATACCACATAGCCTAGGTATGTAGTGTGGTCAATTGTGCCATCTAGTTTTGTGTAAGTGCACTCTACCGCGCTTGCACAGTGACAAAATTGCCTAATGATGCCTCTCTCAGAACGTATCCCTGTTGTTCAGTGGTTCATGACTGTACTTGATTTTAATTCTTGAGGCCTTAAGCTCTGATAACCCAGTGAATGCTCAATGATAGGGATATATGAGTGGTGGAGACATTCTCATGGTTGGATGTGCATAATTTAACCTCTTTGTTTTTTCCCTCATTCCTTTGTAAGGGATTGCTCTGCCCGCTATATTCATAAAGCTGGATATAATCAAATTTCTCTTCAGTAAAATAATAATGAAATTATTGCTCTGTTTCTCTGAGATTGCTCCTACAATCCCACTTAGTAGAGTTTTATGTGTTCCGTATCTTTTCAATTACGTATTTATAATTTCCTGTGCTAGATAAATGCTGGGTGATTTTTTTTTTTTTTAAATAAAAACTAGTTTTTGTATTTAATTCTAGGGAGAAACCTTATTTCTCTGAGCTTCCAATTATTGGGAGGCCTCTCTGTCACCCCGGCTTAGCTGTATAATTTGTGAGGCCCACAGCAGAATGAAAATGTGGGGCACCTTGCTCAGAAATTGTTATGAATTTCCACACGATGACAAAAGAGCACTGAGCCGAGCGCGGGCCCTCCTGAGCGTGGGGCTCTCTGCAGCCGCCTCGTGCTCGCGGAGCCGGCTCTGCTGTCACCGCCGTGTGTAGCCTGGCTTTTAATTGGGCACATTAAACAGAAGTTAAAATAGAGAGAAATTCTTAACAAATTTTCAGATGCTTACATTGTATTACCGTAAACATGGCCTCTGAAATGCCTATTCACAAGCATAAGAAAAATTAGATTTTTCAAATTTCCATATATAATTCCAGTACAGTGTGTAATATCAGCTAAATGCCTCTCTGTTGAGAAAATGTGATGCACTCAACTATGGGAACATTTTGCAAGTTCTTACAAATATGACCACTAAAAAAAATATTTCTTAAGAGAAATTTCATGTTGGTATATGACACTTGAGTAGACTTTTAAAAATTGGGATTGAACCAGAGAAGTATTGCTCAGTAATTAGATTTTAGAGACAATATTTAGAGAGAAAATAGCCTTAGGGGAAAATCTGTGTGTTCTTAAGCTCAAAAGGGGTGCATGGTTTCATTAGGGTGTGTGTATGTGTTTTAATTAGTTGACTGATCAATTTTGAAATTTAGAGATGTATGTGATTCATTTAGAAGCTTTCTACAGAGACTGATTTTAGGCATTAATAATCATGTTGTACAATACCTTAAATCAGAAAATAGTTGTGAGTTATGTTTTTTTTAAAGCAGAGTTTAGTAGCTTTTCTAAATAAACTGTCAAAAGCACCACTTTATGAATATATATAAATATACTCATATATTTTAATTTCTATGTCTTTTTGTTTTCAGAATGTAATAGAGAAATTATTCAAATGCATACATATGTAAATGAATAATACATTTTGCTATGTGACACTTAATGAGAACCAGACTTTTCAATAAAACTCAATGTTGGGGGAAAAAGTAGACTAAAAGAAAACATGAAAGTTCAGGGATGACTGTTTTTCTAATCAATTTTTAAAGCTAGTCTTTAAAAGTAATCCATATATTTTCATACTGGTAAATCTTTTCTGCAAGATAGTTTGGCCTTGACAAGGTACCTTTCACCCAAAAGTTCCACCTCTAAGAACTTATCTTAAAAAACTGGATAAGTTTACATGGTATATGCTGAGGTCTGTCCGGAAAAAGTCCAGCCATTGTTAATATAACAAGAACAGTTTGCGCAACATCGATGTAACCTGGCAGCCAAGGAGAGCGGAGCGGAATGTGCATGTGGGAACAATGACGACTTCACTGAACTAGTCAGGGGGGGCAGTTGATACTGTTGAACGAGCATGTGTATTTCGTGATCTTCACATTCAAAATGACTGAGTAGAGCAACGAATTCACGACAAATTTTGCTTTAAGCTTGAATGTTCCTCTGGGAAAACTATTCGGATAGTTCAGAAGGCCGCAGGTATGGGCAACTGGTGATTGGCAGCTTCGTCATGACAATGTGCCCACTCATGCTTCTCGTCTCATGCAGAGTTTTCTGGTAAAACATCAAATCACCCAGGTGACTCAGCCCCCCTACAGCCCAGATTTGGCACTCTGAGGCTTCTGGCTTTTCTCAAAACTAAAATCACCTTTGAAAGGGAAGAAATTTCAGACTACTGATGAGACTCAGGAAAATACGACGGAGCAGCTGACGGCGACAGGGAGAACTGTGTGAGGTCTCACGGAGCCTACTTTGAAGGGGACTGAGGCATCATTGTCCTATGTACGGTGTTTCTTATATCTTGTATCTTCTTCAATAAATGTCCCTATTTTTCATAGTGTATGGCTGGGTATTGTCTGGCCAGATTTTGTTTATAAGAATGTTTATTGCAGCATTGCTTTTTAGAGTGAAAAACTGGGAACAATGTATATCCATTCAATAGAGGTAAATTATGGTGTATCTATACAATGAACCATTAGACATGATGTTTACTCTATTGTATGAGAGTAGATTTAGATTATAGAAGATGAGGGGAGAGGAGGGGAAGAAAGCTAAATAGAAAAGTTAAGTGACTTACTTAAAAGTGGTAAGTCAAAGGAGATTGTCTGTAAGTGATAGAAGAGAAAATAAAGGTGTAATTATATTACAGTTATGAAGGTAACCAATAAGGAATGTGCAGCTATTGATAAAACCCATGTTGGGAGAAGGGAGAACTGGAGATGGGAAGTGATGAAAATGGTCTGTAGTGAGTTGAAGGCCATAGACAGTGTCTAAAAGGGATAAATCAAGAAACACTAAGTACAGCTGCTTACCATTTTGGAAGTTTACCCTGTTTATGGCCATTCATCTTAAGGTACTGACTGCGTTATCAATACAGCATACCTGTACCAGTCTGGATTGTGGTTGTCACATGCAAACAGGGTAGACTGAAGACATTTTTAAATTTCAGAGACATAAAATTCAAGGATTTCATTGAATGCCACTAAAAAGGTTATCTTATTAGAATCTTAACAACATTTTTTTACAAAGAATGGTAGAAATCTTGGAAGCAAATAATTACAAAAGAATACCGGTAAAAATGTTGAAGTATTTTAGAAGAGATAAAGTAGGGGTATGTTTAATTACGTATATATTACTTCGATTTAAAAGAAAAAGGACTCATGGACACAGACAACAGTGCGGTTATTTTGGGGGCTGGGGGAGGTAGAAGAGCGTAAAGGGAGGATAAATGGTAATGAAAAAAATAATAAAAAATAAACTTAAAAAATTGAAAACATTTCAATACTGTATTTAATAATAGGAAAGTGTTAATATAGTTTCAAGTATAAAATATTCATTGCCAATTAGTATATATAATCTGACTCCCTTTTTTTGTTTTTTAACATATATGTGAAAAAAACTTTGGAAAGACAAACATGAAATATTAATGTCTCTTGATGGTGGGATTAAAGATGATTTTTATTTTCTTATGTTTTCCATTCTCTATTTTTAAAGCAATGAGCTTACATTACCTTTTTCGTAATCAGGGAAAACTTTATTTTGGGGAAAAAAGTAATATTAGTGACATAGGTTTAAGTAGAGATTGTGTATCTTTTTACGTCTAACATCCAGCACAACGCTTGGCATGGGGAGACACCTAGTTGATATTGGCACATATTTATGAAAGGTGTATGTCAATAAGTATCTCATCTTTGCTTAATTAAAGCATTCCATGACCACTGGCAAAGTAAAATAAGCTATTTTTTAAGCTAAAGATATATTATGAGAAACAGTGTGAGAGTAAAATGAAAAGCCTACAAAGTGTGATTGTTAGGTAAAAAATGTTTTAAAACATTAAAAAAGCAATGGTCATTGTTTTGCTTTTTCTTTTCCTCTTGCATAGGCAATACACTTGCAGCATATAAAACTATTAAAGTACAAAAATATAGTGAAAAATTTCCCCCTACTACCAGTACTCTCTCCCTGGAGGGAATCAAGTTTGGTTTTTTGTTTGTTAGTTTTTGCAGCCAATGATAATTAATTTTTTTGTATCTGTCTAGAAATACTACATAAATAAAATGTGTGTTCATTTTTCTCTTTTTACATATGATAGCATGTTATAAATGTATGCATATTTTTGTGTTTTGCTTTTCTCAATGTATCTTAGAGATAGTTTCATATTGGTACATAAAAGAACATTGTCTTTTTTTATGACTGCATATTTTATTATATTTATTGTATGGGTGTATCATAATTGATTTAACCAATCTCCTCTTAATGAACATTTAAGTTGCTTCCAAACTTTTCATTACTATTAAATGATAAAACAAATTTATTTTTTTCATACACCATTTTACACTTGTTTAAGTTTACCTATAGGATAAACTCCTAGAAAGTAGACTTGCTGAATCAAGGCATATTTGGGTTTGCAAATTTAGTAGATTTGGCCAGATTGCCCTCCAATGAAGTTAAAGTACTTAACACTTCCACTAACATATGAGAGATTTGATCTTATAATTTCCTAAGTATCATTGATGACATTTACGAATTTTTTATGTGCTGCATAAGTGATCAAACTGTTGACAAAGTCTAAAGTATATATACTTTTTGTCAGAGGAATAAAAGTTAAGATTTATTATAAGCCATATTCTAAATATAATGGTGCAGTGCATTTGGTGGGTAAAATACTGGGCGTTGTTAAGGAGGAATCTGGAACCTAACAGAGGCACCATCCCAGTCGTGTATTAATTTAATACCTTATATTGTTGCATTTGAAGAGTTGGTCTAAGCTTTGGATGCGGTAATCCAAGAAAAAACATGATTGCGTTGGAAAGGATAACTAAAACAGTTGAGGATGACATAGGCTAAGTTATAAGTAGTCCCATTTGGAAAAACAAGTGACAATGAATGAGGGTAGAATGTGAAAACTACATTTGATAAAATCATGAAAAATGTGAATGTGCCACACTAACTTTTTGATGAACATGTGTTAGAATTTTTTAGAATTTATGAGTATATGGGTATATACTAAGTCGAATTTTGAAAATACTTTCTATCAGGAAGAGTTACAGAGTGAGAACCTCTAAATATAAATGAGTGCCAGGTCCTCAATCAAAACTGAGCTGGGAAGAGCACTGTATGATATATCCTGTAGAATAACCTGTTGTAATTGGGTTTTGAGAAAAAAGACCAATGACTTGATACATCTATTTAAAAAAATATCTTCAATCAAGCCCTGGCCAGGTGGCTAAGTGAATGAAGTGTTGTTCCATACATCAAAAGGTTGTGGGTTCGATCCCTGGTCAGGACACATACTAGGTTGCTGGTTTGATCCCTGGTTGGGGCCAATCATTGTTTCTGTCTCACACTGATATCTATCTCCCTCTCTCTCTCTCACCCCCATCTTTCTATAAAATCAGTAACTATATCCTTGGGTAGAATTAAAAATTTTCTTTCAGTTGAATTGCAAAAAAATAAAATAAAATAAAATAAAAAGGTTGAATTTATTTACTTGTAAGCCAAGCAGTTTACCGAAGTTTCGAAAACATGAGAGAATGTTCTAGAAAGGATTTAGTACTCAATGATATTTCACGGTGCCTCTAGCCAGTTTGGTGTAGTCTGTTTTTGTAGATGAGAGCTTCAGAACCTTTGGAGGGAAGGGTTACCATAGCCTTTCCATTCTTTCCTTTCCCTATCTTCAAACACAAGACAAGTACAATACAAAGTAAGTAGTCTTTTCAGGCAGGTTTTTTCATTCCTTAGCTGAGAGTTGAAGGAAATCCTATGTAGATAGCATAGCAAAGTAATCAACAATATGGACCAACCTGAATTCTAGTTTGTATGTCAGACCTCTGTTCTTGAATGTGTCAGTTTTCCAGTAATTCGGTTCTTGACCAAGTTGTTCATGGAAAAAATGTCTTGGTTGTTGAACAAAACTTTGGTTCTTGATTCTTGACCTGACAATACTTTCATGCTGATACTTATATGATCAGTCACATGCCTCTCAGGTGACAAAGGATATTTGATTTTCGAACAAATCACTTCTTGAACAGTTTTCTGAACAAATTAGTTCGAGAACCAAGGTTCCACTGTACTTCTTGTCTATATAATCTTTGATTTTTCAATTTCTTAATTTATAAAATGAGGACATTATAAACATAGGACCTATGTAAGAGAAAACTTTTGACTAAGCTGCTGGAGTCCTTCGGAGGGAGGATAGAAACCCAGGGAATGCCTGGTAGCTTGTTTAGGTTTCAGTTTTGTGATTTATAAAATGGAATAATAGTCTCCTTTTGGGTAATTAAATAAGATAAACAATACAGTGCCTGGCATACACAGGCCCACAATAATTGTGAATGTTTATTACCATTACTGCAGTCATGTGATGTCTGGTGATAGAATGTATAGGCTGTGTAGACTTGAGCTGTACTCTACAGGAAGGTAAATCTCCTAACTTGGTGAGTTAGATAAAGCCTTTCGCTCTGAAAGGTCGTTAGTAGGAGGCAAGCGCGGGGTGCACTCGGTGAAGTGTGACGGTGGGAC
This sequence comes from Pteronotus mesoamericanus, assembly GCF_021234165.1. Lineage (NCBI taxonomy): Eukaryota > Metazoa > Chordata > Mammalia > Chiroptera > Mormoopidae > Pteronotus > Pteronotus mesoamericanus. The sequence continues at coordinate 6,343,857 of NW_026555229.1, forward strand.
GCCAAAAAAAATTGGGGTTTAAAGTAACAGCCCCCTTTATCCAAGCAGAAAACAGAGTCTGACGCAAGCAGTGCTTTCTAAATGGCTCTGAATGGAACAAGCTACCAGGGAAATTTTCCATCTAGGGTACTGGTGATTAACCCAAATGAGACCACACTGCTGGAAAATCCAAGAGCAGTGGAAAATAAAAAGGGCGCCCTTGTATTGAATGGGTTAAGACTGTATTATTCTTTAATTCAGAAACAAGTTTTGGTGGTTGGAAAAAGTTAAAGTAATTAATTCGGCAGTAAACTGTGTTAGGTTAAATTTATTGAGGGGAAATTCAAATTCTGTATCGAATCTCTAATTCTAGGTATAAGGTCTAGATTTTGATCAAGTATCACTATCTAATCCCAATCAAAATTCCCTTAGTACAGTTTGGATCTTGAGAAACACAGAGTAAGTAAAAACCATTCCAAGAAACAATATTTTTGCCTGTATAAAATTTGAGGGTCTTATTTTTATTAGCCCTTTTATCTTTGCTCCTGCCATTTATCATGTTGGTTTCCTTTATGTATTGCAGCTTACAACCCACGACCTAAGTGCTAGAATTTTAGACTAGTCCATTAAGTTGAGGCAATATTTACTGAATACGTGTTGGGTGCCAGGCAAAGTGCCAAATGTGGGGAATATAGAGACAGGTAAGATGCTGTTCTTGTCCTCAAGGTATTCATAGTCTTATCGGGTGATATCAGTTAATGATAACGATAATTGTAGTAACATTTATAGAGCACTTAACAATTTGCTTGCTTTGTTACTGTTTAAGTGCTTTATGTGCATGAACTCAGTCCTCACAAGGGCTTTGATGCAGGTACTATTACTTCATTTTATAGATGAAGACACTAAGGTACAGGAATTCCAGATGCGGGATGGCAGGTCCAGAACTCGACCTGGTTCCAGCAAGGGACCAGGCTATCTGGTTCCGCTAGCACCAGACAGACCCTGAGTTACTCATTCTTTGGTCAGAGTTAATTTGTAAAATTATGACTTTTAAAACCTACTTTTTTTCAAAACTTAACTATAATAAATCCACTAAAATTTACTTACTTGCTAATTCTTTTATTGATGCTCAAATGCTTTTAAATTCAAAAGATGGAATTCTTATATTAATACTGTTTTTAAACCTGATTAGAATTCCTTAAACATTTCAGACTGGTCTTACAGATTTAATATCTCTGATTTCTTCAAGTACTTCAAACTTCTCCTAATAAATACGTCAAATAAATCTTTAAAGTAAGACTAATTAAGTTGGATGGTCTCTTAAGGATTTTAAACATTTTTTTAAAAGCATACACTAATGAGCATAATGTTATAAAAATTACCATAAGCATGACATTCATCACTACTATTTTATTTAGGGCTTGTAAATTCATTTTTCCGAAACAGATGGAAAGAAGTGCCATTTCAGACCTGTTACAGGGTTGTGGGTTGTAGGAACGGGACTGGGTCAGTAACTGCCCAGGCTCGTTGTAGTGGCCTAAACCCCCGTCTAGTACCGGGGCTGTCTGTGCCTGTGCTTCCTTCTGTTTGCTGTACTCACCCAATTTTTGACCATAGTCTCATGCCTACTTTAGAGGTGACAAGATTCTGCAGACCCTACCCAGACTGCATCTTTACTGTGTGATTTGCAGTGATTAAACTTTGTCTAGTAATCATATAAATTAATCTGTGTTGATATAGAACAGTTTAGATAAGTATTATTGGAAATTCAGGTACACTATCCTCCTGTACCCAGGACCATTTCTAGCACAAGCAGCATGTGTGAATTCGGGGAAAGCTGCCCTCTAGGCAGGCGAATTACAGAAAGGCCCAGGTGCAAGCTCAAGGTTCACAAACCTTGCTGGATTTTAACCTCTACTTGCCCTCTTTACCACATGTATCATATTGCTTATAAGAGTCCCCCCCTTTTTAAAATCCCCACCCAAGGATCTGTTTATTGATATGAGGGAGAGGAGGGGGAGGGGGGAGAAAGAGGGAGGGAGGGAGAGAGACAAAGGGAGGAAAGAGAGAAGGAGAGAGAAAGGGAGGGAGAGAGAGTAGAAGGAAGGAGGGAGGGAAGGAAGGAAGGAAGGAAATATTGATGTGAGAAACATCAGTCGCCCATAAGTGCCCTGATGGGATTGAACCTGCAACCTAGGTATCTTCTCCATGGAGCTGGTAGCTTTGGTGGCAAAGTAGTATTAGATTTTATTATATATAGAATCTAATATACTAGTAGATATATTAGAGATTCAATTACATATCATATATCAAATCTGTTGGATTACTGATACTGCTCTATAGTGACAAACTTCTAAAAGATCTATTTTTAATGGGTCATGGTGTTTAACTATATCAGATCCTTAAAGTGTAGTGCTCTAACAGAAAAGATTTTCCATCTATCTGTTATGTTTTGAGCCACTAACTAGTTTCGCCTTGATTTATATTTATATGCTGCCATGCCGAACTATGTGGTCCAAACTTTGTGAAGCTATTGGATGTGTACCTGTTAGACCCCGATCCCTCCGCCAGGCTTCATATGTGGTCACTGTGTCATCCTGTGCCCGGCAGGGAAGGCAGGCCATCAGCCCCAGTTCCCAGCATCCTTTGCTCTCACTGCAGCCCCCTCCTCGTGCTGTCCTGGTGAGCGCCCGCAGCCTGTGCTTCCTCCTGCCCGCGCCCCTGTGTTTGCTCCTGCCATCCTTTTGTCTTCTCCAGCTACAGCCCCATCTCCCAGTAATGTTGGACTTTTTTCTCTTTTTCAGTACTTTGTAAAATACTTTTATTTTCTAAAAAAAAAAAAAAAAAGGTGAATCAAACGCTTGTCTCTCCTTTGGGTTTTCTTTAAACTTGATATTTTCTCAGTGGAGTGGGTTGGGTATTAATGGAGCTCAACTATTCATGTATTTATAATGTTTTATTTTTTAAACTGGATGGTAGATACATAGATTTTTTTATTTATTGATTACTTGATTGATTTGAGAGAGAAATTTATGCATTCAATAGTTTTTCCTTGTATGCGTCCTGACCAGGAATTGAACTCGCACCTTTGATGTATCAGGATGACACTCTAACCAACTGAGCTACCTGGCGCAGAGGGTTTGTTTTTTTTTTTAAACAATTTTCTTTTACTGATTCTTTCCAGAGAATTTATCATAGAAACAACAACTCTGTTTTTATTCTCATCAGTTTTTATAATATTTAAATTATATTAATTGCAGCATCGAGGAAAGATATCATAAATAGGTTTGAGAACAAAAATAACCAATTCTGCTCTGGCCGGTGGGGCTCAGTTGGTTGGAATGTCGTCCTGTAAACTAGGAGGTCATGGGTTCAATTCCTGGTCAGAGCACATGCCTGGAGGTCACGGGTTCAATTCCTGGTCAGAGCACATGCCTGAGTTGTGGGTTCAGTCCCAGTTGGAGTACATGTAAGAGGCAACCAATCAATGTTTCTCTTTCACGTTGATGTTTCTCTCCTCTTCCTCCCTCCTTCCCCCTCTCTCTAAAATCAATAAGCTTGTCCATGGGTGAGGATTTAAAAACCAACACAATTCTTAGCAAACACTCCAGTTAAACTTTGGGAGTATGCAGAGGACTAGGTAAAGCAAGGGGTGTGCTGGGGAACTCAGTGTTTTTACAGGGAGAATGGAGTGTGTCAGGGCATTAGCCTGCTGTTACATGGAGGTCACTGAAACGACAGCCTATCATATCGCATCTTACTTGTCTTCCCCACGAGACTCCCAGTTCCTTGACAGTAAAGGCTGGTCTTATTTCTCTGGGTTTTTGTTGGAATCTTAGTGTTCAGTGCAGTACCTAGCATATAGTGAGTGCTCAATAAAAATATTTGTTGACTGAATCCATGACCAGAGGAGACCATATTGACCTCACGTGAATTCTAATCTTAAAGTGACCTTCACAATATCTTTGCAGATGTCAGGGCTTGTATGATTATTGCATATCATTTATTGTTTCTCTGGTTTTTCTTCTCATTCCCACAGTCTTTGACTCTTTCTCTGCTCTGTGCCAACTTCCTTCTATCTATTGTGCATTGCAAGCTACCTATGTTTATTATCATTCCATTTTCTTGACAAAGATGAAAAAAAAAAAAGGGTAACAGTATTGCTGCAATGACACTATGCACAAAGAGAGATGAGAGTCCTAGAAGAATACAACGTAGTTCCTTAATTCTCTATTCTAGAGCCTAACCAACCCCAGGAACTGAAGTCTTCTGTTTCTTCACAGAGGAAACATGACAAAGGCAGTGGCTGTGCAAGCTTCCTTCATGGGCCGCCCTCCCCACTGCCCCATCCATAGGCGGGAGCAACCACTTCTAGAGGTGAGAGGGGTAGGGGGACGACTCCGGAACCCGGCTGATCCCCCGCCGCACAGTTACAACTCTGAGAACAGAATGGACCGTTCATAGAGGTGCTTCAGTGTGAAGGACTTTCGAACAAACCGACACAGGATTGAATGCACAGGCTGTAAAAAATTACGCTCTTTGATAGACACCTATAATCTGTAGTTGAAAAGGTGCTACTTGTAGCTGAATAATCCTAATGATCCCAAGATCCTGTTTCTGTAGCTGTCGAAAGGTGTTGTACACATACATTTGAGATGATTTTTAACTTCCAGAACCAGGGCAGAGTTCATTAAAAATATAGTCATTATCATTTATTGATTATTTAACTATGTGCTGGGCACTGTGTTAAATTCTACATTTTTTCATTCATATTTTTTCCTAGTAAACTAAGGATTTATCTCTGTTTTACAGATGACTAAAGTGAGAGAGACCGAGAGAGGGGAACTGACTTGTTCTCAGTTACACAGCTCGTATGTAGCAGAACTGAGAGATCAGAACCCACATCTGTCTAATTTTAGTTCAAGCCCTTACGCACTGACAGTATGCTCTAGGGTCCTGTCGCGTATATTTAAACTCTAAAAATTGTGACTTTTGGTGAGAGATCAGTGACCAAGGATGACCTAGATCTTCTGAATGTTAGGCCAGGAACCAAGGTGATGGTCTGATTAGACAGTTGAAGTACCTTTTTCCAAAAGCTTAAGGCATGTCACTTTTACTGAGGGTGGTACAAGGATGGTATATTCTGAAGATCTTTACATGATAAGCAAATAAATGTTGAGTTCTTTTCAAAGAACATTCATTCATTCAGTAATTGCAATGCTTATCTTTTTTTTAACTTGAAAAGCCATCATATTTGAATATCTGAGTCTTGGTTTTCAGGCTGAATTTGTGTTGTATATTTAAGAAGACAATGAAAATTCTTTGAAAATAATCTTAAATTCAACAGGAAGGAGCACAGAGTTTGATTTCTACTTTTTTTCTAAGCTGGCTTCATCTGGGGACAAACTCTATTGTAATTTTTCTAGAATTTGGTGCCAATAGGACTTAAAATAATAAAATCAGTACAATTAAATTAAATAGGAAATAAGAGTCTTTTATGTACAAGGCCTTAGCTGAGGTAACAATTGGTCCCTGTTCTGGGAAATGGATGCTAAAATTACAGACAACTGGGAGTTGCTGATTGGTCTCATTTATTGCATTGTGTCCCAGGAAGAAAAACAATCTATTGTGGCAAGAACTGCAAAGATAATATCATTTTTCTTAATCTTTATCCCCCTTCCTATTTTCTTATGATTAATTTGTGCCATTTATTCAGCATTTTTTGAGAATATTGTATACCAGGCACTGTGCTAGCTTCTGGAGCTTTAGCTGTGAAAGAGAACTCTTGCCTTTAAGAATCTCACAGTGTAGTAGAGGAGAGAGAACCTTATGACACAGAATAATAGATGCTGCAGCGGAGCTAGTGAAGGCTGTGTGGGAACACAGGATACCCAGGCCCAGCCAGCATAGGTGAGGCCCGGAAGACTTCCGGAGCGAGGGGTTACTTGAATTGCATCTTTGAGGAAGAATAAGAGTAAAGAAGCCAAGGGGAGGAAGACGTTCTTGGCAGAGGAGACTCTGAAATAGTATACATATGGTGAATATAGCCGAAAATGTGGTCTGGCGCGGAGTCAGCAAAGAAGTGGGACACGGAGCTGGAGGAGGATCTGCGGATCACACCGTGATGGGCATCGTAAGCCTTACCGAAGAGTTTAAACTGTCCTCAGTGTGATGGAAAGCCATTACAGAACTTTAAGCAAGGGAATAATGTGGTCAGATTTGCTTTTTGGAAAGATTGCTATGGCATCCGTTAGATGACTTTGAAGAGATTACATTCAAGTTAGAAAGGCAGAAGGTTGTTGCAGTTTGAAATAATGAGGACTTGGAACAAAGGTGAGCTTGCCGTGGGGATGGAGAATATGGAAGAGATTCAGGGGATATGTAGGAGGAGTCTTAAATTTGGAACTTAACACAGCATTCGGTAACCAATTTGACACAGCAGGGTGAAACTAGAGGAAAAGGAGGAATCTAGGATGACGCTCACACCTTCGTGTTTGATATATATGCTGATGCCATTAGTCAGCAAGAGCAGCAGAAGGGGCGGAACAGGTTTGGTAAAGGTGATTGATTCAGCTTTGGATGCCTTGAGATGCGCATCCGACAAGTGAAGAGGACCAAGTAGGCAGTTGGGATATTTTTGTATCTGAAGTTTAGGAAAAATGATTGGAGTGGGAATGGTAGTCGGGTATAGATTTGAGACTTTCCAGTCTGTGTGTTAATGTTTGCTTTTGTTACGGCTACTGATGAGTAGGTAGTGTAAAGCAGATTTGCCATAAAGCTAAGTAAGCTTAAGTGCTTCGTGTGCATGGGCCTTGGCAAGGGCCATCGCAAATGTGTTTACATAGTTTTGTTTTTATAAAATTTGCAAAATCCAGGTATTTTGTACACTTGGTCAGAATTATTCTCTTGCCACTTTGAATGGCTCTTTCTCACTTTTCTTGCCTGAAGTGGTCCCAGGCAACTTTGGGGATCCAGCTGTGGGGAAGCTGAGCTGGGGATACAGTTAGTTTGGGTTTGCAGTCACTTCAATATATAGTTATTGCTGGCCACCCAGTGTGGGAGTGCCATTGAGAAACACCCCTGCCTGTGTGCCACTCACCCATTGTTGTGACACAAAGGCGCAGCACCAGCATCGTGTTGAGACAGGTAGGAATCGGTGTAGCATATCTGGCACTAGAATTATGGAAATGGAAGAAGATGAAATACGTGAAGCTAGAAACTGATCGGCAGGAAAACTTCACACTTACCTGATTCTGTCTTAGCCTGAATATTCAGGGCAGCCTGATACAAAGGCTGACATGTAAGGAAGTTTATTTGGAATAGGACCCCAGGGAGCAGGAGTTCAGAGTCAGGACAAGGGAAGAGAAATGGGAAGGAGGGAAAGAAAATTCCAGGATGTGATAGCAGTTGGATACAGCTCAAGCTACAGCTACAGGCAGCAGGTGCTGCACCCTACGTAGGGCCTTTTTAGGAGCCTTACGGTGCGCTCAGCGGTCTGCTGGGTACAGAAGGGGGCCGGACCCTCCCACGGGCGTGGATCCCCCCCCCATCCCTGGATCGCATTCGCGAAACCATAGGGCAGGTTTCAGGAGAAGTCGCAAGACACAGTGAGAAGCACACTGAGCTGTGCCTGGAGCTGGCCGTCGGCTTGCACTTGCTTGGGCGCAAACCCAGGCTAAGGCTGTGTGGGGCTGGGCACTGTGGAAGTGGAAGGAGTGAGCCTGGGGCCTAGTGGATTTTGAGGTGGCGCTCAAGAGATATCTAACCTTGACAGAGTCTACTCTCATTCATTCTTAGTCAAAATAAACATTCTCTCCTGTTAGGGTTGTATACAGTAATGCAGTGTATACAGTAATAAGTTTACATTCTTTTTTCCTTACTGATGTGCATCATACAAAATAGGCTGTCAGAATTACTCCTTATGACACAAACTTATGTGGTCAGCATGCTACTACTGTACACTATTTGCACAATTTTCCTATGTAGATACAGTTATACAAAAGGAATCATTATGTTTATTATTCAGTTTTTTCTTAATTTATTTGGATAACTTCATGAAAATTTCAAAAAAACGTGTAAGAAGAATATGTAGATTTTTTTTATTCTTTTTAAAAGCAGCATAATATTTCATTTTATGGCTACATTAGAATTTATTTAACCAGGCTTCTATTGACGGACATTGAGGTAGTGTTTTTTTTTTTGTTTTTTTTTTGGTCATAGAACTAGAAAAACTTCTCTCTTCTATTTCCTACATGTTTTTAAGAGAGACTAGGGGAAAGAAAGAAAATGGGCAGGGGAGCAGGAGTTATGAAGGAATTTGTAATAGAGAATGTTTGGCTTTTAAAGTCATCCGATTACATCTTTTCTCCTCTGTAAGGACAATGACGTGTTTAAGGTTTCTACAGACAGGAAACAGAAGAACAGAGTGCTAGGACTTTTATCTCAGGACAGTGAGGAAAACCTCAAAATATTTATGCCCCCTTCATTTTTCTCAAGTTTATTGTTTGCAGAAAAATTACGAGTGAGATGAACACATTGGCTAGGACTGTGGGAGTGGGGCTTGGAGGGGACCAGGCACGGGAAAGCAACGGGGGGAAATCGGGACAACTGTAACTGAACAACAATAAAATTGTAAAAAATACATTGGATAGGAATTTGAACTAGATGGGTTTTAACTTTCCCTCCAAATTCCAGGACTCAGTGACTGGGTAATTTTGATAGCCCTTTTCCCTTGTATCATATGATTAGTAATTATATAATGGTATATAATTATTAACTGTATAATATATAATAGCAATTCCACGTGCTCACTGCATCTTGAGGGCATCATCAGGAAGGACTTTGTGAAAAGAGATTTGAGTGAGAAGAGAGGATAAGGTCTTTCTACTTTTAACAAAACCAGTCCTCAGTTTCCCCTTTAAGCAAGTTTCAAAGGAACTGACGACTCCGCCCTTCCCCTTAAAGTGCTTGCTCCTAAAGCACGTGTCTGGTGTGGTTTGACCACGTCCTCAAGACTTAGACGTGGTTTTTGTACGCTGTGGATATCACCAGAGGACCAAATTTTTTATGTATGACTTTGTGTAAATACCAATCTTGTCTACTTATGTTATAGAAATCATCTGAAAAATTAATTTAGTTGAAATGAAGAGCTTTGGACTGGAAAACAAAAATATTATAAGATAAATCATTATTGGTCTGAAAACTAAGGCACAGGAAGAGACAAGCAAATCAAAATTAAAACACTAATCTTTAGCCTTAGTGGCAGAAGGATATTTTTGTATTTAAATTGTTATTGGATATGCTGGACTATTACTAATCTGTTGGACTATTACCTCACTGGTATAGTCAGTTTCCATCCTTACAAAGGCTACAAGTCTGAAGGAAAGACAGAAATAGACTCATTGGTTCTAAAATAAACCCCACAGTTCTATAATAAACCCCACAGTTCTATAGAAGAACTACCTGTCTCTTGGGAAAGATGAGAAGGTTCCCATCATCTCAGCCTGAAAGCCATCTTTTGTCTTAGCCATGTTTTCCATTGCTGATCATTTACTAGGAAAACATTCCAACGAGTGTACAGTGAGAGTCACAGACCACCAAAAAAGATGAAGTGGACATGCCCGGCATGCCTCACTATTTATGAGAAAATATTTCCCCAAAAGATGGGAAAACTCAAGTCTTTAAATACTCCAGGAGAGAGGAATAATGGAAAAAAACTCTTCAGTTTCTGTTCTGTTGATTCACAAGATTTTCTCACAAATCATATGATGGGACAAGTCACATAATGATTGGAATCGTCTGTGAATTGACTCAGCGGGGCTTTGGGTGGAGGTATCTGAGAGCAAGACTGAAGCAGCAGCAGGCAGAGAACAAGCTGACGGTGGTGTGGGAATGGGAGCCCATGCACCGCCTGTTGGCCCCCGGGCCGCCTTGAATGGGGTAGGGCCCCTGGATGCCTTGAAATAAATAATTTGGCTTCTTGTCTTTTTAAGTCCAGCCACAGTTTAGTCTAGGTTAATTTTTGTTGTTGTTGTTGTTCTAAATGATTACTTTACTTGTTATTTCTACAAGGAAGTTCATTGAGTGGGTCTTTCTGACACAGCCCACGCATACTAGCTTGTCTCCGTAGACAGTCATTCATTGTCTTGTGTTCGGGACATGAAAACGTAATCTAATCCTAATTTCCTTTTGGTATGGGCTTTCTAAATCCCTCTGTGTTGTGCGTTTTGAGTCTGTCAGTCCTGCTTCAAAAGCAAGACCAGTGGAAGACAGATACACACACACCGCTCATTAAGGGATTCACTATAGGGGACAGGCTTATGTATGTAATTGTAATCTAAGGAAGTCCATCATCAGTAGGGCAGGCCATCAGGAAGGCCAACCGTAAACAGGCCGGAACCCACTGACATGGTCTGCAATGATCAGGTGCAAATTCTCGTCCTCAGAGGTGGGAGGAGACTTGACTTGGGGTGGTTAACACACAATACAATATACTGATGATGTATTATAGAATGGTACACCTGAAACCTATGTAATTTTATTAACTAATGTCACCCAATAAATTCAACAAACAAGAGCAAGCCTGCATGCACCCTGCTTCTAAGGCCTTCCTGCTGATTAAGTCAGCCCCACCCAGGATGTCCTTACTTAAAACGAACCCATTAGGGACTTGACACCTGCAAACTCCCTTTGCAGTAGCATCTAGGTTAGTAGTTAATTACAGGGCTATTATACAACCTACCTAAGTTGACACATCAACAAATCCATCACACTTGAGAAGCCAGAGATGCTGCCTGGGAAGTAGTTCTGCCGCAGAGGTGTCGCTGCTGCTCCCCAAACTCAGTCCCTCATGAGCCTGCAGTTCATACAACCTGCTGCGCATGCCTCAGCCAGGGAAGCCTGGTTCACTAGCCTTGTCAGGCTTGAGCCCCCATTCTTGAGTTTTCACACTTGCTTGTAAAAAGAAGTTTTGGCTAACTGAAAAATGTTTTCTTACTGATTGCCATTCAGTGAACTTTTATGTATTTGTTTGCACTCAAAAGCTAAAACTGAGAGCCACTGTCAATAGAAAACTAAGCACTTATTTCACCAGAGAAGCTATTAAAATGATCTGTTTTGGGGGTGGGAGGGGAAGTATGCACGGCTGTAGAAGGGCAACGTCAGAACCCTTGCGGCGGTGGAAGTGTGGCGCTCTGACCACAGTATCAGTGCCGACATCCTGGTCGTATTGTTGTGCTGTGGTGTTAGAGGATGTTACCGCTGGAAAGTACATGGGATCTTGGGTGAAAATACAACAGATCTTTCTGTTATTTCTTACTACCGTATAAGAATGTGCAATTGTCTCAAAACAAACATTCTAATTTAAAAAAATACAGTTTGTAAAGCAAAGAATCCTTTCATAATATAATGATTTTCTAATTCATCTTTTTTTTTTTTTAAACATGTTTTCTTGAGGAGGTAGACCTCTATGTACTAGCACTGTGCTGAGTGTAAATACATGCTCAATATTGACGGGAAGAAAGTATACCTGAAGGGAAAATTGTAGTTGACAGATGAGTGTAGTATTTAATAGAAAAATGTTTTTTAAAACCTAAGGTTAAATTTCCAGGTGAAATACTGGGCATGCTATAGTAAAAAGATGGTGTTTTCACTTTGCAATAATGATAACTGACAGAAGATAGTGGTTATAACCTGAAAAATAATGCCAGACAAGATATAAAATGTAAGTCCAGAGGGAACCTCTAATGTGGAGGAGATAGTTTTAGGACAAATGAAATATCCTTTTAGCCCAGAAAAGTGTATAGATTGAAAATAAAATATGTTCAAAGGATTTAGGTAAATTTGTGGATTCACTCAATCAGTAAATATTTGTGTGCCTACAGTGAGCCAAGCAGGTTAATGAAATACATCTGCAGAGTTAATGTATTTCAGGAACTTCTCTAACATGTGCATGTTGACGCCCTTGAAGGCGGCCGTATGGTCCCCGAACCCCCACAGATGGTAGCTGTCACACCGCATGGATTGGATTCTATCAGTGTGGGTTATTTCTGATCTTATTCATGAGAGATTTTTATGGAAAAGTGAAATTTAACTAGTCAACAATAATAAAATAAAAAATAAAATGTTAAAGTATATTTCATTGATTATGTTATTACAGTTGTCCCAATGTGTTTTCCCCTTTGCCCCTCTCCACCTGGTACCCTCCTTTCCTCTAGCAATCACCCCGCCTTAGTTCATGTCCATGGGTCGTGCATATAAGTTTTTTGGCTTCTCCATTTCCTACACTATTCCTAACATCCCTCTGTCTATTTTGTACCTACCAATTATGCTTCTCACTCTCTGTACCTTTACCCTCTTTCTCCCCCTTACTCCTCCCCACTGATAACCCTCCATGTGATCTCCATTTCTATGATTCTGTTCCTGTTCTAGTTTTCTTAGTTTGTTTTTGTTTTAGATTCAGTTGTTGATAGTTATGGGTTTGTTGTCATTTTACTGTTCATAGTTTTGATCTTTTCCTTAAATAAGCCCCTGTAACATTTCATATAATAATGGCTTGGGATGATGAACTCCTTTCGCTTTACCTTGTCTAGGAAGCACTTTATCTGCCCTTTCATTCTAAATGATAACTTTGTTGTAGAGAGTAATCTTGGTTTTCATCACTTTAATAATTCTTGCCAGTCCCTTCTTGCCTGCAAAGTTTCTTTTGAGAAATCAGCTGACAGTCTTTTAGGAGCTCCTTTGTAGGTAACTGCCTGCTTTTCTTTTTTGCTGCTTTTAAGATTCTTTTTACCTTTAACCTCTGGCATTTTAATTATGATGTGTCTTGATGTGGTTCTCTTTGGGTCCAGCTTGTTTGGGACTCTCTGTGCTTTCTGGACTTGTATGTCTGTTTCCTTCACCAAATTAGGAAATTTTCCTTTTATTATTCTTTCAAATAAGTCTTCAATTTCTTGCTCTTCCTCTTCTCCTTCTGGCACCCCTATGAATCAGATGTCTCCTTCTGAGACCCCTATGAATCAGATGTTGGCACATTTGGAGATGTCCTGGAGGCTTCTTACTCTTTCCTTGGGTTGTTTTGTTTTGTTTTGAATTCTTGTTTCTTCATTCTGTACTGGTTGACTGTTTATTTCTTCCTTATGTTCGAAATCATTGATTTGAACCCTGGCTTCCTTCCCTTCACTGTTGGTTCCCTGTATGGGGATTTTTCTTTATTTCGCTTAGTGTAGCCTTCATTTCTCCCCTTATGCATTTGTTGTACTCAATGAGTTCTCTGAGCATCCCAATCACCAGTGTTTTGAACTCTGAATCTGATAGGATGGCCATCTCCTTGTTGCTTAGTTCTTATTCTGGAGTTTTGATCTGTTCTTTCATTTGGGCCATATTTTTTTGTCTCCTCAATTTGGCAGCCTCCTTGTGTTTATTTCTGCGTATGAGGTAGAGCTGCTTTGACTCCCTGTGTCAGTGCACCTGCTACGTTGTAAGGGGCAGAGCCTTACGTGTTTGCCAGGGTGGGGCAACCTGCTTCACCATTTTGTGGCACTGTTTGTAGGGGAGGGATTGGAGAGGGGACAATGCCACTAGCTTGGCTCTTGCCCCATTTCCAGTCACTTCCCCCACTTCCTCTATGTGACTAGTGCCCTTGTAGCTGCTGCCCTGGTGCTGAATCTCAGAGTGGGTGAGTTTGGGTACTTGCTAAGACTGTGCAAGTCCTTTAAATGGACTCTTCTGAGAGGCCGGCAGTTTCTTCTGCCCCCATAACCCGCACCGGTTTTTACAGCCAGAAGTTATGAGGCTTTATTTTCCTGGTGCTGGAACCGTGGGCTATGCAGTGTGGCCTGGGGATGGGATTGCTCGCTTCCCAGGTGTCCCTCCTATCAACCTGTCCCTTTTTATCAATCACATGTGAGTGTGGGACCGCCTGTTCCGCAGGCCACTGCCTCTGCCTCTGCCTCTGCCTCTGCCTCAGCCTCACCACTCCTGCCGCACTGCGTCCTTTCCCTCCCGGTTGCCCCTCTCCACCCCTCCTACCCACCTGGATGAATGTTTCTTCTTTAAATCTTTGGCTGTTGGACTTCCACACAGTTCAGTTTTCTGGCAGCTGTGTGTTTTGAGGCTAGTTGTGATCCTTCGTATGGTTGTGCGAGGAGTCGAAGCTTGTCTACCTACGCTTCCATCTTTGCCGGAAGTCAGTAGAATAATATTTTAAAGATATCCACAAACATAATTCTTTTCAATATTAATTGTCGGAAAATATTTCTTTCCTACATTTTTCAGATATTTCTATTTTAGGGATATAGAATAAGAAACTTCAGTTAAGAATGTCAAGGTTGGAGGTGGGAAGAATGGGAAGGTGGAAACAAACTCAGTTAAATGTTAAGAGGCAGGTGTTTATAGGAAATAGAATAAGGCTTGAGACAGTGAGAGCGGTTGCCTGCAGGTGCAGCCCGGGTGCAGGGCCCTGGGCAGCCTGGCCTGCAGGCTCAGCCTCCTGAGGGCTCCGTGCCCCCACGCCCGGGACGCTGCAAGTCAGTCACCTTCGGGGAAGGCATCTCTCTGCTTTACTTCTCCTAGGAAAAAAAAAGTCCTTTAGAGGCTGAGTGTCTCAGTGAATGGCTGCCTCCTTAATTTCAGAGTGTGTGTGGCTAAGGAACCGCAGGCCCATTCCCTGAAAACTATCACAATCTACTAAATTAGTAGATAAATTCAGTGTTCTATCATGGAAATGGTCCTGTTAAGAAATATTATCTATATCCAAAAAAACCCTACCCTTACAGAAAAATTAATTGTTTAGGAAGCCACGATCCCGCCATCCACCCCAGGAAACCTCTAGGCGGACACGGCCTCACTCGGGGGTGAGGTCGTGGACGGCTGAGCTGACTCCCTCGGGCCTGGGGGGGAGGTGCTGTCCCGTTAGGGAGGCTGGGGGCAGCCACTGACTGGCCATTGCAATTTTTGGAAGTAGTAAACCTTTTGGTAAAAAGGGGCTTTTGTCTCCCAGAATAGCAACTGTTATCACCACTCAAAACCAGTAATTTCTATATACAGCAAGTGCTTCTATATATATACTCCTGTATTGTTTATATAGGACTATTTTAAGATCTGTGTTACATTTTTCTGGTCTATTTTATGGTGGGAAAATTCAATTGGAAAAAATGCACTTAGCTCTGATGGGGATGGTAAGGTAAAACAAGTGCTTAAAAAAACCCATGTAGTTTGTTGTTTTCATTTTAGCTTTTAAACAGCACAGAAATAGTAAGGTGACAGCTCCCTGAATTACATTGTATTGCTTCTCCTTAAGCAGATGTAACCATCGTACTCACATTGTAGTACTAGATCTATCACCATATTAATCAGAAGACCTTCAGGCGTGGATGTATAAGAACTCACCCATGTATCCATTACAAAAATCTGTGAGAAAATGGCTTTGTGTGTTTGTATAATGTGGCTTATAATTTAGGATTTATTTTTCTTTTGATTTTGCAGCTGTTGAGAGGGGAAAATGGGTAGGGAAAGGGCCTATCTGCTAGTAAGAGGAACGTGTGTGTGGAGACCTAGGCACCCCCAGCACCCAGGTGTGGCAGCGGCAGGCGGCCCAGCAGGCTGGGTTTGGGCGGTGAGTGACCGCCGTGATTCCTGACCTTCCCCCTGAGGAGAGCGGCTCCTTCCTACCTGTTCTGCGGGGATGGGTAAAAACCACGGAGATTATGATCGGAGAAAATCAAGTCATGTGATTGGCTGGACAGTGAAAACGTGAGAGGCATATAGAGACTGAAGGAGGGAAGGGTGGTGTGGTCGGGCACTGGATTCTGATGGCCTTTAAGAAGTTTTTTCCTTAATTCAGTTGTTGATAGGAAATGAGCACTTTCGATTTTGAGTGTGTTGTGGTTTAGTGAGTTTTAGTGTGATTTTGAATGTGTTGTGGTTTAGTGAGTTATACCTTTG
Organism: Pteronotus mesoamericanus; assembly: GCF_021234165.1. NCBI lineage: Eukaryota > Metazoa > Chordata > Mammalia > Chiroptera > Mormoopidae > Pteronotus > Pteronotus mesoamericanus. Next base: position 6,359,778 of record NW_026555229.1, read on the forward strand.
TGTGTCAAGGAGGAGGGAAGAGACTGGAGTGTTCAATGTGCCAGGCTTGGTGGGGCGGGGGATGCAGAGCAGTCATCAAGGAGTTTATGGTTGAATCGGGGAGACCATTAACCTGCACTAAGGTGCAGGTGTGCAGGTAAGACGTTGCTGCGTGAGGAGGCCGAGGAACCAAATGGTTGCTTTTCACTTCAGAGATTTGAAGGGTACTGTCATGTCTCATCCTGTCCAGGTTCCTCTTATTAGCAGAGGTCTGTCTGTCTTATTTGTTCTTTATGTGACATAGTTTCTGTTTGTCTTAGAGGGTCCTGTCTCCTCAGTTTGCCTCTTATAAAATACAGACCTGAACACACTATTTCAGACATGGTTAGATATAGTAGGAGAATTGCTTCCCTTGTTCTGAGGTTGTGTTGCCACTCAGTCATCATGAGATATGTTGCTGATCAGCTTGTGGCCTGCCTGTCCTTTAGGGACCTTCTCTCAACAAGCAGATGGGTTGGGGAGAGGAGATGCTATTGGAGAGGCCACAGGAAGGCCTGCCTTTGCCTTCAGAGCCTGCAGTCTGCTTCACCTCCTCAGCCGCGTCTCTTACCACTCTGTTCCTTCTTCCCTGTTCCTGGCTCCCTCCCCAGCCTCCTGCTCATTCTCCTTGTGGTCCATTGTTCGTCCATTGTTCTGTAGTCCTTCTGGGTGGTGGTTTCCCACATGTACTTTACTGTGTGTGTATGTAGGTATGCCTTCATTCTTTATTAAAAAGGAAGGAAAAGCTGTGGAGAGAAATGAGGGAAAGAAGCAACAAAGAGTTCAGAGTTGGAAGCATGGGTGACTGGAAATCTACTGCTATCACTTTCAGAAGTGGGAACTCAAAACGGGAGGTGTGGTTCTGAGAGGACAAGCCAAACTCTGTCCCTGTGACCCAGGCCTTTGCTTCCTGGGCGAAGCTGCCAGGTGGGAGCAGGCTGGCTTGTGTCTCCCTGTAGAAGCAGGGAGAGCTGTAGTAGGAACCGGAGGGGCAGGAGCTTGGACGTGGCACTTCAATGATGATAAATTCTTCTTCTCCGACCTTTCTTACCCGGAGCATCTTCTGCTATCAGAATCATCTGTCGTGACCTTTTGGCTACATTTGAAACACTTCTGACTTCTTGAAACCGTGCAGGTTTTGATTTGTTTGTGTGCCACCCACCCCTGGCTTGGCTTCCAAAGCTCCCTTCTCCTTTATGCCCTCCTTGTCCCACCGACTACCCCTGCTCCATCTCCTTTTTGGTTGTGGCTCAACTTCGTGAGCTGTGAGACACTGGCCTGTCCCAGGCCCGGTGCCGGGGCTCCTTCTCTGTGCACCCGCCCCTGAGGTGAGCTCCCTGGCTCCTGGCAGTTTTCACCTGGAACCCCCATTTCTCTCACTCTCTTGGATCCCGGATTTAGGTGTATGACGCCTATTTGACATTTCCACAAAGATGTCTGTTCGGCGTCACACACTTAACCTGTCTAAAACTGAGCTGATTTTTTTCCCTTCTAAACAGAAACCTTCCACAGTCCTCCTTGGTAGATGGCAACTCTGTCCTTCCTATTGCTCAGGGCAAAAACCTCAGCGTCAGCCTCCGCTCCCCTCTCTCTCCTGCCCCACATTCACTCCTTCGGCCACACCTGCCGGCTCTGACTGTACACCCAGAATCTCAGCACTTCCCCTCACCCCCACTCTCACCTCTAGTCCCAGCCACTGTCACCTGTCACCTGTCACAAGGGTGACTGCAATAGCAGTGGGATGTCCCTGTTCCCTGCCTCTCCAGCCGTCCCCGCTGCCACCCTCCTCCCACCAGCTGCCCGGCCTTTTCTCTCCACTGCAGCCCAAGCGGCCCTTTAAAACTTGATACAGACCGGGCCCCTCTTCTGCTCAGCCTTCTCCCAGCGCCCTCCCACCTCGGAAGGAAAGCCAGCATCTTTTTAATGGTCCCATGATCCGCACACTGTCCTTGCCCCCTCCCCCCGACCCCCCGCCCTTCCAGCTGCACTGGCCATCTTGCTTTTCCTGACTTTTCCCAGCCCCTTGTCTGCTGCACCGAGCTCCTCAGTGTCCTTCTTCTTTGCTCAAATGTCACTTTATTATTAAATGTAATTCTGCCCCTGCCTTTTTGTTTTGCACAGCACACTTTACAGTGTGACACACTTTTTATTGTGTTTCCCTAGTATATGTCTCCCCCGCTAGAATGTTCCTTGTGAGCCAGCGCTGTGTTTTGCTCCCTGAGGTGTGGGCCTGTTACAGAGTAGGCGTCTGGTAAGTATTTGAGTGAATGAATGAATTTGCGTGTCTAGAGTTCAGTGAATGTCCAGCCCATGCAAAAGTTGTGTAAGGTTTATTTGAGCCAAAATTTGAGGACGTGTCCAGAAGCAAAATGTCAATGGATTAAGAAAATGCTCCAGAGAATGGGCAGCTTTGCAGTTTATGTTATACGTTGGAATCAAGGGAGGATTCGTTGTGAGGATTACTTGAAATCCATCAGTGGTAGATTTAGGAGGCAGGAGAAAGCTACAAGTGGGGAAATCTCTAGAACTCAATAAAAAGCAGAATAGAAAAGCACTTCTTTTACACTGGTGGATAAGGATAGGTAATAATTAACGCAGCACATAGAGATGTATGTGGGGAGCAAGAGAACAACGAGGGGTTCCGTGGTCTCCTGCTCTGACGCCTGCAGTTGTGCCTTTGAGGGGTCTAGGGAAAAAAATTACTCTGATGTTTCAAAGGTGCGTTATCCTAGATGCATAAGAACAGTGGGCAATGCTCACTTGAGGGAAAAACTGACCTTGGCTATTGAAGGTAGAGGTGGGAGGTGGGACTCTGCACCGCGGCCTGCCCAGTTAGGAGTCTATGACCAGGCTGCCCTGTGTGGTTACTTTTGGTCACTGAGCTTGTCAGCAACCTTGTCATGTCCCCGAACTTCCCTACCCCGTTATAGCTTGTCAGGTTTGGTATGTGGCCCCTTTTTCTTTTTCTTTTAAAAATTATCTTTTTATTTACTAATTTTTTAGGGGGAGGGGAAGGGAGTGAGAAAGAGGAACAGAATCATCGATGTTACTTCTTGCACGCACCCTGCCTGGGGACTGAACCTGCAACCCAGGCATGTGGCCTGACTGGGAATCAAACCAGCGAGCTTTCGGTTCACAGGCCGGCACTCAGTCCACTGGGCCACACCAGCCCTTTTCATTCCCTTTTGCATTCACATTACATAGCATTGTATTTTATGGATTATAAATTATATTCATATACCTTGTCTGACTTGATCAGTTTGTTTATTTTTTGTAAATCAGACTAAATCTAACTCTATTTAAAGTGCCTGACTTCCTTGACTGGTTTCCTTGGGAGATCTTAAGTACAGCCATCAAAATATATCCTTCCCATGGACAGCAGTGTGATGGTTGCTGGGAGGCGGAGGGTCTCAGGGAACTATGGTAATGGGGAAAGTCAAGAGTAAACCAAAAACTATATATCCTCCATCCCATTTTGTTTTTAGTTATGTGAGACCTAAATTCTGACATATAGAGCATTTTCTTTTATTATTACTTCCTTCTTATTAACTCAACTGATTCTTACTTACTGAATTATTATAATTTGTGTCAGATAAACTAGGAGCCCTTTAAAAACAAAGGCGTATCAAGTGCCTCACCTGCCCCAGCCCTGCCTGGCGAGGGCCCAGCATCATCTGCTTCAGGGGGCCATTAAGCCTTGCACTCTCTGCTAATGGCGCCCCTGGAGTAATGGTGACCATAAAACGTTTCGCTTCAGTTTCTCATTAGTGAATCTTCTGTTTGTTTTCTTTCTGCTGTTTGGCATTTCAAGGCCCCACAGACTCTGCCTTGTGCTCACGTTATTAGGCCCTTCTGACTACTGCGCTGCCTCACTTTTTATTAGCACAGCTGTGTCAAGTTCTTCCTAAGTCTCTTCTATCTCATCTACCTCCTTGGCTTTCTTCCTTGGCTATTATCAGTCCACTTGCTGTTCCTTTTCACTTCATTGACATCAAACTTGTAAGATCAAAATGAGTCCATATTTTCCGCAGGCAGTTGCGAGTGCCCTTTGTCAGCCTGAACGACTATCCAGGAGATGAATCCATCAACGTACAAATGGTATCTGTCATTCGGAATTTGAGCTTCGCATTGTGGTAAGGTTAAACGATGCAAATGTCGGAGAAGAGATACAAATAAACTTTGCTTTGGGGAGCAATGGCAGCAGCCAGAGGCAGAAATTTGATCCCAAATTTACTGGTTATAGATAATTTTGGTTACTGTAGTTCATCTCACAATGAAGACATGTTCTTCTAATTTCATCTGTGCAAGGGCCCTGCCTTAAGCACATAGCAGTTATAGAAAAATGATCCATCTAGGTTATCATTTCATATTAACTTGCTTATGATTCTAAACTGGAATGGAGATGTATCCATACAGCCCTATCCTCTGAAAACAGACTGGCTTTGATTCCCTCTGGGGTCTCGTTTTCCTCCACTCCTAAGGCAGTTCGCAGTGCAGGACGTACTGCAAGAACCCCTACAGCTCGCCAGGAAGGCTCTCTCGGGACCCTAATTGTGACAGCAGTATCTGCTTTGTTTTGTTCTACAGTTTATCAAGTTTGCTTAATTTACGTATGTTTAAAAGTTTATGTGATATAATGTCTATAATTGCATATTCTACTGACTGCTCTATTTTCATTCTTTTCTTTGGAAGTTAAGAATCTACCAGTTAATAAACCTTTTTAGCTTTTAGCTAGTTTCTTGTTAGTTTCCCCAAAATTGCTTTTCTGCGTTCAATCCTGACTTAATCCCTCCAGTGCTCAGGTTAAGAAGGATGCTATTTGAGTTTTAAAAATTTCTCTATTGAGGACTTGTTTGCATATTCCTTTTGATTACTCCACTGAGGCTGAGGACGGAACTCCCTGCAGTGAATGATTAAGTGTAGGGTAGGTGCATTGTATTGCCAGTCTTCAAAAGCGAAGAGAGTTGTCTTTTTTTGGGGGGGTGTTTTTTTGTGTGTGTGTGTGTTGTTTTTTTTTTTGTACTGTTTACCAGGAAGAGGGTTCAGAAAACAGGGCTTCTCACCAGGAATGCAAAATTAAAAGAATGTGGCTCTGGGACAGATGCAGAAGTCTCAGCGTTGGAGGTGGGGGTGTGAAAAGGAGCCCCGAAGAAAATTTAATTTTTAGTCTAAGAAGCCAAGCTCACATGAACAATTTCTCCTAGAGTAAGGCCCTTTCCAGTCAAATCTGTTGGTGCTATTGAGCTGGTATTTCAAGTATGTCCATGTGCATTTAAACGAATTGCTCCAAGACAATCTGATTATGCGGTAGTTACTTTGGTGAGAATAGCGCCTCAGTGGAATGGAAACTTCATTTGAGTCTAATATTAGACCTTGCTTTGGAAAATTCCTTTTAAATGATCACAAGCTGGGAATAGCAAAAGAATTTAACTTTCGACAGACAGCATTGACCAAGAATTTTTAACTGCTTATGTTTGGGTTCTTGGGAAAGCAGATGTGAGAAACTGACCAGACTGAAATGACGAGAGTAGAATCGACTTGACCCGGTGATCCGGTGTTTATATCTATGGCTGATAAGTTTTGCTCTTAGTCTCATTTGCTGAAAATATTTTCATTCTTTCAGCATGAGCATGCTAAGGATGAAAATTGTTAGGATGCCTAATTGTCTAACAATCTAACCTTCCAGGCTTCCAGACATTGTTGCTTCTAAAGGGGTCGGAGCCAAAGCAGGGAAGGGCCAACAAACCTACAGAACCAAAGGCAATTGAGCAAGCACTGGGAACTTGATCAAACCTGGCCTTCAGGGAATATGTTAGTTTGGTTGTGATCGAGTGAACTGGGTCAACTTGCAGTTTTAAGTAAACTTTATTTAAAGGGCTGCCTCCCCCACTCTACCTGCCCCCCAAAACGATCCTGTGATTTAAAAATAAATAAATAAATAAATAAAATACACACACACACACACACACACACACACACACACATTAACTGACCTCGACATTTCTATACCATGTCTACTTGGCTTACTTTAAGGATGTATTTCAGTTGCCTCACATACCTTGTACTGGGAACACCAATATTGGTGTGAGATGCGTTTAATAATTTAAAAGATCTTTCTGAAATTGAAGTGCACCTTTTAATCACAGTGTATATTTAATGTAGTGTTCTTTTCTTTGACTAAGCTGGTAATCAATTGATGGTGCCTTATAATTGAGGAAGAATATGAATAAATTAATAGGAGTTACCACTTATTGATCACCCCATGGGTCCCAGGCAGTGTCTTTGTTCTAGATACCAATATTATATCTCTGATGTTCACAACAATCCTGTGGGCATTAATTGCTGTGAGTCTGGTTTTGGAGGTGAGGAGACTGAAGCTTAGAAAAGTTACGTAGTTTGCACACGAACACACAGCCAGTAATGGCTAATTACCTGGCAACGATGGAGTTCAAATCCAGCAACATTCGACTTAAAGCGCATATTCTTCCCTGTGCGTTACCTTTTGGTGTTTATGGTGTTTGAAATTAAACCTGAGAAATTTACATTTACTTACTTTCTTTTCTTCTTCTTCTTCTTCTTCTTTTTTTTTCCAGAAAGAGAGAGAAACATCAGTTTTTTGTTCCACTTATTTATGCATTCATCGGTTGTTTCTTATGTGCACCTTGGCTGGCGATCGAACCCATGACCTTGGTGTACAGGGATGATTCTCTGACCGAGTTGCTCAGCCAGGGCCTATTAATTCATTTTGTATTTATTTTTAAGCCTTACTTGAGGATATAACTTACTGATTTTAGAGAGAGGAGAAGGGAGGGAGAAAGGGAGAGAAACGTCAGTGTGAGAGAGAAACATTGATCAGTTGCCCCTTGCACGTGCCCCCACTGAGACTGAACCTGTAACCCAGGCATGTGCCCTGACTGGGGATTGAAACCACAACCTTCTGGTTTGCTGGACTACTCTTAACCAACTGAGCCACATCAGCCAGGACATCATTTGGAAAGGGCAATAATAAATCCATTTCAGATTAACATAAATAACATTTAACTTAAAAATCACTTTTCCCCAAAACAAAAATATTAAGAAGTGTTATTTTACCTGTTTTTTTGCAAATGTGTTTATTATTTAGCTAAGTGGAAGGCTGTTGGATTCTTTTCTGCCTTTAGTCTGTGCAGCAGACTGTTTTAGTTGCACTGTGTAAAGAAAACGTGGCCCCACACAGTTACATATTTGCAAAAGGGGGGACATCTATTTTAATGGTCTTTTTGGATAATTGTAGATATTCTCTTTTGATATTAAACCAAAACTCCATAAGTGATAGTTTAAAGGTTTTTTGTTTGTGTTTTTTTAAATTTATTGTTATTCTTTTAAAGGTTTGTTGCAATGTAGAATCTGAAACTACCCCAGTGGACTTTGGGCGCAGTTACATTAAAATCCTTTGGTTTGAATTCTTTCTTAAAAAGAATTCTGAATAATATTTTTAGATGGTAACCCATTCCAGGAAGTAGAGTTTAATTCCCACCTCTCACCCACCCTGAGGGTGGGCTAGACCTAGTGACTTGCTTCCCAGGAATAAAACCAGGGAAAGGGAAAAATGAGTAACTTCACAGTGGAGAAACCCGAGAACATTACCTAAATAATCATGTGGGGAAGGTGCACATTGCCCGTGACGTCTTGCGGCAGCCACCGCCGCTGCTGTGTTCCTTTAATGCAACAGGCTCCTTTTCTTCGTTTTTAGAAAAATGCCTTATCAAGTCAGTCTAAATACCGTGGTTTGCCTGGTAGCTATTCAAGTAAACAGATGTTGAGTGAAAAAAGTAGGCGGAAACGATGGCGCGTGTACTTTTCCTCCCGACACCGCCACGCTCCCGTGATGCCGCGCAAGTGTCTTACGGCCCTTCCCACGTTGTCACGTAGAATATTCCAAGACAGGTACTTGGGCGTCAAGATTTAATGAAATTAAAAATGTTACTGCTTCATTCAAGACATTCTTAAGAGAAGCAGACTCTCCCTCCCCTTGTTTACTGGATGTGCTGGTGGGGAGTGCAGCGACCGCCAGTGCGGTTGCCCCGCTGTCCTGACCTGGGCTCGGGCTCCTTGGCGCCATTGGTTCAGATACCAACAGGCTGGCTTCTATAAAAAGGTCTTGTGTGTCCCTCGGGGTCCCCGGACCGCACTTTGAGAACTGCTCTCCTAAAGTAAAGTGGCAGTCGCTAAAAGGTCACACGGGAACAGCTGACATTACTGGAGACCCATTCCATTGCAAACAGAGGGTGGCGTGGGGGCAGCGCAGTGTGTGGAGAAGGGGATCCGCCTCTGGCGTAACTGGTCTGGCTTTGGAGGGCTCGCGAAGCTTTTCCGTCTGTGGGAGCGCCGCACGGTTTTTCAGTGCTGAAATGCAGACTTTGGTAATCTGGTATCTGTGTTTGATGCTGCTGTTTTTTCCATAATCACCCCTAAGACTTTATTCAGGAAATTCAAAAAATTACCTCTTGACCTTTGTTTTCTTTTCTTTAAAGGTAAATCTCACCTGGCTATTGTGCAGCGAGTAAACAATGAAGGAGAGGGGGACCCGTTTTATGAAGTTCTGGGAATTGTCACCTTAGAAGATGTGATTGAAGAAATCATCAAATCTGAGATTCTAGATGAAACAGATTTATACAGTGAGTAGCGTTGCCTGAGTGTAATTTCTCCAAGCCTTTGATTTGCTTTTGTGGTCGTGTTGTTTGTGAGTCATCTGACATCTCTCCAGGTGTCGTGCGCCTCTGTTTCTAATTATGCACCCTATGTAGGCTGTGTGCAACCGATCGGTATAGGCCAGTCCCTTCGCCAGAGGGGGACGTGGGGCAGATCCTGTGATATCAACTGGCACTGTCTGTGTGTTTTGAAAAGCCAACCTTTTCCAACCATTGGTGGGCACTGCTTGGCCTCACCAGAAAACTGCATTTTGCACAATTAGGTAAATCATTTTCAGATAAATTTCTGTTTCTACTTACGGTCATAATTCAAGTACTTAAAAAGTGAGGGGGATTTGTTAAATCAATGGATAACAACTGTTTAAAGTTTCTTGCTCCCATGGATCAGGGTAGAGGTGAGGTTTCTAAGTGTTGTTTTGCTGGGTCAGTGGTGGTGAGGTGGGGGTGTAGGAGGCAGGACAGGATGGGATACACAATAAAAATGCGTTTTTCTGCCCTGGCTGGTGTGGCCCAGTGAATTGAGCGCCGGCCTATAAACTGAAAGGTTGCTGGTTCGATTCCTGGTTGGGGCACATGCCTGGGCCTAGTCCCCAGTTGGGGAATGTGAGAGAGGCACATTGATGTTTTTCTCACCCACTTTCTCCCTTCCCTTCTCTCTAAAAGTAAATAAATAAAATCTTTAAAAATGTGTTTTTCCCTTTTCTCTGCTTCTCTGCCTTCTTCAGAGGTGGGGTGAGGAAAGACTTGGATCCAGGGGAGGGGAAGGAGAGTCCCCACACCTTTGCCCGGGGGCAGGCTAGCTTCTGGGCTGAGCGTTGGCCCTGAATCCGGCCCTGTTTAAGTCTGCACCTGGGTCATTGGACTGTGGAACCTCGATCTGCCGTAACCTACCTCACCCTTAGCAAAGTAAGACTCTTTCAAGGTTTGATAATGCCAAAGATGGGCCAAGGCTCGAGATGTCTGGGGTCTCAAAGATGGGACAGAGAAAGAACATTCAGCTCTGTTTGTCCCATTTGTCTTTTGAAACCTGACTTGGAGGTAGGAAATGGGTTGTTGAAAGGCCTGCGGCGCTCAGGACAAAGGCCTCCGTGCTCAAAGCAGAGTGATTTTATTCAGTTCCACTAGGAGGGGCTGTCCCTTATTTTCAAATTGAGGAAGTCTTCTCTGTGCCCTTAAAAGAATAAATTTTATATTAGCCAATGACCTGCTTCAGAAAGTTATCTTCTTTTTTTCCTCACATCTGTGTAGTGTTCATAAAAACCACCGGTTTCCATGTGACTTATACTTTTGACACTTGGAGAATAGTTAGGTCTCATAATGGAGAATATTGTGAGTGTCGACATTCTTTTCATTGTTCCTCACAGTGACTGTTTAATACCAAGTGCATCTGTGTATATTTATGTGTTTCCCCAGGGACAGTATTCATCGTAAGAAAGATAATTTAGACATTTATGATATCTTGAATGTTTGTATTTCAGTTAACTTCTTTCAAACCTTAGATTGATTTCATACAGAAATGTTGCCTAATGTAACTTACTGATATGAAATGCTGAGCTTGTGGTTTCATGTATATTCATTTAAAAAGAAAAGATTTTATTTATTTATTTTTAGAGAGAGGAGAAGGGAGGGAGAAAGAAGGGGAGAGAAACATCAATGTGCAAGAGAAACATTGATCAGTTGCCTCTCACAAGCCCCCAACCAGGACCTGGCCTGCAACCCAGGCATGTGCCCTGACCTGGAATTGAACCAGCGACCTCTTGGTTTGTGGGCAGATGCCCAACCCACTGAGCCACACCAGTCAGGCAGGTTTCAAGTACATTCTTGATTTAGATAGGTGATCAGAAATGATGGCTTTTGTTGTTAGAAATCATTTAAAAATTTTGTGTAGATTTATACTATCTGATTCTCAAAAGAATTTGAGATAGAAGAAATTATAAATTGTGATCATCTTCCAGGAAAAGCCTACTAAGCAATCTGTTTCGCCCTGGGCATGAAATGGTAGTGCAGACTTTCCACTCTTGGGAAAAGGAGCAAGCATTTGGAGCCTTGTCTTTAACCTAGTTTATCCTGGATCATTTTTCTGATCCAGGATAAACTAGAAAAATACTTGAAAAAAGGTTTAGCCTTAGACCTTCTAGATCAGAGGTTGGCAAACTGCAGCCTTAGAGTGCCTGCTAGCTGTTTTTGTACGGCTCACAAGCTAAGAATTTTTAAATTGTTGGGAACAATCAAAAGAATAATTACTTCGTGACATGTGAAAATATTATGGGATTCAAATTTCGCATCTGTGATAAAGTTTTATTGGAACACAACCATTCTCATTCACTTATGGCTGCTTCCGCTAAACAACTGAGTGGAAAAGTTGCAGCAGAGACCACACGGTCTTCAGAGCCTGAAATACTTGCTTTCTAGTCCTTTACCGAGGAAGTTTGCTGACCTCTGTTCCGGATCACTTTCTTCAAAGTTGCTTGACCTTGAGGATCCCGTGGTCTGGGGTGGAAATGAAGCGAACAAATGTTACTATTAAAGTGCTGTTCTGTGAAAGTGTTTTTGTTTGTTTCTTAAGAGATTTTGCTTGTGTATTTGTTTTTTCTTTTAGCACAGGCTAGGAGCCTCTTGAAGGCAGGCACTCGCTCTCCTTGTGTCTTCTGTAGCACAGCGATTGTTCTTGACTGCAGTGCGGTGACATTGAGTAGCAGGACGCTGTGCACTCGGGCTGACTCCTCTGTTGCCGTGTGGTCGTATAGGTTCTGTGAGGGGAGGGTTTCTGTCCAGGGCTGCCCGACAATGTACTTGTAAGGGCTCTAGAGGTCTTCCTGAAGTATATTTAGAGTTGCTACTCATCAGGTTGCCTGTAACTTACTTTGGATTGTGTTACGCCTCTGCAGCACTGGTTTGATGAGGATCCTCTCTTCCTTCGTTCCATGCGGTGTTTGTAGGTAGAGTGCCCACAATCTGGAGAGCCCAGCCGTTCCAGTATATTTTGTAATATTCATTCTGAAAGAGCCCTGCTCTAATGGAATGCATTTCCTTACTTTTTTCTTATTCTTTCCTCAGCGGATAACAGAACGAAAAAGAAAGTGGCCCATCGCGAAAGAAAACAAGATTTTTCTGCCTTTAAGCAGACAGACAGCGAGATGAAGGTTAAAATATCACCACAGCTTCTCTTGGCCATGCACCGTTTCCTGGCAACAGGCAAGTGCAGCTTATCACAGTTTGAAATCTCTCCCAACCCTGGAGTGTGTTTCTCACCCACCACTGACTGGGTTGGGCTGGGGTGGAAACTGGGAAATGGGGTGAAAAGTAATGCCGCTTTTGTGTTTTGTTTTTTGTTTTGTTTTGTTCTTTTTAAATTCTCTCCTCTCCTATGTTCAGTGTCGGCATGAACTCTCTGAGACATTTACCAGGGGTGGACCAGTAACTTAAAATTGGTCTGAAAGGTAAGGATGAATGTTAGTGCCACACTGCATGTGAACGGTAGGCCAGGCCGCCTGCTTCCAGCTAAGCCCGGGGAGAGCAGCTGGTGGAGTAGGCTGACGGTGCGAACCAGACACCACCTCCCTGTGTGTTGGACAGTTGAGTAAATTCTCTCTCCAGCTTGCCTTGGAAGAACAGTTGGATAGCAGTGATAACACAGGTGATATGATTTGCAAAGAAGAAGAATAGATTTTCAGAACTAAATCTTTATCTTTTATGGTTTTAATGAAATCAGAAATTCTAAGAACTTGAACATGGATTTCTTGATGGCCTCTTCAAATCAGATCGTTAACTTGGGCCCATTCCAGGAGGCAAGTGTGCACATTATTAAAACTACCTACCCAGCCGGCACTGACCGCTCCAGAGAGGTCAAGGTTGAATGGACTTAAGAGACGGACTAACCCTTCTCACATCCCCAGTGGCTGTCTAGGCGAAGGGTGAGCTCTGTTGGCCCAGGGGAAGGATGAGAAAATCTGAAAGTACCCAGTGACCTGTCAAAGACGTCTGTCCAAGATGGGCAGCCAATGCCTTTCAACTGCGTGCATTGTACTTAAACTAGTTTGAAAAGAAGGCTGACAGCAGCTACATGATGAGACGTTACGCATTCTTTAAGATCATGTTTTCATATCATGGAAATGCAATGTAATATTTACAACATGGGAAAATACCCATAATTTAAAGTGAGAAAAAAACAGGATATAAAACTGTGTACAGGAAGATTATAGTTGTGTTTTCGTGCATATACACTCATACACAGGCACACATGCCTAGGCAAGATACCGGAAAGAAATGCCCACCAGTTGCTCAGAATGGTTACAAGTGATTGGTTTATAGGTAATTTTCTATTGTCCTCTTGAACTTTTTCAGTGTTTTCCAAATTTCTACAATGTACTATCTTATTTTATTACAGAAAAGCACAGAAGCTAATACAGAATTTATACTTTTCAGATCTAACATGATTTTTAAAAAACTTTAAACTTATAAACTTATCTCTAACTTGTTTATTCTTCCTCTGATTCTGACAAATGTTCTTCATCATTTAAGAACCACAGTTTAAAACTGAATGTTTCCCTCCTCTGCCTCTGAGACACCATACAGTCCCGTTTCAGTGTAGCGGCACCCTTCAGTTGGTAATTTTGGTTTTTCTTTTAAATAAAATTGATGTCTCTGTAAGTATAGATCAACATAACTTTTTTGTTTAAATTAGCAAGCTGGAGTGCATGTCGATGTGTGCACGTGCCTTGCTTTTACTCCGAGTCTCTCCGTGGTCCTTTTCCCAGACCTTCCTGGGGCATTTGAATGGGAAAATGAGATGCGGGGGCACCGTGTCGTGCGCCTGGTACTAACCCCCACCCGGATGCTTCCTGACCTGGCTTCTTCCTTTGGCTGTTGTTGGACAGTCAGACTATTGTGGCTGTTGAAGGGCTTCTTTGCAGTCAGGGAGTCTGTTTCTGGTTGATTTTCATGTGTATCAGTCAGAAAATTAGGGTGTTTTTGTGGAACTGAAACCAATGACAGGTTGAAAAGGAAGAATTTTAAAGAAACATGCGAAAATTCAGCGTTCTCTAATTTCTCCCAGGTAATCTGCTCCGAGTGGATCACCAGACGGAAGTCTCGTTAGTTCATATTGTATCACTTTGATTCCAAGTATTCTTATTATCTAAACACCTTAATCACTAATATAATTTTTTCCCACCCATTTGAAGTGTAATATCAAGTTGTGTTTATATCTATAGAAGTAGAAGCATTTAGCCCATCCCAGATGTCAGAGAAGATCCTCCTCAGGCTGCTAAAGCACCCCAACGTCATCCAGGAGCTGAAGTTTGATGAGAAGAACAAGAAAGCCCCAGAATACTACCTCTACCAGCGCAACAAACCTGTAGACTACTTCGTTCTCATTTTGCAGGTCAGAAGAATTACTCAGTAGTTTGATCTCATTGAGCACCCGTCCTTCAGTTCGGAGGAGATGAGGTGTAGGTGAACAGTGCCAGGGTTTACATATTTGGCCTCCAGGGCAGCCATGTAAGTGGGAGAATTTCATCTCCCTGTTTTCGTATCTGTAAACTAATTCTAATATAAAGCAATGTCATTAGTTACTTTAATTTCCAAAACTGAAGGGCACTTAGTGAGTGCAGAGGCCCTGAATCCAATGAAGAATGGTGAATTCAATTGTTAGTATTTTTCAAAGACGTTGGGGGAGTTACCTATATATGTCTAAATCTTGGCTGGGCATTTGAAATTTAAATGTCTTGAGTCCCTTAGGTCCTCTTCTTTTATTTTCCCACCCCCTCATTAGGATTTTGTCCTAGAGATGTCTTACTCTATCTCCTCTCTTAACACCATCAAAGTATTCCGTTTATTATTGTTTTTATTCCTGGTTACTAACCAGGCTGTTTTACGGAGGAACGAACGTCATAATCAGAGCCTCTCAGGGCAATGGTGACTTGATTCCTTCTCACTGTAACATAACCCACTGTGTAGGTGGGAAGGTCGATCCAGCTGAACCCTCCATGGGGCCTTGGTGCTCAAGTTAACAGGAGGCCCTGTAATACCGCAGTTTGACTTAATAGAGCACCGTCCTTGGTTGGCATGGTGACCGAGATGAACATTACAATGAACACAGTGCTGGTCTTACTCACTTCATGTACCTCTTTATTGAAGACTTACTTTATAGAAAGGAAATCTTGAGTTTATTTCAATACAAGAATACTAGCCCCTTTGATATTCCCCGGTTTCTTGGTTACTTCCAAGATATTAATTGGGGGTATCATTATAAGAGTGTGATTAGTACAATACTTGGTATGCCCTCAAATTTACATGAGTCCAGCAGGGTCCCAATTATCCAAATGAATTAAGCAAATTCTTTTTAATTGAAAGTAACTCTTTATCAGACACGTAGGCATCAGAAGCTCTAGAAAGTGCCGTGTTCATGTTTGTGCTCGTGCCCGAGTTTGGACAATATTGCAGGATCTGGAAGCAGAAGTGAGGAACCAAAGAAAAATCCATGATTAGCTGGTTATATGCCACTTTCATACAGTCTTTCTTGGAGCTCTGTTGTTGGGGTTTTCTAATTCAATACCAAATTCTTCTAACCTTAGTTTCATTCAACCCTAAATAGTGTGTGTGTGTGTGTGTGTGTTTAATCCTCACCCAAGGATATGTTTATTGATTTTAGAGAAAGGGGGAGAGAGGGGAACAGCGACTGGTTGCCTCCCACATGGGCTCCAAGGGAATCGAACCATGAGCTTTTGGGGAACTGGACGACGTTCCAGCTCCTGAGCCAGTTCTCCAGGGCTGTGTTTTTCCTTTACAGGAGATGGACTAGCTCACAGCTCTGAGGGGGCTGCAGGGAATTTATTTACTGCAGTGAGAGAATAAAATATTTGTTTTTCAAAAAACCTAGATATGAGTATTCCTTAAAGCTAGGGAAACTTTGAATTACATTTAAAAATGGTTATTTAGGCCCTGGCTGGGCAGCTGAGTTGGTTAGAGTATTGTCCCAAAACACCAAGGTTGCGAGCTCCAACTCCAGCCAGGGCACATACAAGAGTCAGCAAATGAGCACAAAACTAGTGGAACGTCAAGTTGATGTGTCTGTCTGCCTGTCTTTCTTTTTCTCCCCTCTCCCCCGCATTTTCTTCCTTCCTCTCTCAAATCAATTTTAAAATGGTTAAGACAGTTTTAAGGATTGGCATTGTGAATTTCAGCAGTAATATTAGAAACGGTGAGGATTTCAGCTGTCGATTTTTATATAGTTAGAATTTATGAAGTTGGGATTCAGTAATGCTCTGAATGTATATTAGAAAGCCATGTTTTGGCTGATGGATTTAAAAAACAAATTTTATGGAAGAGGACTTCATAATCCCATGTCCATTTACAAGTAAATCTTTTAATAGGAAGATATTTTTGACAAGACATTTATGTATATGTACCTGTTGGAATAACTATGTCATGTGTATATTTATATGCATGTGACACGTTTACCGAACTGTTGAACTGATGATGATGTGGGAGTTTTATAAATAGTAGAAGTGCTGGATAAAAAGGATTTGTGGGGGTGTTTAAATGATAGTTCAGGAGAAAAATGTCTAAATAAGCAAATAAGAAATACAATTACTATTCCGTAGCACATAACCAGATTGACTTTAATAAGTATAGGAATAATAGGAAACAAAAGGAATAGGTTTTTTTCTTTGCCAATTATATAACCAAGAGAACAGAACACATTCTTTCCTGTGGTGTTCATTTTTCTTGTTGATTTCACACCTCAGATTTTTTTGTTGTTGTTCAAGTGCCCCATCCATACTCTTTTTCAAGACTTCTGGCGTGGACTCAAAAGGGATTTTTCCCTATGGAGTGAAATCTGTTCTTTTATGGAGGTGACAGGAAGCATCTTAGAACTTACACAGCCCTTGACAGTACTGAATACCATTGCACTTGCTACGGGAGAGGGATTTAAGGCTTCAGTACCAAAGCTCCTCACAGATTTTTAAGTTTTGCAGGGTCTGTGTCCCAGTGAATAATGGATGCTTAATCTTGAGTCAAGTACAAATAACACCCATTTAAAAAAAAAAAAAAAGACTACTTGTATACCCAATGTTGACCCAATTTTTTAATTTTATCCTTACCTGAGGACATGCTTATTGATTTTAGAGAAAGAGGAAGGAGAGGGGAGAGAAACATCCATGTGAGAAAGAAGCATCGATCAGTTGCCTCTCTCTCATATGTTCCTCAACCAGGGACCGAACCTGCAACCTAGGCATGTGCCCTGACTGGGAATTGAACCTGTGACCTTTTGGTTTATGGGGCGATGCTCCAACCAACTGAGCCACATAGGCTGGGCGGTGGACCCAATTTTAAAAATTCTACTTAAATATGTGTAAACATAAAACTTGGCATAAATTCCTTTTGTTTAGAACTCTTAACTACAACTATAAACCAAAACAAATTTGCAGTTACTATTATATACTAAATGTGTAGATGGCATTTGGCTGGTAGGACAGCCCCGGTGGTCCCAGAGGCAGGGAGCTCTAGTGCAGGCTCTTTTTGGGTCCGGCTCACCTGGGTGTCTGTGTGCCTAGTGATGACTGTACCCTTCAGCCCTTCGCTCCGTGGGGGCTCTTTTGAATGTTTGTACAGTGTCATGCTGTAATCGGGCTTCCACTGGGTATAACTGAATTATTATGTGTTTAGTTTTCCTCTGTTCCCTTCTCTTCATCCCAGTGCTTCTCACACTTTATTAAATGTTGGAATCACTTGGGCTCCTGGTAAATGCCAGGTGTGGTTCAGCACGGTCTGGGGTGGAGTCTGAGATGCCACAGCTCTAACCAGCTCCCAGCTGAGTGCGGAGCGAGGCATCGTTAGCCATGGTGCGTCCAGTAGCAGCCTCTTGGTGTGGCAGCGCGAACGGGAACACCACGGCAACGTTTTTTTTTTTTTTTTAATTTAACATTTATGAAGCGAACTTGCAGAGTCCCAGGACTACATCTGCAAGCTCCAAATTGAAAAAGATCGGTAGGGGATGTCTGAGCACCCGTCCCCCGAGGCCACGGACAGACAGACGTCTCTGGGGCGTGCCTCCGCTCTAACTGGGACTGCTGGCCAGGGCTGGTGAACACGACCTGGTGTTTGCGCCCCTGGCATTTAATTACCTCCTTTCAGTTGTCAAGCACCACTGAGTGCTTCATGGTGGTAATTTAAAAACAAAAGGACTCAAGAATGCGCAGGAGGCCAAGTAGATGCTTGGTGGGTGGTATCTGATGACATCTTTGGTCTCCGTGAATCCTGGTCCCTTGATGTGGTCTGTACCAACCAGGATAGCGCGGGCTTCCCCGCTGAGGCAGGTACACCCGAGCTGGGAGTACCTTGTGGATACTCAGAAACTTTGAGAAGAGTTACCTACCCAGTACCTTCCCCAAGAGGAAGGTAGGTCTCTCTTTGAAGGCAGTTTCATTCGGGAAGTCAGCTCTGCCTGGGACAGGGCGGCCGCCTTCCTCTTTGGTCAGGTTGCCAACATGACGCCCTAGCTCCCTTTCAGAGTCCGTCTTTCCTGTCCTGATTTCTTTTGTGACTTGTTAGGGTAAACTTGTGTATAGCTCAAAAGGAAAATTGATATGTAGTGTTTTCCTCATATGGAAAAAGTTATTATCTGAGAAGATACCTGATTGATTTTGAGCCAGACAAGCCATCTCCTCTTGAAGTGGCCCCTACTTTATAGACTGGCAGATTTATCTGGAAGTGGTCACTTTTGGAGCCATCGACTCTCATATGTGAATAAAAGATGTGTTTGCTGGATGCTTCTAAATCTCACCTGCCAGAAAAGCTTCGCTCCTGGGGACATGATATAGGGCTGAGCAGTTTGGGAACTGTAGAATCTTAGAGTGTCATAGCTGAGAAAAGAACTTCAGGAATCCTTTAATCTATTGCAGTTTTATAAGCAAAGTAAAATTAGTCTAGTGCAGTGGTTCCTAAAGGCTGATACTTAAACTTTTTACTAGTTTGAGGCAAAATGAGAAAAATGAAGACAGTTGCAGTGAATTCTTCATAAAACTGTATGTATTCAGTTTAAAAACCTGACAGTTATTCTGAAATTGTGTATTTTGGGATTGAAATGTCTGCTTTTTTAGGAAGCGATGATAACAGCAGATAGCTCTGTTTTTTAAAATAGGTTTTATGAACTAAAAATTTGGTGACCCTCTGTGTCTCCAGTATTGAGGATGGAGGCACATTTTCCTAGTTCTTGGAATGCAGAGATCTAGGAACCACTGACCTGCTGTGTCTGTCCTGGACCTTGGTGGCTCTAGACCAGCAGTTTTCCCCAGGCCTGCCACAGAATTTCTAAAACGCGTGATACCTGACCACTTAGTCAAGGCCACTGACCTCTTTTTCCCTGAGCTTGTCCAATAACAAAATGACAACAGCCAACACAACGATAGCCATCTGATGTGAATGAATGAATCAAAGTTATACCTATATTTTTGTCTGATTGGCAAAAGATATATCGATAGATCTACCTGTGTGTGCTGCAGATTTTAGTAGTTAGTTTATGTGTGCCCTGAGAAGAAAAAGGCTGAAACTCACTGTCCTAGACTCCAGAAGGAAGGAGGTTGGCGCTCCCCGGCCTGGGTGCCTGCCGAGGAGCCGCCCACTGAAGCGGCCGCAGTCTAGGCTGGGGCTTTGAATCCCTGTGCAGCGTCCCTGTTTAATTAGCGGGATTGCAGCCACCATGACTTTGGGGGCATTTCTCGAGAGACAGGGCGCACAGAGGTTCCAGAGCTGGGCCATCATTCACAAACTGCCTTACGGCAGTGACTCCCACGCTTTGCTGCCTGCTAGAGTCACCTGAGCTGCCGGCTGCCTGGCTGCGCCCCACGCTAGTTTAACCAGGATGCCAGGGAGAAGCAGCCAGACATCGGTTTGTTTTGTTGTTGTTGTTGTTTGCTTTTTAACTCCCCAGGCATTTCAGCACACGGCAGCGTCTCCGTCCTTTGAGGTTCCCCGGCAGAGCTTCAAAGCATGGGAGTCGTGGGTGCGTCCCGGGAGCTGTGTGCCCAGGACGGAGGCCAGCAGGTGCTATGCAGCCTCTTTGGGGGAGTTACTGTTGCCCTCCTGGCTCTGACACTTGATTATAGGAAAAATAAATGTGAACTGATGCCTGTTTGCAGGGACACAGAACACAAAAGGTCCTGTAACTTGTAAAACACATGATCCAGGTCAGCTGGAACCCCATGTGGATGGAAGCCACCATGGGGCTCTGTTGCATTTGCTCCTTGCTCCCGGTTTCCTGCATAGGAACTCAAGTTAATGCAGTGGTCCTGCAGCCACCACCTCTCCTTCCCCTGCTCTCTTAGGGGGCCCTGCCTCCCTCCTCCAGGGCAGCCACTCGGCCCTGCTTCTCGCTCTTTTCTGCCAGCCTTTGACTGTGGCTCCTGCAGACACCACCTCTTCCTTCCACACACCCTCCCCCGCCGCCTTCTGTGTGCCCCGGATTCCTGACCCTGAACAGCCGTCGCTGGAGCCCCAGGCCGCCCTCCTCACCTGCTGCCGTGCCTCTCCTTGCAGACGCCGGCTCTCCCTGCCCCTCCGCTCTCTGGCCTCTTCCGGGCACTATTCCTGCAGGCCGGCCGCGACACCCCTGCAGGACCCTGACCCTCCTTCGATTTGGGAGGTTCTCCCCTCTCCTAGTTTCCGTGCTAACACAGCTGTCCGGTTCCCCTGGTGTCTGTTTTGTCCTTGGGTCCCGTAGGAGTTTCCGTTTCTCCCCCTGCCCTTGGTCATGGCCGCACGCAGCCCGGTCCTTTTGGTCCTTTTGGCTTCCCGCTTCGTACTCTCTCATCTCCAGCCCCAGGCCCGACCTTTCTCCCGACCTTCATTCTTCATTTCAGCCTTTTAAATGGACTCTTCTGAAGGCCTCGTTCTTAAAGGCTATCTGTCCTCTCCTGCTGGCCCCACCACGGTGCCCTGCTCCCAGCTCTTCCGCCTCCGCGCAGGGTGTCCCGTTCTCCCCTCTTAGAGCGAGCTTCTGCTGTGGCTGTGGGATCCCCATCCCCTTCTCTCCCTTATCCTTTGGTGGTTTCACCAAATTATGTTGATTCCTTATCCATGATCTTTTTCCAATCCTGTGGTTGCCGCTCCAGTGTAAGTCTAGACTTTATCTCCCTGAAACCGTATTCCCCTGTCCAAGAGCCTGACCTCATTAGCCTCTCGCCCCAGGAGCGTCACAGCTGAATCTGCTCTCCAAACTGCTTTTCCAAACCCGTCTGCCCCGTCTTCCCGAGCAGACGCAGTGAGCCGGCCGTCTGCTCTCATCCACGCTGACCTTCCTTCACTCTGTTCCCTTCTCTTGGCTCAGTCAAATCCTACGGCTCCTTAGATAGTTCCTTCCTGTATAAAATTGTCTTGCTATAAGAAGAGAAAGTAATTTTTCCCCTCTCAATTCTTTTTATTCGTATTGCCTTTTTCCTCCTGTAGAACTTGACTGCTTTGTATCGTTGATTTTCATGTGCTCTTACCTCCCTACTGGATGGTAAACTCTTTGAGGGCACGGAGAGTCTTCCCACAGCACCCCCGTGTGGCTCCCCGTATGGCTGGGTGTTCAGCACCTATTTGCAGGTTGATTTTAATTATGGGTGAAGTTTTCAATTCCTTTCTAATAGCAAAAGAAAGTGGTTGGGGATTGGTCAAACTAATATACCCATTGAGTGAAGGAAAACCTAAAAGAAAGACAACAGATAGTTTTCTAAAGTGATTTGAGAGAAGTCTTCCCTATTTGGGAATTTAGCATAGAATAACCGGGAGTGATCAAAATAACAGTTTGCTTTAGTGATGGCATGGTGTATAAGAGCTTGTTCTTTGGTTACTTAATCTTTCTGAGCTTCCCACTCCTGATTTGTAAGAGGGGGATAATTGTGTCTGCATCATAGAGCTGTGAGCATGAAATGAAACAATCAAAGCACTGTGAATTGTTAGCACAGGTCCTCTTCAGGTAGCTTAAGTTTTTTTGACGATTTTATTTATTTTTAGAGAGAGGGGAAGGGAGGGAGAAAGGGAGAGAAGCATCAATGTGTGAGAGAAACATTGATTCATCGCCTCTTGTACACACGCTGACTGGGACTGAACCCGCAGCCCAGGCATGTGCCCTGACTGGTAATCGAACCCGAAACCTTTCACTTCACAGGCTAACGCCCAACCAACTGAGCCACACTAGCCAGGGCTGGTAGCTTAAATTTTGTTTGCCCTTCATGAAGGATGCACCGTAAAGGTACCTGCTCACTGAGAGGCAATGAGAGCCATTCTGACCCTTGGCTTGGAAATCTAGCAGTGCAGCTCACTTATTAGGGTATAGCAGCAGCCCAGAAAAACACACTGAGTATCTCCTGTGAAGGGACTGTGATGGACCCTAAAGCTATAGGGACGAGTAAGGAAGGCATAGTCATTGTGTCCCGGGGAACTGATAAGAGTGAAGGAGAAGTTGTAGGCAAGCTGTTAGGGAGAGGGGAGAAAAGGAAAAACCTTAGGAGATGTTTTGTCCTGATGGAAGACGACTTTCTTAAGGCGCTTTTCCAAGACAGTGAGGAAAAAGTACTGCAGTGTCCCAGTGCCTCTGGGAAGTCTGGATGGCAAGGGCTTGGCCTGCAAATCGTCAGCTCAGTTAGGGGACGGGGGTAGTAAGACAAGAGCTCCATCCCTGGGAGCCAGTTTAGTGATCTCCGTCCATGGCCACAAATCCTGCTGACCCTTGGCCCTGACTGCTGCAGCTCGGGGTCCTCCAGGACAGCTTGGGTGACTGTCACTGGGCATCTTCTCAGTGTTTGTCCCACTGAAGAAGCAAGACATGATCTTTTTATCACTGGGAGGGCTCCTGAAGAATCCACAAACTGAGGATGCGGGGAAATAGTCAGTGGCCTAGAGAAATTAAACATCACACTGTAACTGTCACCTCTGCGCCCCTAGCCAAGTCTAGTTTTCATATTTAAGGTGCATGCATCCTCTCCTCTAAGTGGGAAAGGTTGTCAGAGGCCTCCCTTCCTTGGGATTGTCAGGAAGGGAATTTAGAGAACATCTAAGGAAGGACACAGTCCTGCCCGGGGTTTGCGCGTAGGTCCGCGTGCTTGGACTGAAGATGCCCCCCTTTTCTTCTTACAGGGGAAAGTGGAAGTAGAAGCTGGGAAAGAAGGTATGAAGTTTGAAGCCAGTGCTTTTTCATACTACGGCGTGATGGCCCTCACAGCCTCCCCAGGTGAGTTTGCGTCAGCCTCCGAGGTCCTGGCCCTGTTGCGGGGAGTAGTGCCTTTCTGCGTCGCCTTCCTTTCTCTGCCTGCCAGGTGGCCCTGCATTTACCTCTTGAACTTTTTCCTGAAGTCACTCATGTATACAAAAAACCTGCACAAATCACAAGTATCTATACTTATGTAAATTTTCACAAACTGAGCACGCCCGTGTAAACCAGCCCCCTAATCAGAGACAGGACATCGCGACCCCACGGGGCCCTCTGCCACCACCCTGTGAGCCACTGTCCCCCAGCACTAGCCACTGTCTCCACTGTTCTTGAACTTTACACTAATGGAATTACTCGGGGTGTATTACCTTGGCTCTGGCTTCTCTCCCTCAGTGTTGTCTTTGTCACTTTCGTCTGTATTTCAGGGGCGCTTCTACTCCGTGTCTTCCCATTGCTGTGGAGTGTTCCATGGTGCGAGTGTGCGGCGATGCGTTTATGCCTTTCATTGCTGAGGGGCGTTGGGGTGGCTTCCTGTTTGGGGCTACTGTGGGTTCGTGGCTGTAAACCCTCTTGCACCTGTCTTTTGGTGGGCGTGTGTGCTTGTCTGTCCGGCCGATGTTTAGGAGCGGGGTTGCGGGGTCCCAGGGAGTGAGGGCATCTTCAGTTTCATTCAGAAGCTTCTGTCCATCAGTTTTCCCACGTGGCTGCAGCAGTCCACACACGTGCCTGCACTGAGGAGAGTTGCTGCGGCTCTGCACCCTCCACTTGGTGTTGTCATTTAAATGTTAACTATACTGAAGGGTTTTAAATTTCCATTTTCCTGAGAATGAATGAGGTAGTTTGTTTTTATATATATATATATATATATATATATATATGGCCTATATCAAGCTCTTCCTATCTAGAGAGCTGGCCACTGAGTCAGCCAGCTGGGGGTGGCTGTGCTGTGGGTGTTAACTAAGGGCTCTGAATGCCAGGAAGCGGTGTCTGTCCTGGTAGGAATGTGGGTACAGACACCTACCTGGCTTGCCTCTGGGATGGGACCTGAATAGTCCCTCCTGGCATTGCTTGCTTGCCAGGGGGGTGTGGGGGGGGAGTGTGTGGGGTGTGGGTGGGGGTGTGTGTGTGTGTGTGTGTGTGTGTGTGTGTGTGTGCATTCTACCTTATGCAGGCTAGACCAGGGCAGGCAGGTAAACACAGGGCCTGTAGTGCCACCTTGTGGACAAATGACAGACCGGGCTAGGAAACAGCTTTTGCAGACCTCAAACTTAAAAATAACCCATCCTAAAAAAAAATCCTGTCACTTCTAAAAATCAATCTCAAAAGGGGACAGATACCTCCAGACAAGTCTGTCTGTGTGATGCTGGTCCTCACTTCCTGTGCCAAATGATGTCTCAGTCACCAAGGCGTTACAGTTAGAAAACCAGGGAGATGTCAAGAACCCTCACGTTTCCAAACCTCCCCTGCCCCAGATGCACCTTCATATGCTCCCTGGGAAGGTTTTTGAGTCACATGGCCAGTGTCCCCAATGCCAACTGCTGACTACCACCCAGTGTGAACATAACCCTATCTAACCCCACTTAACTAGTCGGCATCAGCTGTAAACTTGAAGGTGATCTTCTGTTTTCACTGCTTGTGAGGAGACAGGGAGATTCATACCCAGGCCAGGAAGCCCTGAGCCACAGCCTCGGTTCCATCATATATGGTTGTCTGCCTTTGAGAGAGGCCCTTGGCTTCCTCATTATTAAAAGGATATAATAACAATATCTCATGTGATTAAAAGAATAGAATGTACTCAAGTACTTTGTAACCTTTAATGCTAAAGAGGAAATGTTGGTATAACAGGTGTTAAGATTGTGACTATTTTGGGGAAGCAACCTCAAATTAGCCCAGGAAAGCAGAATCAGATTAATAAAGCTGGAAAGAAAGCTGGAAGAGTAAATTGTACATTTTTATTGATTACTGGTTCTCGAAGCCCATATTGGCCCAGTTCATACTGAACTGTGGATTAGGTGGGGGTAGGTCCCCTTCAGAAAGGAACTGAGGAGCCGGTCATCTATGCAGAAAACCGGGGGTGCAGCGGGGGGAGGAGGCTGTCTCCCCAGTTTGGAAATGCCAGAAAGGAAAGAAATTTCATTAACAGCATCTTACTGTGAAGTCCAGTATTTTACTGGACTTTACAATTCAGATTTGGGATTTTGTATGTTCATTGAGAGATGCAATTAATACAGTTAATCTCAAGATAATATTCCTATTAATTTTGATTTTGCATAGAAAAAGCCTACAGTAATCTGTAATCAAGATTTGCCCAGTTATATGTCAGTTATACCTCAATTTAAAAAAAACAAACCTGCCCTGACCAGGTAGCTCAGTTGGTTATGGCATCATTCTGCTATGCCAAGGTTGTAGGTTCAGTCCCCGATCAGGGCACACACAAGGATCAACTAATGAATGCATAAATAAGGGGAACAACAAATTGATCTCTCTCTGTTAAATAATTTCTTTAAAAAAAAAACAACTAAGTGGTTAAACAACTATGGCACATTTACACAATGGAATACTATTCGGCCATTAAAAAGAAGAAAATTTTACCCTTTGCTACAGTATGGGTGGACCTGGAGAATGTTAAGCTAAGTGAAGTAAGCCAGTCAGAGAAAGACAAATACCATATGATTTCAGTCATATGTGCAATCTAATGAATAAATTGAACTAACAAGTAAAATAGAGACAGACTCATAGATGCAGGAGGACAGCCATGGGCCAGGGTAACAGAGGGTGGACGGATTGAACAAAAATGGAAAAGGACTCATGGACATGGACAACAGTGTGGTGATTTCAGAGGGGGGTGGATGTAAGGGGGTATAAAGTGACTAAATGTGAATGGAAAAAATATAATAAAAAAGTTAAATATAAAGTAAAAAAAACAAACAAACCTGCCCAGAAAATAGAAAATAGGACGCTGCCCAGCAGGGCAGTGTGGCTGGACGTTTCAGTCAGCTGGGGCTGCAGCTCCCTGTCTGAGGTGGCAGCGAGGAGTACGCCTTTGTTCTGGCTGTTCCCAGGAAATCTGTGTATGACGTTTATTTACTTGCCTCTAACACTTTCACATTTCAGAGTATTCCAAAGCCATTCAAAGCATCAGGTCAATGTTACAATCAGACTAATTACAGATGTAAATGAATGGAATTTACACTCAGACTGATTAAGGATGTAAATGAATGGAATGACTAATTGCTCACTGCAGATAGGGCTGCTGTAGGCAGAGCTGTGAATGAGAGCCGGCACAGCGGCTTGGGTCCTGCTCTGGGGCCCGCTGGTTAATTGAGCTCCCCTTTTGCATGGCTAGTTGTGATTTAAGTCCTTCAGAAGAGCATGTTATGAGCTATAACCCAATTGGGTATTAACAGCTTAAGAGATTTCTAGGTTTGTAAAGAAGCATGTGACTAGGATTTCAGCCTCCCCACATTCCTCCTCCTGGAAAGCAGTATGCTGTTTTGTTTTGTTTTGTTTTGTTTACATAACATTATGTAGGCTTTTTGGCTTCTGGAATTGATGGCTTATATTGGTAGGACTGGTATCCATTTCTGTCCCCTTATTACAGAGATCTTTCTCGCCTTTCAATATGGTCTCACCCTGTTTTTCTCCATTTTTCAGTTCCTTTGTCCCTGTCTCGTACCTTTGTTGTCAGCAGAACAGAGTTGTTAGCAGCAGGTTCTTCAGGTAATTCTGCATGTTTCCTTTTCATAATTCTTCTGATTGTCCCCCCAGACCCCCGCAAAGCCTCCCTTGGTTTCCCTGTAAGCTCCAGAACTCCACATTTCTGTGCCGTCCTAGTGAGCGAGTATAAGCCTGCAGCAGGTGCAGAAAGGGCTTGGGATACTGGCAGGAAATCTTGGAACATGAACAGCGATGAACCCTGGGAAGGGAGAGTGCTTCGGACCTGGACCGTCCGTGTTCCCTGCCTGTCCCCCAGACACCACTGACCTTGGGTTTTCGGGGCAGCAAAAGGCGGCAGCTTTTGGTTCTTTCTCTGACCTCAGCAAAGTCACGGCGTGTGGAGGCTGAGGCCCCGAGGACCTCAAAACCTGAGGATGCTTCTCCAGAACCCACACAGCGGGAAGCCGGAAGGACTGGGGGCTTCTCTTGGGAAGCCCCCAGCGCTGCTGTCTCTTTGGTCCTTCCAGCATCCATGGGAACGGGGTACGCGCATTTCTGCCTCTGTCAGGCAGGTGCCCCCCCCCGCCCCCCCCCCCCCCCCCCCGCTTCTCCTGTCTCCCTCTCTTTGCTTTGAAATCACACTGTGCACATTCCTAACAAGCTGCCGGCTACTGCCCTGCAGGGGAGTCCGTTGTGCCTGGCTAGTATGTCCAGCTCCTAAAAACAAAAGCAAAGGTTTAATCTTTCTTTAATTAAAGTTGCTGGGTTTCCTATTTGATAGTACAACTTTTCTGTATTTGTTTTGTTCCATACAACTTAAATTTTAAATATCTGACTGTAGAAAATTGTGTTTCATAAACCAGTTTCAGCAAAACTCTAAAATGCTGATATTTGGTACAGGAAGCAATACTTGTCTTAGAAACTAATGTTCTCTCAAATCTTTGCTTTAAAAAGCTTGGGGTGTTTGGGGGTAAGATATCATTCCTAAGGCTATTTGAATCAAACCAGTTGGCAGACTATACAAACACAAACATACATGTGTGCACATAGTATATTTATGCGTATGTTTTTTCTCCTCCCCATTTTATTTGCTGGCACCTGCCACCTGTTTAAAATGCGACAGAAGCTGAAGTAGAGTGACTTGGATGAAACTCATGGAAATGTCATTTGTTTTTTATGTTTCTCATAAAACTTAAGAGATTTCTTAGCTCTGCCTACTCCATCTGATGCAGTAACACAAAAACACATTTTGCAGGTCCAGGCCTTCGGGGAAGCTGGTATTACCATAATATGATACGTAGTAAATGGGGGTTGAATTATATCAGTGATTTTCAGCTCTTCTAAATGGTGCCTTGTAGTTCCAAGGGAATAGGCGGGGAATGTTTCTTGAATGTACCTTTCTTAGCTCATTAGCAAAAAGACAGGATTCCTAGGTAGAATGAATTAAAAAATGCCAAGACAAAAAGCAGAAAGGAAGCAATTCTGAGAAGGCATAAAGAGGAAATCAAATTGGAAGTTGTTTTGATAATCATCCAAAATTTTGGCACATAAATTTGGCAACAAACACATCCTGAACTGGGGAGAGGCCATCTAAAGTCTTTATTCTCCTTCGAGTGAGCATACATACGTTTACGTTGCGTCGCCTGTTGACGAGAGGCTGATCACTCTGGAAGCCTGTTGAGCTGCAGAAAGGGTCCTGCAAAGGGAGTTGGCCTTTCCAGATGGGCTGCAGGGCCGGGCACTGGATCCCTGGCAGCGGAGAGGGCCCTTCTCACAGAGCCAGAGGCGGTGGGTTGAGAGGAGGCTGACTGGGAGTCTAGATGCATTGGAAGACCAGAGGAAAGGCCCTGTAATCCTCCTCAGGAGGAAGTAACAGGAGACTCAATAAGGCATCAGGCCTGCGATGTCTACCTGTGAACACACAGGGTCTGATCTGTAAGCAAAGTGCCCTCTGAATGTTCCATTTTTGTAACCTTTAAATTGTAACACACAGGCATGGGCACCATTTTGAAAGTATCTGTAGAAATGGTGATGTGATTTGGGACTAAGGCCCGGTGATGCAGTGGCATCTCTTGTTTCAAAGAACCATTGGGTCTGTCAGCCTGGGTGAAGCTATGCCAAGTATGGGAAGGCTTGCTCATGAGGGTAGGCCCATGGCGGAGGGGTCTGACAGGAAGTGAGCAGGAAAGAATATGATGATGTTAACCATGCTTGTTTATCGGGTATTTAATGGGTGTCAAATGCTATGCTAAGCACTCTATACATTACCTCATTTTGAATCTTCTTCAGACTACATGAGGTGGGTGGTATTATTATCATCTGCCTTTTACAGGAATCCGAGGCTTTGCAAAGTTGGAACATCCGATCAAAGTTCCATTCTGCTAAACAGAAACCATGATAAATTATTAATGTGCCCTGTTCTCTCAGAAGATAAGTGGAAGCAGCAAGAGGGACTGCTGCTCTTGAGTTTAATTTTGACCTAACAATGGAAAATTGGTTCATGACGTGAAAATTGTGGGGAAAGTTGTGATGTGGAAATTTTAGCAGAAAGTGGGGTCTTCATTTGATGTTCCTTGAGTATTTACCATGGTTTGTTCTGGGTGCCGTGTTTTACAAGGGACATTTATGAATGAAATCTCAGTGAAGGGTGACGTGAAGAACCGTTGATATATTTAACTTGGAGACGAAAAGATGTAAGGAGAACATACTGTCTTTGAACTTTTAAGGGCCATTTCAAGTAGCGAGGAATGAGTCACTCAGCTCCAAAGAGTAAAGGAGAGATGTCATTTGAAATTAGAGAGGCAGTTTTTGATGGGCATGGTGATTTTCCAGTTGTTGAAGTGTGGGGCCAGCTGCGGGCCAGCTCCTCCGTGGGAGTCTGTCAGGGACCCTTTTGCATGGAGAATTGGTCCAATCCTGTGACATGATGCAATTCAGGACCTGTCCAGTGTGGGCACCTGGTTAATAGTTGTGGAATAGATTTGATTGGAAAACCAAAAACGGAAAAGGCTCTGTGAGGGGCAGGTGGGGGGCTCTTATTTTGAAGAAAATTTATGTTAGACACTATGGTGAACTTGCCTTTAAGAGCAGCATCACTTAGACTCACCTGAATTTCCTTTTAAGGATTTGGTGTCTCCTGGCATTGAGACATCCTTGAGCTGCATGACGGGGGTTTATTGGAGTCAGAGGCCAAGATAATGAGCTTGGGTGGGAGGTTGGGTAGGAGCAGATAGAACTATTTTGATCCTTTTAAAACACGTACTGATTTATGGACACCCTCCAGAGTCTTTTGCTTTTGCTTCTGGCAAAGTAAGGAAGTGCCGCCTTCCCACAGCCTATGTTTGTCTCAAGTAGCTTCTGTGCTTGGGCCGCACTTCCCCCGGTCTTGGCGACGCTCCTGACAGAGGTGCCAGAGGTGCGCGGCCACAGGGCCTGTGCCACGGAGGCCGGGCAGGGCTGCGCCAGCTCGGGTGAATGGGGCTGCGCCGTGGGGGGAAGGGGACCCGTGGCCTGGGCGGCCAGGGAGCTCTCGCAGGGGGCCCGTGTGGCGGCGGGCTGTATGGCTGAGGCGGCTGGCATAAGTGGATGGAACCCATTTATTAGTTACTACTTTTTTATTATTTGGAAAATAAAAAGCTGCCTTTATTGGTGACAGCTGCTTCACTTAGAAGGTGGGTGGGTTTTTTATTTTTTTCCCCTCCGTTTTCAGGTGAAAACAAGTCACCGCCTCGCCCATGCGGCTTGAATCACTCAGACTCTCTCAGTCGAAGTGACCGGATTGACGCAATCACCCCGACGCTGGGGAGCAGCAATAATCAGCTCAATTCTTCATTCCTTCAAGTCTACATCCCTGATTACTCAGTGCGCGCCCTTTCTGATCTCCAGTTTGTTAAGGTAAGAGCAGAGTGAGCCGCTTGGCTGGACCTGGCAGTTCCAGGTCAAACCCACAGCCAGCCATGTGGCTCCCCGGCCCCTCCACTGAGCTTCTTTTTGTCATTTTGCGGGTGCCCTGCCTCCAGCTCCTGTGCCCAAGACTCAGGTGGGGAAAAACATTGATCTCCTTGTCTCTATCAAATGAGCTGCCAAGTCAGAGGTGGCTTTTTCAGGGAATGAGAGCTGGAGATCACAAGAAAAGGAATCAACTTTTTTCAGCGAGTCTTCAGGAGCTGGGGCTCCGGGGACTCTGCCTGGCCCTGGAAGGGCAGAGGTCAGAGCCTCGGAAGACTGGCCAGGGTGGGGTGGGAAGAGCCCTCCGCTTGCCTTCTGCCCTGGTGACAGGGTTCTTTTCTTAGCCTGAAGTAGAGGTCTTTTGGAGAACGAGCCAGCTTTAGCTGATGGAAGCCTAGCTCCATTTTCTAGTCTGTGAAATTTTGAGACAAAATTTGGAAATGGCTCATGTCAGTAAAAACTGACTTATTTACCAGAGTCAACCGGAACTTTAAAAGGTGGCTCAGTTGGTTCTCAAGGATGACTTTCTCCTGGAGAAACTACTAGAGGACTTTCGGGGGGTTAACAGGTGATGCGCTATCCAGACGAGAGAACCTAAAACTAAACATTCTCTTGGTTTGTGTTCTGTACCACCTTCTGGCCCCAGATCTCAAGACAGCAATACCAAAATGCCTTGATGGCATCCCGGATGGACAAAACGCCTCAGTCTTCAGACAGTGAAAACACTAAAATTGAATTGACTCTTACGGAGCTGCACGATGGGTTGCCAGACGAGACAGCTAACCTGCTTAATGAACAGAACTGTGTGACGCACACCAAGGCTAACCACAGCCTACACAACGAGGGCGCCATCTAGGGCACCCCACCGGCCCTTGCCCCTCCCGCCCCCACGGCCAGGCCGCCTCTGTGAGACAGTGAACCCCATTAGTGTGAGCTTGTGTGCCATGCTGCATCCTGCAACATCCTGAGACCAAAGACTTTGTCCCCTTCCTGGAAGCAGCAGAGGAGGTCGGTGAGAGTAGGAATGGAAACTAGAGCTGAAGATCGACAGCTAGGGTGTGGCCTTCGCGATTTTGGAGATGAACTTCTTCCGCCCAAATAGAATCATGTTTATTTTTTCAGCTGTACCTTTTTATTATTCACTATCCTCTTTCCTTGATTTGCATGAAGTTGAAAATTGTTGGAATTTATTTTTTTTCCCCAAGAGATCATGTTTTTAAAAAGTGTCTTTTGCAGAGTTTTAAGTTGTCCAGGCTGAACTCTACAGTGATGATGTGACCCCACTAGGATATGAACTTGCCCCTCCAATTGCCTTCCGTGGGCCCTCCCAGCGAGGGGCCCCCTTCCTCTGTGCCCCAGTGGGTGTCGCTGTCGAACCTGAAGGATGAATGAAGACCGCGCTGATGCCGACCTGCCACGCCTGTGACGTTGTGGGGAGGAGCCTCTACAGGGACCTGCAGTCAGTCGCCGCTCTGAGCTCAGTGTTGTTTTAAGTCAGTGTTTAACTGTGTCCCTTCCCCTCGGAAAGGTTTAAATTTGCTTGGAATGTGATTGTGCTCCCACTCTTAAGGAATTTTTATCACCAAAATGAATGTTAATGAATTTTAAACCCATGGTTTATCATTGGCAAGAGGCAAGGTGGCTTCACCCCGACACCGCTGCAGCCGGGGACCTCGGGCGCGGCCAGGCCTCCTCCCCACCCCAGCTCGCAGCGCGCGCTGCTCTCCTCCCCACCCGCTCTTGTTCACCCGAGATGCTGCTACACAGATGCCAAATGGAAATCCTCCGCGGGGCTTTTGAGTAAACACGTGGTGTGGAGTTCAAGCTCCCGCTTCCCACCGGGATGTGTGTCCTTGTCAGAAAAGGAGCTGGGCCTTCCACCTGTGCTCCGTGCTCCATGCTGAGAAGTTTTTCCTAAACCCATATGTTTCAAGGAGGGAACTTCGGGGACTGCCAGCCCCTGCCCCTCTTTCCAGGGAGCCAGCTGTCCCTCCTCCAGTGTCCCTGGGCCCATGGGGCCCGGTGGTGGCTGTGTCCTCTGCCCGAGGACCTCTGTGCCTCAGAGGCGGCCGAAGCCAGAGAGGCTGCCTATAGAGCCAGGGTCAGTTTGGCCCCAAACAGGGATTCAGAAACCAAATGTGTATTGTGGCCATTTCATGTGTGTCTCCGCATTATTTTAATACCAGATTCATCATGTGTAGAGAAATTCACGTCTGAATTCTTGGCTATCTTATCTGTGTTTTAAGTGTTAGCCCAAGGGACGTGTGCATTTTATTGGCAACATCCGTGCACTGAAGTGAATTCACACCGACCACAGTGTTTGTGCAGCGCTGTCAGTCCACGCTGCGGCCAGTCGCTAGCCAAGGAGATAGATAGCACTGTCTCCGTGGGGTCCCAGGCAACAAAGGGAAGCCCTGGGGCTAGGCAGCAGTGTCCTCCCTCCTCAAGGTAGGCATGTGCACCCCAGGCTGGTTCTGCGGGGCGGGAGCTATGCTTGGGGAGTAGCCAGCAACCTTCTGGCTCGCCTTCTGAAGGCAGTTTGGTGGCTCCAGTGCCATACGCACACTTGGCGAGTCTCTCCTCTGGTTGTCCTGCAGCGTCCTGCTTGGGGGTTCCTCAGAGTGGTCTGTGCCCCTCCTGAGGGAAGTACTGGCCTCCCTTCATGGGAGAGGGTCTCAGGGGTGTCCCTAAAGGGGCGGAGTGGCCTGTTGCTGGCACCCAACCTGCCCCATGGCATGGGGCCCCAGCATGGAGCTTGTCGTTAGTGGAACCCTGCACCAGTTGGGGGGGAGGTGTCTTTTTATACACAGGTTTATCTAAACTTAAATCTCAATTTCTTAACCTACAGCTAGCTGAGCACACCCCCAACATGGCAGGAACTGGGACTATCTGTAGGGTGTGCAGAAACGAGCATTCCCTGAAGTGGAGTCTAGGCCTTGCTGGGGCAGGGGCTTCTCCCCTGACAGCCACGGCGCGCTCTCGGCGCGCTCTCGGCGCGCTCTCGGCGTGCTCTCGGCAGTCAGCACGTGCCCTCCCTGCGCCCCGGTGGAGGCTGGCCTGCTGAGCCCCGGCTCCTCCGGCCTTCGGGGTCTTGGCCCGTCAGCTTCTCCCAGTCGATCTGCTGCTCCACGCAGTCCGTCTCAGGGTGCCTTGTCCTGGAAGGAGCCTCTGGAATCAGTTAATGTGTCGGGCCTTTTTCAGAGCCTCGCTCCTCCTTTCCTGAGTCCTAAAGCTCAAGTGCAAGTCCGGGCCCTGCCTCCTTGACGTCAGGGAGAAACATCGCTTCTTAGTACCCAGTGCGGTGGCTTTCTGTCCTCCCTATAAAGGAACTAGCAGGGGTGGCTTTGCATTGGGGCTCCCAGAGGACTAAAGTTTGGCCTCCCAAGTTTATATTTTTCTACAAACCACTCTTTACCTTTGACTATTCACACTTTTAGAACAACAGGGAATATACAAAATAATTCCTGTCTGGTCCCTAGAGGAATGAAGGCTAACTTGTGGCTGTAGTTACATCTGCTTTGGGGAATGCTCAGGACTCTTCAAGTAACAGTGTCTGAGGGACCAGGCTTCTTTTCCAGACCCTGCTTCCCTTCAAGAAACTAATTTCAGGCTAAAGGAGAAACGCTGGCTCACTGCTTCTCCGAGCAACAGAATGATTTTGGCTTAGAAGGTCTATGCAATTCCTGTCTATAAGGGAGTCAGGCAGAGAGAGACCATCAAATAGTTAGATCTCCATGTGCAGTGGCCAATCTTGAGCATCACCATCGATGGTCCTCTCCCGGGGCTGCCAGCTTTGTAAGTGTCGAGGGGAGGGGGCTGTGTGGCAGATGCAGGTCCTAGGGCCCTGAATTCTGCTGGAGCCCCTGTTGTCACTCCAAGGCCCCCCCCCCCCCTCCCCCGCCGCTCTCGCTTCTGTGGTCCCTGCTGTGGAACCTCTTCCTGTTCCTGAGCAGTCGCTCTGGTATCCAAAGGCTCCACCTGGAACTGGGTTCCTAGTATCCACATGTTCCCAGGACTGTCTGCTTCTCTTTATAAATGAAAGTGGCTTTTCCCCTACTGCCTTGGAGGTTCTCCCCCTGTATTTCTGTTTTGTATTCATGAGGCAAGTCCAAAATCATGTATTTAAACTTTTAGGAAAGCAAATCCTTAAGATTTGTTCCTGGATATTGGGTGCTAATATACTGGCTTAAGCCTTGGCCTTGATTCTTACAGAGTTTGAATTTGAAAGGGTACCCTGTTTAATTCTGTTCTCCCCTCCTTCCTTGCCCCATTCCCGAAGTCGCTCCGTACCCATGCCAACGCAGTTGGCTTCCCCTAGTCGGAGGGTGTGGGGCATCGGGCGTCTTGCCATTTTCTACTGTTATTTCAAGGAACTTGTGTGCAACTGTTGAATGCAGAATTCCACACTAATAATATGAAACATTTACTGTGAATATATTTACCTGTGCTATCCCCAGGACTGTACAACTGAAGGACCAGCTGTTTCAAGTCTGGAGAATAGTGGTAGATACAAGTAGAATTGCATTTTTTCCCTAGACAATGAAGCAACAGGTATTTGGACTAAGCAGGGACTGTGAACCTGCCCTTAAATTCTCTCAGGTCGAGAAGCAGACCTAAGTAGGCCGTGGCTCATTGATCCTGTGTCCTGGTTGGTTAGAAGCAAAAACAAAACCCAACCCTGTCATCTCCTAAAAACCAGCCAGGGAGCTGTGGTGCACTCTGCTTTCCCTGGGCCAGCGGACCAAGGTTCCTCCAGGGGTGACCGCTGGCAGAGGACACTTAGGCTGGCATGGGAAAATGCTCGCCTTGTTCCCTGGGATTTCAGGAGGCCACGAGGGTGGGTTGGCTGGGTGCATGCTACATGGCCTGTGCTCCCCGGTGGCATGGGCGGAGGGAACAGCCCCTCAGCTTCGATCTCAGAGCTGGGGGCCTCTCGTCGAGAGCGCCAGGGCTGCGCTGGCGGTGCAGGGTGCAGAGGCATCCTGCGGCGCTTGCTTCCCCATGGAGGACACAGGCTCTGGTCTTGGGTGAAGCGTCATCCCATTCTGTGTGCTGGGCTAGTGGTGCTTTTGTCCAGCAAGGGTGTCTGGGTGAGCTATAGGGTAACCCAGAACTTAGGAGGTACTGAGGGAGTTCAGTATGAAGGTGACTTGGGGATTCAGAAACATTTCCAATGCAAATTGATCAGTGAGCAACCTACTCAGTGAATTTTTATACCTCAGGGCCATTTGCAAATCTCTCTCGTCACATTTCTTTCGTATGCAAGTAGGCTGCCAGGAGAGAGAGGATAGTTTAGAGAATTCTCAGCTGAGGTTCATTTGTCTCGTTTGCGGGTGCGTGGTGCACCCAGGCCCAGCCTGCTGATGTTAACACCCCTCGAGGCTGTGACCGTGAGCCTTCATCCTCTGGGACTTACAGGCGTTCCTTCTGCAGGGAATGCCTTCTCGCTCCTTTTCCTTCTGGTCAGCCCTGAGGACAGGAGGGAGGAGATGGTGGTCCATGGCAACTGCAGAGCTTGGAGCAGCTTTCCTCCCACCGTCTTGGCCTGGGGACCTTCTTTGCTTCTTAGATCTTTGTGGTTGGGTCAGCTCAAGTAAGTAAGCTTTCCCTCGGTACAGCCACTGACATCATCGCACTAGAATTGTCTTAAATATCTTTTTATGGGAAATACCAGGCTGTTCTTAAAGCAGCATGGATACGAGGGTTCTAGTGGCAAGGGAGGAAAGTTCTAGGAGTGTGTATGCCAAGGTTCCTATACACACAGAGCTGACCCACCCTATAAGACTTGAGTGAATACATGTTTTCGAGTTTTAATACCCAGGGGAGTATTAAACATGAACAAATTGGAAGAACGACTGGGAGTACTGTCTTGCCTCACTTGGCAGGGTATCTTCTGGCATTTGCCTGCCCACATCTGACTGGCATGGATTCCCTCAGAAAGTGATTCTTCTGGGGCCAGACTCCTCTTCAGATGCAACCTGGAGAGACCTATAAAATAGACCTGCTGGGGCTTGGGAGCCCTTTTGTTGGAGGCCCAGGCCCCTTGGATATAAACAGCTGGTCTCAGGCTTCCAGAGCAGAAAGGAGTGGGGAAGAGCAAGGCCTCGGCTCTCACTCCCCAGAGAGCCCCAGCCTAGCTTCTGATTCATTGCTCCCGTGTCTGAGGTCTACTGTGAAGGTCGAGTGCATCAGTCCATTGACCTTTCTTATTTCTGGAGTCCTTTAAATCTACAAATGTATATGCTTTATTTTATATTATTATTTATTATGTACATATGCCTCTACTGTTAGTACATCGTCTGTGACTAAGATGAGATCTGTCCTGGAGCCCCTCATCCATGGAGCCCAGGGTTCTGTTGTCCCTTAACGTGGGTGAGAAGGCACCAACTTTTTGTTTTTGTCTTGAACAGGTTGCTGCTCTTACATTGGTCCTAGCATCCCCGGCCCCTTTTGTTGGGACCACTTCTATTCTGATGGCAAGTGTTTGGGACGAGGATGGAGGCGGGTCTCTTAGCTGCAGCAGGGCTTCCCAAGTACCTCCGTGAAATACTTTAGAGGTGGCTTCCTGGTGACTGGTCTGTTCTCTAGGTAGTGGTGCAGTGTGGCTGTGAGACCAGAGCCGCCTCCCGTCCTCCCACGCCAGGTCAGTGGCCCAGCCCTATGACAGTCATGGCCTCTTAACTCCCGCCCTTGGATTATAGAATCCATTTCTCCGGACCATGGAAGCTGCCTGCCCACTCTGGGCTTCTAATATGCCTTTTCTCAGTTTTGAGGCCCAATGCCAACATTGCCTTGGCCCTCAAATAAGACCCTGCTTTGTGTCTGATTTCCATCCTCCTTAGCCTTTACTCACTGTATCATAGTGTACATTTCATGCTTTTCAGCAGTGAAGTTTTCTGAACACAGTATTCAGAGCTGTGTACATAAACCTAAAGCACAAGTGACATGTATAGGTTTCACAAGCTGATTGTCATAATGAATGCATTTTATAATTCAAATGATGTTGTAGATTTACAATCGCTCCTATTTATTTTGTACCAATTTATTTGTAAATTTTGTGATTGTTTTAAAAGGTTTTTTTGTTCATTTCTATTTAGATAAATGATTTTCTGTTCACCCTTCTAGCAAACGTGTGTTCCCTCTTTCCCCTTTCATCTATGCAACACCAGCCTCGGTCTGCTGCCCAATTGCTTGGCTTTATTGCTGGGAAAGTTGGAGACTGGTTGTCAGCATGGTCACAAAGCAGAGCATTCCTTTTGGACATATACCACAAAGTCAAGTGTTAAGTGGGTGCTAGCGCTGTGCCTCCAACTTACAGCCTGTTATAGCCAACTCCAGGTGGGTGATCCTTTGCAAGGATCGTAACCTGCCCCCCATCAGTTTATTCTAGCTAAGGACACTGAGGGTATCCAAATTTGCCCCTGCAATTTGCTGCTCAGTCACTAATAACACAGTTCAGCTGGGCAAATATCTAAGCTGTTTTTTTCTAGGCAAGACCGAAGGCCTCATGCAAGCCTCTCAGTTGGTTCTTGAAGATGAAAATGCTACACGATGCCTAGGGAGGAGAAAGGATGCAGCAGGCATAGAGGGTTCACCCCGAGTTAAGAACACCAGGCGTAAGTGTGGTGAGTCACGTTCTGACGCTCTGCAGGATTCAGCGGGTGCCCCACGTTCCCTGCTAATCCGGGGTGTGGTCCACATCCTCTTCCATCACTTCTTTCCAAGCCTTCTATTCCTTTTTGCCCTCCTCCCTCATGTCACTAGAGCCTAAAGATCTTCCGGTCTAGGTCCACAGCCCTTCTGCGATCCACTCCTAGCTCACATCTTTTTGGAGAACTTTTCTTCCACTCAGTCTTTTTTTAAGTGAAGAACTGCTAACAAGATTGGCTTGAGACACTGCCTGACTTAACCACCATCCCACTCCCCAATCATCATCCCCAGTTTTTTGAAAGTAAAAGGCAGATCTGTATTTCAGTGAAATGTAACCTCCTTGGGAACCTGTCTGCTTTCCTTAGAAGCAGAGCAGAAAGCAGGCGGGGCCGAGGGAAGGAATGCCTCCGCATATCCACACCCAGTTGGCTGTGTAGTTTTCTTTCTTTACTTTGTTAGAGGTGTCCTGAACTCAAATCAGGAAATTCTCCAAGGAAAACAGACGTGAAGTTTGCTACTGTCAGATGAGATTTGCCTAAGTTTTCTGTGTCCATGGAGTACCCATGTGTTGGTTCAATGCTAAGCTTCACTGTGAAAAAAGCTCTGGGGTTTCTATTTCATTTAACAAATTGTACTCCCCACGGCGTCTTAGCTCAGCACTTCTGAGAACAGATAGTGCCCGGATGTTCTCGTAGAGAAAGTGAGTGGTACAAACTGAATGACCTTTTCATAGCTTGGAGTTGATTTCTGAAAACTTACTTGATACTTTCTGAAGCTAATTCATCTTAGTAGAGATGATTCCTTATGGAAGCTAGAAAATTGAATTAGATAGCCAAGTAACCTTTTGCTTTCTTTGTGTAACTTTCATCCCTGTCCCTCCAAGATCCTCACATCTGTGCTCTTATTTTCAAGAAGCCTCCGAACAAAAGATTGCTTGTAGGGCCCTTTCTCTGACATTCTGGGGCATGCTCTCTCTCCTGGTGGATGCCTGTAAGGCCTGAGGACACAAAGGGAGATGCAGTTGCCAGAATTCTTTGTTAAAGTGCCTTCCTGATAGGGTGCTAGCGCTCAAACAGAAGGCCAACACAAGACAGGACTTGCTAGATTGAGCTAGCTTCCCTACTACAGTTCTGCTACATAACTGATTTGAGGGCAACAGGCACTAAAATGAAGTTACTTGCTTCAGAATACCCACACCCACAAGTCAAAGGTTACCTCTCAAAGACTGGACATTGAACATTTTTTTTGTTGGGAGGGTTTGCTTGGCAAATCCTCTTTCCCAGCATCTGAGGAACTCGGGAGACTTGACAAGACTGTTGCTAGCTTTCATGGGAAGAACGTGCACTTGGCTGCTTGGGCTCCACTGTGTGTGGTGAGGTTTATCTTGGCCCAGACTCTTCAGGCCTCGTCTATAGCC
Source organism: Pteronotus mesoamericanus (assembly GCF_021234165.1). Classification (NCBI taxonomy): domain Eukaryota; kingdom Metazoa; phylum Chordata; class Mammalia; order Chiroptera; family Mormoopidae; genus Pteronotus; species Pteronotus mesoamericanus. The sequence goes on from NW_026555229.1 coordinate 6,399,352, forward strand.
CTGGCTAGACATGCCTTTGGGGAGAGGAGAGCTCAAAGGGAGAGCAAACATTTGCGGACATACTTGAACCTAATTTGGTTCATGAAGTAATCTAATTCACCTTTTTTTCTAGTAATAAAATGGAGCAAAGCTATCTTATTTTGTGGTAAGAAGCATAAACAGACCAGGTCAAAAACTAGTCATTTTGTTTTAAATAGGAAAATACAGATTAGACTTTCAGTACCAGAATCCGCAAGCTTGAAATGAAATGTGTGTTTAATTGGGAGTACTTTTTGTGTTAAAGTTCTTTAGAGGGGCTTAAACTACTGGGTATATTTTATTCTTGAAATGACATACCTCTGTTGACACAAGTCAGATGGTCATGGCCTTGGAACGAAGATTCCGTATCTGAGGACAGGGGAAAATGGCTGAGATTGCCAGGTGAGGTAGAAAGGTTGCCTTGTTTGTTCTGTAAACAAGTGCCTTTTTCTGACTTGCTTTCTGCTCTTTCTGCACAGTCAGCAGTGAGGACAGCGTGACATGCCGCTCCCGTCAGTGGCAGGGCGGGAGGCGGTGGGACCTGTGAGCCACCTGGCTCTGCTTCCTGGTTGCTGTGCATGTGTGTGCGTGGTCTGCTTGTTGCGGTTAGTGCACTATATTTTTTTCTATTTTCAAGACTGCTCAGGTAGCTCCATAGTACAGATTTCATTCTCAGAGTCTCCTAAAGTTGCATATAATAGGAAACTGTTCCATTTGAGGAAAAACTTTAAGAGCTCTGTGCTCTAGTCACCAAAAAAGAATGTCATGAGAAACCTAAGTATTGAGACATAAACTACTCAACCAAGTGAGGAATTGGGCCCTTAACTATATGGCAATAGTTAGGTCATAGTTACCATTTTTCCCACCATCAAAGAAAGATTAAATAGTTTCCATAACATGGAATGTGGGCAAGGCTCCTACCCTTAATGCAGACTTAGATATGCAGTTGTTTGTCTCAGGCTATTTGTGGTGAATAAGCAGAGTATTTTTAAATGCTCTTAGCAGCCTTGGAAAAAAAAAGCAAGGCTTTAAACTTGTTGACAAAGTATTTCTTAAGTAAATAAATCTGATTTAGAAATATCTAAACATGGACAAAGTACTTTTAAATCTGACATGTCACCACAAGCGGCTTTAAAGTGGTTGCTTAAAAACAATACCAGCATGACTAAAGGATTTGTAGCTCTGAGTTATTCTAGCTTTAAAACCACTTCTCCTAAAAGCATCTTAGAAAAGGGTAGCTTGAAGGACTTGCTTTCTTTCTTTAGGTCTCAGCAGAGCAAAGCACATGGTAGGAGGCAATCTAAGGTCAAAGGTGACTTTTCTGAAATACACCATCTGAGCTGTAAATGGCCGTCTCTGGAGAAGAATGTATGAGGCGAGTCTTGCATAGGGAACCCAGGGGGCTGGGCTCTGCGGCGCCTCCGACCAGCTGCGGGGGATGCCAGGGTCCCTGCTCACCTGTGCACACCCTAAGATGGGAGCTCAGTCTAGTACCCCAAAAGAGGCACCTGGTACTTTTACAAAGCCTGAACACCAAGTGTTTTCCAAATACCCAGGAAAGAATTTCTGAAAAGAGGTGGGAGACCTGTTTTCTTGCAGTCTAAATAAAATGCCTCAAGTTTTTGTTGTTTTTTTTTTAAGGTAGGGGGAATTACACGTTTTAAGTTCTGCTTCCTTTTAACTACTGGCAACAGAGACGCGCACACTCCTGTTTTAACCCACCCAACGGCAGCTGCCCTGGATGCTTGCCCGTGGACCACCCACTCCCCAGCACCCTCTCCCAACAGCACTGACAGAGAAGCAACACTCTGCTTGGGGTCTCAGACTCTTATGGAATCTGAGCTCTCTGAAATGTATTTCGGTGACCCCGGAGAAGGCTGTAACGAGCAGAGGAAGTTGTCTTATTCCAGGCGTGCTTTTCACTCCTCAGTCTTTGCACCCACTGCCAGAGAGACACCCAAATAAAAAGAGACTACTACATAGCTCTTACGTGGACAATACAAAAAGTGTGGTAAATTACTTGCTGAAAAAGGGGAGGTATGTAAATTTACTATTGTAAGTTAGCTCTGTAGTTCTAATTCATTTAGAAATTTTTTGGCTTTGAGAAAATTTAAGACCATGTCAACCTGGGCAACATCTCTACCTTGAGAATAATTAATAACTGGGGTAACCATAAACGCATTTTCTAAAATTTAAAGCAAGGCAGTATCTGACTGTTGACGTGACTCAGTGTAAAGCCATAGATGCCAAAAGTGGTGAGGTCATATGGCCTTGGCTAAATTAGTTTCCTACCTATAAAGTGAATTTTTAAAAAGGAAAAAAAAAAGTCTTACAGTCCTGTACCAAAAAACTTTCTATAAAAAAAAAATCAAGGCCTATTTAAGTGCTATAATTTAACCATTAGTCATGCCAGACTGTATTTCTTTTGAGACGAGAATGTCAGATTGATGTCACTAAGCTAAACCTAAATCCAACAGTTATTACAGCTGTGCTACAGAAGGGATCAAAGTCAGTATTAGAAATATTATACTTTATTGAATGCTACAGCAGCTAATCTACCCTCCCATGTTGACCAGTAACAAGAATAAAAGAAATAGATGAAGATTAAAGGGTCTACACCACAGTTAAAAATGTAACAACACTCACTGTACTGGGAGGCAGGTATGCCCCCTAAAGTATACATTAATGATCCATTCTTGTTCAAAACAACAAGAAGTGATTTCACGTGGGATTCTGAAGTGAATTTAGTCACACTGATTGTGCCCTCTGCTTTAGTACGGTTAGGGCTTACAGAGCCCGCTTCCCATCTCCCCTGCTTGACAATGAACTGCAGCGTTTGGCTCCAGAGGACAGCGAGGGCCGGAATGGGGCGGCACGGGCCGCACGAGACAGCCCCCACTAATGAACTTTACTCCGTTACGCTGTAATATAAGACGTTTCCTTCTTTGTGGCTTGCTCCTTTGTCCTCTTTCGGCTAAATTCTCTCTCTAGATTTATCCCAGATGAGAAAAAGACTGTTTTGGGGGCGGGTGGGTGGGGCAGGGGGAGGAAGCATTTTTGGTTATCACAGGAGTGTAGAAACAGATGAAGACTTTTGCCCCAAAATGGAATCTCTGCAGTCCATTCCAGCTCAGCCATACAGCAAGTAGAGAACACTTTTGCAAAGCCACTGATGGACAACAGCCTCACCAGAGTCACTGAGAACACTCAAAAGCTTGTAAAAGGAACCTTTACAGAAGACTACATCTGATAATGGAAACAATATATTTCTCCAGTGATATACAATACTATGTAATGCACTGAAAAGATGGATTTTGTAGTAAGAGCACAATTTGTAACATAACAGCATTTTTGGATCACCTCTCCATCCTCGTTCCACTCTGAGACCCTTCACCATACTGGTGATGAAACAGGGTCACAAGCCACAGCTGAACCACCTGCAGGCAGTTCAGCCCAGCTTCACTGTTACTTTTTTCCAATACAGATTCCAATTTTCAACCATCTGTAAAGAGTGCAGACACACAAAACTAAACCAAGTATCTCCCTATGATTAGAATATCTTAAGGTCTTCAGAAACTTTTCAGATATAACGTTGATGGAGTGCCCCCCTCCCACTAGAACCCAAACAGGGACATGGTCTGCTCCTGCGAGTCCTGCCAGAACTTGTTTAATGGGTGCTCAGAGTTTCGGTTTTCTTCCTTATTCTTCCTCCTCCTCCTCCTCCTCTTCATCATCATCTTCATCATGGCAGTGTGTGATTTCCTGGGGAGCCAGTGGAAAGAGGTTGGGGGGTTTAATCTCACTAATCGACCGTGTCAACTGGTGCCGCTTGTAGTCAGTATCTTTAAAATCTACTGAAGTGCGGTTCCGGGTGGCAAGCGGGGATTCCACCTCATTGATATCTACGTGTGTGTGTTCCACCGTTGATTCATGAGGCATCTAGAACAAAGAGGTTCAGAAAGCAGGTGGAGCAAAATGGTTATTTCCCAAATCCTAACTTCTCTCCCTCATTTTTTAAATAGTTCAAAATGCTTTGATTCTATCACAGAATTGCAGTAAATCCACTGCATCATTAAGAACATTACAAACCTGCACCGTCTTTCTTTTGATTAGTGATACTTAAAAAATTTTCCACTCCCAAGGTGGTTCCAGCTTGTGTGCAAAAGAAGCATGTCCATTTCCGCAGGCTCCAGCAATCTGAGTGCAGCCAACTGACCAGGCAGTGTTAAATATGCTGCCAGTGTTGGGCTTTTCTAAAACATATGACCACCCAGTTTTATCACACAAGCATAAAGTATGAAACGACCCAACAGCAGATACTTCCCCACCTGGAGCCCGTAGGTAACAGGATGCTCATGAGGTTGTGAATTATATAGAGGGCAGCCGTAACTATCCCATACCTTTTAGTCTTCACCAGCAGATAAAATTAAATCGTTGACTGAGTTCCAATCTACTTTTAAAGTAATACCATCATGAGCTTTCCGCTGTAAAACTAGCATTTGGTTGGAGAGGTCTAATGATCAGCTGCCTCCCTCCTGTGTAAGGAACCTTTTCTGAATTAGCCCCACAACTAGTGAATACATGGGAATGTATTCCTCAATGAGCTAAAGTTGATCTTAGTATTCCAGTCTTGACAATTTTTTACTTGTCCATCCTCTCCAACTGTAACACTGTTGCTTCATAATCCATCTTTCTGAAAGTACTCCACAGGGAGCTGCTACACTTTTTCCCACTCTTTGGTAGAAATCAGATGAAATTCACCGTCAGAACTTGTAGGACAAAGCTTTCCGCTTCAGTTTGTTTCTCTGTGCCTAGGCTTTTTGGAAACCAGTGAATATCTATTGGGCAAATATCAACAGGAAGTTTTACTATGACTTGTTTCACTGGTTAAAAACAAGTTCCACTTCACTGTCTGGTGATCATCATTACATGAATATAATTCTCAGCAGCAGTCCAGCCCACACAGCTTACTAATTCTTGAGGCTTTGGTTCTTTTAAAAGATCTTTAGTCTCATGTTTCTACTTTCCAGCAAAACTTTAAAATGCTCCTTGACTCTGGTCACTCAAGTTCCAAGAAAGCGGTGGCGACTACACTCACAGAGCTGGGACGCCTCCGACTCCCCTGTCACCATAGCTACCATCCTCTCCCTCTTTAGGTGGCCACGCACAGAGGTCTATCATAGACCTGAGGCCTAACCAGTATGGATACTGCAGTGTCTTCCTGGAACTCCCTAAAGCTCCCTCTCCTTAGCCCTCAAAACTGTGCCCAGATCATTTACTATAGCCTGAAACTGGGTTAGATAGGAAAGAAGAGATCCTTGTTTCCTGTCACAGCAAAAACAGTCCTAAATCATAGGAATATGAAACACCATATTTCTCTCATTTAGTGCTAACAAAAGAGGAAAGTCTACCATTCAAACAGCCTGTGTTGGTAGATTTCAAAGGAAAGTTATACCCTGTAACATTCTGTCTTGATCATACTTTTTCAAAGACTCCTTTTGCAATCTACCCTTGGGCTTTGCCCATCATTTAAGGATAAATCCAAATCCTCTTGTGCCACCCCACAAATCTGGTTGCAGATCTCAGACTTAAGAGTATCTTAACTACAAAGAGTAGCTTAAAGGTGTATGAACTCACCAAGACATGGGCAGCTCTGAAGAGGTAGCTGAATGGGTAATACAGCAGATTGATGAAAGACGCTGCATAGAGATCAGCATAACGCATCACCTGACTGGCAAAGAGGGTTTGCCGGGAGCCACTGCGAAACAGGCTTCCCATCATCCCATAGCACATGTCCATGTCATGAGTTACTTTCTAAAAGAAAGAACAAGAGTGAATGTCAGCTCATTAAAAAACAAAAATTATTGAGCACTGGCTATGTGCCAGTCCCAATACAAAATCAGAAATATGAAAATCACTTCAATTTTATTTTGCAAGTTTTCTCCCAAATCCCATTTGGATACCTTAATACGTCTCTGGATGGAGCTAATGTCTGGGCGCTCATTGCTACTGCTGTCAAGGTGCCTGGAGAAAAACAATCCAGTGAAAATCTCTAGAAATGACCTCTCTCATACCGAGGTAACTCTGAAAAAGGCAGATGAGTTTTAGGGAGTAAAACTTTAGAATAAAGAAAAAAACTTACTTGTAGAGTTCAGCCAAGAAAATATCCAAGCTCTGAAGTTCTTCAAAAAGTGCTAGTTAAGGTTTGGAAGAAGAAGAAAATATTTTAAATCAAAAAGCACCCAGTTTTAAACTACTGCTAAAACTATATTAAAAGGTTGCAGATATGACTGAAAAAGCCATAGGTGAATGCAGAAAATAACTTCCTTGACCCCTTCGGGAAAACCCACGGATGCCCTGCCTGCAACCTGGTGGCAACCGAACACCATAATTTCCTTTTTAACTGCCTTCTTCCCATTGAAACATCACTGACTACAACTCTGCTTCCAACCAGATGCTTCCTTCTATGCTTAGAAAGTGCCAATTCACATTGCATCTTAGGTGTGAGCAAAGCAAATAACACAAAATGAGGTGACTTGTCCAGAGTTACAAGTCTAGGAAACAGAGCCAAATCAACTAGATTCCTAAAACTTCATAGGTGGAAAGTTGAAAATGTGGGTGAAAGGCTAGAAAGAAAACTCCACTGATAAGCACAAACAGTACCAACAGCCAGCATCAGTTGTGTGCTTTCCTCCACTTGGGTTTCCCAAAGAGAATTAAGCCTTAATGTAATCATTATGTTTAACAAATTTTCTTTATCTGCCATCTTTGGGAGAACAGAGAGTCATTTAATCATTTTCTCTGTTCTGTGGGTTAGAGGAGCCATGGTTGAGAGGGGTTGTTACTTCTATCTTCTTTATACACACATGACCTCAGTTAAGTCTCATCAGCTTTATGAGGTAGGTACTGTTATCCTCATTTTCACATTTGAGGAAACTGAGGCAAAGGGTGACTTGGTAACTTGCCTGAAGACAGGCAGGCATTACCTTTCACCACACTGAGTGAGGCCTAGCTAGGGCTGGTCAAAGAACATCTGTGTCAAACATCTTTACATAACTAAATCCACAGCTCATGTTTTGGTATCCACAGAGTAATTCAGTTTGGAGAATGGAATTTGGCCCCATTCTCTCCTGGAAAAAAGCAGGAGGTGATCAACACTGAGAGCCATCAATGCCCCAGAAGCACAGATACGAGCTGGTAGCAGAGAGGCTGGAATTAGCATGGCAGAGAAACGGGACTATAGAGGAGAATGGCGTTCACAGGTTAGCTGCTACAGTAATAGAACTCAGGGAGTAACGTTTTGTACTTAGAGACTCGAGAAAAAAGCTGCACAAGGTAACCCCTCATATTTCCTCAAATTCTGGACTTTTGTGAATTATCTGGTTATCTGGGAAAGAGGTATGGAAATATTTGGGACCATCTTTTGACCACCTCTGACCCCTACATACAAAGTAATGGTTCATCAAAGAAGACTGATTCACAGCTGGTCATTTATAGAAACTAGCTACGTCAAAGATTTATAAAGTAAGTAATGCCTCCTTACAACTCTTATCAGTCCAGACATGAAGCTCCTGTGCAAGTTCAGGAATCACCAAGAAAGTTCGCCACCCTTGACGTTTCTTTGATTTTAGAATGTCCCCAAAAATGTGATCTCCAATATACAAAATGTCCTTGCCCTTGGCTCCCAACAGATCACATATTGTATCAGATGACCCTGAAACAACAGAATAAACAATGAGAAAATGAAAATGTCCCCATATTACAAAAATCAGCATTCCCAACACCATAGCCAGTAAATACTGTGCTGATTAATTTTATTCTTACACTTATATGAGAAACACACTAGAAAAGGGCTCACTTTTCTTAAATACAAAGACCCTCAACTGTCTTTTTATCATCATTCTTTTTACTGCCTTTAAGACAAAACCTTCTGCTCCAATGTGATGACCAGAGCTCTTGGTCACGAAATCCAAGAGCAACCAAATTGCATGTCTCAGCTTCAGTGACAATTATAGCCCACAGAAGTACTGCCACTGTTTCTCATCACAAATGTGCCATTAAGTTGGCTTTGTTCAATGGTTTCTCATGCCAACAAAAAATCTGTACCCATAGGGGCTCCTTGAGAACCACCCCAAATGATTCCAGGACATTGAGAAAAAGCCTCAAATAGGTCCAAGAAAGGTAGCGGGGGGGGGGGGGGCCCCGGGGGGGCAGGGCAGCGGGCAACAGATCCTTTTAGTCAAAATCAGATTCACTAAGCCATACTATCAACTTCTCAAGCCCATTCTCCCTGCTCCTGTGGCACTGGTAGACAACTGAAGTATTTGCATTCAGTAGGTGATATCTTTAGAACACTAAGTGGTAGATGTGCCCCTACGCTAGAAGGACACCCATGCTTTCATGGTGAGGTCTGAGCAAAGACACTGACGGCAAACCTGCAACTCACCTCCTGAGTAGACAATACCATGCTGTAAGGGGCCTGTGTAGGTGCCAATTTTCAGCTTGCCGGTTTTCTGTGAGAAGAGAATGTGGACTTTGTAACACTTTATCATTCTATCACAATCTCTACCCAAAATTCTACTTGGCTAGGACACCAAACGAAAGGCACTCCTGAATTATATTTTTGAATTATTTGGCTATTTCAATTAAGACCAAAAGTCTTAGAACAATTTCAAAAGAGAGAGATACAGCTAAGTAGTTAAAAATACATGTTTTCTTAGGGAGAGTATGAGTGGCGGAAGGGCAAACATGAAGGACAATGTGCTAGCAGACAGGTCATCCTCTCAACTTACAGTATCCACCTGACGTAGTACTGTGCCTTCTCCAAAGAAGAGTGGTTTGCGTGCATCCACCAAGATCAGGTCAAAGTACGACTGCCACGGTCGGTGGGAGCTCCCAGGCTGATGAAGGAGAAAAGCAAAAGCTGAAAAATCACTCCTAACCTTAAGGCACTAATATTTAATCTCACTCAAATGCAAGAAATGTAGAAATACTAAGTAAAATCAGAAGAGCCCACTATTTTATTAAAAACATAACTATCTAATCTCTAGTACATTTTAAATCATTTCATCTACTACTCATTTCACAGAAATTTAATATATGAAAGAAAGTGTGCTCGCACTGAAATGGGCTGCAAGAGCTCAGGGCTAACGAGAGATCCAGATCAACATCCGAGAGACAAATTAAGAGAGACCTAACCATCAGAACTGAGGCATACAAACTGACACAGAACTATCAGGGAATTTTACTGGTTATGACCTCAGACTATGGCTCTAGGCACACCTGGCCTTTGGCTCTTACTGCAGGCTAACCACAGCACTGATGTAAAAGTTTTACCCATTAATGTTACTATCATCCTGAAAGTGAACCACGACATTAACCTTTTAAGGTCAAGTTGAAGAGCAATGCATGCTGTGCTTTTGGATGATCTCAAAATAGGAATTTTACTCATTCAAAAAAGCCTAGCATTAAAATCCCACAAGTATGTGATTAAACTGCAGTGAATATTCCTTAAATCTAAGTGCTGCCAGACTGCAAGAATAAAGACGTCTCTGCTAAATATCAAGGTTAACTGTTCCCTTAGTACAAAACTCATCAATAACTATAGCAGAATCTGGAAGTGGTCAAGAATATACACATTTTCTCTGTTTCTTTTAATTAGTTATCTTCCTCAACCTGAAAACTGCAAACTTAGTGACTCTGCATAGAAATTCTTGGGCATAAAATTATTCTGATCTCATCCTACTAAATGCCACATGAACATCTCTTTTATTTCTGTCTACTAAGTTTTCAGGTTGCTTACGACTTTAAATTATAACAGCACTGACATTTATTTCTCATGTTTATCAAGATTCCTGAATGTGTCCTGACCAATTCCTTAACATCACTATTCCAGGCTGATTAAATGCATTCATTATCACTAAAGCAATGGTCTAGTAATTTACATAGAGTACCTTGGGGCCATGTGGGAAATCAAACAGGTAAGTCATAATTTTCTGGGGGGGGAAAAAAAATCCAACATTAAGGTTCATATACTACTTCTACACAAGATATAAAACACTACTAAAGAAAAAATCACACACATGCTTTTCATAAGACACATCCTTTTTAATATAGGATTCATCACATTCTCATTTTCTCTAAAGTTTATGAAATCATTGCCGTGAAAGCCAGAAATTATGCTTCACCATAACAAACATACAAAAGCTTCTGACGTTCTCAGTAGGACATGGATTTTTTCTAGGAGATATTTTTGTACAGATTCATCCATATATCCCTACCTAATGCTCCTAGTGCACCTGAACACATTTTTGGAGGCAAGGGTCTTTCGAGATAAGAGCATAGAGAAAACAAATGACTCACGTGGAAATAACATACCTTGGTCTTCTTACTACCATTAGTAGACTAACCAAGCCAATGAACCATTGGCTTTGTAAAACTGCTTATTCCAAATCCCCAGATTTAAAAGACTTTACATAAAGAGGACTGGGAAGTACTGAGTTTCTTACTAGTGCTATGAATTTGTTACTGTCTTAGCAAGTAAGATGAGGTTAAGGAGTTAAATCAGCTTTTCTACATGCTTTGATCATGGCAAAAAAAATTTGCATTAAGCGATAGTAAATTTTGAGGGCTAAGAATCAGAACATCTTTGCACCATCTATTGATGTCTGGCTCCCAACAGCAGGGAGGGAAAGCATGTGCAATGAAAGGAGTGACTCAAGTTTTATAAATGATGTGCCAGAGAGACACAGAAGCCATTTTAATCAGCACAAATGTTTTAAATAACCCCCAAATTAAAATGTTCAAGTAGTTATTTGCAATCAGTGAATACAGTCAAATATTTAGAAAAATTTGACAATCACTCTGATCTAGCCCTTATGCTATATATTTTTGCTCTTTTCACTGCTTTCAATATGAAATGGTAAAAACTATCCTTAACATACTATTATCTTCCTTGTTATCCTCACAGTTCTTTAGTCCAAAATAATTCCTCTGTATAAAGAAATGTGAATATTCAGCACTTACATCTGTATATTTATAGTCACTGTTGGTGGCAAGAAATACTTTCCCTACTTCCTTCATCCGGCTCAGAAGCAAAGGCAGTTTTCCCTGAAATGTAATATAATGATGAGTGAAACACCAAAACACAAATACATATTCATTTACTGTGGAATAATCATATACTGGACTTTTATCCACTGAAATAAGAACAGGGAATGTCCTTTAAGGGTTGGTTGGATCGTTATAGATTTTTGCATTTAGAAGATCACATTATCACTATGCATAAATTAAGTATTAACATATGTAATATACATGGTATATATAATATATAAACTTTATACATAAAATAATACATATGTATAAATGATACATATAAATGAGTATATGCTTATAAAAGCATATCTCTACCCTCCTCACATCTGCCTCAGGAAAGAGTCTAATTTACCTTGTAAATCTTATTATGTGAATTATATGCGTTAGAGATCAGAAGGAGCTGATTTTAAACATCACCGGCAAAATCCTCTCCATGGAGAGTATCAGATACAGCTTCACTGTATAGACTTTCATTTTTAAAAAACACCTTGCAGAATTGAAATGACATATGCAGGATACAGTCTAGAAATGCCCAGATCCAGCTGCAGATACATAATGAAATTCTAACTCTCATATAACCAGGGAGAAAAACAGATTTTTCCTTCTCTCACAGTAAATAGGTTCCTTTACTTAAATTCCCCTGGAACTCTCCTAAACCCCTCAGTGTTCTTTTTGAAACAACAAGGACTGGGGTGAGAGTGGAGGAGAAACAGGATGTACAAAGACTGAAAACAGTAAGTAATCTTTACCAATATACTTTGAGAAAATACTGCATTATGTTATTTTTCTTCTATAAGAAAAGGAAGAAGTGTGTGTATGTTTACTTTTTACTTTGAAATAATTTCAGTCTTAAAAGTTGTGAAAATAGTAAGGAGGGTTCCCATATATTCTTCATCCAGCATCCCTTAACATTAATGTCTTACATAACCATAGCACAGTTGCCAAAACTAAGAAATTAATATTGACACAATACTATTAACTAAACTACAGATTTTTCTGAATTTTATTAGGTTTTCCACTAATGTCTTTTAATGATATTTTAAAACTTTCCTTATTATTTCCTGTAAATAGGTTAAGAACAATTTAAGTAAGTTACATATAAGTATATATTTTTTAGAAAATCTAACATGGTTATGATTTGGGTTACTACCTACTAAATGTATGAATTTGGTCAAGTTATTTACTCCCTTTATTCCTCCGTTCATTCATCTATAAAGCAGAGGTAACAAAACCTAATCCAGGGTGATGCAACAGGTTAAGTGGGACAGTGCACGTGCACACTGTGCACTCAGCACGTTGATGTGCACACAGTGACCACTCTCGCTGCTGTTATAATTAGAGCTGTGAGGACAAGTGGAATATTAGGTCTTCTTGACTATTAACAAACAGGAAAAACTGCTAAGACCTGGCTGAAAACTCTTGGTAGTTATACTTGGCATACATTATGCCAAGACAAAGAAATACCTTCCCTTGTGCATTTTGTTATAAATAGGCTTGTTACTGTATTAATTTTCCAACCAGGTAAAATAAGCTATCATGTAGATTTCCCCTTATAACTTACATCTTTGACAACATACTTCTCAAGATTTTCAACTGTCTTTTCCTTAAGGGAGCCCTAGGGGAAGAAAAAAAGGAAATAAGAACAAAACCAGTTTTTAACAATTTATAAGACAAACTGTGTCTACTAACAACCCAGGTACATTTAAGTATTTACCAAAATGAAAAAATAGATACACTGGAGAAAACCAGAATAAAGTGGCATATGTGATTTGCTGTAACTCTGCCTCCAAAATATATTTAAAATATAAAACTATTCTTATTTTAAACTAGAAATCAAAAGGCATCTCATATTTTACTTAGTACAATTTATAGTAAATGTAAATATAATATTTGATAATGATATCAGCCAAGTGGGAGGTATTTGAAAAAAAATGGACCATAATTACCTCCATAGGATACAGCAACTATAATATTAACACTAAAATCTCTTCTAAGTATGTTTGGAAAATACAAACTGAAATACAATCTAGAAAGCAAGCACCATCATTGAGGAAAGATAATCATTACCTCTGAAAGGAGGACAAAGAACAAAAATATTATACAGAGCTGTCATTAGGGAGCAAATCCATGTTTTTTGTTTGTTTTTTAAGAAGAAAAACTGCTCTATTTGCACTTGGGAAGTTAGTGTAAGACCATATAAAACATATGCCAATGAGTGAACAGGTAAAGAAGCAGCTCTTACGTACCTTGTAATGAACCCAGTCAACAGCATCCCTTACATCCTGGAACATACTCCGGTAAGACATGAAGAGGTCCCCATCTTTAAATCCTGTTTCACAACTACAGAAAGTGGAAAAGAACATGACAGGGAATCCAGAGAAGGGTAAATAAAATATCATACTTTGCCCAGGGACCCAAAGTTTCCATTATCACATAGATAAAGGTGCTGGCTAATTAGGAAAATAATTACTCTCTAATGAAAATTCATTTTGACCACCAGAGATGACTATAGTGTTCAAAGGAATACAGTAACTATGAACAAATGCAAAGTGACAGAATATACTGAATGGAAGCTAAAAGGCCAGTTCCAAAAATATCACGTTCCTTTATTCATCACTTTTAAGAAACAGGTTCCCATCAAAGAAACATTTAAAGTTAAAATTGGTAACTTAAGTTCTCTTCATGACTTTTCTGATGTCTCTGAATACAAAGGTATTGCCTATTTTCTATTTAGCTCAGTGACTTAGTGCTCTACCAAATTCAGTGCCTTGAAGTGGGTAAGACCTAAACAGGATAGAAAATTAGCAAATTCTGGCACATACGGCTGAACTTTCAGTAGTGGTTATGTAATTCCCTAAACAGGAGAGGATAACTTGTTCGAGAAGCAAAATTTTACTTCAGGGAAGACAAATGGCATTTACCCTTCCATCAAATCTTGCTGGGTGGGCCTGGGAATGAAACTAAATTACTGTCCTCGAATGGCTCCTGGGTAGCTGCTGTGAAATGAGTAGGGGGGTTTTAGTGTAATTCTGTCTGGACAGAAAATCATCACACAAACCTCCCACTCAGTTGTCACAATTAGCACCTCTGCTGGCCGTCTTCATTCCCACGAGAAGCCAATCAGAAGTGGTCCCTTCCAAACATGGCTGCAGCACACTGGCAAGGAGAGGGGCCGAGTGGGAGCTGAGAGCCTGCATGGAGCTGCTGGTGCTGTCCCATCTCTCTCAGGCTGGCAATGAGGCATCTCTCACTAGCACTAAATTCACTTCAGAAAAGCAGAAAAGACCTACAATGGCCAGTTCTCTAAAACCCTGTACATTAATTTTAAAAAAATCTATTGAAAAAAAATTCTAGTATACATACCTGGTATATCTGGGACAATTAGTAAAAAAATCTACTAGGCAGGCCAACAGGTAGGTCTCTGAAAAATGAAGAATAGATATTCATAAGCTCTAAGTGAAATAATTCAAATTTATCTCCCTTGAGCAAAGGCAAATAATCTTAGGAAGAGGAGAAAGCATCAGCATATAGAAGCATAGAATGAGTCTACCTGGTAGGTTGAATAGTGTATTCAGAATGTAAAATCTTTCAGTGTCATCTCGTTGGATAAATTTATTTGGATACTGCTCTCTAGTTTCTGGTCTGAAAGAAAAAAATTAACTGATACTCAGAAAACTATAATAACTGTGATAAATAGTCATCACTCAAAAATTCATTCAAATATTCTGATAGCTAAATGCAAAGCACATTTCCAAATATTACACATGAAGATAAGCAAGCTCCAGTTCCAGCCCTTAAAAAGTTTTCAGTCTGGTAAGGGACAATTGTAACAAGGTTAAAAAAACCGTAACTACAAAAGAAAGGTGCAAAGAGCTACAACAAAACCGAAGAAGGGGAGACCATTTCAACAGGGTTAAGAAAAGTAAATGTGTGAGTGAGGACAGAAAAATCCAGGGAGGATTCATGAAAGTGGTGGTGTGTAAGTTGATCCTTAAAGGCAGGGCAGACCAGTTCTGACACTAGTCCAACATGAGTAGAGAAAGGGGAACAGAGAAAAATGAAACTGAAGATAAACTGAGGCAGATCATGCCATCGTTCTCATACTTTGCCCAAGAGCAAGAGAGTGTCACTGACAATGTTTAAGCAGAGGGATAAAACCAGCAGAGTTGAATTGTAAAAACATTAAATCAGTTGAAGTTTTAGGGTAAAATGGAAAAAACAGATGTGATATATTGCAAAAATAGCTGTAAATTCTTCCTATCTCTTTGTAATAGGACTTTGGTTCCTCTGATTATGAAACTGCATCGTTGAATACAGGCTTGAACAGCAATAAATAGGATCTAAAAAGAGACTCCAAAAACTTGTACGTTTGGGTTGTCTGCTCTTGCTGTGCTTGGAACTCTGAGATTACTGTGTGAATGAGAGTGTGCTAACCTGCTGGAAGGAAAAGGCTACATGCAGAAATGAGGCACCCTAGCTGAAAGGCTGCCAACTGCCAGATATAAGGCCATTCCAGATCAACTGAGGAACCCTGGAATTGTCTGGCTGACTCTCAAAATTTTAAGCTAAATAAAATGATCATTGTTTAAGCTACTAAGTTCTGAAGTAATTTATTATGCAGCAAAAGCTAAGTGACACAGAGACAAAAGACTACAAAATCAGTTACGTGGTTATCACAGCAGTCTAGATTGAGAGCAGCAGGGGCCTACTCTAGCATGGTGGCAAAGGAAATTAACGGGAAGAATGTATTCAGGGGAGATCATCGAAGTAAAATGGACAAGATCAGGCATCTGATTGAATTTAGCAGATGAGGGATATAAAAATCAAAGATAGTGATGTTCAGTAAAAAAGTAAAAGAAAGAGAGAGAAAGAATGATAATGATGTTTATATTAAGGTGTCTCTCAGAGGGTGGTTGTTCCATTAACAGAAATATAAAACTGGGTAAGAACTTTCATAAGTAAAAGGAGTGTTATTTTAGATACATTAAGCTCAAAGTAAACAGATTTTTACAGGCATTTAGAAACATAGGTCAAGAATTTAAAACAGCGATTCAGACTTAAGAGAGAACATCTATGCACAGGTAGTATGTGAAGTCATCAAGACTGTTAGAATAGAGGAGACCACTTAAGTGTACAAAGAAAGAGAAGACTGAGGACATATCCATGGAGAACATTTAGGGTCTGAAAAAAAAGCCAGTGAAACAGAAGTTGTTAGAGATGCATGAGAATCATGGAGAGTGAAATGAGACACTGCAAGAAGGGGAAAGGGACAGTATTAATAAAAATATTACAGAGAAACTGAAAGGGAGAAAAACTAAAATATAAAAATGCACAATTCTCATGGTGAATGTATGGAAATAATCTAAATAAAGAACAGCAAATTTAAAGAGTAACCTAGGTCAATTCCTGGTTGAGTTTGTTAACTATAAATGGCATAAATTCTAGTTAGGAATATAAAAATCACATTGTTTCCTATCCTCGTAACCCTTCTGAAATAATGTTCCAATAAAGAATAACTTTGTAGAATATCTCATCTTCTAGCCTTTCAAGATTTTCTATAATGAAAATTAGGTGAAAAGGAATAGTAATGACATGCTTTCTTCAGTCAGGCTTAGTAAGATGACATTGTCTCTTTCGATATACTTTCCTAGTCCCACCATCATTAAAGAGTAATTCCTTTATAGAGGGATAGTTAACAGTTATTAGGCAATTAGAAACCAAGCTGACTTATAAATATAGTTAACAATTACATTTTGTTTAAATTAAGTGTCAAATCATGCTTTGGGAGAGGTAATGTTATCATAAAAGAAGGAATGCTAGACTTCTGCTAACTTTCTGCAACCCAAGAATAAAGATTTGATCTCAATATTATCCAATTCTAAAACTTTAAAAGCTTTACAATTGTCCAAAAAAGAGCCCTCAACTCATTGGGAAGGTATGTAAGGCGCTACCTGCTGGAGCCCTACCTTCCCTTCAGTCTTGTCTACCATATATTTCAGTAACTATCTCCCCTTCATCTTCCATCCTCAGTCTCTTCTTCTCCATGGACTTTTCCTTTTGACTCTAAAGACTGTACAGTGCTAAGTGCTGGTAGAATGTTTTGAATGATTCTGCATTTACTCATAAATGACTTATTTTTGAAACACTACTAAATGTATTTCCAAAGGAACTATTTGGAAACATTACTGGCTTTAGCTGGGGAAGGAAAGGTCTGTGGATCTGAGTGAGTAAATCTAACAGTAGTACTAATTTATAGAACTGCTTCTGTTCCTTTTCTTCTTTGACTACCCCTCCTTCCATAACATATTAATAAATAGAATGTTCAGACATTAATAAATAGAGTGTTGGTTCATCTTCATTGAGACTCTGAATTACAGTGACAATATCCTTATGTAAAATAGCTTAGGTTGCCAGTACTATTTGTAATCACTTTACATTCTAAGTCCTGCAACTGATAATTTATGGATTTTGAACAAACCCCTCATGAGAGGTACAGTGAAAGAAAAACAAATATAACAGCGAAAGAAAGGCCTGTCCAGATGTGTCACGATGGGGTATTTACTTCACACTTTTCTCACTACATACACTTGGAAATCTTTGAGCCTATGTTATACCAGCTAAAGAGTCTTGCATAAGATATTTCAATTCTAAGTAGGGCTTTAATGTGATCTCAGTTTTAAAGAAAACTCTAGGACAGTTTCAATTAATTTGTGCCTCTTATCACAAATGAATTTAGCAAAAAGGCATTGTCTCTTTAACAATTTTGACGTAGACTGTGCAGTTTTTACTACTTTGCCATTGAGAATAATACACAGCAAAGTTACATGAGAGACTGACACATAACCTATTTTGGTTTTAAGAGCTCTGACCCTAATACAGTGCCAGTGGTAAATTAGGTAGTATGACAGTGGAGAAGTTGCATAACTCTAAAGCCACAATTATAAAAGTTGTCAAATTGCAAAATTGTGATTTTTAAAGAGAAAATTGGGATGTTTCACCAAAAAACAGTAGACACTAAATTTTATCTGCTGTTACTAGGGTGGAAAGCCCAAATGAGTAAAAATAGTGGAAATATTCCAATTATGAAAATAAAGCTTACCCTTATTGCTTTAAATATGATCGCCCTGTGTTCATTTTTAATCCTATGTTTTAAAAAAATTTAACAACATAATCAAAAATCTGAAGCTATTCATTAGATTGTTTAAAAAATATTATTAACTGTTAAAAATCTTAGTAATTTACACTGTTGTAGTTTTAAATTTTTCAAAGCACTTTTATGTACATACCTCTTCTAAGCAGCTACCTGAGAAGTGCATTAAGAAGGAGAATATGAAATCTTAGAATTTCAAATAAGGCAAAGCACCTACAGTTTCAAGATTAGTTTTGTTGGATGCTGTATCATTAGAAAACACCCATTTTTTTTAAAAGATTTTATTTATTTATTTTTAGAGACGAAGGGAGTGAGAAAGAGAGGGGGAGAAACACTGATCAGTTGCCTCTCACACCCCAACCAGGGACAGAGCCACAACCCAGGCATGTGCCCTGACCGGGAATCGAACTTGTGAACTTTCACTCTCCACGACAACACCCAACCAACTGCAACACAGATCTAGGCAGAAACCACGTATTTTAAACAAAATGTAACTGCTAACTATATTTAATGAGTCAGTTTGGGTCTTAACTGCGTAATACATAATTAAGTGTCCTTACGTTAAAGAACTCTTTAATAATTAAAAATATAGGACAGTATATTAAATCCAGGGAAACATTGTCATCTTCATATTGTCTGGCTAAAAAAAAAACACTAGAAAGAGGCTAAAAGCTTTCTTTGTACTCACCCCCTTATGAAGTTAAATCCATGTGCACAGACCAAGAGGTTTCCATAGGCATCAACTTTCAAAAGATTTCCATATAATGTGTCAAAGACAAGTCCCCTATGTGAAAATGAAAACATTATGAATAATGCAAAGTAATACAGGCAATAATCTTATATTACTCAATCACCGTGAACCAAACTCATCTTCAAGCTTTCTGGCAACTCAAGTATGTTCCAAATCATAACCTGAGGTTAAAGTGAGTGAATGAAATCTTAAAGACGAATCCCAGAGCAACTAAAAGATATTTACTCTAGACAAATAATGACAACTGTTTTCTGTAAGGAATAAGAGCTTAATGAAACAAAATGCAATCTATAATTCCTCTTAATACAGCTGGTTCCATTCTAAAACACTCTTAATTTCTTTGGACAACTGAGCTGACTTTTATTTTCCTCTATTAGATGTTATATATGGGACATACATGATGGTGACATCTCAAATAAACACCATCTTTCTGAACCTTAAATCTTTCCTATCAAATCCATTAATGCACACTGTCAAGAGGCTCCTGATTATCAACTTAAGTGTATTAGCTAAACATGTAACTGCTCTCCAACAACCAAAGGCAGGAGCATCTGTGATTAATTACTGCCCATCAATTTAATCCCTTTTCTTTTCCATAAATGGATCTTGATCTTCAATAACAATAAACTAAACTTAATTCAAGAACACAAAAGATATGGTATACATAAAAAGTCCTTGGCAATTTTAGAATCAACACCAACCAGAGAGAGAGAGAGAGAGAGAGAGAGAGACACACACACACACACACACACACACACACACCCGCCCCCTTTGCGGGGTGGGGGGTGGTCAAGGATGCATTTGGAATTATTACTTTGCAGACAGAGGGTCCTTAATCTAAAAAAGAAAAAAAATTCTTGAAAAATTACCTGGTAGGGAATGTAGAATCATAATCAAAGCTGAGCAGCTCCTGAGGATAGCCAATAGAAACTAATCTCTCCACAGTAAGCTCAAAACCAAGGGACTCATACTCCGGGGACTTGTACACTGCACAAAGAAGAGGTTCTTATTAAAACAATAGCCAATTCAAATAGAAGGCAAATCAGTGAATTTCTATTCTTTCCTAGTTCCCCCTCTTCCTAAATCTGCCATTTTTCTTCTTTTTGCCCCAAGTCCATGTTTTGTACTGCCCCAAATAATCACAGAACTCAACTGTTAGTCTTTAAGAACCGGTCATATTATAGTAGGAGCAGCATATATTTCAGATATATGCTTCACTCTTAAGGAACCTAATCCAAACACTTTTTCCTTCTTTTTATTCTTTCATGCCCACAGTCTAAAGGGAAGGAAGAAAACTAATATGCACAGCTATGATATTAACCATGGGAATGTAAGTAAAATACAAAACTAGATACAGAGGTTTACATATGTTGAAAGTGTCACAAGTGTGTATAACTGGTGTACAAATCCTTCAGGATGAGCTTTTTAAAAACCCAGTCTATTTTTGGAATTCCTATTTGGCTTGGTAGTGGCTTTATATTCCTTCTTCAATAAGCATAATTCTGTTTGTCAGGATTAACTTGTTTTCTTATCAGCCCTACCAATATTATAGTTATCAAAATTACATTTTACAAGTTATTACTGCAAAATCAACCATAAAAAGAAATGTCTGAGATAATTAGGGAAACTGGAATGTGAACTGGAAGTGAGACGTTAAAGAATTATGATTCATTTTATTAGACATAATTACAGAAGGATTAGGATGTGCAAGTGTATGCATAAAATATAATCTCCTTATCTGCCAAAGAAGCATACTATTTTTCACACGTGAAATAAAATGGATTTTGGAATATGAGGGTTTCTCTATACAGTACATGTCTGAAATTTTCTATAATGAAAAAAATTTTAGAATCATCATTGCAGTTCAGCATGAAGAAAATGTTGCCCCTTTAATTAGATTTCTTCCAAAAGAGATATTTAGCTAAGCATCCTTCCATCAGTCTCTAGAAGTGGGTAAGGCATATGGGGGGGGGGGGGGAGCGGCTGAGGGTGGTGGGGCAGACCTGCTATTTTGCTAAAGGCCAAATGAGGCCAAAAACAAATCCATTCTATTCTTCTAGTCTCATAATAATGCAACTATTACCACTACTTTAGTTTAGTTCTATCTATGATTAACATATAGCCTATGGCTCAAGCTAATTGTTTTTTTCACTGCAATTAGTCTGCCTATCCAAGTTAATGCTAATGTTTTAATGAGTACAATTCAACATTCCCTTTCCAAAAGCAATCCTGTACAATTTTTCTGACAATACATAAAAGAAACCATAAAAACAGCTGCCTCTACCAAAGGCAGATAAATGGCCAAGAGACAAGGCGGAAGGAAGACCTGTGTACCTTCTTTTGTACTTGTAACACATTAATGTATTTATCTAATTTTTTAAATTAAATTGAAATTTTAAAAAAACAAGGGGGACGTTCAAAGTCCTTTAATAAACACTTCGTCATATTTAAAAAACCTAGAATTTTTAGGGTCCTTCAGGAGATGCTGAGTCTCACCAGAACAATGCCCCCAAAAGCTGTCATTTCTTTTGTTGTCTCGTGGATATTAATAACTTAATGCCAATGCTAACCCCAGATAACATTTTCGAAACTGGCTATATTTTTTTCCTCCCCTCAGTTCCAGCCCCATCCTCCCCCCCACCCCCGCCAAAACAATTTTTTTGAAGCTTCAAGTATGGAGTTCTTAAATCCAGATGTTATACACTGTGGCAAAGGAAGTGTTAAATATTCATACACAGTAACAGGGTAAGAGCGGGTATATTATCATAAAAGCAGGAAAGCATGGTATCCACTGATGTCAATTTGAATTAGTTTGAGAATATAAAATAGTATTTCTCACACCCTACCCAGTGCTTCCACCCCAACTGAAAGTAAATAACATTTCAACAAAATTTCCATAAAACAAAAATTACTTCTCAATCTACAAAGCCCCACTTATTTCAAATAATAGTTAATGAAACAAAATTACAGTATAGCTAACCAATTTGGATAGTCCACTGATTTTTATATGATTTGGCCCATATGAAGTGTTTTCAATTATTAATTTTTCTGAAGGATGATTTGCTGGATATGCCTTAAGAATGGGAGACAAAAAAATAAACCTTAATCACCCCTATGTAGGCTCACCCCTAAAGGAGCCACTTTTCCTAGTTAGGGAATTACAGAGCATCTGATGGAGTAATAGAGATTAAAACCTGTATCTATGAGACAGTTTGGATTGAAACCCAAATTAATTTATTCAGGATTTTTAGTGAAAAAAAGTACAGGTGGAGGTGTTAATAAAATCTCAAATCCCCATTTTGCCAGAACAAACCCTAAAATGGCAGAAAAAACCCTATATACTTGCCACATTGTGTTTATTCCAGGGCAGAATTGAGGTGACTTTCTAAAAATTCCACCTAAATAAATAAATATTTTAAATTTCCTTTCTCTCAATGAGTTTAGGGTGCTTCCCAAAAAATACGATGTATTTTCCTATTTGCTGACCTGAAGTTATATAGCAAGTGAAAGCATCAGCTGAAGCCAAAATTAGGTCCCCCTAAATCTCATCCAAAGCTCTCTGCAGTGGGGTACACTACACTACTGCTGTTAAAAATGAATTTCTAGATGACACAGCCCATCAAACTTAAGCTTGGGTGTTGAAATGCACTAGTAGCCCTCCAATTTTTTACTAGTCCAAGTAAATTGCTCTAGTCACAGATGGTAATGGACTTAGCAAAGAGAGTCCAAGTTCCACTTTGAAAACACTATCTATTTCACTAAGCTCTATATTAATCAGTAAGAACTACAAGCTATTGACATTTTCTCATAAGCTTCCCAGATAATCATTTCAGTAACATGAACTCCCAAGTCATTAAACATTCTGCCAGGGAACTTATACAACCAGGGCTGGAGAAGCAGAATTGCAGCTGCACAGAGCATGAGTTTAAGAGGTTTTGTTCTAAATGTCTCCTGGGGAATAATCACAATTTGTTCTGACCTGGTGGCAAAAATAACTATTTCTTGAAGCCTACAAAGTACCACCATTCCTTGAACAATAAGTAAATAAATAGAAAAAAATAAAGTTCCTTTTATAAACAAGTAGGCCAGCCTTGACATATCTGGGGAACCATACATATTACCTCTGACTATAGAGTACTATGACTCCCCACAGCTGTGAAGGCTCTAATTTCAATTTCTCTCACATAACTGGCCAGCAAATGATGCATAGTCTCAAGCTCAACTTTTACAACTGTCTCCCCAAAATAGAGCCAGTAGCTTCAGAGTATGCATAGACTCACACATGTACTGCTTATTTCTTCCTCGACAAAGTCCTCAGGCCTATCCTAACTTACCCAATATCCAAAGACAAAGGAAAAATTTATTTCAAGGGCCAGAGTCCAAAAAAGAGGACTGCTTCAGCCACTAGGGCAGCACATGGTGTTCTCAAGTTACGTAACTAGCCTATAAAGAGAACAACCAAAGCTTTGAAAGCTAAAGCTACTTGAGAGCATTTTAAGGTATTCTTTACTCCATCATCATTTGCAAGGAAAAAAAAAACAGTTCTTCAAAAGACAGCCACTGCATGGTGTGGGGATGAAAGTTGCAAGCTCTGTTTGAGTAGGTGCTGTCCATACAAGATAAAATTTAGGTTAGAGGAGACAGTGCCTTTGAAATGAGCCAAAAACTTTCTGCGGGGAAATCTGGAATTCTCATGCACTTTTTGCCACCAAGACACACTGTGGTAGTAGTTTACAGATTTTAGGGGGGGAAAAAAGGGGCAAACCTCTACAGAGGTTCCAGCCTAGCAGAGTGCTGCTGCCAAAATGAGAACTCACATGCGGCAGACGCAGATGCAGAGTGTGTCACTCCAGTCTTGAAGGAGTTACACTGGCTCTCCTGTTAAAAAAACAAAATAAAGCAACAAAACAAAACAAAACAAAAACAAAAACAGGTTTTAAAACTGTTGTGATGGGCTGGAACGGAGAGATACCATTTGGAAACTGGTATTTATAGGAGTTACTACTGCTCCCTCCTATTTTAGAAGCCTGAGACCATCGCTAAAATTCATCTAATTGGCCATAACAAAACAAAGGTATTGAAAATAAGCCTAAGTATTGTGCATTATTTACTTTTCTGGTACCCTACGTCTGGAATACAAGCCAAACCTAATCCTGAAATGTTAAGTCAAAAGGAAAAACAGAAAAATTAATTTATTTTGTCTTAGTTTATTTTCTATAGCATATTTCAGGTTAACATGGTAGAAACTTAATGCAGCTGGTAAAGTGTTTAAAACTGAAACAGACTAAATAAAGATTACAAGAATAAATCAGAGCAGTCTCATCTCGCTTTTAAGTACCAATTTAAACTAAGTCTACTTATACCTACCTACCTCTTTTTCTACCCTTCCAACACCTAAATTTGTCGTCATGGTACAGACAAGAACCAACTTCATGATGCTAAAAATCTACCTAGATGTCTAAATGTGGAATAGAAGGTAAAATTTTTAATTTTGACTGTGGATATTTACCCTTGGTAAATGGAGTCATATTATTCTACTTTCATAATGTTAAAGAAACCACGCAGTCTAGTAAAATAACTGACTCACAGATACATGAAGAACCCTTAAAGATACTGACACTTTTAAGATATGTATCATTTTAGCTTTATAGAAAGACATTTTCCCTATACACGTTTAGGCTAAACTTACGGTTAGACTCGTCCAACCTCTGGATTTTTTGTGAAAGGGAGATACTACTAAATAAAAGAGCAGACATTACTAAATATAATGTCTAAAAGTCCTAAAACATTACAACCAGAAGAAACCACCATCAACTAACTACTAAGAAAAACAAAATCCAACCTAATCACCCAAGAATAGTTATTTGCTTTTATGCTATAAATGTGATCAACATCAACACTCTCTAGTTATTTAGGCTATATAATGTTGGTTCTCTTAAGACTGTAACTAGAAAATTTTAATTAAGGAAATTTAAAATAAAACCTTTCCAATTCTCATATAAATAGATACTAGAGGACTTTCTCTACTTTTCAAAATTATTTAAACACCCTAACACAATAACAGACAAAATAAAAAATTTTATAACTAACCCAAGATAACAAATGATCTAAAAAAGGATGTTGAGCCCTGGCCAGGTGGCCCAGTTGGTTGAAGCTTCATCCTGTGCACCAAAAAAACTGCAGGTTCAATGCCTGGGGCATGTACAGGAGGCAACTAATTGACCTTTCTCTCTCACATTGCTGTTTCTCTCTCTTTCTCAAATCATTAAATGCATCCTCAGATGAGGATTTAAAAAATGTTGAAAATTTCTAAAAAACTATCTCAATTTTAATTTACATAAAATACAAAAGCTAGCTACCATACAATATTTTTAGTATTATAAAAATTTTAAAAATAACTCCCAAATGGCTAGATATGTAAGTAAACAAGTAGAGTTTGAAAGACTGTCAATTAGAATTTACTACAAGCAAAATTAAATGGTAATTAAGATTTGTTTAAAAATCACTAAGAATATCAGAAGAATGTATATTTTAAAATAAAATGGAAAAGACTGCCTAACTCAAATTATTCTCAAGAACCTGCACACTTACTAGGAACTTGTATACAGATTATCTTTTTCTATTTAAAATAAGAAAACTGAAAATTAGTGAAATAACTTTAAAAATGCTCTTGAACCAAAGGAGCTTATTGTAATAATAAAATTAATATAGTTAATATGTAATATTTTTCCTGTAAAATAAGAACAGCTTATCACATTCAAAAGACTAAAGTTAGCAAAATGTAACAAATATTTGGATGCCTACTCTGTACCTGGTACAGTTGGTCCTCCATATCCATGGATTTTGTACCTCCAGATTCAAAAGACCACAGATAAAAAAGTCGGGGGGGAGGGGGCGGCGGAGATTCCAGTCCAGAAAGTCCCAAAAAGCAAAACTTGAATTTGCCACAAAGACAGCACTACACTGAATACACAGAATGAAGTGATGTGTAGGCATACCCTGATGTAGCCTATATGCAAATATAGGTTATATGCAAACACTAGGCCATTTTATATAAAGGACTTGAGCATCCTTGGATTTTGGTATCCAAGGATGAAGTTCTTGGAACCGATCCCCTGCAGATACCAAGGGACAACTGTACTAGATGCTGAGAACAAAAACCAAAGTAACTCATGGTCCTTGGCCTGAAGGAGCTCATACTGCACTACAGAGATATATAATTAGATATTTATAATAAACTTTAGAAGATCAGTAACATAATGTGACTAAGGAAATATAGAGGGATAGAAAAAGGGGTCAATTACCCCAGCTTAGGGAGTTTTCTTGAAACAATGTATGATTTATTCAGGCGCATACAGACACTTCTGTAACCAGTATCTGAAGGTATTATAAAGTTTACCAAACTTTCTGAGATTCAGATTCAGAAAATATGTTCCAAACACCTATATCAGGGTCAGAGAGAAGTAACTACCCAGCTGTAGCTGACTTCCCTGTGGGAATGAGAGCCGTATGTTGTCAATTGTGTGATGGCAGTCAGCCTAGATTTTGACTTGTAATCTCCCAATTTTTAACTACTGACTCAATTTTAAAAACTAACAAACCCTATTTTAGCCAAACTATGGTTTGTGGTCTGAGTTCATACCTCTAGTATATACTTTAGATCAAATATTTCCATGTTTAAGTTCTCCCAGCTAATTGAAATGTTTTGACTGTCCTCTTCAAGGAGTCTTAAAGAAGTGAAATAATGGTACAATTCATTTAGGTACATAATGAATTGGAAATCCAGGTGAAAATAAATCCATCCTTCAATAACCACTAATGTTATTCTATTCATCTCCAGGGAAAATGGAGGCAGTGGATAACAAAAAGGAAATAAAGAAACCTTTATGCAATCACTTAATTTGGTTCCCTACCACAATGCCCTAACAGCTGTAATTATCTGAATTTGATTCCTTCGTGTGACTGTCAAACCAAATAAATGTTCCCAAACATTGAACAAATAGCAGTTACCTTATAGTCTGCCAAGGAACAGTTATTAGAGTTCCATCACCCAGCAGGTTTTATACATAAGGTTTAACTAAAATCTTTGCTACACAGCTTGATTTCATTACCATTTGTCCTTTTCTCGATGGCCATCATCCCCTTGATAAAGCAAACATTCAGGGAACATGTAAGCACAAAAAAGATAATCAAAGGTAGCTATTACATTAGGACTATTTTGAAAACAAGTTTATCTCTTGAAAACAGCCCATGGTATTTTAAAAATCATTCATTTAGTAATTTTACTGATAGAACAAATTAGCGTGTTACATGCCAATGAATCTGCTCCAACTCCTGGCAACTCTATGAACAAGTGATGTCTACAATGCCCAAAACTCAACAGCCCTGCTCAGCTCTGTAGACTCCTGCCTATGGTTTCTTTTATGGAGTCAATCTATCTCATGTTTGGTCTTCCTCTTCCTGCTGCCTTCTATTTTTCCCAGCATTATTGTCTTTTCCAAAGAACTCTGCCTTCTCATAATACGCACAAAGTAGGACAGTTTCAGCTTTGTCAATTTTTGCCTCCAGCAACCCACTTGTCCATCTTTCTGGCAGCCCAGGTTAGCCATAGAGCTCTTCTCCAACAACATATTTCAAATGAATCACTTTTTTCCTCACACTAACTTCTGCCTCCATACGTTATACAGGAATACCTCAGAGGTACTGCGGATTTGGTTTGGTTTCAGATCACTGCAATAAAGCAAGCATCACGATAAAGAGAATCATAATCTTTTTATTGTGAAAGGTCTTGTCTTTAATTTGTAAAAATGTCAACTGATCTGTGGAGCACAATAAAGTAAAGCACAATAAAACAAGGTATGTCTATAACGGAATAGGATCCTAGCTTTGGTCTGTAATGACATCTTTGCTCTTGATGCACTTTCCTTATCTTCCATTGATGCCCTTCTAAGCCTCAGTTTTCTCTTGATTTCCTTGCTACAGTCTCCATTTGAATTGATGACTGAACCAAGGTAAGCAAAATCTTTAACAATTTAAATGTTTTCATTTTCCATGTTAAAGCTGTGTATTTCTTCTGTAATCATGATTTTTCCATGACATTCATAAAAAGTATCTTACACTTGGATGCTTTTATGACTGGCAATGAAAAGTAGAGATCATAAACACAGGTAATTCTTTCACTCACCATGAAATGGAGGAGACAGAGTTGGGTTTTATTAAGTAATCTTTTAAATTTCCTAATGTTCTAGGAAGAAACCACATATTATTGCAATTCAGAGACATAAATTTAGAATTAGTGAAAACTGTTAACTGCAATACAGAAATGGCACAAGAGGAATCAAAGCTTGGGAACTAAGTATAGACTTAACATATATAAAATGGGGCTGCCTTAAAGTTATATATGAAATATATATCCAAAAATAATAGTCTTGAGGGTATTTATCTTAATTAATACAAAGAACTTTTATCTCCAATATAACACATTGGAATATCATTCATTTATAAATTCTTACCTAACATAGAGAGACTACCTCAAAAGCATGCTTGGCTGCAGAAATAGTACCTCACTCTCCTGAGGGGAGTAGTGTAAGAAATACTTGTGTTAAGAAAAAACAGTAAGAATAGCCAAAATAAAGACTATCTCAAATGGAAATGAAAAGACTAAGAGACCTTTGAATTTAAATGCCTTTAAAAAAAATTACTTTGTTGGCATTTTGTCAGCTTTCTCCATCTGATTTTTAATTTTATTTTATTAATATTTTAAAAATCATACACAAAAGTAGACAGAGTATTAAATGAGCTGCTTTAAACCCATCACCCAAGCTTTAACAATTATCATTATTTTGGATTCTTGTTTCATCTATCCTCCCTAATTTATCCTCCCCCAATTTAATAACGTTTATCACATCAAGATATTTTTAAACTATCATCTTTCAGAAAATATTTAAATAGCGCAAGTGTACACAAGTATCACATACATGCACATAAAGAATTTTATGTATCAAGTAGTTCAAGTGACACTTTGTTGCTTAAATAGCCTTCCCATTTAGAGGCCAATGCAATACTAGAACAGTCTTTTATAAGCAAGAAGTTATAATAAAAGACTTCCAAATTAAGGATTGCTCAGAAATATTTTAAATATACTCAGGCTGTCAATTTTATAGTCTTGATGAGAAAATCAATTCTACCAAAGGCACTGATCTTTTGGAACGACAGTACTGGCTTAGTGTTATCATGTATGAATACTTGCAGGAAATCAAAATAACACATAAGGTGGGAGCCAAAGAAAATATAACAGTGCAAACATGAGAGAAAATTTCTAAACTGGGGGTGAGGGGAGAATGCCATGAAAAATAGCCTACTTTTTAAAAAATAGCCTAGTTCAGTTAAGGAAACATTAATAAAGATTTCTTTTTTTACCTTAGGATCACTACATTTATTCCAAAATAAATTATCTTTCTAAAAGACACACTACCTCAAAAATATGAGAAACGAAAAAAATTGTGAAATAAAAAAAATAAAACTATGTTATACAAGCTATAACATAAAATAATGCCTTTTATTTTCCCTTCCCCTCCCCAAGTAATGCCTTTTAAAAACAAACATAACTGAACTTATCCAAATGAGCCTTCTCCAATTCAAAATAAATACTTCCTGAGGCAATATATACTTATTCCAATAATGGAATGATTACTCAAAACATATTCGAGATTCTTCTTTCAAAATTACTTTCAGAGTAAATGTGCAAATCATATACTTGATAAAGATTAATATCCAGAATATTGATAGGGCTCCTACAACACAACAAACCAAAAAACCCAATTGAAAAATGAACAAAGGACCCTGGCTGGTGTGGGTCAGTCGGTTGAACTTTGTTACATAACCGAAAGGTTGTGGGTTCGATCTCTGGTCAGGGCACATACCTAGATTGCAGATCCGATCCCTGGTCCTAGTGCATGTAGTCCTGGTCCACATGCGGACGGGGGGCAACCAACTGATGCTTCTTTCTCGCATCGATGTTTCTCTCTCTCCCTTCCTCCCTCTTTAAGCAATGAAAAAA
Organism: Pteronotus mesoamericanus; assembly: GCF_021234165.1. Lineage (NCBI taxonomy): Eukaryota > Metazoa > Chordata > Mammalia > Chiroptera > Mormoopidae > Pteronotus > Pteronotus mesoamericanus. Next base: position 6,429,424 of record NW_026555229.1, read on the forward strand.
TATCCTCAGGTGAGGATTTAAAAAAAAAAAAGAACCAAGGACTTAAACAGACCTTTGTCCAAATTATATATACAAATAGCTAGTAAGCACATGAAAGATGCTCAACATCAATTTATTAAACATTAGGGAAATGTAAATCAAAAGCACAATGATATACCACCCCATACTCATTAGGATGTCTACTATCAAAACAACAAAAAACTGAAAATAAGCATTGTCAAGATGTGGAGAAGTAGGAACCCTTATGTATTTGCTAGTAGGAATATAAAATGGTGAAGTCACTTTGGAAAACAGTTAGACAGTTCCTCAAAAAGCTAAATACCATATGATCCAGCAATTGCATTCCTGGGTATATACCCAGAAGAGCTGAAAGCTGGGACTCAGACACTTGTGTACCAATGTCATAGCAGCAGTATTCACAATAGCCAAAGAAGGAAGTAGCCCAAGTGTCCACTGATAGCAGATGGAAAACAAAATGTGGTATGTACATACAGTAAAATATTATTCAGCCTTAAAAAGGAATGAAATTCTGATGCCTCTCACATGGACAGAACCTGAAAACAGTATGTTAGGAGATATAAGCCAGGCACAAAAGGACAACTGTTATATGATTCCAACTAATTAAATATGTAAAATAAGCAAATTCAGAGACAGAAAGTAAATTAGAGGTTACTAGAGGCTGAGAAGAAGCGGGATGGGAAGTTATTGCTTAATGGGTACAGAGTTTCTGTTTGGATAATGAAAAGTTCTATAATGGATAATGGTGAGGGTTGCATAAGACTGTGGATGTACTTCATGTCATTCAATTATACACTTAAAATAGTTCAAATAATAAATTTTATGTGCTCTTTTTATCGTAATTTTTTAAAAAGATGAAAAGGGATGTTCTATCTTGTTTGAGATGTCTTCAATGATAGGACATCAACACTGTATAATATTCCTTACTTTAGACTGTTTTTCCTCACCCCTTTATATGACTCCAATGCCAGTAAGTTTGATGAGGATATATAATAGCTGACATTTCGAAACATGATCTGAGTGCCCTGGCCTATTGCCCAAGAAAATTACACCATGAAAAAAATGTTCATTTATATGTCCAATGAGTGCATCAATTCCAGTAACAATAGAACAAAATTGGAGTAATCTATAATAGTTTCAAGACCCCCAGTGGATGCCTGAAACCATGGACAATACTAAACCCTCTAAGTACTACTTTTTTTTCCCTATACATACCCATGATAAACTTAATATATAAAATAGGCACTTTAAAAGATTTATAGCAATAATAAAACAGAACAATTATTATATAATATACTGTAATAAAAGTTATGTACATATGGGCTTGCTCTAAATATCTTATTGTATTGTACTCATTCTTCTTGTGATGATGTGAGATAAAATTAGCCATTTATTAGATGTAGTAGGTTTTTGGTGGAGTCTTTAGGGTTTTCCAAGTACAATATTATGTCATCTGTGAATAATGACAGTTTTACCTCCTCCTTTTCAATTTGGGTGCCTTTTTTTCCCGCTTCTTGTCTGATCACTGTGGCTAGTGTATTGAACAACAGAGATGAGAGCGGACATCCCTGTCTTTTTCCTGATCTTAAGGAAAATGCTTTTAATTTTTGCCCACTGAGTAAATGTTAGCTGTAGGTTTGTCATATATGGCCTTTATGATGTTGATGTATGATCCCTGTATTCGAACTTGCTGAGAGTTTTTATCATAAATTGGTGAATTTTATCAAATGCTTTTTCTGCATCCGTTGATATGATCGTGTGATTTTTATCCTTCATTTTGTTTATGTGACGTATCACATTTATTGATTTGCAAATACTGTACCAACCTTGCATCTCTGGAAAAAATCCCACTTGATCATGGTGTATGATCTTTTTAAAATATTGCTGAATCCAGTTTGCTAATATTTTGTTGAGGATTTTATCATCTATATCCATCAGAGATATTGGCCTAATTTTCTTTCTTTGTAGTGTTTATATCTGGTTTTGGAATTAGGATGCTGGCCTCATAAAAAGAACCTAGAGATCTTCCCTTCTTTTGAATTTTTCTGGAATAGTTTGACAAGGATACATATTGTTTCTTCTTTGAATGTTTGGTAAAATTCACTTGTGAAGCCATCTGGTCCATGTTGTTTTTTTTTAAAAGGGAGTTTTCTTTCTTTCTTTCTTTCTTTCTTTTTTTAAATTACTGCTTCAATGTCATTAGTTGTAATTGGTCTATTCAGGTTTTCTGATTCTTCCAGATTCAGTTTTAGCAGACTGTATGTTTCTAGGAATTTGTCCATTTTGCTCAGGCTGTCCAATTTGTTGGCATATAGTTGTTTATAGTATTTTCTTACAATCCTTTGTATTTCTGTGATGTCTGTCGTTACCTCACTTCTTTCATTCGTGATTTCATTTATTTGGGTCCTCTCTTTTTTTCTTGATGGATCTGGTTAAAGGTTCATCAATACTGTTTATCTTTTCAAAGAACCAGCTCTTCATTTCATTTGTCTTTAGTTTGTTTTTTTTTTGTTTGTTTTTTTTTTTAGTTTCTATGTTGTTTATTTCCACTCTGATCTTTACTGTGTCCTTACTTCTACTTGCTCTGGGCTTTGTTGTTCTTTTTCTAGTTCTCTTAGGTACAAGGTTAGATTGTTTATTTGAGAAGTTTCTTGCTTCTTGTGGTAGGCCTACATGTAATGTTATATACTTCTCTCTCAAGATTACTTTCACTGTGTTCCACAGATTTTGAGTTGTCATGTATTCATTTTCACTTGTTTCCAGGTAATTTTTAATTTCTTCCTGATCTCATTGCTAATCCATTTGTTGCTTAATAACACGCTATTTTGCCTCCATGTGTTTGAATGTTTTTTAGTTTGTTATAGTTGATTTCCAGTGTCATACCATTGTGGTCAGAGAAGATGCTGGATATTTCAATCTTGTGAATTTGTTAAGACTTATTTTGTATCCTAACATGTGGTCTATCTTTAATATTCCATGTGGACTTATGAAGAATCTATATTGTGCTTATCAATGAAATCAATCTGATTCAGTATGTCATTTAAGGTCACTGATGCTTTTTGTCTGGAACACCTACCCACTGATGACAGCAGGGTGTTAAAATCCCCTACTATGACTGTATTGCTGTCAATCTCTTCTTTAACATCCACCAAGATTTTCTTTAAATGCTTAGGTTCTCCTATGTTGGGTGCATATATGTTTACAAGGATTACTATATCCTCTTGTTGGATGGATCCAGTTAGAATTAAGTAGCGACCTTCTTTGTCTCTTCTTATGGCTTTTGTTTTGAAGTCTATTTTGTGAGATATAACTATTGCTACCCAAGATGTTTTTTGTTTCCATTTGCACAGAATATTTTTTTTCCATCCCTTCACCTTCAGTCTGTGTGTAACTTTTGTTCTGAAGTAGGTCTTTTGTAGACAGGATATGTAAGGGTGATGTTTTCTTATCCATTCACCTACCCTGTCTTTTGATTGGAGCATTTAATCCATTTACATTTAAGGTTATTGCTGATAGGTACTTATTTGCCATTTCACTCTTTACATTATGTTCTTCTCTCTTTATTTCTTCTTCTTAAAGTAGGCCCTTGAACATTTCTTACAATACTGATTTGGTGGTAATGAATTCCCTTAGCCTCCCCACACTCCCCCCCCCCTTTTTTTTTTTTGTCTAGGAAGCTCTTTATTTCACCTTCAATTTTAAAGGATAGCCTTGCTGAATAGAGTAGTCTTGGCTGCAGGCCCTGGCTTTTCATCACTGTGAATATTTCATGCCAATCCCCTCTGGACTAAAATGTTCCTGTTGAGAAATCAGCTGACAGCCTATGGGAACTCCCTTATAGGGAACTGTCTCTCTCATTGCCTTTACGCTTCTCTGTCTTTAATCTTTGCCATTTTAATTATGATGTATCTTGGGGAGGGACTCTCCATGTTTCCTGAATTTGTGTGACCATTTCCTTCACCAGGTTAGATTAGTTTTCAGTAATTTTTTCTTCAAACAGGTTCTCTATCCCTTGCTCACTCTCTTCTCCCTCTGGTATCCCTATGATGCTGATATTGTTCCACTTGATGTTGTTCCAGAGGGCCGCAGACTTGCCTCATTTTGTAAAATTCTCTTTACCTTTTGATATTCTGTTTGGGTGCTTACTGTTATCTTGTTCTACTAAATTGCTGACTGGATCCTCTGCTTCATCTAACTTGCTGTTGATTCCTTACTATCTCTTTAAGTTCTCAATGAGATCATCCATTCTTCCCCTAAAATCCTTGAGCATCCTTATAACCACTGTTTGAAAGACTGCATCTGGTATTTTGGTTGCTTCCACTTAATCTCTCTTTCTGGGTATTTCTCTTGTTCTTTCATTTTAGGCATATTTCTATCCATTTTGTCTCTGTGTATTAGGTAGATCTGTTATGACTCCAAAACCTGTTGTGATGGCTTTATGATGAATGTGTCTCGTTGGGATCAGTGTACAATCTTCCCTATCACCTGAGTTCCATGCTCCAGGAATAGTTCCTGTAGGTTATGGGCACCTCCGTGTTGTAGTTGAGTCTTGATTACTCTTGGCCCTTCCATGGGTGGAGTTAACCCTTCAGACTGGCTGACTATAAGGGTAAACCTTGATCACCACATATGAGCTGCTGTGTAGGCATTGTTCCCTCAGGCGAATTGTTACCAGCAGGATCTGCTGCCTGCCACAATCCCACTTCGGGTGTGCCGCTTGTGTGGCTAGTTGGGTCACACTCTGGTATGGTCTGAAGTCCACCACTGGCTGTGCTGGTTCAGAGTTCACCTGGGCAACGTTCAAGCACAGGTCAGTGTAAGATGGTCTGACACTGGGCTACTTGTACCAGCCTTGGACTACCTGTCTATAGCTACTACGCTGTTTCCTGTTTGTGGTTGCATTTACTTGGCCTGGGTGTGTGTGGGGGGACCCAATCTGCGTATCAGAGCTGGGAGTAGATCTGTAAAAGGAACAGGGCTCCCTGAAATCTGCCTCCACATTTCACCTGAGGTTGCCTAGTTTTCCCCCAGAGCCTTCCAAAAAAAGACTAGAATGGGCCCAGGCTGGGCACAAACCACAGCCCCTTTTACACAGGCTGTGAACTCACTAGGGCACGGCAACCACAGTCAAGAGAATAGGGCTAGTGGGCCCCGTACTTGGTGATCACACAGTCAAGCACTCGATGAGGGGAAAGTGGCCCCTACTTCAGAGCCAAAGCACTCAGTCTCTGCAAAAGTCTCCAATTCTAGTTTCCCCTGAAGGGGCTTGCTGCAGGTTCAGGATGTGTGCAGCCAGCTGTCCCTTCTGTCCCAGGCTCTCAAGGACAGATCAAAAGAGTCTCCCACTGGGGGTGATGCCAGTCCAGCCCCAAGAAGTGGGCCAAGTACTTCATCCCAGTTCCAGACAATAGCTTCTGAGGGTATTACCCTCTGAATGCCCCCACTCTGAGCCTCTCTCTCATCCCGCTCAGGAACTGAGACAAGTGGGGCGGGGTATCCAGGACTTGCAGGGCTGATCCAAAAAGTCTCCCATTGAGTGTGGTCCCCACAGCCTGCAGGATGTAAGTGGGCACTTCTTCCCCTTCTCGAGCATGGGATGAGTTCACTGTGGAGATAGAAGTGATCTTCCCCCCACCTCGATGTAAGCACACACCCCAACTCCCTACCCATCTGGTTCCTAGGCAAAAGCCTCCCCTGGAGACACTGTCGAAAGTCCCAGCTCTGCATGGCACTCTGGTCACCTGCTCGACCGCTCAGCAGGACAGGGCTGGCCAAGTGATTCAACAGGTGTGGGAAGGGTGCCAGCTGTGTGCTGAAGGTGGATGACATTGGCCCTCTTTCCAAAGCCGTACAGTTTAGTCACTCTCTAGGTCTCCACCAAGAGCCTTCTCAGAAAAAGAGGGCCCCAACGGTCATTGCTGGCTGCAGCCAGCAAACCCCTCTGCAGGACCCGAGTATATTAGAGTGGTCTCACCAGGAAGTCAGAGACTGGGCAGTGTACTTCCCAGGCTGGTTCCGGAAAAACAGGAGGGCTTGTCCCTGAGAAGATGGTGTCTGGGTATCCCAAGCATACTGATTCCCCATTCATTTTCATAGATGCTATGCGGGCTCCTCTTCCCATCTCTGTTGTTCTGGGGTTAGGATCCCTGTATGGGGCTGAGACCTCATGCTCCAGGGGGAAGGGAGTTTTGTAGCCACCATATTCCTCTGGTCACTGCCACACCTGGGTCTCTGCCCTTCTTATCAGTCTCTGTGTGCCTTCTTCTGTAAATACTTGGTTATATTATTTCAGTTCAGCTAGACTTCAGTTGATTATTCAAGGTGATTGCTCTATAAATTTAGCTGTGATTCCGGTTTGGGGCCAGAATGTTAGGGTAGCTTCCATGTATTCTGTAGCCACCTTGGAATCTACCAAAGTTTTTTTAATTGAAAACAACTCCCCACAATTTTAGAATTCTAACAACACTTAAAGTAGAGTAATTACACAGTACTCTTGAGTTTTCATCCCTTTCAGATTATTTCTAAAAATTAAGCAAAAGAAAAATTGTGTGAAACCATATTTAAGAATTATATTCAAATTCAAGAGAAAGATGCATTTTACCCTAGGGAAGATTCCCTTTTTGGAAAAAGAAAAAGATTATTTTTAAATGAGCTTTTTTTCTTTTATTGATTACTCATCTTTTATTAATTGATAATTCCAGTTCTTCTGGTAAGTGGGAGTGGCATGAGAAATTGAAACCAACCTATGCTTAAATTCTAACTACAAGTCTAAAGTCCATTGCTAGCTATATACAAGTCATTTTACTTCTTGACTTGGTGGCCTTATTTATAACATGGAGCAAGTAATCCATACCTTAATGGGCTATAGTGACGATTAAAAGGTACACTGTATATAAAGTACTGAAACATTTCTTAGTACATAATAGTACATGCTTAGTAAGTGTTTGTTCTCTTCCTCCTGAAATGGTAACAGAAATAAATAAGTAATTGCTTATCCACATGGCTCAGGACCTAAATGTGTTGGAGCTGGCAAAGGTTGGAATGTACCTCTTCTTAGATCGTTGAGCCCAAGAGGAAAAAAAAACAGTATGTAGACATCTCAAGTGAAAAAAGAAAAATCAAGATGATTTCCTAAAGGATAAAAATAATAGTGCACTTTCATAATCCTAAACCAATAGTAACTCTGTATTTGTGAAGAGCATTAAGTAAATATCAACGAACGTCCTCCCCCCACCCCCGCCCCCTAGAACTGTTGCCCTACTCTTGCTTGGGGTAAACACTTCTGAAAATTTAAAAATTCTACATCGCCATAGAACTTACTGCATTACTGCATTACTGCATGTTTAAGTCTTTCATGGAAACACAAAGGTCAACTACTTCTTTACACTGAAAAGAGTTCTTGAGTGTTTCAAAAAAAACAAAAAACAATTCCCCATGCACTTATTAGAAGGATATCAGTGATACCTTTATCATAAAGGAAAAATTTTTCATTTAAATAATGACCTTTTCTTAGAAATCTATTCCTTCAGAATGATCCTGCTAAGAACTAACCCTTCGCTGGAAACACTGCTTAATTTCTATGGAAACATAATCATATGCCAAATACCTTCCCATTAAAAAGCTACTCAGATAATAACTTTTAACTTTCTATTGATTCATGAAAGTTTGCAGTACTTAAAAACAAATGATTATTCACTCCACTGCCATCTTTCTAGCTAGCATTCCAGGTTTTTCTACAATAAACAGGAGTGTGAATGAGTTTAATATTGCTATTATTCTCCTTATTCCTTAGATTTTTCCTTACAGTTCAAGTTCAGTATATTAATACTTTGATATCACCAGTCAGAGCAAGACAACTTTCACTGCATTATCATTTTATATACACTATTTCATTTAAACCTTATAGCAGTACTTTATGACCCCCCTTTTTGGATTAAATAAAGAAACTAAGACTGAGATGCTGGTGGGCCAAGAGCCAGCATATCCTCATACTGGGAGGAAAGGGCCCAACATTCCTCACTGTTCTCATTTGCCTGCCTATCTCTGTAAACCATGTATGTTAAACGTTAACTATCCTGCACCCGCCAATGTAAAGTAAGTATCTATTTTATTTTTTTATCAAATCCTAGATATCTCCCGCTTTACTTTTTCCCCACCTCCTTAATATGACACCAATGGATTTCATGAACCTCCCTTACCTCTTCCTCCTTTGATTCTAATGTTTAAAATAATCTGCAAAACTGCCATTTCCTGGAGCATTTTCTCAAACCTCTGAGATTTTGCTTCTGGGTCTGGCCCTCAACCCTGGCTCAAATAAACTTTTTTAACCTTTCTTTACGTTTGGAATTTCTTTTGTTGACACTAATAAACATGTGCAAAGAATGTTGCGAAGTAATCTGGGGTAAGAGAGGAATTATAAATAGGCCTTTTTTAAAAAAGCACTTAAAAAATACTTTTAAAATACTTTTAATTATAAAAAGTACTTCTATAAAACACAGTGCACCGGTTGGTCAGGGGCAAAGCTCCTATACAATACTCAGTATTACCTAGATTCTGGACATTGACTTTCATAAATAAACTCAGCTATATTTAGTAGACAAACTAGTTAAGGCATAATCAATGCACCTGATCTCATTAGAAAAATAAAGTGTTAATCTACAGTATTACAGAGATAAGGAGCTAAATACCAGTACTGGCATTACTCCTCTAGGCAGATTTCAGGATTAAAAGTGATTTAGGTTCAGGAAAAATTAATTATGTTAATAGACAAGGTTTTTAAATATTATTTAAAAATGTCAATCTTACATAGAAATCTGCTAAATAAACTATGCGTAGCTCACTTTAATTACAAAGATAGCTGATGATAAAGGTATTGTTTCTGAAAAACTGTTTAAAGTACTCAGTGGCATTCAGATGAGATGAAATAATGAGGTTCCTATCAGAATGGATTTTGTTACTTAACACTGTAACTAAAAATCATAAAAATTAAAAAAAGAAAACAAGTAAGGCCATCAATTTCTTTTACCAAACTAAAACAAAGAATTCCCCTTCCCAACTTCATTCTACCAGAGGTCTATATAGTTTACTTTTGAAAAATTACAACTCCAGTATTATTAAATATACAGCTTAAAATTCTTAAGAGTCCATGTATGTATGCTGGCCTCACCTTCTTATTTATTAGTGACAAATCAAAGCTTTAAATGATTACTCGCCACTAATTCTATCAACCCCAATATTTGACATAGAGAGCAATATTCTCAAAAATATTGAGATCATCCAAAGCAAATTTTCTTACATATTGATATGAACTATTTTAAAAAATGAGTAATGAAAACCAAATCAAATCATAACACACACATGCGCGCACGCGCCTGTCCACCCCCCAGGAGGTGTTCTTTGGCCATTTTCTAGAATACCAAAAACAGAACTGTTTCCTTATGAAAACAGCTTACATCTCCAAAGTTAGATCCCACCCCCCACACCTTCCTTTAAAGTCATATAATTTCTCACATGTGAAAACAAGGAAAGAAAACTTTGAGAAGCCCTATGTAGGTGTTTTCTCAAAACAAAGTTAGGCAGTTTTCAGTATTATAAGGTAAGCCCTTAAGCCCATAACCACCCTCCCTCAATAAATGTTCAATTCAAAACATGACTGCCATTTGAGATGTGATGTCCTAACCACACACGAGATGCATCAGTACTAGGTTCACTGTCAATTTCACTACAGTGTCACTCTGAAAACTATATCTATCTATGGCAACTCTGTATCACTTAAAATTCTGTATGCCAGAATAGCCAATTCATTTCATTTCAGATAAATTAACATGTATTGGTTATTTCTTCTCCTAATAAAAGAAATCCTATGCTTATGGGATGTCTTCTCTGTGTTAGGAATAACAGTATACAAGGAAGGTAGCTATTTATTGTTAACAGCCACTACTTATAAAGCATATAATATATAGCGAGCTAATATTGAAAAAAAATTAAGAAATCATTTCTTCTCTGAATCCCCAAATTCTAAAGTAAAAATATACAAGGGGAAAAAAAATATGAAAGGAGTGGATTGTGCCACATTTCATCCTGCTCAGAAAACTGGCATTTTCTTTTCTTTAAAAAAAAAAATCCTCATCATGGACATATTAATTGATTTTAGAGAGAAAGGAGGGGAGGGAGGGAGATAAACATCAAAGTGAGAGTGAAACATCATCAATCATTTGCTTCTCACATGCACCCCAACTGGGGATGAAACCCGCAGTGTAGGTATGTACCCTGACTGGGAATCAAACCGACAACCTTTCGGTGTACGGGACAACGCTCCAACCAACTTAGCCACCCAGCCAGGGTGAAAATTGGTGTTTTCCATAAACACTTGAAACAAGAAAGACAGTAGGTTAACAACATTAGAAATAATATTAATGGTGCTAACAGAACACAGAAGCAAACCAATCATAAACTTAAAAATTGTAATAAAACAAAAATGGTTACTGCCTAGGTCCTAATAGAAAATATAAACCAAATAAAAGATAATTGGGCTAGGAGTATTTGGATACTACTTTATTATATTCATTTTATAAGTAACTCCTTTTTTGTAATCAATAATTATCATGAAAACAGGTTGTAACTTCACACTTACTTTAAATTTATATCTCCCTCATTCTCATGCATTTGCTGAAATAAAAGGTTCTTTGGTAGGGGGAATTAATAAAATTGATAAATTTCTAGCTAGACTAATAAAGGAAATTTTTTTTAAAGACACAAAGTATCCTATCAGGAATGAGAAAGAGAACATTACTACAGATCTTATAATAAAAGATTGTTATGATCAACTTTATGCCAATAAATTTAAAATTTAGATGAAATGAATATAAATTGTCAAAACAGATACAAGAAAAAGAAGAAACTCTGGCTAGCCATAGATCTGTGTTTAAAAGTTGAATGTATAAATTTAACACCTTCCCACATAAATAACTCATGGCTTAGGTGGCTTCACTAGTTAATTCTATCAAATATGTAATTCACCCTTTAACAGACTCAAAAAGATCATCAACAGAGGGAGAAAAGCATTTGATGAAATTAAGCACTTACTCATGTTAAAAATAAACTACTAAAAAACTAAGATTAAAAGGGAACTGCCTCAATCTGATAAAAAGCATCCACAAAAACCCTACAACAGCATACTTAATAGTGGAAAAGCTGAACATTCCCTCTTTAGGATCAAGAACATGGCAAAAAAGTCATTCTCAACAACTGTCTTCATTCAACATGGTACTAAGATTTAATCAGTACAGTATGCCAAAAATTTGTTTTAATAAACTAAGATATAAAGATATATAGATTGGAAAGGAAAAAGTAAATAATTTGCAGATGACCAGGATAAATAAAGAACTACAATTCAACAATAAAAATAAAAACAACCCAAATAAAAAATGGACACTTGAACAGGCACTTCACAAAAGAAATATAATTGCTAATAAGCATATGGAGATTACAATGCCACTAGTCATCAGGGAAATACGAAGTAAAAATCACAATGAGGTAACACTGTACATTCACGAGAATGGGTAAATTCAAAATTCTGATAATATCAAGTGTTAGTGAAGAGTGGAGCAACTAGAATTTTCATGCTTGCTGATTAAGAATTTAAAATGTTACTACTTTGAAAAATCATTTGTCAAGTTTCCTATAAGGTAAACATATAATTTAGCAATTTTTTTTTTTAAAAAAGATTTTATTTTTAATGTGCAAGAGAAACATCAATTGCCTCTCGCATGCCCCCAACTGGGGACCTAGCCTGCAACCCAGGGATGTATGTGCCCTGACTGGGAATGGAACTGGTCAACTGGCAACCTTTCAGTTTGCAGGCCAGCATTCAACCCACTGAGCCACACCAGCCAGGGCTATAACCTAGCAATTTCACTCCTCTGGGTTTACCCAGAAGAAGAAAAATAAACATCCACAAAAAGACCCATATACCAACAGCTCAATTTGTAATAGCCCCAAACTGGAAACAACCTAAATGTCCATCAACAGATAAACGAATTGTGGTATACTCAAACAATTTGGCTCCCTGGCCAAAAAACAAAAAACAAAAAGGAAAATTTAAAGAGAAAGAGGGCAATTTCATAATATTGACAGGTTAATATTACTAGTAATATGACCTATCAAAATTACGCACCCTGGTATGGCTCTTTAGAAGGGCACATAATTTCTGTGGTATTCTTCCCAACCATGCACAACAAACACTTCAGTCTATTTCTTAATTTTTATAATTGTACTATGATCAAACAAGATATTACCATTAGGGTAAAGGCAAACTCTATTATTTTTACAACTCTTCGGTAGACCTAAAAATTATTTCAAAATAAAAAGTTTTAAAATGTTAGAGGTTAAAAAAAAAACAAAACAAAACCCTACTTCTGACAGACACAACAAGAAGAATGAATCACTAAAACATTGTGCTAGACAAAAGAAGCCAGAAATAAGAGTATATAGTATATGATTCCATTAATATGAAATTCTGGAAAAAGCAAAATTAATTTATAGTAACAAAAGCCCTGGGGCAAAGGGGACAGGAGAGAGAACTGACCTCAAAGAGGCAATGAGGGCACTTTTTTGAGTGATGGGAACATACCTTGATTGTGGTGGTGACAACAGAGGTACATACATTTTGTCAAACTCATTATTTATATGTTCAAAATTCATGTGTTTCACTGCATGTAACTTATTCCTCAAAAATGTTTATTAAAATTTTATAAATAATTCATATTTAAAAGTATATCATTGAAAAATTAGTGTATACTGGGTAAAGTACCATGACTGATTCTTAAACTGATATAATAAAATTTATGCACCCAAACCATTCATTCAATAAATATTTACTGGGCACCTACTATATGCCAGGCTTTAGGTAGCACATAGACTATAAATGTGAAAAAGAAAGGCTTTGTCCTTATATGCAAGTAAACAAGCTGCATATGACATAAATTGCACTGAGGAATAATGTACCCAAGATTGTACAGAGAAGACTATGTCTCAGAGAATGCTTCAGAGAGGAAACAGACCCTTGCAAAGAATTTACCCTGTGAGTCCATTACATTTATTCCAGGGATATGAATCCCAATTACTCCAAAGTGCTAAAAAACAAACAAGCAAACAACCACCACCACCATCACCACTTATTTTAGTCTTGTCTTCGTGGCATGTTTTTATGATGTAAAGTCCTTAGCAGCATTTCAAAGATATAATTTGTTTTTTAAATAGCCAAGTTATTCACAGACAAATTCAATGAATAACAGTCTAGAAAACAGGTGAGTGTATAGTCAATATATTTGTCTTTTATGTGCTGGATGAAGTAGAAGCAATACCAAAGGAAGAGTAACAATGTTTTTTACCCAACATGGACTTGCTGGAATAATACATAGTCTCCCTCAAGATGACTATTTCAAACTGCTTTGTCCTGGTTTGTTTATTTGTTTGGTGGGGCGGGGTGAGCTTATTACTTTGGAATTATACCTCACTATAAATTGTCACTATTCAAATGATAATTTAAACTTATTATATATACATGTGCTTAGGTTTGAATCTTATTCCAACTATATCACAGTTAAGTCCTTGAACAAAGGCCTTAATGTCTTTATTAAGTGTCTTCTGTAAAATGGAGATGATAATAGTATCTTCCTCATAGGGTTTTTATAAGTATTAAATATCCAATGAAATAATCCATGCATTAAATGAAATAATCTGTGTAAAACACTTATAACAGAGTGTGGCTTATAATATGCACTTGATAATGTTAATAATCACTCCTATATATAAGTAAAGCCTATTACAGTCTACTAAGAGTAATCATTAAAATATGAAGTGGGGTACAAAAAACAAAAAAAAAAGCAAATGAAAACAAATCATGAGCTATTTTTCAAGTTTAGAGACTATGATTCAGTGACTTTTTCATTAAATAAGAGAATTCTTTTTTTTTCATTATTCTGTGAGAATATATATAGTTATCTTAATGCTCATTAATAAAATGTGTTGGGCACATTACAGGTTTTCAATAAATACTTATTGAACTATTTCAATAAGAATATCTTAATAACCAAAGTGGGGAAAGTCTGTCACTTTTTGACCCCATTAACCTTCTGGTTACAGGACAACATTCCAACCAACTGAACTATACCAGCCAGGGCTCAGTGTATATTTTTAATACATAACTTGTTTGGCAAATATTATGGCCACATCTGTGACAACTACCTATAAACTGTAAATATTTTGTACATTAATATTATTTATATTTGTACCCTAAATTGAACAACAAATTGAGGTTTCAGACAGAAGTCAGTTTTCTAACTTTGTTATATAAGAGTTATTACCTTAAGTACATTTATATAATGTAAAGGTTTTTGTATACCTAAAGACAATGTTTTAAGAGAAAATTTCTGATTCTTTTCTGAGTGTCACAGCTGTACACACATGCATGCACATATTTATGTACATGAGCTCAACTCGGTCCGTCATCCCTACTACTTCTTAAATTAAGTAACATTTTCATTAGTATTTGTACCAGACTGCAAGTATTTTAACAAAAACTTTGTAAGTTCTGAAAATATGTTTCAACTATTGACTAATACATTGATGATCTCAAATATATCTCAGACATAGAAAGGAAAAAACAGCACAGTGCTAGTGTTTAAGGTCTATCTGAAACAGAACAAAGCTAATAGCTCTAGTTTTTAAAAAGTCTTTATATAGTATGTGTGCAATCATTTCAATGAAAACTGAGCACATTTTCCATTTGTCTTAAAGATAACATTAAAATTAACTGATGAAAGTTTACCTTGTGGTAGAGTGAGAGATACAAAATTCCATCCTTGAAGAACTTAAAAGCTAAAAGTGCCCAAATATACACAAATATACAATTTCACCATATCGTTTCTTACCAGGTTCTCTACAATTCAGTAATTTAGCACCTGTTCTACCTATCTGTACAAACTAAATGTCAGAGATATCTGATAATTTCAATACTCTCAACTCTTAACAGAAACAGCTTGATAATAATACCCTCTGGCAGCTAATATACAATTAAATCAACAAGTATTTACTGAATTGCCTACTGCAGACCCACTATAATATAATATATCCAAAGCAATCTTAAGCAATCAAAAAGTGCTACTCACCAGCCAGTGTATAATCCATATCGAAACCAAAACACTTTATTTTCTCCATGGCTAAACTTCGGTTCACAAACACCCTGAAGAAAGGAGTAAAAAATATCTCAATTAACACTGAAAGAAAAAAAAAATTATTAAGTTTAATAGAATTATTTGGCTGTCTTTCTATAGATTCTCATTGAAATACTAATATGAAAAGTCATAATAAAATTATTCAAGTCTTTTGCATACCTTCAGTAAAATCAGGTATTATATGAAAATATGTGGATTTTCTTGTGTTTTGGTATTAACAATGCCATGTAGTCAAAACTTCAGAGAATTAGCTCTCTTTTTCTAAATATAATCCCATTAAATAAGTTTATTTCTGAGATTTTATAGTTCATTCACTCATCCATATGTAATTTATTTAATAAACAAAGGTTCATATAAACCTACCAGGTGCCACATACTAAAGACAAAAATATAGATTCATTCCACAAATATTAATATTTATTGAGCCATGGTTGGCGTGGCTCAGAGGACTGAGCCAGCACCTGGGGACCAAAAGGTCGCCAATTTGATTCCCAGTCACATTCCTGGGTTGCAGACCAAGTCACCAGTTGGGGGTGTGCAAGAGGCAACCACAACCAATTGATGTTTCTCTAGCATGTCAATGTTTCTCTCCCTCTCTTTCTTTCTCCTTTCCCCTCTCTCTAAAAATAAATAAAATAGTTTTAAAAAATACTTATTGAGTGCCTACTAAATGTCAGGAACTATGCTATGGCAGTGAGTACCTGCCCTCATGGCACTTAAACTGTTTTAACTTCGAATCTCTACCCTTGAGAAACTCCGCCTAGCAAGAGAGGGACTTAAAGCAAATAATTATAGCAATTCAGTAAATGCTACAAAATATTATGGAGGCGAGAGCACCAGTTCTTTAAAGACCAGAAGAGATGTCTGAGCTTAATCTTAAACAATGACTAGAAGTTTTTCAGTAAAACAAAGCAACAAAGGCAATCCAGGCAGAATAGCCAAGCAAGGGCAAGATCTAGAGTGAACTGTATATTTATTGTGGCTGAAACTGAGGAGTTTCCTTTGGTTTTGTTTTTGCAAAAGAAGGTTTTCTAGACGAAGAGGGGTGGAGGAAAGGGGCAATAAAAACTACGTACAGGACTTCTAGCCAAGATACAGATGTAAGTAAACACAATTCACCTCCGCGCACAACTTCAGAGAAAATTACAACTAGACTACAAAACAAATTTCATCCAGATTCATCAGAAAATTGAGCTGTATAGAAATCTGACAATTAAGGATTTAAAGAAGCCACATTCACCCGGATGGGTAGGAGGGGCAGAGATGCTAAGAGACGCAGAGAGGCAGCGGAACAGGTGGTCCCACATTCCTGTGTGGTGGATAAAAGTCGGGAGGGATACCTTGGGAGCGAGTGATCCCAGCCCCAGACCAGACCACACAGCCCAGGGTTCCAGCACCAGGAAGATAAGTTCCCATAACTTCTGGCAGCAAAAACCTGCGGGGGTAGGGGCAATGGAAGAAACTGCAGGATTCTCAAGAGACCTCTCTTAAAGGGCCCACAAAGGACTTAGGACTCACACAGACCCACCCCCCACCCAGAGACTGAGCACGAGGGCAACAGCTGGAAGGGCACAAGTGGCATATGGGGTAAAGGGAGGAGACTGAAATGACAAGCAAGGGGGTTAAGTGCCAGGGAGACAGCTTCCTCTCTGGCAATCTCCAGAGGCCAGGCAGCGGCACTGTCCCCACTCTGAGCCCTCCCCCACAAAAAGGCACAAAGCTATGAAACCAGTTGCCCTGCTCTGGCAACTACCTAAGACTCTGCCCCCACACAATTTACAGGTGCCTTTCCTACAATAGGCCACACTATAAAGACAAGGGAGTCCAAGCAGCTCTTCTCATACACAGAAACAAACAGGGAGGCTGCCCAATTGAGGAGACAAAGAAATATGGCCTAAATGAAAGAATAGAACAAAACTTCAGGAAAAGAACTAAACGACATGACTAATAGCAACCTATCAGATGCAGAGTTCAAAACACTGGTTATCAAGATACTAAAAGAAATTATTGGGAACTGCAGCAGCATAAAAGAGACCAAGGCAGAAACAAAGATTGCATTAAGTGAAATAAAGAAAAATCCACAGGGGACCAACAGTGGAGGAGATGAAGCCCAGATTCAAATCAATGATTTGGAACATAATGAACAAAAAAGCAGTTAATTAGAACAGTAAGAAGAAAAAGAATTCAAGAAAAAGAATAGAATAAGGAGCCTCTGGTATATCTCCAAATGTACCAACATCAAAATCATAGGGGTGTCAGAAGGAGAAGAGGAAGAGCAAGAAATTGAAAACTTATTTGAAAAAATAATTAAAGAAAATGTATCTAATTTGATGAAGGAAATACACACACGACCAGGTAGCACACAAAGTCCCAAACAAGTTGGACCCAAAGAGGGCCACACCAAGACACATTATAATTAAAATGCCAAAGGTTAAAAAGAGAATCTTTAAAGCAATAAGAGAAAAGCAGAGAGTTTCATACAAAGGAGTTCCCATAGCACTGTAAACTGATTTCTCAAAAGATACTTTACAGGCTAGAAGGGGCTGGCAAGAAGTATTCAAAGTCATGAAAAACAAGGACCTACAACCTAGATTACTCTATCCAGCAAAGCAAGTGAAGGACAGATAAAGTGCTTCCCAGACAAGGTAAAACTAAAGAAGTTCATCATCACCAAGCCACTATTATATGAAATGTTAAAGGGACATATTTAAGAAAAAGAAGATCCAAACTATGAACATTAAAATGGCAACAAACTCACAAGCATCAACAACTGAATCTAAAAAACAAACTAAGCAAACAAGCAGAACAGGAACAGAATCATAGATATGGAGATCATTTGGAGGGTCATCAGCTGGAAGTGGGACGGGAGAGTATGGGGGGAAAGGTACAGGAATTAGGTACAAAATAGACAGGGGGATATTAAGAAATGTATAGGAAATGGAGTAGCCAAAGAACTTATATGCATGATCCATGGGTATGAAGTAAGGGAAGGGATTGCTGGAGGGAATGGGGGTACTGGGTGGAGGGGGGAGCAAAAGAAAAATCGGGACAACTGTAATAGCATAATCAGTAAAATATACATTTTTTAAAAACCTATGAGGCTAAAAAGGTTAACAGGTGTCAAAATCATGAAGATTTTTCATACTATCAGAGAATGGACATTATCCTGCAGGCAAGAACAAATTATCAGAATCTGAAGAAATGAAATAATGATTCAAATTTCATAAAGGTCCCTATGACGACAGAGAAAACTATAAATATAATAGTACTGTATATCATCATCATGATAGTGTTAGAGGTAAATTTCAATCATTTCTGAAAATAAGTATACCCTTTCCACTGAACCCTAGCTTTGTAGCCAAAATCACTGAATGATTTATGCTTACTAACAAATCTTTTTTTTTTTTGCTTTATTCCTTAAGTGACTGTGAGAAATGAGAATGCTTTAAATCACCTAGGAAACCTGTTAAAATAAAGATGTCTGGGCTGGTCTCCCCCATTAATGTCTAGGTCAATGGTGTCCAAAGAAGAGTTAACTATACCAGGGGATGCAGAAGACTCTACTGGGGTACAAAAAGTAAGTATTAGATCTTCTACTTATATTTATTGCATCATTTTAAAATGTCTAATTTGCATATGTTTTCTACTACAAATAAAGATGGTAGTATAAATTTTAAGTAAATACGTACAGGAATGAATGTTACCCATTTTAACTGATGAAATACTCGAGAGTTTAGAAACTGCTGATCTAGGTATTGACTTTATTTTTAACTTGTCACCAACACATATATTACTATTTTAAATTTTAATAGAAAATATTTCCTCTCATTTTAAAATGTATGCACCAATTTTAAATGCAGACAATCAAACATTAACTTAAAAGTACTTGAATGAAGAACTTAAAACCAGTTGGCCCTTGAATTCAGAACTTTTCTGAAAAATATAAAAATCATTACTTATTTCACAGTTTACTATGCACACTAGATTAGCTCTATAAAACTCTTAATTCCTGAGAGAGATGTTATATAAAATATTTATATTTTCTTTCCCCCAAAAAACCTAGTCTTCTGGAAAATCAATATTTACTTTGTCTTAGGTTAAAGGTGGAGGAAAGGAAAAAAAGAAAGTAACACAGTGATTTTTACCTTTTCATCTCATGGTATCCATAAAATAATTACTAAAATTTGGCAGCACATCAGTAAATATATTTTTTTGCCAATCTGACAAAAAAAAAAGTTATAATTCTGACTGAATCACACCAGACAGCTATTGTGTTGGCTGTGGCCATTTTTTAATTTGACAATCTCAGGGAAAAGAGGTAAGTGCTCCTGACTAAATAGTCAGGTATTGCAGGTTTTAAAAATACTTGTGGCCCATGGCTTGAAAATTGCTAGAGTAACAGATAGTTGAAAAATACAGGAAACTAGAAAATACATGACACCCACCCAAACCTTTCTTAAGCATACCACTACTCTAAATATATGTCTACTTTATTATCATTTCTCCCAGTTACATAAATCTTTTTGCAGTCACAATAGGGGTAAAAGAAACAAAGTAATGTTTCTAACTCTGGAAACAATGTTACCACTGAAGCCTAGGCTTTTCAAATACACTTTCAATTCAGGCTAGAGGGCCAACTGGATCAAATCCTTGCTCAGAGCCCAAACAGCTGACGTGCCTAAAATATTCTGTGGGAATTCAGGCAGGAATGACTGGGAAGATTTTTCTTCCTTGTGATACAATCTGGGACAGATATGTAGGACCACATAATAAAATAAACAGCTTTGTTTCTGGTAGAAGAATGCTGTGAGCTGGTTTCTGGAATGGTGAAAATCATGGAAAAGAGATTTGGCTAATATCAATCAGTGCTGAAGGTAGAAAGAAACTACCTGTATATCAGTAACAAAAATCTGTTGTTTTTTATAAAAACAATCACTCCTAAATATCTAAAAATCATACTCTTTCCTCTTGACTAGTCACTTTATTCAATCAATGCATTTGTTAAATGCCTGCAAAGCAGGTAACATTTTGGGACAAATATTCTACAAGCTGTCCTTCACGGAGTAGTTAAAGCAAGGAAAGACTTTCTCAATACCTAAATTAGGAAATAAGACATTTTCCTATGATGATCTCTTACCTAATATCCTTTATCTTTTCATTTTCATTCAAATAAGAACCCCTACCCACAAAAGCAATTTCTGAACTTAAAACAGAAACAATCATTCCTATCTCCCCTTCTAATTCATTTCTATTATGAAACCAAAAGAAAAAACCTCACCTATATTCTCATCTCTCCTGTTCTTTCCCTAATTTATGCCTCAAAACATGGGAGGAAGGTGCAATAGGGAATTCAATCTAATTCATGTGCAAATATCTGAAGTGCACAAGAAAAGCTGTAATGACAAAATGAAACAACTATATGGCAGGTAACTGCAATAATACTGTTAATGTTAAAATTTACAAATATAATAAACATCCAAATGCTGAAAGTATGCACTGACTTCAGCAGAGAAATAGCCTTGAGCCAGAAATACCATGCATGTCTCCAGGATACAGTCTTCAAGGGAAACTAATCCTGTTGTAACAAAAGAAAGTATTGAGTACTAAAGACTGGTTCACTGTCCCACCACACATTTAAAACAAAAAGATACCTGCCTTGGGGAATCCAAAAATTTCTACTGATTCTAGGATCTTGACTGTACCTTTGCCAATGCCCATTTCCTTATGTCACTTTTCTAAATTTTTAACCAGTGAAACATACTCCACCTTCTATCTTTAACAGCCTGAATATATTTTTGAATATAACTTTCCAAAGCTTGCTGTGTAAAATACAACGTTGTCACCCTAAGAAGCATGACTGAACTAAAGCATCCAACCTTAAAACACAATTAACAGCCAGAAATTCCTCCAAACACACTAAGTCATTTGCAAGATACAGCTTTAAGCATTAACAAGAGAAACAATCTTTAAGAGACAGACAGAGGAACACTATGAAACCAGGCACAGATTTCAACATAAAGACAAATGTAATAGCTTTCACTACCATATCCCACTGTAGTAAGACATGAAATCTGGAGAAATTCTATACGAACAAACATAAATATTAACCATAAAAATGAGACTGTTAATATAATGTGCATTAAGAGGGATCTAATATTCTTACATCTAAGGACCATGAACATGCAAATTACTAAATTTGAAATTCTGTAAATAGCAAACTCAATGGTTTTGAGATTTAACTGATAATTCAAAGCAGTATTACCTCATCTGTCACTGGTAGCCGTTTTGCAAAGTGTGAAACTATCTGAGTCAACTAGTTCTTGAAGTCACATAACAAAATTCTTCTTCAAGTCCCTGGTATGATTTCTTTTTTATGATTTAAACCTAACTTCAAGGACTTTTTATAGTCTGAACCAGACCCTCAACAGCATGTATCTTCTGGGACAGTGTTGGAGAAAACACCTCTGTGTCTAATTTAACTTGTCATTGGATATCACTGTTGCTCCACACAAATCCATTTGGAATAGAATTTCTTTGGCAATGGTGAACCGTATCCCTAACTCCTCCAACTGCCTAGGAGTCACAATTTCCTGGCCAATCGCCCAACAGCAGTTACTGCAACAACAAATGAGACTAGGGATACAAGTATAAAATTTTCTTGGGCATGTTTTGGTTATGGGTTTGTGTAATTAATTATATACTCAAAGTTTGTTACAATCAAAGAAAAGAAAAAGTTACAAGTGATTTTTTCAGAGTGCAAAATGTATCTCTTTTTGCTTGTGTTTACCTTGACAGAATAAAAATGTTATAATGTAAATTTTTGTTGAAACCTTAATTTAGCATTTTCTCCCCAAACTAGTTCCTATTTCTGCTATTGGGACTCTAATTTTCCCACTTAAACCTGAAATCTAGTTAATATCTTTTTATTCTTTCCTCACCCTTTAAATCCACATCATCTCAATCATCTCACATGACATTGTTTAAATTTCCAAATGTGTCTGGAATCTGTATCTTTCATTCAATTCACACTGCTAACAACCTGTCCAAATCCTCATTAACTCACTATTTAGCAATCATCTCCCCATTATTCTGAATGCCAAATTAGTTGCTTTGAAGTAGCAATATTCCAAGCATGGTCCACTGGCCAACCCTGGTCTGTGAACAGCTGTTACTAATCCATGACCTCATACATATAAAAACTGCAAGTATTTAAAAACTTTTTAACAATTTGACCAAAAAATTTTGTTTGTTAAATGTGTAACAAAAAATGTAGATGTACATTTTGTCTCTTCATTTTCTAGTATTTCATTGTTATTACATTTTATAAGTGTACTTATTTGAAACAAATTGGAATTTTTTTTTAAAATCTGGTCTTCCACCATAGTTTGAGAACCGCTGTCCTAAAGCACAGTTCCATTCATGCTGCTCTCCTACTTAATAAACACCAGGCATCTCTCGGTACGTATCCTACTAATAAGTTACAAACTTTTATATCTTTAAGGACTTCAAAGCCTTTCACCATCTTTCCAAAATCAGTTTTATCTCACAATCTCCACATCATGCACCTTTTGCTCTAATATTCAAAATGAACTACATGCTATTTCCTAAAGGTACACTGACGCTTTGTTTATGCTATTCCTTATGCCTGAAATGTCTTTCTCAGTTCTTATTTTTCAAAACCCAGCAATCTCAAGTGATTTCTTCAAAAAACTGCTCTGGCTGTGCCACAGAACTATGTGATAGTGATGTCTCTGGGTTTCAGATTACTTTTCTATTTAATTAAAGATATTTCACCAACAATTAAATTCTACAAAGTAGTGATCTATGTAAGAGGTCTGAATATGCAAAATCCTTTATTTTGGCATTTACTACATTTTGTCATACATTAAATATGTATGTAGTTATATTCTTTACTGTATTATAAACTTTGAGGCCCTGCACTGCACAAAACTGGCTTAATGCTTCCCTTTTCCATTCATTAGAACAAAGTATCAGTGATCATAAAGCTATTTTAAGAGAATGAAAGTTATTATTAAAGTATACAAAATTATAAAAAATATAGATCAGCCAAGAGCAGCAACTTTCAATGTTTGCCTCAAGAATTTTCAAAACATTTAATACCTATTTAGTCAGAGGCACTGACCTCTTTTCCCTTAGACTGTCAAATTAAAAAATTACAACATCCAATACAACAATAGCCATCCAGTGTGAATGAATCAAAATTTTACCGGTTTTTTTGGTCAGATCAACAAAAAATACATTTTTTGATGTGCTACAGAATTTTAGTAATTATTTTATGCAGACCATGAGATGAAAAAGGTTGAAAATCACTGGCCCAGAGAATAAATTAGAGGTTTTCCTGAAAGAAAATAGAAAAATGATGAGAAACAAAAATCAGAAAACTAATTTAGGAAAAAAAGTAAAAAAGAGATAGAAACATATGTGCCCACAGTAACTTTCATTTAGAACATCCAAAGATTTCAAAAAGATCTAATTCAATACCTAGCACAGGGCCTTGTAAAAAGCAAACACAGTATTTGCTAAAAATTAATCTTACACTAAAAATGTTTTTAATAAAAAATTACTATGTTAGTGGTTGCCAGAGGTTTTGAAGAGGAGGAAATGGGGCATTTTGGGGGGTAATCAAAATGTTCTAAATATATTAAAACCACTAAAATGTACACTTTAAAAAAAGGTGAATTGAGTGGTACGTAAAGTATATCTCAATTAAGCTGTTATTTTAAAAACTCAATGGCAAGATAGTCTGCCTTTGTGTCTCTATCCTTCAGTAAAAAATATGCTTAGATCTAAAAAATACAGGTAAGAACTTTCTAATTTATGACATGGAGTCCTAAAAATTGGAAGTTCAAATACTATGGATATGTAGACATGGCAAGAAATTTTGACTAGATTATAAAAGCAAGTATTTTAGTAGCATTAGTGTTTGTTTTCATAAATCCCAGTCAGTAACTGCTTATTAAACTGATTTAATATTTTCTCTAAGGAACATCAAGAACAACACATTTATGCCACAATAATATCAGCCTGTGCTTTTTTAAAAATTATATTTAATTGATTATGCTATTGCAGTTGTCCCAATTCTTCCCTCTTTACTCCCCTCCACCAAGCACACCCCACACCCTCAGGCAATCCCCACATGATTGCTCAGACCCATGGGTCATGCCTATAAGTTTTTTGGCTACTCCATTTCCTACACTGTACTTTACATCCCCACGGCTATTCTGTAACTACCTATTTGTACTTCTTAATCTCGTCACCTTTTCGCCCACTCCTCTACACTCCCCCACCTTCCATCTCGCAACCATCAAAATGCTCTCCATATCCATTATTCTGTCTCTGTTCTTGTTTGCTTAGTTTGTTTTTTAGATTCAACTGTTGGTAGATATGTATCTATTGACATTTTATTGTTCAGTTTTGATCTTTTTCTTAAATAAGTCCCTTTTACATTTCATATCATAATGGTTTAGTGATGAAGAACTCCTTTAGTTTTTTCTTGTCTGGAAAGTTCTTTATCTGTCCTCCGAGTCTAAATGATAGGTTTGCTGGGTAGAATAACCTTGATTGTAGGTCCTTGCTTTTCATCTCTTTGAATGTTTTGCACATCCCTTCTAGCCTACAAAGTTTGAGAAATCAGCTGACTGTCTTATGAGAACTCCCCTGTAAGTAACTAATTTCTTTTCTCTTGCTGCTTTTAAGATTCTCTCTTTATCTGTAACCTCTGGCATTTTAGTTATGATGTGTCTTGGAGTGGGCCTCTTTGGGTCCATCTTGTTTGAGACTCTGTGCTTCCTGGACTTGCATGTCTATTTCATTAATCAAATCAGAGACATTTTCTTTCATTATTTTTTCAAATAGATTTCCAATTTCTTGTTCTTTCTCTTTTCCTTCTGGAACCCCTATGATATGAATGTTGGATCTCTTGAAGTTGCCCCAGAAGCTACTTATACTAACCTCATTTTTTTTTTTGGATTATTTTTTCTTCTTGTTACTCTGATTTGTTGTTTTTTGCTTCCTTATGTTCCAAATCATTGATTTGATTCTTGGCTTCAGCCACTCTACTGTTGTTTCCCTGTAAATTGTTCTTATTTCAATTAGTGTATCCTTTGTTTCTGACTGGATCTGTTTTATGCTGTTAAGGTCCTCACTAAGTTCCCTGAGCATCCTTATAACCAGTGGTTCAAATTCTGCATCTGATAGATTGCTTATCTCCACTTTGTTTAATTCTTTTTCTGGATTTTTGCTCTATCCTTTCATTTGAGCCATGTTTCTCTGCCTCCTCACTTTGACTGCCTCCCTGTGTTTGTTTCTATGTATTAGGTAGAGCTGCTTTGACTCTCTGTCTTGGTAGTGTGGCCTAATGTAGTAGGTGTCCTGTACGATCCAGTGGCACAGCCTCCCCTATCACCCAAGCTGGGTACTTGAGGTGCACTCTTTGTGTGGGCTAAGTACACCCTCCTCTTGAAGTTGAGCCTTGGCTGCTGTTGGTAGACGTATGGAAGGGATTTACCCAGGCAGTCAGCTGCAAGAACTGGCTGTGGCCACTGACTACCAACTTCTACCCCCCATGGAGAATCAGCCGTGCAGGGGCAGGGTGATGGTGCTCCTACATGGTCTGTACCTGTCCACTGAGTGTGCTAGCCCTGTGGTTTCTTGGATGGTGCAGGTCAAGGTCAGCCCCCACTTGTGTTTTGCCCAGGGCCACCTTGCCTGAGCTATAAAGCAATCTAAGATGGCTGCTGCTAGTGCTGGGCCTGGGACTCACTGAGGTGAACTGCTGCTTCTTTGAGAGGATTTAGGAAGTTGTGAAGTATGAGCCAAGACTAGCTATTCACAGGGAAAAGGAGCTCGGGTGGGCCTGTAAATTGGGTGGGGCAGAATCTCTGGAGATCTCCAAGGCAGGTCAAACAGTGTTAGCCAGGTTGATGGGAGTCTCAGATAGGACACCAGCTTGCCAGCTCTGTGCGGGGAGGGTTTAACATAGGGACAATGACCTCTTCTCACTTTGATGCCAGACAATACAGTTCCTCCTTTTATGCCACTGGTGCCTTTCAAGCTGCTACCCTGGTGCTGGAATTCAGAGGGAGTAAGCCTGAATAGGTGATTCCATGTGTGGGTTCTTTAAGAAACTGCTTGGGGCTCCAGCAGTTTCTTCTACCAACTCAACCCTGCTGGTTTTTGCAGCCAGAGGTTGTAGGGACTTATCTTCCTTGAACTGGAACCCTGTGTTGGAGGGACTGGTGTAGGGCTGGGACTCCTCACTCCTTAGAAATCCCTTCCACATTTTTATCCACCACCCATGGGTGAGAGACCAGCCTGTTCTGAGTCTGAACCCCTCCTATCAATCTGGATGGCTGTGGTTTCTTTAATTCCGTTGTTGTCAGACTTCCATTCAACTCGATTATTGATGGCTCTGAGTGATGGTGGTTCTGTATTTTAGCTGTAATTGTGATGTGGTTGTGCAAAGAGGCGAGCCATGTCTGCCTACACTGCCATCTTGACCAGAAGTTCCCTACAGGTTTCTTATAAATGAAATCAAATAGCATTGTAGTTGATGTTTGCACCTTTTTTAGCACAGTATTTCTGAGATTCATTCCTGTTGTTACATGTACCACAATTAGTTCGTTTATACCTAAGTGGTATTCCACTGTATGGATATACTACAATTTGTTTATCCATTCAGTTAATGGGTATTTTGGATTGTCTACTATAAATAATTGACTATTATAAATAATGCTGCAACGAACAGTCATGGACAAACCTGTATAGACACATGCTTTCATTTCTCTTGGATAAATACCTAAAAATGAAATTGCTAGGTCTTAAGGTAAAACTTTTAAAAACTGTTTTCTATTTTGCATTCTCATCAGCAATGCATGAGAGTTCCAGTTGCTCCACGTGATCAGTGGTTTTCATTTTAATCATTCTAGTTCAGCATTTTCAACCAGTGTGCCACAAGAATTTTTAAAACATGCAATACTATTTAGTCAGAGGCACTGACCTCTTTTCCCTTAGACTGTCAAATTTAAAAATTACAACAGCCAACACAATAGACGTCCAGTGTGACTGAATCAAAATTATACCTATTTTTTGTCAGATTGGAAAAAAATATGGTTTTTGGTGTGCTGCAGAATTTTAGTAATTAATTTATGTGTGCCACGAGATGAAAAAGGCTGAAAATCCCTGTTCTAGTTAGTTAATTTAGTCACTCTAGCAAGTGCAGTGGTTATCTCACTGAGGTTTAAATATATGTTTCCCTAGTGATTAATGATGTAGAGCATCATTTCAAGTGCTCATTGGCCATACCTTTTCTGCATCTGAGGTATCTATTCAAATCTTTTGCCCATTTTTAAACAGGGTTGTTTGCTTTATTGTTGTATTGTAAAAATTCTTAATATATTTTTAATATAAGTCTTTTATTAGGTATATATGTATTAAGAATATTTTCTCCCAGTTTTATTAATAGTGTTCTTCAAAAACCAGTTTACTTTTAATTTTTAATCAAGCCCAATTTATCAATTTTGTCTTTCATGTTTTTATGTGTTTTATCCAATAAATTTTTACCTAATTCAAAGGCACAAAGATTTCTGCCTACACATTACTTTTAACTTTTATATTGAAGTCTATACTCCATTAAGCATTATTTTTATATGGTTCAAGGTTTATATTGTTTCTCTATGAAATTACTTTGGCCTCCTTGCTGAAAATCAGTATGTGTGGATCTACAAACTCCCTATTAGGTTTCATAATCTACGTAAGTCTATCCTTATACTAATACCACACTGTCTCAATTACCATACATTTAAATAAGGCTCAAGTATAATTTTTGGTGACTTAACTCTTTTAACAATCTTTTCCTATCAATATTAGGGAAATATTTCATAGGCATCAAGTGACAGACTGTATTACATGTCAAAATATCATATATGCAGAATTTATAAATATAAGAATTCTTTTCATCCCAAGATACAAAATGTATCCACTTATTTCTAAAGATAACAAAGGCTAATAGAAGCCAACTCATTTCATTTATATGATCCATGCATTTCAAATGCACTTGGTTCATTACCTATTCAGATAGCAAAGGAATTGCCCTAGGGACCCCTAGAAATAAACCTAAAAGAATATATCAGCCCTTACAGTGTCCTTCTAGGAGGGGGGTTGTATCTCCAATTCTAACATATGCTTTACTATAGGGGAAAAATTAGTACTAATTACTTCCCAAGAATTTTGAATGCACCTAGAAATAGTTCTTAAATCTATAAACTAGCTTTGTAAACAGCCATTTACAAGACTAACAAATATACCAGCATCCATAACATTTATCATAAAAATTGTTTAACAACTGCAGATTTGTACCAGTTTTTTTTTAATCCAATAATTAGGTTTAAAAAAAGCAGTAAAGCAGGTCAATTTTATTTTGCTCATAATTAATATATAATTAGATTAAAATAAATTATCAGCGTAATGCTCTGAAACTACTTCAAAATTTTTAACAGAACAAATAATGAGAAAATATTAAGAGCTCCAACAAAATCAAAAATTTACTGAATTTTTAAAGACTGTTTTGGAGTGATCTATGTCTTATTTAATCACAAGAAATGCCTCTAAAGGTCTAGAGGTCTAGTTATGCTTGAAGGCTAAAAATGAGATAATCAACAGTATGCAGATATTAACTTACATGTCATCTATTCCAAAAGAAAATCAGTAACAATTCCAATTCTGAAGCATGAAAGATATTAAAACAGTAAAAAGTAATAATAGTAACAGAACTATTTTACGAAGTAAAGAGGAACAGTAGATTCAAAAATATTTATTTTTTGCCTACCATGGCCAGAAGGAAACAAAATCCCAGGCTGTTTTCACTGGAGCTTTCATACCATTTCCTTTCTCCCCCCCCCCCCCCCCCCATTTTCTAAAGGTGTAATTTATTTTAAAATGCCTTTGAATTTTTTAACTTCACTCATTTCTTTGTAAAACTCTTTGGTAAGACACCACTGACTGCTTCCAATCTTCATAAATACTTTCTACCAAAAAAACAAATGATTTTACCACAGAGTAAACAGGATGTTTAAACTCACTAAATTCCTATTAAGATTATCCATCCTCAATGCTGTTTTTCAAAATAGCAATAGTAACTTTACAGTAAATTGCCTGTAAAATACTAACAATGTAAGCTTTCAGCTAAATTTCTGTCAATCTCTCCCTCTACCTCCACTCTGACTGGTAGCACTGCTTATTAATCTTCCAATTTACTCAGAGGACTAGGAACACCTCTTTGTTGAGAAAAATGAGGGGAAAAAGAATAATAAACTCACTTACCCTTCCTTAGACATTCTCAAAGATCTACTTCCTCTGGATGGGAATACAGGATCAACAAACAAGCTTCACTGATCTCTTGAGAACTGTAGCTCATTTGTTCAAGCACAGAGAACTCAGGCCATGCAAGGCCCAACAAACTCGGGCACAATGCCGAACCCTAACCAGGCAATATCTCAGTGACCAATATCCTCAGCTTATTAAATACTTTAAAACCTAAGAATAACAGAAAACAAATTGGAGAGCATGAAAAATAACTAATGGTCTGAACTGTTTAAGACTGGCCAGTTTAGGAAGGAGAAAATCCAAGTGGCAAGTTCCGGTAAAAAGACTGGAATCACTACTGGCAAACACACAGAAAAAGCAAATTTACCCCCTAGTGAGACCTGCCAACAGTACGCAAACAATGTGAGTTTCACTGGATGGAGTGGCCGTAGTCAGTCCAAATCATTTTCAGTTTACTCTGGGGGGAAAAACAATCAACAGGATATATAATGTTTTAATTATCAGTTATTTCCCCCCTTCCAATATGAATTGAACTACAAGAAAAGAAAATATGTGCAGATCATATTACAGGAGGAACCTAAAGTATTTCCACATTGGTCTTTGTTTTCTGATCATTAACTGCTTTTAAGGAAAACATCTGTTACTCAATCGCCTGAAAATTTCTGCTCATGTAAAAAAGAAATCTACAGATCTTTGGCACATGGGGCATAAATCCAGGACATTCTAAAGGTTAATCCTAAACCTCAGAGCAAATTGAGGTTTGAAAGAAAAACATCTGCAACATTCCTGCCACCGGACCAATATAATGCACAGGGATTATGTAACAGGGAAAGGAATAAACAAGTGTGCTAAAGTCTAAGAACACTGAGATGACAAATAAATCCTCCTAGTGGTGGTTCAAATTAAAAATAAAATGTACATACCTTAAAGAAATACTACTTGAATTAAAACTTGAAATTTAAAAAAACCTTTATGTGTTTTTTTAAAGGATTTTATTTATTTTTAGAGAAGAGGAAGGGAGGGAGAAAGAGAGGGAGAGAAACATCAATGTGAGAGAGAAACTCTGATTGGTGACCCGTTGTACATATCCCGACAGAGGACCAAACCCACAACCCAGGCACGTGACCTGACTGGGAATCGAACCAGAGACCTTTTGCTTTACAAAATGATACCCAGCCAATTGAGCCATTCTGGTCAGGGCAAAACTTTACCTCTTTAAATATTACCTAAATATCTTACCATAAAGGTTTCCATGAGTTATTAAAATGTTTAGTCATCAAGAAACTAAAAGCACTATTAAAAACTATAAACTTGCCCTGCCCAGGTGGTTCATTTGGTTGGAGCATCATCTCATACCAAAAGGCTGCAAGTTTCATTCCAGGTCAGGGCACATACCTAGGTTGCGGCTTCCAATGCCCCATCAGGGTTGGTACAAGAGGCAACCCATCAATGTCTGTCTGTCTGTCTGTCTCTCTCTCTCTCTCACCCCACCCCTCTCTAAAATCAATAAACATATCCTTGGATGAGGAATAAAGAAAAAAAAACCCTAAGAACTCAAACTAAAATTATTTTCAGTTTATTTGGAAAAACAGTATGTGTAATGGAAAGAGAATGAGCACTGAACAACTATAGCTAAATCCCAGCTCCTCTACATTTTGGCTTTGGGAGCGTGAATATATTACTTAACATAAGCCTGAGACTGTTTATCTATAGAACATATATAACATTTGGTAGGGTTGTTGTCTGTCATATGTAAGCACTCAAAGAACTATTGTAACTTAGAGGGTGGGGGTACAGGGAAAGTAATTGGACCGTCAAACATTACCTTATCAATATAGCTCTTGGAAAATACTTTTTAAAAATCCAATACTCATATAGTCCATAAATATGAAGGCCTTTCACTGACAATCTTTAAACCAAATTCTATAATACAAGCATATGAAATAGGTTGATTTTTACCTTGTGCATCACAGCTAAATGTGATGAAAATACATACATGTAATTACTATTTTAAGACTTTATTATTTGCAAAAAGAAAGGAAGGCAAAAATTCTCAACTGAACAGAGGATACATACATATATTGATAAGAAATTCCTGTGCAAAAGATAATGCATTGTCTGAAAATGAATAGCTCTTTCAAACTCTGTTCATATGTTCAAGAAATATTTACTAAATCTTTCCTTGACTGGTGTAGCTCAGTGGGTTGCATTATCCCACAAAGTGAAAGGTTGCTGGTTCGATTCCAAATCAGAGCACATACCTGGGTTACAGGCCAGGTCCCCAGTTGGGGGCAACGAATTGATGTTACTCTCTTACATCAATGTTTCCCTCTCTCTCTTTCTACTTTCCTTCTCTCCTCTCTCTAAAGCTAAATAAATATATTTTTAAAAAATTTAATAAATCTCTCTATGTGCCTGGTACCAGTAGTACAAAGACAAACATAGCAGTCCTTGATTTTAAGGAGTTCGAAGTCTGATCAAAGAGGCCCATTCACAAACAGTTTAAACACAGTAAGTAATTATGGTACTAGAGGTGTGCACAATAGAGAGGTACATCTATAGTTTCTTGGTTGAGTCTTACTGAAAGACAAGATGCCAAGTTGTTTTTTTTTTCTTTTTAAACTGACAATGTGCTAGTACTTTATATATCTATTATCTCATTTAATCCTCAAATAACTCTGAGGTAGAAATTATTCCAATTTCATATATGACAAAAGTTTACAGAAGTTAAATACTGTGATTCTAAAGAAATTAAATGTAATAATCCAAAATGCTAACCCTAGGGTCCAGGCTCTTAATCACCACAGTAAAAGGATTTGTACATGCTAACCAGTCTAAGAGGAAAGGAAGGAATGGAGAACATTTCAAGAGAAGAGAAACTATGGACATAAAGCAAAGTGACACAGCCCTGGCCAGCTGGTCGGAGCGTTGTCCCATACACCAAAAGGCAGCGGGTTCGATTCCCAGTCAAGGCACATACCTAGGTTGCAGATTCAATCCCCAGTCTGGGCACATACGGGAGGCAACTGATTAACGTTTCTCTCTCTCCACTGATGTTTCTCTCTTTGTCTCTGCCTGCCTGTCTCTCTCTCTACCCCTCCTTCTCTTTCTTTCTAAAATCAAAACATATCCTTGACTGAGGATTTTTTTAAAAAGCCAAGTGACACAGACATTACAACATGTGGGAAAAAAACTAAAGTTCAGCATTGAGGGAATACAGAGTTTGAGGAAGGAAGCTGATCAAGATGAAAGCAGAAAGGAAAGAATTAGTCTTACAGGCTTATATGCTATGTTAAGGGGCTTAAATTGTATCCTATAGCATCCTGGATGAAATGGCACTGAAGGTTTTAAGCAGGGTTATAACCTGATTTAAAAATAGATTTGGCTCTGGCTGGTGTGGCTCAGTGGACTGAGTGCCGGCCTGAGAACCAAAAGGTCGCTGGTTTGATTCCCAGTCAGGGCACATGCCTGGGCTACACACCAGGTCCCCAGTTGGGGTCATGAGAGAGGCAACAACACACTGATGTTTCTTTCCCTCTCTTTCTCCCTCCCTTCCTCTCTAAAAATAAATAAATAAAATCTTTAAAAATATAAGGTTTTGAAGAGGACACAGCTAAAGGCAGGGAGACCTAACGGGGGTTATTGTGGTAACCAAGGACAGTGATAACCAGAGCCTGGACTAGCAGTACTATCAGGAATGAAAAGATTAAAATGTAGAAATGATTAGGAGGTTCATATTAAAGTGTGCACATATGCTTGTATGTTTAAATGTACTAAAAAGAGACTAAGAATGATCTTCAAACTACTGATGGTGTTTACCCTAAGAGAAAGAATGGGGAGGTCAAAGGGAAAATGAAGGAGAACTTTCACATTCAACTTTATATATTTCTGTATTCCTGAATGTTATACAATAAAAGTTCACTCATATACTACCTAATAAAGTTAAATAATTTTTAAATCATGTTTATTCTATTACAGTTGTCTCAGTTTTTCCCCCTTTGCCCTCCTCCACCCATCCCACCCCATCCCCCTCTCCCACAGTCAATTCCCACTCTGTTGTCCATGTCCTTCATTCATGTTCTTTGTCTAGTTCCTTCTCCTTCTTTCCACCATTGTCCTCCTTCCCCATCCCCTCTGGTCACTTTCAGTCTGCTCCATGTTTCCTTGCCTGTGGATTATTTTGTTCGTTAGTTTATTTTGTTGAATAGATTCCACTTATAGGTGAGATCATATGGTTATTAGTCTTTCACAGACGGGCTTATTTCACTTAGCATAATATTCTCCAGTTCCATCCATGTTGTTGCAAAAGGCAGGAGTTCCTTCTTTCTTTCTTTCTTTTTTTTTTAAAGTAGATTTTATTTGTTTGTTTGTTTAAAATGCCAAGATCCATTATAAAATAGTAAAAAATTTAAATCTATTATAAAGTCTCAGCAATAAAAACATCATGACACCAGCACAGAAATAATCAAGAAGGCCAATGAAATAAAATGAGCATTGTAGAAACAAATGTATATATCTAACAATGTAATATATGATTAAATTGGTATTTCAAATCAATGGGGAAGATAAGGCTTATTCAACAAAGAAGGTGCATGGACCACTATTACTTGAAATAAAACAAATACATAGCCTTATTTCACACATTATACAAAAAATATTCAGGTGAGTTAAAAATCAATATGCAAAATCTAAAGAGTTTTAGGAGAAAATACAAAATAATATTTTTCCTACCCTGAAGTAAGATATTCAAACTCAGAAGCTATAAAGTAAGATATTGACAATATGACCATATTAAACATTTAAGACTATATAGTAATATACATATAAAAACAGTTAAAGGACAAGTAATAGAATAAGAAAGTATTTGTAACACATCTGTAAAAGGGTTAATAGTTTTGTTTTTTTTCTTGGGAGGGGGATTCTACAAACATTTGGGGATTCTACAAACTCTTTATCCAAAAAAATGGATAAAGAATACCAAAGTCATTTAAAGCTTTTTAAAAATAATAGAAATAGGCAAGAAACATACAAAAATAGGTTTAGTTTCAACAAATAATAAAATAACAATTAAAATAACACATTATTGTCACAATCAGATTAAGTATTAAAAATACTGGTAATATCAAGTATTGGTGACTGTGAAAGGAACTGGGCATTTGAAGGCTCTTTTTCTTCATCTTCTTCAAGCAGTCCCTTTAGCATATTTTGCAATGCTGGTTTGGTGGAGGGGTATTCTTTTAGCCTTCTTTTGTCTGGGAAACTCCTTATTTCGCCTTCCATTTTAATTGAGAGCTTTGCTGGGTAGAGCAGTCTTGGTTGCAGGCCTTTGCTTTTCATGACTTGGAGTATTTCTTGCCATTCCCTTCTGGCTTGTAGTGTTTCTGTTGAGAAGTCAGCTGCTAGCCGTATAGGGGTTCCCTTATATGTTACTACCTCTTTCTCCCTTGCTGCCTTTAGAATTCTGTCTTTGTCTTTGATATTTGCCATTTTAATTATGACGTGTCTCGGAGTGGGACTCATTTGATTCCTCTGTGCTTCCTAGACTTGCGTGACTTTTCCTCTCCTCCAATTAGGGAAGTTTTCCATCATTATTTTTTCAAACAGGTTCTCTATCCCTTGCTCCTCCTTTTCTTCTTCTGGTATCCCTATTATGTAGATATTATTACATTTTAGGTTGTCCTACATTTCCCTCAACACCTCTTCATTCTTTTTGAGTCTTCTTT
Organism: Pteronotus mesoamericanus; assembly: GCF_021234165.1. Classification (NCBI taxonomy): domain Eukaryota; kingdom Metazoa; phylum Chordata; class Mammalia; order Chiroptera; family Mormoopidae; genus Pteronotus; species Pteronotus mesoamericanus. Next base: position 6,464,744 of record NW_026555229.1, read on the forward strand.
CATTTTTTTGCTCTTTCTGGGAACTTTTTTTCTACCTAATCCTCCAGCTCGCTGATTCAATCCTCTGCTTCATCTCGCCTGCTTTTGATACCTTCTACTGTGTTCTTCAATTCAGAAATTGTATTCTTCATTTTCTCGTCTCTTATTGATAATTTCTATGTCCTTTTTCATGCCAATATAGTTTACAGTAAGTTCCTTGTAGTTTCCCTGAAGTTTTTTGTAGTTTTCTCTGAGCTCACTGAGCTCATTGAGCTTCCTTAGAACCATTATTTTGAACTCAGTATCTGATAGTTTACTTGACTCTATTTCACTTAGTTCTCTTTGTGAGGATTCCTCCTTTCCCTTCAACTAGGGGGTGTCTCTTTGTCTTCTCATTATTTTTTGAGACTCTTCTCTTTTGCTTCTGCTTCTTAAATTGATCTGTCTTGATTTCCTGACTTTGTGGTGTTAACTTCTATGATAGGAGACCGTTGTTTTTTTTCCTCTCTGGATCTGCCTCTGATGATGTCAAATGTTAACCCTGTGTGACCCTGGGCAATCTGTTTTAGACTTCCAGGATTCTACTGTCTGTGGCTGTCTCCTTCTGCTGTTAATCTAGTCACTCTACACTCTGTAGGCCAGCTTAGACACACCACAGGGCAGGGCAGAGTCCCTCCTGGGGGTGGGGTTATTGGGTCCTCTCACACTGCTGCTGCTGCTGCTGCTCAAGGGTGTGGTCGCCTGAGCCAGATGGCTGCTGCCGCATGGGAAATGAGTCAGCACTGGACCCTGCCAGCTACTCTCTCCGTTCTCTCCTCAAAGCCTCCTTCCCCAGTCTCTCCTCAGTCGTCTCTAGCCCACTTTGCCCCATCCTTTGCTGAAACCCAGAGTAAGCGGCTGCAGATAAAAATTTATGTGTTGGCCCCTTAAATGGCTCTTTGCATCTTCAGCCACCTGTCTCTGGCAGAGAGCAACCCTGCCACTTTTCACAACTGGCTGTTATCGGTATACTTTTTGGGCTCTGGTGCTGTGGACTGGAGATTCCCACTTATGGTTTAGACCCCACTCTTCTCAGGGGGATCCATCCAACTGGCCGTTTCAATATCCTGGTGCTGCCGCCTGTGGGCACCCTGCCCTCCTTCTCAAGTCTCTACTACACTCCTTACCAGGTAGGTTGTGCTAAAGCTAGTTTTTCTGTCTGAGGTTATAAGGCTCCTCCCTCACTATTGTTCAGTTGTTTGTTCCAGGTGATTTCTCCACAATTTAATTGTAATTCCAGATTGGTCCTGGGAGGAGGTCAGTGTGACTTCCACTCACTCCTCCGCCATCTTGATTCTCCTTAAACACTTTTTTAAAAATTAAAATTTGGGATCAATGACTGTATTTCTCTCCGCTTCTTGAATTACTCTCCACTTCTTGGGGCTATGGTAGTTATATTCAGAAATGGTTTAACTTCCCAATGAATGTAGTAACAATAAAGTTCTCTTTTTAAAAGCTTTGAAAAGGAGGTGGCTGAAAATACAGCGAGAAATGTATTTCATGTCTTTTGATTCTTAAACCAAAGCTCATTAACTAATATTTAGATCTGCCTACCACACATGCCTGAGCCACCACACCCGAAGTGCCATAGTCTAACCCTATTCTTGTCATACGAACTGAAACTCAAAGAAACTACCAAGATGCCTGTTTACCACTTTTCTCTCATGGACTCTGACACCAGCCTCCTTGGAAACCTAGCACTGTTGCATATCAAAAGTCAATTCAAAGGACCCACTCCTAGGAAAATAAAAAATACAGATATTGTAAAAGAAGCCACCTATTACTTCAAGGCCAATATCTTCTTCACTATGAAATTAAGAATGAAGCTGATAGGATCCTGATATATATAACTACATTGAGTGTCTAAAGAAGCTCCAAAAATGCAATTCCAAAAGCCAAAGTAAGGGAGAAGTGCATATCTTGGGTATCCCTAATTTTACCATTCCTGGAGAGCCTGATTATCCACTTAATACAATTTATGCCAAACCAGCAAACAAACAGGGAGGTGAAATAATGAGGATCTATTTACAACAGCTAAGGCAAGACTAGACTGAGACTATGAGGAAGTTTTTGACCCTCACTCAGAACAATAAACCCAGCAAGTGGAAGACTTGCTCCGTGAAGAGACCATTCATGAACAAGAGTCTTTCAGGACCTGGACAGTAAAGGGAGCCAGGCAGACAGTTTCCATAGCTGAGGGCAGCATTTCACAGATGTATACAGTTACTTCTCTGTATTTCATAAAATTTTATACAGAAGAAAGAAAAAAGTCTTTACTTGAAAAACTATCAAGAATTTGTATGCAAAAGAGAAGAATGAGTTGTCAAAGGTATGATCTGAAATTGTCTGCTATATTAAGCTAGTACTTAATAAGTAATAATAAAGAAATTCCTGACATTTCAAAAAATTAAATATTTGGGGCATTTGAGATCTTGCTTTCCAGCATGTCATATATTTGGCTCCAATAAACCCTCATAAAAATTAAACAAAAAAAAAAGCACATGTTTAATATACGCAAACTATAAAAAGAGACACAATATACTTGAAAAAAAGACTTCCAAATGGAATTCTGAAACTAAAAAATTCTAAAAAACCAAAATTAAAGATGTGATGAATAGATTCAGGTCAGAACCAACTAAAAAGAGAATTAGTGACTTGGTAGTAGGTCAGGAAAAACCTTTTAAAATTTAGGTAGAGAGAAAAAAGATGGAAAATACAAAAGAAAGAACAAGAAAAGAGATGACACAGTACTAAGCCTAACATATGCTTGTTAAGAGTTCAGAAGGAAAGAAGAGAATAGAGCAGGAAAAATATATGAAAGATAATGACTGAGAATTTACAAAACCAATTAAAGATGAGCACAGAATCAAGAACCCCCAAATCCAAAGCAAGATAAATAAAGAGAAATCCAAAGTTTATCATCTACCAATTCTGGGGGAAATATGAGTGAGTCATATACCTCATACACCTTGTGCATGGTTTTGACTTCTTAAAGCAAATTACCAATACATGTATCAAATAATAATGGTATCAAAACAGCATAGTATATAATAATAATGCTATCAAAATAATGCTATGAAAGCAAATTACTAATACATATAATATATAATAATAGTGCTATATAACTTTATTATGGAATAATGTTATATATTATGTTAAACAATTAAGTCAATAAGAATGGGAAAAAAAACACTTAGCTGAATGCAATCAAATGAACATAATCACGCTGCATATGAATACCCTAACAATACTGTATAGAAAAATAACAAGAATTAACTAAACCAAGCACCTAAAACAACAGTATTTGACTATATACCTTTAGTCATTGGTAGCACAGGATAAAAGAATATAAATATTACAAACAAATCATGAAATTTTTTAGGTTTGTCATGGTATGGATCAATCAATTCTGAAACTATATTAGATGTATTATCAGATTGAGCAAATGAGTAATTATGTTGATGTTATTGGGAGCCAGGGTTTTCACATGGAATGGGAGCAGCCAAAAAAAGAAAAAAAAGAAAAAAAAAGAAAAGAAAAGGGAACAATTGGAAGTAAGATTAAAAATATAGATGAACCTTGAAAACATTATGCTAAGTGACAGAAGCCAGATACAAAAATACACACTATGTTAATGTCCAGAACAGGCAATTCCATAAAGGCAGAAGGTAAATTAGTGGTTGCCAGGGATTGGGAGGAAGAGAATGGAGAGTGATTGCTAGTGGGTTTGGAGTTTCTTCAGCAGGTGATGAAAATATTCTGGAATTAGATATACAACTCTGTCAATATACAAAACACCACTAAATGGTTTTTAGTATATTTTATGTTAAGTAGATTACATTGCTATAAAAAATTTTTTTAAATATTTTATTTATTTATTTTTAGAGAGAGGGGAAGGCAGGAAGGAAAAGAGAAACATCAATGTGCATTTGCCTCTCATGCGCCCTCTACTGGAGATCTGGCCTGGAAAGCAGGCATGTGCCCTGACTGGGAATCAAAGGGACTACCCTTTGGTTCGCAGGCCAGCACTCAATCCACTGAGCCACACCAGCCAGGACTAAAAATGTTTTTTACAAAAGCAATGGCTGGGTGGATCAATCGGTTGGCACATTATCCTATACACCAAATAGGCTGTAGGTTCAATGCCTGGTCTAGGTGCATACAGGAGGCAACCGGCCAATGTTTCTCACATCGATGTGTGTGTCTCTCTCTCCCTCCCTCTAAAATCAATAAACATATCCTCAGGGGAGGATTTAAAAACAAAATAAAATTCAAAAATAAAAGAACATATATAAAGACAGACAAATCAATTTTTAAAAAAAGACAACCCAACTGGAAAATCACAGAAGAAAATATCTAAATGCCTAGTTAGACTTCCAGTAAAGTTGGCAGCATAGGCAAACATGGCTCGCCTCCTCACACAACCACATCAAAATTACAACTAAACTATCTAACAACCATCATTCAGGACCATCAGAAATTGAACAGAATGGTAAACCTACAACTATGGAATTAAAGAAACTACATTGAGAGTGGTAGGAGGGGCAGAAACACTGAACAGGCTGGCCCTACATGCATGTGTGGTGGATAAAAATTGGTAGGGATATCTCAGGAGTGAGTGGTCCCGATCCCACACCAGGTCCCCCAGCCCCAGGTTCCAGTGCCAAAATCTCCGTAACTTCTGGCTTCAAACACCAGTGGGGATTGAGGCTGTGGAAGACAGAAACTTCTGGAGTTCCATGCAGTTCTTCTTATAGGGCCAGCAAACAGACCTACTATGACTCATTCCCTTGGAACTCCAGTGCCAGGGCAGCAGACTGAAAAGCATCTGAGACATAGCGGGAGGAAATGAATTGTCCAGCATCAGGGCAAGAGCAGGGGGCAGCTTTCTTCCAGACAGATGGGCTGGCAGGGGCCACTGTTCCTTTTCTGAGATCCTCCCCCACAGAAACAGCAGGCAGGCGCAGTATCTGACACTCCATCAACCTGCCTCACACTGTCTTCCCCACCCTGGTGATTCCCTGAGGCCTTGCTCCATCCAACTTTCAGGACCACCCATGCTTCAGATTTTTCTAAATTCTCTCAAACAAGCAGCATCTGATTTCAGCAAGCCCTGTACCTCTCATTAAGTTGCCCAAGGCCCAGCACTAGTAGCAGAAGGCCTTGGCTCACAGCCTGGCCTCTCCTGGGCACCTCCAAGCCCAGCACAAGTACCAGCCACCTGCAGACCCTTTTGCAGCTAATGCTATGTGACTCTGGACAGAACACAGGCAGTGGCCGACGCTGGATGAACCAACAGCAATCAACGCTCAACTACAAGAGGAGGGTATATACAGCCCACACAGTGAGCGCACCTTGAGTATCCAACCTGAGTAATAGGGCATGCTGTGCCACTGGACCCTACAGAATACCTACTATATTGAGCCATTCTATCAAGCCTGGGAGACTCAGTAGCTCTACCTAATACATAAAAAACACAGGGAGGCTGACAAAATGAGGAGGCAAAGAAACATAGCTCAAATAAAAGGACAGACCAAATCTCCAGAAAAAGAACTAAACAAAATGAGGATAAACAATCTATCAGATGCAGAGTTCAAGACTCTGATTATAAGGATGCTCAAGGAACTTAGTGAGGACTTAACAGCATAAAATAGATCCATGCAAAAACGAAGGATACACTAATTGAAATAAATAACAATTTACAGGGCATCAACAACAGAATAGATAACGCCGAGAATTATATCAGCAGTCTGGAATATAAGGAAGCAAAAGAACAGCCCATCAGAACAAGAAGACAAAAGAATCCAAAAAAATGAGGATAGTGAAAACAGCCTCTTGACAACCTTAGGTATACCAATGTTTGCTTCATAGGAGTGCCAGAAGGAGAAGAGAAAGAACATGAAATTTGAAATCCTTTTGAAAAAATAATGAAAGAAAAATTTTCTAATTTGGTAGAGGAAATAGACATGCAAGTCCAGGAAGCACAGAGAGTTTCAAACAAAATGGACCCCAAGAGGCCCACTCCAAGACACATCATAATTAAAATGCCAAAGGTTAAATGCAAAGAGAGTCTGAAAAGCAGCAACAGAAAAGCAGTTAGTTATCTACAAAGGAGCCCCCATAACACTGTCAGCTGATTTCTCAAAAGAAACTTTGCAGGCTAGAAGGGATCTGCAAAACATTCAAAGAGATGAAAAGCAAGGACCTACAACCAAGGTTACTTTACCCAGCAAAACTATCATTTAGAATGAGAGGACAGATAAAGAACTTTCTGGACACAAGAAAGTTAAAGGAGTTCATCGTCACCAAACCAGTATTATATGAAATGTTAAAGAGTCTTCTTTATGAAGAAGATAGCCTTGGCTGGTGTGGCTCAGTGGATTGAGTGCGGGCCTGTGACCAAAAGGTTGCTGGTATGATTCCCAGTCTAGAACACTTGTCTCGGTCAGGCTGGGGTCCAGGTCCCCAGTAAGGGGAGTGCAAGCAGCAGCCACATATTGATATTTCTCTCTGTCTCTTTCTCCCTCCCTTACCCTCTCTAGAAATAAATAAATAAAATCTTTAAAAAAAAGATAAAAAACATGAACAATAAAATGTCAATACATATGTATCTATCATCAATTGAATCTAAAAAAAACAAAACAATATAAACAAGCAGGACAGAAACAGAATCAGAGACAGAGAGAATGTTTTGATGGTTGCCAAAGAGGGGGGTGGGTGGTCAAGGGGATGGGTGAAAATGGTGAAGATATTAAGAAGTACAAATTGGTAGTTACAAAATAGCCATGGGAATGTAAAGTACAGCATAGGGAACAGAATAGCCAAAGAACATATATGTAGGACTCATGAACATGGATAATAGTGTGGGAATGGTCTGAGGGAGTTTAGAGAGAGGGGCTGGGTGGAATGAAACAAAGAGGGAAAATTTAGGGACAACTATAATAGCATAAACAATAAAATAAAATTTAAAATATGTATGGTTAGTTAATATATAAAGAGGTGTTCAACCTAATTATTCATCAGAAAAATACAAATTAAAATCAAAATTAAAAGCCATTATGTATTCACCAGAATAACTTTTAAACTAAACATGTAATTCAAAAGATACTAATATTAAAGTATTATATTGCTTTAATACATTGCAGACAGAACTGCAAATCAGAGCAACCACCTGGAAAACGATTTTGCAGTATCTACAATACTAAAGCTAAACATGCTTACTCTAAGGCCCAGCAATTATACTCTTAGGTAGAAACCAAGAAAATTGAGTACATATATCCACCAAAAAAATATGTTCAAAAATGTTTATGGCAGCACTATTTTTATTTTAAAGGAAAACTAAACCTTGGGGTGTACATGATTATGGATTTAAACACACTTACAGATTAATTTATTCACTACCACAATCAGGAATCAGAACAGTTCCATCCCCCCAAAAAACTATACTACTCTCCTTTCATAGTCACATTTCCCCTACTCTGATAACTCATAGGACCCACTGATTTGTTCTCCATTACCATAAGTTTGTCTTTGTGAATGTCATATAAGTAGAATCATACAGCATGAAACCCTTTGAGACTGGCTTCTCTAAATCAGCATTATGTCTTTGAAAGTCATCCAAGTTGCTGTGTATCTCAACAGTTACTTTTGCCTGGGTTATGTTTCATTGTATAGAGGTACTATATCTTGTTTATGTATTCACTATTGAAGAATATTTGGGTCATTTCTAACTTGAGGCAATTTTAAGTAAAAATACTATAAACATTATTCAAGTCCTGTTTTTTGTGCAACCATACGTTTTCATTTCTCTAGAGTACATATCTAGGAGCAAGACTTCTAAGTCATATGGTAAATGTCTCTAACATTATAAGAAACTACCAAACTGTTCCACAGAGTGGCTATACTATTTTGCCTTTTACCAGAAATGTAAAAGAGTTTTAGTTGCTTCAAGTGGTAACACTTGGTATTGTCAGTATTTCTTCTACTATAGCCATGATATAGGAATATACACTGTGGTTTTAATTTGCATTCCCTAATGGCTAATGACATTAAACATGTGCTTTTATGCCACACATATGTCCTCTGTAGTAACATGTCAGTCTTTTGTTTATTTCTTCATTGAGTTGTTTTCATATTGTTAAATTTTAGAAGTTCTTTATAAATTCTAGATACAAGTCCTTTACCAGATGTGGAATCTACAAATATTTTCTCAGTCTGTAATAGCTTTATACTTAATAGCTAAAACTTATAAAAAGCCCAAAGGTTCATCAACAGAAGAGCAATAAAACTGTGGTAGACTGATACAATGGAATGCCACAGAGTAACTGAAAAACCAAATCACTGATACACACAAAAACATGAATGAATATATCTATCACTCAGGTATTAGTATGAATAAAAGAAGCCATACACAAGAGTCCCTGAAGGTGAGATATGCCATCCAACTATGAAGAACATTTCCTCAGCCTGTTTATTATAGGATTTCATTAAATCAAAGACCAGTTATCTTTTACTCTCTTTCTTCCTTACTGCCACCACTGCTGCCACCACCCCTACCGCCATCACTGCTCTTCCTTTTCATTTTACTTCTAGGTATACTGTTTTTTGGAAAAAAATATAGAGGGAATGGTGACAGAAACAAATTCATAATTTTTTAGAATCCAGTATCTTCTTTTGAACAACAAAGTTTAGAGAATCTGTATTCTATAAAGTGGTGCAATCCCTCATCACTGGCAATCACAACTCTGTTCTCAATCTTCTTGAAATTTTGTCATTTCAAGAATGTTATAACATGAAATCATACAGTATATAACCTTTTGAGATTGGATTTATAATTCAATATAATTTTCTTGAGATATATCAAGCCTTTCTGTATCAATAGTTCATTTCTTTTTATTACTATATAGTATTCCATAGATGTTCTGGATGAAATAAACAGCCTAAAAAAAACTTACTGGTCATTGAATCCTCATCTTGTCACTCCCTAGAATAGTGATTTTCAACCAGCATGCTGCAAGAATTTTTAGAACATGCAATGCCAGACTGCTTTTCCCTTAGACTGTCAAAAAAATGACAACTGCAAATGCAACAATAGCCATCCGATGTGACTAAATAAAAATTATACCTATTTTTTTTGTCAGATCAGCAAAAATATATACTTTTTGGTGTGCTACAAAATTTTAGTAATTAGTTTATATGTGCCAAGAGATGAAAGAGGTTGAAAATCACTGCCCTAGAAATATGAAACACTGAGTGGCTTCCAGCAAAGATGGAGGCATAGGTAGATACACTTTGCCTCCTCGTACAACCAGAAGAAGGACAACAGCAAATATAAAAATAAAACCCAATCAGAACTGCCAGAAAATGGAACTGTATGGAAGTCTGACACCCCAAGAGTTAAAGAAGAAACATTCATCCAGACTGGTAGAAGGGGCAGGGACAGGCAGCTGGGGTGAAGAGGACGCAAGGCAAGGTAGTGGCTGAAGGACCAGGCTAGGCAGTGGGCCAGGGTTCCAGCGCGGGGAAAGGAAGGCCTCAAACCCTCTGGCTGTAAAAATCTGTGGGGGACGTGGCAGCAGGAGAAGCTCATTGCCACGAGAAAAGTTCGTTGGAGAGACCCATAGGGTCCTAGAACGTACACAAACCCACCCACCCAGGAATCGGCACCAAAAGGGCCCAATCTGCTTGTGGGTAGCGGGACAAGTGACTGAAAGCTGGCCAAGAGCCGAGCAAGCAGCATTCATTGTTCCCTCTGACCCCTCCCCCACACGCAGCACCACAATGTAGCGACATGGGTTGCCCAGCCCTGACAAAAACCTAAGGCTCTGCCCCTTCCAACGTAACAGGTGTGCCGAGACAAAGAAATATGGCCCAAATGAAAGAACAGATCAAAACTCCCCCAAAAACACAATAAGCGATTAAGAGATAGCCAACCTATCAGATCCAGAGTTCAAAACACTGGTAATCGGGATGCTCACAGAAATGGTTGAGTATGGTTGCAAAATGGAGGAAAAAGTGAAGGCTATGCAAAGGGAAATAAAAATACACAGGGAACCAACAGGGAAGGAAACCGGGACTCAAATCAACGATTCGGAGCAGAAGGAAGAGATAAACATTCAATCAGAACAGAATGAAGAAACAAGAATTCAAAAAGGTGAGAAGAGGCTTAGGATCCTCCAGGACAACTTTAAACGTTCCAACATCTGAATCACAGGGTTGCCAGAAGGAGAGGAGGAAGAGCAAGAAATTGAAAACTTCTTTGAAAAAATGATGAAGGAGACTGTCCCCAATCTGGCCAAGGAAACAGACTTCCAGGAAGTCCAGGAGGCTCAGGGAGTCCCAAAGAAGTTGGACCCAAGGAAGCACACACCAAGACACGGCATAACTACATTACCCAAGATTAAAGATAAGGAGAGAATCTTAAAAACAGCAAGAGAAAAGCAGACAGTCACCTACAAAGGAGTTCCCACAAGACTATCAGTTGATTTCTCAAAAGAAATCTTGCAGGCAAGAAGGGGCTGGCAAGAAGTATTCAAAGTTATGAAAGGCAAGGACCTGCACCCAAGATTACTCTATCCAGCAAAACTGTCATTTAGAATGGAAGGGCAGAAAAAGTGCTTCCCAGATAAGGTCAAGTTAAAGGAGTTCATCATCACCACGCCCTTATTATATGAAATAATAAAGGGACTTCTCTAAGAAGAAGATCAAAAACTATGAACTGTAAAGTGACAGACTCACAACAATCAATAACTGAACCTAAAAACAAAAACAAAAACATAAACTAAGCAAACAACTAGAACAGGAATAGAATCGCAGAAATGGAGATCAGAGGAAAGGGGGAAAGGGGAGAATGGGGAAAAAGGTACAGGGAATAAGAAGCATAAATAGTAGGTACAAAATAGGGAGAGGTTAAGGATAGCATAGGAAATAGAGAAGCCTGAGAACTTATATGTACGACCCATGGACATGAACTAAGGGGGTGAGGAGGTAGGGGGCAATGCTGGTGGAAGGAGGGGAATAAAGGGAAGAAAAAAATGTGACAACTGTAATAGCATAATCAATAAAATATATAAAAAATAAAAATATATGAAATACTAATCAAAACATCAGAATACTATACTAACAAAAAATTTTTAACAGAGTTCTAATACTCTACCTCTCTCTTATTCTGACAAAATACATGCCATCTGTACATCATTTAAGAAACAAGCCTCCTGCCCTGACGAGTGTGGCTCAGTGGGTTGGGTGTTGTCTCACAAACTGAAAGGCTGCGGGTTTGATTCCCAGTCAAAGGACATGCCTAGTTTGCGGGTCAGGTCCCCAGTTGGGGGTGTGTAAGAGGCAACCAATGGATGTTTCTCTCCCTCCTTTCTCTTCTCTGTAAAAATAAATTAAAGTGTGTGTGTGTGTGTGTGTGTGTGTGTGTGAGAGAGAGAGAGAGAGAGAGAGAGAGAGAGAGAGAGAGAGAGAGAGAGATGGCTCTTTGGCTTTCCTGAGAACCTATATTTCCTGTGTGATTCTGAATTTATAAAATGTCTATTGAAATTTTAACAACTTACCCATTTGAATATTTGTACTCATACTAAAAAATAGGTTAATTAAACTTGGTGAATAACACAACTAAAAAGCTAAATGATATTCATGTGACATCTGTAAGTGGTTAAGAGAAAAATAAAATTAATCAAACTAGCAGTCCCTGTCTGCATAAAACCTAATGCCTGCTTTTAATTTGAGGTTAAAAAAATCATTGTGATGGGGGGTAGGCAGAGACAAATGTATTTGGAAAAAATAAAGAAGAAAAAAAAATCATCAATATTTCTAGTTCTACTAGTGTGTCAAGCTACAGGTTCTACAAAATAATTTTTATACTACTATACAAATTCCTTTCTATTCCTTAAGCATATACAATAATTTATTTTTATTGGAGAAGAAACTATAGATCAACAGGTGTAGATAAAGATGGCATGGCTTTGGAGACCTAAATTTCAATTAAAAATGATTTCAGATAAATAAATATACAGGAGCCTTGTTTCTTAAATATACAAAGAACCTTAAATATAAAGTGATTGCAATTTCTTTTAAAATAAGGCAAAAGACTAATAAAGCAAAAATTCACAAGCCAAATTACTATCAAATTTCAGTTCAACATCATTTTAAAAACCCACTTCTGAATTCATAAACTGTTTTCACAAAGAAAGAGCAAACTCACTTATAGAAATTCTTCTATATGGGAATCATCGAAACTTTAAAAGGGTAAAACCAAATACCTGACTTCAGCATCGTGGACACAGTTAACGTGGAAAGCAGATGAAAAATGAAATTGTTCCATTCTTGGATTTGGTAGATAAAAATTCTGATCTGTACTGATCACTGTTAGAATGTAGGTGTTAAACAAGGAACTGTTTAAGAGGTCTAATCTCTCCTATTCAAGCCACTGTAAGATCTGAGTAGCTCAGCCTATCCTCTGACCATATAGCAAAACATATTTCAATGAAGGGTTTGGCCTGATGAGTAACCAGCCTAGAAGACTCAACAACCATAATAAGAAAATGGAAGACAGTCATACATTTTGAAGGCTAGTTTCTTAATTATGACACATGACCAAACTTTCTATATTGAAATTTAGAAAACTAATATTAAGCAAGAAAAAAGCTGGAAGTTAGATGTTTATTTACTTAACTCAAAATATTTAGCTTCTAAAAGTGAATTCTAAGGCATCACATACAATGTATAGTTTATGATAAATGTTTGTAAGAGTCTACCTAAATGAGCCAGTGATAAATTATTATCTCCAATAAATGTCTTTAATAAAAAGCCCTGGAAACAGAATACTCTACAAATTGACTTAACTAGAAAATTCAAATAAATGTCTTGTAAGTGGTTTCTATTTAAAATTTTTAATTAACAAAAGCAAATACCTAAGAGTTCAAAAACCCATTTTTATATTAAAATGAAATTTTGTAATATGCTACAAAGAATGAAACTTGAGAACAATAAAATAAGTCAGTGAAATAAGCCAGTCACAAAAAAAACAAACACTGTATGATTCCACTTATATGAAGTACTTTGAATGATCAAAAGCATAAAGACAAAGTCTAATGGTGGGTGTCTGCCAGGGGCAGAAGGAGGGGAGAAAGGGGAGTTATTGTTTTATAGGTATAAAGTTCCAATTTTACAAAATGAAAAAAGTTACAAGGATGCACAATGTGGATGTACATTTTAAGTGATTGGTGATCCAATCACTTAAAAATGGTGAAGATGGTAAATTTTATGCTGTGTATACTTTACTACTATAAAAAAAGAAAAGTTTTCAATGACCTAAAAATTCAAACCCAAGAAGATGCTGTTTCTATTTTTTTCAGACTGCATTAACTATATGAAGAATGTTGGGTGTTGAACCTGTCTAAAACCTTCCAGGAAATATCATTCCAAATGAGTCAGAAGTACACTCAGGCTATGACATTAAAAACAATTAGAACACCTGATGTTTACCAGATGATCTCTCTTCATTGCATAATTCTAACCCTTTTTTCCACTAATGTTACATCATAACCAAATGTATACCTTGTAGCATAAAGACAAAGCAAATAATTAAACAGAAAGTATAAAACACCTCTATCCATATAAATCTGTTCCAAATGCATGTTATATGTTTTATTTATATAGACACTTATGAATACTATTTTACACTTTAATTCCCATGCATATCCAACAACATGTCTCACACATTGCAGAGAATCATTGGCACCACTGACTGATTTTGAGTCTTCACTTTGATGGGAACCTGAAATGTTTCTACCTTTTCAGAGTTTAAGGAAAAACAGCAGCATAAACATCTAGAAATGCTATAGTCAGCAGATGTTTCTATTTGATAGCATTAGATCAATTTGTTATGAAATACCCTACTTCCTTTGAATAAACATACCCTAGAGAATTGTCATGAGGGTTGAAATCATGACCTGCTGGGCCAGTGACTAGGAGTTAGTTCAGTAAATCCTTGCAGATGAGTTGATTAAAGACTCTAACATGTGCCCTGGCAAGCTAGCTCAGTTGGTTAGAGCATCATCCTAATATGCCAAGGTTGCAGGTCAACTCCCCAGTCCAGGGACATACAAGAACTAACCAATGAATGTATAACTAAGTGGAATAACAAATCTCTCTCTCTCTCTCTCTCTTCCTCTCTCTTTGCCTCTCTCTACAATCAATAAATAAAAATTTAAAAAGACTCTAACATATCATAAGCTCCCAAGTAAGCAATTACTAAGTTCAAAGCAAGAAACATTTATTGAGCAAAGAGTTTTTAAAGTTGGAAGAAACCTTAGAGATCTTTCTATTTAATCCCAACTGTTTACAGATGAAGAAACCACCACTCAGAGTGGCAAAATGGCCTCCCCAGGATTAAAATATCTTAACTTGAACCCAACTCTTCTTACTCTGACTCCAGTTGTTTACTTCTCTTACATTGTTTAGAACTAATTTCAGAGACAGTGTTATAATCTAGTGTATTTATATCTGACTTACACATTTACATTTTTAAAGTAGGTTAAATCAGTTGTGTGCATTTCCTAGATCTTGATTAAAATTATGTACAAAAACTCAATATAAATTAAATCTTCTGGTTCCTTGAAGCATACTACTAGGATAAATACAGCTTATTTTTCTTTCTCTTGGTGTATCTGCACCATTAAGTGAATAAAACAGAAAACTGGGAGCCATAAAAGAAAATAAAGGAGTACACTGCCGATAGCAGGATCGTCTGGAGCTTCTACCTTGTCAAGACAGAGATTTGCTGTCAACACACATGTTTAATTTAGGTCACATTCTTGAGCTCCAGGAGTATGTGAAGTATAAATATTCGTTGGATGAAGCTGATGAAAAATGATGACTTCCACTACATGAAGCTGTTGTTCAACCCATTCAGCAAATACTTGAGATTGTTTTGAATGGTAAGAAAACATAAAATCCCTTTAACCAAACCAAATCAAGAATGTAGAAGTTATGAGCATTCCCAAAGAACATAACAAGCAAAAGAGAAAAGCAGAAAAGATTATTTGAAATTTGGAAAAAAAAAATACACATGTTCTAAATTCAAGAGTACAAAAATCAGCTCATTTTGGGAGGTTCAGAGTTTACCATTTGCATCCTCCCAAGAATGTGACACAGGTTAGTAGGAAGGTTACCATGAAAAGTGATAAAAATTTTTATATATCGCAAATTAATTGATTTAAATACAAAGCTTTCTACTTTTGCAAGTTGGTTTTTAATTTTTCATCTTGAACTATCTCTTGACGTAAGTTTTCAAAGATTATTATGCAGTGTAAGTAGTACTTGCAATATTTGTTCTTATATTACATTTTTTATAATGTAAACATTAATAGTTTGGTAAGTAAAATTTTTAAAAAGCCACATAGTAAATGACCTACCATCAAGTAAATGTCACCAATCTACTTTAAATGCCAACTATTAATACAATAATTAACTTTCACAATCATTTGATAACAAATAATTACTCTCTTCAAAATATTAATTCTTCTGAAATACTAAAACGTTACCTAATTCTGACGTAGCTTTGTACGCACCAAAGAACAGAATCAGAATTATTTTTTGGTCAGAATTATTTTAAGTCACCTGTATAATACATTAGACATCTTTCTAGCAAGATTTTAAAAATAGTATTTCCTCTTTCCTCCCAGGGGTGTCCAACCTGTGGCCCAAGGGCCGCATGCAGTCCAGGATGGCTGTGAATGCAGCCCAACACAAAATTGCAAAATTTCCTTAAAATACTATGAGATTTTTTTGTGATTACGTGTTGCAATGTATCTTATGTGTGGCCCAAGACAACTCTTCTTCTTTGAGTGTGGCGCAGAGACACCAAAAGGCCGGACATCCCTGAGTCTAGCCCCAAAACAGATTAAGTAAT
Source organism: Pteronotus mesoamericanus (assembly GCF_021234165.1). Taxonomy (NCBI): domain Eukaryota; kingdom Metazoa; phylum Chordata; class Mammalia; order Chiroptera; family Mormoopidae; genus Pteronotus; species Pteronotus mesoamericanus. Next base: position 6,480,681 of record NW_026555229.1, read on the forward strand.
CATGAGTTGTTGCAGACTTCCTGGAGTTCTCATACAACTTTTTAGCACTACCAATACACCAAGCATTTCTACTTATTCCTGGTTTCCTTAAAATGGGAAGCAGACGTAGTTCTAGTAGGACCCAGATCTTTCTACCCTATAATTTCACAGAAAGTATAAACTTGTAATTTCTATCTAAAAACAAATGATTCTTAAATGCAGTACCTACTTCCAAGTATCTAAGCTAGTTAAGATTTAGGTAGAAGCAGCTATTTAATTGAATCTATTAAAAGTGGTAAATAAATCAAAAATATATTTTCAACATCTAAAGGAAAAATAATTTGGGAAAATGTTTAAAGTCTTAATATAAGAAAACACCACTAATACCCAGAATTACCCACACTCAATCTAACACACAGTAGCTAGCAGACACAATTGTAAAAATCTACTTAAAAATTATAATTAGTTTGTGGTAAATGTCAATTAAGAATTTCATTCTTTTTTTTTTTTTTCCTTTCCTGTCTGCTTTTTAAGCATAAGGGGACGGGCAGATGGCAACTCCCAGGCATCCCGCAAAGTAGGCGAGTCACCTTAGGGGCAACCTTTACCTGCTCAAAAATCTGTCTCACATTAGCAGTGAGGATTCAGGCGTCACCCCAAATTGTTATTCTCCTTACTCATAAGTTTAAGGCATAAGAATTTCATTCTTATTAGGGTGTGATTTTCTAGCTAGCAGCTGAAGACTCTCTGCTATTAAGGATACCTCTGGTAGACTCTGGACTAGATTTGAACCATAAACTTGCTATATAATCTAAATTACCTAACTTGTCTGTACATTAATTTCATCATCTGTAAAATGACAATAGTATGTGCTCACTTTATATAGTTGTTTTTGAATACAAATTACTTACCGATGATAGGCTTCTCGCCGATATTTTTTCAGGGCCTGTTTATCCATGTTAGCAGGCAGATCTGCTGCATTCTGTAACCGATCACTCCAGGAGGTTGTCATTTTAATTGTATGCTGAAATCTAGAAAAGAAAATCACTACTGTAATTTAATAGCTTAATACTGGTACCTGTATGTTAATAATTGACTTTTTGAAAAATTAGAAAAACACTAACTTGCAAATGCCTGATATAATTATCTATTTAAATACTGAATGTGGTAAATATACTAAAAAATATACTGACACATCTAAACTATAGAAATTTAGGAAATTGTTTCATATAATTTCTATCCAGAAAGATCATATACATCATTTCAAAATTATAAAACATAACTATAATCCTAAATTCTAGAAAAGGGACTGAGACTACAGATTTATGGAAATATATAATTTTCAGTTAACATGTTTCAAAATGTATAAACAATTTTTAAATCCTGATCAACATATAAGCTCAATCAGTGGTAAGTAATGAATTGTGTTGATTTTTAATTTTATCATACTTTTGTATTTTTATATAAAAATTATTTTTCCTGGTATAAAAGATTATGGACTAGAAGAAATAAACTAAAACATTTTATCTCATTAGCAAACATCTAAATGAGATGAGCAGCTAAATGTCTACCTTAAATACTTTTAACACTAGACACTGTTCTAGGTTTCATTTCTATTTTTTTAGATTTTCATCTGTAAATAGTTTTAAATAAGGATGAAAAATATCCTTTTAAAGATAAAAATTCAAAACATTTTATTAAAGTACCAATGTGTGTCAAAACAGACTCATAGATACCAAGTTGCCAGATGGAAGGAGGGTTAGGGAGCAGCTGAAAATGAGGAAGGGATTAAGCAGGACAAATGAACAATTATAAAACAGTTATGAGGATGTAAAGTATGACACAGGGAATATACAGTCAATAATATTGTAATAACTATATATGGTGCCAGGTGGACACTAGCTTATCCAGGAGAATCACTCTGTAAGTTACAAATGTCTAACCACAATGCAATACACCTGAAACTAACAGACTATTGAATGTTACCTATAATTGAGAAAAGTTAAAATACCAATGGATGTAAAAACATCTACAATCTAATTTTTTTCCAATTTTGAAAATGCTAACCATTTATGACATTAAGTCAATTTTTAAATAAACCACCTTTGTAGCTTTTGAAATAATTTATTGAGGCAAAATTCTTATAAGAAAATTAATTATTTGAAAGTAAGTCACGGGCATTTAGTATATTATGTTTTGCAACTACCACCTCTATCAACTTCCAAAATAGTTCCATCACTACAAAGTAAAACCCCTTACCTATTAAGAAGTTTCTTCTAATTTCCCCTAACCCCCAGCCCCTGGCAACCACCATTCTGGATTCTGCCTCTATGGATTTATCTATTCTGGAAATTTCACATAAATAGAATCAAACAACATGTAACCTTTTGTATCAACCTTCTTCCACTTTATATATTTTCAAGTGTCATCCACATTGTACTATGTCTCAATTTCATTCCTTTTTATGACTGAATAAATATTCTTCTATATATACCACAATTTGTTTATCCATTCTTCTGTTAATGGACATTTGGACTATTTCCATCTTTTTGGCTATTATAAATAGAGCTGCTATGAGCATGTATATATAATGTATTTGCTTGAATATCAGTTTTCAATTCTTTTGGATATACTCATATACTGTAGTATTTTGTAAGTGATTCAGATTTTCCAAACAGTGTTTACAGAATAAAAGCACTGGTACTTACAAAAGAGCCTAGGTGAAATCTCATTCAACAATAAAATTACCTTGAGAAGTTATTTGCTAGATTATTAAAAATTAATCTAAATACACTGAAGGTCTTTTATTTAAAAAAAAATTCATGTAGCAAATCTAGACTATTCTGTCAACCAAAAAAGGAGAACTTTTTAAAGCAGAGTGTTACAACTGAACTTCAATGATTTATTTTATTGATTATGCTATTATAATTGTCCCATTTTTTTTCTCCCTTTTATTCCCTTCCACTTACATCTTACCCACCAGCATTACCACCCTACCTTAGTTCATATCCATGGGTCACACATATAAGTTCTTTGGCTTCTCCATTTCCTATACTATTCTCAACCTCCTGCTGTCTATTTTGTACCTACCATTTATGTTTCTTATTCGCTGTACCTCTTTCCCCATTCTCACCACACCTCTCCCCACTATTAATCCTCCATGTGATCTCCATTGCTGCGATTCTATTCCTGTTCTAGTTGTTTGCTTAGTTTATGTTTTTGTTTTTGTTTTTAGGTTCAGTTATTGATTGTTGTGAGTCTGTCACTTTACAGTTCATAGTTTTTGATCTTCTTCTTAGAGAAGTCCCTTTATTATTTCATATAATAAGGGCGTGGTGATGATGAACTCCTTTAACTTGACCTTATCTGGGAAGCACTTTTTCTGCCCTTCCATTCTAAATGACAGTTTTGCTGGATAGAGTAATCTTGGGTGCAGGTCCTTGCCTTTCATAACTTTGAATACTTCTTGCCAGCCCCTTCTTGCCTGCAAGATTTCTTTTGAGAAATCAACTGATAGTCTTGTGGGAACTCCTTTGTAGGTGACTGTCTGCTTTTCTCTTGCTGTTTTTAAGATTCTCTCCTTATCTTTAATCTTGGGTAATGTAGTTATGCCGTGTCTTGGTGTGTGCTTCCTTGGGTCCAACTTCTTTGGGACTCCCTGAGCCTCCTGGACTTCCTGGAAGTCTGTTTCCTTGGCCAGATTGGGGACAGTCTCCTTCATCATTTTTTCAAAGAAGTTTTCAATTTCTTGCTCTTCCTCCTCTCCTTCTGGCAACCCTGTGATTCAGATGTTGGAACGTTTAAAGTTGTCCTGGAGGATCCTAAGCCTCTTCTCACCTTTTTGAATTCTTGTTTCTTCATTCTGTTCTGATTGAATGTTTATCTCTTCCTTCTGCTCCGAATCGTTGATTTGAGTCCCGGTTTCCTTCCCTGTTGGTTCCCTGTGTATTTTTATTTCACTTTGCATAGCCTTCACTTTTTCCTCCATTTTGCAACCATACTCAACCATTTCTGTGAGCATCCCGATTACCAGTGTTTTGAACTCTGGATCTGATAGGTTGGCTATCTCTTAATCGCTTATTGTGTTTTGGGGGGAGTTTTGATCTGTTCTTTCATTTGGGCCATATTTCTTTGTCTCGGCACACCTGTTACATTGGAAGGGGCAGAGCCTTAGGTTTTTGTCAGGGCTGGGCAACCCATGTCGCTACATTGTGGTGCTGCGTGTGGGGGGAGGGGTCAGAGGGAACAATGAATGCTGCTTGCTCGGCTCTTGGCCAGCTTTCAGTCACTTGTCCCGCTACCCACAAGCAGATTGGGCCCTTTTGGTGCCGATTCCTGGGTGGGTGGGTTTGTGTACGTTCTAGGACCCTATGGGTCTCTCCAACGAACTTTTCTCGTGGCAATGAGCTTCTCCTGCTGCCACGTCCCCCACAGATTTTTACAGCCAGAGGGTTTGAGGCCTTCCTTTCCCCGCGCTGGAACCCTGGCCCACTGCCTAGCCTGGTCCTTCAGCCACTACCTTGCCTTGCGTCCTCTTCGCCCCAGCTGCCTGTCCCTGCCCCTTCTACCAGTCTGGATGAATGTTTCTTCTTTAACTCTTGGGGTGTCAGACTTCCATACAGTTCCATTTTCTGGCAGTTCTGATTGGGTTTTATTTTTATATTTGCTGTTGTCCTTCTTCTGGTTGTACGAGGAGGCAAAGTGTATCTACCTATGCCTCCATCTTGGCCGGAAGTCAGCAGTTTAATGATTTTTTTTCATTTATGGTGTGGGTGGGAGAGTGAACCAGGACTATTCTCTTACAGAAGTTTAAATAAGACTCAGAAGTGAAATTTGTATTCTATGACAAATAATGAGATCCCATAATAATCATGCCATTAAAGGAAGACTCTAACCTGAGTTCTACAGAAATTATAGTAAATAAAATAATGCACAGAAAATAAAATTTGGTTATTTATTGTTAACGCCTTAGGCACATTCAAATTTTCAAAAATCTCCAACAGTATCACAGAAGTAGACCTCTTACTTTTTGTTTTTAAAAAACAGGAGATCTGCTCTAGGTGGTGTGGCTCAGTAGACTGAGCGTCAGCCTATGAACTAAAAGCTCGTTGGTTCGATTACTGGTCAGGGTTACTGGCTGGTCCCCAGTTGAGAGCACATAAGAGGCAACCAGTCAATGTTTCTCTCACATCAATGTTCCTCTCCCTTCCTCCCTCTCTCTCCTCTCTAAGAATAGAGCCTTTAAAAAAATAAAACAAATAAAAATTAGAAGATCTGCAAAGGGTAAACTCTCTAATCTTATTTGCATATTGATTAGTACACATGTGGTAAGGAAACCAACTGAGGCCTGAAGGAAAACCAGCCAAAGGTTTAAAGGGAACAATCTCTGAAGCTCACACAGGCTTGGTATAGTTTCTGTCCAATCACCCAAGAACTATTTATACAGTATTAAGTAGTTGGAATGGTTTTGAAACTATAGTAGGGCAAAATTATCTAGACTAAAACACTGTTCTAGTCCTGCCTATCAAAGGTTAAAAGACCCAAAAGGATCAAACTGCTTCCAAGTAACTTACCATGACAGAAAACAGCTCAAGAAGATTCGCATAAACACAAAAATATTTAGGATCCAAGAAGGTAAAATTTATAAAATTGGCAGCATTCAAAGAAAGAGAAAATGTGATCCACAATGAGAAATAAACCCATATGTGACACAAATGATAGAATACTCAGTTATTATAATTGAATAACATAAAATATTAATTCAAATAATATGAAGACTGAAAATGTTAAGTACAAACATGAAAAATAAAAAAAAAGAGACCCAATTCCAACATCTAGAAATGATAAACACAATATCTGAAGAAAAATACTTTAGATAGAATCAAGGGCAGATTAAACATTAGAGATCAGTGAACTTGAAAGCAAAGCAATAGAAACTATTGAAACTAAAATAGAAAAAAGATTAAAAGAAATTAACAGATCATCGGTAAGCGATACAATGGTTTTAAGCAGCTTAATATACATGTAATTGGAGGCCATAAAGGAAGAGAAAAGAAGACAAAAAAAATTTAAAGAAATAGTGGGTAAAAAATAACCAAATCTAATGAAAACTATAAATCCACAGGTCCAAGAAAACTCAGCAAACTCCAGCACAAGAAACAAGAGAATTACACCAAGGCACATTGTAGGGTAAGTGAGACATACAATATGGCTCCAGCAGTAAAGGCGCATGGGATGTTGGATTCCATTTGACCTCTGGGACTGTTTAACTCTCTGTAGACTCAGGCTTGGCTGACTACCCAGAAAGCAGGAATGCCAACCGAACATCATGCCCCCCAGGAAAGAGGTTAATGAATGTATAGAGTGTGGATAACTGCCTAATGTTACTTATTAACTTAGAAATGCACTATTCATTCTAGTGGTCTACGTGACTACTCACTATATGGTTTTACTATTAACCCCCTATTAAAAAAAAAAAAAAGACCCTTGCCCGAGAGGGGAGTGGATTTCTTCCCAGCCAGCCACTATTGGGTGCAAGCAGCCACTCTGCCCTTGTATGTACCATATTTTGCTGTGTATGTGCACTGTTTTGCCCAAATTTTTGAGGGAAAAATAAGTATGCACATTATACATGGATAGTACCTCACATACCTTGTATCTACTGCTCTTGTAGTTTGTAATTATTTGTTACATAAAATTTCTTGTATTGTTCAAAAATAATTGCTAAAATTCCGTTATAATACAAAAAACAAGTACCTAAATACAAAAAAATAAATAATTGAATTAAAAGATTAAAACAAAAGATTCTTTTCCCTGAAAGTTTGGGCAAAAAATATGGGTGCATTATACACAGCAAAATACAGTAAATTTCTCCTTTTAAAGCTCTTATGAATTTGAATAAGGCTACATGTCAGCTCTTTTTAACTGATCCTGAATTTAGACTTTTGGGGCTTTCTCCCAACACACTCAAAATTCAAATTCCTTAAAAAGAGTGATAAAGAGAAAGCATTAAAAAGCAGCTGGACACACAATAGAGTATACAGATGTCATTAAAAAACTGTACACCTGAAATTTCCATAATATTATTAATCAATGTTACCCAAGTAAATTTTGTTTTAAAAAAATCATAGGAAAGGTAAATTCTTACAAAGGAGGAAGAAGTCAGGGACTTCTAATCAAGATGGCATAGTAGGTGAATGCTATGCTTGCCTCCTCCCACAACCACATCAAAATGACAACAAGATTAGAACAATCACCCATGAGAACCACCGGCCTCGCTGAACAGAACTCCTATAACTAAGGACATAAAGAAGAAGCCACCTCAACACTGGTAGGAGGGCTTGAGATGCCAAATGGGCTGGTTCCACATCCACATGCGGGGGTGAATCAGAAGGGATATCTTGACTTTGCAGGTCCCAGCCCCATACAGGGAGAGGAGTCCCCACAATAGCTGTCTGTGAAAATCAACAGGGACTCAGTCCTGGGGAGATGGAGGGCAGCTGCAGACCCAGATGTCATCTTAAAAGGCAAGAGCACAGATTTACTTACAAACACTCACTCTAAGCACCAAGTAGGAACAGTGCTAGAGACATATGGAGAAGAGCTAAATTGTCTGATTTCAAGGCAAGGGCTGCAGGAACAACTCTCTGCCCTGAAGGGACAACCCTCTCCCAGACTAAAATGCCAGCAAGTGCCATCATTGTTCCTTTGTTGAGCCCTCCCAAACAAAGCCTCAAGACCCAAGTGGACACCAAATCTGAGTCTCCATTAACCTGGCTAACAGGGCTCTCTCCCCACCCTGGTGATTCTGAGACCCAGCCCAAACAATTCGCATGCCCTGACTGAACCACTGAGAAGCTAATCCACACAAGCAACCAGCCCGGGCCTGCACTACAGAGTAGAATCCGTCCAATGTCCACAAACCACAAACAAGCAGCAGTTGGTCTGTGTGCCTTGTATTTCTTGCAAAGTAGTCCTCCTGCACTAGTGGCGGCCAGACTCAATTCAAAGCATAACCACTCCAAGTAGCCTCCAAGCCCAGCACAGCCATCTACCAACCATAGCTCACTTTTCAACTACAACTAGGTGCCCCTGGGCTGGACACAGGCAGTGGCTGATCCTGACCTACACCACAGCCCCTCCCAAGAGACCCCAGAACCACCACACCTGGTAGCCAACTTCAGACCACAGAGAGTTCCCATTAAATTACCGCTGCAAAAACACCCAAAGGGGTGGATTTTGGTAGGCACCAGAGTCCTGCTAAATCAAATCCCACTCCATGAGGTCAGACCCTGCACAACAGCTTCTCCGCTGCTGTCAGGGCCAGTCCTTACAGCCAGTCAGCCTGAGGGTCAATCCCACCCACTGATGTGCCAACAGCAACCAAGATTCAATTGCAATAGGAGGGTAAAAACAACTCACACAAGAGACACCTCTGGAGCATCCAGGTTAGATCAACAGGGAAACCGCACCATGAGCCCCACAGGACAACTACTACCTAGGGTCACTCTGCCAAGATTGGGAGATAAAGCAAATTATCTAATACATAGAAACAAACACAAGGAGGCTGCCAAAATGAGGAGACAAAGAAACATGTCCCATATGAAAGAACAGGACAAATCTCCAGAAAAACAACTAAACATAATAGAGACAAGCAATCCACCAGATGCAGAGTTCAAAAACAGGTCATAAAGCTGCTCAATGAAGTTAGGAGAAGAGCAGATTATCTCAGGAAGCAGCTCAACAAAAAGATAAAAAACATAAAAAAGGAGATAAAAAATAAAAAGAACTAGTCAGAAACGGAGAATACAATAACTGAAATGAAGAATACATTACATAGACTCAATAGCAGATAAGCAGCAGCAGCAAAGAATCCCATCAGTGATTTGGAAGACAGGGTAGCAAAGAACACCCAATCATAATAGCAAAAAGAGAAAAAGAATCCAAAAAATGAGGATAGTTTAAGGGACCTCTGGGACATCAACCATAACAATGGGTACCAGAAGAAGACAGCACGGAATTAAATAACTATTTGAAGAAACAATGACTGAAAACTTCCCTAACCTAGCAAAGGACATACAACTCTAGAAAGTGCAGTCCCAAACAAGATGAACCCCAAAAGGCTACATCAAGACACATCATTTAAATGCCAAAAGTTAAAGACAAAGCGAGAATCTTAAAAGCAGCAAGAGAAAAGCATTTACCTACAAGGGAGCTCCCATAAAACTGTTAGCTGATTTCTCAACAGAAACATCACAGGCCTGAAGGGATTGGCACAGAAGTGATGACAAGCAAGGACCTACAATCAACATTACTCTACACAGCAAGGCTATCATTTAGAGACAGAGAGCTTCCCAGACAAGAAAAAGCTGAAGGAGCTGATTACCACCAAACCAGTATTACCAAAAATGTTAAGGAACTTCTTTAAGAGAAAGAAAAAAAATCAATACTATGAGTAAGAAAATATAGTTAAAAAAAAAAATCTCACAGATATAGGCAAACACATAATAAAAGCAGTGGATCAACAAAAGAAGTACAACTATTTTAGAACCAAAACTAGTACAAAAAGCTAAAAGCCCAAAGTAGGAAAATCATGTATAATTTACAACAAAAATTAAGGGATACACACACACACACACACACACACACACGAAGGGAAAAAAAAAAATGACAAAAATTGCCCTGGCCAGTATGGCTCAGTGGGTTGGAGCATCATCCCATAAGCTGGAAGGCTGCAGGTTTGATTCCCAGTCAGGGTACATGCCTCAGTTGCAGGTTCAGTCCCCAGCCAGGGTGTAAATGAGAGGCAAGTGATCGGTGTTTCTCTCTCATATTGGTGTTTCTCTCCTTCTGTTCCCCTCTCTCTGAAATCATGTCCTCCAATGAGGATAAAAAAATAAAAAATAATAATAATGAAAAAAACATAAAAGTAAAAGGCGGTGTAAAAATGGCAATGATTTTAAAATGTGTACCAGCCCTGACTAGCATTGCTCAGTGGCTTGCCAGTTCAATTCCCAGTTGGGGCACATGTCTAGGTTGGGGGCCTGGTTCCCGTATTGGGGAGTCTAAGACGAAACCAATTAATGTTTCTATAGCACATCAATATTTCTTTCTCCCTCCCTTCCCCTCTCTAAAAAATAAATAAATTTCTCACACATCGGTATTTCTCTCCCTTTCTTTCTCCCTTCCTTCCCCACTCTTAAAAATGAATAAAATCTTTAAAAAATTAATAAAGTAAAATGTACTTGAGCTTAAGCAACCATCAACTTACAACGGACTGCTCTAAACATTGCCCGGTTTATATAAAGCACATAATACCCACGAAGCAAATATGTACAAGAGATATACAATAAAGAGAAATAAATCCAACTACAACACTACAGAAAGTTATCAACATACAAGAGAAGAGGGCAGTAATAAGGAATAGAAAAGAACTACAAAAACAATCAGAAAACAATCAAATGGCAATAACTACACAACTATCAATTACTTTAAATGTAAATGGATTCAATGTTACAATGAAAAAAACAAATGGATAAGTAAATAGTACATATGTGGACGTGTGTGGGGGTGTGTGTGTGTGTGTAATGGAATATTACTTGGCCATAAAAAAAAAGAATGAAATCTTACCATTTGTGACAACATGGATGGACCAAAGGTATTGTGCTAAGTAAAACAGGTCACATAGAGAATGACAAATACTATATTATTTCACTTATATGTGGAATCTAAAAAACAATAAACAAGCAAGACAGAAGCAAACTCACAGATGCAGAGAGCAAACTGATGGTTGCCAGATGGGAGGGTGGTTGAAAGGCTGGGTGAAAAATGTGAGGGGATTAAGAAGTACAAATTGGCACACAGTTACAAAATAGTTATGGGGATGTAAAGTACAGATTAGGGATTATAGTGAATAATATTGTAATAAATATCCATGATGTCAGGCGGGTGCAAGAAGACTTACTGAGGTGATCACTCTGAAAATTATGTAATGCCTAACCAACTATGCTATACATCTAAAGCTAATATAATATTGACTATCAAGTGTAACTGAAAAATTAAAAACATTGTTTAAAGGAGAAAATAATCAAATACTCAAGAAAAATTAAATAAAATCTGAATTTCCAACTTAAATAGAAGCCAGAAAGACACATTACATAGGGAATAAAAAAGCATTATTTCTCATTTGAGGCAGTGAAACCAGAGGAAAGTAGACAAACATATTTAAAATACTAAAAGAAAAAAAAACTGTCCACTTAGAATTCTTTACCTGGCAAAAATACCTTTCAGGAATTAAAATAAAGACTTTTTCAGACATCCAAAAGCTGAAAGAAATCCTCAATAGTAAACAAAAAGAAGTTTTAAGGGAAGTCCCTCTGGTAAGAATAAAATAATACCAGATGGAAATCAATATACATAAAGGAATGAACAAATATTAGAAATTTTTTCCTACTTAGTCTTTTTAAAAGATAACTGCTTGGAACAAAAGTAATAACCATGTACCATGAGGTTTATAAAACACGTAGAAGTAAAAGGCATGACAGCAATAGACCAAAAGTATGTAGCTGCAAAACAGAAATACAGTATTGTAAGATTTTTATACTATACATGAAACAATATGTCACTTGAAAGCTGACTGCAACAAGGTAAAGATGCATATCATATACCATAAAACAATAAAAAAAAAAATAACACCAAACTATACAGCTAATAAGGCAACAACAAAAAAATAAACTGGAAAGAAAAAAGAATCCCCAAAATAAGAGATAAAAAGAGGAAAAGGAAATAAAGAATAGGATAAACAGGGAAAAATAGCAAGGTAAAGTAATTTTACTCAACCATATTTTAAAAACCACATTAAGTTTAAAATACCTATGCACTCCAATCAAAAAGCTGGAATGGTTATATCGATATTAGTCAAAGTATACTTCAGAATATTACCAGGGGTAAGGAGGCTCATTTCTTAATGTTAAACAGGTCAACTTATCAAGAACACATACTAACAATGCTTACACACATCTAATAGCAGGGCTTCAAAATTCACAAAGCAAAAACTGACAGAACTACAAGGAAAAGTTACAAGTCCACAATTATAGCTGGAGATTTCAATAATCTCTCAAAACTAACAAAATAAGTAGAGAGAATATCAATTAAGGGTAGAAAAGACTTGAAAACTATCATCAAACTTGACCCAATTAACATTTACAAAATAGTCTACCCAACAACTACAGAATATATATTCAAGTGCACAAAGAACATTTACCACCCCCTGCCAAATCATATTTTGAGCCATAACAAATCTCAACAAATTTTTTTAAAAGTCAAATCTTATCAATTATGTCCACTGGCCACAATGAAATTAAATTATAATAGAAAGAAATGTGGAAAATCCCAAAGTATCTGAAAATTAAACAACACACTTCTATATATACCACTGGTCAAATAATAAATCAAAGGAGATATTAGAAATTACTTTGAGCCTTGTCTGGTGTACCTCAGTGGGTTGGGTATCATCCTGCAAAATCAAAGGTTGCTGGTTGATTCCCATTCAGAGCACATGCCTGGATTGCAGACCAGGTCCCCAGCTGGGAGCGTGCCAGAGGCAACAATGCTTCTCTTGCATATCAATGTTTCTCTCCCTCTCTCTCTGCCTCCCTTGCCCTCTCTCTAAAAATAAATAAATAAAAATCTTTTTAAAAAAATTATTTTGACAGGCAGTAAAATCTCAGACATTGCTTATGGCAGTATGTTTTCTGATACATCTCCCCAGGCAAGGGAAACAAAACAAAAAATACACAAATGGGACTACATAAAACCAAAAAGTTTTTGCATAGGAAAGGAAACCATTAACAAAATTAAAAGATTACCTACTAAATGAACATATTCGCCAACAAAATTAAAAGATAACCTACTGAATGATAGAACATATTTGCCAATGATACATTTGATAAGGAGGTAAAACCCAAGTTTTATTTGAAAAACTTGTAAAACAACACCAAAAAAAAAAAAAAATCAAACAATCCAATTAAAAAATGGGCCAAAGAACTGAAATAGATGTTTCTCCAAAGAGGACATACAGATGGCCAGCAGACAGGAAAAAATGCTAAACATCACTAATCATCAGAAAAATGCAAATTAAAACCACAATGAGATTATCACCTCACACCTGTCAGAATGACTATCATCAATAAATAACAAAGAGCAATTGCTGGGGAGGATGGGGAGAAAGGGGAACCTTTCTGCACTGTTGGTGGGAATGCAGATTGGTGCAGCCACTGTGGAAAGCAGTACAGAGTTACCTCAAAAAATTAAGCCCTGACTGGTGTGGCTCAACAGGGTGGGCATCGTCCCGCAAACCAAAAGGTTGCTGGTTTGATTCCCACTAACGGCACATGCCTGGGTTGCAGGCCAGGTTCCTGGTTGGGGACATGCAAGAGGCAACCCATCAATGTTTTTCTTTCTCTCTTTCTCCCTACCTTCCCCTCTCTCTAAAAATATATGATCTTTTTTAAAAAATTAAAAGTGGAACCGCCTTATGAGAGACCAAAGAAAAAAAAAGTCATACAGTAAACAAACAGCAAAATGGCAAAAATAAAGACTTCCTTATCAGTGATTACTTTGAATGTAAGTGGTTTAAATACTCCCATCAATTTTTTTAAAAAAAGGCAGTTGACTGAAATAACTAAAAAAAATACTCTAGCTATAAATACTGTACATAAGAGGCTCATTTTAGATGCAAAGACACAAACTGAAAGTGAAATTGGAAGGATGCAAATAATCATCAAATAGAGCTAAGGTGGTTATATTACTCTCAGACAAAACTGACTCTTAAGTCCAAAATTTTATGAGACAAGAGAATGCATCATATATTGACAAAAGGGTGAATTTGCAAAGAATACATAGCAATTGTAAACATATATGCACCCCACTACAGAACCCCAAAATGTATAAAGCAGATACTGACATAAATAATTCTACCATAATAGTTGGAGACTTCAATATTTCACTTCCAATAATGTCTAGAACATTGAAGAGTGAACACTGATAAGGATATAGAGGGCCTGAACACCATAAACTTACTAAACCTGACACTAATAGACTGCTCCACTCAATAACAGAATACACATTCTTCTCAAGTACACACGGAATATTATACAGGATAACACTGTGTTCAACCAAAAAGCAAGTCTTTAAACAATAAATGTTCAAAAAACTGACCTATACAAAGTTCTCCTCCACAATGGAATGAAGCTAGAAATGAGTAACATAAGGAAAACTATAAAACTGACACATATGTGGAGTTTAACACTCTTTAATGGGTCAAAAAAGAAATCACAATAAAAACTAGAAAAGTTAAAGACAAATTAAAACAGAAATACAACATACCAAAACTAACGAGATGCAGTGAAGGCAGTACCCACAGGAAAATTTATAGCTGTAAAATGCCTTCATTGAAAAAAATTTCAAATCAATAACCTAAGCTTTACACATTGAGGAACTAGAATAGCAAAAAAATAAAATTAAATTTAAAAAAAATGAGCAAACTAAACCCAAACCCAGCAGAAGAAAGTTAATAATAAAGATGACAAATAATAAAGCAGAAAGAGAATTAAAAATAGAATCAATGAAAACAAAAGTCTGTTATTTGAACTGACCAGCATTGACAAACCTTAAATAGATTGACTAGGAAATAAACAATTAGGCAAATAACTAGAATCAGATGAAAGCAGGGACATTATTACTGACCACAAAGAGATAAAAATCAAATCCAAGAATATATTAAAAGAATAAAATATATCATGACCAAGTGGAGTCAATCCCAAGAATACGGGGATGATTTAAAATTCTAAACCAGTCAATGTAATGCACTACAGTAACAGACTAAATGAGAAAAACTGCATGATCATCTCAGTAGACAAAGAAAAATTATGAAACAAAATACAACATGCTTCCCTGATAAGAATTCTCAGCAAACTAGGAAAAAAGGGAACTTCCTTAGCACAATAAAGCACATCTACCACAAACTTACAATGTTCCCCGCACTAAGTTCAGGAAAAAAGAGATGTACACTCTTACTACTTCTACTCAGTATTGTACTGGAGGATCTATTCTAGCCAGTACAATCAGGCGCATCTCAGCAAATACAAAAGTTAATTCAAAATGGATCACAGACCTAATACAGGAAAAAAATCTTTGAGCTCTGAGTTAGTCAAAATTCCTAGTGCAACACCAAAAATATAATTAATTTTTAAAAAGTTGATAAATTAGACTTCATCAAAATCTAAAACTTCTGCTCTTCAAAAGACACTATTAAGAGAAGCAAAAGACAAGCTACACCAAAGGAGACAAGTTCTCAGTCTCATGGAGCTTACACTTTAATGGAGGAGCCAGAGGGTAACCAAATATTGAATGTATAATATTGTGTCATTTAGTAATAAGTGGTTTATGGTATAAGTCAAATAATAAGATGAGGAAATAAAGAATAATGGTCATATTGTAAATAGGAAAACCTTGGAAAGCCTCTATGAGGAGGTAGTATTTGTTCAGAGGCCTGAGTAAAAGTGAGGAAATGATACATAAAATAAAGCAATAAATAAACTTACCACGAGATTGGCATTACAAGTCATGTTAATCTGTTTTGTCTATTATGATCTATATAAATATGACTGATATAAAATATTTAAAATATTTTATTCCCTTAGGAAGGAAACAAAACAAAATTGTATTTTCATGTTGTCTTTCCATTAAAATGTTTTCTGTCTCTCCCATAAGAAAGAGGAGAGAAGCTGAAGGAAAATATTTACAAATCACACATCTGATAAAAGAACTTATATCCAGAATATATAAAGTGCTCTCAAAATGCAATACAGTAAGACAAACATCCAATTATTAAAACATAGACAAAAGAGTTCAACAAATGCTTCATCAAAAAAGATATTTAGATAGCAAATAAGGATATGGAATGCCGCTCAAAATAATTTATAACTAAGGCAATGCAAATTACAACAATGAGATTCCACTTACATGCCTATTAGAATGTTTAAAATTAAAAAGGCTGGCCCTAGCTGGTGTGGATCAGTGGGTTGCGTGCCCACCTGCGAATGGAAAGGTCACCAATTGGATTCCTGCTCGGGGCACATGTCTGGGTTGTGGGCCTTCCTGAGATGGGGGCGTGTGAGAGGCAGCCAATCGATGCTTCTCTCCCTCTCTTTCTCCCTCCCTTCCCCTCTGCCTAAAAATAAATAAAAATCTTTTAAAAAAATGGTTGGACAGATCTCATATATCTACATCTCAACCTTTCTATTCCTAAGTAATTATCCAAGATAATGAAAGCATATATTTATACAAAGATTTGTACACAAAATATCATTAGCAGTTTTGTAATAGCCAGAAACTGCCAACAACCCAAATGTCTATGAACAAGTTAATGGATAAGTTGTGGTAATTCATACAATAGAATACTACTATGCAATAAAAAGGAATGAACTACTGGTATACAACCTAAATAAATATCAAAATTATGCTGAGTGAAAGCAGTCAGACAAAAAAAGAGTACATACTATATGATTCCATTTACATAAAATTCTAGAAAATGCAAACTAATCTATAGTAACAGAAAACAGGTCAGTGGTTGCCTAGGTGGAAGAGTGAGAATGGGAAGAGGTCCAAGGACACTTTGGGGCGGGGAAAGGGGGTGGTAATATGTTCATTATACTGATTACTGTGATTGTTTCACAGGTGTATACGTAAGACAAAACTTACTGTACACTCTAAACATGTGCAGATTGTTGCATGTATTTATACCTCAATAAAACAATTTTTTTAAAGTCAGCTGTGGCTGGTGTGGCTCAGTGGGCTGAGTGACAGCCTGCGAACTGAAGAGTCACCAGTTTGATTCCCGGTCAGGGTACATGTCTAGGTTGCAGGACAGGTGCCGAGATGGGGGAGTGTGAGAGGCAACTGATCAATGTTTCTCTTACACAGAGATGTTTCTCTCCCTTTCTTTCTCCCTCCCTTCCCATCTCTCTAAAAATAAATAAATAAAATCTTTTAAAAATTTTTTAGAAATATTTTTTAAATGTTAGGATATTTTTCTCTTTCCTAACACATTAGAGCTAATAATTACACTAAGAAATGATTTTCTCCATATATTTTTTTTCCTTCAAATTACTTGAAAAAAAGCAAAGCACTTTCTTGGGTTACTCATGGATTAAACAAAATACATCTTATTTTAAAAATTCAACCTATAGTTTCAGCAAAGGTCACACAAAACTTTATTCAACTGAAAATATAAACATAATAACCATCTTATCCTAACATGAGGTAAAATCTGTCACGAAGTTGCTCTGGCTGTTGTGTGGCTCTGCCTGCGAACAGAAAGATTGCTGGTTACCAGTCAGGGCACATGCCTGGGTTGTGGGCCCAGTCCCCTGTTGGGGGTGTGTGAGAGGCAACCAATGTATGTTTCTCTCGCACATCAATGTTTCTCTTCCTCTCGTTCTCCCTTCCTTCCCCTCTTTCTAAAAATAAATAATAAATACAATTTTAAAAACAGAGGGTGGGAGGCCCTCTATTTTTAGGTGGATGGGGCAGGGGAAAGTGGTGGCAGAAAAAGGAAAACAAATGTGTTTGAAGAAAAAATAGTAGTAATAATAAAATCTGCCATGAAGTCTATACAGTTATGTGAAGGTAAAGGGTGAGATTTTGTTAAAACATTATCTTCAAACAGTTCTTCATATTACAGTTTTCCTATGATATTATCTAATACATCTCAGCATTACTATGACAGACTTTTGAACTCTATCCAGAGATAGTCTACCTAATGCTTAACTATATTGCATAGTGACAATAAAATTAAAGATAATGATTCTTTATCACCTGGCCCCCCCCCAAAAAATATGTTCCAAAAAGTAGGTAAACACTTATTTCATTTGTCACCTGTTCACAGTGTCAAGTTGAAGAGTAGTTTTTTCAATAGGGTACAGCAACAACTAATACTAAATAAACAGGTCTAAAATTGTAATTCCTATCAAACAGTGGTACAGTTACATAATTCTATTTCAATATAAAATATTCAGCATGCAAAGTACGAGAGGAACAACCAAAATGAATTCTTTAAGCATTTAAAATATCGTAGTCTCATACTTTAAAAATAATTCATGGGCAAGAAATACACAGTTCCCTTCACCAGTAACATCACCCTCACCCTCAAAGGGAAACCAGCTGCTCCAACAGCTCCAGGCAACTGCTGAAAACAGGAAGCAAAGAGTAACTGAAACTAGGGTAATCCTGGTTACCAACCTGCAGCCTGGTTAGCAAAGCCACTTTAAATGTCTGTTTCTGGACATGTCAACAAAGCCACTTTAAATGTCTGTTTCTGGACATGTCAATAATTCACTTGTAGCAAAGGTCTATTTGGCAAAGTGTTGAACACACATGGCAGTTTGAATCATATATTCATTTTTCTTTTTCTTTTTTTAGTGACCCAAACATATTTAATTAGTATTGTGAAATATCCCCTGCTCTATAACTTAGACAGAATATATTTTGGCATAATCATGACACTGTGTTTTAGATAAATATTTTTCAGTAACATCCTGTTGAGCAAACTTTTGAGTATGTACCTCCAATATAGTATGCACATTATTAAACATAAATTTTTAAAGAATAAGCTGAAAATAGAAAAGTTATGTTTTCTTCACCCTGGAAGACTACTGATCTGATTTTCTCAATCCCTTTGGTGATGGGGAGGTCCTACCAAACATTCATTTTTCAATTCAATTCAGTAAGTCTGTCCATATAGATAATAAAGTGATGATAACAGTAAGTAAATATGAACACTCAGTGTTTTACTAAACTTCATTGTAATTTATTTTGTGTTTCAAATATAAACCTTGGGCCCTGGCTGGCATGGATCAGTGGACTGAGTGCCGGCCTGCTAACCGAAGGTTCCTTGGTTCGATTCCAGTCAGGGCATGTGCCTGGGCTGGGGGGGGCGGGGCGGGCGGGGGGCGGCACATGAAAGGCAACCGCACATTGAAGTTCCTCTCCCTCTCTTTCTCCCTCCCCCCCTAAAAATAAATAAAATCTTTAAAAAATATATATAAAGCTTGGTGTTTATAAGTTTTATAATCAACCATTCTCATTCTAAGAACACAGAGCACTGCTCCAAAACTTAAATGGAAAGGATAATGTTGTATGGTTTCTTCAAACTTCTCACCAACCTGAAATTTACTTTAGTCCTCGTAAATACAATCTTAATTGTATATTACACATATTAAAATACTTTACAGAAGAAAAATTAAAGCTATATCCTCCATCTGCATACCTGGTATCATACTAAGTAGGCACATTTTACACACAGCCCTTGATAACCTTAGTCCTTGACACATGAGCAAGTAGTAGTTTTAAATAGTTCATGACAAAGAGGTTTAGTTCATTTTTCATTTCGGTATTCTCATTCAGAGTTCTTTGCATCATTTGTCCCAGATTGTACTACATTCCCATCAAAGGCCAACTTCAGTTTGCATACCAAGTGATGCAGACAGCTAACAAATTCAAATAGAACTGCACTTAACTATCTACACATATCACTTGCTATTTTCTTACCTTGCTTTTTCTTTTTTGCACATTAATACCTCCAGACATAAACATATTTGACAGTTTGTGTCCTGTCAATCCCTTTCTCTAAAATGGAAGCTCCCTGAGGGTGAGATTTACTGAGTTTGCTTCTAAATCTCCAGTTCCTTGAACAGTCTGATACACACAGGCAGAAATAAATGAACTCTTAAACCTTTAAACTTGAGCTCTTTGCCTTTCAGAAGCTAATTCTATGTAAACCTGAAAATGCAAGAATATCGTACAAGTTCCTTTTAATGCTCTAAATGAATCTTTATGAAATCTTACTCTTGGTTCAGAAATGCTTAAGATTCTTGGCTTGATTAATGCACTATGTTGCTAATGTTAGGACATGAGGCCTCAGGACAAAAGTCCCTTGTTCGCTGATGGAAAATAAAACTGAGAAGAGATCTTGTCAACTGAGATGCAGTACCTGTTGCCTTGACAATTTGCTTTTCTTATTCAAGCAACAACATATTCCAATTTCTAATGTGAAACTGTAAATAGAATATGTAAGTTTATTTCTATGTTCCTAAAGTTTCAAAATTATACAAAAAAGACCTGAACTTGTTATGTTCTCCTAAATATTCTTCTGCTGTTATTCCTAGAATTCCATTATCTCTGCCATACCACACAGAATGCTACTTATTCTGTATCAGCAATATTAAGGCTGCATCTGACTGAATGTTTTGAGCAATACCAGACCTTCAGTGAATGCTTACTGACACAAAGGAGTAAGAGAGCGTGTAAAGAAAACATTTTAGAAGACTGGGCTTGAGGATATATAGTATGCCATCTATTTTTTCAAAACATAGCTATAAATAACTAAGGTCTTTCAAAAGCATAAAGGTAACAGCGCCAGTTTCTATAATCAGCCAATACATACTTTGTGTCTTTAGTAATGATTCTTGAATATTCTTTTAAAAAGTATGTAAAGCCCTGGCCAGGTGGCTCAGTTGGTTGGAGCATCATCCTGTACACCAAAAACGGTTGCAGGTTTGAGTCCCCTAATCAGGGCACATACCTAGACTGTGAGGTGTTTACAGGAGGCAACTGATTGATGTCTGTCTGTCTCCCCCCGACCCTTGGTCCTGTCTCCCCTCTTCCTTCTCCTTTCCCTCCCCCACCTCTCTCTCTACCCCCCTCCCTCTCCCATCCCAAAATGAATAAACATATCCTTGGGTGAGGAATTTTTTTTAAAATAAGTAGGTAAAAAAATTCTGCTTTATTATTTTTTTAACTCATTTTTTATGAGTTTCAAATAAGCTCCTACTCACCATTCCAATTTTAGCTGTTATCTTTCCTCTTACAAAATAAAGAGAGAAAAATCAGAAAGGCAGAAATAATCACCACTGTATTTCCACCTTTTTGTATATAAATGGCTTAGTCCATCTATTTGGTAAAAACTCAGAGATATGCATGTGTTCAGTGCCTTAATAATGCTAACATAATAAAAGCTAACATTTATTATAGAATGGTCACTCTTTTTAATGTCTTACTCTAAGCACTACACATATTCTCACAGCAACAGTACGAATTAGGTACTACCTTCATTATACAAAGTAGGAAACAGCATAGGCAAGTTACATAATTTGACAGAGGTAATAGAATTATACTTGTGGTGAAGTGTGCAGATTCTAGACCCACAATGTGTGGGTTCAAACCTGGCTCCAGCACTAATGAGCTCTAGTTTCTTCCACTCCAAAATGGTTAGATTTAGTACATTAGTAACTGTGAGGTGCTAAGAATGGTGGCTGACACACAGTCCTTAATAAATTATTTACAATGCAAAAACCCATGGTGTTTAATACCTGCAGCATCTGCACAATGCAGAACTCGATGTCTGAAGGAATGTTACAGCAGCTTTCTATTTCCAGAGTCAAAACTTCAGAGTACTTCATTAGATGTCAAGGGCTATACAATTTCACACATTTTTTTTTCATGTCTATCTAAATATCTTAAATCTAATCTATTACCTGTAGGCAGAATTTTTCCCCCTAAAAACTCTTAGTTCCACATAAAATTATCTCATAAAATCTACTACAGAAGTAAATAAGTTAAGGCTAAAAGTATGGCATTTACTGACTTCAGACTTGTGAATGTTTACTCTCCAAGTTACAACTCGGTCTTATTTATAACATGATACCAGTTAAACTCATAGATATACCCTAAAATTCTTACAATTTTTTCAAATCTTCACCTGAGAACATCCTCAATGACTTCTGAGAGAGAGAGAGACAGACAAACATGGATGTGAAACAAAAACATCAACAGATTGCCTCCCATACATACCCCAAAGAGGGATCAAAACCTCAGCCTTTTGGTGTGGGGGATGATAAGCCAACCAACTGAGCCACCAGGCCAGGACAAAATTCTTACAATTTTGACACAGAGTGTTTGAGCTGTTTCAACCTATATACTTTTAGCCAGCTTACTTAGCAGCTCTAAGACATAAACTTGAGATACACGTGTCTACCTAGATCTCAATGTGACTAGTTTAAAAAGTTTGCCAAATGTTTTCCCCGGATAACTAGAAAAATATGTGTAATAGTCATCCTCACAAGCAAATTGCTTTAGGGAAAAAAACTGTAAAGTAATGGAAATCTGTAATGTAAAACATTTAGACTGTAATAGATAAGTCTAAATGTTTACTTTCTACTGTTCTGGCCCAAATTTAGAACCTAACATAAGCTGTCCTGTCCTTATGAATTTATAGAGAATAATTTTAGGACAAAAACAATGACAGAAAAAGGATGTATAACACAAATGTTAAATGAACACCATATTAAAGGTAGGCTAAGAAATAATAACACCATATATAAACCTACATATGTAAAACAAAACCATTTATCTTTTAGAAGAAAATAGAGACTAACAGCCTTATGACACCAAGGTAGGGAAGGCTTTGTAGCACAAACTGTAAAGGGGGACAAATATGACTGTTAAAACGTAAAGCTTATTCCTGCCAGAACACTTCATCTGAATCAAACCCTGAGGAGTCCTGGCCAGTGTGGCTCACTGGTTGGAGTGTCATCCCACAAGCAAAAGTTTGCAGGTTCGATTTCAGGTCAGGGCACATGCCTAGTTTGCAGGACCATCAGGGCGCGGGTTACCCCTGGTCCCAGTGCAGATCCCACTCTGGGTGCGTAGGAAGGCAACCAATTGTTGCCTTTCTCGCACCAGTGTTTCTCTCTCTCACTAAAAAAGCAAATGAAAATGTCCGGGGCGGGGGTTGGGGGGGGGGAGAATGAGGAAATGACCAGACAAATCCAAATTGAGGGACATTCTACAAAACAACTAGCCTGTAGTCTTCAAATATAGTCATATTATGTAAACAAAAAGTTGGAGACTTTTTGTGCATTGAAAGTAACTAAAGGGACATGGCAACTAAATGCAATTCATGATCGATGACTAGATCCTGGACCAGGGACGCTAGACGCTAATTAAGGTCATTATGGGGACCACTGAGAAATTTTCAATATACACTGGATATTAGATAACAATGCTAAATTATTATTCATGTTAAATGTGGTAATTGTACTGCAGTCTGTAGTACATCATTGTTCTTAGGATATTCAACTATGAATTCTTATTTCTGCAGGACTAAAAGTTTTCAAATAAAAAGCAGAAGTAAAAATTTAACACCTGCCCTGGCTGGTGTGGCTCAGTGGATTGAGCACCAGCCTGTGACCCAAAAGGTCACTGGTTTGATTCCCAGTAAGGGCACATGCCTGGGTTACAGGCCAGGTCCCCAGTGGCGGGAGTGTGAGAGTCAACCGATAGGTGTTTCTCTCACATAAAGAGGTTTGTCTCCCCCTCTTTCTCCCTTCCTTACCCTCTCTCTAAAAAATAAATAAAATATTTTTTAAAATGTAAAACCTCTGCACAACAGAAAGTAAAGAGGAACTATACAGTGAGAAGATATCTGCAACACCACAACTGAGAGAGGATCAATATAAAGTATAAACAGAGCTACAGCCCTGGCTGGGGTGGCTCTGCGGATTGAGAGCTGAACCAAAGGGTCACCAGTTCACTTTCCAGTCAGGGCACATGCCTGGGCTGCAGGCCAGGTCCCCAGTAGGGGGCGCGTGAGAGGCAACCACACACTGATGTTTCCCTTTCTCTCCTTTCCCCTGACTAAAATTAAAATCTTAAAAAACAAAAGCACACAAAACTGCAATGTTTAAAAAAAGAGAGAGCTACAAACCAAAGACAGAAAAGCAAACAAGACAGCAGAAAAGAGAATGAAAGATATAAATAACAATTTGCAGAAAAAGAAACTTTACAATATATGAATGTAAAGAAGTTTAATGTCACTTATAATCAGGGAAAAGCAAATTAAAATGAAATTTAATTTTGCTCTAAAAATTAAAAGTCTGACAATATCAATGTTTGTAAAGATATAGCAAAACGGGAACTCTTATGCCTTGACTGGTATAGTTCAGCTGGTTGGGTGTCATCCCACAAAGCAAAAGGTCTCCAGTTCAATTCTCGGTCAGGGCACATGCCTGGGTTTCGGGTTCAGTCCCTGGTCAGACAAGGGCAGGTTCAAGAGGCAATCAATTAATGTTTCTCTCTCACATCGATGTTTCTCTCCTTCCCTTCCCCTCTCTCAAAAAATAATCTTTTTTAAAAAATGGGAACTCCCACAACCTACTATCCTGGAAATTTTGTATTTAGTACTTTGGAAAATAATTTGGCATTATGTAATAAAGTTGAAGATCCTTTTACCCTATACCTAAGAATTCCCTAGGTTTAGAATTCTCTCTCACATGTAAACAAGATGACACATCCAAGAATGTGTATTACAGCATTAACAGCAAAAAAATCAGAAATACCTGAACATCCATAAAGATACATCTATCAACATGGATATATATCAAAAAACAATGTTGTTATTATCAACAAGATAAGTATTAAGTTTGAAGAGACTATGGAGAAAAGGGAACACTCATTCACTGCTGGTGGGAATGTAGACTGGTACAGTCACTGTGGAAAACAGTCTGAGATTCCTCAAAAAAGAAAGAAGAGTTACCATATGACCCAGCAATGTCTCTCCTGGGTATCTACCCAAATAACTCGAAAATATACATTCACAAAAATATATACACCCCCTAGGTTCATTGCAGAATTATTCACTGTGGCCACGACATGGACACAACCCAAATGTTTGATAGAGGATTGGATAAGGAAGATGTGGTACCTATACACAATGTAATACTACCCATAAAAGACAAAATACTGCCATTTGCGACAACATGGATGCCCCTTAAGAATATTACGCTAAATGAAATAAATCAGTCAGAAAAAGCTAAGAACCGTATGATTTCACTCATATGTGGGGTATAAAACTGAAACTTGTGGACACAGACAGGGTAGTTGCCAAAGGGAAGGGGTTGGGGGGGGGTGGAATGGACCCAATATATGGCGACAGAAGATGGTTTGACTTTAGGTGGTGGGCAGGCACACAGTAGAATATACAGATCTCGTGTCACAGAAAGGTACACTTGAAACCTATATGATCTTATTAACTAATGTCACCCCAATAAGTTTAATAAATTTTTTAAGTGTTGAACAAAAAAGTTGAAGAATCACATATATATTAAATAAGAATATATGCACTTCTGTGGATACATACACATTATGGGAATAATAATTACTGAATTCTATGAGTGTTTACCGGTGGGAGAGGGCAAGAGAGTGGAATAGGACAGCAAAGATTCACACAGGCCACAACTATATCTGTAATTTTATCCCTTCAAAAAATACAGAGTCTGGCAGAAGGCTTGTTTGAGTGTGGTTGGTAGGGTAAAGCGAATGTTTTGCATGAGATGGCCAGTAATTTGAACATTTCACCTTTAAAAGGTCACATGGTGTGCCTGAGTGATATTATTACATTACAGAATTACATACTTATGATTTTCTAATAAAAGGGTATGTAATTAAAAAGGGGGTGTTATTTGTGCCAGACCCTGTATAATGAAAAGAGAGCACAATTAGAAAATGAGGGGGAACACACGAACTAAATATGATGGTCTATAATTAGACAGTCGTTACGCTATTTTCTGTAGGTTTGGAATTTCATATTTCAAAATAAATTTAGCTTTTCAGTGGCTGTGAAGCTGGGGAGATAAGGAGTGGGGGGCTAGGACACTGGATCTCAACTGGAAAAGAGCATAATTACAAATGTGATAAAGTTGGTTTTTTTAGTATTTCACTGAATTAAGCTTTTTGGTAAGAGAGTTAAGCAACAAAAAGACACATTAAAAAAATATATTCTGTGTGCTTTCTTTCCCCCATGAAACAGTAGAAATAACAGAGGCAGATGAATAAATTATCCCTCCTCTTAACATTCCACTGTAATTTGGCTTTCCTTAGGCATATACACCTGATGTCACTACAGTAGGCTGCCAGGTACTGTAAGTGAATTCTATCTATATAAATCTTTCTACAATTATAAATTTTTGGGAACTTGCAGCTGATTGTAAATTTTCATACAATAGAATCAAATTTTAGAACTGAATGAAACCTTGCAGAACATCTCCTTCAGCCCTCTTACTTTGCAGATTAGTTGATTACTAAATTCTAAAATCTAAATTCTGGATTACTGAGGGTAACACAGAACCCTCTACTGCTGAAATGTAGTGGCTTATATTGCAATAGAAATGCATTTCAGAGATAAAGCCTGCGTGTGTTACCACCAGCCCAGCATGCGGAGTTGATTTTAATTGCTAACTAGCTCTGTCTTCTTTAACTAAACCTCTTCAGGCCTGGATGTCTTCATCAGGAGAAATCTAATTATGGTTGAAGTGTCGTGGTAAATATTTAAAAGACCTGAACAACATTAAGTCGCCACGTAATTGGCACTGTTTCAATACTCTTTCACATTACAGACAGCAGCGTTTGCATTCGCTGCCTCGAGAGACAAAATGAAAAGTGTACAGATAATCATGAAAAAAACCTGTCCGCACCAAGAAACACACACACACACACACACACACACACACACACACACCCCGCCCCCTCCCCCGACACGGTGACTAGTCATTGCGGAGCACTGTTATTTTACAACTCTCAAACACAACGGCCCAAAAGACGAAAGCACGGAGAAAAATATAAACTTGATACCAGCTCTACCTACTGCTTCTAAAAGCTTGAGGCCTACTGGAGTCAAACCCCCAAAACGTGCTTACACCTAATGGCTGAGGCCTCAAATCTGCAGCTCACTCCCGGCTCTCTGGTTTCAGGGGTCCCAGGAAAGGGAGAGGAACAGACCGCCACTGAACAGCTGACTCCTGACTTGGGAACCATTTGGAAATGTTTTTATGGCGGCCTGCCATTCGATGTGAGCTTTCCAGGAAGTGCTGCAACGACAAAACTGGCGTGCGGGCTATCAACTTCTTGTGGTTCTTACAAAACACCGTCAGCCTTGCATCCTACCACAGCGGCCGCTAGCTTCCCGGGTCGACCCGGAACGCGCCACGGTGGGAAGTTGGTTAAGATGGGCGGAAAAGCTGGCCTCGGGCGCGGACGAGAGAAGAGCCGGCGTCACTCAGAAAAAATAGGCAGACCTGAGTAAAGGGGCGTTTCCCTGAGGCAGGATGGGGGCTGCCACCACCGTGAGAAAAATGCTGGGGGTGGGAGGAGGAAAGAACGCAGAGAGGTTGGTTTCGAGGCGGCGGAGGGCCGCGAACCAGAGCGAAGGCGGGTCCGAGCCAGCCGAGCGGAGAAACAATGGCGCGAGCGTGACGTGAGGCTAGGGGCGTCGCCGCGGCAAGCAGGAAGGGGCTGCCCAGAGGCAGGGGCGACCCGGGGCTGCAGGGCGTGCGAAGACGCGGGTGCAGAGTCGCGGGGCCCGCCGGGCGTGAGAGAGGGGCCTGAGGGGTGCAGGGAATAGGGGTAGGGGGCGGCCCCCGCCTCGAGTAGCGCGCACGGCCTCGCACCCTCCTTCCTCTCAGGCTCGCTCGCTAGACCCCTCCTTCCCCTCCCGCCAGCCGAAGTCGCCGTACTCACCGTCCCCACCGCACGGCAGCAATCCTAGCGCGCAACTGCCGCAGCCGCCTCAGCGCGCACCCTCCTCACACTCGCCGTCTCGGCCCCGCCCCCAGCTCGCGCCAACCAGGGACCGGCGCGCTGTTCCGACACCCGGCTCCGCCGCAGAACCAGGCTGCAGCGACGCTCCCTAGAGGCGCGGCCCGAGGGAAGCGGCGATGCGGACCTGTGGCTCGGTTCCTCTATCGGGTCTGCGGTTCCTCAAACAAGAGCACAGCCGTAGTTACCCAGCTATGGGGTGACGCACACTGACAACCCTTACATGTCCTTTATGTCTATATCCCTTGGCCTTCGCCGGGGGTCCCTCGGGAGGGCGCCAGACTACCTCGCCCGTTTCTGCTGCCTCTCGGCGTACTCTCTGAGCCTTTCCTTTAGTGGGGGGAGGGCACATCATTTTTCCCAGTCACAGAATCTTCTAGTCCGGCAGACTTCAAGGTCCCTCGAGTCCAAAGCCCCATATCAGGCCTGAATCCCACTGATGACCAGAAGTACCCACTTTGGAGTGTCAAAATTGTAATAGAAGTTCCACCGCTTAACAAATTGTTTGGCACACTGGGAGAGTTACCTGACCTCACAATACCCAGCATTCTCTCATCTGCAATACAGGCATAGATAACAATGCATCATAGGGTGTTGGCGGAATGAAATAACAGAGGGAAGTTGAGCATCTTTTCACGTGTCTGTTGGCCATCTGTATGTTCTCTTTGGAGAAATGTCTGTTCAGGTCCTCTGCTCATTTTTGTAATCGCATTGTTTGGGGTTGTTTTTTTTCGGGGTGGGGTGTGTGTGTTGTTGTTGTTGTTTTGGTGTTGAAGTTGTATGAGTTCTTTATATATTTTGAATACTAATCCCTTATTGGATGTATCGTTGTGATATCTTCTTTCAGTAGGTTGTCTTTTCACTTTGCCGATGATTTCCTTTGCTGTGCAAAAACTCTTTAGTTCAATTGTAGTCCCATTTGTTTAGTTTTTCTTTTGTTTCTCTTGCCCAAAGAGACATATCCAAAAAAAATAAATAAATAAGTTACTAACAGCAATATCAGAGAGTTTACTGCTTCTGTTTTCTTCCAGGAATTTTATGGTTTCAGGTGTTAACATTTAAGCCAATCCGTTTTGAGTTTATTCTTGTTTACGGTATAAAAAAGTTGTCTGGTTTCATTCTTTTCCATTTGTCCTGTTTTCCCAACACCCTGTATTGAAGAGACTGTCTTTACCCC
The DNA here is from genome assembly GCF_021234165.1 of Pteronotus mesoamericanus. NCBI lineage: Eukaryota > Metazoa > Chordata > Mammalia > Chiroptera > Mormoopidae > Pteronotus > Pteronotus mesoamericanus. Next base: position 6,509,545 of record NW_026555229.1, read on the forward strand.
ATGGTACATTCTTGCCTTCTTTCTCAGATTAATTGACCATACAGGTACAACACCACTAATCATCAGGGAAATGCAAATTAAAACCATAATGAGGAATCACCTCACACCTGCCAGAATGTCAGGATGGCTATCATCAATAAGTCAACAAACAACAGTGTGGCAAATTTGGCGGGGAAGCGGGTGGGTGGAGGTGGAAGAGAGTATGGGGAGGATAAATGGTGATGGGAAAATAAATAAAAATAAAACAAGCAAGAAGTGCTGGTGAGGATGTGGAGAAAAGGGAACCCTCATGCACTGTTGATGAGATTGTAAATTGATGCATCCACTATGGAAAACGGTATGGAAATTCCTAAAAAAATTAAAAATAGAATTACCACATGACCCAGAAATTCCACTTCTGGGTACTGATCCAAAAAAACACAGAACGCTAACTTGAAAAGACATATGCACCACTATGTTCATTGTGAGATATGGAAGCAACCTAAGTGTCTATGAAGAGACAAAAGGATAAAGATGTGGTACATATACATACAAGGAATATTACTCAACCATTAAAAAAAATGAAATTTGTGACGATAGGGTTGGGCCTAGAGGGTATTATGCTAAGTGAAATAAGTCAGACAGAGAAAGATAAATGCCATATGATTTCACTTATTCGTGGAATCTAAAAAAAAATAAACTAGCAAAAAAAACAGAAACAAACTCATAGATACAAAGACTTTGATGCTTGACAGATAGGAGAGAGGTAGGGGAGAAATAGGTGAAAAAGGGGAAGGGATTAAGAAGGACAAATTGGCAGTTATAAAAACAGGATAGGGAAAAAAAGTACAGAATAGGGAATATAGTCTATATTTTAATAACTATGTACAGTGTAAGATGGGTAGTAGACATATTAGGGTGATCATAAGTTATATAAATGTCTAATCACTATGCTCTACACCTGAAACTAAGACAATATTGCATGTAAACTGTAACTGAGAATTTTTAAAAATTATCAACAAAAAGGATAATGGAAGGTCCTCAGCACAATCCTGGCACATAGCACTCAAGAAATGTTTATGGACGTCCCCACCAACCACCACCAATTTGCTTCTGCAAGAAGACGCAAAGCCCACTCTTTCCAGAGCAATGCATCCCTTGATCCCAGCAGTTCTGACCAGTTTGAAAGTGTTTCTGAAACGTCCACCCTCTGACCCAAGTCATATCATTTGGAACCTCAGAGAAAAAAACAGATCTAATCTCTCTCTTGACCTACTCCAAACCAGTATCTCCCATTCCTTCCACTGTTCCTCCTTTGACTGGGTTTTATAGGTTTTTACCCTCATACTCCTCATGCACCTAGTCAGTCTGATTGTGGCTCTTTTAGCATATGTCACCCAAAACAACCAAAAGTGCATGGCACCATCAGATTGAGGAAAGACTGTAACTTTCTCTTTGTAGGACTTACTGCTTTGCATTCACACAATAAAGTTCTTGGCACCTGCTATTGACTAACTGAGCTTGCAGTCAACTAAAACCAGTATTTTTTATTAGGTGCTCTGCTGGAGCATTACTACCCTCTTGTGTTTCTGAGCCAACTTCAGTACAGGTCAGCTGAGGACAGACCTTGGACCTCCCACCTACTAGATTTTTCAGGATATGTGGAAAAAAGGAATAGGAGTTGGAAATTAGTCTAAAACCACCACAACCAAAGTGCATTTGGAAAAGGTCAGAGTTTGTGTCTAAAGACCATGGCACTGAGCAAATTATATGTGTGTGTGTACACAATGTGATCTCAACTGGGCAAAAATATGTACATGCACACACACGAAAGACCAGAAAGAGACTGTGTTATGCTAATAGGGATTTTCTTTCAGTGACAAGACTTGAGGTGGTTTTTATTTATGTTTTTCCATAATTTCCAAGATTGTCTATGTTGCTTATGAGGTCTGTCCAGAAAAAGTCCAGCCATAGTTAATATACCAAAAACGGTTTGCACAACATTGGCATAACCTGGTAGCCAAGGAGAGTGGACTGGAATGCGCATGCTTGAACATGGCAGGAAGCTCACCTGAGCTCCGCCTCCTGGTTCCCTCCACCCAACCCCCGCTCCACGTCTAACCCAGACACGCACCCCTTTCAGGAAACCGGTCCCTGGTGCCAAAAAGGTTGGGAACCGCTGTTTTAGAGGATAAATGTATTTATGTATTGCTTTTGTAACCAAAAATTAATTTTTGAAAGTGCAAAAGAAAGCAAAAGGATAGGCCATTTGGCTTCATGACTTTGAAGAAGTAAAACAAGCCATAGTTGCTATGAAACAACCCGCTAAAAGAGGGCTGGGGACCCTGCGGAAGCAATGAGGAGCCACAAGCAGCTTGCCCGGGGTCTGTAACTTAACACTGCCTGAAGGGCCTGGGTAGTGCTTGGCAAGGGAAGCCATCCTACTGTGGCCTTCAAGAAGACCTCTCACCAAACTTCCTGCCCAAGCACCCGCATGGCTGTCTTCCTCTATTCAACACTATTTTCCCCCGAATACCATAAACTCTGAGTCACCCAGAATGTGAGCTACACTTACAGGTCACTCATCAGTTTTCTGCTTCTTGGCAGAAGCTCTCATAGAAATGCAAACATTGCTCAACACCCTGGCCTGGGGCCTAGAAACAGCCTCCTGCTGCCCAAAAACCTTTCTGCCAGAAAGTATTTGGTCTTACTTAGTTCCTTCCAATCAGCTCAGAGTTCTCCTCTTTTTAGCCTTCTTTCTCTAATAGCATAGGGTCAGCCCTCACTGTGATAAGTGCCAGTACAGACACTGTGCAACTTAGTCTAGATAAGAAATACCTAATCCATCCTGAGAGAAGAGATATACATAATATACCTAGGATCACCAATGTCTCTTCAAAAATACACATTGAGCTCCTGCCATGTGCCTAACACTGATCAACAGAGATATGAATTTCTGCCCTCCTGGAGGGTTCTGACTGCTTGGGAAGATGGGCTTTAAATAAATAAACAAGCAATTCTTTTATTACAATTTGGGTGAGTGCTATTCAGGAAAAGTAAAAGGTGCTATGAGAGTTAGGTTCTGGGATAGGGAGAGGGTCAGGAGACATCTCCCTGAAGAAGTAACATTTCAGCCAAAACCTGAAGGATGAGTGGGGCTTAAGTAAAAAGTGAGAAAGGGGTTTGCCTGGAGGAGTGGGGAATTCCTGAAATGGGGACCAGAAGGTACAAAGGCCCTAAAGTAGGGATGAGCCTTGTGTATCTATGGAGGATTCAGAAGCCTAGAGAGAAAGGGAGAAAGTGACCAAAAATGGTCCTGGAAGAAGGCAGATAGACCTCACCCCACAGGGCGCCGTTGTCCATATAAATGATCTGGAGCCTTACCTTAAGTGCCAGGGAGAGTAACTGAGGGCTTAATGCAGAGGAGGAGCAGGGATCGGGTCTGCATTTTAAATGAATGGAATGTAACCAACCAATCGATTGCCTCATATGGTCATGAAAGTTAATTCATTTGAATGAAGCAAAAATTTCGTAGGTGCCTGCTAGAAACTTCCACTGAGGTTTTACAACGTGAGAGAGATGAAATCTGCAACATTTACTAGAATTGTTTTATTTATGGAACACCCACCAGGTGAAAGACACTGGAGATCCCAATTGATCCCCCTGCTACACTTTACTCCAGAGTGGCTGAACATCTATTTCAGAAATCAGACATGGGTAAAACATGAAGGTATGTCAGATTAATAACCCCAAAGAGGTTCAGAGTTTCAGGAGAGATGGATTCCTGAAGAGACAGTAGAGTCGGAATCAAATACTTAGAGATACTACTTCCTACCCGCTAGGATAGCTATAATTACAACAACAAAAGAAGTGTTGGCAAGGATGTAGAGCAATTGGACCCACACTGCATTGCTGGTGGAAATGTCAAAAAGTGTAGCCTCTGTAGAAAACAGTTTGGTGGTTCCTCAAAAAGCTAAACACAGCCTCAGCTGGTGTGTGGCTCAGTAGATGGAGCACCGGCCTGCAAACCAAAATATCATGGGTTTGATTCCCAGTCAAGGCACATGCCTGGGTTGTGGGCCAGATCCCCAGTTAGGTGCGTGTGAGAGGCAACCAGCCAATGTTTCTCTCACATATCGATGTTTCCCTCTCTTTCTCCTTCCCTTCTCCTCTCTCTAAAACTAAATATTTTTTTAAAAGCTAAACAGAGAGTCACCATATGATCCAGCAATTCCACTTCTGTGTAATATACCCAAAATTACTGAGAACACAGACTCAGACAGATGCCATGTTGTATGCCATCATAGTAGTATTACTCACAAAAAAAGGTGGCAGCAACCCAAACATTCATCGACACATGAAGGATAAACAAAATACACACATACACGCAGACAATGAAATCTTATTCACTCATAAAAATAAGAAGTTCTGGTACTTGCTACATACCTGATACATGGATGAGCCTCAAAAACATTATGCTAAGTAAAATAAGCCAGACACAAAAGGACAAATATATGATTCCACTTACATGAAATATCTAGATCAGGCAAATTCATAGAGACAGAAAGTGGATTAGAGGCTGCCAGAAGCAGGGGGGAGAGAAGGATGAGGAGTTATTGCCTAATGGGTACAGAGTTTCTGCTTGGGGTGATGAAAAAGTTTTGAAAACGGAGAGTGGGGGTGGTTGCACAACAAGGTGAATGTTGTGCCACTAAATTGTACACTTGAAAAATGGTTAAAATGGCAAATTTTATGTTATGTATATTTTATCACAGTAAAAAAATTCAAAAACCTTTTAAAAACGGGAATAAAATACATAAATAGGACCATTTCTGGTCTCTGTGCCCCTGCATGCACTGTTTCCTTTGCCTGAAAAGTTCATTTTTTTCCTCTTTTGAACTTTATTCTTCCTGTGGGCCTTGCTCAAATGTTACTCACAGAGGCCTTCCCTAAGCCCTCTAGCCCCATATTGACTTTCACGCTGCCCTCTTCCTTCCCTTCCCGTCCCTCTACTTACACAGCTGCCATTAAATAAGTATTTGTGTGGCCATGTCTTCAATGTTTGCCTTCTCACGAGGCTGTAAGCACTAGGAGGAGAGGGACAGTGTCTGCCTTGTCCACTGAGAGGGGATACAGCACCTAGCCCAGGGTCCGGTACGTTAAGGATTCAACACATATTTTTAAATAAATTAATAACTAAATGAATGTGTGGTGAAATTGTGAGTGGGTTTTATTTTAATGCCTTTTACAACACTGTAAGTTTGATTAAATTATTATTATTGTGATTTTTAAATATAAACAGGACGCACGCCAGGGCTGTCATTTTTATATCCCTGTGCTCTGCCTTGTGAAGTCAACAGCAGTCTCTTGGAGCAGAATCTGAGTAAGGCACTAGCACAATTTGTTTCCAGGTATATCTGATACATCACCAACCGTTCCAGCCTTGGTCTCTAAATGTCCATCTAAACAAGTGATGTTATTGGCCTTAAAATGGAACACTTCTTCACTGTGACACCAGAACAGACAGTCCCCCTGACAGAGAAGTACAGCCCACTTTTCACACATATGGGTTAAGCAGCACCCACACCAAAAACTAAGGCATACTAAGGTAGAATGAGAGAAGGCATTTACTTATCTATTCAAAAAGCCAGTTCTTTGGTAAGTACAGCTCAGTTTACAGCCCACAGTCTCGTCTCTTCTCTTTTGCACTTTTTTACATTTTACATATAAAATGCATAAATCAGAATATGCAAAGCAAACCAGTGACTGTAGACACTAGGAAATGTATGACCATAAGTAACAGGAAAAGGAGTTAAAACAGGCTTAAACAAAAAGGAAACCCAGAGGTATGGCAGACTCCAGGGTATCTGACTCCATAATTAACACTGCTATAAGAAACACGTCTTGCCTTTCTGCCCTGCCTCCTGCAGGGTGGCCTTCGCCCTAAAGCAGTTTCCACTCGTGCTTGTAGAGTGACTACAAGTTTCCCTGCTCATGTCAACAAAAGACTGAGACACCTCTCCTCTGCCACCAACTCTAAGTCCTCCCCTTCGACACAACTGGAATGAATTAGGACACAGGCAGAACCTCTGGACCAATAAGCATTGCCAAGGAAGGAACATACACTGATTAATCATATTTTGTCACTGGGGGATCGAGAGGATATCTGAGCAAAACGGGGATTTTTGACAGGGAGGAGGGGATCCTACGTAGGCAGTCAAGAGTTTTCACAACCAGCAAACCAGAATCTGCCCAGAATTGGAGTTACAAGTATGTGCTAAAGAAATACAAAAACCACACTTTGAATTTCACACGTCCAGTAATGCACTCGTTCTTAATTCGTGTAAGGGATAAGAATACACTCTCATCAGCAACAGTAACTCATGACGGACGGCCATGATCCTCATAAACAAACAGCAGGAAGCCTGGATCTTTGGTGGTGTGCTTTGTGCAGTGTGCCTTCCTAGAGAGAGAATAATACCTCTCAATAGTATCAGAGGCTTCGTCCTGCATCTTAGCCATCCTCTCCAGGCCTGGTTCATGCTGACCCCTGCTTGGGCCCCACCCTAGTCCTTCCCAATGATACTGAACATCCACCTTGTCTTTTTGAGATTGGGCCTTTGCAAGCACGAAAGTGGCCCTGTTTCTCAGACCACAGGGGTGTGGCCTCACCCAAGGATATACAGCAGGGGTTTGCATAGGGATTTGTAACAGTAATGTATTATTTTCTTCAATCAGTGGTTCTCAAAGTGTACCAGGAATAAAAGTTGCCTGGGGAGCTATATAAAAGGCAAATTCCAGAGCCTATCCCAGTCTCTGGCCATGTGGCCTGAAAATTTGAAATTTAAACAAACTTCCCATCTAATTCTGATGCAGGTGGTCCATGTGTTTTCTGATGGTGCTAACTACCTACCTCACGCCTGCTTGTGACAGTAATCAATGTTGCCATGGCAGCAGCCAATCTGAACCACCTCCTGCTGCCTGCTGCCCAGGCAACAACTGACATTTTGGGTCTCTTCCTTGTTTGCTAGCCCAAGGTTCCACTGTGAACAATAGCCTTCTGATACTGCAGAAACTACAATTGACGCAAACAAAGAAACTGATTCATGGCAACTGAATCAGGGACTATAAACTCCTACGTCACCTCACGTTCAGAATGCCAGTTTCTTAATCCCCATTCTTGGCTCCACTTCAGATCTCAGGTACTAGCCCTCGGCGACTGCACTTCCTTGATGCGAACAGGGTGCAGTCCCCGAGACCCAGCCAGTTTTCCAAGCCTACCGCAAACTGGGGTCCTTCCTGACCTGGCACCTACGGAACTCTTGTAATAAGTGTCCTATTGAGTTAAAAATAGATAAATCTTCTCTCATTTGAGTGATAGATATGTTCAGTGTATTACTTTTACTTGCAGCAAACCCAAAAAGAGTCCTTTTCAACTAATTTTTTGGTCAGATAGATACTATCTGAAAGAAATTCCACAATAACAGGAGAGAGACTAGGTTAAGTACAAGGATCTGCATCTAATTCCTTAGCAGGTATAGTAAACAGAATAACGGCCTAATCCCTGGAACCTGGGACTGTGTTACAGTGACAAGGCCAAGAGAATCAAGGTAGCAGATGGATGACGTTTGTGAATCAGTTGGCCTTATATGGGGAGGGTATTCTGGACTTTCCAGATGATTCCAATGCAACACAAGGGTCTTTAGATGTAAAAGAGGGAAGGACAAGAATCAGTGTGAGTATCGATCTATGAGAAAGTCTGGATGATCATTGCCAGCTATTAGGATGGAAGGGGCCATGAGCCGAAGAACACCTGCAGACTCCAGAAGCTGGAAAAGGCAAGAACATGGATTCTCTCCCCTAGAGCCTCCAGAAGGAACACGGGCACACAACCCTGTGACACAGGGTTTTTAACCCACGGAAACCCATTTCAGACTTCTGACCTCCATAATTCCAGGAGCCTTGTCTTTGAACCAGGTAAACTGGTTCAGAAAATCTGCAGAATCTTAAAAAAAGTTTTTTTAAAGGACAGATTATATTTTGAAGAGCCAAATTCATGTATCTTTATTTTTTGGTCCCTTCAATGTTGGTGTGCTTTGTTTGTTTTCCCATTTTTTTCTTAGAGGAAGGATAACATATGTGTATATATGCAGAAAAATGCACACATCATTTTCACAGAGTGAACACAACATGTGATCACCACTCAAATCCAGGTATAAAATACCATCAGAAAGTTTAAAATTCACCTCATACTCCCCTGCTTCACTTCCCATGGACAATGATTCCCCTGACTTATAAACCCATATGTGTGTATTTTTTGCCTGTTTTTGAACTTTATGTAAATGGATTCATACTATACGCATGCAGTTGTGACAGGCTTCTTTCACCTAACATTATATTTGAAAGATGCCTCCATATGTGGCAATCGTTTGTCTGTTTGCATTGCTCTATAGTATTACGTCGTGTGAGTACAACATAATTCATCCATGTTTTTAAGGGAAATTGTGGATTAAGAGTGCTATCACCCCCTTCCAGGACTCCTGACTCCTCATCTGCTAATAAGTAACTGTAAATCTCAAAGCAAACATAGAACATCCAGACTTTGCCAAATGTATTTGACCAAATGTATGAAAAAAGGAAGCTTTTTTTTTTCCTATTAAGTATCTTATGAGACTAGTATTTTGTAGGACATGCTCCAGGAAACCCTGGTCTGGAGCAATGGTTTTCAAATTGTGTTCCTCATTAGTGCATGAGAAATGAGGGTAAGGTCAGCTGGATCTCACTTCTGCTTCAACACACCTCCAGTTGTAGCTGTTTTAAGAAGGGATCCCACATAGGCGCGCGTGTGTGTGTGTGCATTAACCGCCCATGCCTATGTTTGAAAAAGGGTTAGGTTGCTTTAAAAAAATGTTTGAAAACTACCAACGTAGGCTCTACAGGACCTCTCAGAAGGCCTTTACACAGACTCAGGTTCCATGCTACAAGGGCTTGCTGACCTTATCCAAAGTTCATTGCTTTTGCCGCTGTTGCTTTGCAGGCTCTGCCAAGGGCCAGCTGCCTACTCTGACTCTCCCAGCAGTGTGGTGGGAAGGGCTCAGAAGAGATCATTGACAGCAGCTCAATACAGATCAGGCAGCTTAGTTCATAGGCAGCTTCTGTCTATGGCATCAGAGGCTGAAAATAGATCATTACATGCTACGAAAGTCTTAAATTCCTTCTAACCAGACAGCATGGTGTAGGGATTAAGAGCAGGGACTCCAGAGCCAGGCTCCCTGGCTTCAACTTCAGGTCCTGCTGCTAACCAGCTGTGACCTTGGGTAAGTCTCTCAAATACGCTCATGTCTTAGTTTCCTCATCTTTAAAATGAAGGTGAAGGTAATAGCAGCTACCTTGTAGGCTTGATGAAGATTAAATGAGATCATATTTTTACAGCATTTGAGACAGGGCTGGGCATATAGTAAGCACTATATAAATGTTTATTAAATAAAACCCAAGCAGCAATAGCATTGTTTTTTTCTACATGAATTTATGGGTGGCAAGGCCCAACTACAGGCATTTTAATTCTTTTACTATTTGATGTTTTACCACCATTCTCAAAGTTACGCTCTCTCTGTGGTCTCCCATACCCCTCAGGAGTTGGGGTCACATGGCTCTCCAAAATGATGAGTATTCTTGGGATTCCTTGGATCAGTAACATTTCAAAAGTAATCCTGGGGATTCACGTAGGGTGGTCATCTTTTAACCATGCCATTCAGGATGTTAAAATAAACTACCATCTACTGTCATTAGCATTTCATGAAAGGCAATTTTAACACCAGAAAAGTAAGGACATATTCTCAGAATAAAGGACAGGGCTTTACATTAAATTGAGCTTAGTAAAAAATCACACCCTTTTCTGGTTTTTCCATTTCATGTATGACCCAGCATTCAGTTAACATTATGCTGTATGGCCCTCTGAGTGTTCCTGGACACACTAGATACAACAACTCAACACCTCTCTGGATGTCCAAGCCTCAACGCTAGTACTAAACACCCCACACCTGGCAAAACGGAAGGCATTTGTTAATGATCTCAGAGACTACTGCTATGTTCAGAGGTGGAGAGACCGCAGGGGAATTGGGAGGAATCATTTCAGTTGCTCCCCGTTGCATCTGATGGGGTCATTTAGGACCTTGGCTCCAATATTAAGGACACAAGGACTCTGAGCTACCTGGAGGTTTTACAAAAACTTTCCAGTCCTCCTCCTGTCTTTCTTTACTCTCACACCACTGCCACGCTCACAACAATCTGACACCATATATTGGGGGGTAGGCTCCCCACATCAAGCAATTCTCTGTGATACCTGTGAGGCATCTTACAATTTAATTCAATTCTGACACTACCTACCTAGAGATAGCGTCAGAACCCCCAGGTTAAAGGCTCAGTCCCACAGGAATGCCCCTCACCTCAGATGCCAATCACAAGAAGTAGGTCCCCAGGTTACCCAAAACTTCGGTCCAATTTGGCTACAAATTGGAGGTTCCCGTGACCTTCCCTCCTTGGATTCAATTATTTGCTAGAACAGCTCACAGAACTCAGGGACACATGTTTGCCAGTGTGTTAAAGGATAGGGATGAATGGCCAGCTGAAGAGTAATCACTGTGTTATACAAGGCAAGGTGTGGGGGCGCCCTGAGCCCAGGGTCTTCTGTCCCCATGGAGGAAGGTGCTTCTCCCTTCCAATATGTGGATGCGATGCGTCCAACAATCTGGAAGCTCCCTGAACTCCACATTTTTTGGATTTGGGGGGGGCTTTATCATGTAGAGATGATCATTAACTCTATTTCCAGCCCTTCTCCCTGCTTAAGGAAATGAAGGGCAGGATTGAAATTTCCAAACTTCTAATCATGGCTTGATCTTTCCTGTAACAAGCCCTCATCCAGGAGCACACCAGGAGCCACCTCATTGGAACAAAAGATACTCCTATCACCTAGGAATTACAAGGGTTATGGAGCTCTGTGCCAGGAACCAGGGAGGGCAACCAACATATGCATATATGTTTTCTATTATCTCAAACATAGTTTGTAGAGTTTTCCTTTCCAGACACTGTGAGAGAGGCCAGGAGGGGGAGTCAGGACACAGCGGCTATTGTGCTGACCCTGCTGCTAACCCCTGGTGTAGTTTTTGGTTTGGTCCTTAACCATTCAGTGGCTTGTTTTTCTCCTCTGCAAAATGGAGGCAAGTACCTGATCTGTACTTCTCAAGGCTGATATGGGAATCAAATAAGTAATGGCTGTGAATTTGGTGTTAAAGTACTATAAATAAATGATTATTTGTAACTCTCAGCCACTACTTTCTCCTAGTCCCAAGTTTCCCTAAGAAGTTTATACCAAGGATTCTTTCCTCTGTTAGCATAGGTAGTTAGCTAGTTATTAATAAAGGAAAGGAGCAAAAAGAAATAGATATTAGGTCAAATTTACTAGGAAGCTGAACAGGACATTGAACCTGCTTCACTAAGAAGTTACAGCATCAACAGACTCCTTAGGAGACTGCCACGTCCTCTGCCCTCAGAAATTAATCCACAGGCAATCCTTGAGTAATCCTTGAGTAGACAGGGAGAATCTTCCTGGGGAACTGCTGGCCTCGTACCAGATAATTGAGGGAGATGGGGTGGGGGGGACAATTCCTCTGCTGGATAGATGCACAGTACAAGCCATGATGGAGCTGGGCAGGTAAGCACATGCACAGTAGAAGGTGCATCTGACATGAGGTGCAGCGGGAGCCAAGATGGTAACCACAAAGGAGAAATACCTAGCCTGGGAAAAGGATCAGATTGGGTAAGGGACACAGAACCACAAAAGATGTAGGAAATGAATCGTTTAAGGGGAGGGCTCAGCACAAACCCATGAAGGAGTGGAAAATTGATTTGTTAGTTTGAAAGACTGCCTGGAAAGACTCCTTTCCAAGCCTGAGATCATATAATTGGCCTAACAAAGGCAAGCTCTCTCTTGCTCACTGGCCCACTCACTCAGTAACATGTGTTCATTTGTGCACTCATGCTTGTGCATTCTCTCTCCATAGATGCCATGAGGGCCCAGCAGCTATGTGGACTCCAAGCACCAGCTCCGAGCATAGGCTCTAGGCATGAGCTTGGGCTACAGTGATGCAGTACCAACCGAAGCGCAGCTGGGAACAGAGGCTGAAATGGACTAAGCTTTGGCATGGACTAAACCAATGGAACAGAATTTATGGACACTGGCCTTTCTTCCGGGCTTGATGAAGGCAAGGCTGGACTCCTTCCACAGTGGGACAGAGCTGAACCAGGGACAGTCCTTTGTGTTTGCTCCAGCTTCAATAAATCTTACCACCATACCTCACCCTCCCATTCATGGTCCCCGAAATTCTTTTCTTGTGACACCATAAGGACCCAGTTTCTACCAGTAATACCTCCACCGTCTCTTTAGCCTGACCAGCAGTCCACAGCATAACATTCCAGGATAGATTCCTAGGCCTTGGGTTAGAGCAGTGGGGGTAGGGAAGAGACAATATTTTCTATTTCTTGGGTCCTCCAGGTCTCTCCAGGATGGAGGGCGCTTATAAGTATTAAATATTCAGGAATCTACAAATGCTCTTGAAATCCTAGCTTAGTGAGTCTCTTTGATAATGCTTCCTGCTAAACTAACAAAAGATGACAATGAAGAATGATGGGAGACATTCCATTCCCCAGCCTCCAGGGAATCCTGGCAGCTCAACTTTCCAGTGTGTTATATCTGGAAGAAACTTTAGAACAGTGGTTCTCAATTCTGGCAGAACATTAGAATCACCAAGGGAGCTTTTAAAAAATACCCATGCCCAGCTATACCTCATGCCTAATCTTGGGGGATGGACCTAGATATCAGTATTTTTAAAATTTTTCCAATTACAGTTGATTTTATATTAATTTTAGGGGTATAACATAGTGATTAGACATTTATATAATTTATGAAGTGATCACACCAGTGTCTAGTAGTACCCATCTAACACCATACATAGCTATTACAGTACTATCGACTATATTACCTATGCTGTACTTTATATCCTCATGGCTTTTTATAACTGGCAATTTGTACATCTTAATAACTTCCTCTTTTTCACCCATCTCCCCAATTCACCTCCCATATGGCAAACATCAAAATGTTCTCTGATAGATACCAGAATTTTTAAAGCTCCTTAGATGCTTGCTATGTGCAGCCTAGTTTGAGAACCACTATTATAGATGATCCAAGAAAAACACCTCATTTTACAGAAGGAAAACCTGAGGCCCTGGGAGTTTAAGAATTTTGTCCAAAATTATACAAGTGATTAGAGTTTGAGATACCAACTCAACCAGTTGATGATAATAACAGTTAATTTTTATTAAGCATTTACTTTGGGCTAAAGTAAGTACCAAGCACTCTAAAAACCTAATCTCAATTAGTCATCACAATAATCACATGAGAAAACTGAGATCCACAGAATTTAACTAGTTTGCTCAAGGTCAAAGCAACTAAACAGTGTCAGAGATCCCAGTTCAGCTGTTGAACCAAGTTTGAGCAGCATGCAGATGACAAGATAGGGACAGGGTCCCTGCCTTTATGGAATCCATAGTCTATTTGGAGGGACAGGAAACAGGAAATAATTAAAACACAGTCTAATAAGTGTTATTGTAAAACTAAAAACGGAAGACCAAGGAAGGCATCTAACACTAGGAAAAGTCAAAGAAATCTTCCCAGAGGAAAAGGTACTCAAAGAAGTCTTAAGAAATGAATGAGCCCTGGCTGGTGTGGCTCAGTGGATCAAGGGTTGCCAGCTTGATTCCAGGTGACGGCACATGCCTGGGTTGCGGGCCAGGTTCCCAGTGTGGGGTGAGTGAGAGGCAACCAATTGATGTAGCTCTCACACATCGATGTCTCTCTCTCTCTCTTTAAAAGAGAGAGAGAGAGATGAATGGAAGAGCATTTAGTGAAAAGCAAAGAGGGTAAGGAAATGGGGCTAGCAAGTGTAAAGACATGGTGATGTCAGAGAACAGGGTGAATGCTCAAGCTATGCAGTAATGCAGGACTTGATAAGTGCATTTGGGTGGAGTTATGAGCAAAAGGTGAGATTGAAGAAGTACAGAGACTAGGTCATTAAGGAATTTGAAAAAGAAACCATCAGAAGATTAAAACCAGAGGGTGAAAGGATATAAATTTTTGGGTTTGAAAGCTTATTGAAAGACAGGACACCAAAAGCACAAACAATAGAAAAGATAGAATGGACTACATAAAAATTAAAAACTTTTGTGCATGGCAGTACACTATTAACAGAATAAAAGGGCAACCTACAAAATAGCAGAAAATATTTGCAAATCATATTTCCGATAAAGATTTGCTATCTAGAATATAGAAAGAACTCCTACAAGTTGACAACAAAAAGACAAACAATCTGATTCGAAAATGGCCGAAGGACTTGACATCCATTAGTCCCAGAACCTTAATTGGCTAATAGATAGAGGAAGGTAGCCATAAAGGGGAGAGGAATCTGACAGTGTTTGTGTGGGGTAGGTAAAGCCAGAGGAAAGACTGAAGATATAGGAAACGGTGACAGCGATGGTGCAGAGGGTTTTTAATCCTCCGATGGTGCCCAGGGTTTAGGAGAGACGGAGTCTAGTTCCCAGGTGAGGGACTGACCCAGAGAGGAGGCGGGGCATCTTCCTGTGGAAGAGGAAGAAGAAAGGAGGCAGCTCAAGGCCTGGGGCTTAGAAAAGAGTTCCAGGGAGCCATGATGTCAGAGGGCAGGGGAACTGGGTGTGGAAGTAGACAGGCTGAAGGCAAGGAAATTCTAGCCAGAGACTGATTTGTTGGAATTTCCAGCTGAATTAGTCATAACAAGGTTCAGGGTGTGTCTGGCTGAGATGGCAGTTATGTCACTAGGGTTAAAAGACCAAGGATTATGAGATGGATGATCCTCAAGAACAGATATGAGGTGGACAAAAAAGGTCTGGTGGTTCTGCACTCAAAGAGAAGAAGAAAAAGCAGCTCCTAACAGAGCCACATTTTGGGATTTGATATAACATTTCTAAATCTTAACTCATGGCTAATCTAAATACCAATTGCCAAAATATAAATCCATAGCTTCTTCAAGGGTAGACCAAACATTTAGACCAAGTTAACAGACTGAAACTGTGAAGCAAAACCTGCTATAAATCCTGGCTCTGTCAGCTACAAAACGTATGAAATCTATGTTTCTGAGTTAGACTGAGGCCTGGTCTTTCAGTCATTCAGCAAACATGCCTTCTTTTTGCCATGTACTTTGCTAGGTCCAGGGGATTCAAAAAGGAGTTACCTATGGCTTTTACTGAGCTTACTAACAAGTACAGGAATCAATCCTGACACAATAGGAAAGTTGTAGAGCAGAGGCAGGTAGACAGTGCAGTGAGATTGTGTGCACACAAAAAAAGGAACCTAAATTTGAGGGAAGCAGCACACAGGAGCTAATACGTGCGATGAACCTTACAGTATTGGGAAATGTGGGAAGGGCATTCTAGAAAGGAGAACAGCATGAGAAAGGTCACTGAGCGCTCTGAGACAGTCAGGAAACTTAATCATCTGGTTTGTCAGAGCAGTAGTTTTTAAGATTTTATTTATTTATTTTTAGAGAGCGGGGGAGGGAGGGAGAAGGGGAGAAATGGCGATGTGCAAAAGAAACAGATTGGTTGCTTCTCACATACCCTCAACTGGGGACCTGGCCCACAACCCAGGCATGTGCCCTGACTAGGAATCAAACCAGAGACCTTTCAATTTGCAGCACAACGCCCAGTCCACTGGGCCACACCAGTGAGGGCAGCAGAGTAGTGGTTTTTAAATAGTTGTTGACACAAGATTCAGCCTCAGTATCAATAAAATGCAGATTCCATGCCCCAGGAGCAACTGATTTAGTAGGTTCAAGAATCTGCATTTTAAAACAAGTGTCGTCAATGATTCCAAAGAAGGTGGTCCATAAACCATACTGAGAAGTTCTGAGCTAGAGCACAGGGCACACAATGGGAAAAAGGAGAAGGCTTTGGGATGAGGCAGAAGTTTTGGTCAGGACCACGTTGTGCTAAGGAGTCTGGAGCTTGGTGTATAGGCAGTGAAGTACTCTCTCGGAGTGCCCTGGTGACATCTGTTTTAGAAAGCCTGTCTGGAGGTAGTATTGTCAAGAGTCTGGAGTGAAGAAGGGTCACTACATCCAGGCAAGCCATGAGGAAGGGGTCTCTTCAGGGGGAAGTGCATTATTAGGAGATCAAACCACAAGGACCCTGATACTAGTCCACCCTCATTAGCTGGGCGCTGCCAGGGTATCAGCCACAGTGGCCCACCAAGTGGCATGGGCCTATGCAGAATCCAAGTTGGGGAACACTCCCTGTGGTTCTGAGGCATATGATGAGTCATCTTTCACAGGAACAAGTTTCTCTGAGTCTCTGGGATCTTGCCTCATAAGCTGTTGCTTCACTTCCCCTTGGTTTCCAGGCCAAGAAAGGAAAGGGAATAAATATTAATCAAAGGTGTGCTAGGGCTGGATGCTCAGGGCTCCTCCCTCGCCTCTCCTTACTCCCCACCCAAGAGGCTAGGGTAAACTGTTAAGTTTCCAGTTTTGTGATCCTTTTGGCCACTCCTCAAAAAAAGGGCAGGGGTGAGCACCTCTCAGAACAGATCTAAGGCCACCCAGGCCTGACTCACTGCCACCCACACTCCACCCCCAGGAAAAGGCTTTCACTACACCAGATGGCTTCTCAGGGTAACTTCCTGGTTGATTGGCAGGAACGGATGACCTACTCCCTTTCTTGGGTTTCAACTTCTCTGTAAAATGATAGAGCTGGACTCAAAGAACTTTATCCAGTCCTATCATTCCATGAGCTAAGCTGATTGGGCCAAATACCCTCTGCTGTGTGACTCCTTCCTCCAAAGCTCCCAGGGGAGCCAGGAGCTAATTCAAGTACTCTTAAGACACACTGATCCATTTATTTATTATTTTCTGAGCATTCTATTATGTGCAAATAATAACAGCCATCACTTTCAAGTACTTACTATGTTGCAGCACTATACTAAACATTTTATTTACATTATTTTATTTGCTCAATCCAACATCCCTATGAAGTAGGTACTATTATTATCTTTTATTTTACAAATGAAAAAACTGAGGCACAGAGAGATTAAGTAAATATCCCAAAAACATTCAGCTGGTAAAGCAGCAGAGCCCGTATCAGCTCCATGGCCAGGAAGTTTTAGGTCAGTCAGATCCAAAGACCATGGTCTTTCCGCAACATCACACTTCGCAGGCTGGTCAAGGAAGCATCAGTAAGGTGCTTATCACAGCCTATACTAGAGTTGTTGGGGGGGCGGGGTAAGTGGTAATAAGGACAGACCAAGTGATGAAATTATCTGTTAAATGGGAATAACAGTACTTAATTGGTGGTTTTGAGAATTAAACTAAATGATTAATAACTTCATAAGTGCCTTTAAAAGATGACTACTAATATCGAACATTAACTACTCTTATTAATGAATGTTATATAGTAGTTGCCATTTTTATGTTGTATTTTTTCATTTTATGAAAGCTGTTTTTAATTTTCCTATATACTTTTTAAAAAGTGAACATGCTTGCTAACACCCTTAAAACAGTGTCTTCTGATCTCTGTAAGCTGGCACTTATTTTGAAGATATTCTAATATCCCAATTATTATGGCATTTCAATTAAATATACATTCTTTACTTGTCATTGTCATCAAACTAAATAAAACTATTACCCATATTTTGCTGTGTGTAATGTGTGCTTTTTGCCCAAATTTTTAAGGGAAAAATAAGGATGCATGTTATACATGGGTAGTACTAATTCTGTATCTATATACATGTTTTTGATTTTTTTATTTATGCTTATGCATTAAAAGTGTTACCTCTAGAAAGCAATAATGATATCTGTATGCAAAATAATACCCTGGAATATGATAATCGGTTTTGTTTCTAAATATATATCAATAAAAAATTTAATTAAAAAATTAAAAGAAAAGATTTTTTTCCCTGAAAGTTTGGGCCAAAAACACGGGTGTATATTATACACAGAAAAATACAGTAGCCATCAATGACTATTAATTAGAAGAACACTCATTTTAAATTATTGTTTGACAGCTAATGCAGAAATATTCTAATCCGATTCTGCCTTTTATCCTTCAAGTAGTAGTTATCATTTTTAAATTGTGGTAGCACAAACATAACAGAATTTACCATTTTAACCATTTTTAAGCATACAGTTCAGCCACATGAAGCACATTCACATGGCTGTGCAGCCACAACCAACGTCCATCTCTAGGCCTTTTTCATCTTCTCAAACTGAAATTCTGCCATTGGCTTTAAACAATTATTAACATAACTCATTATTGTGCTAATGTTCTTCTGTAGGTTGTAGTGGAGGGCACGGAATGGCGAGTGTAGCCCTGGGTTCAATTAAGATTCTCTCATAGTCCATTTGAACTTCAGGGATTCACCTAAAACCCTCAACGTCAGTTCCTCCGTGGTAGTAAGACTAACAAACGGAGACCATACAGGGTTGCGGTTAATATTAAAAGAGATCACCGAGGGAAAAGTGCATTGCAACCTTCATGCAAAGCCCTCCACAAACGTTAGACTCTTAGGTGGGTGGATAGGTACTTTTAAGTTCCTAGCTCAGCCTCTGGCACAAAATAAGACCTTAAAAAAAAAGTTAAATGAATCAAGAAGCTCCAAGCTGTTGGGTCATACTGCCCCCTGGTGGTAGCCCAGAAACGTGTTTGCGTCTCTCCAGGGTGCTCGTGGGGGTTGATTGGGGAAAATCAGGCACCTCCTGGGAAAGAGAGGGAAACCCAAGGTTCCGACCTCCAGGGGCTTTTCCTTCTTATCTGACATTCCCCATTCCAGAAGGGCCGGTCTTTCTGTGTTCTTAAATTTCTCTTACCACTTTTGCTTGCTCATGCTGTTCACTCCCCTACCGATGGTTCATTCAAACCCTAAATCTCCCTCTGACCTGCTCAAATCCTGCTTCCTCCAGGAAGCTACCCTGGAACACACTAGCCAGCTCTCCCTCTCTCCTTTTTTTTTATGGCTACAGAACTAACAGTCTGTATTTGATTATATGCTGTGTATAGTTCTCTCCAGTCTTTGGGTCGTAGACGTAATTTCCTGGTTTCCTTAGTGTTTCCCCTGGGCTCCAGAGCATGAACTGAAATGATGGATGGGACTCCTTAAAAGCTAAATATTTTTTTTGCCCTGGCTGATGTGGCTCAGTGGACTGAGCACCGGCCTGGAGACAGAAAGGTTGCAGGTTTATTTCCTGGTCGGGGCACATGCCTCAGCTGACAGGCCAGGCCCCTGGTTGGGGGCATGCAAAAGGTAACTGTTGATCCATGTTTCTCTCCCTCTCTTTCTCCCTCCCTTCCCCTCTCACTAAAAATAAATAAATAAAATCTTTTTAAAAATAAGCTATGCCAGTTTGGTGGGCTATAATGCAGTTATTAAAAGTAAAAATTGCCCTGGCCAGGTGGCTCAGGGTTGGTGTGTCATCCCCCAGGTATGGGAGGCAAATGTTGATGTTTCTCTATCACATCGATGTTTCTCTCTCTCTCTCTCTCTTTCACTTCCCCTCTCCAAAATCAATTAAAAAAACACGTCCTCAGGTGGGGATTTTTTTTTAAACGCAGAATACAGAATTATAACAAAAAAATTGGAAGGAAGAAATTAACCTTGTTCTTTATACAAGGCTAGATGGAAGTTCAGTCTGAGACTTAATTATCATTGAGCCCTAATTCTGAGAAAATCTACCTATTACTTTGAACCTTTTGAGAGAGAGAGAGAGAGAGAGAAGACATTGTTCTAAATGAAGAAACAGAAAAAAGCCTTTGAATTAGGTCTGACTGCTTGCAATGAGCAGGAAGCTAACTCATTAATCATGGGCTCCTAAAGCAGGAATAATCCATTTGAATTAATTACTTAAAAATGAATTTATTTGAGCAATAGAAATGATGTATCCCTAAACATTCATTACAGAACACTCAATGTGTTCACCTTTGGGGATAGGGAGGAAGCAACGAGGATGAGAAGGCTGGGAAGCAAATTGTCTTAAATGATGAGGAATCACGTATCTGTGGTAGGCAGGAAAGGAACTTGGTCCCATTTTACAGAGTGTACAGAGAGAGTCCTCTCTAAAGAATAAGCGCCCTTCTCTTCACTTTAGGATTCTGTTTTCCACTATCCTAGTCCTGCTCTCCAAAGAAACAAGGAAAAAAAGAATGACCAAATATGGGAAGCAACTGTTTCTCAGAAGCTCAGTTTCAATTTGTCACCAGTATGACCTGAAACAGCTAGAATCACCAGCCTAAGGGACAAATAAGGTCACATCTCTTCTACTCTTTAAAAGGAAACCAGCTTGATGACCCACATGCCACGTTAGCAGAGTCCAATACGTATCCCTTTCTCCCTTGAGTTGTGCAACATTCCCAGTTGCACCCAAACCAAAGGGGGCAGTATTGTTTTGAGGACAGAGAACTGAAGACACATTTCTGCCCACCAGCGTACCTGTTTCGGGAAGCTGCTGCTTCTGTCACTGCCACATGTGTGGCTAATGGGAACCTTGCACATGCAGTCCAACACATCCACACATCCCTGCCCCTCCCTGCTGCAGGGAGCTTGCTGCTCTGGGTCTCTGTGATGCTCCATGATGAACTCCCAAGGCCACCATCATGTGCTGATGTGTGTACCCCAAAATTCATGCATTGACTTCCTAATCCCCAGTACACCTCATTTAGAATGTGACTATATGTGGAGGTAGGGTCTCTAATGAGGTAATTAAGGTGAAATGAGGACACTGCAGTGGGCCCTAATCCAGTAGGACTGTTTTCCTTGTAAGAAGAGGAGATAAGGACACAGGCATGCGCAGAGGAAAGACCATGTGAAGACAGAGGGAGAAGATACCCATCTATAAACCAAAGAGAGAAGCCTCAGAAGAAATCAACTCTGCCAACACCTGGACCTTATACTTCTAGCCTCTAGAACAGTGAGAAAATAAATTTCTGTTGCGTAATCCATCCCGTTTTCTATCCCTAGCAAATGACTACAGAGTCAGCTTTATTCTTTAATGTGTGCATCTATATATATATATAATGTGTGTATACATATATAGTTCCCTCTAAGAACTGCTATAAATTTTCCTTCACTACATTCCATAAGTTTTTGGTGTGTTGTATTTTCTTTTTCATCCACTTCAAAGTACTTTCTAATTTCCTTTGCAACTTATTTTTTGGTTATTTTAGGAATCCGTTGTTGAATTTCCACATACTTGTAAATTTTCCAAATCTCCTTCTGCTACTCATTTCTAGCTTAATTCCATTGTGGTTGGGGAAGATATGTAGTATGATTTCAAGTTTTAAAAATTTATTGAGACTTGTTTTGTGGCCTAACATTTATATTCCATGTGCACTGGTTCTATTCATTATTGAAAGTGGGGTTTTAAAGACTCCAACTATTATTGTTGAACAATTTTTCTTTCCAACATGGCTAATATCTGCTTCATTTATTTGGGGCATTTGTTGTTAGGTGCACATGTTTTTTATAACTCATATCTTCTTAAGGAATTAATCTTTTTATCATTATATAATGTCCTTCTTTGTCTAATAATTTTTGCTTAAAGACTGTTTTGTCTGTTATTAGTATAGCTAATCCAGCTCTCTCTTGGTTACTGTTTGCATGGAATAGCTTTTCCCCATCCTTTTATTTTTTCCATCTATCTCGGTGTCTGAATCTAAAGTGAATCTCTGGTAGACAATATATAATTGAACCATGTTTTAAAAACCCATTGTCACACTCTCTGCCCTTTAATTGGAATGTTCAATCCATTAACATTTAACGTAGTTGATCCTAAGGTAGGGTTTACATCTGCTATTTTGCTATTTGTTTTTAATGTCTTATGTCTTTTCTGTTCCTCCACTTTTCCATTACTGTTGTCTTTTGGGTTGATGATATATGTTCTAAGTGTACCACTTTTAACTCCCTTACCTTTTTTTTTTACCTATATATATTTTTAGTTAATTTCTTAATCATTATTCTTAGACTGTGGACAATATTATAGTTGAAATGCAATGAACATCTTAAGTAATAAAAATCTAGTTCTTACCCTGGCTTGTATGGCTCAGTGGATTGAGCACTGGCCTGTGAACCAAAGGGTTGCTGGTTCAATTCCCAGTCAAGGCATATGCCTGGGTTGCAGGGCAGGTCCTCAGCAGGGGGTGCGTGAGAGGCAACCACACATTGATGTTTCTCTCCCTCTCTTTCCCCCTCCCTTCCTCTCTGTTTAAAAATAAATAAATAAAATCTTTAAAAATCTAGTTCTCATTAATATCAACTAATGTCACTATTTTACAAAAATTTTGCTTCCATATACTTCCCTCTGCCCTTCTTTGTACTATTATTGTCATACAGATTACATCTTAATACATTGTGTTCCCATCAATGCAGATTCATTATTGTTGGTTTATGTAGTTATCTTTTAAACAAGATAGGAGAAAAACAAGAGTTACAAAACATACATTTATACTGTCTTTTATATTTCCTATGGAGTTACCTTTAATGGTATTCTTTATTTCTTAATGTGGCTTCAAATTACTGTCTAGTGTTATTTCAGTCTAAAGGACTTCCTTTGGCATTTCTTGTACAGCAGAACTACTAGTAATGAACTCTTTTAGTTTTTATTTAAGAATATTTTAATGTCTCATTTTTCCCCCTTATTTGAAGAATTGTTTTGCTGTATGTAAGTCTTGGTTGAAAGGTGTTTTTTTTTTTTTCCTTTCAGCGCCCGGAATGTCAATCCCACAGCCTTCTGGTTTCTGATAAGAAATCAGCATGTATCTTGGTGACATGCCATTGTAGATGATAAGTTGTTTCTCTCTTGGCTGCTTTCGAGATTCTAATTGTCCTTGCCTTATAAAAGTTTAATTAAAATGTGCCTGGGTGAAATCTCTGTGAGTTTATCCTACATGGATTTTGTTAAGTTTCTTGAATGTACAGGTTAATATTTTAAATTAAATTTGGCAAGTGTTTGACCATTATGTCTTAAATATTCTTTCTGTCCCTTTCTCTCTCTCTTCTCCTTTTGGGACCCCAGAAGGTCTCTCCGTGTCTTTTTCATTTATCTTCAGTCTTTTTTCTTTCTGTTCCTCAGACTTGATCATGTCAATTGACCTATCTTAAAGTTCACTGAGTCTTTCTTCTGCCTCATCAACATTGCTCTTAAGCCACTCTGGTGAATTTTTCATTTGTTACTATACTTGCAACTCCAGGATTTCTATTTGGTTCCACTTATATCTCTTTATTAATATTCACTGTTTGGTGAGACATCACTCTTACACTTTCCTTTAGATCTTTAAACATATTTTCCTTTAGTTCTTTGAATGTATTTTAATTAGCTGATTTAAACTCTTTGTCTAATAAGTTTAGTACCTGGGCTCCCTTAGAGACAGATTCTATTGACTGCTTTCTTCCCCTAGTTTCTCTGCATGTCCTAAAGTTTTTGTTGAAAACAGGGAATTTTGAATGTTCTAATGTGGCAACTCTGGAAATTAGATCTTTCCCCTCTTCCTAGAGTGTGTTATTGCTGCTTGTTGTAGTTTTTGCTGTTTGCTTGCTTAGTGACTCCTCTGAACTAATGTTGTAAAGTCAGTATTCTTTGTCACATATGGCCATGTAAGTCTTCTTTGTTAGCTTATGGGTCAGACAGTGATTGATCACAGATATTCTTAAATGCCTAAAACCAAAAAGCTCCCAGTTTTAGTAAATGGGCTCTGTGTGTTTTGCCATATGCCTTCAATACCCAGGCAAGCAGTTTTCAGCTTGCCTTAGCTTTCACCTCCTGCTTGTGCAGAACCTGAAGGTCAGCCAGAAGTCAGAGTTTAGGTAATTTCTCAGGTATTTTCTGAGCATGTATGTAGCCCTGCACATGTCTGTAAGTTTCTAGTTTCCCAGAAATATGTTTCAGAGTTTTTCAAAGTCCTTATTCCCCAAAGAATCTCAATACCCAGCATTTTCCCCAATCCTTTTATTAGTCTATTGTTTGCCTCAAAGGTTATCCATTACTTCAGGCACCAGTGACTAAAAACTTGCCTCTAAACGTTTTCATCCAATGCTCCCTGAATAGTTACCTCAGCAGTAGAGAGTTCCAAGTTATACAAAATGAAGACAAATGCTTTGAGCCATTCCGTTAGGGCAGAGATGTTCAAGTGGTGCAGGCATGCTGGCGTGCCTCAAGAATTTTTAAAATATGCAATACCTGACTATTTAGTCAGGAGCACTGACCTCTTTTGCCTTAGATTGCCAATCTAAAAAAATGGCAACAGCCAATACAACAATAGCCATCTGGTGTGAATGAATCAAAATTATACCATTTTTTTTGACAGATAAGCAAAAAATATATTTTTTGGTGTGCCACAGAATTTTAGTAATTAGTTTATGTGTGCCATGAGATGGAAAAGGTTGGATATCGCTGCTTTAAGGAGTCACCAGAGAGGTCAAAATAAACAACCACAGTTCCTTGAAAATAGGGTGCATTCTGCTCTCTCTATTACTGGTACCAATACTGGAGTGCACCTATTTTATTCAAGGCCATGTACACTTTTGGGCAAGGAAGGTGAGACCAGGGTCCCATACCACAAAGCTTGCTGTTCTTACCTAGATTCAGCTTGTTTTTTTTTTAAAACATTCCCCCTGGTTGTTGCAGGCTTTTGGTTAGTGCTAAGTGTTCTGAAAAAGTTGATCCAGGCAGCTTTTGCCACCCTTTTAGTTGCTATTATGAAAGGATGGAATTTGAAGTTCCTTACTCTGTCAGTGTGCTGACATCACTTCCATGTGACTTCTTACTGGCAATGTTAACCTCAATCATTGGTTGAAGTGCTATGTGCCAGGTTTCTCCACTGCAAAGTTAGAAGTTTTTTCCTTTCCATTGTCTATTCTAAAGGTCAGCAAACTATGGCTACCAGGCCAAATCTAGCTCACTGCCTCTTTCTGTAGATAAAATGTTTATTGACACACAGCCACTCTCATTTGTCTACATATTTTCTTGGGCGGCTTTCATACTACAACAGAAGTGATTTGTTATAAAAGAGACTGTATACCTCACAGAGACTAATATAGTTCCTGTTTGGCTCTTTGCTGACTCCTGCTCTAGTCATTAGAAGCATGTCATTAAATCTAGCCCACACTTAAAGGGAGAAGAATTTAGCTTTATATTGTGCAGGGAGAAGACCCAAAGCACTTTTGGACATGTATCAAAAACAAGATGATTAATAAATATTTTGGGGTCTATACTTCGAGGCTTTGCAAATATCCTGTATGTCCTTAAAGTTGTGCTCACGAATATTAACTTCATCAGTAGATCTTGCCTTCAGCAATTATTACTGTGGTGTGCTAATGGTGATTTTCTGTTTCGTTGCTTTTACATATATTAGTTGGAATTCTTCTGTAAGGGAGATTTCCTTCTTTCTCATTTATTTATTTATTTAATGTTTTAATCATA
This sequence comes from Pteronotus mesoamericanus, assembly GCF_021234165.1. NCBI lineage: Eukaryota > Metazoa > Chordata > Mammalia > Chiroptera > Mormoopidae > Pteronotus > Pteronotus mesoamericanus. The sequence continues at coordinate 6,535,068 of NW_026555229.1, forward strand.
TTAGTGTGGGCTCAGAGATATTTATTTTATTCTTTGGGTCATAATCCATTTATGGATGAAACATAATTTAATTAAATATAATTTACTTTGTTGCTCAAATTGTTTCAGCTTTGGCTATTTGGTATCTTTCAGGTTGACCCAAATGTCCTTTAAACATGCCTCATCTTTTTTAAAAAATTATTTGTTATTTCTTTTTTGAGCACTTTCTTTGTTTCTGGAACTACTAAATAGTCCACACACATTTTATATTATCCCATCCTCAGCCTTTGAGCTTTATGATTTTAAAGAGGATTTTAAACAGTATTCTAAACTGGGAGGAGTCCATAATACCAGAGTTGGCACAATGGAAAACACAATACAAGCTGTTGAGTTAGGAGCCCAGATTTTTAACCTTGGGCAGATCCCCAACCTCTCAACATTTTTTCTCATCAGCAGAATAAAAATACTAATAGCCACCTTACAGGATCCTTGTGAAAATGTTATTTGAACTAGGAAGTAAGATGTAAATGTTAGTTTCCTTTCGCTGCTGTCCTCAGGAAGCCACTTTACCGACTCCTTTGCCTTTGCAGTTCTAAGCAGGCCTCTTCCCTGCAACACCCCACCCCCACCCAAACACATTCCTTGTCCCCTGGAGGGCAGGGACCTTGCCTTACCTCTTTGTAACTCTCTTTCCTCCCTTACTGCACAAGAACCTTTCATGTAGTCTTCAATCAACCTTGAATGTGGATTATAACACACACACATCCTGCATGTTAATATACATGTGTTCAAGACATTGTTAATAGGCATGCTACCGGCAAATATCATCATTACAATTCATTTGGTGGTTTCTACAAATTTATTGGGGCTTCATTCTTAGTTTAGTGATATTTGACTTGCTACTTCAATAGGCATTAGCTGTATGGGGGGATAAACTAAACCAAACATGGTATTGATTCAAGAAGCCCACAGTATAGTCAGGAGGAGAGAGCTGTGTACAAATAACCAACCACAGATTACCAAGGACCTTAAAATGTCAGGCATCACATGGACTTCGTTCAGCGGGCAGTGGGGTAGCCAGTGAAGGCTTCTGAGGAGGAAGGTGACATAATCTATACTGATGAAGCGGAACACTGACACATATGAGCCTGAAGATATGGCGGGGTTGCGGGGGGGTCGCAATTAGAGAGAAGGCTTTTGGAATGGCTCAAGTGAGAACTAATATACTGCAGTGACAGAAAGAATGGAAAGAAGTGAACAAAAACTTTGCCCAGAAAAAGTAAATTTGCCTTTTAAAAAAGTAAAAAGCAAATTTACATTTGCCCAGATATGGTCAATTAGAAATCAGAGAATCTTAGAAGGCGACCTGTGAGATTATCTGGGGCAACTCTCATGTCTCAGAAGATGAGGACTGAGGACACTGTTACTTGCCCAAGCTCACACTGTTGGCTAGTGACAGTACTCGTCAGGGTGACTTTAGGCTAGGTTCCAGCCAGCAGTCAAATTGAACCCCGGTCTCTGGGGCCTAACACACAGAGGTTGGTTTCCTACTCACAGCAAGTCATCTGCAGGCCAGGAGGCTGCCTCGGGCAGCACCGTTCCAAACGATGACTGAGGGACCCAGTCTGCTCCCACACTGCGTGTTCTGCCAACTCATCTCGTACCTTTCAGGAAAATAGTGTGGAGACTATGTATCACTCTTCTCACAGCCCTGCCAGCAGAATTAGTCACATACCCTAAACCAACTACCAGTGAGGCTGGGAAATGTAGAAGGAAGAGAGTGGGCAGGAGATATTTATGTACTATTTGGTAAGCACTATATTCTCTGTCACAGTCATAGAACTAAAAATGGCCTGATTCCCAGAATCCAGCCCTTTTTCTTATGCTTACAGGAAATGGAACCCACTCCATGGATTTGTTAACACCTCAGTGTACCCTGTGTTCTGAATATCTTCCTGTTACTGCAGACTTGGCAAGAGAACTAAAAACAGATTTTCAGTCTTAGGAGAAACAACCCCACTCAGAAACTGCAAGTAGGCAGCTTGACGTAAGCTGAGGATCTTTCAAACAACTCCAAACTACATGTAACCATATGGCAATTATTTGTATAATTTAAAAATAAGTGCAGAAATACCTGCATAGTACACATCAACTCAGACATATACGCCCCCGACACCTCTGCCCTGTGACTTGTAATCACAGAAGTAGATGCAGGCCATAGGGTTCAAGTGCAATAGACAGCCTCATAGCATAGTGTGAAAGAGCTGATGCAGAGGACTGAAGTCAATACTCTGAGTGCCTGCCTGCCACGCTCCCAACCTCCTCCCAAGATAGGCAGTTCTTTACCATTAAGAGCCATATTCAATAGCATGTGACTTTTCACCCTGGCCACAAATGATTGGAGCAGATGGCTTATGAGGTGGTATGGCATGAGATGACTGGTAATTAACCAGGCCAATCAGAAAATAGATCAAGCCCTGGCCAGGTGGCTCAATTGGTTAAAGCATTGTCCTGATACCCAAGGTTGCATGTTCAATCCCTGCTCAGGGTACATGTAAGAAACTAACAAATGCATTAACAAGTGGAACAACAAATCTCTCTCTCTCTCTCTCTCTCTCTCTCTCTCTCATCAGTAAGTAAAAACTAAAAAAAGAAGGAAGTTATTTTTTAAAAAGAAAATAGATCAAACTTTTGGAGAGAGTTTGTCAGTTGACAGTGGGCATAGGAGATAAAGGGTACAGAGGGAGAAAAGATAGCATATCATTGAAACTATAGAAATAGGGAGTCAGCAAAAGTCTGAGAGTTGCTTTGATAGAGTAAGAAGTAGGTGGTGGGTAGTGCCAGAACATACAGGGGCTGTGAAAGCAAAATATTACTAAGTTGGCAAAATAAGTACCAGGAAATAGCAAATTCCTGCCATGAAGAGGGCAATGAGATATTTTAGTCCCTAGAGCTGTGCTGATCAGATTCCAGAATGTGTAAGTTTCAATAAGTCTAGCCATTTGGCTATTTCTGAATATCTAGCCATGTGGCTGAGATTTCTATCTTCCTTAACTTTCCAGAGTTGCTTACAATACCGCCCCCCCCCCAATTATTTCTAGTAGCCTGAGCAAATCTCTCTCCTTTACAACCACACGTCCCAAACAGGCCATAAAAAGAAATTAAGTTCTAATGGATGACCCTTGAAAACATTATGCTAAATAAAATAAGCCAGACACAAAAGAACAAATATTGTGTGATTCCACTTACATGAGGTACCTAGAATTGTCAAAATCAAACAGACAGAATGTAGGATAGAAGTTACTAGGGGCTGGGGGACAGGGGAGTTATTAATGTATAAAGAGTTTCTAAAACAAAAGTTTTAGAAATAGTGGTGATGACTACACAACACTGTGAATGTACTTAATGCAACTGAATTGTACACTTTAAAATATACAAAATAGTAAATAGTAAAGGTCACATTATGTATATTTTACCACACATACAAAGACCCTATTAGGGACATAGCATGATGAAAAGAACACCAGCTTGGAGTCAGAGAAACTGGGTTCAAGACCCAAATCTGCTGTTTTGTAGCTGCGTCACTTCAGGCAGGTTACCCAGCTTCTCAGTGTCTTCCGTTTATTCATTTGGAAATCGGAGATAATAAAACCCTAGGTTTGTTGCGAGGAACAAAGACAAAGTATATTGACTCATTACATAGATATCTTTTGAAAATGGGTCTAATGACTCTTGCTGTGTGTATGTAGAAGAGGAGACATTAGGCCTCCGTACTCTCATTTCAGGAAAGTGTGAGGCTCTCCTTTGCCGCTGTGCCCAGGGCACACAGGTGTGCACGTCTGCCTCCAGAGACCTCAGCCTCCCCCAATGCTTCTCGTCTCCTCTTCATCCAGTCATTCCCTCTCCTGCCCCTGCTGGGTCCCCAGTGCTCTGGTGCCCTCTTCTCCTCTAGTCCCCATGGAGACCACCCCTTAGAAGACACTATTCTCTCATTCAAACTGGAATCCATTTGTTCCCCTTCTCAGAGTAGTATCTGTATTTAGGCAGTTCTCATACCAGGGAGGGAAAAGCTTGATCCACATAAGTCTGCTGAGCTGAACTGAAGGATTTTTTAGACGTTGGTAAACAGTAGGTGCAGGAAATGCTTGGACAAAGGGAACCCTCTAAGCTCTTTATATCTCCCACAGCCAGGCAGTTAATAATACTGGAATATTTGCTGACTGAAATCCTTTCTCTAGGCATCAGCAAAAGGCAGGTTGACCAAATGGTTTCTCAAATTGAATTTCATTCTGACATTTTGTGAACTAAAAAGCAGGCACCCAACTCTAGGAAGGCTGGGAGCTGTCCGAGGTACTGAAATGTGACTGAGCTGGTAAATCTTCCTGTTTCTCCGAATTCTGGAGCACTGGAAACGGCAGCTCAGCCTAACTTTGGATTTAGGAGACGTGAGGAAAGAGGTAATTATGAGAAGGCGAAAAGCATGGATAGAGAGAGAGAGAGAGAGAGAGAGAGAGAGAGAGAGAGAGAGAGAGAAGCATACAGAAACCCAGAGCTTTCTGGGTGAGTTTAATAATGCTAACGCCAAAACATAGAAACTTTTGTTTTGATTTCATTTTTAAATAGGAATGGTCACCAAGAAACCCCAAATGTCCTAAAAAAATACAGAACAAGTGAAAGAGGAGGAAAGTCTATGTGTCAATCAACACAATGCAAAATTGTGTAAACACAAACTTGTGAGTGAAACTACAACCACACAGACTGATGTGTCACCATCAACGGAGCCATACCAAAGGACTCATAACTATTTTTATCTTCTGTCTAGATAGAAACAGTTTAATTTTTATAGAAAAAGGACAAATGGGAGTATGACTTAGCTTGACGTCATGTTCTTTCATGTGTCTTTAAAAAAAGAAAAGCATCCCTCTATATTCATTGCAGCATTATTTACAATAGCCAAGATTTGGAAGCAGCCCAAGTATCCATCAGTAGATGAGTAGATAAAACAACTATGGGATATTTACACAATGGAATATAGCTTGGCTGTAAAAAAAGAAAAGAAAAGAAAATTTTACCTTTGCAACAGTATGGATGGACCTGGAGAACATTACTAAGTGAAATAAGCCAGTCAGAGAAAGACAAGTACCATATGATTTACTCACATGTGGAATCTAGTGGGCAAATTGAACTAACACACAAACTAGAGACAGACTTATAGATAGAGAGCAGGATGACAGCTATGAGGGATGGGTTTGGGGTGGAAGGACTAAGCAAAACAGAAAAAGAACTCATGGATATGGACAATAGTGTAGTGACTGCAGGGGAGGAGGGGGTGGGAAGAGGTAGAAGAGGGTACAAGGGAGATAAATGATAATGGAAAAAATACAATGAAAAAATAATAATTAAAAAATAAAAAACATCTCCCCTTCTCCAGAAAGTTTGGGGTATGACCCTCCCCCTGGCCACCTTAATGATAAGTGTCTTTTAGTGGAGGCTAAAGAAACTTGGCTGAAAAAAATAAGTAATCTAAAGATGAGTATTTAGCATGTATGGTGTGCAATCAAATACACACTGCCTTATAGTGGTCTTTAAGTTAGGACCTCAAGTTAGCCACAACTCTTCAACTAGTTGTAAGCCACTTTAAGAGTAGTGACCATCTCTCATGTCTTCTCTCACACAAACAACATCAAACATCCAGTAGGTGTTCAATAAATGTTGGCTGGCTGATTAAGGCAAAGTAGAGATAAAGTCTGGATTCCACTCAGGTAATGTATTTTCTTTTTTAAGAAATGAGGGTGCCTGCCTACTAAGGAAAAATTAGAAATAACACAGAGTCCAACAAGAAACTGATTTAACAAATTATGGCACATCCATACAGCTGAACACTACACTAAATTATAAATATAAGTAAATAGATCTATATTACTGATGTGGGGACATGGCTACAAGTAATAGAGTGAAAAAGGAAAGTTCAAAAACAGTACATAAAATGCATATGAATCTACAATTGTAAAAATATTCGTCTGAAAACATGACACTTTTTATCACTTCTATTTTCATTACGGCAATCACAGCAGCTGGCATGTAGCTAGGGTTCAGGAAATGTTCCTTGACTATGATAACACCAAGGACTTGGAGTAGCACTTAAAATACCCCCAAAAGAGTGTGAATTCTGACCTTATTCTATTACTCCAGAACAAGCAGGATTTTCCTGTTGTTGGAAGGACGGAAGGGAGAGAGGACTTCACCATTAGCTGAAGTTGGGAGGGTGTTAAATGTCATTGGGTCAATCCCAAATTTGGGTAATACTTTCTTTGCTCACTTTACCAATTTACCTATCTAACAATACATTAATAAATTTTTCTAATTTTTCATTTTGAAAATGTCAAGCCTAGAGAAAAGTTGCAAGACAAAGATGATAAACATCTGTATTCGCTGTTAATGTTTTATCACAGTTGCTTTATTTCCTCTCTCTCTTTGTGTGTACACTGTTTTTGCCAAAACATCTGAGAGTAAGTTATATAAATCATGATATTGCAACTCTAAATACTTTGGTGTGTATCTCCAAAGAATATCTGCCTGTTTATACACATATATAAATTTTATAGATTTTTTTTCAAAGAACTATTTCTTATTTTGAAATAGTTTAAGACTCACAAGAAGTTGCAAAAATAGTACAAAAAGTTTCCAGGTATCATTCACCTAGCTCACTCTCCATGATAACATCTTACATAACCATAGTTCATTATCAGAATGACACTGATACAACAAATGAATTCAACTACAGACCTTATTTAAATTTGTATTTTACTAGGCTTCTCAATTTCTCTCTCTCTGGCTTTTTCTCTGGTTCTGTGACTTCTTATCTCATGTATAGATTTGAGGAACAAAACTTCTCATCCCCCCTACACACAAAAAACTCCTCATGTTACCTTAACCCACTAACCATTGACATGCCCTCTTTCACTATAATTTTGTCACTTCTAGGATGTTACACAAACAGAGTCACATAATACATAACATTTTGAGATTAGTTTTTCCACTCAGTAGAGTGCCCTTCCAATTCACCCAAGTCGTTGCAAATTATTCATCAGTAGTTCATTGTATTTAATACTGGGTGTATCACAATTTGTTTATCCAATCACCTGTTGAAGGGTATTTTGGTTATTTCCTGGTTTTGCTCATTATAAAGAAAGCTGCTATGAACATTCATGTACAGATCCTTGTGTAAACATAAGTTTTCATTTTTCTAAACTAAATACTGAGGAGTGAGATTACTGGGTCATACAGTAAATGTAGTTTAACTTTATAAGAAACTGCCAAAGTGTTTTCCAGAGTGGCTGTACCATTTTACAATCCCACAGGCAAGAGACAAGAGATCAAGATACTCTGAATCCCTGGTGCACTTAATATTGTCATTATTTTGTTTTAGCCACTCTAGTAGTTATATAGTGCATATCATTTTACTTTTAATTTGTATTTCCTTAATGGCTGGTGATGTCAAATGTATTTTCATATGCCTATTTGACATCTATATATCCCCCTTGTAAAATATCTGTTCAAGTTTTTTGCCCAGTTTCAAATTGGAGTATTTGTTTTCTTACTGCTGTGCTTAGGATTCTTTATATATTTTGGGTACAAATCCTTTGTTCGACACACAATTTGCAAATATTTTCTCCCAGTATATGGTTTGTCTTTTCATCTTCTCAATAGTCTTTTGCAGAGGAAAATATTTTTTAAATGTTGATGAAGTCAAATTTATTAATTTATTTTATGGATTGCATTTTTGGTGTCATACATACCAAAGCATTTTTGCAAGTGGTTGTACAGGAAATAATTTTCAACCTTTTTTTTTCACCTCACATGTGTTTAATACCGTGGTAGATGCTGACAGAGACACATACATGTAAAAGAATTGGGATCAAGGAGCTTCCAGTTCAGTTTAGAGAAGCACACAAATAATGACAGCAGAAAATGGGCATTAACTATAAGCCGTGTACAGCTATGAATGGGAGGAGAAGAGGGAAGGATCACTTTACATTGAAAATAGCAGGGTAGTCTTCATGGAGGAAGCGGCATTTGAACCTTAACAATTTCAAAAGATGAAGTGGGGCCAGAGGAGAAAATTCCAGGAAGAAATAATTGCATGAGCAGAGGAAGAGGGATGGAACAGAAAAGCCAAGATCAAGAAGTGGGCTGGAGTGGAAGGGCTAGAAGGAGGTGATGAATTCACTCTTGGATATAAAGTATTCGAACACCAGCAAGCATTGTGAAGAGATATCTACCAGACAGCTGGATATGTGAGTGTGGAGTTGGAAATTGGGAAAAGGGATTTGGGAATGATAAGCATGTGTCAGACCTTTTGTTATACTTGTACGCCCCACAGCAATGTGTACTCTCCGTCAGAGCACTTACCAAAATTATAATTAACAATTAACTGTGTAACTAGCTGTTTAACCTCTGACTCTCTTGCTAGAGTGCCAGTCTCAGGGAGGCAGAGTCCACCCCTGCCTTATTTCGAGCACCTAATCCAGCGTCTTGCATTCAGGAAATATTTACTATTGAACAGATAAAATAAAATGGTGATACTTCTGGTAGCCATCACTTATTGAGCATACATATGGCAGGCACTGTGATACCCACTCTTTGTATACACAATCTCACTTAAATTTCACAGAATGTCCTGAGAGGTACGTCAAAGGTTCTTAAACCTAGCTTCAATGGAGCTGGGATAAGGCCTGAGGATCTGAATTTAAGTTGCCAGGTGCTTCTAATACACAGTCAGGGTGAAAACCACTCAGGTGGATGGTTTTACTGAATTTTGCCGATGAAAAAACTAAGGTTCAGAAAATAACAGTGATTTATTCAAAGTTCCGTGGCGACGAAGAACCATGATGCAAAGCTAGATTTCTTAGGAAGAGGACTTAAACCTCCCTGACTCTGGGAGACCTAATAACTGAAAAAGAGTTTATGAGGGAAGAGCGGAAGGCTGAAAACTGAGTTCTTAAAACGAAGGAGAGTAGTGAGCACTGCCAAATGCCACAGAGTGGCCACGGAGGATGTGGTCCTAGGGAGAGCCTGGTAATGACACACTGATGTGTCTGCAATGCCTGCGGCTGACATCAGAGGAAGGTGAAGACAGGGGAATCCCTCAGGAAACCTGGCCAGCTGGAAGACCTTGTGGTTTGAGGCTTCGCCAAGATCACTTCTTTGTAGTGCAGCTTTGTGCTAAAATTATTAGAACCAAACATCTTGGGCCTGTGGGGTGGGTTGCCAAGAAAGGGGAGGTAGAAGTCTCATGAGGGAACCTCAGTTGGGAACGTCAAGTAAGCTATTCAGAAAATGTAAACTGCAGCCCACTCTAGGCTGCCCAGGGCCCCTCCCTCTTTGCTGGATCATTTGAGTCTTGTATACTTTTTTCTGTTCTATGTGTTCTGCCTTTGGGGCATTCTGCTTCTATTGGTTGATGGAAAAAGAAAGAAAAGTGAAACTCCTGGCTGGTATTGCTCAGCAGATTGAGTGCAGGCCTGCAGACCAAAAGGTCACGAGTTCGCTTCCCAGTGAGGGCACATGCCTGGGTTGCAGGTCAGCTGAGGGCATGCAAGCCGCAACTGATCATTGTCTCTCTCACACATCGATGTTTCTCCCCTTCTCCTTTTTTTCCCCTCCCTCTGCTGCTAAAAATAAATAAAATCTTTTTAAAAAGAAAGGTAAAACTCCAACCAGGGCATTTTGCTGACTTTTAGTAGTCCTAAATAACATGGTTGAAATGAGATTGGAACTATAGCCCAGAAGTAAGATCTTCTAATTATCTGTGGTTGTTTCCACATTGCAGTGGGACAATGACTGCAAGCCATACTCACACTGGGCCCCAGAACCACAATCAATCAATGTTGGCTGTATTCTCCCCCCTAAAAGGCAGCCTGTACCAGGATATGGTGGGTAGTTTTCTGCAATCCCATCATTAAATCCAACTCCTATCCTGTTGATGGTGTGTGTGAAGCAGTGCCCCTTTATTTGAAAGAAGACAGTGATAGCACTGGTCCCTCATACCTTTACAGCTCATAAAGCACCTTTACATGTGTCATCTCAATCTTCCATGACATTGGGGAGTAGGTGTTGTCATCTCCACATGCTTAGTAAGTGGCAGAAGCCACAATTCCAACCCGTCACCTCTGACTCTGGATCCAATGTTCTGTCAATTACAAACTGGTCTGCTCGTTTGTTACTGGCCAAAACTCTTCTGAAACCCACTTAGCCTTATTCTGACTACATGAAAATTAGTGAGACTTCCCAAGTTTCATTGCTGTAAGAAATAGAAATATGTGGGAAAGAAAAGGCGTGTTTGGTGACAGTGACATTATGTAGAGTGCTGCAGCTGAGCCTCGGTTTCTTGTCTGTGAGAAGGAGGCGAAGGCCACCTTGAAGAGTGTCGGGGAGGAGGTAATCCTATGCGAAAGTCCTGGCACCGTGTCTAGCAGGGAGCGTTACTCTGCGATGTGAGAACTCTTCTATCCTTCACCTCCCTAGGTCTTTTTGAACCCAAAGCTCTCAGAATTGAGTCCCTCTAGCTCAGATCTTGATCTGTGTTAAGGAACCAGAGGGATAGGCTGTGAAGAGGCCTGGCTGTCTCCCAAAACCAAGCACAAAGCCAGGAGATATGCTCCCAAGTCCCACAGGACTCCCTTTCCCCTTCCTCTAGTGGCCTGTCTCAGGTATTATTTCCCCCATGAAGTGCTTCCTTGAGATTCCAAGATCAAAAAATGTCTTCAGTATGAAATTCTGGAATCTACTGAACAGTGCCTCCTACTCTCTCTCCAAAGTCATATCCACATCCTGGGATACATTATAAGCTTGAAGGTGAGTACTATGCACTGCAGCCCCCACGATGACGCCTCTCCCAGCCTCCATCTTTCCAGATCCCCGTTTTTTGGGTCCCTCCAGTTCCCGGTAAAGGAGACCAGTTCCGTTGCCATCACTCTTCCCCACTCCTGGGGATCCTGTTTGCACGGAGCGTTTTTATCCAAAGAGACATCTCCACAGGAAGGGGTTCCCACAAACCAGATGAGGATTTACACAGACTGAAATTTCAAATGCCTCCCGGGCCAGACAGGTAAAGTACAAGAATTAAGAAGGTGGGAGCAATTCAACGGAGAGTGGTGGGGACTGCGGTGAACCTGAGAGAACACTCCCACAAATGGCGGGGGCACCTCATCTGTGCCCACTGCGGCCATCCTGGCTCTTTCCTTCTCTGCTTTCCACCCTGAAACTCAGGCCCGCGAGTACTTTACCTACCTCCCTTCTTTTCCCGGGGCGTCGCAGGCTTTCTGCGCAGCCTCCCGCCCCTGACGGCCCGGGAGCTACAGAGGAACAGCTGATGAGATGCTTTCTGACGTAGACCCACTTTTCCCCTGGGAACCACAAACGGGCTGAGGGAGGGGACAAAGCTTCGCCCGGTGGTTTCCCACTCTTAACTGGAAAAACGGGGCCTCCCTCTCAGAAGCTCCGGGGTGAGAACGGGCGTACAGGACACCTCCCAGAAAACCCTAGGACAGCGCAAGAGACGCGATAGAACCGTGTGGTTTCCAGACAGCAAACCCCAGACATTTAGGCAACCCTGACCTCCAGTCATTTCCAAACCAGACAATTCTTATGGAGGGACACTGAGGACAGGAAGCGGCTCCTGCGCCAATGATTCTGTCCCGGCGCCCTAGGTCAGTCGCTCGCGCAGCTGCGGTAGTCACTGAGCTTCCCCGCCCCCGATCCTGATGCCCCCCCACTTCCCTCTCGCAGCCAGACCCAGAGCAGGAGCTCCGCCCCAAACGCGCCTCCCCAACCCCCCTCCCCTCCCGCGCCTTAAAACCCAGTGCACACCGCCCTGCCGCGCCCCGTCTGGCGCACCTCTCCTCGCCTTTGTATCTACAGCCGCGGTCGTTCTCCCGGCCCTGGTCCTGGCACCATGAGCTTCGGCTCGGAGCACTACCTGTGCGGCCCCTCCTCCTACCGCAAGGTGTTCGGAGACAGCTCTCGTCTGTCTTCGCGCCTCTCTGGGGCCGGCGGCGCAGGCAGCTACCGCTCTCAGTCGTTGTCCCGCTGCAATGTGGCTTCCTCGGCTGCCTGCTCCTCTGTCTCTTCGCTCGGCCTGGGCCTGGCCTACCGCCGGCCTCCGGCGTCCGACGGGCTGGACCTGAGCCAGGCGGCAGCGCGCACCAACGAGTACAAGATCATCCGCACCAACGAGAAGGAGCAGCTGCAGGGCCTCAACGACCGCTTTGCTGTGTTCATCGAGAAGGTGCATCAGCTGGAGACGCAGAATCGTGCGCTCGAGGCCGAGCTGGCCGCGCTGCGGCAGCGCCACGCTGAGCCGTCGCGCGTTGGCGAGCTCTTCCAGCGCGAGCTGCGGGACCTGCGCGCGCAACTGGAGGAGGCGAGCTCGGCTCGCGCACAGGCCCTGCTGGAGCGCGACGGGCTGGCGGAGGAGGTGCAGCGGCTGCGGGCGCGCTGCGAGGAGGAGAGCCGGGGGCGCGAAGGCGCCGAGCGCGCCCTGAAGGCGCAGCAGCGCGACGTGGACGGCGCCACGCTGGCCCGCCTGGACCTGGAGAAGAAGGTGGAGTCGCTCCTGGATGAACTGGCCTTCGTGCGCCAGGTGCACGACGAGGAGGTGGCCGAGCTGCTGGCCACGCTGCAGGCGTCGTCGCAGGCTGCTGCAGAGGTGGACGTGGCTGTGGCTAAACCAGACCTGAGTTCTGCGCTGAGGGAGATTCGCGCCCAGTATGAGTCTCTGGCCGCCAAGAATCTCCAGTCAGCCGAGGAGTGGTACAAGTCCAAGTTTGCCAACCTGAACGAGCAGGCAGCGCGCAGCACCGAGGCCATCCGCGCCAGTCGTGAAGAGATTCACGAGTACCGGCGCCAGCTGCAGGCACGCACCATCGAGATTGAGGGTCTGCGTGGAGCCAATGAGTCCTTGGAGAGGCAGATACTGGAGCTGGAGGAGCGACACAGTGCTGAAGTGGCTAGCTACCAGGTAAGGACTGGAGCGCTGGGTAGGGAGTGGCACCCTGTCCCCTCCCACGCATACCGCTCTTTCCCCCATAGTCGTGGCCCAAAGAACTGTAGGAGAGCGGAAAGAAGGGGAGAAACAAAGCCTCGACTAGAGGCCTTGGCAAACAAAAAGCCCTGGGCTCTCCACTAATAATTTTAGGGTCCTGAACCCCTTTTCCTGTCCCTTATTTACATCCCTTTCCAGAGCCCTTCTAATAAAAAAGTCCTTTGCCCCTCTTCTCAGAGTCCGAAAATCTAATGCCTACATGTCGTCAAGTGGGAATAAACATACTTAAGACTTGAAGAACAGTTTCCCACCCAAAGCAGGAGTGAGCCCAACGCAGGTGGGCTACGCCCTCTTCGGGACTGGCGGTACTGTCTCAGCTCTCTGACTTCTTTTGTTAACTTTGAAAGGCTTTCTGTACGCCCCAGAAGACGTATTTGTAGAGTATGGTCTGCCCTGGTGTTGGGGGAAGAATGCTGAGCTGAACTGGGAAGGATTCTACCCCATTTTCTTGACTTTTATTCTCAAAGGAGTACAGATTGGGAACCAGCAAGATGGGTGGTTGGGCTAGTGTAACTGCCAGGCTGTTGCTAGACCCCTCCCCCAACACACATACACACTCTCTCTCTGTCTCTCTCTCTCCCCCCATCTCCCCCCCTCTCTCCACCCCCCACCCCCACCCCCGTCGACCGATCGATTAATGGTATCTCTTCCTAAATAAAGCTTTCCCCGGTTGGCCACCGAGAAGGGCAGGGGAGCTGTCCTCGGTGCTGATCCCGAGTTCCTCACATCTCAGAAATGTGTCTCCTGTCGCATGTCCCAGTTATGACTCTCTAGGCAATTAACTGCTTTGAATTTTTTTTCCCTGCAACACCAACACATTAGTCTTGGCTACCTGCAATCAAAGGTCACCTCATGGACAGCATCAATTTTCACTTTCATGGATGGCTTAGCACTGAACAAAAACCACTTAATCTGCTCAGCAGCAGTGAGGTCTCACTTGAAAATGCCCATTTTCTTAACATTTTTCCAACCTAAGTGCATATGATAAATCAAAGAGATGAATTCTGTCTTTGCTATAGATCACTTATTTTTCATCTTTGCCTGTTCTGTAAGTCCCTTTGATTGGCTCTTTCCTTCTCTATTTCTCCAAAGACCACTGCATCTTCATTTTTTCTATGTCAGATGTTCTGGGCTTATGACCACAAGGGCACAGAGGTAGGAGAAAAATGTAGAAAATAATCTAAATAGTGCAGTTCAGATTAAAAGTACAATAAAATCTCCTTTGGGTAGAAACTAATAATTCAGAAACTTGCAATAATTCATTCTAGCCAAGATCAAACTTTGTATTTGATTAAATTAATAGGGTTTGGGGAACATTAACAAAATACATACAAGAAAGGAATGAAACCTTAAAAGTATGATTTTAGTCTGGAGATAAAGAATAATTATTGGTGTGCAGGTATTTGTTGTTCATTATAAATGACTTCCTTTGATAAAGGAAGAAAGCCTGCTTGGGTCGTTTGCTTTGTTTAGTAAGCCATTACAGCACTATTCAAATGAAGACTTCTATTCTGCTTCATGATCTGTAACTTGAATTTTTCACTATGTGTCCCAGCCCCTGGAATGTCTAGGTTAATCACATTTAGTTAATTGAAGCTTCACGTTTTCTTCTAGAAGCCTAACAGGGTGAGTTAGGTGATCTTCTGAAGGGCTAGTCCAACATTTCCACAGAAAGGATAACTTACCCACAACTGCCATCTGAATTGGACTTTGCCAAGTCCTCTGTTTGCTTGTTACAGCCCCTTCGTTCCACAGGGCAGTGCCAATATTGTCTGCCTTTTTTTTGTTTGCATTAAAAGGCTTTCAGTGTTAGACAACAGGAGGGCCATGTAGACATAGTCCACAGGAGGAAAAAGAAACCTGACAGAAACTGCGGCACGCCTGCAGCTCTGCAGAGCCGCCCCCTCAGCGTTAGCGTTCAGTGCCTCAGTGGACCTGCTGATGGAGTGGAAGATGTCAGATGACAGCTATTTCCTACCCTCTGGAACCTAAGACTGAGGAGGGGCTCACATCCTTACCTACGGATCCTGAAGGCCTGAAGCCACAAGGGTGTCCTCTGGCTGTTCTAACACCATCAGCAGTGCTGATGAAGATGGAAAGCTTCCTTCTCCACAGTGAGATTCAGCCATTGTTTTCTTGCCCTCTCACCCCCACCGCCTTCCCTTTCACTGCGGTAATGGGAGGCTGTTCTCTTTCTTCTGCTTCAGTGATTAGTCGTAGGCCCATTTTCCTTTGCAAGCTTGCCCCCCACCAAGAGGCAGAGGAAGGCTCCATTAAAGTCACGTTTTCCCTGACCCTGAGAGCTGACAGCCTATTTGAGGAGGGAAAGCTTATTGCACTTTGAAAGGGTAAAGAATGATTCAAGGTGACATAGTAAGCACACAATGGTAAATGAGAGGTCCAAAGCAGGTTATAGGAGGGATGAGGAAGAGCTAGGGATTTTGTCTTCAAAAGCTAAGTGCAGCCACCTTCCTTAACTGGAGGCTTTTCCATTTCTAAAACAGCAATTCAGGTCCCTGCGTAGCTGCTTCACCACCAGGAGAGCCCCCCTTCTTCCAAAGATATCTAAGGACATTTCCGAAGGGTGCTGGGGCCCCTGACCCTGTACTATGGTCAGTCTTGGAAAGCTAAAGCTTTCCTTGAAAGGCCTTGCTGAACAATCAAGATCACCAGTATTTAATGCTCGCCAGGGAGAGAAGCCAAGGCTGCCCTCTTCCCTCCAATATGAGGTTGGAATAGAGCCTAATTAAATAGCAGGAAGGGGCTGGTCCCGAGGACACTGGGGGTGGCAGTGCCTGCAGATAAATCTATAGCATTTGATAGATCCATTTCTGCAGTTAGAATTCAAGGAAAAAGAGCCGCATTTAGTCTTTAACTCTTCCATGTGCATTTTGTTTTGTTCTGTTCTGTTCTTGTCCCACCCTGCCTCGCTGTGTTACTGGCCACCACAATAGCTCCTTTACAAAAATAAATTGAAATTAGTCGTTCCTAAATCCACTGACATACCAAGGTCACTTGAGGGCTTACCAAAAAAAAAAAAAATTCTCAAGCCCACTCCCACCAACATGGACTCAGTGGTCTGAGTAGGTGTGGCCCAAGGACAAGCATTTTCAATTAAAGAAGAAAAACAACACTGCATCCTATTGTTCCTTAGATTGACGGTGGGGTGCACAGACCTAAACCACATTTCTCAGTGTAAGCAAATTCATATAATGCAAGATTTTAAAGTATGGTAGAGACAAAAAAAAAGAAAAGAAAACAAATGTGGGAATAAAACAAAGACAGGATGCAGAATAAGGCGTATGGGTGGATCACATATAAAAATCCTCTCTCCCCACCTAAGTTTGTTATACAGAGCAGTAATTCTGGATGGCTGCACACACTACTGTTGCCTGGCTGAGAGCCCCTAAAAGTGATGAAATCCATAGCTCTGTTTGCTGTTCCCCTTCACTGCAGATGCTAGTGGAGCCAGTTTGCTCTAACTCCCAGCCCACAGCCTTCCAGCGTTGAGGAAGACGCTCAGCACCTGTTTTATCTGCTCCGGGAAAGACCCCGGCTGGAGCTTGGAGTGCCTCTCCCATTCCCTCTGGCTAGGCCAGCAGCTGGGGTGTGGTTGGGGGAGGGGGCAGACTGCAGCGCTCTGCTCAGATTTCGTGAGCAGGAAGCCATCTTTGGCAGAGCTTTTGAAGGGCGAGGCAAGACAGCCTGGTGTAGGGAAACAAAGAGCGCAAACAAAGAAACTAGACATTGAAGAGCAGTGATCAGCAGTCAGCACAGGTCCTTGTGAAAGGAGCAAAGTCATGCTTTCTGTTTACTCTGACCCATAGAATAGACATGTGAAACGTGCAACATAAAAACTCAAGGAAATCTCTTCTATCTAGAACTCAGCTCCTCAATAACCTCTTTTTCAGAAAACAGCTGTGAAATGAAAATAATTTTTTTAGACAGGACCTAATTAACCTGCTGATGAAACAAAAATATTTATCTCTAAATCACATATTAGGGTGTCAACCCCTCTGATGCCCTCAGTCTATTGATTCTTACTTTACATGATTGAAAAGCACTTTGTCTGGAAGAAGGGACCCCTGGAGTCAGGCATTTCTAGGAGGAATAGCAGCAGATCAGTTCTTTCAGGACAAAGAAAACCAGTGAGTAGCAAACACTAATTCAAACCCTGCTCTTTGGGGTTATTTAGGGCAGAAATAAACAGCTGGGTATACTTCTGTTGGCCTAAAACATAAAAGATATCACAAAATTACAGAAGAATAAATGGATCATTATCATAACCCGCAGTTACTGAGAAAGGTTGAATTATGTTTAATGTCCTAATTAAGAATGATACAACCCACTTCAGAAATGTTTTTATTCAAAATTGTTATTTAAAAAAAATAATGCTTTAGGCATATGCTTCTGACCATTCAATATTCAAGTTGTGATATACATTGCCTTCGTTAGTTATCTAATGGGCTATACGGAGGGCTCATGATTAATGTGTCCATGTGATTAAAAAGGTAGAGTCCTATGGTATAATAGTAACAATAATCAAAGCCACTAATATTTATTGAGCATTTCCTATGTGACAAGTGCTGTTCTAATGCCTATTATCTAATTTAATAGTTAATGGAAACATACAATAATGTGAGAGGTGCATTAAATTGGAATCCCAAATTGAGAACCTCAGAACACTTCAGTAAAGAATAAACATTGTAATTTTCCATATGCAGAAATGGGAGTTTTGAAGAAACTGAAATAGAAAACTGGCTGAGGTGTGTTAGATATTTGTGGAAGGGCAAGGAATGCAACCCAGTGACCCTGATGAAATCCTTCTCTTTTCCTCATGTGTTTCTCCTGCTTCTTTGCATAATGAGAACACTTCCTCTTTCTCCTTTTTCCCTCATCATGGATCCTTTCCTCTTTACCTACAGTTAATATAGATTCTCTTACTTCTGAGGCATCACTAGTAAACTTGCTTATAGATTAATTTAACCTCAAATAACAACCATCAAGTAAAATTTCTTGGTAAAAATTCTTTCAAACCCTCATGATCTCTTAACACGCTTTGGAATATTTCCATTGCTGTCCAATATAATGTGTATTTTCCCCACTGCTCATCATCCCTTGCTCTGTACCTGTCACTTAATTGAGTCTCTCCTTTGCAGTATTCCTGTCAATATTTATAGAACAGGTAGGTGGTATGAATTTTAATTTTTTTCTGCAGATTCTCTTGACTTGGAAGTTTGCACTCCCTGATGTATTAATCCTGCCTCTCACCATGGCTTTACCGTCCTCACACCAGGGGAGATACAAGGACCCCTCAGCATTTACTTTCCTGAGGTTTCTGATATATTTATCGGCATCACCATTTCACAAAGTAACTCTCAGTCGCTATGCTCTTCATGTCACCAAAGTTGCAACTTAATTATTTGGGTTATTTGCTCACACCTTTTCAGGTCATGAGAAAAAAAGTGCTTATGTAACATTGAACAATTATTCATTGAGCATCTACAGTGTGCTGTGTGCTAGGCTCTGGTTTCCAGGATGTACTAGAGAGGAAAGGTCCCTACTTCCTTGTAAATCACATTCTGGAACAGTAGTTCTCTGAGAGGATCGATTTGTCCCCAGGGGACATTTAGCAATGTCTGGAGACATTTTTAGTAGTCACAGCTGGGAGAGAGAATGTGTGCTGCTGGCATCTAGTGGGTAGAGGCCAGGGATGTTGCTAAACATCCTGCAAGTCACAGTACAGCCCCCACAACAAAGCATTATCCAGCCCAGAATGTCAGTAGAGCCAAGTTTGAAAAACTCTGTTATAAAGGAAGGTGGCAAATTGAATCAGTAAACTAGTAAATAAAGAAGAAAAAAAATTGGATAATAACAGCTAAGAGCACAGTGCCCACTTTGAAGTGGGTGATTTTTTAAAAATTTGTCCTCCCACTGGAGGTAACTTTTTCTTAAATGTTATTATTATTATTTAGAGAGAGAGGAAGGGAGGGAGAAAAAGAGAGAAAGAAACATCGATGTAAGAAGGAAGCATTGATCCATTGCCTGTTGTGTGCCAGACCCAGAAGAACTGGGAGCAAAACTATTACATGAATTGTAGTTTCTTTTTAAAAAATATTATAATTTCAACTTGCCATGTGGATAAAAAACATTTTACCTGGTGTATTTCTACTTCCTCCTTGTCTGTCGTCAAATGCTTTCCATACAGTGACTGAGTAGCAGACTTTCAGGAAACCAAATTAGTGGAGACAGAGAAGACTTGCTGTCCCCTCTGTGCTCTCTACAGTCAGAATTTCCTGAATCTAAATTCCTAGCGTGAGGCACTGAGTTATGGAAAGGACATACAAGGGAGTTAGCAGCAAATACAGTAAGCTGGGGAGGGATGGTAAGCATGTGCACTGTGTAGAATATCCCAGCTCTCACCAAGCCTCCTGGGACCACTATGAAACAATGCAGATGCTGGGACCCAGCCCAGAACCCGTGAATCAGAATCTGGGCTGGGTGGGGGTAGGGGCGAGTCTCGATGCCTTCATGTGGAGTCAGGGTTGAGAATCCTTGCCTTAGGGAAATGTCAGTGAATTTCGGCTGGTTTGGCCTAAAAGTGTTGGATGTGTCACTTTTCAGGATAGCATTGGGCAGCTGGAGAATGACCTGAGGAACACCAAGAGTGAGATGGCACGCCACCTCCGGGAATACCAGGACTTGCTCAATGTCAAAATGGCTCTTGACATTGAGATAGCAGCTTACAGGTACCTCAAAGGGCATGCTCACCCAAGCAAATGCAGTCACCTGGGGCAGCGTGACCCAACAAGTGGCTCTAGTCTTTTCTTTTTTTTTTTTTTATTTATTGATGAGAGAGAGAGAAAATCATTGGTTTTTGTTGCTCCACTCAACTGTGCATTCTCTAATTGCCTCTTGTATGTAGTTTGACTGGGAATTGAACCCACAACCTTGGTGTATTAGGACAATGCTCTAACCAACTGAGCTGCCTGGCTATTTGTGGGTGGGTGAGGGAGGATGAGGACAAGTATCACTGGCCCCTTCCAGGTGAGCTGACCCCTCTGTCCCTTGACTTGGTTATATCTCTGCTCCACCTTACTAGTTCTGGTTATTCTACTTACCTTTGCTGGAATTAAGGAGCTAATGTGAGTACAAAGAGGTTGAAATAAACCCAGCAGACTCTAATTTTAAAACAGTGTTTATACAACATAGAAGGTCCTAATAGGTGAGGTATCCCCCCGATTTCTACTCAAGGCAATATTCATTTGAACAATTACCTTTAAAAAATAATTACAGCAGCTAATAAAAGTTTTTGACTGACTAATCTGAGCCAGGCACTCTAACAGATACTGCATTATAAATGATCTGGGTATCAGGTCTTACTATTCCGGTCCTGCAGATGAAGAAACTTGAACCATGGACCATGTAAGTTGCTCATAGTCACAGTGCTGGTAAATGGAAGAGCTCAGATTCAACCCCTGAATCTGTCTGAGCATTTTTTCTTCTGTGTTTCTTTACACTATGTATGTATACTACTTCAAAGCAAAGCTCCAAGAATATTTGGTAGTGTCTTAATTTTCTGATTTTAAAGAAAGGATGCTAAAAACTGTTAGTTTTGAGAAAAAAGGTATTGGGGTCACTCCTTTGTGATGCCATGCAGGCCAGCCTGAGAAGAAGTCCAGGATCTGGAACAGGCTCACTCACTGGTCTTTGACATGAGTGGTTCCACTCTGTTTGTGGCCCTGTACACGGGAAAAGCACAGACCTCAAGTTCAGGCTGCTTCAGACAGTCCTTGCCTCCTCTGTGGACTTCTCACCTCCTTATTCCTATTGCACTTATGATGTTGATTAGCAAAATTACTTTTCCCAAGACCTTTGTAGACTCTTCAGCACCAAAAATGGGTGTGATGAGGCCAAGGGGAATCATAGGTCTTTCTTTGGTTAATACGTTTGTGAATAGGATAGGTTTCCTGTTGACAGCGTTTAAACCACAGCTGGTATGGAAGATGTGTGTGAGTGTGTTGTGTACAAGTGAACGTGCATGCATGTGCTGGATGACTCCAGGCCTTTGAGCCTTGGAATTCAATATGTGTTCGTGTCAATCTCATGAATAAGCTGCAAAGTCTTATCAAATCTTTCTAAAGTGAATAGGAGTTGCAGGGTTAAGTTCTTTTTTAAAAAAGTTGCAAGTTGGCTTCCTGAGATTTTTTTTTCTCTGTTTGGTTTACAGGAAACTGCTGGAAGGTGAAGAGACACGTTTTAGCACCAGTGGGTCAAGCATTTCAGGGCTGAATCCACTTTCTAATCCAGGTTATCTGCTCCCACCTAGAATCCTCAGTTCTACAACCACCAAAGTCTCATCCACTGGGCTGTCTCTTAAAAAAGAGGAGGAGGAAGAAGAGGAGGAGGCTTCTAAGGTAGCCTCCAAGAAAACCTCCCAGATAGGGGAAAGTTTTGAAGAAATATTGGAGGAGACCGTAATATCTACTAAAAAAACCGAGAAATCAAATATAGAAGAAAGCACCGTTTCAAGCCAAAAAATATAATTCCGTTGCTTAAAAAGAGTTCATGCTTAAGAGGGGATAAATTGCATTTTGACTTGTTAAACAGCCTATTCCTGAACCCAAACACCTATCACCACTATAAAATGTCTTCAAGGCGTCAGTCTCATATTTAGCATCGAATACCTACATTCTCTAATAAGAAAACCACCCCTTAGACTGGAGCAAACTGCAGTTCTAGAGCCATCACAGAGGTGTTATCTACGAACACAGCTTTCTCCCCTAAAGCTCAGACTTTACAGTGGTAGATGATTCAGGTACAGAGGAAGTACAAACTAAGGTGCTAAATCTGTGATCATCATCATTTGCTGTGAATTGAAATGAAAACCTAGTTCACTCACTATAACCAGCCATTACCCAGCTCTATAATCTCACTCTAGGTACGTAAAATATAAGATCACTGCCAAAGATGAACTAATGGTCCACTCCTAACACCACTCTAGGAGAACTGTTTCGCAACTGATAGGTGTTTATTTAATGGACACTTTTCTTCCCATCCCCCCTCAATTCCATATACTCAGAAAAAAAAAGGCTACTGTAGTATTTTTCCCTTTTAAACACATTTAGGTTCTTCTCAAAAAGAACTTAACCTTCTTTGGCTCTCTTTGCTGAATGGGTAAAATTTAGATGCATGTTGACCATATCTATGATCATATCTTCCTAATTCTGTAGGTTCAAAAAAAATGGCAGTGATAAGTTTTAAGGGTTGCCCCCAACAAATAAAATAATAAAGACTCCCTAGATTTTAGGCTTTTCAGCTTATAAAATCCACTTAATTAGGGGAAAAGAAGCCCTACTCAATTAAGAATGTAGCTTTTCACCTTAATGTTAGAAACACAGTAATAGTTACCCCAAGCTGTGATTAAGGTGACCTTAGATTTAGTAATATAAGCTAGAAGAGGTGAGTATTTGTATGAATGGACAAAGTGAAGGTCTCTGTGTCGGTTCCTGTGTGGTGATATAGAATTAGCTGTTCTATGCCCTTATCTTTAGACAGAATCCACCTATTCCCCTTCCCACTAGTCTAGGTCCTGAAGAGGCCTTGTTTTCACTCTCCTATGCCTTTTAAAAGTGTTCAATGTAGGTTATGTTATCACCAGGACGCCATGCTACTACCCCAAAGCAAAAGAAGTTACTTCTGGTCAATCAACACCACCAGCAAATATAAAAAAAGAAACCTTTCTCTTTTCTAAAAGAGTCTTGCCCAGCAGTTTTCCCATTGCTGCCCGGTTGGTGGGCTGTCCCCCGCCGCAGGAGGAGACACTCAGGCCAGAGAAGGTGCCCGCGCGCCGCTGCTCACATGCTAGCACATAGATTCCGGAGCACCCACTTTTCATCTGCCCAACCGCATAGCAGCTGCGTTGCCCAGTCTTCCACGTGTGTCAAGTGTGATGCAGAATCAGTTCTCTGCCAGCAGTCACTTCACCAGAGCTAAAGAGTTGCCATGTCTCTGTCACACTTCTCCATCGAGAGCTCTGTGGCGATAAGGACACGATGCTTTTACTGAACTTACTTACGCTAGCACGTGCTTCCATAGTTCAAGGGACGCAAAAGATACTTCTCTCTTCTTCCTCTCCCTTACTCCATCCCCGTCTTTACTTCCCCCACTTACTGTAAAACATTAGTGAATGAAGAATTAAAAATCACATGAATCCCATCAATGTAACTTGTGTTCTGTGGTTTCTGCTGCTTCGACTGAGAAACGCACTGTTTCAATTTAGCAAGACAACTGCTTTTCCCCGCCCCCCACCAATAATTCAGAAATCTCACATTGTCTGCTCTGTCCATCCACGTTTAGTTCCCGCCCCCGCCAAAGCCTTGGGGCTATGCTCTGCCTTCGTTTCAGACTGGTCAGAAACACAATGCACTAACTGAGCAGTTCATGGCAGAGAGTGGGGAAATCAAATCACATGACGAAAACTGCATTCTTTGCCTGGATAACGATTTCACTAGGTTGGTGAACATTTCCAAGAATAAACTGGCAGACACACACGATATAAAGTCCTTCAAAACAGTAAGAATCTTCCTTCTTTGAAAATGGGGTTATAGTCCTGCAGAACCCAGATATTTAGGTAGATCATAGGTAGCAATAATAGACTTGTTGTCTATTGTAATGACTGTTAACCTGTTTGGGATTGTTGAACCCTTGGAGAAGGTTATGAACTCTTTTCGCTGAAAAAATACACATGCAGAATCTTGTGCAGATCAAGGGGCTTTTGACTCCTCCAGGGCTATCTACTTCTGGTGTCCAGGAGTCTGTGGAGGCCAAGCTGAGATTCCCTAATGCTACTCCAGGTTCCAGGACAGAGACTGCAATGAGAGATGTATGAATGCAACTCACAGCTGATGCTCGTGGTTGAAGCTGAAGCTTCCTGAATCCTGAACAACACTGTCATTCTCAGTCCATCTACCTTAGGCACTCGTATGCCTCTCAAAGATACATTACAGATCTCTGCTGGCAAAAAGAGATCTGTTAGTTGTACACTAACAATGAGAATTTTATAGTAATCAAAACATCTTTTAGGGCTTGTTAAGGAACAATAGTCTCATCAATACTTGGGTTTGCAATATAGACATTTGTTGTTTCTTTTAAGAATACTATTTAATTAATGAATCCTTCTCTATGCCAAACCTGAGCCCTTTTATTACATTTATATAATCTCTGTCTCTAATTTGTATCTCCTGTTGTGAATGAGTCGCCACTAAGTGTCATGAGCTTATTTTTTAAAAGAAAGGCATTAAAAGCATTTTAGAAGAAAGACATTAAAATCAGAAGATTGACAGTAATAGGGTGACGTGGGGCAGGGAGAAGAGAAGGAAAGCAAGCAATGGCAACTGTTACAACAGAGTAAGACAACAAAATGAGCCTATGAGATTGTGAAGAAGCCTGTCTGCAGAGCACATTAATGATATCCAAACATGACTATTAGATTCAGTAGATAATGAGACTTTCAGATTCATTAGGTGAAAAGAATGGTTACTTTGTAGCTCAAAGGACTCTTGTATTGACCTCCTAGAAGATGATTAGATTGAAGCCCTCATTTTATGCTAATATTGCTCAAGTTTACTAAGTGGGAGTTGGGACTAGCTAAAATTTATAAACTCTTTCTTACAATTCTGAGACTTCCTCATTTATAAATTATAATTACAGCTATAATTTACTCAGTATCTACTTAACATGTATCAGACACTATACTAGGCAGTGAACATGAAATTATTGCATTTAGCCCTGGCTGGTGTGGCTCAGTGGATTGAGCACTGGCCTGCGAACCAAAGGGTCGCTGGTTTGATTCCCAGTATAGGGCACATGCCTGGGTTGCAGACTAGGTCCCCAGCAGGGTGCTCGCAAAATGCAACCACACATTGATGTTTCTCTCCCTCTCTTTCTCGCTCTCTTCCCCCCTCTAAAAAATAAATAAAATCTTAAAAAAAAGAATTATCACACTTAAAACTCACAACTATTCTTTAAGTGCAATATTTGTGTATCTGTTTTACTAATGAAGGAATAGAGCCTTGGCCCTGACTGGTTGTGGCTCAGTGGGTTGGGCATCATCCCAACCAGAAGATCACGGGTTTGATTCCCAGTCAGGGCACACGCCTGGGTTGCAGGCCAGGTCCCCAGACTGGGGCATGTGAGAGGCAACCAACTTATGTTTCTCTTGCACAGTGATGTTTCTCTCCCTCTCTTTCTCCCTCCCATCCCCTTGCTCCAAAAATAAATAAATAAAATCTTAAAAAAAAAAAAAGAATAGAGACTTGGAATGACAACACTAACACCCTCGCCCAATGTCACACAGTAAGGAACAAAGCTGGGATTTGAACCTTGGTTTCCTGGCTCTGCAGTGTTTGCTTTTCTTTCCTATGTTGCCTCTCTATGTAAAAGAAAGTCCCCTTATTTGAGGGAATAGAAATATTTTTGTCTTCTTTTTCACCCTTCCTTACCAGGTTTCACTTAAGGTCTCTCAGCCTCAGAAACCCCTGGCAACATGGCGTCCCATAGGCAAACTGCTGTGCTTTGCAGACTTCCTGAGCCTCCCGCTTTCCTGCATTGCAGTGAGGTGGCGGCAGCTCAAAACGGGGCTGCGGGCCCGTCCAACCAAGAGGCATCCCTGCTCCTGCTAAAACTTAAACAGAATTGGGCGCTATTTACCTAATTTGTTGAAGTTTTAAAGGTAATTTTGTAAGAAATTCTGTAACTCATTATCAAAGGGCCTAGAATGGACAATTCCTCAAGAGGTAATAAACACAGGATACTTGGAATTCATCTTATTGTACTGGCTAAGGGGAGCGAGGGCAAGATTTGAGCAATTGTCTGGAAACTAGATTCCAAATTTTAGATCCAGAGATAATGCAAATCACATATAGTCCTGGGGAGAAGCTTCTAGATGTGAAACAATTTTTTGTGAGGGGGAGAACCCCCCCAAACCGGAATTATCTTCTGGAGGGCAGGCTCCTTGTAGCACAGGCTTCCCCCAGTAGGTAAATGTGCGAGGACCCCATCTGTATCAGTGTGCCTGCTGGCGTTGTTGTGACACGCTGCCTTCTGCTTCAGTGAATTGTTTTTGAAGACTCAACACGTTTGCCCATCCGTAATGGATAATTTACAAGCACATCTGCCCACATCTTCCTGAATGTTCAGCAGTGTTTAACCAAAAATGGCAGGAACCCCGTGCCCCACCCTCCCTATTCACCTGATCACACCCCGAGCGACTTTTTGGGTTTCCCCCGGGTGAAATAAGTCCTCAAAGGAAAACGTTTTGCACATGTGGAAGAAGTGAAACAAAAAACAGCAGAAGCACTAAAAGGCATCAAAACCCACAAGTTCGAAAATGGTTTTGAGCAGTGGAAAAAAATGCCTTGATAGGTGTATTGCATCAAATGGAGAGTACTTTGAAGGCAACTGAAGTTGAAACATGTAAGGATAAATACACAATTTCTTTAAAATATATTCCTGGGAGTTTTAGGGTCTCCCCTTCGTAAATGTATCAAATATTTAAAAACCCACCGGAACGGGAAGCAGGTGGGCAGCGTCAGGGCTGCCTGAGGGGGGAGTGGGGAGTTACGACTCCGTGGGAAGGGAGTTTTACTTTGAAGTGATGGAAATGTTTTAAACTAGATAGAGGTGGTTGTTCAACATTGTGAAAGTACTAAGTGCCGCTGAATTATTCACTTTAAAACGATTAATATTATGTCATGCAAATTTGACCCCAATTAAAAAAATCCATTGATAGAGAATGTATGGAACTATCTGAAAAATATAATTACAACGGGTGCCATACCTTCTGCTCCAGCTGAGACCACTCTACACAGCCACTCTGGGTCAATCCCAGTTAGAAGCAATTCCACTAGGACCACAGTAGCCAGATCTAATACGAGTATTGATTTCAAAACAGAGCCTGAGGAAAAAGTCCAAAATCTCCTTGAGTATAAATGACTTATGAACACCCCTCACTGATGTCGATTCAGTATTACTTTTATTATTGTATCATCAGAAATCTCTAAGGTGAAAAACATCTAAATCATGAGAACACAATTTTTTAAAAATCACATAAATTGCTGTACCTGAAAGCATAGCAATTTAAAATGGAAATAACTGAGGGGATTTTATAGGATCTTAAAACAGAACTCATATGTGAAATTGTATTTTTCTTTATAGAATATATATTACTGGTGTACTTTCAAATTTAACGTACAGGTTAGATTGATGTCATTGTACCTTTTGCAGTTTTCCAATATCTCACATGAATTTGCCATTTGCAAGTGGGCAAGTGCTCCTGAATGCAGTCAAACAAAGGACTGAGTTTACTACATTATCGTGCCCCCTTAAAGGGTAAAAAGAATGCTTGCTTCGTAGATCAAAGGATTTCTCTTCTATTGATCTCCTAGATGATTAGATTGAAGCCCTCATGTTTTATGCTGATATTGCACATGCTTACTAGGTGGGGGTTGGGACTAGCTAAAATTTATAAATTCTTTCTTACAATCTCTTGAAACACACACCCTCCCCCAAGATTATAATAAAACAGAGTCACACTGCAGACATTTAAAGATTTATATTTTTACAATGTTTCAGTAATTCTGAATAAAACTACATAGAGAAAATTCAGACTACAAAGAAACAGAAGATTGATCTTAGAGGAGACTCCAGGCTTGCTTCCTCATTGATTAATTACTGCAGATCACCACATGGCTACTCCTCTCCCCTAATGAGGCAAGTGCTTCTTTGTTCTGTGTGAGCCTGAGACATTTCATTCTAGCTCTATCACATGCTCTTAGAGGTTATAGAACGCGCAGCCAAGTGCAACCAAAATCATTAGTGTAAGCTCTGGGGTTTGGGAATACAAACAGGAGCAGATTCTAGTCAATTGCTGATTATTACACAGGGCTAAAAAAGCATTTTCCCTTAGATCTTATTTAAAAAACTTAACTCACTTAAAGCTCATCTGTTTTTGCTATGAATATGAATAAATGAGAGATGTAACTTCTATGTCCCATGATTTCCTGGTATAAGGGCTCACACATGATATATAGCACTTCTGATGTCCTTTAGGGCTAGATAATCTTTTACCTTTTTCTTGAGCCAGACTTGAGCTCAACAGAAGAAACTCCTTTCTAGCCACTGAAACTCTGCCCATGTGTTCCCTACTCTGCAAAATAGAAGCGGCTGAGTCAAGACTAGAATTAGGATAAAAGTAGAATCTAGGTCCAATTTCAGGGCCTGTGTCCCCACCCTTCTCCTGATTATTAATAGAAGAAGGTGAAAAAAGAAAACATTTAAGAAAGAAAGGAAAAAAGAGTTCAACATCAACCTTTCAATATTAATGGACCCCCCTTATTCATTAAAAAGAAACTAACTCAGCAAAGTAATCTAAGAGTTGACTACAAGGGACCATATTTGAGCTTGATAATAGAATATATGCCAGCCACTCTTCTAAGTGTTTCCATATTCATTAGTTCTCATAACAAGCATTTGAGTTGGGTATCATTGCTCCCACTGTTTTCCCAGGAAAAAAAAACCCCTAAAGGTCACATAAGTTATATAACACATCTAAGATCACATAGCTTGCAAGTAGCAAAGCTGGGAGTAAAAGCTATGCAGCCCAGCATTACAATTCCTGTCCTTGATCACCACCCAATGCTGCCTCTATGTCTTTTTTGGGGGGGAAATTCTGTTCATGGTGACATTTGTCCTCTTCACTTTATTCAACCAGCTTTTCTCTTGGGAAAATGTTATCCCTGGGAAACATAAAAAGGGGAAAAAAATCTTTTCTCATTTACATGAAAATAGTATCACACAAGAACCCTTGTAAAAACCACAGGCACCATAAGAACAAAATAAAAGTGCAGTCAAGATCAAACCATAACATCCATTTTATGTAAGTAAGTACTTGGCAAGCTTTCAGAAGATCAATATGGCATTTCATTTGTGAGTGGACTATTTACCTCTAGAGGTAATAAAAGTTAGATTTCGTCAGTCCAGTTTTGAAGAGAGGCCAATAATCAAATTCATGTACTCAACATTGAAAAAGGTTAAAAATGAGAACCCACCCTTTGGCCATCGTCTACCGGAGAAAACAAAGGTCACCATTCAAGGCATGTAAAGAAAACAAAAATATATGATGTCATCCTAAATACCATCCAAAAAACCTCGATTTGTACTAACATTAATATACATTTCCTACAGTTTGAAATCTTAATCTAACTTTTAAAAATTTTGGGAAAAGCTATGCTTATAATGAATAATGTACAGCCACTAAGATGAATAAGTAGAAAAGTAATTGCCCTGGAGAGATGACTCAGTTGGTTAGCATGTCATCCCACACACCAAAAGGGTGTGGGTTCAGTTCCCAGCCAGGGCACATACCTAGGTTTTGGGTTCAATCCTCAGTAGGGACACATAAGAGAGCCAACTGATCAATGTTTCTCTCTCACATTAATGTTTCTCTTTCTCTCTCCCTTCCTCACTCTCTAAAACCAATAAACACATCCACATGTGAGGATTAAAAAAAGAAAAAAAAGTAATGACACAGAAAGTTATTCACAATATATTAAGTGAAAGGGAATTTCAAATTACTAGGTATATTAGAGTTCCATATTTGCAAAAGTGTAGTCATATAAATCAATTAAAAAGTTTAACCACAAAATACATTGTGTTAACAGTTTTCTCTGGGTTGTTTTCTTCTTTTAAGCTTTTTTAAAATTTTATTGTATATTTTTAAAGATTTTGTTTATTTATTTTTAGAGAGGGGAAGGGAGGGAGAAAGAGAGGGAGAGAAACATCAATGTGTGGTTGCCTGTCGCATGCCCCTTGCTGGGGACCTGGCCTGCAACCCAGGCATGTGCCCTGACTGGGAATCAAACCTGCGACCCTTTGATTCTCAGGCTGGTACTCAATCCACTGAGACACACTAGCTAGGGTCTTTTAAGCTTCTTTATATTTTCTTTAAATATGAATAGCTTTGTGATAAGACATAAGTTATATGAAAAACAAGCTTTTATTTATTGATTTTAAAGGGAAGAAGAGAGAGAGAAATATGGATTTATTGTTCCACCTATTTATACATTCATTGGTTGATTCTTGCATGTGCCCTGACTAGAGGGTAACCCTAACTGAACGCACAACCTTGGTTTATCTGGACGACCCTCTAACCAACTGACACCTGGCCAGGGCATAAAAACATGCTTATGTAAAAATATGGAATTATGAATAAGTATAGAAAAGAAAAAAATTCCTAAAACTTCATCAATTGGAAGGAATAAGACTCCAACATTTTGGTGCAGGACAACAAAAAAAGATGAATATTTAGAATCAGCATCTGCTAGAAAATTCTGTTTCCAGAGGTTTCCAAGATAAGAAATATACCATAGAGGTTGCAACAATTAGAACTTTAAAGGAAAAAAAAATTTAAGCAATTAGTCACATGTCTGACAAGCAATTATGACCTGGTGATTCTACAAGAACATTCATCTAGAATTGAATGACAAAATATACACTTTGGGCAAACTGAATAGACAAATAAATGGGTCAGAGGTGTTACTTCCAAGAATTCCGTCACTTTAGGAGAGTTCCTGTGTGAGTGCGTGTGAGGCCTGTGGGAATCCAGGGAATGGTCAGAGGCGAGGTAAGGTGTCTGACTCAGTCACAAGGGAAGAGCAATGCAGTGCCAACAGAGGGGAAGCTCAGTGAAACCCGCGAGCAGAGGAAACAGCTCGGGCTTCTCCTAGAGAAAAGGTTGGGAAGGCATTGAAGGCAGGAGCTGGAAAACCTGCCACGCATACATTTTGCCGAACTACAACTGCCACAAAATACCCCTGTGGGCATCACCCCAGAGAAAGGTTATGCAAACAAAACCTGAGACCTGCAAGCTGTGCCAGTCAAATCTCGCTTTAGCCATTGAAGTTAGGCTCTGAAATCTGCACTTCATATACCCTTGGTTGTGTGGATTTGGGAATTTGGTTTTGTTTCTGCTTATGTTCCTAGTAAAAATTGAAAAAACTTTGAATAAACTTTGACCTTATCCCAGCTAAACTAAATGTATGCTGCCAGTGGCCCAGCAAGGCTAACCCAAAGCAAGACAGGGCATTTGTTCTTGCTTGTGCTTTCCCCTCATCTAAGTCTTTGACCCTCTGGTTATTGAAGGACAGCTACCAAGTACTGCCTCCTCACCCCTACGTTTTCACTTCTTCAAGTTAACCAGAAGCAATTGCTCAACACTTGCTCTTGTTTTTTGGTGTCCTGGTCTCTCCCTCTGACTGCTCCCTATCTCACCGTTGCCATGTGCTCCCCGGTACTGGACCTAAGAGGCACTGGAGATCAGAAGTATGTAGTCCCTTCTGAAACTGTTATTTGTTGATACAGCCCAAGATAACATTGATTTGGACGTACAGATTTGTAAACCAGTCAATCAGCTTTCTTACTTAGTTCACTGCCTGGTAGTAACAATAGGCCAGATACAACCAGATAAAACTTGGTTGAGATTCTTGGAGGTCAAGTCCAGGATGGAGCGGGCAAAAGGGTAGACTTTTTTGTGACTCTTACTTACCAGTCTCTGCCTTTTATTAAGATTCTGAGAGGTGTGTAACGCAAAGGCTATGAGTTTGAAGGAACTCTCCTTTAATTTTAATCTTGTCCAACAATGTCTAACAAGTGACAAATTCTTTCGACTTGTTCATTGCAGAAATGTTTATCAATTACATTTAATATTCTACTTAAGAAATAAGCATTTCCCATGTTACCATAATTTATAAGCTCTGAGCCCTGAAATATCCTGTCTTTGGACACCTGAGAGCTAGGGCCATACCAGGTTTATGCTAACGCTGTGATTTATGGCGAATGCTTGTTTTCTCATATCTGGGGCCCCAAGACATGCTGTGTCAGTTGGACCACTGGGCCAGTGCTAGAGTCCCAATGGCTGAGTCAGTCACATGGGCACCACATGTCCATGTGACTCCCAGTAAAAGCCCTGAACACTGAAGCTCCGGTGAGTTTCCTTGGCTGGCAACACTTTGTACATGTCACGTACCACGGCTGCTGTGTCTTCACTGGGAGAGGTCAACTGAAGTTTGCGCCCAGCTTCTCCTAGAGGCTGCTTTGTACATCTCTTTCATTTGCTGATTTTAATCTGTATCTTTTACTGTAATAGACTATAAATATGAGTATAATAGGTTCTCTAGGTCCCATGAGTTCTAGTGAACTGCTGAACCTGAGGGTGGTCTTGGGCATCCCTGACACACATATGTTAACAGGGGACAAGAATAAAAATACTATTTGTGCAAGACATATTTAAGAGGCAATGAATTCTGTAGTTGCTATTCTGTCCATTGTCAAATAACAGCATCGAGTATAATTAGTTAAGATGTTTATAAAATATCCATTTGACCACAAAGTTTAACTTTAATTCAATACATCATCTCTTAAAGAGTTCTGGTTATTTTTTTTTTAATCCACAAGAAGCACAAACATCTCAAAATAGGTTAAAATAAATTTTTATTAAAAAATTTGTATTAAATGCTAGAAGAGATTTATACACAATTAACAAATCCTTTATAAAACAATTGCCAATCTTTACCCAATTGTAATTGTTTCTATGCAGACTTGGAAATAGAGTCTACAAAATATTTCTTATAGAAAGCTATCAAAATGCTAATCTTAGGCAAAATAATGTTTTAAACTGAAATCTCTGTATGCAAGTGAGTGAGGTCTCAAGCACCCGTATTCTTTATCCCAGTGACAAAGTAGTGGAAAAATGAACATTAAACTGACTTACTGAGGAAACAATGAGTTTTCTGTAAACTTCTCAAATTTTTTATTACTTTCAGAAGAAGTGTCATTACAAGGTATCAATAATCATACTATATACTCAAATAAAATGAATGTTAATCAAATTAACATTCTAGGAATAAAAATATTGTTGCAAAGAGGCACCCCTTGTTGCAAGATATGTTAAAGAAGTCTTTATTACACTGAAGGCTTATGGTATGGGCCATAAACCGTACAGAAGATGGTCTCTTCACACAAAATAATAACTTATCCCTTTTAGAAGCAAATAACATCTGTTTAGTAGTGTTGCTGGTAAAAAAAAAAAAAAGATTCAAGTTCAAAATGTGATGGCAACACACAAAAGTGGCCGATAGTTTTGGTCTTTGTGTGAGGGGTATAGGCTGCACAGTTTAACGAAGACTGACTTTTAATCTTCACTTCAAAAGCATACTTCTTTCCTGCCCACCTAATACGATTCCACAGAGTAGAATCCAAACCACCAACTTAAAAGTGATATGGCTCAATGAAGAAAACAGTAACTGATTTACATCAAAAATTAGGAAGCAAAATCAGTATCAAAGTATTTGAAATCACAAGGAATTTAAAAATACTTTGAAAATTTCCCCCTGAGCTATGGATGCTTTTTATGGATAGTTGCTAGTAAAACAGATGCATTCCATCATTCCAAGTTGTACTTATAAATGTTATGATGCTTGGTGCTGAAAATAGATAAGTTATGTCTTAGCACAAAGTGGTAGCAATTACGTTCCATGAAACTCTTTGGTGAGACGCAATCCTGCAGAGCCACCTTAATTTGTTTCCCTCCTCCCTCCTAATACTCCTAGAATCTTCAAGTAATTTTCAGAGGAGAAACCACAAGACCATAATGAAGGACCAGAAGACCATCCTGCAAAGAAAAAAGAGTGTTTTGCAGCTATTTGAAAACTAGTTATATAAATAATCAAATTGAAAAATGGTTTTTCATAACCCAGCACTAATGTGAAATTCTTTAAAGAGAATAAAGGATCCAACATAAATAAACTTGCTTTTTCACTCACCTCATCACCAAACACTCCCTGTCAATGTGCCTTTTTGATAACTCTCAGGAAACAATTCTGAATCTATGGTTAGCTCGGGTTGTTTATGGTTAAACAGTTCTCCAAAAAGAACTAAAAGAGATGTGCCTTTCCTTCTGCGCAGACTACTTAACAGACCACCCAGGCATTAGGCTTCCCTAAAAAAGACTCAATTATTATAAAGCACCATGGATCTGCTAGGAAATGAAATATTTATTTCTACATAAATGCAGCTCACTACCATTCTAAGTGAGAAAACTCTGGAACTCTTACCCATTTAATATATCATAACTTTACTTCCTCCTTAAAGACTGTTCAGTACTATTTACCATCTTTGATCCAGAGTCATCACTGTGAACATGGGTTGTAACACAGTGATGTCCTCAGGCAGGGACCGTTAGGCAACTTAAACCTATACCAAATGACTGCAGATACTGTACTTCTCAGTCTTTTAATCTGCTTTTAGTGGTCTATCCCCTATCTTGATATCAGGTCTTAATTCTTGGTATTCTCACCAAGCTGGCATCCAGTAAGCAATCAATCCACCTTTTTAAGTTACCATTTCCTAATTTATTATGAAACTAGCGTTAAAGAAAGACTCACTGGGGAAGTGTGCTATGAGCAACTGGCCTACTTCGGGCAACGAAGGGGAGGAGTGATGGCACGCATGCCTTGCAGTTCCAGTCCTGCCCTAGTTATCCCTCTTTTCCTTCCTCGATTCTCATTCACTCCTTAACTCATTGCAATCTGGCCTCTGCTCCTGGCAACTCCACTGAAAACCCACCAGAATTCTAGAAAAAGGTTCACAAATTCAAATGCCCACGAAGCCTAGGAAAGTAACATAAATGAACATGTGAGTCAGGTATGTTTCTCTCACACATCCATGTTTCTCTCCCTCCCTTCCCATCTCTCTAAGGTCAATGGGCATGTCCTCGGGTGAGGATTTAAAAGAAAAAAAGTTCTAAAATTGATTGGATGAGAGCTTCACAACTTTGTAAATATACTAAAAGTTATTTTTTAAAATGTTTTTAAAGATTTTTAAAATTTATTATTTTCTAGAGAGGGGGGAGGCAGAAAGAGACAGAGAGAAACACCAATGTGTAGAGAAAACATCCATTGGTTGCTTCTCACACACTCCCAATTGGGGATTTGGCCGGAAACCCAGGCATGTGTCCTGACAAGGAATCGAATAGTGACCTTTTGATTTGCAGGCTGGTGCTCAACCCACTGAGCCACAGCAGCTGGGGCCTAAAAATTATTGAACTGTATAATTTAAATGGGTGAGTTGCATGGTATATTAATCATGTATCAACAAATCTGTTATTTAAAAAAAAGGAAGGGACACTGTGGGGGTGATAGTAATCTTCTAAATCTCAAGAAGGGGTTTGAGTTAAACAGGTATATGT
Organism: Pteronotus mesoamericanus; assembly: GCF_021234165.1. Lineage (NCBI taxonomy): Eukaryota > Metazoa > Chordata > Mammalia > Chiroptera > Mormoopidae > Pteronotus > Pteronotus mesoamericanus. The sequence continues at coordinate 6,570,455 of NW_026555229.1, forward strand.
CTTTGTCAAAACTCATGCATTTCATTGTATGTCATTAAAATATACACAGGATTGGGCAAAGTAGGTTTATAAAGAACTCTGTGCCAGAGTGTGCTTGAGTAAAGCACGTAGAATACAAGAACGTGTCAATAATGAAGGTCGGCAACCTGAGCACTTACGAGGCTGCACCTCAGTGCACTGTGCCACTGTGACATTCTTTTGAGTAAATAGAGCTACTGTATAATCATAACCTGCATGTCTTTTTCTATATGAACAAGTGTAAACCTATTTTTGCCCACCCTTGTATGTGTATATGCACGTAAGAGTGTTTGTGTGTATTCATTCTGCTTCTTTTAAGAAATTGTATAATCCACACTAAGAAGATAATTCTTACAATATCCTGTGTCTTATTTTAAGTAGTTGGTTCCCTAAGCATTGGCAATTACACCAAAGCAAAGAATTATATTTCTAATAAATTAAACAAAAATTTGTTTAAGCTGAGCCCTGGCCGGTGCCTCAGCTTGCTGGAGCGTCATCCCGCACACCAAAAGGCTGTGGATTAGATTGCCCATCAGGGCACAGACCTACGCTGCGGGCTTGATTGCCAGTAGGGGCACACATGGGAGGCAACCGATCAATCTCTCTCTTTCTCTGTCTCTCCCTTCCTCTTTCTCTATAAAATCAAAATCAATAAACATATCCTTGGGTGAGGATTAAAAAAAAATTGTTTAAGCTGAAAGCTGCTCATCAAACTCTGTTAGTACTTTATAAGCTTCTCAGAGCCATGTAACTCTTAAAACAATTTATCACTCTAGGTTTTAGTGATACTTAGTGATGTATTAGAATATGTGGATCTTGCTTTTTTCTCTTCATTAAAATTGTAGATCCTATCTAGCTTCTCATTTATCCAGACTAGGAGATTCCACATTATATTTCCACTCACATTATAGGCTAATTAAAACATCAAAATAGTTATAGCATGACTTCTTACCTATTGAGCAAGAAATGGTATGTTATTCTCTAAAGCCAAATGATTATCTGCAAATTGTTCTTATGGAAATGTCCTTGCAGATATACTTGCCCAGTGGTCTTCAAAGTTCTATTGAAAGAAAAGCAAGGCCTCTAGAATCAAACTGCCTGGAGTTTGAGCCGTGGCTCACATACTAACTTACTGAGCACTCACTACGTGCCCTTTCTGTAACTTGGTTTCCTTCTGTTTAAAATGGGAGATAATTCAGTAACTACATTGTACAATTGAAAATAATGTATACTACACATTAACTATATTTTAATAAAAAATAAAGTGAGGGATAAAAGAATACCTACATCATAGAATTATGAGGAATAAACAAGCTAATCCATATAAACCAGTTAGAAAAGTGCCTAATGCATAGTATTCAATAAGTATTAGTTTTATTACTCACAGTTCAGGTCATTTTAAGAAAATTGAAGAATATTAAAATTTTGTTGATAACATGGAACTTTTTTATTTCGTCAAATAACTTGCCTGTTAGGCACGAAGTAGGATAAAGTCTAAGACCCACCTGCATTGCTGCATCACCGATTGCACGCCGAATTTCCCTTAGAGTCTGATACCGCTCCAACAAGTGATCGCCACAGATGATGTCTACCTACAGGCGAATAAAACATCAGATGCTTTATCACTTCAAAAAACCATATGGAAAAATTAAGAAAAATCAACATAATTATTTCCAAACTACACTTTGATATTTTACTTTAAACTGGTGAAACACTCTCAGGAAAGATTTTAGAAATTTTTGACAAGAGTAAACTGAGTAAAACGGAAAGAACAGTAGAGGAACAGGAGGATACCAGCATAGGATGGCCAATATTCCAAATGATTTCCTTGAAACTTTTCCTTGAAAAGTACAAGTTAAATTACATTTGATGTGTCTAGCATAAGAAGGTGCAGAAAGGTGTTTTTTTAAAAAGTTCCAAGACAAAATGATTAAAAGGGTATACAATGTTTAAAAAGACAATTCTTATTTATTTGAATAATTCTCTTACAAGGTATAACTCATTTTCCAACAGTGGAAAGTCTAACAGTGGCATAGAGTACACATTAAGGGAACTGTTTTATGGATGGAATAATCTTAACAAGGTCTTTTGAGCCCTTTAGTAATGTCAAAGCTCTCATATAAAACTACTTTTATATAGAATGCTCTAGAAAGAATGGTACTGTTATACAGTCATCTAGTATAAAGTAGTAAGATTCCAGTATACTGTCTTGCTGAGATAGAAAAGCAAATTTTTAATCTCTTGGTCCTTCATTGAGTGCTTCTGTCCCATTGCCTTAAAATGGGATCAGGTCCTCAGCAGTCTTATTACTACATATGACTTAATTTGCTCCATCTTCTAATATCCGTAGTTTATGGCATGACATTTCTCCTTGTCCTCTAAACCAAAATATCACTGCTGACTCTGATTTTTCCTTCTCTTTTCTTCTCACATGTAATCAGTTACCATGTCTTGATGCTTCTTAGTTTGTAAGACCCTAGGCTAAAACCACCTCTTAAACAGATTTCCTGCCTTCAAGTTCTGTTTATCCTAAACATTCTATACACTGTCAGCATAGTTGGGGAAGTGGTTAAAGCAGGCATGTTTAACGGAACAGCCACTATGTACACCATATGTTATACTATGTATTTGACATGTTATCTCATCTAACCCTCACATTTCTGTGAGCTAGGTATTATAATTCCCATTTTACAGCTAGGAATACTAACAGGTGAAGGCATTAAACTTCCCTAAGGTCCAAAACTAGTGAGCAGCAAAAATCCAGATCTGAACCCAGGTCTGTCCCCCGATCTATCTTTCTCCAAAGCCTAAGTGTGTGTCAAGGGTCAGCAAACTTTCTGTAAAGGATTAGATAATATTTTAGGCTTGTGAGCCACAGGATCTTTGTCACATCTACTCAATGCTGCCACTGTAGCATGAAAAGAAGCTGCGTATGGCTGTGTTCCAATTAAACTTTATGTATAAAAACAGGCTAGTTTTGGTCCATGGATCATAGTTTGTCAACTCCTATGTTATCTCATTTGCACAGTTTCCAATCAATAACAACTTCTATTTTATGCTTACCAGTTTTTAACATAGGCAGAGTAATACTTGTTTGCAAAGTAACTTGAAAGCGATGATAGATTTTGCACACAGATCAATGAAAAATCAAAGAACTGAGAAACTATCATGTTTTTATTAAGTACTTAGCAACGCAGAGACCATCGCTCTTAGTGGACTTCACCACATGGTATACATTTATGATTTGTTTACTCTATTTTTCTTTTCAATTTAATCTTAACCCCCAAAGGTTGGCCAGTTACTAACAGTTTGATATGTGAAGGGTTCTAGATGCTATGTGTGCATGTAGGGGTTTTTGTTTTTAAAGAAATGGGATTATGCCACATATTTTTGTTCTACAAATTTATTTTTTATTTTTATTTTTAGTATTGTTTTTTCTATTACAGTTGTCCCAATCCGCCCCCCTTGCCCTCCTCCACCCAGCCCACCCCTCCTGCTCCCACACCATTGTCCATGTCCATGGGTCATCCATACATGTTGACTAATCCCTCCCCCTGCCTCTGGTAGCTGTCAGTCTATTCCATGTTTCCATGTCTCTAGTTCTCTTTTGCCCCTTAGTTTACTTTGTTCATTAGGTTCCTCTTATAGGAAAGGTCATATGGTGTTTGTCTTTTGCCAACTGGCTTATTTTACTTAGCATAATAGTCTCCAGTTCCAACCATGCTGTTGTAAAAGGTAGGAATTCTTTCTTTCTGCTGTGTAGTATTCCACTGTGTAAATGTACCACAGTTTTATAATCCACTCATCTACTGATGGGCATGTAGGCTGTTTGCAAATCCTGGCCATTGTAAATAGTGCTGCTATGGACAGAGTGATGCATGAAGTTCTTTTGATTGGTGTTCTGGGATTCTTAGGGTATATTCCCAGCAGTGGAACTGCCAGGTCAAAAGCCAGTTCCATTTTTAATTTTTTGAGGAAATTCCATACTGTTTTCCACAGAGGCTACACCAATCTGCATTCCCACCAACAGTGCACTAGGGTTCCCTTTTTTCCACATCCTCGCCAGCACTTGTTTGTTGATCTATTGATGACAGCCATTTTGACAGGTGTGAGATGATATCTCATTGTGATTTTAATTTGCATCTCTCTGATGGCTAGTGATGTTGAGCATCTTTTCATATGTCTATGGGCTGCCTGTATATCCTCCTTAAAGAAGTGTCTGTTTGGGTCATTTGCCCATTTTTTAATTGGATTGTTTGCCTTCTTGGTGTTAAGTCATATGAGTTCTTTATATATTTTTGAGATTAAACCCTTGACTGATGTATCATTGACAAATATGTTCTTCCATACAGTCTGTTCCCTTTTCCAAATTCTCTTTAAAAAAAACAACCCTTAAAATACCATGAATATCTTTAGAGTACATAGTTAGCTTTCTCTCTTTTTAGTAGCTACATACTGTTCCACTGATAAGGAGTTAATATCCAAATTTATAAAGAACTTACAAAACTCAACACCAAAGAAACAAACAATCCAATTAAAAAAGGGCAAAGGACCTGAATAGGTACTTCTCCAAAGAAGACATACAGATGGCCCATAGACATGTGAAAAGATGCTCAATGATCAGCGAAATGCAAATTAAAACCACGAGATATCACCTCGTACCTGTCAGAATGGCTGTCATCAATAAACCAACAAACAACAAGTGCTGGCGAGGATGTGGAGGAAGGGGAACCCTTTTGCACTGTTGGTGGGTATGCAGACTGGTGTAGCCACTGTGGAAAGTAGTATGAAGATACCTCAAAAAATTAAAAATGGAACTGGCTTTTCACCCAGTGATTCTACTGCTGGGAATACATCCAAAAGAACCGAAAATACTAATTCAAAAGACTGTAAGTACCCCTATGTTCATTGCAGGGTAATTTATAATCACCAAGATATGGAAGTAGCCCAAGTGTCCATCAGTAGATGAGTGGATAAAACAACTATGGGACATTTACACAATGGAATACTATTTGGTTGTAAAAAAAAAAAAAGAAGAAGAAGAAGAAGAAGAAAATTTTACTCTTTGTGACACCATGGATAGACCTGAAGAATATTAAGCTAGGTAAAATAAGCCACTCAGAGAAAGACAAATACCATATGATTTCACTTATATGTGGAATCTAATGAACAAATTGAACTAATAAGCAAAACAGAGACAGACTCATAGATAGAGAAAAGGATGACAGCTATGTGGAGGGGAAGTTAGGGGGTGGAGGGGAAGTTAGGGGGTGGAGGGATCTAGCAAAAAGGAAAAAAGGATTCAGACATGGACAGCAGTGTGGTGATTGCAGGGGGAGGGGAATATAAAGGGGTTAAATGGTAATGGTAAAAATACAATAAAAAAAATTTTTAAACAAATATTTACCTAGAGAGCCAAGAGTTCACAAAGAAAATTAAAGGTTGAAACAAACTTTTTATCACTTTATTTCAAAATGCTAAAAGCCTTAAATTCTATGATATGAGGGGGAAAATACGACATTTTTACACAATAAAACCAATTTAAAGCTCTAGCAACCAAATTTCTTAGAACACCAAATGTGAAACTTATATATGATAATTATGGTCTGATTAATATCTAGCCAGAGGATGTAATCTACAGCCTAGAAAAAGCCCTTTTGGGTGCTACTTTAGTTACTCTATATAACTGGGTTCAAGTCTTTTGACATCTGCTTTTAGAAATAATAGATTGTTATGGGATCATTCACAATTCTTTGCTCAGGAGTCTCTAAACAGTTATCCACTTCTAAACAAAGGACTAAGAATAACCTCAAATATGTTATGGTTACAAGGTGATAGCTAAGTCATATCTACTTTTCAGATGCCATAAGATACAGCCAGCATTATGCCAAGCTCAGTAAGAGAAGTTACATTTCATTTGATTTAATAGATATTTAATACACATTACCAATAGAAATCAGTACCAAAACACCAGCAAAATTTCAGCCAGCTTTAAAATATCTATTAACTTACTAAACAGCAGATAGGTATTTTAAATACAAATCCTATGAAATTTGACACACAATGAGTAACAAAAATCCCTTTTACATTTGACTAGTAAAAAAGTAAAGCTATATAAATGTGCATTTTCACTGGCCCATATTACTAGACCTATGAGTATATTTACACTCTATGTTCACAAATACATGAGGATTGAGGTTTTCAACAAGAAACTGTTATATAACTAGAATGGGAGATTAGTTTTTCAATCCTTAAAAAAATTATAGGGTCTATAGTAGATAGATATTTCACTTTTCTAGGTGTCTCGGAGATGGTCATCAATGGCAGTGAGAAACAGTAAGTCAAATGCGATTTGAAGTTGGGGTGGGAATCACTGCGTACCAACATCAATTAGCATATACAACACCTACAACATCATAAGACAAAAGCCACTGCATAAAATCCTAGAGAAAACTCTTTCTTTAATATGCTAAAGGTAATCTCACAACTTCACCTGTCCTTTTACATACACGTACTCTACCTGACAAGCTGGATCAAGATCCATTTTTCTTCTGAGAAATTTTTCTACATGCCCAATAGTTGCTTCTCCTGAAACTCGGACAAACTTCTTCTCCAATGGCTACAAAAACAAACAAACTAATGAATAAATATTTTCAGATGAAATATACATAAAATGTATAAACTCTAAAGCAAATTTTATAACAAAGATGATTCAACAGATTTATTAAAAAATTACTGTAAGTTTTGAGTTAGTTTAGCTATTAAAGAAAATTTTCTGCTTAGCTTCCCCTCTCTGAAAAGTATGTTAACAATTTTTTAATGGAAAGGCTCACTAGTCTATTTTACTACCTCATTGAAAACAAAATAGAAAAAACTTACTGACAGAATATCCAAAATTAAATGCCTAACACCTGGTTTCTACAACTAAAAAACTCTAAGAAAAAAGAAAAAGATGGATTAGGAATTGCTAGACCAAAAAAAGATGTAAGGGCTATAAATAAGAGATATTATGAACCAATTACAATGTTTGGATCTTATTTGGATCCTGACTTAAACTAACCTCTAAAACAATTTTTATGAGATGAGGTAGAAAGTGTAAATAGTATATGGATATTTGATTAAGGTATTACTGTTAATTTTTAAAATTGTAGTACATTACATTTGTAAAAAGTCTTTATCTTTTAGAAACAAACTGAATTATTTGATATTTGTTTCAAAAATATAGGGGAAGAATGGAAGTGGTGAAAGCATATATGAAATGAGACTGGCCATTAGTTCATAATTGAGTGATATGTACATGGGTGTTCATTTTTCTACTCTGTCCACTTTTGTATGAGTTTGAAATTTTCTATAAGAGGGTTTTCTTTTTTAAGTGGAAAATACAAAGAGTAACATCTAGACATAGGTGGCTGGAATCTGATGCAATGGTCTGAGGTAACAGGTGGAGAGACCACAGGGTTTTAAAGTAGAAACTAATGCTTTCCCAGCCACACACTGAGGAAATTTTCAGAATACTATCTAATTCAAAAGAAAAGCTGAGGTAATTAGAACTAAAAGGGTATCTTTTAGGAAAACTTGAGCAGTTGTTTTTCTAGCACGACCAGACAGGGAGCCTAAACGGCTACCAAGAGAATCGAGGCATGTGAGGCACACGTTTCTTCCATATAACAGCACTCAGCTTTCTTACCTATAGTTTGGTTTAAGATCTTTCCTGACAACAGACCTATCCCTTAGTACCACAGTATAGTAGATACTGCAGATGCCAAGTGCAGGTATTCCAAGGACAGGCTGACTGCCTAAGTTTACACCCTGGTTCTGTCATTTTCTAGATGCAAGTCTTGGGGCAAGTTGGTGAACCTTTCTGTGTCTCCATGTTTCCATTTGTAAAACAGAAACCTACCTCACAGAATTATCAGGAGGAAAGTGATATGATGCATGTAAATAACTATTTACACTTCCTGGCACATAGTAAGCACTTAAGAGTTATTGCTAATGAAAGATCATACACTGCATTCTATTGTCATGTTTTTGTCATCCCCTTTAATCTAGAATAGTTCTGACACTTTATTTTTTATGTTTCATGATACTGGCATTTGGTATGATACATAGTCATTAAAAAAAGACATCTTTTAAAAAATACTGAAATATTTACAGAGGAAGTAGCAAAATGATGGGGATTTGTTGCAAAATAATACTGGAAGTGAACAGATGAGGGTATAAGACAAAATTAAATTGGCCATTAGTTTATTGGTAAAGCTAAGTGATGGATACATTAAGCTTCTATTTTTGTCTACTTTTCAGTATATTTAAAATTTTTCATAATTAAAACAATTTTTAAATGACTCTCAGGGAAACTTTTATGGAGTAAATTACTGCTTTGTGAAATGTTTTTAAATTGAACAAATGAGGTTTATGATTTTCATGCTACAGATCTACACAGTCAAAAGTTTAATAACCAGGAATCATTCTAGTCAGCCATATTTACTTGAACTCAAAGATAAGGTATAAATGCAGCTTTTTTAAGTAGTAGAGAATACTGAGCTGTAGTATCAAAATCTGTAACTAGAATTCCATAAAAAATACAGAATTAAAAGAAAAACAATAAGCTTGCCAAGTAACAAGTTGGGGCAGGTTAACCTGAGCTAAAAATGTTACATGCAAATAAAATTTTAAGCTCACATTTAACTCTAAATGCCAACTATGCAAAAAATGCTTTGAAATATTTTTTATCACCAAATTAACATAGCTTCTAGCTTTAGACTTTTAAAAGTTACTCACTTATTCCTCCTTAGACCTCTGTTTTGAATTAATAACAAATCCCTACTTAACTATTTTCTCATAAACCTATTTTATAAGAGAGCATTATTGAGTGTACTTCATATTTCAACAACTTTTCTTTATAAAACTCTCTTTATTGTAATTGAAGACAATCTCCATATGAATGCTAATCTGATTCTTAAATGTGTGTGTTACAGGGTCCTCTTGTAAAGCAAATGAAAAATAAAATACCTTAAAATGTCCCGTGCCTTCATTAGCACTGAAAAATGAAAGCAAAATTAATCAATAAAATATTTTAAACTATATGTGTAATCACATAACAGAAAATAACATGAATATAAATATTTGAAGAATATCAATTTAATTTTAACACACGGTCATCTAACTCTTTAGGAAATAATAAATGCAGTTAATTGTCACTTCTGCCACCTAGTGGTAAGGAAAAGACAGTAGTATTTTATACTACATGAACTTCAGGAGTTTCTTCCTTGGGGTGGGGAGTAAGGGGGACTTTACTGGAAAAAATCATTTCATAATCTGCTTGTTCATTTTCTGACAAAGCTGTTGGAACATGCAGTAGTTTTCTGGTGTAGAAGTTTCCAATTTCAGAAATATTAAAGTTGTAAGGTTTGGGCACATCAAAACTGTCTTCCATGTTCTTGCACTGGATCTGGCCAATAATGAAGCTTTGCATGGTGTACTGACAGCTTTGGGGAAGTCCTGGTTACTTATTAGAATCTTCTTAACTTTTCAGTATATTCTTCATATTTTTTTTAATCCTCACCCAAGGATATATTTATTATTGATTTTAGGGAGAGAAGTGGGGATCAAATCCACAACCTAGTTGTATGCCCTGACCAGGAATTGAACCTGCAACCTTTTGGGGCATGGGGTAATGCTCCAACTCAGGGCAGGATATGCTTTTTTTTTTTTTTTTTAAGATTTATTTATTTCTAGAGAGGGGAAGAGAGGGAGAGAGGGAGAGAAACATCAATGTGTGGTTGCATTTCACACACCTGTCCTGGGGACCTGGCCGGCAACCCAGGCATGTGCCCTGACTGGGAATCAAACAAGTGACCCTTTGGTTTGCAGCCCAGCGCTCAATCCACTGAGCCACACCAGCCAGGGTGAGGGCAGGGCAGTCTTAATACTTAGATTTCCCCACATGCAGCATTCTAACGTTTTCCAACTTAAAGCAAAACTTCTTTTTTTTTTTATTCTTTCATAATTACTGTGTTTTTTCCTCTATAGTAACCTTTACAAGATAACTTTTTTTTAGGAAACAAATGCCAAGTTTATTTGTTCATTTCTTGCACTTGAAGTACTCCTTGATGACATCCTTGGCCTGAGACTCTTTGCCACAGTCCTTAACCACCACATAACTGCAACCAACCACTTTACGGGGTTTTCCCTCTGTCATCTTACAGAGGCCTACTCATTCCCCTAGTTTCCTATTGTCGTCAACCTTAATTTGGTTGATTTGGTGTTCAGCGCAAAGGGCTTCCATCAACTTGACAGACACAGGCTCATCATAGTTGGATGCAAGCACACAATGGTGGGCTGGGCGCTTGTCTAAGGCTTTGGCAGCTTCAGGAGCTAGGTCATGGTGGATGAGGGCAGTTTTCAGCACAGCACCCCTTGTAAAGCAGTACTGACAGCCATCACACCTCCAGCAGCAATGCCTTTCCTAGGCCATGGCAGTGGGTTATGGGTGGAGCCAAATCTTGACCACACCCAAGCCTCCCCCTCCACAGTGGCAGGGAAAGAAGTACAAGATAGAGTTCTTACAATATTCACATACTGGTAATAGTTTAGATATGTTAGGACTACCATATGTTGATTCTTACAACAATCCTATGAGTTGCTATAATCATCCCCAATTTAGAAATATGGAAACTGATGATCAGAGAAGGTAAGCTACATCCCAAGGGTTACATACCTTGAGTTAGACTCTTCAAAGCCTATGCTCTTTCTATGCACACTATACTGACTGTCTGAAGTCATTTCTTTTTATAATCTTCTGCTTTAAACATAGAAACTGAAGAACAGAAAGAAGTACAAGACTATCTTAAGATCACAAAACATGCATATTCAATTTAGTAGGGAAATCTAATTTTATATTCCATTAGTTGAAGAGTCACTGTCCACAGGCTTAACCTACCTCAGCTGTTTTGATCTTCCAGTTCCAGTAGGGTCACCAACTGGACCAAATCTGTCCTTGTACTTACATAAGGTTAAAAATGATCTGCCACTTGTCCCCTGCCCTGAAAAAACTTCCTGTGGGTTATCCTTAGTAGCCTGACTTTTATACTGAAAACGTAGAGATTTAAACAGGGGGCTGGGGACTTCAAAAGGACTCTTTGTCAACCAAAGCTCTCTTTCAAAAGGACTGCCTGACCTGACTGGTATGGCTCAGTGGATTCAGTGCCAGCCTGCAAACCAAAGGGTCACCAGTTCGAATCCCAGTCTAGGGCACATGCCTGGGTTGTGGGCCAAGTCCCCAGTAGGGGGTATGCAAGAGGCAATCACACAATGATGTGCTTCTCCCTCTTTCTCTCTTCCTTCCACTCTAAAATAAATAAGTAAGTAAGTAAGTAATTTATTTATTTAAAAAGGACTCCCTTCCACACTGAAAGCTTTCTTTCCCTAAATCATTTGAAAACAGATAAAGGCCTATAATAAAAGGCAGACTGACTACCCACCATAATCATCAAGTTCAATTCTACTGTTTCATAAATAGGGAAGCTGACGCTCCAAGAAGTTAAATGTTCCATGAGGGCAAGGGTCATGGCTGACTTATTCAAACTATATTCCCAGCAGCTAGCAGAGTGCTATGCTGGTACATGACAGGACCTCAATGAACATCTTGTGAACAAACAAAAACCAATTCCTCTAAGTTTACAAAGCTAGATAACAGAGAAGCTAGAACTGAATTCTAGATCTCCTTATTCCTACCGAGGGCTCTTTCTTCTGTAGCAGGGAGTGTGTTCACAATGAACATAACGACTCGGGCAAGTGGTGATGACTGCCTTGACCACAGCGGTCAGGTCTCCCTCACCAGGAAAGCCTGCCGTGCTTAATTACTGATCTGCTGTGAGCGAAGAAGAGATAATGGTGGCATACCCTTATTTGGAAATACTGTCGCTTTTCCAAAGTGTATCCCTGCTACTTTTCAAAAAAGGTATAAAAATACTGATTGTCAGTAACTATTGCGCATTAGTGGAAAAGATCACATTTCCCCCACAAATTTTTTTAAAAATAGAAATTCCTTTCAATTTTCAAATTTTCATTAGTTATTAAAAAGCAAGTTACATGGCAGAAATGCAAATATAATGAAAAGTAAAACTTTTTCTTATTCTATACTCAGACTCCAGTGCCCTTTCCTAGAAGCGACTGCCATTAACATTTTCTTATTGTCCTTTCAGAAATGTTCTGTGCATGAAAAAAAGTGTAAACACATTATTTCCCTTTGTATAAAAAACGTAAGTGGGCAAACGCTACATATTCTCTTTGCATCTTGCTTTTTTCACTTAAGGCATTTCAAAATTGTCCCCTATTAGCACATACGTTACTATATTAGCACATGTTCATGTGCTATATATAATTATTTAACCAGTTCCCTTTTGGACATAGGTTGAAACACATCCTTTAATAACTGACATTGCTGGTTTAAAGTTAGGTATCATATGGTTTCTTCTCATTCCTTCAAAGAGATCTTTGTTTCATCACATCAACCACTATTATGTGGGCTTTGTGTGTTTTTGTCTCTTAGGGGTTCTTGATTTCAGTTGAGAAAACAAGATAAATACAACATAGCACAAGCTATATATTAAGTAAATGATACAACCAAGAGTTATAAGGAGAAGTGACTGAGAAGTAAAATAGTCATCAGTGACATAAAATGGAAAATCTAGATTTTCCAAGAAAAGCATTTTAATTTATTCTGGAAACTAATATAAGTATTTTGAAAACTACCATTTGATATGCACCAACTCTGAGATCATGATAGTCTGTTTAATAATGTTGCAGTATAATAGCATACACCATACACTACAGTGTCTGAATGAAGCACTTTATATGAATCAGAAAGATGTCTAACTACTTTAGAAATCAATTTGGCAAAACCAAGTTGAAGACAAACATATCCTAAGACTCAGAAAATCTACGTAAACTCTTAGAAAACTATTTCACATATAAACAAGGATATTATGTACAAAAATATTTGAAGCAACATTATTTATATTAACAAAAACCTCCTGGAAACAACTTAAAATTTCAACAAGACAAAAAAAGACAAATTATGGTATATTTAAGGAAATACCAGACAATGGTGTAATGAGCTACACATTTCAACATGGATAAATCACACAACGCTAAGTGAAAAAAAGCAAGTTGGAAAACACAGTATGATACCACTTCAAGATTTTAAATGAGTAAAAAACAATTCTACATATTGCTTAGGAATAGATACAGTTGGGGCAAATATGTATTAAAAAATGCAGGGAATGATAATCATTACGTTTAGGAGTGTGGTTATTAAACTCTAAGGGAAGGAAGGGTGGCCAGGAATAGGTAGCCAAGAGGCTCCTGAAATAATAGCATGGTTTATTTAAGTCAGATGGTAGAGATACAAGTGGTTACTAAACCTTTTTCTAAGTCTTAAACATTTCATAACACTTTTTAAAAGGAAATCAGAAAAATTTGTCAGGGTGATTTCTTAACAGTTGGGACTTTAAACATTCTTTATTTTAAGATTCAAGGGTAGAGAGGTTCAGGGTACTCACCCGATGAACTCTAGTAATAAAGACATATCAAGTTCAGGTGGAATCCGAAACACTGATTCTAAGACTTTCTTAGATCTTCCTTTGCTTGAAGGGACTGGCTGTGGAACAGCTATTTGGTAGCCAAACAAAAAAGCTGAGTTAGAATAAAAATTTTATAAATTGAGACTTTTGAAAATTAATTACACAGATATTTTGTCAACTACTTAAAAGATCATAAAGCACTCAATCTCCTTTTTTAAATAACATGAGCTAATCTGTCACAACCAGTGAAATAAAAGGTAAGCTTGGGGGCCACTCCACAATGGAAGGCAGACATGTGTGGCTGGTTTATCAGGGCCACAAAGAAAGCTCATCGTAACAGCAACAGTTGTAGATAACCCTTAACAAGCACTATATGCCAGGGAGCTCAGAGTGCATGCTCAGCACTTTACATGCATCATCCCATTTAATCCTTGTTATAATTCCATGACATAGGTACTACTGCTACTTTTTTTTAGCTGTAAAGAAACTGAGATTACAGTTAAGGGAGGTTAGGCAATTTGCCTACACTTATCCACATAGTAAGTGGAAGAATTAGGATTTAAACCTAAATCTAACTTCCATACTGTGACATTACCATCAATCATAAAAACTAACATTTGAGCCCTGACTGGTGTGGCTCAGTGGATTGAGCGCCAACCTGCAAACTAAAAGGCTGCTGGTTGGACTCCCAGTCAGGGCACATGCCTGGGATGCGGGCCAGGTCCCCAGTTTTGGGTGTGCAAGAGGCAACCGACTGATGTATTTCTTGCATTTTGATGTTTCTCTCTCCCTCTCTTTCTTCCTCCCTTCCCCTCTCTCTCTAAAAATAAATAAATATTTAAAACAAAACAAAACAAATGTTTGAGCAGTTACTATGTTCCAGGCACTGTTTTAAGTGCTTTGTATTGAGGAAACTGAGATATTGAAGTAATTTGTCAAAGTCATACAGCTAAAGTGATAGCTAGAATCAAACTTGGGCAATTCAGCTCTAGAGCCTGTACTCCTTAATTCCTACAAATAATTAAACTGGGTTACACTACATTATGACCTTCAAAATCTTTCTCTCTGATCATAAAATAACCAACTAACACCAAAAAGAACCTCAAAGGAAGTAAATTTTATTGTTAATGTTCTTTAATCTATAAATATGTTATAGTATACACCCAAACTTACCAGGTTTAGGTACTTCTAGACCTCTTTCTTTATAGAAATCATGCATTTGCTTTTTTTCTCCTAAAAAATGATAAAACACAGACTAAATTACACTTAAAATGTAACTAGTAGAGTCAGCAGAGATTCTGGGATTCACAACTATGTAATAAAATAAACTTACTTTCCTCTAGATTGATCACTAATTTGTACACTATGTCTTGTAACTGTCGGTCCAACCTAATAAAAGGAAAGGATGGAGAATACCTCAGAATTCAGAAAAATGCATTTTGGTACAGAGTGAATGATGCTCTTTTTAGGTACTGTTTTCTCTTGAAAGTGGGTATCTCTCAGAGGTGAGTTACTTTTAGGTAGTGCTCATGGTTCTCATCTCAGAGAACCTCAAGGTATATGTAATCATAAGTAATCGGAGATCCTTCAATGGTTTGCTAAATTGTTCCATGTGTGCTGTTTTTATTCCCTTGATAAAATGTGAGCTTAAGGGCAGATACTGCATTTTGAACTTCTGTGTATCATCTGCAAAGCACCTGTCTATCTATAAAGGTAGTAAAAACATAATAGTATTTGCTGAACAAATTAAAGCAATTCACATTTAGTATTTTTCTCTCCTTAGGAAACTGAGTATGAACTGAAAATCTGATTAATAAGCCACAATGACCTATGATAGACAGGCTGTTCTAAAGAGGCCAGTTGTTTTAGGTATTACTTGTAGAAAATAGAACTCTAAATATACTGAAAGTGACAAGCCTCAACTGGCCTCATTAACTTGAGTGATGGAATTGAAATCCTCAGGAAAAAAGACTTGTGTCTCTTTTAAAGTCCCCAGCAGGTTTCACAGTGCCTGGTACACAGTAAGTACTCTCTCTATTTTTCTTTTTTTTTTTCCTTAAAGAATAGGTAGCCACCTTTCTTCTAATTTTGAGATAGGTCAGGAATTTTTCCCCAAAAGTACGACTTCAAACTTTCAGAGAAAGCATACTTAAAATATAAATTGTACTTATATATTCTTCTTACCTTATGTTATAAAGAGGTTGTGTCTGATGTACTACTATGTTGCACTTTGGACATCTGTTGCTATAGTAAAAATGTCTTACAATGCAGCTTTTACAAACTGTTGAAAAAGAAAATGTTTAAATTAGGATGTTTTCAAGACATTTCAAAATTTTAATATATTATTCATAAATGTGAACTATATGCTTACATGTATGAAGACATTCTGTAATGGTAGTTGCATCTATTAAGTAACCTTTGCAAATGGAACACAAGATGTATGGGGTCAGCTCAGAGAGATTAATCAGGCGCTGCAAATGCAATGGAAATAGTTTTAAAATACAAGCTCTTGCCTTCTCAAAATTTAAAGCCATAGTCCCAAGATTTCATTATAACCAATATGTAACTTACTCTGCAACACGAAAACATGTTACTGTACCTCCAACCCTTCAAAACACTGCTGGAAGATACAATAACACGGTATAAACCAATGTTTCAAATATATCCCATTCTTTTGGATATGGTGTATATTTCCAGATAAGGGGCATCTTACTTTATGAATTACTTGAAAAATGGGCAGACTTTCCAGATAGTAATGCTTAAGTTTATTGATTCTGAGTAGGTATGTGTATTATTACCTGATTTGATGAAGTGTGCACTAACACATTAAAACAAAAGGAAAGAAGGAAGGAAGGAAGGAGAAAGGAGGGAAAGAAGAAAGAAAGAGAAAGAAAGGAAGAGAGACAGGGAGGAAGGAAGGAAATCTTCCCATCAAGAGACTAGGCGGCAGGAGCACGGTGCCCTTGGTGCCTACCCGCCTGGCACGCAGTCGCTTCAATAATCATTTGGAAAACGAGTCCGTCAGGCCCGGAGAGCCTAAGTGATCTGCAGGAACCTCACAAAATGACTCCGCAAGGAATCGGGGCGGGACACAAGGCCAGTCCGCGCCACATGCCTAGGCAGGCAAGGTAGGCAGAGGTGGAGGTCGACGCCAGTGCCAAAGGCTGCCGCGGCGAGCTGGGGGCTCGGGCCGGACCGAGAGGCCGCTCAGGCCCGGCATGGTCAGCAGGAGTTATAAATACCTCTTCCTCATCCTCCGATTCCGGCCGGCACCCCTCCAGCCTCAGCGAGAAGTGGCTCATCTCTTCCTCCTCCTCCTCCTCCTCGTCTTCCTCCAGCTCCTCATCCTCTTCCAACTCCTCGTCTTCGTCCTCGAAGCGGCCCCTCAAGCGGCCCAGGCTGCGCTCCGGCTCCAGCTCGGGGGGCCGGGAGCCCGAGCAGCCGGGAGCCCCCGCCTCGGGCAAAGGCGACGGACCCTCCTCACCCGCTGAGGGAGCCGGGGTAAGGGCAGGAGGAGAGATTGGAGGCGGGGGCGGCATGGCTGCGGCTTCCTCCGCCGTGGCGGCGGCCGCGTTGCCCCTCGTCAGCACTGGGACCCCCTCCATGCCCGGGTCAGAGACCAGGCGAGGTGCGACCAGGCGGCTGGATAGCGCGGGAGTTCCTCCAGCCACCTCCGCTGCCATGCGCAGGCGCGGGAGACCTGCAGGGCCCGCTGGGAAATGTGGTTCGCTGAGCCTCACCTAAGCCTGGACGTCAGGGGAGCCGCTCAGGTATGTAGGGGCGGGGCTTGCAGGCCGCAGCTTAGACATTTCTAACCCAATTTTTCTTTTGAAAGGCTGGTGCTCTCTTCACTGCCTTTTAAAAAAGAAGAAATTGGTACCATTTCAGACAGCAATATTTTGTCTGCATCGAGTGATGCGCGGAGCACCGAAATAGGTGCTCTAATGTTGCATTAGGAATAATAACGATTTCAGTTTGAGCACCCATTATGCATTTCTTCCATCCAAGATTATTTCCATTAGGAAGTATGAAGGTTTTTGAAATATGTAAGTTTATTTATTTAATTGGAGAAATTAAATCTTGTATTGCCATAGGATGAAAATTTTATCACCGTTCAAAGACCATCCACGGTTCCCCATCACATAAAGGAAGTTCAAGTTTATTTAATTCAACAAACATTTATCAAGGGTCTACTGTAGCAGGAACCGAGAACTACCCGCGCACGCCCACCGCCACCACCGCAGTTTCATTAGGAGAGAGGTTTGGAGTTGGTGTACTTGATCCTTGCTGACTAAGATAGTGCCAGCTAATGTCATGATGCTTGCAAGCCAGATTCGGGAGTGAAATGTTCCTTAATGAAATAATGCTGAGGGAGGAAATCCCATTTGAGAGAGAATGTGTTGTCACTGAGTACAAGTAATACTAATTTGGGAGTAGTGTACATACTTCTTAGGGAACTGGTGAGGAAAGCAAGTCACTATGTTTTTTTTCTGGGAAACAACCAGATTTGGTGCAGATCCATTGTCCCTGGACTAGATCTGAACTCTTCC
Source organism: Pteronotus mesoamericanus (assembly GCF_021234165.1). NCBI lineage: Eukaryota > Metazoa > Chordata > Mammalia > Chiroptera > Mormoopidae > Pteronotus > Pteronotus mesoamericanus. Next base: position 6,588,606 of record NW_026555229.1, read on the forward strand.
TCTGCAGTCCACATAGTCTAGTCAATCCTGAGATACTAAAGGTGGGAAGATTCAAGAAGGAATGAAAGGAAGAAAATGTCTCCTCCTACATAGAGGAGTGCAGATCCTCAAGGGAGGGGAATAGGAATGGACTAGATATTGAAAGGTTGGTGCAAGAAAGAGAGAAATTGAGATACATCTAGATACCTGAAATACTCTCCTAGAAAGGTCTAAAACAGTAAGAGCCTCCATGCAATTACATTAGATAAAGGCATACCTTCTACTCTCTCAACATTGTAAAAGCTACATGATAAAAGAATTGCTTGTACTGTGCATTGTAATTATATAATTTTGAAGTATTATGATATGAACATACTGATAACGTTATTAAAGTTTTTATTTTATGTACAAAATGTGAAATATTGAAAATGCCTGATTTTTTTAAATGCAATCTAGAATTGCATATTTTCAAAGCTATCAAACTAAGTGATCTATGAACTTTCATTACTGCCACTGGGTGGTGGCAGTTTAGTTAATAAACAGAAATATCTACAGACTTTGTCAGTCCTATGTTGTGATAGCTGGCTTTAAGTGTCGACGTGGCTACATTCAATCAAACACTTACTGAGTACTGCTGTGAAGGTATTTTGTAGATGTGACTGACATCTACAATCAACTTTGAATAAAAGATATTATTCTCTTATAATTTGAGCAGAAATCATCCAATCAGTTGAAAAGCCTTAGAAGCAAAACAGATTTTGCTGGGAAATAAAAAAATTCTCCATGTGGACTACAGCATCAGCTCTTGTCCAAAAAGTTTCCAGACTGTTGGTCTGCCCTACAGATTTCAGACCTGCCTAGCAAGCCCCCACAACTGTGTAAGACTATTCCTTGCAACAACTCTCTGAATAAATGAGTAAATCCTACTGGTTATTCTCCCTGGTAGAACCCTGACTGGTATATATGGTAGATGGTTTAATAGTGTGATGTTTACAACATGTGAGGCCTTCCAGCATGCATCTCTTTCATAAAATGAGAATTTCTTAAATCTCCGCTGAGATCCACATATGTTACAATATTCAAGTTATATTTTAGTGTACTTACCAGGGACTTTTACATTTTGACAAGGCACCAGGATTGAGTCATGCCCTAGATTGAGCCAGACCTTCACTTTCACCCTGGATGCTAACTTATTAGAACGGTGTTAATGTAAAACAACAAAAGTGGATCTAGTACAACCAGTAATTGTACTCCACATATCATGATTAGACTGAGAGAGATGCGATAGAACAGTTGAAATATCAGTACTAGAGGTTTTTTTGGGGGGGGGGTTGTTTTGATATTTCAAACAAAGTCATATCTAAAAATTATTATATTAAGTTCACATATGAATTCATTATCTCCTTATAAGTGGATATAAAATAGGAGGTAACAGAGGTTGGTTGACTGTGAAAAATAATGGGTCTATGAGCACCACATTTTAAACAATATTTTTATTGTTTATGCTGTCACGGTTGTATCAATTTTTCCCCTTTGCCCCCTTCCCTCTGGGCACCACATTTTTAAAATAGATCCATGACCAATATGGTGGGACCAGTTGCAGGATCAAGAAATCCATAAATGCTCCTTCAGACTTGGGAGTAATTTCCTGGTATTCCTTGGTTATAAACAAAAAATTCACCAAAGACTTTTATTTTTAAAAGCAATTAAAAACCAGAGAACTTTATGTTATCAATATTCATTTCAAAAAGTGTTACAAAGTGAGAATCAAGATGGCAGAGGAGTGAGTGTAAGTCACACTGACCTTCTCCCAGGACCAACCTGGAATTACAACTAAATTGTGGAGAAATTACCTGGAAAAACCAACTGAACAACAGCGAGAGCGGAGCCTTGTAACCTCGGAGGCAGAAGAATTGACTTTAGCGCAATCTAACTGAATTAAAAAAAAAAAAGTGTTACTAAAACAATTTGAAATCATCAAATGAATATGCTATATAAATAATTAGTGATATACCTCTGACCCCAAACACATATTTCAATCAAGGTCTAGTTTTGATTTCTAGATACTGTTATTTATATGTTTATTTTGCTGACCTGCTAACATAATGAAGGCTCCTGAAACTCACAGCTTTGTCTTGATTTCAACGATCACATGACTTCAGGCCTAAAATTCTGTTTTGCTTCTTGAGTTCTACAAATCATGTCTTCGGATGTTATACAACGAACTGCATTTGTGAATGAAAATCAAACTTCAAATTCCTTTAAAACAAGTCAGATTCCAAAGATTTTAAGCATCATAGTACAGTTCCCAAATTAAAATGTATTTTTCTTTGTCTTCCCAAATACCTCATCCAAAAATGGCCTCCTTTGAGAATTCCATTAGAGAGGTTTATAAGAACTATGCTAAATCTGATTAAAGGAAGTGGATGAATACACTCATTTCCTTTTTGTTAAAAATAAAATCTGACCCAGGATATCCAAAACAATCTTGAAAGAGAAGAATGAAGTTGGAGGACAAGTCCCAATTTCAAAACTTATTAAAGCTACAGAAATCAAAACAGTATAGTACTAGCATAATAATAGACATACAGAGCAAATGGAAAAGAATAGAAAATCCAGAATAAAAACTTATATTTATAGTCAATTAGTTTTTGACACCTTGATTTCAGATTTCTGGCCTCCAGAACTGTTGCTTAAAGCCACCTAGTTTGTAATAATTTCTTACAGCAGCCTCAGGAAACTAATACAGGAGGTAAAAAAAGACATAAGGAGAATCTCTAGGAGCCTACTGCAATAATTCAAATGATAGATGCTAGAGGTCTGGTCTAGGATAACAGCCGTGAAGAGGGGGATAGGTTGTCAGAATAGAAATCTATTTTAAACTAGGACCTGGAGTAGATTGGATATAGGTTCAAGAGTATAGGGTTTCTGGCTTGAGAAATCTGTATAATGGAAATGCCAATTACTGAGACAGGGAAAGAGCAGGTATGGAGTTCAGTTTTGGATATGTTGTGTTTAAGATGCTAGAGGATCACCAAGAGAAAATGTAGAACAAATGATTAGAGTTACAGGAGAGAGGTATGGGTTAGAAATAAAAATTGGATAGTCCTTGGTATTTAAATCCAATGGAAATTAGTGAGATAACCAAAGGGGGAAAATGCAGAGAAAGAAGAAAAGGGTCCTTAGACCTGAAAAACACCAACATTTAAAAGCCAGATAGGTACAGCAATTCCACTTGTGACTATATACCCAAAATAATTGAAAAATAGGATCTAGCAAAGATATCTGTATACCCATATTCACAACAGCATTATTCATAATAATCTAAAGGTGGAAAAAATCCAAGTGTCCATTGATGGATGATGGGAGAAAAATGTGGTATATGCATACAATGGAATATATTCAGCCTCAAAAAGGAAAGAATGCTTTTTAAACATTGCTTCAACATGCTACATGCTAAAACATGGGTGAACTTGAGGACATAATGCTAAGTGAAATAAGCCAGTCACAAAAGAACAAATGCTATATGACTGCACTAAGATGCAGAACTCCACTATTCCACCCAGAGAGGCCAAATTCCCAGAGACAAAAAGCAGAAGGCATTTCTAGGGCCTGGGGAAGAGGGAAGAAAGGGAAGTTGTCATTTAATTAGTATGGAGTTTCATTTGGGGAAGATAAGAACAGTCTTAGAGATGGTTACACAACAATGTGAATGTACTAAATGCCACTGTACGGTACATGTACATAACATGGTTAAAATGATAAATTTCATGTTATATATATTACCACAGTTAAAAATATATGTTCACTCAACACAGAAATGTACAAACAGTAAAGTATAGAAGTCCTTCTCCATAATCAGCCTCTGCACGGACTTGAACACACTTATGCTTATAAGATACCTGGTATTACACAGCCATGCTCTTCAGTAGACATTCTTGCACATGACATACCAGATGGTTATTTCCATAATTTTAACAGTGACATTTGTGGGTTAGAAGGTATAAACATTTATATTTTGATCACATGCTGAAATGGACAAGTTATTTTATTTTTTTAAAGATTTTATTAATTTTTAGAGAGAGGAGAAGAGAAGGTTAAAGAGAGAGAGAAACATCGATGAGTGAGAGAGATATGGGTCAGTTGTCTCTCGCATGCCCCCAACTAGAGACCTGGTCTGCAACCCAGGCATGTGCCCTGGTGAGGAGTTGAACCTGCAACATTTTGGTATGCATGCCAGTGCTCAATCCACTGGGCCACATCGGCCAGACTGGACAAGTTATTTTATTTTAAGCCATAGTATACAATGAAAGATAAGGGTGCAGTGAAAATAGGCCCTTTTATTGATGGTGACAGTTTAATTATTACAACCCTAACGAAAGCAATTTATGAACCTTTTTCCTTACAGCAGTTGCACTCTGAGAGTCTCTATTCCAAGGAAACAAAAAACAAACAAACAAACAAATAAGCAAGCAAGCAAGAAATATTTAACATTAGGAGCCAAAATTTGGGCATAAACATTCTTCAGTAAAGAAATAATTAACCTACTTAATGTTTATGCCCAAATTTTGAAAAAATTTGGTATAAAATTGTGAAAAAGGTATGAAAAAAAGGCATGAAAAAAATTGTGACCAACTCCCTGTTGGAATATTATACAGTCATTAAAAATAATTATGAAGATTATAATGATACAAAGGAAATATATACATAGTTACAATTATGTAAGAAGAAACAGTAACAAAATGATATCAATGATTATGTTAGACTATTCAGATTAATATGGTTCTTTTTGGTCATTCTTCCTGTAATGTGGTTTATTTTTCTAGAAAAAATAGTATTCATTTAAAGATTGGAAAATAAATAAAAAATATTTATTTCCTTTATTGAACCAAAGGAAAAAAACCAGATAGAAACAAGCTTCTTTGTGGAAATAGACATACTGATGCTAAATTCCATATTAGAAATAAACATTCAAGAAAATAGCCAGGAAAACACTGGAAAAGAAACTCAATAGGGATGGGAAGCTCTATAAGCATTAAACATTCAAAAAAGCCTTTAAGTAAAAACACTGTGTGTACTGCTGCATGAGGAAACAGAAAAACCAGTCATAGAAAAGAAAATCCAGAAGGGACCCAACTACATATAGAACTGCGGTATATGATAAAAGTGGCATCTCAAATCACTGAGGCAAAGGTAGACTTTTTCAGAGGTTCTTAGGGAAATTGGTTAGCCATTTTGTGAGAAAAGAGTTAAAATAGTAGGTCTGGTTGCCTTTTCCTCCCTGTCTTCAAGGGAACCAAGAACCACGATTGACCCTCGGTCAACCCCTAGGCATATGGCCCTCAGAATGTTTTTTTTGTCAGTGATTGATGATTTTGCTGCGTACACCTGGGACAATGAACCATGCTGTCCCAAGCTTGTCAGATTGCTTTGCACAAACATCGAGACTAATGATTTGCATGCACCTGATTTCATTGTTGGGGACCTGAATTTAAGTTGCCAGGCTTGCTGTATAGCAGATTATGCCTGTCATACGACCAGCCCTCCCCTCCCTCAAAGACTCAGATTCTAAAAGCCAAACAAAATTTTTTGGGCAGAGACTCACCACATATGTCTCTGCAGGTTGATGCTAGAGAGAAAGCACACATCTTATGTAGAAGAAAAAAAGATGCAGAGCCTCTGTTTGGCCTCTCTGGACTCTGCTAATGTACATCTTTTTCCTGCTGCTTTTGATCTGAATTCTTTGCTGTAATCAACCTTAGTCTTGAGTACAAACTGCAATTGAGTCTTCCACTTTTTGTATATGTGCTATAGAAGCAAACACTGCAATTGAGGTTTTTAAAAATTTATTTATTTGTTGTGTGTATGTGTGTGTGTGTATATGGGCGGGGGGAGGGGGAGGGGGAGAGAGAGAGAGAGAGAGAGAGAGATCAATTTTTTGTTCTACTTATTTATGCATTCATTGGTTGCTTATTGTCTGTGCCCTGACAGGAGATTGAGCCCGCAACCTTGGCATATAGGGACAACGCTCTAATCAACTGAGCTATCTAGTTAGGTCCTGCAGTTGAGTCTTGCAAATACTTTTAGTCAACTGCTAAACTTAAGGAAGTTGTGAGACTTCTGAGACACTTTTGAAAAAGATAAAGTTACATCCGTGTCTCAGACCATTGTCGATGAAAAGAATGTCCAGCCTAAAAAAGAAATCTTATAAGAGTTTGAGCCAAACTGACAACAGTTGCTGGGAAGCAAAATCTCAATCGATTGAGAAAATGCTCCGGAGAATGGCAGTTTTGCAGCTTATTTTATACATTAGAATCTAAGAAAGAGGTATAAGGAGGAATTCACTGGTGGTAGATTAGGGAGGCAGGAGAAAGCAAAGCAGGGACATTTCTGAGACTGCATAAAAAGTAAAGAGACACATACTTCTTTTACATTGGTGGGTACAGGACAGTTAATAATTAACATTTACAGCACACAGAAATGGTATGTGGGCAATGAGATAACAATGTGGTCTGTCTCCTACTTTGGTGCCAGTGGTTGTGCCTTTGAGGGGTCTGAAAAAGAAAATTGCTCTGACATTTCAAAGGTATGTTATCTTAGATGCACAAAGGCATTGGACAATTTCAAAGATAAAGATCAACTTTTGTCAGGGCCTAAGATGTGACTACCCACCATGACCTGCTTTTAGCTAGGAATTTTTACATTGAGACCACTTTGGTCTGAGTTTGCAAGGCCTGCCAGGTGGGCTAAGCTTGTCAGGTTTATATGTGGCCCCTTTTTGGGTTCATTATAATATTAGAGAGCTAATTGTAAACTATACAGGCTCCAGAAGCAAACATGAGTGAATTATTCTTTAATTTGGGTGAAAGGAAAGGCTTCCTACTTAATGATTCAAAATCAAGTTGCAATAAAATAAAGATTGACAAGTTTGACTACATAAAAAAATAAAGAACTTCTACCTGGCTCTCAAATTATAAACAATATTAAAACACAATGAACAAACTGGAAGAAAATATTTGCAACACATATCTGATAAAGAACTTTACGATGGGTGGAGGAGGGCAAAGGGGGAAAAATTGACACAACTGTAATAGAATAAACATGATTTAAAAATTTTTTTAAAAGTTACTGTAGACAAAATAAAAAAAAAAGAAACTAACATATAAAAAACTTAAAAATTATGGGAAAAAGATAGAACTTAATCCACCAAAGGATTAATATAAAAATAGCTATAAAACCCTGGCTGGTGTGGCTCAGTGGATTGAGTGCTGGCCTGAGAACCAAAGCGTCCCCGGTTCGATTCCCAGTCTGGACACAAGCATGGGTTGCGGGCCAGGTCCCCAGTAGGGGGTGTGTGAGAGGCAACCACACATTGATGTTTCTCTTTCTCTCTTTCTCCCTTCCCCTCTGTCTAAAAATAAATAAATAAATAATTTTAAAAAATAGCTACAAAATACAAAAAGATATTCAAACTCTCTGGTAAGAGAAAGTGTAAATTAAAATGACACTGATATTACAGCGTTCTGGTCAAGATAAAAAGCACTTTACTCTGGCCCTGGCCAGTATGCCTCAGTTTGTTGGAGCGTTGTCTTGTAACCAGAAGGTTGTGGTTTTGATTCCCAGTCAGGGTGTTACCGGACAGTGGCCTGGCCCTGAGGGGGTCTGTCTAGGGCCAGTTGTCATGTGTGGGTTCTTGACTTTGTGCAGGAAAAATTTCACAAGTCCAAGTAACTATGAGGATACATTTATTAAAGCTGGGGACAGTAAAACATGGAAGGGCTTAGCATAGAAGCAACAGGAGAGCTTGGCTGGGTTGCCTTAGCTCACTGGAAAGTCAGAGAAAAGAGGTCTTTGGGGACAGGTTCAGGGTATTAGCCTGGGACAAGATTCCAGATGACAATTGCCATAGAGTTTAGGAGCGACGTGCCTGTGAAGAAAGAAATTGGTGCCCTGGCTGGTGTGGCTCAGTGGATTGAGTGCCAGCCTGTGAATCAAAAGGTTGCTGGTTCATTTTCCACTCAGGGCGTATGCCTGGGTTGCAGGCCAGGTCCCTAGTTGGATCGATATATCTCTCATTTATTTCTCTCCCTCCCCTCCCCCTAAAATAAATAAATAAAATCCAAAAAAAGAAAAAAGAAAGAAGTTGGAGGGAAGGTCAGGAAATGGCATGGCTGCTCCCTAGAGGGAGACCAGCAGTCCATGTGCCCTTTGCCTTGAGGCTTTTCTCGATTTCATGCTGGTGGGAATCTCAGGGGAGGTCTCAAGGAAGGGTTTTAGTAGAGTATTCATCAGTTTTCCAGTTGTGCCCTTTCAAGGTCATGGTCTCCGCTGATTGGTCAGTGACAAGGCAGAGAATCTTAAGTCATTGCAGTTGGTTCTGGCATCACCCACCTGGTTTTGCTACTTTTCTCGGCCTGGAGCTGAAATATAACAGGCCTAGATGTTTTCTCTAGGGAGAAAATGTTACCCTGGGGGTGAGGTCCTTGTTTTCCCAGTTTTGACCCCTGCCAGGCTGTTTGGGCCTTTCTGGCTCTAGGTTGCTTGACCAGTTTGTTCAGCTGTCTGCCTCAGTTTCCATATTCCACTTGTCAAGGAATTTTCCTAGCTTCTTTCTGTCCTGCCTCAAATCCATAGCCGCAGTGGAGAGGTTGGCAGTGGAAGCCAGGCAGACACCTACAACTCTGAGAGGAGAGCTCTGATCTCAAGGGTAGGAGAAGATCCCCATTCTGTTTTCATTGCACAGCCTCTGGCCTATTGGTCCCAAGGGAATTGCAGTTGTAGTGCGTGCAATGCATGGCAAAGAAACTAAACCCTGCTCCCTTTTCTAGCCAGAGGACCAGAAAGGTAAGTGTTCAGAGATTGAGGAGATTAATACAATAGCCCTATAAAGTTATGTATGAACTTCTGGGCTCATCCTCAAGCTGACTATGCACGGACCTGAGCCTAATCCATAGGTTTTGAGACCTCAGATAAAAGGTAGATTACAGCGAAGAGTTTCCTTAATTTGATAAAGGGTATTTCTAAAAATCCTACAGTAAACATCATACTTAATAGTAAAAAACTAAATGCTTCCTCCCTAAGATAAGGAACATGCAAGCATATCTACTTTCACCTTACCACCCATACTGTGAGGTAAGAAATATACAGGGTCCAGCACAAATAACGCTCCTCTTTTTAATTACAAAAAATCATAAGCATGTAATTCTGTAACATAGCAATATCACACTTAAGCACACCCTATGACATTTGAGGTGAAATTTTAAAATTAAAACTCTAAGTTATTATACCAGTATCATTACCCTACCAACCACACTCAAGCAGGTGTTACTTCTGCTGGACCCTTTATACTTGGTGGAGGTGGTGGGGAGGTGACACCCTTTCCTGGCTAGTAATTCCTAAAGCCTCTGGAATCTCTGAGGTAGTAAAGTGTCTTTTTGTATGCTAATGAGATGACTGATAGCTGAGGAATCCTGGATAGCCTCAGCATGAGGTCTCTTGCCAAGGGATCCAATCTGTGATTAGAGTGTGGAACTTTCTCCCCCACCCATCTGACCTCTGGGAGGAGGGACTGGGAATTGAGTTAATCACTAATCGCCAATGATTTCATTAATCAGGCCTACATAATGAAGCCTCCATTAAAAACCTGACCTGAAGGGTTCAGAGACAATGGCTGCACTTAGAGAGGGCATGGAAGCTCCACCCTGTTCCCTCATACTTTGCCCTATGCACCTGGATGTTTCTGAGTTACAGCCTTTTATAATAAACTGGTAATATAGTAAGTAAACTGTTTTTGCTTAGTTCTGTGAGCTGCTTTAGCAAATTATCAAACCTGAAGAGGGAGTTCAGGGGACCCCCAATTTATAGCTAGGTGGTCAGAAATATGGGAGGCCTAGCTTTGGGTGGGTAGCTCAATTGGTTAGAGCATTTGACCGCCCCCCCCCCCACCCCGTCAGGGCATAAACAAGAAGCAACAAATGAATGCATAAATAAGTGGAACAACAATCAATGTTTCTTTCTCTTTCTCTCAAATCAATTAAAAAAAAAAAATATATATATATATATATATATATTATATATGTGGGAGACCTGGACTTGGGATAGGCATTTGAAGTCACAGAGGACAGTTATGGAACTGAGCCCCGAACCTGTGGGATCTGATAACTACAGATGATGTCAGAACTGAATCATAGGATATCCAGCCAGTGTTGAATAACTGGTTGGTATGTGCAAAAAAAACCCTATATCTGGTGTCAGAAGTGTTGAGAATAGAGAAGAAACAGTGTTTTCTCTGTTCACAGATGACAATTGTCACTAAAAAATACACATAAAAATGTTAGGAAAAATTAAGTGATTTAAGCAAGCACGGAATACCCGGTCAACATGTAAAAATCACTATTATTTTTATATACTATCAGTGTATGTGTTCTTATACACTACTAGTACATGAGCAGTTTAGTTTGGTACTTTGTTTGCCACCTATAGGAAACCAATACACAATCCAAATATCCTTTGCCAGATGAAAAGATAAGCTGTGGTACATCCATACAATGGAGTACTATTTAGCAACAAAAAGAAATGAAACATTGAAACATTAAGCAATATAAATTAATCTCAAAGGCATTATGCTGAGTGAAACAAGCTGGCATCAAGAGGTTACATACTGCATAATTCCCTTTATGACATTCTGGAAAAGGGTAAAACTTTAGGGACAGAAAAGGTCAATCGGGCAAGAGATAGGGGAAGGATCTGACTTCAAAGAGCCAGCATGAGGGAGTTTTTAGCCTGATGGAATTGTTCTGTCTCCATCTTGCAGGTGGAAATGGTTACACAATCTATAAGATGTGTTGAAATTCACAGAACTGCACACCAAAAAAAAAAAAAAAAAAAAATTCAGTTTAACTATATGTAAATTAAATGATGATGATGATGATAAATCACACTGAGATACCATTTCTGACATAGCAGAATGGCAAAAATTAAGAAGTAATAGCATTCTGGTCATGAGACTGGGAGGGAAGTCACTCTTGTCCACTGCTGATAGGATTGCTAATTGGTAGAAACCATCTGAAGGACAGTTTGGCAATGATTGGGAAAACATGTGCATTTATGTTTTGACCTACGAATCACTCTTCCAGGAATTTATTCTGAAAATATAATCCAACAATACAAAAATACATATATGAAAGGATATTCACTGTAACATTGTAATTACACAATTTTGGAAACTAGCTAAATGCCCACATACAGGAAAGTAAACGAACAAACAACTGAATATCCACAAGATGGAGTACTATGCAGCTCTAAAAACTGTTGTGGAGTAATTTCTAGGATACATTGTTAAGTGAAAAAAGCAAAGTACAAAAGTATATCTATTGTATTTCACCTTTTGTAAGAAAAAAGAAAAGACATGTATCTGCATATGTGAGCAATAATTAACACAAGAAGGATAAACCAGATACTAATAAAATTTGTGTGTCCACCAGCACACTGAGCATGTGGTTGGAACCTCTGGGTATGGTTGGAATGGAGAGGAAAGGATAGAGGGAATGCATACTTCCCTGAATATACCTTTTTTTGCATTGTCTTGACTTTCACATCAAACAAAACAAAACAAAACAAAAAAACAACAAGCCCTGACTGATGTGGTTCAGTGGGTAGGGCACTGTCCTGCAAACTGAAACGTTGCCAGTTTGATTCCCGGTCAGGGCACATGCCTGGGTTGCAGGCCAGGTCCTGGTTTGGGGCGGGCAAGAGGCAACCAATCGATGTTTCTCTCGTACCTTGACGTTTCTCTCCCCCTTTACTGCCCCTCCCTAAAAATAAATAAATAAAATCTTTTAAAAATTTTGTTAAAAATCAACAAGGATGGGGAACTTTCTAAAACTGAGTAGAAAGAGAGATAAATAAACCAAACCATAGTTCCAATGAATAAGATAACTACTGTGAAGAGTGTAACGGGGGAAAAACTAACCCAAATTACTTCTGGGCACAAGATTTGGACTCTATATCCTCAAACTACAGAGAGAAAATACAGAAAGTCCTCCTTTGCTCAGTTCTGATATGCATAAATTTCAATGACAAAAGTTTAGTCAAATAACACCAGTCCCCTAATAAGTTTAGTCGAATAATAAGATTACAATTTTAGTTACCATAGTATATTAATCTGGAGTAATTTCATCAAGTATAAACACTGCTACCCGTTCTTCAGTCCACAAATCTCTAAACAAAGAGCAGAAGCACATCAGGATCAGTGACCTCCCTACTTTAAAGTTAGCTGGTGATTGGTCATTGCATGAACATTATCTGTTGTAGTTGTCGCTTTGTCTGCCAGTGATAAACTCACATCACCGTTTACAAAAATGGATAAAATGGAAAGAAGGAACGGCCAAGAAAGATGAAACTGTAACAAAGAAAGGAAAAGCAATCACGTTGGAAGTGAAATTCCAATTGATGAAGTTAGCAAAGACACGTTTATCAACAGAAAGGAAGAAAATGGCTGTGATGGAAAGAATGAAGATGCCCTAAAGGAAGTAACACCAGCATGAAGCTCCACATCAAAAGGAGTTCTCAGAGATATTTCACAACATTGAAAGCACAAAGGATAAAATATTGGAAATGGATCCAAATTTAGAAAGAAATACGACAATTTGCCAAGGCATAGAAAAAATGCTCTGTATTGTAAGTTGTATGAGAAGAATGAAAACACTATTCAAGCTATTCTTCATAAGTTTTTTTACAAAGATATAAAGCACTTAAATCTTGAATCTTTCTAAAATTTTAAGTTACAATGTGCCAAATCACTGTTACTTTTTGTTTTTCATTTCTCTGTACATTTATAGCCAATAGGAAGACCGTGTTTAATATTTTGACAAAAAATTTTAAAGGTTATGAAACAAATGTAATGTTTCCTATTGATTATTAAGATCACTTTGCATGGTTTCAACTTGCACAATTATTTTTATGGTCCCGCACTATTGTGAAATGAGAATTGCCAATATTCTAAAAAGTATTGAACTCTAATTAGCACACTTCTTTTTCTCATAGATATGGATTAGCAATTCTGAAGCTACTTTCTGCATATTTTAGGATAGAGCAAACAAGTAAATATATTGTGAATGCTAAAAGCCAAATTCTCACTACTGTGAGTGTTAAAATATGGAAAAGAGAAAGGATAAACTCTGTTTTGTTGAATTGGGGTTGGAGGTATTCAAGGTGAACTCAAGGATAAATGGATATAGATATGTGTACGTGTATACATGCATATACCATACACATGTATTTCTCTGTATTGACCACTGAGAGGGCCTAGAAACAGTGACATACCTAGCCCCCTATCCTTGGGTTCTAATACCACTAAAAGGAACCAGTTTTCCTTGGAGAAATGGCTGATTCCAGCTCTGAAGCAAGAAAAATGTAGGAGGACGTAGAACCTCTTATTGTGCCCCAAAGGAAGGAAGTGCTCAAAGAATAATGGGCCATGTCAAAATAACACAGAAGCCGGGGGAATCAAGACGGCGGAGTGAGTGGAAGTCACACTGACCTCTTCCCAGGACCAACCTATTACAACTAAATTGTGGAGAAATAACCTGGAAGGAACAACTGAACAATAGCGAGAGAGAAGCCTTATAACCTTGGACAGACAGAAGAATCAGCTTTAGCACAACCTAACTGGTGTCATAATTGCTGAGACTTTAAAATGGATTGAAATTTTTTAATATTTTATCATGGATTTTGACACTAAAAAAATAAATAAATAAAATCAATCTACATTTAGAAAAAAGAAAGAAGGAACTCCTACCTTTTGCGACAACATGGATGGAACTGGAGAATATTATGCTAAGTGAAATAAGCCAGTCAGTGAAAGATAAATATATGATCTCACCTATAAGTGGGATCTATTCAACAAAATAAACTAATGAACAAAATAAACCACAGGCAAGGAAACATGGAGCAGACTGAAAGAGACCAGAGGGGAAGGGGAAGGAGGACAATGGTGGAAAGAAGGAGAAGGACTAGACAAAGAACATGTATGAATGACCCATGGACATGGACAACAGAGTGGGAATTGACTGTGGGAGAGGAGGGTGGGGTGGGATGGATGGAGGAGGGCAAAGGGGGAAAAACTGTGACAACTGTAATAGAATAAACATGATTTAAAAATTAAAAAAAAAAGAAAGAAACCGGTTTGAAGGAGCTCCTAGTAGCTAAATCTGGGACAAAATAAACATCAAATAAAAATGATGCTAAAACAGGTGCTAATTTATTGATTATATTAAGAATCTACCAGTCCATGATGATATAACTGAATAAATGGGGAGAAGGAAAAACTCTTTCTTAATAAGCCAGCTAATACATGTAAAAGAATGATGGGGTTAGAAAATCACCATTTGGTAACCATCATATTAATAATTGATATAGCTAAGAATCATCAGTGGATGATAAAACTAGCAAGCAAAAGTTTGAGAGGCAATAGGGTATTTGCAGTTTCAAAATCTCTAACATGTTCATAATGGAGAAACCTGGCATTCACTACTTTAAGCAAGTTACTCAAGTTTAGATTAACTGTAATGGAAGTTATCCATAGCCACATACTTCCTGATATGACACACTAAGAACTCAGCATGACTTCTGTAATATTTTTGCCAAAGATACACAACCTGAATCTACCCATTAGGAGACATAAGACAAACTCAAATTGAAGAACATTCTACAAATTAACTGGCCTGAACTCTTCAAAAATATCAGTTATAAAATTTTTTTAAGACTCAAGTTAAAGAAGACTACAGAGATATGACATCTGCACACAGTGACTAATGTTGGATTTTCTTTTCCTATAAAGGATATTGTTGGGACAACTGGAAAAATCTGAATAAGGTCTGTAGACAATTACTGAGACAATATAGCATTGCATCAGTTTTATTGATTTTGGTAATTATAAATACATACTAAATCATTTTGTGGTAAAGGGACATGTCTGCAAACTAAGCAGTTCAGGAAAATTTTTTTTAAGAGTAAGGTGAGCTGAACTAAGTCTGAACTCAATATAGGGCAGGACAAAAGTAGGTTTGCAGTTATTCATTTTGGAAATAACAATAACTAATGAATGATAGTATAAGAATAAACTTTTGTGCACTCACAACTGTAAACCTACTTTTGCCCCACCCTGTATGTATATCTACATATAGAGATACCTATATATTTATCTACCTACTATCTAGCTATCTATATCTATTTACAGAGACAGAAGGATAAAGCATATGAAATAAATGCTAACATTTGGGAAATGTGGGTGAAGGGCATCTGGGAATTCTTTGTACTACCTTTGCAACTTCCTTGTAAATCTAAAATTGTCAATTAACAGTATAGAGAGTCCTCAGAAAATTAAAAATGGAGCTGCCTTTTGACCTAGCAATCCCACTTCTGGGAATAGATCCTAGAAACCCAAAAATGCCAGTTTGAAAAAATATATGCACCCATATGTTCACAGCAGCATTATTTGCAAGAGCCAAGACCTGGAGACAGCCCAAGTGCCCGTCAGCAGCAGAGTGGATGAAAAAGCTGAGTTACATAATGGAATACGGGGCCGTAAAAAAAAGGACATCTTATCTGTTGCAACAGCAAGGGTGGACCTGGAGGTTATTATGCTACCCGGATATTATTATGCTAAGTGAAATAAGCCAGTCAGAGAAAGACAAATACATGATCTCACCTATATTTGGAATCTAATGAACAAAATAAAATGACAAACAGGGTGGAGGCAGAGGCATAGAATCATGGAGCACACTGACAGCTGCCAGAGGGGAGCGGGGAGGGAGGAACTGCATGAGAGAGGGTGGTGACATTGGCCAAAGAACATATAAAACATGAATGACCCGTGGACACAAACAGTATTGTGGTGCTGGCTGGAGGGAGAGGGTGAGGGGTGGGAGCTGGGGCTGGGTGGAGGTGGGCTAGGAGGGGATGGGGATGGGGGGAATGGGGATATCTGTAATGGTGTCAACAATAAAGTTAAAAAATAAAAATTTTTAAAAATGAATCAAGAAAAAAAAAGTGAGGTAGAGGAGGAAGTAGTGGCAGTATAGAAGGATCAAGGAGTGGTCAGAGGTAGGAGGAAACAAGAAAAGTTTTGAATCTCAAACTTTAGGAGAAAAGATAAGTTCAAGAACATGGGAGCAAGGGGTCCCTAGATTTGTCTTAAATATGGGTGTGCCTCAGAATTATGTTCTAGATCTTCTTCATTTTTTTTAAGATTTTTATTTATTTATTTGAGAGAAACATCGATGTGAGAGATGTCAATTGGCTGCCTGTAGCACACCTCCAACTGGGGACCTGGTCTGCAACCCAAGCATGTGCCCTGACTGGGAATCGAACTGGTGACCTTTGAGTTTGCAGGCTAGCACACAGTCCACTGAGCCACACTAGCCAGGGCTTCATTTTTTGTCCTGTGCATTATCTAGGGTAATCCTATTCACCTACATGGCTTCGATCACCACCTACATGTTCATTTCCAAATCTCTAACTCCTTATTCCTAAACCATGTGTGCTCTGTCTACTGGCCAACTCCCCTTGAATGACTTCAGGGACCTCAAATTCAATATATCAAAAGATAAATTCAGAGTTCCTCCCTAATCAGGTTGAATGCTCAGAGACTTTTATCACCATCTTCTCAGTCACCCAAGCCAAATGCCTGGAATCATCTTTCCACAATCTTTGCCCTCATCTCCCAAATTTAAATATGAAGTCCCGTGCCTGCAAAACCTATATATTTTATGAATTTATTCACATTCCCTCCTCCAATTACACTTATAATAATTAGTCCAGTCTGAGGTTTTCAAACTGAAGGTCAATTTAAAATTAATGAGCCCTGGCCAGGTGGCTCAGTTGGTTGGAGCATCATCCCACACCCCAAAAGCCTGTGGGTTCAATTCTGTCAAGGGACATGCCTAGGTTGTGGTTCAGTCCCTGGTTGGGGAGCGTATGGAGGCAACCAATCGATGTTTCTCTCTCTCTAAAGTCAGTGAATATGTCCTCTGGTGAGGGTTAAAAGAAAATTTTTAACAATTAACTAAAATCAAGTGTAAGTGTGAGTTTAAACTTAGGAGCTAAACAAGATAGTAAACTCACACTGGGGGCTGTGTCCCCATCACACCCAACCCATGAGATGGCACAGAAGCTGAGGTATCTGTAGAAACCGTGAAAACCCTCAGTAAACGTGTGTGCTCCTGTGTGCGTGTGGGATGACAAACAGGGAGTGACGGAGCCCAGATGGTGACAACACAGACTTTCTTCTTTTGGGGACAGCTCTCTTTTTCCCAATGCTGGGCTTCCCACTCCCTCTGGATTTTATATATCTGGATATATAAAATTTATTCTTTGACCCGTTGAATTTGCGGTCCCTGGAAGTCATTCAAGGGGAGCCGGCCAGTAGACAGAGCACACATGGTTTGGAAGGAGAAAAATCTGGGCAGGAGACAAAGATTTGGAAATCAGCAGGTAGGTGGTGATCGACGCCATGTGGGTGAATAAGATTACCCTAATGATAGCCTCAGAAAAATACAAATTCATAGAGAAAGGTAATGAGATGTAGAAGGTGTGACTCCCATTAAAGTAAGAAAGTGAACAACCTTGACTAGAGGAAACATTAAACGCATCAGAGGGAAAGGTAATTTAAGTATATCCTCAAGGAAAAAAAAGAGTCTCCCAGGGTCTGGTTTGTTGGTTACATCAGGGTTTGCCAACCTTGGCACTACCGACACTTCGGCACAGATAATACTTTGCTGTGGTGGGGCTGGGCTGCTCTGTGCATTGTGGGATGTTTAGCAGCACTCCTGGCTTCTACCCACTAGATTCTCGTAGCGCCACCCTGAGTTGTGACAAACCAAATGTGTCTCCAGACATTGTCAAATGTCCCCCTGGGCCAGGAGGGGGATGTGGAATTACCCACCTGGATTACTTGAAGCAGGAACAACAGAAGAACTAATTTAAAATGCTATGAAAAATATAATGGTTGAAGTAAATAAATCAATTGGTTACATAGCAATATGGATCTAGACCATGCATGGACTACTGCACTGAAAAACCAGGTTGAGGAACCCTTCTAGGAGGTACCAGGGAAAGGTAAAGATGAAAATATTAAAGTTAACAGACCTAGAGGATGTAAGTGGAAGTATAATACCTATATCCTAAGAATTCAAGAAGAAGGGAAAAAATAGAGGGGAGGATATATTTGTAGATACAATGCTTGTTAAATGCACAAGCAAACAAAAATCTCAGATTGAATGGGTACATAAAGGGCAAATCAGGATAGACAGGAAAAAGTTTAATTCTAGATACATCAGAGTGAAATGAAAGATCAGAGAGAAAGAGAAACAGTCAGGTAGAAAGAACAGCTCTTCTATGAAGGAACAAGATACATCTTGACACCAGACCTTTTAAAGCACCCCAGGAAGAGAGTAGGAGAGTGGGAGTAGGAGTCAGAAAGATAGGGAAGAGAATCAAAGATTAATAGTGGGCCCTGCAGGCATTCAATAAACTTATCTCTATGGCGGTGTAACAGAAAAACCACTCTATTTGGGATAAGTAACCTCAACTGAAGTCTGCCTCATCCCAGACTCTTTGAAAAGAGACAAAGCCAAGTAAAAGGTGGACCCCACAGAAAGTGAGTAGCTGTAATTTTGTGAGTCCAGTATCTGGGCTTCAGCTGTACAGGTGTATGCAGTTTCCAGGACCTGATTCAAGAGACTAATGTATGCATCAGTATGTTAATTTACTATTCATAATGGGGTAAAACATCTTTCCAGGGAACAGTAAACACATCCGAGCTTGTTATTCATGGCACCTCTCATCTATGTACTCAGTTAATTACCAACTAGTGAATACTGAATTAGAAAAATTAGTTGAATGATGTCCGGAGGAAAAGGATGAATTCTCCCCATCCTATAAGGATATACCATCAGATTCAGGTTCTCTCTCTCTTCCTCACTACTAAGGAAATGCTAACCAGTTCTTACTCATCCCCCCCCCCCCATGTTTCATAATCTTACTTTGCATATCCAATTAGATTAGTTTTATATTTCAGTCTTGAGATCACCGTCAACATCGTGATTGGACTTTCTTAACATTTACATAATACCATTTAAGGTGAAGTAAAAATAACCAATAGCTATTTATTATGTTAGGTATCATGTGTACATTATGTCATTTAATCCTCACACAATTTTATCAGGTAGGTACTTTTATTATCCCTATTTTAATAAATTGGGCAACTGAGGTAGGGTGAGTTAAGTAACTTGCTCTATGTCATTCACCCAGGAATCAGGGTCAAAGGAAGCAAGTAAGACCTCAAAAGCAGCAACTTGCATAACTGTGCTAGATCTTCCCAATGTCTCAGGTTCGCTTTTATCTGCATCTACCCACAGAATTGAGATTCAAGTAAGATACGGCAAAGTGCTTTAAAATATACAATTAAAACGCAGAAACTTTACAATTTGTAATAATGAAAAACAGCACGAATACAGAATGTACACATTTCACAGTCACAAAATTTAGGTACTTGAAAACTTTTCATTGAAATATAACGTGCTGTAAAGTTCACAAAGCTTAGGTGTGCTGCCTGATTTTTACTCAAAACTGCAAAAAAAAAAAAGTCATAATCCAGATCAATATATAAAACATTACCAGTATCTCAGAGCCTTCCTCTGGCAAACTGTATATACTTTTGAGTTAAAGACCTGGATTCAAACCTTTTACTTTCTTCTTGTGTGACTTTGGCAAGTTATCTAATCTCTTTTGATCTCACTTGAACCATCTGTAAATTGAGGATAATAGTATCTTATAAAATTGTTGAATTAAAGGTCATATAATGTAAATAGTCTATCACTGTGTCTGAATATAGCTGGTCTGCAATAAATGGTAATTATTTTCAGGCAAATTCAATAGGCGCTCACCAACTTCAACTTCCTGCCTCTCAGTCACTTTTGAAAGTTGCTCTCCCTCGAATTCCTTTTCTCCTTTCTCGCCCCTCCTACTGCCGTAAATTGCCTCCCAGAGATGTCGTAAAATGCTTCTCCCCTCCCTCCATGTGGCGAAAACTCAATCACACTTGACGGCACAAGGTGGCTCAGCCGCAAGATGGCGGCGCTGGCGGAGGAGCAGACGGAGGTGGCGGTCAAGTTAGAGGCTGAGGGACCGCCAACACTGCTACCTCCACAAGCGGGGGACGGCGCTGGTGAAGGTGGCGGCGGCACTACCAACAACGGCCCCAATGGTGGCGGCGGGAACGCTGCGGCGGCGGCGGCGGCCGGCGGGGATGGTGGGACCCCCAAACCTTCGGTGGCTGTCCCTGCTGTTGCCCCGGCGGGGGCGGCCCCGGTGCCCGCCGCTGCTCCGGAGGCCGGCGCTCCCCAGGATCGACCGACTCTGCTGGCTGTGCTGCAGTTTCTACGGCAGAGCAACCTCCGCGAGGCCGAAGAGGCACTGCGCCGTGAGGCCCGGCTGCTGGAGGACGCAGCGGCGGGCTCCGGAGCCCCGGGAGAGGCGGACGGCGCCGGCGCCGAGGCGGCTAGCGCGCTTCTCAGCCGGGTCACAGCCTCGGTTCCCGGCCCTGCAGCCCCCGACCCTCCGGGTACGGGCACTTCGGGCACTGCCGCCGTTTCGGGATCAGCAACAGGTCCTGCGGCTCCGGGAAAAGGTGAGCCTGCTGATCCCAGGGAGGCAGCGCCGGCACCAGAGGGAACAAGCCGGGAATGCCGGGGCTGGCAGGCCTGCTCCTCTGCGGGCTTGTTTTGAATTTCCTGGGCCCGCCTCTAGGGCCACATGCCCGCCCCTTTCTCTGGTGCGCCGGCTGCGCAGTCAAACCCTCTTGGTAGAAGCTGTCAGTTCCAGCGAGAGGCTGAGGAGAGCTGTTGAGCACAGGGATGTACGGGGAAGGTGGGCGCGGAGAGCCGGGACCTTCAGGGTTTTGGTCCCTTCCTCCTTATTTGGGCTCTGAAGCCTTGGGCACGTCTGCACGGACACTGACAGTATTTGTTTAGTTCTGCACTAACGTACATTAAGTACCATAAATACTTTAGGTTGGTTCTGTATCGTAATTCTCACAGTTCCATGGTAGGGTACACGTTACCTCTATTTTAGAGATGAGTAAACAGGCTGAGAAAAGCCAAGGGACTTTCTTCGGACTGTGCAGCCAGGGAGTGATGGAACACAATGTAACCGGTGTGTCTCAAATACAGGCTACCTACCTGGATTGTTAAATCTTTTGGGGAATGCAGATTACTGGGCATCAGTTCAAACTTAGTGAATCGGACGCTGTAGAAGAGGATCTGGGAATCTCCATTTTTTAGTAAATGCTTCCGAGATGTATGGCGAAATTTGATTACCGTTCGTTTAGGAATAGGCATTGGACAAAGCCGGGTTCAGATCGTGCCTCTGTTGCTTTGCTTGTGTGATTATTCTTCCCAAGGTTGAGTTTCTTTTCCTCTATTAAATGGGTTGTTATGAGGCTCAGGTTTCATGTATGTAAAATGACTAGCATTGAAAAGTCTATGCCTAGCTACCCATTTCTGGCAACTGAAGGCCCGCCTCCTTTTCTCAACAACTGCTGTCACAAAGTCCCTGCAGTAAAGCTCACACACAATATAAGGTGTCCAAGGTGATCCTGAGCCAGTAGTGAATGCTCGTTGAGTTAAATTATCCGGTGCAGAGCCTCTAGCCAAATTAATCTGTATTTGTGAGACCTAATCTTTGCAGCAACGCCAGAAGTGAAGTATGAATACTTAGCATTGTAATCCGTAAACAGAAATGTGAAAAATGTGATTGAGAGGAATTTTTAAAATTGATTTTGGAGAGAGAGGGAAGGAGGGAGGGAGAAAGAAAGAGAGAGGGGGAGAGATAGAGTGACAGGGAAACATGGATTTGTTGTGCCACTTCTTTATGCATTCACTGGTTGGTTCTTGTACGCGCCCTGACTGGGGGTTTAGCCCTGACTGGGGGTTTAACCCTAACCTCGGAGTGTTGGATGATGCCCTAATCAACTGACCTACCCTGTCAGGGCAAGAGGAATTTTTTCTGAATGCTGAATTTTGTAAACGAAATATAAGAATTTATAAGAAATATAAATGAGTTACATTGTTAGTTATTTTGTTATAATCTCATCTCCTCAAAAGCTTGACCTATATTTTCAATAACTCAGAAACCAGTAAGGAAGAAAAGGCCATCAGAGTAACCAAAATAATTTATGTCACTTGTGCAGTAAACAGCATGACAGTACTATAATTGCAGCTTAAAAATTTCCAACAATGAAACTTTGCATTGACACATGTATCCTTATTTGGTATTGCTATATAACAAATAAATACTCGTGTTGTCTGCCTTGAAATGGTGGTTTTGGAAATTGTTTTAGGCATACCTTTTGGAAATGTAAATGAGGCATGTCCTTCCCATCCTTAAAGTGCTTAGGAGAGTGAGAGATGTACACATATGAAGTTAACATAGGATAAGATGTTACAGGAAGGTTACAAAGTACTTTAGTTGAGAGAACTGGGAATGTTACTGCAGCGCATGGTTTAGTGGTGGTGGGTGCCGTTTGCACTGAACGTTGAGAGAGGAATGATGAAGTTGTTCGATTTGCACATACCAAGTGTTATAAAATTTGTCTTTAATGTAGTTCCAGGAAAAATATTGAATCTTTTGTTACTGACTTGAAAATTTTGTTTTTAAGATGGACAAGCTGAAGGAGTTTTGAATGGGTGATTAATCAAAGTAAAAATTCCATTAAAAGATACGTGATTGTGTTGGGGAAGAAAGTTTGAGAGGAGACAAACATCGGTCACCTCTGAATCTTAGCAAAACAGCCCCAGTTATTTGGTGCATATTAGGTCATTTTCTTGAAAGCTGTTTTTCATTTTTTAAACAGTTGGAAGTGTAGCTGTGGAAGACCAGCCAGATGTCAGTGCTGTGCTGTCAGCTTACAACCAACAAGGAGACCCCACAATGTATGAAGAGTACTATAGTGGACTGAAACACTTCATTGAATGTTCCCTGGACTGCCATCGGGCAGAGTTATCCCAACTCTTTTATCCTCTGTTTGTGCACATGTACTTGGAACTAGTCTACAATCAACATGAGAATGAAGCAAAATCATTCTTTGAGAAGTATGTGAATTTTTATGTATTGTATATATAGCATATATGTGTGTGCGTGTGATGTATATACGCATCTGTGACCACACGAGTGTAAGATTGCAACTCAAAAAGTACTTTATGAAGGAGAGGTACCTGGTGCTATGAGAATCTAAAATTGGGGGTTGGGGGGTGATCTAACTGGAAAGTTAGGGAAGGCTCCCAGGGGAAGTGATGCTTGAGGTAAAATCTGAAGATTGGGTAGGAGTTAACCAGATGAAGAGAAGAGGAAAATAGCATGTGTGAAAGTTAGGCTCTGTGGCTGTAGGGATCATGGTACGTACACAGATGAAAGAAGGGCAGTGTGGCTAGAGTGGAGTATGGGAGTGAGTGGTGGTACAACATGAAGCTGAACAATTGGTTAGGGGCTGGAATAGGCAGGTTCTTGGGCCATGTTGAAGGTCTTTGTTTATTCTAAGAGTAGTAGGGAGTGTTACTGTATAGGATTAGATTTGGTTGAGATTCACCGAAAACTCAAACATAATGGCATAAATAAAATATCTCATTAGCAGTAGGAAGCTTTGTTAGGATTAGATTAGACTGACAATGACTGAAAACCCAAAAAATAAGAGGCTTGAATATGATAAAGTTTATTTCTTTCTCTCATGAAGTTAGGCAGTCCAGGGCTGGTACGGAGTCCTTGATTAGCAGGGACCCAGGCACTCTCCACCTTGTTGCTCTACCGTCTCTGTCGTGCAGCTTCCACCTGTGGCACATGATGGCTCTAAGCAATCACATACCTTTCTTTTTTTTATGTCATTAGTCAATGGTCACACCTGTCTCCAAGGGAAGTAGGAAGTGTGCTATTTGCCAAGGTGTCATTGTGCTCAGTCATGTGTTCTATTCAGGTGTTCTGTTGTGGGAGAAGGAAAAAAAAATAGATATTTTGGGACAGTGAGCCATCTGTGCTACAGAAGTCATTGATGAACCGTGTCATAATTAGATTTGCATTTTGAAAGGACCTTTATGCAGTGGGGAATACAGGTGGTGGGGTAACAGAGTGACTATAGACTGACCAGTTTTGGAGATTATTGTAGTGGTTCTTAACGGGGGCAACATTATTCCACTCCCCTGAAAATGTGTGGAGGTATTTTTGGCTTTCATGACGACCAGGGGGAGGAGCAGGTGACTTAGAGATACTAAGTGTTCTGATATGGTGCAGGTGGTCCCAGTTAGCAGAGAATTGTTCTGCCCCAAGTGCCAGTAGCACCCTTGTTGAGAAACAGTGGACTAGGGTGTGGTAGTGCTGGTGAAAGGAAGTGGGCATGTTGGTGATGGATTCGATATGGAGGTGAGGGAGATGAAGGCATTATTTATTATTATTATTATTATTTTAAACATTTCTTTTTCATTGATTTTAGAGAGAAAAGGAGAGAGAAACATCGATTTGTTGTTTCACTTATTTCTGCATTCATTGATTGATTCTTGTATGTGCCCTGACCATGGATCAAACCTGCAATTTGGCATATTGGGACAACACTCTAACCAACATAGCTACCTGGCCAGGGCAAAGTATTGTTGGTAACTTGTAGGTTTCTGGCTCCCTCAGCTGGATAGGAGTGCCTTCACGGAGATAGGAAACCCTAGAAGAGGACCTGGTTTGTCAGGTTGTGGAAAAATCTTGAGTTCAGATTTGAATATGCCTTTGACTTTTTAAGAGATATCAAGTGGATTGGTGAGTGATATATATATATATATATAAGGCCCTGGAGCTCAGAGGAGAGGTAGGGACTGGAGCCATAAATTTGAGTTGTGTGTAATACTGATGGATATGGATGAGATTGTCTGGGAGGGGAATGAAATTAGTCAGTAAGGATCTCTGACATTTGGAGTACAAGAGATATAAAAGTAGAAGAGATGGCCAAGTAGAAGAGATATAAAAGGAGCGGCCAGAGAAATAGGAAGAAAACCAGGAGAGGGTTGAGTTACAGAAGCCAAAGGAAAGAAGTGTTTGAGAAAGGAGGCAGTGACACAAGAATCCTGCAGCTTGACTGAAATCTAAAGGTTTTCATCCAGGAAAATAAATAAATAAACAAAAATGAAGGAAGCAGTGCTTAAAAGTTTTAAGGAGAGCTCTTTAGTATAAGCAATAGACCTAGAAGCCAGGACTTGTCAGATAACACAGGTAGTGGTAATAGAGGAATAATAAAACTTGGAACTCTTGGCTTCTGTGCCATTATATTTATTCATTATTGTGTGATGCCTAATAGAAGGCATACAGAGCAAATGTTTTGTAGTTCAGTGTTTTGGGGAAAATAAATTAAGTAAGGCTGATGATGACAGAACTTCTACCCTAAATTAACATTTCATTTTTTTTTCTTTTTTTTAAAAGATTTTATTCATTTCCTTAGAGGGGAGGTAGGGAGAAAGAGAGAGAGAAACATTGGTGTGTAAGAGAAACATCAACTGGTTTACTCTTGCACGAGCCAAACTGGAGATCTGGCTTGCAACCCAGGCATGTGCTCTGACTGGGAATCAAACTAGTGACCTTTTGGTTCATAGGCAGCCACTCAGTCCACTGAGCCACACCAGCCAGGGCATACGCTAAGCTAACTTTTCTTACAGTATTGTCAATGAACCTGTTTGTTTCCCATGGTATAGCCATTTCACAGAGGAAGCTGGATTATCAGAGGGGACTTTTTATGGCAGTTTCTCAGTCTATGCCTGGACCCAGTGCTCAGATGAGGTTATGGGCAATGACTGATACCAACACTAAGAGGATGAGATTTCTAATTTCATTCAAATCTTAGAAACCCGTAGGCCATGTCTTGACAAGTCGTAATAGGATAACTCAGGTAACAGTTCAGGAATCTATTGGCTATGTGTCTATCAGAGCTAGGGCCATAATATCTTAAGTTTAATCATTGTTTTCTAAATGTTTTTGCATTGTTTGCTGCTCTTATTGAATGCCAAATATTTAATTTTATTTTATTAGGAAAATTAAGATTTGTATAAACAAAAGTACATTTAAATTTACTAATTGTTACTAAGGCTGAAAGCTTTATTTAATTGCCTTTGGTAATTGTGAGTAAATGGAAGTGCTCATTTTTTGGTATCAACATTTCTTTGTTCTTTAGTCATATTATTAAAGTATTGATGTTTAACAAATATGTCTGGTATTAAGAATGTAAGAAATCATTAAAAATGGTGGGTTTTATTAGAAAGTCATGTATTGATTATTGTTGAGAGGCTGGGTGATAGATACATTGAATTCATTATACTAATTTCTACTTTTGTGTATGTTTGAAATTTTTCCATAGAAAAGTTCTTAAAAGTGGGTTTTGAGAGAACATAAAATTTGGTAAAAGCAAAGATTCTAGAACTTTCAAATGTCTACCAGTGGTGGCATTGAAAAGAGACTGTCTACCAATGGTGGACACCTCATTTTCATTTGCTTGTTATTTATTT
This sequence comes from Pteronotus mesoamericanus, assembly GCF_021234165.1. Classification (NCBI taxonomy): domain Eukaryota; kingdom Metazoa; phylum Chordata; class Mammalia; order Chiroptera; family Mormoopidae; genus Pteronotus; species Pteronotus mesoamericanus. The sequence goes on from NW_026555229.1 coordinate 6,615,170, forward strand.
CAAATTCTCTTAAAATGTTTATGGTGCATTTCATTTGAGAGTTAAATTGGTCATTTTTAGGTTGAATTCAGAAACTGAATTGTAATCATTTTGAAATATGTCACTTCTGAGCCTACAGCTTAGTCCAAGATTATTCAGACACGTTGAATATATTCTGGTATGTTTATAAATAATGGGGGAGAGGCAGATCCCTTAATGATTACATTGAAAAATGACTTTTTAAAATCACTGAAACAGGTTCCATGGAGATCAGGAATGTTATTACCAAGATGACCTACGAGTATTATCTAGTCTTACCAAAAAGGAACACATGAAAGGGAATGAGACCATGTTGGATTTTCGAACAAGTAAATTTGTTCTGCGTATTTCCCGTGACTCGTACCAACTCTTGAAGAGGCATCTTCAGGAGAAACAGAACAATCAGATATGGAACATAGTTCAGGAGCACCTCTACATTGACATCTTTGATGGGATGCCGCGTAGTAAGCAACAGATAGATGCGATGGTGGGAAGTTTGGCAGGAGAGGCTAAACGAGAGGCAAACAAATCAAAGGTATGGGAATAAACCTAAGAACTATATAATGCAGATTATGAAAAATTGTAGCATTTCCATCTACACATTTTTCTTACAGCTAGTTTGGGATAATTTTACACTGTATCCTAAGTTTCATGTTCTAAGGATGGTATAAATAGCAGCGAGAATTGGGGAATGGTTGCATTTAACAGAACCCTGACTACAGTGGCTGAAACAAGTAAAGGTTTTTCTCTCACATAAAATGAATTGCAGAGGAAGGCCCTCCTGGGCTGGCACGAGGGCTCCGCAATGCCATCAGGGACCCGGGCTCCTAGTTTCTGCTCCATCATCCTTAGAATGTGGGAGACTCTCTTCTTTGTGCCCACAGATGGCTGTGCAGCTCCGGCCTTGCAGCTGCATTCCAGGAAGGCAGAGGGGGAGGACAAAAGGCATATCCCTGCTGAATCTTTCCCTTTATATCAGGAAAATAGTATTTTTTTCCTGAAACCCTACATGGTATATTTATGTGTACATCAGTTGGCTGGTATGACATTATATGGCCATTCCTAGCTGCATCGGAGCCCATGAACAGAAATTATTTAACTGATCCTATTGCTACTCCAACCAAATCTGGGTTCTGTTAGTAAGGAAGAAGGGGAGATTGGCTATTGGGTAGACAAATACAGAATCTGCTTCAGGGTATAAATTACTATATTGTAATTGTGATCTATCCTGTCAAATATGAAAAGGATGTATAAATGAAAAAAAATTAATTGAAAATTAATTTTAAAAATGTTGGCTCTTTTGACTTGTAGGTATTTTTTGGTTTATTAAAAGAGCCAGAAATTGAAGTGCCTTTGGATGACGAGGATGAAGAAGGAGAAAATGAAGAAGGAAAGCCTAAAAAGAAGAAACCTAAAAAAGATAGTATTGGATCCAAAAGCAAAAAACAAGACCCCAATGCTCCACCTCAAAACAGGTGAGAAAAACATGTCAGGGATGTGTGTGAAGATGTAAGTTAAGTTTTACAAGGTTCTGGTTTCTGAGTAACTTCCAGTTTGTTTTTTCTTTCACAGAATCCCTCTTCCTGAGTTGAAAGATTCAGACAAGTTGGATAAGATAATGAATATGAAAGAAACCACCAAAAGAGTGCGCCTTGGGCCAGACTGTTTACCCTCTATTTGTTTTTATACATTCCTCAATGCTTACCAGGTTGGTGAAATAGTTGGGCAATTTCTGCCTGGAAAACCATGTAAAAATGGTGATATACTATTAAAGAGACATGTTAATTAAAATGGAGTTTTCTTATTTAAACTCTTGATATAAAGATAGCTTAAAGACAGCTGTTAAGAAAGGAGAATCGGACTCTGCTGTGAAAAGATAGAAGCCGATATGTAAATAAACTTTAGCAACTTGTAGCTACCAGAATCCTGCATACCTGTGCCTCTGGTTTCACTGATCAGAATTCTTCTGCTAGCCTTTGAGGAGGAGGAAACTGTAGTTCATCTCGTTTGAACTTGGTTTAGGTACTTACATAAACTTAGTATTTTTTTATTAAGAAATCCATGTCTTTATAGATTCTTTTTAATAGGCTGCTGGGGATATATTTAGTCAAGTACAAAAATGACTGACATTTGCTTCATTTTATGCACTCCAAATTTGGGGCGCAGAAAGGGGGTAAATGATGACATGTTCTCAGAGTGCGTGATTTTAAACAGTTGGTTTCAGAGAAGAATGAAATCTCAAATGACCTTTTATATGCACAATATAGCTATCATTATTTATTCTCTGAGATGTGATTATAATTTTCTTCCCTAGAACAGCATTATCTAGTATAAAGCTGCTTCTTTTTGGTTTTTTGGCAGGGCCTTACTGCAGTGGATGTCACTGATGATTCTAGTTTGATTGCTGGAGGTTTTGCAGATTCAACTGTCAGAGTATGGTCTGTGACACCCAAAAAGCTTCGTAGCGTCAAACAAGCAGCAGGTAACTGAGATGACCTGTCGGGTTGTAAACTCTTAGTTTACACCACTCTTGGTTCCCATGGAATATATACGAGAGATTGTGATCTTAGCTGACTTTCACTTGTTTTTACTTTAACTCAAAATGCTAACATTCCCAGTAGTAAAAAGTGCTTTGGAGTAGCAAGCAGGAGACGGGGGTGCTAGACTGGTTTAATTTCTCTGGGCCTCAGTTATTTTCTCCTGCGTAGAATGAGGGGATTAGGCTGAAAAACTCCTTAAAGTTAAAAATCTAACACTTTATGATGGATTGCTTGTGAATTTTAAAAAACCTTTGAAGTAATAACCCTGACTGGTGTGGCTCATTGTCGGTCGAGCATCGTTCCACAAGGCAAAGGGTCACTGGTCCAATTCCTAGTCAGGGCACATGCCTGGGTTGCTGATTGGGTCCCTGGTTGGGGTGCGTGTGAGAGGCAACCAATTGATATTTCTGTCTCATATCACTGTTTTGCTCCCTCTCTTTCTCCCTCCCTTCCCTTTCCTCTAAAATTAAATAAAATCTTTAAAACATTTCAGTAAATAGTGGGAGAATATTTTGTTTTAGACATAATGGCTAAAAAAATAATATCAGGATTTCATTTTAAAGTTTCTTGCTATATTTTTAAACAAGATAATAGTTTCAATAATTTAATATTTCCAGTTCTTATTTTTGTGAAACATTGTGATATAGTGGATATCTTGACTTTCAGGCCTGTTCCCAAAACTGAGTAGCTGTGTATACTCTGGCAAATGATTAACTGTTCTGAACCTCACTTTCCTTTGCTGTACATGGGGATAGTATCTCCTAGTTTAGAGGCGCTGGCACAGTGGGTGATATGTAGGAGGGACTGTTTGAATGCTAGTGCTTCTTCTGAACCATCATGTAATTATCTTAAAATGTTTTGATGAATGTACTTTTAAAAATTAATATTTCTGGACCATTTTAGATCTTAGCCTCATAGACAAAGAATCAGATGATGTCTTAGAAAGAATCATGGATGAGAAGACTGCAAGTGAATTGAAGATTTTGTATGGTCACAGTGGACCTGTCTATGGAGCCAGCTTCAGTCCAGATAGGTAAAGTACAAGCAATAAAAATTGAACACTGCTGTATTATATTGAAATTATTAACTATTGGAAGCATTATGCAAATGTTAGGAAAATTTCTGTTAGAAAAATCTCATGGTTGCTTGTCAATCATTGTCTTTCAGAATCTTGCCATTTGCTAATTCATTTTGGGTGAATAGGATAGCAACTTAATGTATACCCAAATTTACAGACTCAAGATGCACAGCCTCAGGGTTTGCTGGTTTTAAAAATTAGTTTTGGTATTGTATAACCCTTGAATTGCTTCTTTGGATTCCTATTTTGGTTTTGTGGCTACTGCTGTCTTCTACCATCTCCAAATTTATAACAGATTCCTGATATTAAAGGCTTATTAGCTATTAATTGAAGATTTATCTTTGTATAATCAAAAGAAATAAAGAGGATACTGAAAACCGAATTTGAAATCCCTAAATAGGTATTTGCCTATTTTTCATGATCTCTAACATTCCATAGAAATGGGGGAAGGGTATTTTGTATTCATCATACCATCTGTATCTTACTTGGATAGATATTAGCTTCTAATCCATCAGTATTTTCATCTTTATGAGCCTTTGAGAATGAGGTTTTTGTTATTTGATAGCATTTAGCCAGATGATACATTTTTACTTGAGGGAAATTTGATTTCAGTGAAAACCATAATACTTGAATATTTTAGTTTTTGTATTTATCCCTGAAAAAGGAAGAGTATTATTCATGTGTCTCTAGTGTCTTTTCTGCTTTTTTGTCAAAGGTATTTCCTTTTAAATTCTTACACAACTCATACAGGATAGGAAAATAGCAATTTCATTTTAAAATCAAAGATTTGAGTTTGATATGTCATAAAGATGTGACATATCACATTTCTTAGAAACCTTTTTAAATTGACCTTATTTGACTGTAGTTTTTGTCATTATCCCTTTGTATTTTTAAGAAGTATTGTTATTTTTTGCCAATATTCTTTAAAAAAAATTGAACCTCATTCTGTAGATGCTCAGTAGATACAGAATGTCACGGCTAACATTAGATTGGTTAGTACCTTCCACTCAAATACTGGGGATTCATGTATAAATTAAGTGATATGTAGCACGTCAGCTACATTTAATACATTCAAAAGTACAGAAACTGGACTGGTAACTAAAAGTTATTCTGGGAATCATGTGTTACATTTTTTTCCTCTCAGGAACTACCTACTCTCTTCTTCAGAGGATGGAACTGTTAGATTGTGGAGTCTTCAAACATTTACTTGCTTGGTAGGCTATAAAGGACACAACTATCCAGTTTGGGACACGCAGTTTTCTCCATATGGATATTATTTTGTGTCAGGGGGCCACGACCGAGTAGCTCGGTAGGTAACATTGTGTGACCTTACAGCTGTGTCTGTTCAAGGAACAGAATGGTTTCTTGTTGGGAATTACAAATTCCAGCCAAACTCATTTTTACTTCTCTTATTCAGGATCAACTTTTTGAGATTGTGAGCATTTACAGCCCATTATTTGAAAATGAATTTGGGGAGAAAAGCATTAGTTTGAAATTTTGTCTGTATTGAGTCCTGAGTTGTTTTTCTTTGTTGTTAGCTTATTAACATATCTTCCTCTGCCTCCCATTAGCTGTTGAACTTTTTTTTTTTGAGATTTTATATACATATGTGTGTGTGTATATATATATATATGTATTTCAGTTTGATCAACTGTTTAACCTTGCCTTTCACTACCACTGTAGTACCTGTTTCTGTCATTTCCTTAAAAGTTCAGGATGAGGTAGCTCAGGTTAGAAACTGGTGGCCAAAATTTCTATAGGTTAGACTAGAAGTTGGGTGGGATAGGAAAGAAGAGGTGGGGAGAGCAGAGCACTCAAGAATTATAAAATTAAAAAAATGTTTGTACCAGATCAACTTTCTTTTCTTGGAGAATGTTAGTCTCAATCATTCCTTCTTCTTTTCCTTAGGTAGTAGTGAGGGGGACCCACTTGGAACTAACATTTCACATGGCTATTTCTTTTGGATAAAATTAGGGCATTTCATAGTTAACTACTAATTATTATCTTTTGCTTTTAATAAATTTTTTTAAAGGCTCTGGGCTACAGACCACTATCAGCCTTTAAGGATATTTGCTGGCCATCTAGCTGATGTGAACTGTACCAGATTCCATCCGAATTCTAATTATGTTGCTACGGGCTCTGCAGACCGAACTGTGCGGCTCTGGGATGTCCTGAATGGGAACTGTGTAAGGATCTTCACTGGACACAAGGTATTTTTCAACTTCATTATCCCAGCACACAAAGTTGCTTTTGAGATAAAAATACTTTAAAAAGTATTGTGAACCACTGACACATAGACTGTAGGTACTCTTTATCCCGCTACATTTAAAAATTCTTTATCTTATTTTCTTAGATTACTTTTAGCCCTACTGTTGATTCTTTCCATGGACTTCTTTTACAGGGACCAATTCATTCCTTGACATTTTCTCCCAATGGGAGATTCCTGGCTACAGGAGCAACAGATGGCAGAGTACTCCTTTGGGATATTGGACATGGCTTGATGGTTGGAGAATTAAAAGGACACACCGATACAGTCTGTTCACTTAGGTTTAGTAGAGATGGTGAAATTTTGGCATCAGGTAAATAACTAGAAATGGTTTTGTGGTAAGGGGTAAATGGTATGTTAAAAGGAAACAAGGAGTGTTGATAATTGCATAGTTAAGTCCTGCTGTTTTAGGCTTTGCTTCTCTTTAGCTGTGATTCAAGTATCACTCTACATGTACATTGACCTCTCAAGTTACGTTAAACTACTGCTTAAAATGCTTCTTTAGCAGGAATAGAGTAGTTAATCAGGTTTAGATTTTTCACCAGAAATATCCAGTAAATAGTTAAAGTGTGTTTGGCAAAATGTCAGATGCTAAATATGGTAGATGCTACTAAATGGTTTCCTTTGACTTATCCTTAGGTTCAATGGATAATACAGTGCGGTTATGGGATGCTGTCAAAGCATTTGAAGATTTAGAGACTGATGACTTTACTACAGCCACTGGGCATATAAATTTACCTGAGAATTCACAGGAGTTATTGTTGGGAACATATATGACCAAATCAACACCAGTTGTACATCTCCATTTTACTCGAAGAAACTTGGTTCTAGCTGCAGGAGCTTATAGTCCACAATAAACCATCGGTATTAAAGACCTTTGGAAGCTACTGTTTGAAAAAGGGAGACTAAAAGCAAATACCTCAGTGATTGATATTTAAGCTACAAAGAATGTTTTGTCTATATGGATCTGGAAGTATGCTGCTGGGAAAATCTGAACAGGACAGTTCCACGTTTCTTAGCAACCACATTTAACTAATTTCCGTTAGTTGAATAAGAGGTATTATGCTCACGGAGGGGACATTTTTGGTGCTTTGGAATGTGTGGAAACTATGCATTTTCTGTTCAAATGCTATTTTAATTTATTATGTTTAGGAAAAAATTGATTTCAATAATTCATCCTACTTCAAGATTCAACCTGAGTAATATAATACCATCTTGAATTTTAGCTGAAGAATTCTATGAGCATGTTATGTTTCTGCTGTAAAAATGTAGTTTAATGTATGGCAAATACTATGTTAAATGATCCACTAACATTTTTGCTTGGTCCATGACTAGTGGAATGTATGTAACTGGATAGGGTGAACTACAATTCCTTTCTTTCTAAGATTTAGAAGAAGTACAGCCATCTACTGACATCTGAATTTACACCTATCAGATTTTTGAGTGCACCCAAACACTATAAACTGGGTGAAGAAATTTAGCTTCCATGTTCTACTTCAGCTAAAATGGCTATATCCAACCTTGCACACTTGAAGTCAGACAGACATTTCAGTTGCTTACCTCCAGTACTGAGCCTTGCTTTGGGAAACTAAAATTCAGACCAAGTCACTGCCAGTTTTTTGCCTTTGTTGCATTTTGTACAGTTTTTATATTTTTGATATCTTGTAAATAAAGACAACCAGCTTTTTCCAGGTTCATAATTTATTGTACAAATTGAGTATCACATGATGAGTTGACATTAGCTTCTCCAGGCATGGGAAATTAACAGATGAGGTACAGTTTAGAATCCTATAAACAAAGCAAAAAAAGTTCATGCACAAACATATTCAAATCTACTTTGAAGACATTCAGTAAATTGCCAGTATAGGACTATCCATGAACCTCCTGAAAATGAAGGCAAATTCATCAAATTCTCAAAGGAGTCAGTAACCCACCTCAAAATTAAGGTATATCTCAGTTTAATACAATTTCACCTAACACTCCACCTTTAACAAAAGAGCTGCCAACAATTAATTCAGTATGATCCTAAATGTATACTACTGGAAAAGTTAAATATATAAAATAACATTTTAAACAGTAGAAAATAGGTATGTTATCTAGTATGGATCTATCACTTAATATCTTAGACACAATTTCTTCATTTGTATAATGGGGCTACATAAAATTAGGAGGTACCTAATACGGGATATTGAGCAAAATACATTTGTCAGGATCATGGACCACTGCATTCTGGGATATGCAGTCCCCTAAGGACTGGAAAAACTTTTAAGAGCTTTTAGATCATTAGGTATATTAGATTATTAGATAAAGATCTGGATTTTGGGTTTTCTGCACATCATCTAAAGCCAAACAAATTTTCACTCAAGCATAGGAAAATGGGGCTGGGGACACTATAAGAAGAAAATGAAGTCTTTGGGGATTTAAGGGAAAGATAGAACTGCTTATCTGAACACTTGAAACCAATGACATCAAAATTAAAACTTAAACTGCAGAACAAGCTGAAGCCCAGCTGAATGGAAGTCCTACATCTAGGGAATTAAGCAGTTCCTCTTAAAGGGTGCCCATGGATTTGACTCACTGCCTCTGAGCTCCAGTGCTGGAACAGCAGCTGAAAGGGCACCAGGGACATGAAGGAACTGAATTGTCTGGCATTTTAGCGGGGGGGGGGGCAGCTTTCTGCCAGGCAGAGTACTGGCAGAGGCCTTTGTTCCTTTCCCCCCAAAAAGCTGGCAGTCGGGCGCCCTGAGTCTCCATCAACCCGGCTCACACTGTTCACCCCGCCCTGGTGAGACCCTGCCCCACACCACTTTCAGGGCCACCCAAGTTGTCCAGTGGCTTTTTCTTATGAATGGCCTGTCTTGGCTCATGCTTCAGATTTTCTTCAAATGTCTAAAAAATGCAGCATCTGGCCTTGGTTTGCAGCTTGGTCTCTCCTAGGCAACTCCAAGCCTAGCTATAGCAGCAGCCATCTGCATGCAGATCACTGTAGCTCACACCAGGTGGCCCCAGGGCAACACACAGGGGGCAGCTGAACTTGGCCTGCACTTCTCCAGTGGTCCCAGAATCAGCACACCCAATGGACAATTTCAGACCACGTCAAAGCATCACCCAATCACCTTCACAAGCAATACATTCAAGCAGCAGACTCGGCAGGCACTAGAACCCCAGTGAGGTAAGCTGTACTCTGCGGGGCAGGTCCCTAAAGAGCTGATCCTGCAAGGTGGTCAGAGGTCAGTGATCGGTGGTTGTAGGCAGTCCTTGCAGCTGAGTGGCCAGGGAATAAATCTCTCCCATCAATGTGCCAACAGCATTCAAGGTTCAACTACAAGGAGGGTGTACACAGCACACATGGAGGGCACACCGCGACTGCTAAGCCTGGGTGATTGGGGAGGCTGTGCCGCTGGACCCTACATAACATTTATTACATAAGGCCTCTCCACCAAGCCTGGGAGATGTAGCAGTTCAACCTAATACATGGGAACAAACACAGGAAGGCTGCAAAAATAGGAGACAAAGAAACATGTCCCAGATGAAAGAGAAGAATAAAACTCTTGAAAAATAAAGTGGAGATACGCAATTGAATAGATGCAGAGTTCAAAACACTGGTTATAAGGATGCTCAGTGAATTTAGTGAGAATTTCAACACCATAAAGAATGACATGGAAACCATTAAAAAAGAACCAGTCAGAAATGAAGGATACACTAACTGAAATAAATAGTTTACAGGCAATCAACGGTAGAGTAAATGAAATGTAGAATCAAATTAGCGATTTGGAATATAAGGAAGCAAAAAACGCCCAATCAGAATAGCAGAAAGAAAAAAGAACGTCCCCCTCCCCCCCAAAATATATATATAAGGAGCCTCTGGGACAACTTGAAGCTCACGAACATTTGCATCATGAGGGTGCTGGAAAAAGACAGCAATAAATTGAGCATGTATTTGAAAAATGACAGAAAACTTGCCTAACCTGGTGAAGGAACTAGACATACAAGTCCAGGAAGAGAAGAGTCCAAAACAAGATGAACCCAAAGAGGCCCACACCAAGACACATCGTAATTAAAATTCAAAAAGTTAAAGACAGAATCTTAAAAACAACTGTATTTTGCTGTGTATAAGGTGTACCTACGTTTTTGCCCCAAACTTTCAGGGGAAAAAAAAATCTTTTAATTTTTTTATTAAATTTTTTATATACTTAGAAACAAAACCGAGTATCATATTCCAGGGTATTATTTTGCATAGATATCATTATTGCTTTCTAGAGTTACACTTTTAACACATAAGCATAAATACAATTAAAAACATTTATAGAGATATGGAGTTAGTACTACTCAGGTATAATGCACATCCTTATTTTTAGCCTCAAAAATCTGGGCAAAAAAAAGCATTATACACTGCAAAATATGGTAGTTAGTTACCTTACAAGACAGCTCCCATAAGGCTATCAGCTGATTTCTCAACAAAAACTTTGTAGGCCAGAAGGGATTGCCCAGAAATTTTCAAGCAATGAAGAGCAAGAACCTACAGCCAAGATTACTCTATCCAGCAAAGCTATCATTTAGAACTGAAGGACATAAAAAGAGCTTTCCAGGCGAGAAAAAGCTAAAGGAGTTCATCACCACCAAACCAGTATTACATGAGATGTTAAAGGGTCTTCTTGAAGAAGATGACTACGAACAATAAAAAGAAACCAAAAACAAAGTTAAAAAAAGAAAAAAAGGCAATACATATGTATCTGTCACTACTGAATCTAAAAAACAAAATAAACAGGCAGAACAGAAATAGACTCGTAGACAAAGAGAACATTTTGATGGTTGCCAGATGGGAAGGGGGTGAAAAAGGTGAAGGGATTAAGAAGTACAAAGTGGTTGTTACAGAATTAGTTATGGGGGTGTAAAGTACAGCACAGGGAATATAGTCAATAACATTCTACTATGTATGGTGTAAGATGGTATGAGATTTATTGGTATGATCACTTAGTAAGTTACATAATGTCTAATCACTGGAGTATATACCTGAAATGAATATAATATTATGTCAGCTGCAATTGAAAAATAAAAAATGATTTAAAAAAAGCTTGAAACTAGCACACTAGCAAAAAAATTAGATTTGCAACTGATTTAAAAAGTTGGTTAATAATTACTACATAAAGAGCTTATACAAGATAGATAAAATCTTCAAAGACAAAAGTTCCAATTATTAAAATGAAAAAAGCAAATAAAAAAAGTTGAGAAAGATACAAATGGTAAACAAATGCAAAAAAAAAAAAAAGGTAAAATTTCATCAAGAAGACATTACTTTCCTCATCAAATTAACAAAAACAGATATTCAACATTGGCTGGGGCAAGAGAGATAACCTCTTACAAAGCTGGGTGCTCCACAACCCTTGGGGAAAGAACTTTAGCCTAAGAAACAATCGTAGAAACAGACTTCAGGTCATGCTCAAAAGTGCTCATTATAATGTTACTTCTATTAAACAAAATGTAATTGGAGACAGATTTCCTCTGTAAAATAAACCATATATCCACAAGCACTCATGCATTCCAATTATAGCGAACATACCTAGTATAAGACAAAACTCAGTCATTAATCATGGCCAGTGGAAACCATACATACAAAAAGGAGCTAAACCAAAATGGTAATTAAAATTTTAAGGGTAATGGGATATGGGCAATATTTTTCTTTTTTTCCCCTTGTATGTAATAAATTTTGCATAAAGACAATGATTTGCTTTTATAGACAGGAAAAAACCATTACCATCAAAATGGCCAAGTTATAAACTTTTAAATGTCAGCTCCTTACCTTTTATGTTGCTTTCACAGCTGGATTTTTTTTAGGCCTTAACTTGAAGTATAAAACCAGCAAAGCAATGCTTCCATATGTGGCCAGTACACACTGAAAAAGAAAGGAAAAAGTAAAGAAGAGTTGCTGACACACTTATGCTAAAATATAACTGCTTAAATGTATCATTAGTACTTACATTCATTCGACCTGTGAGAGTGTAAGAGTTGAAATATTTTTTGATACCAGTGAATTGGAACTGGGCATCAGCTTCTGGACCTGCCATGATTTCAATCTTTAAAAAAAAAAAAAAAAAAAAAAAGAAGGCAACAATAAATTGGTTTGGATGCAATTTAAATAAGACATTTTTTTTTTTTAAAGCTTAAAACTCTGAAAAGTCACTGCATATAAATATTGTCAATTCTTATGTATGTCCTGCCCGATAACGCAGCAGCAAAGATAGTGGAAAAAGCCTTGCTGATGAGAAACTTGGAAGGAGGTCTTTACCTTGGTTGCTTCTACAAAATACTCCAGAATATACATCAAATCACTTGGCATAGGAAGAGAATACAGTGGTCTCTAAGTCCACCCTCTCATCCAATATTGCTTGATGTTTTCATTCCAACTCTATCTATATATCATGGTACAATGTAAATGGAATTAATCAGTTTTAAAACTGGTTGAAAGCTGGATCTTGTGAAACTTCAAAGTTTCACAGAGGGATAACCGCTAACTTAAACAGCTCAACTTAACAACCCCTCTTTTTACAAATTTTCTTATAAATAGTGTTAAGACCTTCATGTGAAGGCAGAGAAGGAATGATTTACTAAATGGAGTTGACACATAGTAGCTGTTGGTGTGGGGAAGCTGCAATCCTTATCCCTAACACCAAAATAGATAAAAGATTTAAATGTAAATATAAATAGTAAAAATAAAAAAAATCCTGTTAGAAAACATGGGCAAACATTTTAATCACTTTAGGAAAGGGAAAATAAAAAGGGCAAAACAGCAAAATGCAAAAATATAATCAATGTCATGATCAATGAAATGTAAAGTGAGACCAATATTTAGCAGACTGGCAAAGATAAAACTATGAAAATAAGCACTAGTAGTAAGGTTGTAGAAAATAAGCACTCCCTTTGTTGCCTAGAGTGTAAACTGGTATAACTTCCTAAAGTGCAGTTTTGCAATATCTATCAAATTATAAAATTAGCATACCCTTTTATCTAGCTGGTTCATTTGTTCTTGAGGTTATTTATCCTTATAGAAATATTACAAAGTAGAAACATGTTACATGGTTCAACCATGGTGACTGAAACACTATTTCCAAAAGTTTCCTTTTCCAAGGAGGAGATACAGAGGGCCCAAAGGCATTTGAAAGGATGCTCAGCATCACTAGCCATCAGAGAAATGCAGATCAAAACCACCATGAGGTACCACCTTGCACCGGTCAGAATGGCCATCATAAACAGATCTACAAACAACAGGTGCTGGCGAGGCTGTGGAGAAAAGGGAACCCTAGTACACTGTTGGTGGGAATGCAGACTGGTGCAGCCACTGTGCAAAAGCAGTGTGGAATTTCCTCAAAAAGCTGAAAATGGAACTGCCTTTTGATCCAGTGATTCCCCTGCTGGGACTATACCCTAAGAACACCAAAATGCCAACACAAAAGAACCTATGCACCCCAATGTTCATAGCAGCACAATTTACAATAGCCAAGTGTTGGAAGCAACCTAAATGCCCATCAGTAGATGACTGCATCAAAAAATTATGGTACATATACACAATGGAATGCTACGCAGCAGAAAGAAAAAAAGAACTACTAAACTTAGCGACAGCATGGATGGAGCTGGAGAGCATTATGCTAAGCGAAATAAGCCAGGGGGCGAAAGACAAATACCATATGATCTCACCTATAAGCGGAACTTAACCAACAATACAAAGATGCAAGGAAAATAAGACCAGCAACACTGAAAAGGAAAAGAAATCAACAGAGACAAGAGGGAAGGAGGGAGCGGGGGCGGGGAAAAGGAAGGGAAGGGGAAAGTCAAGGAACATATAGCAAGGACTCATGGACAAAACCAAAGGGGAAGAGCTGAGGGAGGGAAGGAGGAAGGGGGCAAGGGAAAGTGGTGGGGGGTAGGCAGAGACAAATGTATTTGAAAAAATAAATTAAAATAAAATTTAAAAAAAAATGAAGAATACCCAAAGTGCAATGAAGAATAATTTACAGGGAATCAACAGTAATGTAGATGAAATAGAGAATCAAATCATTGATCTGGAATATAAAGAAGCAAAAAACACTCAGTCAGCACAGCAAAAAGAAAAAGGAATCCAAAAAAATAAAGAAGTGTAAGATGCCTCTGGGACAACTTCAAGTGTACCAACATTCACATCATGGTGTGCTGGAAGGAGAAGAGAGATAGCAAAAAACTGAAAATCTACTTGAAAAAATGACTGACAATTTCCCTGACCTGGTAAAGGGAATGTCTATTCCAGACAACCAGAAAGTGCATAAAGTCCCAGATAAGATGAAACCAAAGAGGCCACACCGAGGCATACTGTAATCAAAATGCAAAAGATTAAAGACAAAGAGAAAATCTTAAATGCAGCAAAAGAAAAGCATTAGCTGCCCACAAGGGAGCTCACATAAGACTGTCAGAAGATTTCTCAACAGAAACTTTGCAGGCAAGAAAGGATTGGCAAGAAATATTCAAAGTGATGAAGAGCAAGGACACACAACCAAGGCTACTCTACACCAAAAAGGTATCATTTAGAATTGAAAAGCTTATAAAGAGCTTTCCAGACAAGAAACAGCTAAAGGAGTTCATCACTACCAAATCAGTATTACATGAAAATTTAAAGGATCTTCTTTAAAAAAATATTGGCAATAAAATGTCAATAAATACATATCTGTCAACAACTGAATCTAAAAAAAAGTAAACAAACAAGAAGAACAGAAACAGATTCATAGATACTGAGAACATTTTGGTTGCTAGATAGAAGGGGGGTGAGGGAGATGGGTGAAAAAGGTAAAGGTATTAAGTACAAATTGGTGGTTACAAAGTAGTCGTGAAGATGTAAAGTACAACACAGGGAATAAATATAGTCAATAACAATGTAATAACTATATATGGTGTCAGATGGGTATGAGATTTAGCAGGATGATCACTTATTAGTTACATAATTTCTAATCACTGGAGTGTACACCTGAAACTAATATAATATTGTATGTCAACTGTGGTTGAAAAAAGTGCAGAATAAAAAAATATATAGATATTTACAAATGCAAAAAAAAAAAAAAAGTAAACTGGAGTCCTGATCAGTGTGGCTCAGTTGGTTGGGCATCCTCCGACAAAGAGAAAGGTCACTGGTTCGATTTCCGTTCAAGGCACATGCTTAGGTGATGGGTTCAGTCCCCTGTTAGGGCATGTTCGAGAGGCAACTGACCCATGTTTTTCTCTCTCACATCAATATTTCTTTCCCTCTCTTTCTCCCTCGTTTTCCCCTCTTTCTTTTTTAAAAAACAAGTAAACTGGAAAAACTAAAAGTCCACCCACAGGAGACTTTTGATAAGTGATGGTTTCCACTGGAGAAAATAAAATGTGCGTAGGTCTTTATTTATGTCTTGACATGAAAAGGTGTCCTCATGTAATGTAAAATTTAAAAATCCTATTTCTGGCCATTGTATTATAGAGTACATCAATGGTTGTCAAAGTCTTGCCCTTAGGCCAGCAGCACAAACATCGCTGGAAACTTGTTAGAAGTGCACACTGTCAGGCCCTATACCTCAAGCCTACTGAATCAGAAACTTGGGCCCAGAATCCATGTTAATAAGCTCTCTAGGTATTTCTGATGTATGTTCAAGTTTTAAAAACACTGTAGTAACAGAAAACAATGGAAAAATATAGAGCAAACTTTTCAGAGGAGTTATATCTACAGTACCTATGCATTTTACAAAGATGTGTATTTCTCTTATAATGAAAATAGCAAGGGCACATTCAAAGATCACCAGAACAATGCTGGAAAATTCGTATGTATGACCACCTATCTACCACGACCGACGCCACGCCGAGTCGATTGGCAACATAGACGAGCCGGTCGAGGTCCGGTCGAGATTGGTAGGCAGTGGCAGTGATACAGCTGGCTCTTGATGGAATGGAAGAGGGAGAGATCTGTGAGGAAGTCACTGCTATGGACACTGGCAATCTCCTGTTTACCATTCAAAGGCCTTCAGAGGCATTCACAGGCACAGAATTGGCAATGAAAATTTTGGACCAATGACCTTAATTTTGAAGTTTCAAGAACGTTCTTAGAGCAATGGAGGAAATCCAAACGTTCTTGGGCCCGCTCAGCGGCCTTGGCCTGTTCAGTACAAGCAGGAACATCTCTATTACAAGAAACCTTTATGATATAGCTTTTATATGAATTGTTTCATTTTACTAAACTTTTTAAAGGCATATTTTTCCTCCCATTCACCTTCATGGTAACATGTTTAGATTTTAATAGTATTAAGCAAGTTCCCAGAAGAAACCATACAGGAAATAAGGATTTAAATTTGTCAAATTATTAACTGATAACCCCCACTACCTGCACCTAAAAAAAAAAAATTAGGAGGATGCAGTGTGCAACTGAAACAATTTAAGGTGCTTTAAAGCTCCCCCTGCCCAAAATGGGATGAAGTCTGATGTTCGCGATAGCTCACAGAGCACTGACTCTGACTGAAGAACGTGGTATAAGAACTGCAGTTGAGTCTGGGTCTTAAAGGAAGACTCTTCAGAGGCTGAGATGGGGCAGGGAGTGGAAAGTGCCGTGTTGCTGGTGAGATAAACAATGGGAACAAAGCTTGGAAACACTTGGGTCTGCCCTCTCCAACAAACTGCTGGTTACTTTTTCGGAAAGATCAGAACCCTTTGTGTTAGAGTGCCCTTTGTGGAATAACGCAAATGCAGCCTACTTAATGAAGGAGAAAATTAACTAAGAATAATTGTACCATTTGTTAAATGGCAGCCAGTGGGAAAGTTGAAACAAGAGCGTCTCCACTTTTGTTTGTAATTAACCGGCGACAGCCAGCTAATATAGTTAGTCCTTCCATGGCTTTCTTCATCTGTAAAGTGGACACTTCAGAAAAGGCCCAAAGTGATTAATTGCCCTATACTTTCTGTTTCTCGATATTGCTGTTTATATGACTGGACACCTACCTAGAATGGTGAGATCACTAAGTGAAGGAGGCAAAGATGAGCGAGAGACGCTCAAGTACCAGAACCAGCCTCCTGTATTTCAAGGAGTTTACAATTTTCTGTCCCGGCTAACTCCTAGGGAGGGCCTTCCTGTTGACCCAGCACGTTCGCACGTAAATCTAACCCGCTTACCGCGGGCCTGGAGAACAGCAGGGCCGGGCCACTCTCGCTCTGACAAAGGCTGCAGCGCAGTTAAATGAGGTCTGGCTGGCGAGCTTCCTTAGCACAGCTTAGTGAAAACAAGCTGCTATGGGCATACAGACGAAAAGAATAATTCGGCCAGAGATGGGGTCAGAAGCTCAGGTTCTGATCCAATATCACGTCACCAGGTGACCTTGGAAGACACCGCTGCGGGCGTCATTTTTCTCCACCAAAAAACGCAATCTAAGTGCCTTCGGGAGCCATGGGGGCCTTTGGGAGCACCTATTAGCCTCCTCCCAAGGCTGCCCAACCACTGTCCGACCCCTCGCATCGCGGACCTCGTGAACTCAAATTTCTTTTCCATCCCCCACCGCCCTCGCCCCCCAAAGGGAAGACCGCGGGGCGTTCCTGGGCTAGGAATCGTCGGATCTTATGCTGGCGCCACAAAACTGTAGCGTGAGGTCCGAGCCCGGGGTCCTCTCCACACCCACCTTTCAAAAAGCACAGATTCCGCAGGCTGTGTCCTTCAACGTACGGAGCTACCCTCGGCCCTCCGGAAGAAGCCGCCTCCCCCGCACGCGTTCAACCGTCCTCAGCGATCCAGCTTTCGGCGTCGATTGGCTATCGCTCGAACTCCTGCTCTTCCGCTTCCTGCCTTTACACCTCCTCCCCCTACACAGTGACAGGACCCGGCATAGTAACGGAAGTAGGGCGTTCAGCCCGCCCACGCTGCCGGAAGAGCAGAGTGGTGCTTTGGCTGAACGGGTCTCCGCGTGTGCGAATTCAGTGGCGCGGCCTCCCCAGTTGAGACTGGCCGGCGTCGCGAAGCTGGTGAGTGAGGACAGAGGCTGTAAGGGAGGACACCTTGTGGATTCCAGGTCTGTCCAAGGGCCAAGGTCCCCCGGCCTCTGCCATGCTCTCCGCGTGCCGGGTGTGTGAGACCTACCTCCGCATCCCGGCTCAGAAGCCGGCTGCCTGTGCACGAGTGGCCCCGGTAACCTCGGGCTCTGTCCCCGGAAAGCAGCTCCTTTCCCGGAAAGAAGTCCCTTCTTTGCCTCTGGATCGCCTGTCTCTTGGAAGCTCTAGTTTTCCTTTGTCTGAAATGAGATTAAGGATCAAATTCTCAGCAAACTAGACTCTTCACTTGCCTATTTCTACGAAACATACATCCTTTCCTGATCCTTGGCTCCCTCTCCGTCGTCACCCCTGCCACGATCTCAAGCTCTTGTAGATTCTTATTCCCAAGGCTCTCGGGACCAACCCCTCCTTGTCTTCCGTCTTCACCTGTACCTAGTTCTGGTTCTTACGGTTTCTCCGTTGTACTGCAGTTGACTCCTACCTGGTTTACCTTCCTTCAGTTCTGTTCCATCTGTAGCCTGCAGTATATTTTTCTTGATTACCTGTTTTTTCTAACTTAAGCAATCATTCTACTTATAACTACATAAGGCTCTGATTGCCAAAGTAAACATTTAATTACTCATATATAATTCGAGATTATCCATGAAAAGCCTAATCTGTCTTTTAAAATTTAACTCCAATTATTATGCCTTATTTGCCCTGTGGTATAGTTGAACAGCCCTTCGTAGAAAGGTAACAGCAAGCTTTTGAGTGATTGTTTGACAAATTGCTGGTGCTCATTGAAATAATTGGCTTTTGCTGTTTCCATGCTTTTTGTCACATTCCTCCTGCTTTTCCCTTTCCACCTATCAAAATTCCATTCATTTTTTAACATTTAGCCCACAAGCATCTTCTTTAGGATGCTTGCATCCTTTACTGAAGCCTTATCACTTACTATGTTGATAGTTTATAATCTGATTTGTATTTTAAATTATTTGCATACTTGTTTTATGTTCTTAAAAGTGTTGATGTTCTTTGGAAGTAGGGGGTTATTTATTCATGTGTGTATTTCTGACTTAAATGTAGCTGCTTAATGTAATTACTACATTGAGTCTGTAACTTTTTTCTTTGGAGCAAAAGGTGTGGATTTGTGATTTGGAAGGAGAGACCTTTGGAAAGATGCATTGTGAATTATCGGGGCCTCACATCAAATCATCTGCTCCTTGGTCCTGAATGCTGTCTAACAAATTGATGCTAGAAGGCTCTCTCTCTCGCCAATTGATCACAGCCTTTCAGAAATCTGACACCGAGGTTACATGTCCTGGTAACTCTTTGCATTGTTTTTAGGAGACCCAAACATGGCAACCATGGAAGAAAACTTCCCCCGTGGGGGGACAAGAAAGACCCACAAATCAGAGAAAGCTTTTCAGCATTCAGTTGAACAAGACAATTTATTTGATGTAAGTGGATACTTGATTGGTAAGAGTCTCTGAACACTTCCTCTGTAGTATCATTGTGAACAATGAGCCCTGTTTGAGGATTGTGGTGTTTTTTCAGATTTTTTTTCTTTTGAAGTCTATGTTTATAAACTGAACATGTTAGAGAGTCCACACCACCACAAGACGGTTATCTTTGAAGCACAGCATTTAATATTTGAGTTTGCAGTGCTCTTGTTCCTTATTCTTAGGAACTTTATGCTGGGTTGGTACAGGAGAGAAAGCATTAGATCACTGGGGTCCCTGTTGCCATGTATAATGGTCAGGATTTGCATTAGAATTCATAATTTTCACGTACAGCAGTCTGTGCTCTAAATGCTGGAGGGAAGGGAGCTAGCATTTGATTGTATGGCTTTATGTCTATTTTATGTAATATTCCCAATTCTGCTGTGAAATAGGGATCTCTGTTCTATTTATGATGAGGGACTGAGGCTAAGAGATTATATAATTTAGCTGAAACCACACAGCTTGTCATGGTGGAGCTGGGAGTATAAGCTGAGTCTTTGTGACTCCACTTTCCATTCATACATTATTCCAAATTGCTTCTTATTTTGGGAACCCCCAGCATCCATCCTAAGTCAGGGGAGGAAGAATGCTAGAGAGAAGGGGCTTTTGAGAACACGAAGGGCAAACTTTGGACAAGGGGAGCATTGGGGGCAGAATGGGAAAGTTGGGATTGAAGTAGGAATTAAAGGAACATTTGGGAGTGGGATGGAGTGGGGGAGTAATGGAGCAAGGTGACAGATGACCTGAAATTGGAGGGGAAAGCCAGGATTGCTTCTTTTCATTCTTTGGAACCTTTTTGCCCCTTTAGATTTCTACTGAAGAGGAATCCACCAAAAGGAAAAAGAGCCAGACAGGACCAGCAAAAGCAAAAAAGTTGAAAATCGAAAAGAGAGAAAGCAGCAAGTCTGCAAAAGAGAAGTTTGAAATTCTTAATATCGAGGTTTGTTAAAGTTTGATTTTATTTTAAACAAAGTACCTGGATTGTTTAAGTTTGTATATGTTCTTCTTCCCTCCCTCTTGCTTCCTTTTTCCCTTCATTCCTTTCATTCATATGTGTGTGTGTTTGTGTCTTTGTATTTTGCTTGTGTCTATAGAGATTATTGCAGTTTGTGCTCAGAACTGAGCATCATTTCCCTCTATTATTAACTAATGCCTGGGATCATGTATTTTTTTGTTTGTTAGTTTGTTTTTCTTTTTGGCTCACCCTGTTGCTATCCTCATGGGACTTGAGTTTTAGTAAATTGGTAGGTTAGAACTGGCAATAACTTGAGCAATCATGCCCACAGTCGCTCATGTTCATAGTCACACGGAGCAGAGTAGTGGTCACACTTTCAGACCTGGCCCACGCGCTCCAGGCTGCCTTTCTCTCCACTGGCCTCTGTCCTTCATTTTGTTGCCGGTCAAGCATTTGAGGTTGGGTTGCGTGGAATAAAGTAAAAAGTTGACATGCCCTCCAGCACTGTGTAGTGCTGTTAACATTGTCAAATCATTTAGACCTTTTATGGTGCTCAGTCGGATGTTTAAGTGCATTGACATATACACATATGTACTTCCTGTAATTTTTGTATGGCAGAGTTGAGACTAGAAGCCAGAATCCCCTAACCTCCCCATTCATTGTTCTCTTCCCTATTGTACTGATGTTACTTTTCCTCTTCTAGTCACTGTGTGAAGGGATGCGGATTTTGGGTTGTGTGAAAGAGGTAAATGACCTGGAACTGGTGATTAGTCTCCCCAATGGCCTCCAGGGTTTTGTGCAAATAACTGAAATCTGTGATGCTTACACCAAAAAGCTGAGTGAGCAGGTGGCTCAAGAAGAACCTCTGAAGGTAAGACAAATAGTGGTATACAAATAAATACAAGATTGTAACTTTGCTGAGAGCTAAGAAGGAAATAAATGCCCTAAATTTTTAACGGGATTTAAATAAGTTTGACTTGGCCCAGGGAGCCTGGAAGACTTCCCAGAGGAAGGGATGCTTGAGCTGAGATCCGAAGGGTGAGGCTGTACCAGATAAAGAAGGAAGGGAGTTCAGGCAGAAAGAGTGTGCTATGTAGCAGAAAGAAGTGGCTGGAGCAGAGACAGCAAGGGAGAGTGATGTGGGTTTAGGGGGGAGAACTGCGTGGAGGCCAGACCATATAAAGGATTGGTTTTTAATTCTAGAATTAATGGCAAATCCTTGAAAGGTTCTCATTGGGGTGGGTGACATGTAGACAGCATAGAGAATAAACTGGAGATGAAAGAGCAGTTGCCTGGAGACCAGCTAGAAGGCTATTATTGTAATCCAGGGTCTAAGATTGAGGGCAGCTTGGGTTCAGGATTCACTGAGGACTGCGGAGATAAAGTCAGTGCTCAGTGATGTGTTGGGTGTGGGTGGTGAGGCAGAAGTGTCAGGGATGAGTCCTGGGTTTCTGTTGTTCATGATTTGGCAGATGGCCATGGCATTCTGAGATAAGAAATCCTGAAAGGGGACCTGGATTATGAGAGATGATTATGATTTGCTTTTTGCTGTGTTGAATTTGAGATGCGGAAACAAAAATGTGCGAGACTCCTTTGTGTAGGTGGTAGTTGAAGCTGTGAAGGGGGAAGAAGTTTCTCAGAGAGAGCAAATACAGTGAAAAGAGACTAAAGACTGAGCCACGAGTCCATACTGCATTTAGTTGCTGCATGAAAGGAGACTCGCTGTCAGAAAAAGGAGAGCCAGACAGATCGAGACAACCAATGAAAAAAGGGTCTTGAAAGCCAGGGAGGAAATGTTTCATGGAGGAAGGAGCAGTCTCTGGTGTTAAATTCTTTTTAAAAGTCACATAAGAGAAGGACTGCAAAATGGACTGTTGGATATAGTGACATGGAAGTCACTGGCGATTTTATTGGGTGATTAATGGAGCAAGGGGTGGGATGCAGGTTGCAGTAAGCGGAAGAGTCAGTAGGAGATGAAGAAGTGGAACAATAAATAGAGACAACTCTTTTTTTTAAATTAAGTGTGGTTGGTATATAATATTAAAATAGTTATATAGGTTTCAGGTACACAGTATAGTGATTCAACATTTTTATATCTTACGATGTGATTGCCCCACTAATTCTAGTAATCATCTGTCACTGTGCAAACTTATCACAATACTATTGACTATATTCCCCTTTACCTTTTTTTACCCATTCCCTACCCTCATCCCCTTGGCAACCATGCCTTTAGCCTTTGTAGACAAATTTTTTTTAATTGATTTTTTTTTTGAGAGAGAGAGAAAGAAGAAAGGATGGGGCGGGGAGGGTGGAGGGACAGAGAAAAAGAAACATCAACTTACTGTTCTACTTAATTATTCATTTATTGGTTGATTCTTGCATGTGCCCTGATGGGGGATTGAACACACTTTGGCGTATTGGGATGACACTCTAATCAACTGACCTACCTGGCTAGGGTCTTTAGACAACTCTTTTGACCTGTCATTATGACAGTATTTTGACAAGATATTTGCAGGCTTTATGCTGAAATTCAAGACAGACTTGGCCACAGATCCATCTTCCTTCGTGGGCTAGCAGTTACTGTCTTCATTGCTTTTTGGGTTCTTGGGGCGTGAGGATGAAAACTCATTGAGCCCGGACTGGGCAATGGGTTCTTGGTTCAGGGGAAGGATCTGTGTCAGGGCTTTCTCATTTGTATCATGCAGGACCTGGCCAGCTTGCCGGAACTCTTTTCTCTTGGGATGCTGGTGAGGTGTGTGGTGAGCAGTCTGGGCATCACAGAGAAAGGCAACAAGAGTGTCAAGTTATCTCTGAACCCCCAAAACGTGAACAAAGTGCTGAGTGCGGAGGCCCTGAAGCCTGGCATGGTACGTATCTGGGTTCAGGGAAGGGGATCTGGCAACGTGCCCTCTCCATGCCCTGTCTGGTCTCCTAGGCAGTGTCTCGGTCACCTTTTACTTTCAGCTTAACTGTTTCACCCAGGAGTAGGCCTTTTCCTGGGGGTGCTTTGGATACTTAGTGGAAATTGAATACCTGGGAACCTGATCATTTTACCCTGGAAGGGAGAAAGTCAAAGATTTGCTGGTAGAAGGAAAAAAAAAAGCCTCCAAGGAGCCTTAGTCTAGCATTTGTGGGGAATGCTTAAGGGCTGTTCTCCAAGAGCAAGAGACAGAGTAGAGGGGGCAGTTTGTCTATCATCTGTACTGATGGGTAGTCCAACACTGATTCTCTCCATCCTAAAATTAGTCCTAGCTGAGAGCCTCTAAGTCCAGTAGGTACAGAACATTTAGATAAGCTACGCTCACTCAAGACTCTCGTAATTAAGAGGAAGGAGATCAGCATGACCTTGCAGTGTTTGGGTAGAAGCAGTGGATGCTGGGTCAGACCTTGAAAGTTGGGTAAAAAGGGGAATACAAAAAAGCCAAGTTTCAGGAAATTGACAGGTGCGCGGAGAGCCTGCTATATGACAAGTGCAGTTTTAGACACTTTATTTGAAGAAATTCTCACAGGAACCCTGTGAGGCAGGTAAATATCCCTCTTGTACCTTTGAGAAGGTGGAGTCAGAAAAGCTTAAGTGCCTCTTGCCAAAGACCAAATAGTGAGTGTCAGAGCCCTTTTTGAATGCTGCATTACGTTCCATGAAATGTAAAGGAGGTTGGTGAGATTTTTACATTTAAAAAAAAATTTTTTTTTTAAAGTCTTGGAGGTGGTTAGAAAAGCTATGAGGACAGTAAGAAGGGTGGTTTTGTATTCTCATTAGTCACAGTGCTGGGAGTGACCTTACAGGGCTACGTCTCCTATCTTTTGAAAATTCTCCAAGGGAGAGACTTCTTTCTGTAATTCCATTATTCATCTGTGTATAGTACTCCTCATTGTCTGGAAACTGTAAAATCCTTGTAGCCCTGGAGAAATAAAGTTGATATCTTTCCCTCTTTTATCCTCTAGTGGGACTGAGGTTTCAAGTTAAAAGGGGGGTGGGATTATGGGATAAAGTGTGGATGTTGATGGTGGGAACACACATTTTGTAGTGGATGTTCATTGCTCCCATGACCTCTGGCCTCTGAACTTTTGGGAATGCTTTCTCTTCCTCCAGCTGCTCACAGGCACTGTGTCCAGTCTGGAAGACCATGGCTACCTAGTGGACATTGGTGTTGTTGGGGCCAGAGCTTTTCTGCCACTGCAGAAAGCCCAGGATTATGTCAGACAGAAGAACAAAGGTGAGGGGAAGCAGAGGGGCCAGTGCATGGTAGTGAGGTGGTGTGTGTGGGGCTGCACTATTCGAATGCCACTGTGGTGAGTAAATTACAGAATCGTGACCCTGAAGGCTTTGCTGAGATCAGAGTTAATCCTAGCCGATAGAAAAGGGAGTATGTGTGAAGGGCCAGCGACTGGCGGGGTCTCGCTAAGATCCGATGGGGCATTTTTACTGTTTCTCACTGAGGAGGTTCCACTGAAGATTGGGCCTCCGTGGCCTCTGAACCAGCCCTTTCCTGCTTTTTGAAATTTTCTTATTTTTGTGATCAATTTCCAGATCAGTCAGGATCACTTCATTCTCGTAGTTGGTCCCTTAGAGATTGGGAATATGGGGAGCAGTAGATTGTAACTCAGCAAGTAGGCCATGGATTATCTTAGGTATTGCTTGAACCCAAGTTAAAGGTCCTTCCCATAGGTGTTTTTTTTTCTTTTGGGGGCTGGGGCTGGGCTTACAGGTGCGGAACTGAAGGTGGGCCAGTACCTGAACTGCGTCATTGAAGAGGTGAAAGGCAACGGAGGAGTTGTTAGTCTGTCTGTTGGTCATTCAGAAGTTTCCACTGCCGTTGCTACTGAGGAGCAAAACTGGAGCCTTAATAACTTGCTACCTGGACTGGTGGTCAAAGCCCAGGTACAGAAGGTAAGCTGCTCATTGTCACTACTAACCTCTAAAATAAAAATAATTTTTATTAAAGTAGTACATGCACATAATCTAAAATTGTGCTGTTCAATAGGGTAGCCACTGATCGCATATGGTTATTTTACACTTGAAATCTAGCCAGTGGTACATTTTGAAATGATAATACTGTGGATATAATAGGCTCAGTAAACTATTATTAAAACAAATTTCACCTCTTTTTTGCCATTTTTAAAATCTGACTGCTAGAAAGCTTAAAATTACATGTATGGCTTGTGCTAATGCTGATCAAAAAAGTCCAATGGTAGTAAAAGACTTACAATGAACTGTCTCATCCTTCCTAGTCTCATCTTTAACTCTTTCATCCTATCTTTTGAAATTTACCTCCATATTTATGTTGAAGCTTCTGCTGGTACCTCTTGGTTTATCAATTGTGGGCATTGAGTTTTAACTTCTGATCAAGGTAGACAAAGTTGGGCCTCTCTTAATTTTCCCTTCCTCCGCCCCAGCCTCCCAACAGAGGTATATTAAAAGTTTGCTTAAATCATTATTTAGTGTTTAAGTTATTATGACTATGTAAATTTTGTTTTCTGCTGAGCTAGGTAATTAATATACTGTGGCTATTTGTTGAACAGCTTTTATCCTGGCGTTGATAATCAGCTTGCTTGCTTTCTTTTTTTTTTTTTTTTTTTTTGTCATTTCCTAACTTCATACTTATCGCTATTTCTTCATACCCCCTATAGTTATTTTTCTCCCACTACAGTTTTCTGAGTTTTCAAACAGTCTAGGTAATCTCTTAGTTACTTTTATTTCTACCTGGAGTCCCTTTTACTGTCATCCTGCTCCTGTATTGGAGCCTCTTTTGATTCCAGTTATTCCTCCCTTTTGGTTTACTCCCTCATTTCAGTATGGCATGTACTCCAGAAGCATTTTTGGAAAGCTACCTGGGAGGTTGATTTCCTGATCTAGTGGGTCAGGGATCCCCACGAGCACTCCTAGGTTCAGCCATTCACTAGGAAGACTCACAGGGCTCGGCAGATGGTGGTACTCGCTGCTATGATTCATCATAGTGAAAGGAGGCAGATCAAAATCAGCAAAGGGAAAAAAGGATCTATGGAATGAAGTCTGGTAGAAACAAGGCACTAGTTTCCCAGTGTCTTCTCCCGGTGGAGTCAGAAAGGATATACTTAATTTCTCTGGCAACAAGTTGTAATGCACGTGAGATGCTGTGTACCAAGAACGCTAGTTAGTAATTTACTGCCCTACGGATTTTGATTTTTTTTTTTTTTTTAAGATTTTATCTATTTATTTTTAGAAAAAGGGAAGGGGAGGGAGATAGAGAGAGAGAGAAACATAGGTGCGAGAGATGTCAATTGGTTGCCTCTTGCATGCCCCCAATCAGGGACCTGGCCCGCAACCCAGGCACGTGCCCTGACCGGGAATCGAACTGGCAAGCCTTTGGTTCACAGGCCAATACTCAATCTACTGAGGAACAGCTGGCAGGGCAAGTGCCCTAGCCCTAGCGTTTGTAACTGGGGTGAGTTATATAGATACACTCTGTTTGGTGTGTACTAAAATTGCAGGCTCTCATGAGGAATGCAGGTGTTTAGCATAAACTATATTGTTTACATGAACAGTTCAGGTGGTTACTTTAGGTACTCAGTTCTGGGAGTGGTAGGAACCTTCCTGATGTCCAAGTTCCAAGACACTAGCCAAGCGCTAACATTGGAAACAGGCTTCTGTAAGGATTATAATTTCAGACCTGCTATATTAACTCTTTTCTGCACATCTACTAGATCTGAAATCATTGTTATTCTGCTCTCACATGATTGATAGTTAAGCTGGGCTTAGAATTCTAGATCAAATATAACTCAGAATTTTGGAGCATTATTCCCATTGTTATCTGGCCTCCATTACGATTGAAAAGTCTGTTATTATTTTGATTTCTCTTGGTGTGCATGTGTTTAAATATTGTCTTTATTCCTTTTATTTAATAATTTCACGATGCTGTGCTTTGGTATGGATCTTCATTTATTTTTGTTGGACTTTTATAATCCAGAAATGCATTCAGTTCTGGGAAAGTTCCTTTTTAAAACTTGAGAAATAATTCATATAATTTTAAAGTGTGTAGCTCAGGGTTGTGTGTGTGTGTGTGTGTGTACTCACAAGGGCTTGCAGCCATCATCAATGTTTAACCCAAACATATTCACCACCCCCGTGAGACACCCTGTACCCCATTAGTGGTCACTCTCCATTCCTCCCTCCCTTGAGTCCCTGGCAGCCACTAATCTACTTTTTGTCTTTAGATTTGCCTATTCTGGATATTTCACATGAATGAAATCATACAATATGTGGCCTTTTGTGACTGGTTTCTTTCACTTAGCATCATGTTTTCAAGGCTCATCTGTGTTCTACCATATATTGTTGGTTTCTTACTTTTTATGGCTGAATATTATTCCGCCATATGGATATAGCACATTTTGTTTCTCCGTTCATCAAATGGTAGACATTTGGGTTATTTCCACCTTAATCTTTAATGAACAGTGCTGCTATGAAACTCATATATAAGTTTCTGTGTGGACATATGTTTTCATTTCTCTTGGGTATATACACCTAGGAATAGAATCACTGGGTTACATGGTAACTTTCTGTTTAACTTTTTGAGGAACTGCTAAAGTGGCCTCACCATTTTAAATGTCCACCAGCCATGTAAGGGTTCTAATTTCTCCACATTCTCACACTCACTATTACCCTTTTTATTATAGCCATCCTAGTGCATGTGAAATGGTATTCCACTGTGATACTGACTTGCATTTCTGTAATTATTAGTGATATAGATATTGAGCATCTTTTTATGTGCTTATCGACCATTCGTGTGTCTTCTTTAGAGAACTATCTATTCAAAAAAACCTTTGCCCATTTTGCAGTTAGGTTGTCTTTTTATTGTTAAGTTGTAAGCATCCTTTATATATTCTGTATACTAGTCCTTTATTAGATCTTGTCTTTGTTTTAAAGTATAAATTTCTCTTCTTTTTCTGGAATGTCTGTTAATATGTTGGAATTCATGGATAAATTCTCTAAATTTTCTTACCTTTTTCCTGATATGTGCATGTATTTGTCTTTATTCTACCTTCTGGGAGTCTCTCAACTTGAACTTCTCATTCTCTATTGAAATTTGGTTTTGACTGCCATGCTGCACCTGGGGCACTAAAAAACTGTTAGGAAGCCTGTTTTCCTGGGTAGGACTTGCTGACTGGCTGATTTTCACTATCAGGAGCAGGAGCTAGCAGAGTTTTGGCGGGGGCAGCCTCCAAATATCACTGTTTTAGGTCTTCTCTGGCATGTGACAGTTCTCTGGAAAGGATCTATCCAGGAGGGTATAAGCTGCCTGATAACTTGGTGGGGAAGAGGCGCTGGATGTCTTCAGTATCTACATCCGTACGATATACAGGATTTTTCTTAATCCACATTTTAAGGTTTGCATGCTTCCTGTGTTTTGAGTCTGGTACTCAAGACACTGGAGAGCTTTCCCAGAAAATAACTCTCCCATTTTCTGTGGAGATTCCTGATTTTAGTCACCTACCTCATTGCTCTTTTTTGAGGTGCTTCTTACCTTAATTCCTAATTTTTGGGGAGGTGGGCTCTGTAGGGTGAGTCAGCTTATTCATGGTCAATGTCTTGCTTATTGATTATAGAGAGAAGAGAAGGGAGGGAAGGAGAGAGAGAGGGGGAGAGAAGCATCGATGTGAGAGAGGAACATCACATTGTTGCCTCTCGTATGCACCCCGACCAGGGACCGAATCCATAACCTAGGCATGTGCCCTGACTGGGAATCAAACCCACGATCTTTTGGTTTATGGGATGATGCTCCAGCAAACTGAGCCACACCAGCCAGGGCCAGTGTCTTTCTTTTGCAATCATTTTAGTTTTACTTTCTTTTTCTGGGCAAATGACCAAGTCAGCACCAATTTGTTTGAGTTGTCAGGCTGGCAGTTCCCTGAGGATCCTTGAGCAAAGTGCCTTCCATCCCATTGGGAAATCCTGCCGATGGGAGGATTGACATCCTCTCCTTCCGGAAGGGAGGTGGGCTTACTGAATGAAGAGACAGCCAGTGCCAGGAGTTGCCCTGCCACTTAGTGTTATAGGAAGGAAGATTGATAAGGATTAGCTGGAGGAGGAGAGATGGGGTATTGAGTGTTTACTATGAACAGTAGCTCTCACTTTCTTGTTGCCTTCAAAGAGATATTTTTCAAAACGTGTTCTGTTTATTCGTAGGTGACTCCGCTTGGCCTTACGCTAAACTTCCTCTCATTCTTCACGGGCGTGGTTGATTTTATGCACTTGGAACCCAAGAAAGTTGGAACGTATTCCTCAAATCAAGCAGTAAGTAATGTTGTACCTGTCTTTTCTTAATTCCAGTTGTATCCCAATCAGCTATCCAATATCACAGTTAGATCCGGGCCAAGTCCTAAGACTGCATGTGTACAGGTGTGCAGAGAGGAGATGAGGGGAGTAAAAAGTA
Organism: Pteronotus mesoamericanus; assembly: GCF_021234165.1. Classification (NCBI taxonomy): domain Eukaryota; kingdom Metazoa; phylum Chordata; class Mammalia; order Chiroptera; family Mormoopidae; genus Pteronotus; species Pteronotus mesoamericanus. The sequence continues at coordinate 6,644,936 of NW_026555229.1, forward strand.
TTGGGAAGGATCACAAGAAGCTACCAGTGGTTATCCCTGGGGACTGAAATTAGAGAAGGTAATTAGTGGAAGAGACGGTGACTTTTAGCTTTTATTTCATATTCTTCCATGGTTTGATTTTTTTTTTGTTTTTGTTTTTTGCTATCAAATCTTTTGCTTTTATAATTTAAAGTGTTTCAGAGGAGTATTTAACAGGAGGGAACAAGATATATGTTTAAATAGTAAAATGTAATTTTAAAAAGTGCTGTGAGTATAATAGATCCAGTTTAAGAAAACAAGAAATATGTCTAAATAGAAAAATGTGATTTAAAAAATGCTAAGGGTATAATAGATCCAATTTTGAAAATAAATTTAAGGAGTACATCTGGTTAAAATACTGAGAGTTCACACAAATAGGTCTTAATAGTAATTAACTCTGGGTGATTTTTCTACCCTTATCTAAAGATTCAAATTTTCTACAATTAACATGGATATTTGAGAAGAAAATTCCAGTATGTAGTACTCAGAATATTTTTTCTCCTAAAGTGATTAATTTTTGGTTTTTACCCATGCTAACGGATATTACAGAGATATCTCTGTAAAAAGTTAAAATAGGCTTTCGCACCGCCTAATGATAACACTGTTAACATTTGGTGAACCTCTTTCTATTAATTATTTTCTCCCTCTAGTCATATTTATGGACAGAGTTGAGACATTTCGCATGCTAACACCCTGTGATCAAAGCAGGTGGTTTCAGGTGCATTTTAGATGAGCCTCTAATGTAGTGACGCCTGCCCATGGTTTCCATTGCATGTGCATTATTGGCCTCGTGGCCTTGATGTAGTCGCACATGGTTCCTCTGAGACACTGTCTGAATTTTCTGCATGCTGCTTGATGCGCAGGTCAGTTTTAATACTGACATCCATGACCTGATCAGCACATGGAGTCTTGACCTCTGAAAGTCTGCCCCCAGGGACCTTAGCCCCTGTGTGCCTCCTCCTGTTCATTATGTCCTTTCCCTTATCTAGGTAAGGGCCTGCGTCCTCTCTGTCCATCCTCGGACCAGGGCTGTGCGGCTCAGCCTGCGCCCCGCCTTCCTGCAGCCTGGGCGCCCACTCACCCGGCTGTCTTGTCAGCACATGGGAGCTGTCCTGGATGACGTTCCTGTCCAGGGCTTTTTCAGCAAGGCTGGGGCCACGTTCAGGCTGAAGGATGGGTCTCTGGCCTATGCTCGGGTATGGAGTCTATTTGTTTCATCACTAGAAGGACTGTTTTGGGACACATGGGTCTTTTTTTCCTTCTTTCATTCCTTTATTAGTTTCCTACTTTTTAATGTCCCCAAGTGTGTCAGGCTGTTCATAGGGACAAAACAGTGTCTGTTAGTTATATTAGAATGCCTTAGAGTCAGTTTGATGTATTTGATACCTAGTGGATTGTAGGTATAAGAATGAATTAGAGTCTATGACAGGGCTTGGCCAAGTTTTTCTTAAAGGTCCATATAGTAAATATTTTAGGCTTGTGGGCCATATGGTCTCTGTCCTAACTAGTCAACTCTGTTGTTATAAGTTGAAAGTACCCAGAGAAACAATATAAATGAATGGGCATGACTGTGTTCCAATACAACTTTAATTTAGAAAAATTGGTACCAGCTGTGAGCTTTAATTTACTGACCCATGATCTAGACTGTTCTCTGACATAGAGATTCTACAATGATAAAGAGAAGTTTTTAGTTAGAGTAATTATTTTAACAGGTTATTAGGTTATTAGAGTACTGTTTTTATGGTAGGTGATAAATGTATTGTCATATTGATATTTTTTAAAAAATTTATTCATTTGTTTTTAGAGAGAGGGGCAGGGCAGGAGAAAGGGAGAGAAACATCAATATGTGGTTGCCTCTCATGCACCCCCTACTGGGGAGTCTGGTCCAAAACCCAGGCATGTGCCCTGACTGGGAATCAAACCAGTGACTCTTTGGTTTGCAGACTGGCACTCAATCCACAGAGCCACACCAGCCAGGGCATCATCTTGGTGTGTTTTAATGTCTGATTTCCTCAGATCTATTGTCTCTGGCTTATCCTTAATCATTTGGTACTTTGTAGCTCAGCCATCTCTCTGATTCTAAGAATGCCTTCAATCCTGATGCCTTCAAGCCAGGAAACACTCACAAGTGTAGAATCATCAACTACAGCCAAATGGATGAACTGGCTTTGCTCTCTTTGAGGACGTAAGTGTAACAGCACGCGGCGAATGTGGCAATGTGCTCCTGTGCAGATATACATTCACATTGTCTCCTGGCCTTGCTTGCTGAAGGTTTCCTATCTTGCCAACATGATTTTAGTAGCCCTGAATTTTAGGTACATCTGCCCTAGTTTAGTCAACCTTGTATTTCCTTTTTGTTCTAGGTCTATTATTGAAGCTCAGTACTTTAGATATCATGACATCAAACCTGGGGCATTGGTAAAGGTAAGACCTCACACATCTAGATACTCCCCCAGCTTCAGGTATTTTTATTTCACAGGTTAACTGTCAGATCGTTTGTCGTTACTCGAACATATTTAAAGTCACATTCCTTGCCACTCTGTCTGCTAACTGGAATTTTTTTTTCTTCCCTTGGGTAACTTGTAATTGATTTCAAGATAAGGTCTTACCAGTACCACCCAACTACAGAGGCAGTAGTCATAAACCCTGGAATTTGACGGCATTTATTAGACCAAATCAAAAGTTAGTTCTATGATAATTAACCTACCTGGGATATTAGTAAGAAGCCAGTTCCAGCTGCCTCGCCTTTTCAACCCTTTAGACCCAATTGAGCCACTCCTCTTTATTTTTTGGGAGACATCATCCCCTCCTTTAGAGAATGCATGTGTAAAGCAGAAAGAACATGCGCACACAAAGAGTTGCAGACGTTCCCATAAATAAACCCGCCTGCATCCAGAACAGTGTGGGCTCTGTGCTTTGCCCCTGGGAGATTTGGAATAACAGGCACAGTTATAGCCCAGGAACTTGGGCTTCTAAAGAAAGGTGTGACATGCTTTGTTGTAAGAGGTGGAGGAAAGGCCATTCTTAAGGCATCATGGCATCTTTTCTTGGGACTCCCTAGGGCACAGTGCTGACCATAAAGCCATACGGGATGTTGGTGAAGGTGGGTGAGCAAATCAGGGGCCTGGTACCTCCTGTGCACCTGGCTGACATCATGATGAAGAATCCAGAGAAGAAGTACCACATTGGGGATGAAGTCACATGCCGGGTGAGCCTCCTGAAGGGTCTCTCTTAGGGATTTGGCCAGATGGGAAGAGAATAATGCTTTTTAGATGAAGTTTCTGCTCTGTTCCACAAAATGACCAGCTAATGTCTTCAGTGTTGTGCCTAGCATTGGGAAGAGGAAACCGGCTTTCTGTCCTTGAGAACTGTGTAGTATGATTGAGAGTTAAAATATCTATACATGAAGAGAACAGACCAGTGTGTGACCTCTTGCCCCACAGTTTGGTGCAGAATATATACTCTGATCACATCTCAGAAGGGGGAGGTCAGGGTGGGCTGGGGCAGCAAGAATCGTTGGTGATAGCAATAGCCACTACCATATAATGTGCATTTTGAGCCGGTTGTGCTAGACACATGGAATTCATTATTTCATTTAATTCTTAAAACAGCCCTGTAAAGTAAGTATGTTATCCTTATTTTGTAGGTGGGAAAATTTAAGCTTAGGACAGCCGAGTATCTTGCCCAAAGTCATACAGCTAATAAATGGCAGAACCAGTTTTCACATTTAGCTCTGTTTAACAGTAATGTATCCTTGATTTCTGGCAGAGGTGGGACGTGAACTAGAAAGGATGGGTAGGATTTCGAAGGTTGAGGAGGATCCTCACAAGCAGTATATATCAGGCACAGAAATAGCCCAAACAATGCTGCCAAAAAATGCGTGGTTTATTACAAAAGCTTGAATCTCAGGAAGGGCTTCACAAAGATGTGAGATTAAAGATGATAGTACACAGTACTTTTCGTTGTTTTTATTTTATTACTCTGTTTTCTGATTTTCATTTTATTTCATTTCAGTCAACAGAGAGGTTGATTGCCCATTGGCCCAATATTTTATGGTTGTGGGGTCAGGAGGCTCAGAAGTAGAGGAATTTCTCTGCCCTCAAGGAGGTGACTTTCTGAGGGATGGGAGATGGTTGGACCTCCCAGTCTTAGCTTACAGCTGATACACAGATGGTAAATTCCTTCAGTCATTCGTTCTGTCCCATGAGATACTAGTGGACAAGGAAGGAGCTAAGGCAGGTAGAAGTGACTGACACCGGATTCTTAAGGTGCAGCAGGATGAAGAGTGCTGTCGCAGACCCAGGAGGGAGCTTATGGGAGGAACGGCACTTGGAGTAGGGATGGTTACTCGCTAGATTGTCATCCAGCAGGAAGCCGAGAGGGTCTGCCGCTGAGAGTATTCTCGGGGGAAAGAGATGGCGGGTCCTTGGGCACTGACCGTGGCCTTCGGGTTTAGGGGCTGCAGAGACCAGCTCAGTGGCTCTCTTGGTAACGGGTAGCTTGATGACAGCCAGTATCCTTTTCCCTAGGTTTTGCTTTGTGACCCTGAAGCCAAAAAGCTGATGATGACCCTGAAGAAAACCCTGATTGAGTCCAAACTTCCTGCCATTACCTGTTATGCCGATGCCACACCTGGTCTGCAGACACATGGCTTCATCCTCAGGGTCAAGGACTATGGCTGCATTGTGAAGTTCTACAATGATGTGCAGGGACTGGTACCTAAGCATGAGCTCAGTGCTGAGTATGTCCCTGACCCTGAGAGGGTCTTTTACACTGGCCAGGTAATCCTTTCTCCAGACAGGCTCTGACCCTTGGGGACCTCATGAACACAGATCTGAAGGAGTAGTATGGAGAGCTGTTTTTTAAGGGATGATGAAGGGAGCACACGGGGCAGTGGGCCTGAGCCAACTACGTAGAGGAATTGGGAACAGAACAGAGAGAAACCCTCAAGAGGTTTCAACAGAAGCTGGCAAACTCATGGATGTCAGGCCCACAATCTGGAAGAAATTAGGCTTTACCTGTAATATCCTGGTGTCCCTCGCATCAGAAGTTGTTTTGAGGCCACTGCCACCACCAGGGGGCAGTGCCATAAAACTAGCGAATCTGGGTCTGTCTAAGAAAAAGAATTTTTTATAATTTGATGTTGTACCAAAAATTTATTCGTGTGTTACTTTCACCTAAAGGCTGACTCGGGGAGAGGGGGTTTCTGTGTAGGCTCTCCATGCACTTCTTTTCACTGCATTCTGATCTGACCCAGGATTGGAGTGGATCCCCCAAGGCCTCTGCAGCACTGGTGGACACCTCTCGCCAGGGCCTGGCAGGCCTCTGGGAGGAGGTAGCTAAGCAGGTGTGTTTTCCCACCAGGTGGTGAAGGTTGCGGTGCTGAACTGTGAGCCATCCAAAGAGAGGATGCTCTTGTCCTTCAAGCTGTTGAGTGATCCAAAGAAAGAGCAAGCGGGACACAGTCAGAAGAAAAGAAAAGCCGTTAACATTGGGCAGGTACACGGACTTCTCCAGACAAGTTGTTTTAGTTCACAGTTGCCGAGAGCAGGGTGCCACTGCCATACGGATACTGGAACCCATGGAGGGAAAAGGCCGAGGTAGCTAGTGAAGATGCTGGGGCCAGAGGGAGTTGAGGTCTGGAGGAGAACCTCATATGTGCTCTTTCCTGCATGTCATAGAGAATGGAACCTGTCCGGGAAAGGAAAGCTGTGCCATGGTGCGGCTTTTCGGCAGTGTACCGCTGCCCTCTCTCCTCTCTGGTTCCTAGGGCCAGACTATAAGACTGTCCTTCCTCTGGGACCCCGTGGAGGGTCTTGGGAGAGGAACGACATGAACGCACTAGTGGTTCCTGGTTGTATGCGTGTGTGCACCTGCTGGGTCTTTGGGGATTGTGGTGTGGAGGGTGGTAGAAAGCTCTGATCTTGACCTTTCCGTGACTCCTTGTGCTGAACTTGGATGCCCCTGATCTCTGCCTGACCCGGATGAGGTTGTTCTCTCTGCCTAAGACAAGTGCAATTTTTTTTTCCTCTTTCTCTTCCCCGGATAGCTGGTGGATGTGAAGGTTTTAGAGAAGACCAAAGATGGGCTGGAGGTGGCTGTGCTGCCCCACAACATCCCTGCCTTTCTCCCCACATCTCATCTGTCGGACCACGTCGCCAATGGCCCACTGTTGTATCACTGGCTCCAGGCCGGTGACACCCTTCACAGAGTGCTGTGTCTGAGCCGGAGTGAGGGGCACGTTGTATCCTTTAGCAGTGTCTGGGGAGCCGTGGACAGTGGGGGAAACTCCGGGTTGGGCTGTGCTCTTTGTTGGAAACTCCATGGAAAAAGATGGCTATTTGACTACAGAAATGCCTCCATAAAACCAAACCAGTGAGCAAGCCTGTAGTTTCCCTCTCTTTCCCTGGTGGAAAGTTAAGAGTGGGATTGGGATCCTGCCAGCAGATGCTGGTGGTCTGGGCAGAGTGGAGTCCAGGGTGTTGGGGAGGCGGTGTGGCCTGCCAGGCCCAGCGGGAAAGTTCCAATAGCACCTCTGGCCTTCTCAGGGTGCTCAGTGCTCACCGCTTGAGTTGGAATAATTAATAAGGTAGTTGCTAAACTTTTCTCCTTTTCCCTCCTCATTCCCCCAAAGGGATATGGGCCTCAGAATGGTCCCTTAGATCTTGGTGTGGGTGTTCTGAGGAGAACATTGCCCCTTTTCTCACAGGATGTAAAATCGCTTTAGAGTGAAGACAGAGGAGGTGGAGTAGGGTTGGTTGGTGTGAAGATGGTGGAGGTTGTGTGGTGACCAGGCTAGCTGCCAAGCCACAGGGAAGAGCCATTCCTGTTTTGATCCCCTCCGGTAACCTGGAGTTAAGGAAAGGAATAAAACAGTGATTCTCCAACCTGACTGCGGCCTGCTCAGATGGCTTGCTGGGTCCCAGCTCAGGGTTTCCAGTTCATAGCTCTGGGTTGGTGCTTAAGCATTTTAATTTCTTACAAGTTCCAAGTGAGGCTGCTGCCGCTGCCAGTCTGCACACTCAGAGAACGACAGGAGTCGCAGAGGGTGTATGGTGGAGAAAGATGGGAGAGATGGACATTTCATCTGCCCATTCTGGAATATTCCTTGATGAAGTGCCACTAGCTCCTTTGTAGGAAGCCGGCTTTGGTCTCCACAGTGGAGGGTGGCCAGGATCCCAAGAGCTTCTCAGAAATCCAGCCTGGAATGCTGCTTATTGGTTTTGTGAAGAGCATCAAGGACTACGGCGTGTTCGTCCAGTTCCCTTCGGGTCTTAGCGGACTGGCCCCCAAAGCTGTAAGTTCAGCTCCATGCACCTGGGTGCAGGGTCATGGAACTGGAGGGTTGATGGGAAAGAGCAAGATATGTCGACCCCTTGAGTGATTTTTAGCAGCGTGGTATAAAGGCTCCTGGCTGAGGGGGCATGGAGCTGACATTCAGTCCATGCCCCTCTTGCCTAGCTGTGTCCTCCTGGAGGAAGGGGCGCTTTTTCTACTTCACACACTGTTTTTATGCAAGGGGTGTGGAGCTGGACTCAGAGAGGGCTCGGGGCACTTGCTGGGTCCCATCTCCCCACCTTTCCCACCCCGTTCTGGGCATGTTGAGTGGATTGTCTTAATAGAGACTTGTTTTCCTGTTTTCATTTTCTGCCCATTCTTTTTAGATCATGAGTGACAAATTTGTGACCTCCACAAGTGACCACTTTGTCGAGGGGCAGACAGTGGTTGCGAAGGTGACCAACGTGGATGAGGAGAAGCAGCGGATGCTGCTGTCTCTGCGGCTGTCGGACTGCAGTCTGGGGGACCGGGCTACCACCAGCCTCCTCCTCCTGAGCCAGTGCCTGGAGGAGCGGCAGGGTGTGCGCAGTCTCATGAGCAACCGAGGTGGGAACAGGAGGGCACAGGATGAGGGTCGGGTGGGGAGCTGCATTGTAAGTTATGCCCGTCTGTTCCCCTGAGTAGTTGGGCTTTCTAGATAACTAAAAACATTCCTGATAAACCTTTCAAAATGAGAGTATGATGCATAAAGTGCACAAGTCATTTGTGCACTCAGTAAATGTCTATAAAATGAACATGCCTGTTTAGCTACCCCCCAGCTTCAGGTAAAGATCATTACCAGCCCCCTGAAGTCCCCTTGTGTTCCTGCCGAGTGCAAAGTCAAAATTCCCTTAGTTCTGTGGCCTCAGGTTTGAATTTGTTGTGAATCCATTCACCTATTCACTTTTTGTTCCCTTTTTTGGCATTTATATAGTGAATGGTAAAATGGAACAGTTAGAAGACTTTATGAGGGGTTATTATTCTGATTCTCCTAAGCTTTGAACCATTGTGTAGGATTGTTGGAACCTTAATGGGATTTGGGAATAAGAAGCTTAGGAGGGTAGATTCCAAACAGAAGAATGAAAATTCAGAAACCAAAGGAAAACATGTGTTTCTGGTATTTGTTGGCTGTATTCATGAATTATGGCCAGGTAGGATTAGCAAGAGCCATCGGTGTCTCTCTTTGTGATAGAAGTTTTCATGGGAATGGGACATTTTTACTGAAAGTGATTTTACCTTCACAGTGGTTCCAGTGCTCCACTGTCCTCTGCGTGGTATCACATTTTCAAAGGAAAAGAACAGTTAAGGATGTTTCTTCTTGCTAATTCCTGTTTCCTTTGGGTCTCTGGCAGACTCTGTGTTGATCCAGACGCTGGCTGAGATGACCCCAGGCATGGTCCTTGACCTAGAGGTGCAGGAGGTGTTGGAAGATGGCTCTGTGGTGTTCAGTGAGGGCCCAGTGCCTGGCCTGGTTCTGAGAGCCAGCAAATACCATCGGGCAGGTGAGTGCTTTGGTCTTGCCCACCATGGTTGGTGGGGGAAACCCTTTGCCCATTGCTTCCTTCCTGGATACAGAATTTCCAAATACATAGGGTAGATGAGCTGATTCAGTAGAAACTTCTGGTATGCCTGACTTATGTGCCCATCTTGAATGCAAAACAGGACAACTGATAGCATTCTAAAGAAGGTTTAGGTATGAATCCTTTTATTGTTAAAAGTAGGTAAATCTAGATTTTCATGTATCATGTTGCATAAATTAAGACACACCTGAACTTGAATTATGGGAACCAGACCCTTGGTTTCCCAAGCCCACACAGACTCAGGACATGTTTCTTCTTTTCTTTCTGTGCCCAAGAGTCTGCAGAGCTCTTGGAGAGATGCTCTCTTCCCCCCTGCTCCAACGGGGTGATCATGTTGTGTTTGGTTCTGCACTGCAGGGCAGGAGGTGGAATCTGGGCAGAAAAAGAAGGCTGTGATCCTACATGTTGACATGTTGAGTTTGGAAGTGCATGTTTCCCTTTGCCACAATTTGGTGAATAGAAAAGCTAAAAAGGTAAGCTTGCTGATGGCTTGCATTTCCATGGTTTTAGAGGCATTGTGCACTTCTTCAACTGCACACACTTTGCTTGGGAATTCTAACACAAATGCTTGGACGTAGGTTGACCTTATGCCTGATCTGCATCATTCCCAGTTTATACCTCTCATCCTGGTGTAGTTATTAAAAGCACCAACTTTCACTCTGGTTCAGATGATAAATTTCATGGTCACCTGCCTTGAGGGCCAAGCAGGTAATGTAAATGAGTGCAGTGGGCCAGGTGGGTTCCAGGGAGTGGTGGCAGAAAGGCTTTGACAGCCTGCAGAATGCATGTCCTGCCTGCTGAGGGACACAGGCCATTCGAGTCCATCTGCTGGTGGTTGGGTGGGAACATCTGGGTCTGGTGTTGCTAAGTCTTGATTTTTAAGAGCACGTAGAATTTGGATTTTTATTTGAAGTAAGAGTGGGAAACGTTGAAAACCATTTCTAAAAAAAAAATCATATGACCCAAACAACACATGTCTGTGGGTAGTTCTGACCTCCAGGCTGCTCATTGATACCCTCTCCTGAACACTTTTGTGTGATAGAATTATGGGTTCAAGTGACATCTCAAATTTAGCAGAATTTTTCTCGGGGTGACGTATGTATTTGGTAATTGTCTAAAGTACTTATTAAGTACCCAGTTGAGTAGGATGTAGTATGGAGAGTTGCGTACAGATAATCCTTAACCTCTACTTGCTTGTAGCTTTAAGACTTCGAGACACAAAGAGAAATAGAAAACAGTGCTAACCCTTCACTAAATGTTCTAGCAGGTCCTTATTCTGTTTTATCATCCAAGTGAAGCTGGTACATATCAGCATGAGCACAGCTTGGATTTAGGGGAAAGACAGGCTAAATGCCTTGCACATAGTAAGCTCTTAGTAGTGACTATTTTTTGAATAAAAAAGTAACTAAACTGGGGGGAGAGCTAAAAGAATCGGGAGCCATAGTGTCTTAAAACTGGAGTAGCATTAGAAGTTGCCTGGTGGATTTCATTGGTTCTAGGATAGGACCTAGGACTCTGAATTCAAATAGAACAAAAGCTAACCCCTGGCGATTCTGATGTAGCACCCTGAGTTAAGTCAAGTCGCTTCACCGTACAGGAGGTGAAAGCTAGGTCAAGGAAGTGAAGGCTAGTTTGTTACGATCCAAACTAGCCTTGCTCCCCTGGACCCTGCAGACTTTTCCAGCCCCACCCACTGTGTGGAGCCCAGTGGGTGGTGAAACGAGTATTTGTGCCCTATAAGAAGTGGGGATGGTGGGTTTCCTCTGTTTTCCAGCTGAAGAAAGGCAGTGAACACCAGGCGGTTGTGCAGTACTTGGAGGAGTCCTTTGCCATTGCTTCCTTGGTAGAGACTGGTCACCTGGTAGCTTTCTCCCTGACCTCGCATCTCAATGACACCTTCCGCTTTGACTCGGAGAAGTTGCAGGTGGGACAGGGTGTCTCCCTAACCCTCAGGACCACGGAACCGGGAGTGACTGGTCTTCTTCTGGCCGTTGAGGGGCCAGCTGCTAAGAGGACTATGAGACAGACCCGGAAGGATTCAGAGACAGTCGACGAGGATGATGAAGGGGATCCGGCGGTGGTCGTAGGGACTACAAAGAAGCATACCCTCTCCATTGGGGACATGGTCACAGGGACTGTCAAGTCCATTAAGCCCACCCATGTGGTCGTGACCCTGGAAAATGGCATCATTGGCTGTATCCATGCCTCCCACATTCTAGATGATGTTCCAGTGGGCTCATCTCCTACTGCCAAGCTGAAAGTTGGGAAGACGGTCACCGCCCGTGTGATTGGCGGGCGAGACGTGAAGACATTCAAGTATGGAGGCTTTGCGGGGGGTGTGGCTTTGAGGGGAGATTGTTGCCTACTTTGTAAAGTGCGAGTAATGGTAGTGATTACTTTGTAGAGAAGTTGTGAAGATTGAGAGAATAGCTAGTATGTAACGTGCCTCACAGGCTCCCTTATAGATCAGCAGTTATTATAATTAACCCTGTCCTGCATACCTTCGTTATACTCATTTACTTTAAATCTTGTTACAATATGTTATTGTAGCAGAAATCTATGCTGTAATAAGAAAAGCAAAAAAAGACTTCAAAGTCTAGCCAGTAACTTGCATTATTAATTTCATTAACTAACTGGGATCTGCAATAAGTCATTTATTTTCTCTAGACCTCAGTTTCCTAATTTTCAGAATGAAGGAGCTAGAATGTATAGTCTCTAAAGAAAATTATTTTCAGGGTTTCATAGGAAAATCCTGAAAGATCAGATGAGCCTGCTCCTTAACATGTACTGCAGAGAATGGGAACGCGCAGGCCTGACGTGCCACTGTGGGAGCGGGCGGCTGGTTTTTTAAGCTCAGTCTGGTGGGAGTAGAGAGGAACTGACCTCCAGAGTGTGGTGTTACAGAGAAAAGGAGAAATGGTTTGACCTTATTTGTATCCCCAGGTTTCTCCCAATCAGCCATCCCAGATTTATTCGAACCATCCCGGAGCTGAGTGTCCGGCCAAGGTGAGGGAGCTCCAGCAGCGTGGTCTCATGGAAGGAGCTCTGGGCTTTGGGGGCAGGGACCCGAGTTCCAGCCTTGATTCTGCCAGTGTTGGGGCTGACTTTGCCTCTCTGTCCAGGGGGACTTACCGGTGTTTCTTGAGTGGGGATATTTGGCTCTCAGAGGGCTAGTTAGTGGGAATTATATGAAAATTAATGTAAAAGCTGTAATCAGGGCTTAAGTATCATTTAAAGGCTTGATAGCAGTTCTGTTTGTAGGCATGTAACAAAAAGAAACAATTCTGCTCTCAACCCATTTTCCTAAATAAAGAACAGGTAGCCAAGAATACCTGTCTTCTGAGTGCAGACAACTGCTTGGGGACTAGAATTTTAGGTCATGCCCTAGTCGACTCCGCAGAAGGGTGTTCTAGGAGAGATTCTGTGCAGAGAAGTAAGTAGTAGTTCCATGTGGTGGTGGTTCCAGTGTGTCTGGGATCATTTTTTCAGAAGATCTTAAGCATTTTGATCTTTGGGCTTGTCTTCTGTGCTTCCTCCATAAAAACAAACCAACGAACCAACCAACCCAGCCTTTCAGAACTGAGAGGCCATCAGTGAATGAAGCTAAGTACGTGACTGTGGGAATGGCTTTCAGAGTCAGCCCTGGGACCTATCCCAGCTGTAACTTAACATGCCTAGGGTTATTATGGAAGGGCCTCTTAAGTAACTTTCAGGAAGTAAGGTTTGGTCCATGTCCTGAAAGGATCAGAATGGAATATTTCTCAGAAGGCTTGTGTCTGAGACAGGGAAATAGCCCTGCAACACTGAATTCCAAATGCTAACAACACTCAGAGCAAGCCCTTCAGTTCCAAAACAATGAGATTTAGTGGAGCACACATTCCTATTAGTTTAATCTCTGGTTTCTCTAGTTTTGTAGATTTTGATTTTTGTCCCCCTCCAGTTTTTTTTTTTTTGGAGGGGCGTGTGGGGAGATCTTATCATATTAGTCATTTTCTAATGCAGTAGTTTCACCTCTGAGTCATGTTTTGTTTTAACTAAGCATTGAGGTCAAGTAGTTTATTCAAGCTAAGGGTTGTGCCTTAAATTAATGAATATTGCAAGGGAGAACCCGCTGGGAACCTGAGTGGCTCTTGACTCTGTCATTAGCTAACACTGCTGCTATTAGTTAGTGGTCCACCTTCCAGTCTTGTGAGACTGTGGTATGAACCAGAGTGCTGCTCCTTGGCTGTAGCCGTGTGGGCAAGCCCGGAAATAAGTGCATATATTGAGTAGGTGCCGGGGGGGCGGGGGGTTGGTAGTTATAATAACAGAAAGATGGACAGATGAACTCTGGCACATCTGCCACCTCCCCCTGCACCTCTGTTGTATTGTTACTTATTTTAATCAAGGCCCCTGAGAAGCATAGTATAAATGTAATAGTAGAATTATTGCCATATTTCTCTGTTGCTTATGTTTTAAAATACATATTTTGAAGTGAGGAGGAAAGGCATTTATTTAATTGATGGTGTTGACTTATTGAGGAAATACAGTCACACTTTTATTCCCCACTTATATATGCAGATCTTGTGCACAAAGAGAATGCCATCTGTACTAGAGCTGAGTTCAGGCTTACTGAAGGTCACTCAAGATAAGATGCTTCCCACTCGGTTACTCTTTGTAGGAGCAGAGTTAAGAGAGCAGAGCAGTTTAATAGCCTTAAAATGTATCTCTGGAAAACCTGTTGGTCAGTGAGTTTTCTCTTAAGCATTAATTCATTTAGGCCAACCCTTCTAACAGTATTTCTTTTTTTCTTTCCTTTTCTTTCTTTTTCTTTCTTTTTTTTTTTTTTGCAGTTATTCTGTAGGCAGGCAGTTTAAAATTATTTTGAGAAAAGAAAAAGGATAACATGTCTTTTGTGTATATGTTTTCTTTTTTGTAGTTTATTGTATTCTAATTTATTTATTTTTTTGGCTTAAACAGCAGATACCTATTTTCTCACAATCCTGATGGCTCAAAGTCTGAGATAAGGTGGTAGTGGAGTTAGTTCATCTGAGGCCTCTCACTTTGAATTGTGGATGGCAGTCTTCCTTTGTCCTCATGTGGTTTTTCCTTTGTATATATCTGTGTCTTGGTCTCTTCCTTTTTTCTCTTGTTGTTAAAAATACATAATATAAATTTACCAACAGTTTTTAAGTTTATGTCACAGTATTGTTAACTATATGCACATTATTGTATCACAGCTCTTTCAAACTTTGTCACGTTGGCATGACTGAAACTGTGTCTCTAGTGATCGACTTTCTGTTTCTCCCTCCCCCATCAGCTTCTGCCAGCTATCAATCTACTTATGTCTCTCTGAATTTGATTACATTAGATACCTCATATAATTAGAGTCATGCATAGCCCTTCTGTGACTGGCTAATTTCACTTAGCATAATGTTCTCGAGGTTCATCCATGTTGTTAGCGTATAGCAGGATTTTCTTCTTTTTGAAGTTGGATCATGTTCCATTTCATATATATACCACATTTTCTTTATCCATTCATCCATTGGTAGACAGGTTGCTTCCACATTTGGCTGTTGTAAATAGTGCTGCTGTGGATATGGGTGCACAGATACATCTTCAAGTTCCTATTTCCTTTATTTTAATATATATTAGAGTGGCCCAAAAGCTGGCTTGGTTTTTTCTAAGGTGGCTCTATAGCACTTAGTTGTCTTTAGCTTCATTTGAAATACTCTTGTTAGATTGTATTTGTTTTTGTTTTTTTTTGTTAGTGAGCTTTTAAGGACACCAGACATATAGAATTAAAGCCTATTCTAATGGCCTCATTTTAACTTAATTACCTCATTAAATTCCCTGTCTCCCTGTATAGTCACATTCTGAGGTACTGGGGGTTAGTATTTCAACATAAGAATTTGGATGGGTGGGGGTATATTTCAGCCCATAGCAGGCATTTCGGCGTCAGCTGTTGAGTGAATACATTTTTTTCATCCTAATTGCAGAAGCATTAGCTGGGCTTGGGAGGGAGTTCTGTGACACCTTTGAAATAATTTGTAAACTAATAACTTTCAGACCACATCCTCCTGTTGCTTTTCTGTGAAGAAAGAGAATCAAGAAAGTGATAATGGCCAGGTAGCATAGGGGACAGAGCCCCACGTTTTTGAGTCAGAGCCCTGACGTCACTTCCTGGTTCATTAGCATAAAACGAGTTTAATAATATCGCCCCTGCCTAATTTGCACATGAGAGTGTTGTCACATTCAGTGAGAGATTATTTGTGAAAGCAGTTCTGCTAACTATAAAGCACTAGCTAAAATATTGAGAAAGAAGTGAAATAATTTATTTTCCTAAAATTATAAAGAGTGTTGTAAGCTACCCACGTTATAGCTTGTTCATACCTAGGTGAGTGAAATGGAAAATTTTGTGAACTTTCCCCTTTAAGGAGAGAAATTTTGGAGTGTGTATGAGTTGGGAGGTCCTGTACAAATCTGCCCATGGCCACTTAGTAGGGGGAAGTGGTTTCAAGCCAGAAGCTTATCCAGAGTTTGGTTTACTCTTTCAATTGCCTTTCTGCAAACAGTGAGCTGGCGAAGGATGGCCACACTGCTCTCAACACGCACTCTGTCAACCCTTCGGAGAAGATTAAACAGTACCAGGCTGGTCAGACGGTGACTTGTTTCTTGAAGAAGGTGAGCGGTGCATACCTTTGCAATGTGATGCCATCCTTTTCTCAGAAGAAAAGGAGGAGCTGGAGACAAGGGCCATTAGCACTAGGCTTTGATTCTGTGTTTGCTACCATGCCGGTTTGTGGGAGATGATATAAGGCCTTGCCCCTAGAAAACTTTCTGGCCTAATCAAGGAGCTAAACTTTCTGGCCTAATTTAGAGCTTACGAATAGCTAACAAGCAACTCAAAATTCAGCATGTTTATGGATTAATTGTACAAGGTGTAAAGAAAAATACATCATGGAGCAAAATGTAAAATAAATGCGGTACTGGATTTTAGACACTTGCTTTTCATAAAGTTCAGACGTGATGCAGAATGAGAGCGGTGCCAGATTGTGCGTTCTGACGGCAGGTGGAACGGGCGAGCAGAAGAGGGAAGAGATCCGTGGGAACTGTGCTGGTTGGGATATGCTGGAGAGAAAGTCAGCCTGGGCTTGACCTTGAGGAATAACTCCTTCATTGCTGCCAGATTCTTCTTCCATAAGCATCTGAGTGTGTCACTGGTGCTTGATCCCTTTATTTACCTGTGTCTGCAGATATTCATGAAGCCCAGATGCCTTAGAGTGGTATTTAAGGCTCTTCATAATCTGATCTGATGAATCTAGTGTACCAGTCATGTTGAGAAACCTCTTCTGTCTTTTTCCCCTTGTGCCTTTATTTCTGTACCTGGAGTACCTTCTATATTCTATTGCCTATAATCCTTCAGGGTCCAGCACATATAACTATCCATTACTAGTTTTCCTATATATTCCCATAGCATACTGTACTTCCTCTATGGTGCTTGCTGCTGTAGTTATTTGCTTACTCATTTATTCACTTGACTGTCTCCTTGTCAGCCAGGCTTATATTTATCACTGTCATGCCCTGTGCATAATGGCTGGTTGATAGATGTTTTGTTAAATTGACTTGAAAATTGGGATGTGTGTTTAAAGCAGAAGACTGTGTAAATGGTGAAAGATCAAAACCTGAATTGATCTGGAAATAAGACATTGGCTCCTAAAGGTTTTTGAGAGTCACTGGGCACAGCTGAGCTTGGTCGAGGCTGCGGAGGTCAAGGGGATTGGTCCCGCTGCCTGAGAGCCTCTCCAAGGTCTTTCTTGCGTTCTAATTAGCTGAGCGCCAGGAGCGATGTGCGTCCTGCTGGGCTAGCAAAGGCTCTGAGCTAGACTCTGGAGTGAAGCCTGTGAGAAGTGGAAGTTGGGCAGGGACAATGGGATGTAGGGGTGGATTCCTGTCCCTTGGGAAAATGTGGAATTAGGGCCCTTTTAGCCCAGTGATTTTAGGAGAATCTATATTTTCATGAAGGGAAAAGAAGAAATGCTTATATATGTCTCATTCCATTTCTCCACCTGTGTTTTTCTCCTCAGTACAATGTGGTTAAGAAATGGCTCGAGGTGGAGATTGCTCCAGACATCCGGGGAAGAATCCCCTTGTTGCTCACTTCTCTTAGCTTCAAGGTCAGTGTGCTTGAGCTCCCTGAGCTCGGCTCAGTGTCTGCTGTGCACTCACAGTAGGCACAGGGAACCGTACACTACTCCAGGATTGGCTGGGAAGATACTTGCTATGGAAACTTAAATGCTGTGTGGTTTGGGTAAATGATAGACCTTTCTTCAAACATCAGAGTTTCTTTGTCCTTCCAGGTTCTGAAACACCCAGATAAGAAGTTTCGGATAGGCCAGGCCCTGAAGGCCACCGTGGTGGGCCCAGATTCCTCCAAGGCCTTCCTGTGTCTCTCACTCATAGGTGTGGTAATGAAGTGGTACCTGCTCCAAAAGGGAGGGGGTCGGACAGAGGGGGAAGGGGCCTTCAGTTATTGTCCAGGTTAAAGGATGCCTTTGATACTAGAGTCCTTAGAAAACCTAATGTGCTTGGTACCTTCTTGGAACTATTTCTTTTGGAGCATCACCCTCTGCACTACCTTTACACAGTTAGCTTTCCTAGGTCTCAGCAAGGGCTGTCTACCACATGGCCCTGGGGTTTTTGACTACATGGCATGGTGGCCTGAGTCTTCATGATTGTCCTGGTCCATTCAGCGTAGTACCCCAGGCCTGGGCATCTCGCACCCTCCCAGCCTGTGGGTGGTCAGCGTTCCAGAGTCTTCCTTCGCTCATTTCCTCTTCCCTGAATCAGTTCATTCTCCTGCCAGGTCCACACAAGCTTGAAGAGGGGGAAGTAGCCATGGGCCGAGTGGTGAAGGTGACTCCCAAGAAAGGGCTGACTGTCTCCTTCCCCTTTGGGAGGATTGGCAGAGTCAGTATATTTCACGTGAGTGACTGCTACTCAGAGACGCCCCTGGAAGACTTCACACCCCAGAAGATTGTCAGGTAGGCTCTGTTTTCTTCCTCTTTTCACCTCTTGTGGGATTGTGGTTTTTTTGTTTGTTTTTTTTTTTTAAATTTTAATTATAGAGGTAAAACGTGATTATGTACCAGAAAAAAAAAAATTGCATAGAAAATGAAAACTTCCATGGTTTCTCTTTTTCTCTAAAACTTTTTACCATTTTACACTTTGGTTTCTATCTTTCAAGACTTTAACACATATATAGGTATAATTTTCCATTATATTGTATCATAATATACTGTTCTGTAACTTGCTTTTTAATCATAGCAGTTTATCATGGATTTTTTCATTTCCCATGCCTGTATATCTAAATCAACCTTGTTCTTTTTCCTTACTTTGAACTTTTTTTTAGTATTCTGTTATATGGTTTTTAATCATAACTTATTTTAAAATTTTTCTGATGATGGACAATAATGTGCATATCTGCACGTATGTTTCAATGCTGGTGTAAGTATATCTGTGAAATAAATCCCTAGAAGTAAATTTGGTCAAATAATGTTATGCTTTTTGCCAAAGTATCCTTCAAAAGGACTGTGTTAACTTGTATCCCCATTGACACCAAATGTGACTGTCCATTTCTCACACCCCCGTCAACAGTGGATATTCTTAATTTCTGATCTTAGCCATTGAATAGGCAAACATTGATCTCCCATTTTTGTATGCATTTCTCATGTTTGCGTGGTCATTTTTCATGTTTATTGGTTGCTTACACTAGTTCTGTACCTTGCTTGTCCAGGTTGCTTGCTCATTTTTATACTGAAACATTCATCCTTTTAATTAAAGAAAAACAAATTGCTCTTGTAAGTGCTCTCTGGAAAAGGATAGTAACCACTTGCAGTTGAGGGGTGATTTATTTATGAACCTCTTAGATGCACAAATATGAGCCTGCCTCATGGTTTCAAGACCATTTTATAGCCTGAATAAACTAGCATTGGAGAGACAGATTTCAGCTTGATACAATACTTTTCTGAAAATCAGAGTGAGCTACCGACAGAGTGGACCCCTTCAGGAGGCAGAGACTGGAAAGTAGCCATTTCCTCTTTTCCATCTCAAGTGTCCCAGCCACCAGCACCTGCCTGAATTCTCAGCCACTGGTCAGAGCTAAACAGCACAAAAATCCCCAGGGCCTGTGCAAAGCAAACAGAGGAGTCAGAGAGAAGTCCAGGATCACTTCTGCTTTTTGTCTCTTGTGGCTTACAGGCGCAGGTGTGAGTTTTAGCGAACTATTTATTTTAAATAGATTTATTTATAGCCAAACCTAAACAGATTTATTTAGTAGTGTTCAGTTCTAATTCCTTTATCTGTCCAAATGTGGATAATAAATTAATTACTTAAAGGTAGACGATCTCTCAAGGTCTTTTCCTGCTTTAGGGGTTATGGTGCTGTATTTATAAAATGCAGACACCTGTTGTGAGGAAAATTTGGACTGTACTGTGTCTGAGATCCTTTCTATGGCTAAAATTCTATACTTTGTGACTTTGGCCTACTAATTGCCACTTTAGATGAAATAAATTGGGAAACCCAACCAAAGAGTCAACCCTGCTTGTTTCCTGGCAGCGCCCCCGCCAGCCCCCGCACCGCCACTAGCTCAGACCTCACTGCTCAGCTGCCCTGAGTCTGCAGTAGCCCCTCGGTCGTCCGCTGGTCACGGTGTCCTGTGGTTACTGTCTCTCCACTGAGATCACACACCCCCAGGACCTGACGTAGGGCTGTTCGTGTCTCCTAAATAACTCGCTACATGCCTCTGCATCTGCCCGAGGGCTTTTGTGGCTCCTCTTATTTTCCTCTCCCAGCGCCTTCTTGGGTAAGAAGAGTAGGTAGTGTTATTTTTACCTGACAGACTAGTAATCCGAGGCTTGGAGAAGTGACAGGACTTGTCCCGAGTCCCTCAGCAGGTTTCCAGCAGAATGAAGAACAGAGTCCTGGTCTCGCGTCTCCTCACTCTTACCTGCTGGTCAGCCTTGCAGAGAGGAAGCTGAGGCCCTTTGCTGTCTCCTGAGATGCAGACATGTCAGTATTTCCTTCTCTTTTGCTCTCATTCCAGGTGTTATGTCCTGTCCACTGCAGATGAGGTATTGACTTTGTCGCTGCGATCGTCCAGGTGGGCTTCCGTGTTATTGGGACAAGAGCAGGAAAACCCACTTAGAGGACAGAGGAGAGGCTACGTGGATCTGACTATCGTCTTTGGGCTTCCCACCTTTCTTTTCTGCTTGTCCACTTTATGCCTTACCCTGTTTTTGTCCAGAATAGCTGAGGACATTCAGATTGATAGAGAAACCTGTCTGCTGGGCTCTTGTTTCCCAGGGAAAGGTTCAAACAACCAAATGTGGGTGTTTAAGGTGCCAGATAGTAGCCCGGGTGAGGGAAGGTGATTTAGTCCCACGGGTTCCATAGTAGTCCCACGGGTGAGTGTGCTATGAAGCGGACTGGCCTGAGGTCAGCTTCCTTCATGGTTAGAAATGGATGCTGGTCAGGCCAAGGCTTTAGGTGTGAGGCCTCGTCAGCCTCTCCCTGTCTCTGCATAGCCAGCTCACAGACATGTGTGCCCAGCTGACGGAACTTCAGGGGAGAGTAGGCCTGCACTGTGCAGCAGCGATTTTCAGCCTGTGTGCTACAAGGATTTTTAAAGCATGCAATACCTGACTGTTTAGTCAGGGACACTGACCTTGTTTCCCTTAGAGTGTCAAATAAAAAAATGACAGCAGCCAACACAATAGCCGTCTGGTGTGAATGAACCAAAATTATACCCATTTTTTTTTTGGTCAGATTGGCTAAAAATACATTTTTTTATGTGCCTCAGAATTTTAGTCATTGGTTTGTTTACATGCACCATGAGATGAAAAAGGTTGAAAATCATGGCTCTGTGTTTTACCGTCCGGTCCCGAGTCCCGTTCTTACATGTAGTTTGTGCCCCAGGTCAGCTGCGGGGAGGGAGGGGGGGAAAGGGGATTAGAGGCATGTGTACATAAGCCTTTTATTCCTTTAGAACAAACCCGGAGACAAAAAGCAAAATAACAGATCCCGAGATTAACTCCATCCAGGACATTCAGGAAGGGCAGCTCCTGAGGGGCTACGTGAAGTCTGTCCAGCCGCACGGTGTGCTCTGTGGGTGAGTGACGTGGAGCCTGGGAGCGTGGGCCAGACCAAGTGCCCCCCCACAGCCCCCCCTGGCCCCGCCCCCCGCCGCCCGTCTGCCGTCTGCGCCATTTCCCCTGCCCTTTCCCTGAGGGGAATATGAAGGAAGGAAAGTCAGTGAGGTTCCACCAGTTTCTAAAACTCCAAGTTGTTTTTACTTTAAAAAAGGTTTTGAATTATTCTTATTTGTTGTATAGGACAAAGAATAGGGCATGCCCATTTTCAGTTTTAAATCTGTTTGGATTTTTTTGTTTGATTTAGTGTTTGATCATGATCTGTAAATGTTCTGTGAAATCATGTAATGTGCACGACCGCCAGGCTGTGCAGCCTTCCTCACTGTTACGTTTCCTCATTTTCTTGTCTCTCTAGTAGCTTGTGAGTTACACATTGTGCTGCTCTGGTGTGGGGTGAAAATCACATTCTCGCTGTGTTTGATGTTTTTTCCAGTTTACAAAGCGAGCCTTCTTTAAACTTTTGGGTTTTTTGGTTTTTTTAGATTTATATTTTTATTTTTACTTTTTAATTGATTTTAGAGGTGGGGGGGACTGATTTGTTATTCCATTTATTTATATATTCATTAGTTGGTTCTTGTATGTGCCCTGACTGGGGATCAAACCCGCAACCCTGGCATATTAGAACGATGTTCTGACCAGCTGAATTACCTGGCCAGTGTCCCGCTTTATCCTTGTGAACGCCAGGAGCTTTAATGTCTGTTGTGAATCTTGGTCACAACTTGGGTCCCTGGGAAAGTGGAAGCACTGGGCTTGGCTGGGACTCTGTTGTTGTATTTGTGACCGCAGACCCTTGTCTCTCTTCTGTCAGCCTCGGACCCTCAGTTGTGGGTTTGGCCCAGTACCCACATGTCTCCCAGCACAGCCTGTCCAAGGAAGCCCTTTGTAACAGATACCTCCCCGAAGGGAAGCTGCTCACAGCCAAGGTCCTAAGGTAGGTGCCTTCCTGTCCCACACCCCTTCGCCCCTCTCCCTGGGAGCCCTGGGAGGGAATTCAAAGGTAAACTTCAATAGAATGGCTTGGGTCGAGGGGTGCACGTGTTCTGATGAACGAAGCCCCTTTGTTTGTAACCCTCTACCTCAGCTCTAAAAGCAGATGTGGAGACATTTCTCTGCATAGGAACCTGTTGCTGTGGACAAAGTAGGGGAACATCACGGCTGCCCCTCTATTTTACTACCAGGCCTGGGAGATGTGCAAATCCTTCATTCCTGAGTACTGAATGGAGTCCAAAGCAGGCAGGACAGGGCCCAGAAAACTGTGGGTCATTGAGGAGAAGGCGGCCTGGGCTGCTGGTTGTGCCCACTGGACTCTTCTGTTGTCTTCCTTGTCCATCCTCCCTCTCTTCTGTCACAGTGTGAACCACCAGAAGAACCTGGTAGAGCTGTCATTCCTCCCCCGTGATACCGGGAAGCCGGATGTGTTTCCTGCCTCCCTGGGACAGCCACTTGTAAAGAAAGGGGAGAGGCAAGGAGAGACAGAGGAGAGAAACCACAAAAAAGAAGGAGAGAAGGAGAAAAAGAAGAACCAGGAAAGGAAAGAGAAGAGGGAGCAGAAGGGACAGGAGAAGACACAGATGCTTAACAAAGAGAAGAAAGAGCCCCAGAAACCGCAAGCAAAGAAGCAGGGCAAGCGGCCTCACCCGGAGTCCGGAAGTGAACAGGTATGTCGCCAGGGAGGGCGGCCTCCCCTGCAGTGAAAAGGGAGTGATTCAGAAGCCAGCTGGGCAGCTGCCTCGCCTTCTCTTGAACTGAGGACGGTGTGAGTCTGGTGGCAGGGCACTGGGTGGTGCCAGGAGGAGCGGGGAGGGGGCATTGCCCTGGGCTGCCCAGGGGTGCTCCTGGGCAAGACGGGGGGCTCGGCATTTTCCCACATGTCGTATCTCAGGAGACGGTAACCAAGAAGCAGAAGAAAGCCGCTCCGGCAGAGGAGGACGACAGTGGTGTCGAAGTGTACTATCGGGAAGGAGACGAGGAGATGGAAGAGAGGAGCGTGCCGCCCAAGGTGGGGCCAGCACTGAGTGTGAGGGTGCAGGCGCTGCTCTGGGCGTGGGGCTCCTGGGCACTTGCCTAAGAGCTGGCCTCTTCGGTACCATCCTCCTTGTTTTCTGTAAAGTATGAAAAGATGGGGCTGCTGGTTTCTTCAGTTGGTTGTGAAGTCCCTGAGGACAGGGACCCTGTCTTACCCCTCGAGTGGGTTGCATAAAATAAATTGGAATGAGGTTAAATTCTAATTTATTGAGTGAAACTGAATTAAATTAATGGGATGGGTAGATAAAGAGGAGGCTTAGCGTTCCCAAGCCTGAGTCCCTTCTGCAAAGTCAGAGCAATGTTACTTGAACTGAGGACTAGGTATGGAAGGGTTTCTCAGACTTCAGGTATTATGTTCTTTCCACCCTCAGAACATTTGTTGTATCTCTGTCCTAGCTCGACAGTTATTTTATACGGCACATATGTTATTACGTGTGTGTGCATACACACACAAATGCATAATATATTTTTAAAATTTGTTACTTAAATGAATTTATTTACAAAGAAGGTTCTTTTGTCCCTATAATAAATTTTCTGGGTGGACCAGGGTCTAGTCCGGCCCTGGGAAGAGGGGCGAGGGGAGGAGGGGCAGGCCCTCGGAGCATGCGGGGAGCCCCCGTTCCTCCAGGTGGGAGGGTGTTGGGGGAGAGGGAGCAGCCTGAGCGGAGCACTTTTCCTCACACGCCTCCACGGTCCTCTAGGGAAAGCAGACGAAACCAGCAGAATTGCCCCGGCTGCAGCTGTCTTCCGGCTTCGTTTGGGACGTGGGGCTAGACTCTCTTACCCCAGCCTTGCCGCCTCGAGGAGAGAGCTCAGACAGCGAGGAGGATGAGCAGCCACAGCAAGCCACGGTGTTGTATTTTGCAGGGCTTTGTCCTTTTTGCAGGGACCCCTCTCCTGTGCTCTTTTGTAGCCTGTGGGTGCCTCTTCCGGTGGGGTGGGGCAATCTTGGGCCAAGGAGTATTTATAGAGCTTGTGGACTGTCCTGCCAACTCTTGGCTTCTGTCGTAGACCTGCCCTGGGCCTGAGGAACTGATTACTCCCTTTTTTTTGCCTTTTATAGAAGAAGAAAAGCAAGAAGGAAAGGGAGTTGGAGAAGCAGAATGCAGAGAAAGAGCTGTCCCGCATTGAGGAGGCCCTGATGGATCCTGGGCGACAGCCAGAGTCAGCAGATGATTTTGATCGACTTGTGCTGAGCTCCCCCAACAGCTCCATCCTGTGGCTGCAGTACATGGCCTTCCACCTGCAGGCCACGGAGATTGAGAAGGCCCGGGCCGTGGCCGAGAGGGCTCTCAAGACCATCTCCTTCAGGTCTGGGATTCGTGCCCCTGCGTTGGGGAGGGGTCTTTTGATAGGAAGGGCCGTGTCTCCCCAGGCTGCAGGGCTCGCCACCTGCAGGTCATTCGCTCCTCAGTGGGCCGATAGCAGTTGGCGTGGCTGCCACCAGGGGCCCCAGGCGTTCCCAGGCTCTCTCGTGGACGTGCCATCTGTGAAAGAGACCTGCTCATTTATATTTTATCGTCCTCTTCACCGAAACAGCTAACATTTACAAGAGTTCCTAACTTGAATAAGGTGCCCAACTTGGGGCACAAGTAGAATAGGGCGCACAGCTTTCCACATACTTGGGGGGAAATGCTGCAGGTGGCCATTTTCCAGGCAGAGAGTAGAGTGAGTTTCCCAAAGGCTAATGAAGAGGAATGGCAATCCTTTACTTCATTCTCTTAGTTTGGGGAAAGAATCAGACCAGAGATTCTGCTCCTTCCAGCTCACATCTCAGACCAGTTTGATATTTGGTAGGCTCCCTTCCTAGGAGTGGAGGTAGAGCCAGGTAGAGCCTCTGTCTGGGAGCCCCGGACCTGGCAATCAGGGGTTGGGTTTTTGCTGCTGTGTGAGCTGCAATGAGACAGGGCCTCTCGGTGCCTGCACTTGAGGGTGGGGACCGGGGACATAGATGGAACCTGGGGAGGAGGATGGAGTTCCCATCGTCATGCCCAGACTGGAGTGAGGGGCCCTTTGGGCTGAGACGGTGGCGCTCATGTGCTGACTGCTCTCCCTATAGAGAGGAGCAGGAGAAGCTGAACGTGTGGGTGGCCCTGCTGAACCTAGAAAACATGTATGGCTCGCAGGAGTCACTGACCAAGGTCTTCGAGCGGGCCGTGCAATACAATGAACCTCTCAAGGTCTTCCTCCAGCTGGCTGACATCTACACCAAGTCAGAGAAATTCCAGGTAGGAGTCTGAGCCCACTGGCCCGCTGCAGGAGCATCCCCAACCACTCAGAAGCTGACTCCTGGGGGTCACAGAGGCAGCAGGGAAATCTCTGAGAAGACTACCCACGCTCTGGATCCGGTTCTAGTCTTAGGACCTTCTTACGGGCGCAGGATCAACTGGGAAACACCCCATTTGTGTTAGGCCTCCCCATCTCTGTGAGCCTGCCCTCTCCCCTCAGTAGCTAGAGTTGGGCCTGCATAGCGGTTAGAATCTGTGAGTCCGCGTCTGTCTTCTCACAAGCGAAGCTGTTGCCCCCTCTGTCGCATCACACTTTTGTCAGCTTGCCTTGGCTTTCCCACAGGAAGCTGGGGAACTCTACAACCGGATGCTGAAGCGTTTCCGGCAGGAGAAAGCTGTCTGGATCAAATATGGCGCCTTCCTCCTGCGGAGGGGCCAGGCTGAGGCCAGCCACCGTGTGATGCAGCGCGCCCTCGAGTGCCTGCCTAAAAAAGAGCGTGAGTGCTTAGTCCCGCCTCTCGACCCAGCCCCTGAGCACGTTTGGCGCTCTCCTGTCTCGGCATAGGGATTGCCGGTCCCCTCATCTGAGGGTGGTGGTAGGAAGCCTTGTCAAGGTTACCTAACTCTCTGTTTCTGTTGATTATATGCTCATGAACATAATGCATGATGCATTTCAAGAGCTAAACTCTGAAGAAGGAGGAACAAAGAGCAATTCACACTGATTCTGTTGCCCCTGCCCCCCATGGAGCAGGCTCTCTGCAGTGGGAGTCATAGATCAGTGCCCATCACTGTATTTGGCCCTAAACCTGCCTCACTGTCCCTCTTGTTGCCTGTGTCTTGGGACACATGAGCAGGGAGTCAGGGGTCAGACTCAGCCCCTGTAGCACACTGTTGTGGTGAGCAGTCGTCTGCTTTGTGGGTCTGAGCTGTCCTCTCCCTGCAGATGTGGATGTGATCTCCAAGTTTGCCCAGCTTGAGTTCCAGCTGGGGGATGCGGAGCGGGCCAAAGCCATTTTCGAGAACACACTGAGTACCTACCCAAAGCGCACAGATGTCTGGTCGGTCTACATCGACATGACCATCAAGCATGGCAGCCAGAAGGAAGTCCGGTGAGAGGGGAAGACAGACTGGGGCTCAGTTCCCTGTCGGGGGTTTGGGGACATGGGCCAAGCGGATGACTTTTAGCAACCACAGCAGCTCCCAGCGTCCCCCGTTGTCTTAATGTATCTGGAAAAACAGCTTTGAGACAACACATCAGGTCCTGTGGCACTCAGTTGTCCAGGTTCTTTTCCTGCCTCAGGGGCCAGCCTCTGGTCAGCATCTGGTACCATGGTGGGAGATACCTGGTTGCTGGCCTGGGGGTCAGGAGTCTCGGTTTCCCCTCATAATTAACTCTGTGCCTGACTCTCAGTGTAGAGAATGTTCACAGACATACTCTCACTGTTGTCTGCCAGCATCCCCACAGGCAGGGAGGGTTAGAGATGGGTGGGCTGCGGTCCAGAGAGAACCAGTGCCTCACCTAAGCCCATCAGTCAGTTTTCAGCGGAGCTCTTCTCACAGATGCATACATTATGTGTGTCCCATCCCAGTAGCTTTGTCCTGATTCACTGTGTGACTTCAGGCCAGCAAGTCCTTTACCATCTCGGGGGGTCTGTCTGCTCACCTGGAAAGTAAGGGTGGTGTTACCCATCTCCAGGGGATATGACAGGAGTTTACGGTGGTAGTAAAAATAAAGGTAGAAGTGGGGGTGCTGGATGTAACAGGGCCGCTCCAGAGCCCAGGAGTGAGTGGGGAAGGTTAGCCAGGAATCGGGTGGCAGGGACCAAGAGGCAAACGCTGCCCTGCTCTTCCTCACAGAGACATCTTCGAGCGGGTCATTCACCTGAGTCTGGCCCCCAAGCGAATGAAATTCTTCTTCAAGCGCTACCTGGACTACGAGAAGCACCATGGCACTGAGAAGGACGTGCAGGCAGTGAAGGCGAAGGCCCTGGACTACGTAGAGGCCAAGGGCTCAATGACGGAGGACTAGTGGTGGGTTGGCCCCGGACAGCCACTGTCCGCAGCGGGCCAGCCCAACCAAGCCTCAGGCTCCCCGCAGTTGAAAACTGTCTTGCCTGAGGACTCTATTTAAGTGCTGTTTTTTCTGCAGCGTTCCTTGGGGTAATCCTGTTAGGATAAAAAGGCATTTGAGATTTCTTATAAATTCCTTTTTGTTATTTTATTTAAAGTAGCAGTTGCATCTTCTTTTCTGAGGCTGCTCAGTTGTTGCAGGCTCAAGGAAAAGCTGAGGGTTCTCCTTCATGGGTGTTCCTCGGGGAGCGAAAACGGAAGGACCGACTCCCGACGATCGGTGGCCAGGATCCCGCTTTGGCCCAGCAGGCTCTTGGTCCAGTCAGAGGGGGTCAGCAGGGCCCAGGGAGCAGGCCCGCCCCTTCAGATCTCGGGGTGTCTTGGCGTTTGGTTACCTCAGCTCAGCCTTGCACCCTTTGTGGAGGCCGTGAGCTGGGACAGAAGGACAAAGGTAGAGCCTAGAAAGGAAAAGTGGGGAACCTGCGTGCCTGAGAGGAAAGCTACCTGGCGCTGGTGTCTTCTCTCACCCACCAGGGCCAGATGACCCAGCCTCTCCAAACTGGTCCCTTGTGTGTGACATGGGGTTAAAAAGTCCTACCTGGAAGGGTTCTGTGGGTAAAATGAGAGCATGTACATTGTATGCTGCCTGGCAACTAGGAGGCTCAGTGTGGACCTAGACTGGCGTGCTGTGTGGCTTTGGGGAGAGCCTTGTGTTTCTGTGTCCCTTCTAGGGCGGTGTTGTTGGGCGGGGGTTGACTCGCTGCTTATTCCCTGAGTCCTGAGGGTGAGGATGCACGACATGCCCACCACACACACACCTCCCTTGTAAAATTCCCAGAAAGTCCGCCTGCATCATTTGATAAGGAATAATCCTGTGTGCTCCCGAGTTCTCAGAGGCCAGCACAGACCCAGCTAGTTATTGCAGCCAGTTTTTTTTTTTTTTTGGCTTGGTCCAAAGAGAATTAAAAAATGTTCTTTGGCAGAGTTTTAAGTGTTCTGAGAGCTAGAGAGCTTGTCCATGGGCAGTGCCTGAGTCATATGCCAGGAAGCAGGACCAGGACAAGGAAGGGCATCGAAGGTGTTAGAGGTGGTGGAGGTGATCAGGCAGGGGCAGGCATGGGAGGGAGGAGAGCCCGTCCTGGCTCTTGGTTATTAGCACCAGGTTATGATAACTAGTCTCCTCTACTTGAGTGTAGGATCTTCTGACTCAAGAAATTCAAGCTGAGCTACTTCTAAGAGTGGCCAGGCTGCCTCTGTTCCCTCAGATCAAACGAGGTAACTGAATCCACTTGCTAAGAGAGCGTCAGCGTCAGAGCTTCCCCACGGGCGGGAGCACCTGGCTCTCCCTGCTTCCCTACCCTCCCTTCTGTCCATTTCAGTCTGTCCCCTTCCCTCCCACAGGAGATGGGATTTTTTTTTTTTTTAATCTTACCAGAGGACATTTTTTTTTTCATTGCTTTTAGAGAGAAAGGAAAAGGGAGAAACATCGATGTGAGAGAGAAGCATCAATTAGTTGCCTCCTGTTCATGCTTGGACCAGGGTTTGGCACTTGGACTGGGGATTGTACGTGCCTGTGCCCGTGCCCTGACTGGGAATTGAACCCGCAATGTTCATCGGGCAGTGCTCCAACCAGCCAAGCCACACCGGCCAGGGCAGGAGATGGGATTTAGACCTGTCCCCATGACCACCAATCTGCTGTGGCATGGCTCATCCAATTATGCAGACACAAAGCTAGTCCTTTATACTCAGAAAAACTTTATCAAAAATGTATATATAAAATAAAGCCAGTAGCATATATTGAAGGGCAGCTTCCCAGCTGAGCACCAGTGAGCTGGGCGTCCATATGAGGTTAGACACAATTAACTGCATAACATCCTATATAATGAGCCGACTGGTGAGTTTCATTGTCACTTAGCCCTGCTGGCCGGGGCTTCTCAGCCTTGAAGTGCCACCAGTAGAAGGTCATCCATATCATAGTTCAGAGAAAGGGTCTTTCCTCCAAAGCGGTTGGCCAAGTGGCTGGTGGCAATAAGAGAGGGGATGCCTTCAGGTCTGAGAGCCTTCCTGTCGGAGCTGACCACGTTGTGTACTAGCACTCTCCTGTATCCAGATTACTTTGTCTCTTTCTCTTGGTCTGTTTTCCCAAAAAGTTAATAGTTAAAAAAAAAAGTTCTCTGATGCTGATGTGAGCAGGTGGTAGGGTTCAGTGTTGGACCAAGGCCTGTCATTTTCAGAGTGGGGACGGGGCCATTAGGAGACAAGCACGGCCATCTCCATGTTGTCTGGGGCTGTGCCATTGCCCGGCAGACCTTGGGCCCACTTGTGTAGGCGGCTGTAGAGTGGGAGGCCCTGGTTCTCACGGTACAAGTAGACACCGGTGATGGCGTTCCACTGCGGCCGCGGCTGTGTGCCCTCCACTGGGAACTTCGCCACCAGCTCCTCATCTTCTTTGCTGAGCGCTACGAAGCCGAAGAAGCGGCGCACGTTGTTGGCAGCCAGCACCCTCGAGTGCACCTCGGCCGTGCGCTGGAAGAGCTGGTCCTCGTTGTTGCGGTACTGTGTCCAGTAGGCCTCCTGGCGGTAGCTGAGAGGCGAGCAGTAATGCTTGAGGCACTTGGTCAGGAACACCAGGATGGCCACCACACCGATGAGCAGCCACCCAAAGAGCTGGCCAGAGAAGAGGCAGGGTTGAGGAGGGGCCCGCGGCTGCCTAGACCCTCACCCACCCAGGATCAAATAGGGTGTGGGCTGGGCTGGCCCTGGCAGTGTGGCTGATGATTCTGCTTCTGGAAGGGCAGCCGGCCCTTCTGGCTGTAATTTCCCTGGTTTTTCCTTACTCTCTTGAACTCACACGTTCTCTGTTCTCAGACTTTGTCTCCCACATTTTCTGCTGCCATTTCTTTAGCCCCGGGCCTGCCCTGCCCCCTTCCCATCATCTCAGCACATGAAAATCCAGCTCAAACTGTCAGGCTTAGCCCAGATGCCACCTGCAGGAAGCAGTCTTGCCTTCCCTGAGACCCCCATGACCTGGGTCTTACACCATCACTCCTGCTCATGTGCTTGTCTAAACACTGGCCTGGGCGGGAGCCTGTCGAGGGCTAGGGCAGCTGTCATCCTTGTTTCCCCATTCAGCCCTGTACAGGCATCTGCAGGCTTTTGAATATCAAACTTTATTTCTATGTCTTCCATCTCCTTTGATGCTGTCTCCAACCCTGCTTCTCTATCTGTTCCTCACAGACCTGAGAGACCTTTTTAAAGATCTTGGGCTCCTCTCTGTCTCAGCCTCACCCCCTGCCTCTTTTAAGTTAATGCTTCCGGCTCAGTTTTTCTCTTTCTGCTCACATCTCTGCCCTTGGCCTTCTCTCCCCTGACCAGCCTTCACTCCATCAGAACTAAGCCAAGGCTGAGGCTAGAGTCAGAGCAGCAGCAGCTGCTGTTCCCTGACTCGACACCACTTCCTGGCTCACAGGACTCCCCTCTGTCAGCAATGCCTGAGGCTGATTCAGGGTTGGCCGGGGCCCTTCCTGGGATAGGAGCGTGTTCATCCCTGGAGCCAGATGCACCCCACTGTCAACTCATGGCCCGTAGCAAATGTTCCATAGACTCACAGGGGTTGGTTTGTGCTCATTCTGGCTGGAGTAACGGGCTCAAGGCTCAGTCTGAGCCAGAAGACTATTCCTTTAACATTTAAAGCTCTTGTTTGGGGCTGGAATTGTCCCTTGTCCCACCAGGCGCTAACCCGCAGCTGACACAGCTCTGACACCTGCCTCTGGGAGCCCTTGGCCCCTGGAGGCCTCCCAACACCTCCCCAACCGGCTACCAGCTAGGGAAGAAGCACTTCCCTTTGCACAGCCTTACCTGGGACTCATACTTGAGCCTGCGACTGACCTCCTCCCGGAAGCCTGACAGGTTGGCAGGGCTCTCCCCGCAAGGGAACCTGGCCAGGATTTCTGTGGCATGGGCTTGTGGGAAGCTCTCTTTTCCAGCTGTGAGCGAGGAGGTGTCCACAAACTCACTGAGAGCACAGACATAGGCCTCACCACGCAGCAGGGAGATGACAGACCAGGTGATAGGGGCCACGGCTGCGCGGCCCAGGATGGAACTTAGAAGGAGGAAGTTGGGGGCAGCGGAGCAGTTCTTGGTTCTCCGGTACTGGCACTCGGTGACTAGGTTCCAGGTGTGGTTGTTGAGGATGACGCCAATGAGGAAGAGTGCTAGGGCGGGCACACCGATGGCCGTCAGCCCGTACAGGTAGTTCCTGGCTGGTGAGCAAGGGCAGTGGAAGGCCACCACAGAGAACACCTCCTGGCTGCCCACCGTGCCCAGTGCCACCAGCCCATTGAAAATCATCACATCCTTGCTCTTGAAGAAGAGCGATAGAAAGCGGAAGTTCTCAGCGATCAGGGCTGCCATGCTGATAGGTCAGCGGAGGGACCGACTGCTGGGGCGGAGACAAGGTACCGGACCGATGGTGGCTGGTGAGACTAGGAAGGAGTGCAGGCAGGTGGGCACCTGAAGGCAGGGCACGGTCTGGTCATTTTATCACCTAGAATGGCCGGCCTGGTGCTCCCTGCAGAACAGGAAATGACTGATAAGTGTTTGCCTCTGAAAACAGGGATATTGGGGATCTTGTGTGACCAGGCTGGTGAGAAAGGAGGCTTGGGGAGCCCCGGGGCCTGGGGAGAATCATGGCAGCCACATTTCACGGAACTGTTACTGTGCCTCAGGTACTTTACAGCCCGTTTCCAGCCCCACGATCCACATCGAGCTGTCATATCCCTTGTGTACACATAGAAGGTGGAGGCTCTTGGGGGTGAGGGGCTGAGATTCAAGCTCAGGTCTATCAGCCTCAGACACTTAGGTTCATGTTGCTACCGCAAGATTCTCCAGATGGGGGTTCGGGATGACCCTGTGGCACTGGGGAATGTGAGATGCTGACTGGCTTTCCCTCTGGGATTCCAGGTAGGGCTAATGTGCTGAGGAGCCCAGCGCTGTTTGGAGGGTGTGTTCTCAAGGCTTGTAGCCCCAGGGGTGGAAGAAGGTGGCAAATATGGTTCCCCCTCCCTGGAGTTCATCAGGGCCTTTTCATTGTGCAGATCCCAGGCTCTGGACTGGTTTAGGAGACCCTGCCTCTTAGCCTGCTTCGTGACTTTTCCCTGGGTCTCAGTGTCCTCGCCTATGAAAAGGGCATAAACCATTCTGGCCCTCGCTCTCCTCTTAGGAATGCTGGAGGGAAAGGAAAGCGAATAAACAAGGCCTGATAACTATTCTACATGGGACGCAGGACACTTTGTCCCTCTATGTCTCTCACCCTGTTGAATCTTCAGGGTGACTACCGGGGGTGAGGTAGGGTGGATGATTTTCCTTCCTGCAAACATGAGGCAACTAAGGCCTAAAGAGGGTAATAAAGTACCTTGCTCGGGACCATTCAGATGTGGAGGTGCTTAGGCAAGACTTTTAACCACAGCCTCAGGAGACCTGGAAAATGCACCAGGGTGAGTCAAGCTAAGTGAGTTCACCACTGCTCTGTGCCCACCCGTGAGAGCCCCAGTGAACGTCTCCTTGCTCACCCATTACCCTGTCCCTACCCAGCAGCCTCCCAGCAGCCTCCCAGCAGCCCTGTTCCACCCAGCAGCACTGGCAGCCTGGAGGAAGTGGTCGTGGCCTGGGCTCCCGCCAAGTTCTGCCCTGCTCCCTTCGCAGGCCCCACCCACATAAGCCAGAGACAGCCCAGGGTGTGGCCCCATGTGTCCTCCCCATCCCTGGGATGAAAAACAGAAGCCTGCAGGCCAGAGGAAGCTAGGGAGCAGAGGCTGGGGTGGCTAACAAAGATGAGGAGACTTGCCCCTATTACCTACTGCACCCCCTCCCTATACCACCGCCCGTCCTGGTCTCTACCAGGCTGTCAGGTGGGCCAGGGCAGAGCTGGCTGACCACGTGGGCTATCGGGAGATGGAAGCAGAGGACGGATCTAACTCTCTTCCCAACTCACAGCCCAAGGACTCCAGCCTAACTCTCTGGAAAAGGAGTTTGTAATATTGCGGGGTTTGAATGGGTTAAAAGAAGCTGCTACTCCCTTTCTCACCAGCTCTGGGCTTCAAGGTTCCTCATGAGCTCCTTGCGGGCGGGGGGGGGGGGGGGGGGGGGGGTAGGGGTGGGAGGGCCGTGGGTTTATAAACTGCACAAGGTTGGGCACAGGATGCCTGAACATGGGCAGGCAGAAGAGGGACCAGACCAGCTTCTAAGACTTCTGCCCCTGCCCCCAGGCTGGGAGCGGGACCTCCAACAACAGTCAGGACAGGAGTCAGGCCCCTGGGGGAGGGGCAAGGCCAGCCCCTGCCCGTAGTAGAGGGGCTCGGTGAGGGGTCTCTCTCCCAGGACAATCCCTCTGGGAAGCCTCAGACTGGCCCTGCAATGCTCCCCTGTCACCTGGCACACTCCAGGGAGGGGCCCTTCCTTACCTGGGGGCAGGCGCAGGCACCAGTGGCCTTGGCCTCCTTGGGGCAGGGCTCTGCAAGTGGCACACAGACATCCGAGCTGGGGCGGCAGCTGTTCCACCCGATGTGCCCTCCGTTGACTGTGTCCTACAAGGGCTCCCTCCCGCTTTTCTTGGGCACAGGAGCAGGGCTGGTGGCGTCCTCAGAGAAGTTTAACTCCAGGGAAGAAGAGGAAACAGCGGGATGGAACTTGCACGCCAGCGAGTGGAAAACATCCCCCGCACCAGGCAGGGGAGGGCGGAGCAGCAGAGGGCGGCGCAGAGGAAAGGAAGCTGGGGCACCCGTTTCAGCAGCTCTCGGCCTGTGTCTGCTCTGCCTGCCTTCCCCGGCAGAACTGCTGGGAGCCCGCCCGGCAGTGCACACCAGTGGGACTGGTTCAGGGATCAGGCGGCGGGGGTGTGGTGGGGGGGGCCTTCGGGAGAGCTGGTCTGGGCCCGCCTTCCGGCCAATTTCAAGAGCAGCGTCCATGCTTGACTACCCCCCTCTCCACCCGGCCGGACAGAAGCTGTTAGAACAAACCTCAGCAGGGTTAGGGCAGACACGCCATCAGACCGAAGCTGACCCTTGCAGGATGCACAAGGCTAGGCCTTCCCCTTACCCCCACCCTACCCCCACCCGCCACCCCCATCCCCACGCCTCTTCTGGCCTTTCTTCTTCAGCCACTGACTAGACAAACCCTTGCCCAGTCGACATCTTCTATCCAGACTTCAGCTAACTCTTTAGGTACTGCTTCAAATCTCGGAGGACTGATGATTGAATTCTGGAGCTTAGGGATTCTCTGAGGCCCTGTGGGCACACAACTCAGACTGTGGGTGGAAATTATAAGGAGGCAAGTTTTTGAGGGAAGCCTGCTATAATGATCAGAGTTGCCTAGACTGTCCCCAAAAGTGGTCTTGAGTACCCTCTCCCCACCCCCGCCCCCACCTCTGCTGCCCATCTGCGAGAGTGTGCGAGCTGAGGCTGAGAAGTCACAGGTCAGGAATTCTGAAGAGGAGAGTCTTGTCCGAAGGCTGGCTGCATGACTCCTCGGATCAAGGGGGAGACCCCCGTCCCCTCTCAGCTCTGTGATGCCTGCGGTTCTGTAACAGCAGGACTGCCGTGTGACGTGCTGGCCTCTCTGAACTGGGCTTGCCCGTGTACAAGAGTGAGGGGGAAGGGACCAGTGTTTACTTTTCAGATCCTACCATGTGCCAAGCACCGTTCCAGATTCTCCCTCAAAAGTTATCTCCCTTTATCCTCCCCATATCCAGAAAAGCAGATCTTCTAATACCCATTTTACAATAGACACACTGAGACTTGGAGGGATTTGGGGACTTACCGCAGGTCCTATAGTTCCAGTATTAGAATGCACATCTGTCTGACCCAAAGCTTTACTTTTCACACTTTTCCTTCCCAAAACCTCCCTGCTGGTTTTTCCCATTGGAAGCCCCCACTGCCAACACACACCTGATCTTTATTTATCTGGATCCTGCCCCTCATTCAGAGTCTAGATCCAGTCCCACACTCTGGAGGAGCCCTCCATCCCAGCTTGGCCTGTAGGGATGGCCCTCCTCCCAAATAATTAAAGGGAGAGAGACTGGGTTTCTGACATGGGAATAGAGGGAAGGGTGCATAAGAAAGAATAGAAATCATTAAAACAATGTTGCAGGGATCAAGTTCAAAATGAATTCTTATGCCCTGGCTGATACAGCTCAGTGGATTGAGTGCTGGCCTGCAAACCGAGGGGTCGCCAGTTCAATTCCCAGTCAGGGCACATGCCTGGGTTGCGGGCCAGGTCCCCGGTGGGGAGCACACAAGAGGCAATGACACATTGATGTTTCTCTCCCTCTCTTTCTCCCTCTCTTCCTCTCTCTCTAAAAATAAATAAATAAAATCTAAAAAACATAATGAATCCTTAGATGAGTGGGACTTTCATCTCAAAGGTATGTGAGGGGGCAGGCAGTCCATCTTCTTGGCCCTGTTCAACAAAGATGGCTCCAGTTCCCAATGGCCGCTTCTCTTATGTCCAGGAGGATGAGGAGGTTAAGCCGCAGGTTCAGAAATCAACAAACATGTCAGCCACACATACCGAGTGCCGCCATATGCCATGTCCTTTACACACTTCTTTAAGGCTCAGGACAACCCCATGAGGTAGGTGCCCTCATCTCCATGGTACAGATAAGGAAATGGGGCCCAGGAATGAAGCAACTGGCCCAAGGGACACAATTTGTAAGGGCTAGCGCCAGCACCTAACCCAGCTCTGTCTCACTCTGGAGTCTTGAGCGGTTTCTGCTCTAGGCAGTTCTGCTTCCACCCCTCCACCCTCATCCCCACCTCAGGCAGAGCCTCTGAGCACTTTAGAGCCCCCAGCCCAGGATATGGGGGCTTCTGTTTCTAACTGCTGAAGACCTGGGGGTGGTCTGAGTTACCCCTGGATGAGAGGGAGGTGTTAGGGTAGCCAGTGAAAGGACCTTTCCCATGACAGTTTCTTTGGTCTGAGTGTGTCCTCTCCAAAATTCCTACGATGCATCCCAAGCCCCAAGGGAGGTGGGGCCTTTGTGGAGCCCTCAGGAATGGAATTAGTGCACTTATCAAAGCGGTTCCAGACAGATGCCTCACCCTGTGCCCCGTGAGGCCAGTGAGAAGGCACCGGCTGTGACTCAGGACGAGAGCCTTCATCAGAATGTGACCGTGCCTGCACCTTGAGCTTGGCCTTCCACCCTCCAGACTGAGAATCAAATGTCCTTTGTTTATAACCTACCCAATCTGTTATATTCTGTTATAGCAACCCAAATGAGCTAACGCAGGAAGTCCTTTGTGCTGGGGGCTAAATAAATGTGCAGTGCACCGTGACAACTATTGAGTGACCTCCATGGTGACTGCATACCGCGGCTTCTCCTGAACGGACCTAGCTTCTGGTATCTTGCGGGTCACACCAGGTGAGGCTGCATGTCATGACCTTTTGGCCCACCTGGGGCCACTCAGCCTCACGCTGGAGCCTGGCCCCAAACTCAGAGGACTCAGTTTCATGAGATGGCTGGGTGTGCCCTCACTCCCTGAACCTTGAGCATAAGGGAGCAGAGATTCTAAAATGTCACGGACCAGGGTGGATGCTGGGGCAAGGACCTGAGTGGAGACTGTGACCCAGAGAGAAACTGGCTTGGCAGGGGCTGGGGAGGTGCGAGCTTGCCCCCTCAGAGCCACTTTTGAACCTTTTAACTAACACTGCTCATGGCTCCACTGTCTGCTTCCCCGGGGCCGCCCAGGGTAATGTGACAGCTGGAGGAGTGAGGTCCCCTTCCAGTGCCAAATTTCCAGCCTCGAATGTGCAGGCGGATGCCTGGGCACGTGGGTCTGCTCCAGGGGCCTGCCGCGTGGCACTGTGGCCTTCATTTTTCCAGGTGGTTTGGGGGTCTGAAGTGCTGTGGACTAAGGGCAGTGCCCCCCACATTCCTGCCTTTTTGCCTGGCCACAGCTCACACTTTGCTGAAGTAGGTGGCCACCTCCTTGCGTGGAGGCCGGGGTTCACCTCCAGCCCAGCCATTGCCCATCAGTGGCTCCTCTTGGCCCAGCCGCAGAGGCGGCTTGCATTTGTGCCAGCTCGTGAGCAGCCTGTTCATGGTGCCTTGATCGGTGATGCCTCGAAGCTTCTCCCTCTCCTCCTTGGCCCCATCGGTGGTAGCTGCGGCAGTTGGGTCAGCTGGGGCTGTGGCCAGCACCCCATGGGTGTGACCCAGTTCCAGGTCATGGTTCATAGCTTCGAAAAACTGCTGGATACAGACCTTGGCAAAGGCCTTGGCGTGCTCTGTGCATGTCTCGTCGAAGAGCTTGCGTTCAATGTCGATATAGTGGGACCAGTACTTGCTTTTGAGGAAGGCGGCCTGCGTAAAACAGGGCCTCACAGAGCGCACGACAAATGCCAGCAGTGTGGTCAGCAGCACAAAGGACCAGCCTAGTGCCTGCAAGGGAGAGAAGAAAGAGTCAGCCAGGCTCTGGCTGGTGTGACTCACTTGCTTGGGCGTTGTCCTGCAAACTGGAAGGTCGTTGGTTCAATTCCCGGTCAGGGCACATGCCTAGATTTCAGGTTGGGTCTGGTCCCCAGTCAAAGCACGTGCAAAAGGCAACCGATAGATGTGTCTCTCTCACATCAATGTTTTTCTCCCTCTCTTTCTCCCCCCTCCCCTCTCTCTAGAATCACTTTTTTAAAAAAAGAAATAAAAAGAGTCAGCAGGCACTGCCCACCAGCATTCCCAGCCTGTCTACTGCCACGCCTCCCCCCTCATTGCACTCTCTATGTGAGAGTAAGTAAAATGTTCTTTGTGTGGGCCTAGCACCCAACACACGGGAGTTGATCAGGAAGACCCTGGAGTTAGGCAGCCTGAGTTTGGATCCTGTCTCCAATACTTTCTAGTTGACCAGGAGTAAGGTGACTTCTCACCTATAAGTGGGGCTGGTGGCACTATTCCCATAGGATCGTTGTGGGACTAAATGTAATATTAAACTTAGCACAGGGCCTGGTTCATAGTTAGTGCTCAGTAACTGGGAGGCACTGTAAGTATGCCAGTAGGGCCTTGCTGACCTTCCTTCTGGGAGCCTTCCTCGGCCTCCCCAGGCCGTATCTTTCCATCCCTCCTGCTATTGTCCTCCATTCACTCACCCGCACTGACTGCCTCCTCTCTGTGGGCTCCGAGCTGGGCCCTCGGGGTCACAGGGACAACTCAGACAGTCACCCAAACTCTGCTGAGCAACACTGAGCGTTCAGGTGCTGGCTCAGTTCTGTCAACCGCCCCCTGTGGGCAAGGTCAGGATGCTCCCCACCCCCGCCCCGACCGGTGCTTCAGGGTCAGCCCTCAGCGGCACAGTGTTTGGCCAAACAGAAAGCGGGGAGGCAGAGCAAGCGTCAAGTGGGGCGCTGTGGAGCATGTGGGGGGGGGGCCGGGCACCCCCTTTGCTGCTCCTTGAGGACATGGAGGCCCTGGGCGACTGTGTCTCCTGAAGTTTCAAATAAATCTGGAAATCTGCTTTTTATGTAAAAACTTCTGGTTTTTCGATGTTGCCAATGAATTCTAAAGCTGAATTTTTAATTCAGCCTCTAAAGGCCAAATGAATGATGCCTACAGGCTAGGCAGCCTGTCCTCCAGGAGCCCTTTTAGATTGTGATGTGGTGTGAAGGTCAAGTGGAGGGAGAGACAGGACACACAGAGGACCGGCCTTTGCATGGTGCCAAATAGCTCACTGAACGGTCACTTCTTCCTCGGAACTCCCTTTTCTTTCTCCTCGTGTGTCCTTCTCCCTCCTTTCTTTCCTGTTTTTCTCTTTTCATTTGGCTCCCCTCACCAAAGGAATAACAGGTTTTTAGCAAGTCGCCTCCTATCGCCACAAAGGCACATCTGTGTAATCCTCCTTGCTCAGGTAGTTTAGCAGGGAGACAACAACACCCTGAAGTTAACAGTGAAAAAACAAATCAGGTGGAGGGACAGCTGCCCCAAGCCCTGAGGCCTGGAATGGAAGATGGGACAAGTGCCCGGAGGAGAGAGGCACAGGTTTGGGAGGGAATCAGAGTACATATCAGACACTCAGAGTATGAGATTCACAGGGGGCTCACAGTGGTGGTACAGGCCCCCAGGAGGGAGTTCTGGGCTGGAGGGAGGGAGCCAAGTGCCCGGGCTCGCTGGAGCAGAGTGCGCATGTTTCTCTTCCCCTTGCAGGGCAGGCCCGGGCCCAGCCCCAGCCTCCTCCTCGAACAGCTCCTGGCCCATGGATGCTGCCCGGTTGCCCTCCCCACACTGCGATGGCTGCAGGGGAGGCCTGAGGGGCTCCGGTGGGTGAGTGCCCAGAGGGGCAGCGGATGTGGGGGTGAGGCTGGGGAGACCCAAGTACTGGGTTTCCCATAAGTGGGCCCCTCCAACTCTGCCTCTAGGGCACATCCCAACAAGTGTATCCCCCTCACCCAATCCCTCTGTTCCAGGGGCACCTGGACCCTCAGCTCCCACTCCCCAATCAGAGAGGTACAATCTGGGGGCATTTGCCAGGGAAATGTACCCAAATGTCCCAGCTACCCACTGGCATTGCCACTGTCCCGGCCTTCCCCTGGAAGAGGGGAAGGATGCAAATTTCCCCAGGCTTCCAAGCAGGGGCTCAGGATGGAGGGTTCGGGGCTGGCTGCACCACTGGGTCTGCTCTGAGGACCTCAGGACAGGGCACAGGCCTCTGGACTTAAGCAGTCATAGCACTTTCCCCAGGGGGCCCTGATCTGAATACGGACACATGGCCCTCAGAAGCCCCTGCCTCACTTGGGAAATAAGCCCCCGCCCCTGGAGCTCCCTTTGAGGGGGAGTCCCAGTCTGTTGGGGAAACATGACTGTTCTTGAGGAGGCCCCATTCTGAGAGGTGTGGGAATTGGGTCCCTGCAGAGAGACCTAGGTCTGTTTGAGGAAACCTAGCCCAGAGCCACCTGTCCCCCTCACCTGGGAGATGCAGCGCAGGTAGCGAACGGCCACCTCACGGGCCAGCAGCCAGTCACCATCATAGATCTCTGGGCAGGGCACCCGGGCCAGCAGGCGGGCGAGCTCAGGCGGAGGCAGGCCAGGCACCAGGCTGCCGTTGCCCAGCACAGTCACGGGCACAGCCGTGCAGAAGGCACAGAGGAAGCACTTGCCATCGAGCAGCGTGACGGCCACCCAGACAACAGGTGCAATGAGGGCGCGCTGCGCCATGGAGCAGAACATGTAGCGAAGCACGGCGGGGTCCTTGGCCCGGCGGCCCGGCGGTCGCTTCCACTCCTCCGCCAGCATGGACACGTTGTTGTTCAGGACCAGGCCGAGCAGAAAGAGCACCAGGGGCGGCACGAGCAGGATGCCGGCGCTATAGGCAGCGTTGTAGCCAGGCAGGCAGGGGCAGTTGAAATCGAAGGCTGAGTATATCTGGGCGCTGGCCAAGGCCATGATGCCGCAAATGCCATTCATGAAGGACTCCTGGTTGGACTGCAGGAACTGGAAGACCATCCGGAACTTGTCCATCGCGCCCCCCACGAGGCCTGGTGGCCTCCTCCAACCTCACCGCTGCCTCCAGGATGGGCCCTGTTGTCCACTGTGCCCACCGGGCGCCCACCTCATGGCTGAGACAGGCAGAGCTCGGGGCCGTGGCTGAGGTCACTGTCTCTTTGAGGAACCTTCTGGTCAGGTGCTGGCCGAGAGACACACGGTGGCCAACCCTGTGGGTGTAGCCGGGATTCTGCCCCTCCCTTCCCGGGCCTCTCTCTCCACAGCCACCTCCGGCACAGGGAAACCACCAGGGCCACACCTGATGGGGACCAGCTCTCTATGGGTATGGGAGGAGGGCAAGGCGGTTCAGACACAGGGATGGAGTTTGGGACAACTCAGGGCTGCTGCAGAGGCCTGAGCTTCGGAGCCTTGTCCCCTGGGCTCCTCGGAAGCATGCCGCCTTCTTCCTGTCTTTCCCATTGGGATTTTCCTCCGTGCGGTATTGGGGCCCAAGAGGACTCCGCCACGAGTTCAGACAATGATGGTACGATGCTGGAGTGACGGCAATGATAGTGGCGCCTGTAATGGGGGTGATAATGGTGTTGCTGGGGCTGCTGCTGCTGGTGATGGCGGTGGTGCTGGCGATGGCAGTGTTGGTGTTGGGGATGGCGCTGATGGAGGTGAAGGTGGTGATGGTGGTGACGGGGATGGTGACAGTGGTGACAATGTCAGTGACCGCAGTTAAGGTGGTGATGGTGGCGATAACAGCAGTGGTAGCGATGGTAGTAGCGATTGTGGGCACCATCAGAATGGTGGCGGTGGTGGCAGTGATGGTGACGATGGTGGTGACGGCGGTAACGGTAGTGACTGGGGCGATGGTGTCGGTCACGGTGGGGATATGGTCGTGGTCGTGGTGGACACAGTGCTATTGCAGCATGGCGTAGAGTAAGGAGCCCTCAGTTGGGAGCCGGAGGATTTATATCTGAGAGGTTCCCGGGCCCCCTCCCTACTGGCCAGGGAGCTGCGGCCTGGGAGCGTAATGCAGGTGCTTTTATGTCTGTTGGCTTCTGCCTCTGGGGTGTCTGTGTGTGTGTAGACTGGGTGAAAAATCCTTTCCTGGCTCCGCCTCCTACTTCTCCTGCCCCAGATTAAAAGATAAAGGCAGGATGGGGGAGGGTTTCATGCCTGGAGCTCAGGTCTCCAGACTGTCCGTGGGAACCAGGCCAGGGCCCCTCCCATCAAAGTGCAGAGGCGCTTGAAGGGCTCCCTTTGATGCCCACCAGTTCTCCCAGAAGAGCAGGTTAGACCCAGCTCCAGCCAGACGGCTCCTGTCTGGGGCGAGAGTGTGTGGCTGGGGCTGACACAGAGCAAGAGCCTGGACAGGCTGGCTCCACAGGGCCCACAAGTCTGTGCGTCCCAGGGGGTGCCACGTGTGTGCACTGTGGCTTTGGGCCTCGGTACCTGTGTATCTGCATGTGTATATGTAACCACATTAGTGGCCTGTGTGTCTCTGTGTGATCAGCCAGAACTTGCATTGACCAGGCCTTTCTGCGTCAGGCCCTATGCCAGCACCTTACATG
Organism: Pteronotus mesoamericanus; assembly: GCF_021234165.1. NCBI lineage: Eukaryota > Metazoa > Chordata > Mammalia > Chiroptera > Mormoopidae > Pteronotus > Pteronotus mesoamericanus. Next base: position 6,687,401 of record NW_026555229.1, read on the forward strand.
CATCACCTCATGTAATCCTCATACAACCCTGTAGAATGGGTGCTATTGTCCCCATTTTACCCAAGTGGGGACTGGGGCTCGGAGAGGTTAAGTTACTACTAAAGTTTACACAGGCTAAGTGGGAAGAGGGGGCAGGAAAGTGCTTTTTGGCTTCTCTTCCTATTCAACCAGCCTGGGTGGAAAAGATAGTGTCACAAATAGGATACAGGTATAGAACGATGTTATTCTCCTCAGCCCTCAGGCTGGGCCTGTGGCAAATAGAGTCCTTAGGCTGGTGGCCTCTGAAGGACCCTTTTTGGGGGCTCCTGAAGGGGTACCCACAGGGGGAGAACAGGATGAGGGAGATCCAGCCGAGGACACACTGCTGTGTTGACGTGCGTGGCTGATGGGGTCCGAGCTGCGGCAGAGTCGGGCACAGTCCCCGGCGGGGAGAGGTGGGGTGCGGAGGCGCGGGAGCGAGCCGCCTGGGGTCTCTGTCTTCTCCAGTGGACGCGGCCCTCAGCCAACGTGCCTATGAAGTGTGCCCCAGCTGGCTGCACGGCGCTGCTCTCACCGCATATACGCTCTGTGCAAATTCTAACTCCAGTGTCACTTTAAAATACTTGAAATGAAACAGTTTGGCTCCTAAACCTAGTATTCTCACTTTACAAGAATGTTGTTTACAGTTATTGAAAGTAAAAGATGAGCGCTGGAGTGTTTACATACCATTCAGACTCTCGTAAACTTTTGAATGGTTGTAAAAATTAGTTTGACATTTATCACCTACTTGGGCCATGTCTTCTGTAAACATGGTATTTTTACATGGGTGGTATTTATCAAACATTTGAAGAGATCATTACTAAGGAGCATTGCGGGGGGTGGGGGGTGGGTGAACATGGTCAAAAGGTACAAACTTCCAGTTATAAAATAAATAAATCTTGGGATGTCATGTAAAGCACGGTAATAATACTGCATTGTATATTTAAAAATAGCAAAAAAAAAGCAAATCTTACCAGTTCTCATTGTAAAAAAAGGAACGTGTGACTATGTGAGGTGAAAAATATTAACCAGACTTATTGTGGTGATCAATTCGTAATATAAACATATATCAAATCATTACGTTGTACACCTGAAATATAATATTATATGTCAATTATACTCAATTTTTAAAAAAGAATCTTCAATAGGATCTGCCTGTGGTCATTGCAAAATCTGATGTTAAAAAGTTGTGCTCACTGAAGTAAGCTCACGTTTCTCATTTGAAGAAGCCTGGGAGACTTCCTTTGGCTGTTTTTACACCAAAGCAGTATTTAATATCTGTTCTAATACTTTACGCTACATTTTTCTTATAATTCTACAAGATAAAAAGACGCCATCGGTTTTCCACTGAGTCCTGTATAGATGTCTCCAAACTCCCTCCGTTTGCCCTGGTGTCCTGGGTCAATCAATGTCTCTAAGCGCCAGTATGTGAGGGTTAGGAACCTTTGCCTCCGAAGGGTGCGGACTGGGGCAGGTGTCCTGTGAGGGAGACTGTGGGGGTGGCGTCTTGAGCGGCAGCGAAGGCCAGAGCTGTGTCAGTGACCACAGAAGGGACACGAGGCTGCGAAGGGGGAGCTCCTTCGCTATCGCCCCTTTACTTGTGCTGCCCCCCGCCTGCAGTGCCGCCTGCCCTCACTCTGCCCACTCTAATCCACTTCAAGGCCCTGCCCATTAGCTCAGGGTTTCGTTCACTGAATAGCTGACTTTTTTCTTAGCAAGAAACCATATCACAGAGAGGATAAGAGCAACCTACTTAAGGACCTGGGTTCATGTCTCTACCCTGCCACATACTATCCAGGGTCCTTGGGCAAGGCGTTTAACCTCTGGGTGCCACAGTCTTCGCAGCTGTTCATGGGGAGGATAAATGAGCTTGTCTCTCGGGTTGTGTTGAGGATTCAGTGAGGTTAGCACCATGCCAGGCCCATAGCGACCGCGCAGTAAGTGATCATTACAACCTGGTAATAGTAATAATCATCATCTTTGCACCTGAGCTTTTCTTTGAAAACGTGTGTTTAGTTTCCCATTGCTGCTGTAAAAAATCACCACAGACTTAGTGGTTTAACACAACACAAATTTATTCTCATAGTTCTAGGGGTCAGGAGTCTAAACTAGGTCTCAATGGGCTGAGAATCAAGGCATTGGCCAGCTGTGTTCCTTCCAGAGGCTCCAGGGGCGAATCAATTCCCTGGCCTTCTCCAGCTTCTAGAAGGAACCCACATTTCCTGGCTTGTGGCTCCGCATCACTCTAGCCTCTGCCTCTGTCATCACAGCTCTGCCTCCGACCTTGCTGCCTCCCTCTTACAAGGACGCTTGTGATTACGTGGGACCCGCTGCATCATCTAGGAGAGTCTCCCCATCTCCAGATTGTTAACATAGACACATCTGGGAAGTCGCCTGTGGAGGCCACACATTCCCAGGTTCCGGAGATTAGGAGGTGAACCTCGGGGGCCCCTTGTTCTATCTGCTCAAGGAGAGGGCTCCAGGAGTGCATTGAGCAGTGCTTGTGTCTTCTCCACCTCTCCCGAGTGCGGGACTAGGTGGAGATGGAAAGCAGGATGTCACGACCCTGCTCAAACTTTCTGATGTGGCGGCAGCAAACTCAGCCACAGCCACCACGGTGGGACATGCACGGGCCCTTGGCCTCCTGCCCTCAGGAGTGCCATCCTGGCACCCACCCCGGTGCTGGAGGAGTTAAGTGTCATGAAAAGCAGCGTGCAAAGGGGGCCTCTGCTGAGCGGTGCTGGCCCTTTAGGAAAATGTCTAATTTGCATAGGAGGGCAGAGTGGGAGGTGCTCCAGTGGGTGCTGCTCTCCCCTAGCAGCAGGCCAGGCGGAGAGGGAGGAGCACCCAGAGAGCAGGGCAGCGGAGGAGGCAGCAGCCACCAGTGAGATGTGGCTGCCCCAGCCGCTTGAGTGCTGCCAGGCTGTGTGAGCAGAGGTATGAGGTCTTCACCTAAGGATACACATGCTTGTTGAATGAATAAATGAAACATGTGCCATGCCCCTTCCCCAATTCTTTGCCTTCATTCTTGCTGTTTCCTTCCTTGAGGTGCTCTGCCCCACCCCAGTGTCTTCTCTACTTGTCAAAACCCTCCCCATCCTTCGAGACCCGTTCAAATGAAGCCTTCTCTGATCCCCCAGTTTGGAGCCATTATTCTCTATGCTAACTCCCTGTGGCACCTGGCTTGCCTCTATCCGCTTTTGCTGTGGCTGATAGTGATTTCTGTACCCATCGCTGACTGCCTCTCTGTTAAACAGCAAGCTCCCTGTTGGCAGGCTCTATCGTGTGCATGCTCCCTTCCCTAGTCCCTGGCACAGGGCTGTCCATACAGTAGGTGCTCTGTAAGTGCTCCATATAAGAAGGTAAGAGTATTGATGGCCATCGGCGGCTTTTTACTGGTCCAGATGCTGCATCCTTGCAGCCCAATAGGAGAGAGGCCCCCGGACCTCCTTTCCCCAGGCTGGGATCTCACCAGTGCTGACTGGGCCATATTCAGGCTCTCTCAACTCCCTCCCCACCCAATCCCTGCTAACACTTTGCCTAAACCTTGCCCCACCCCAGTGTCATTTGTGATATTTGCATGTCCTGACCACAGCAGGGTAAGTTGGGGGAGGCTGAACTGCAGAGATTGTTTGGTCTTACAAGGTCCCTTGGCAAGAGCCCAGGAGAGCAGATGTGGCTAGCCTGATACAGAGGGGGCTGGGCTCTCGGGGGGCATCTGGAGGCCCCTGGACTGCCTCTAGGCCCTGAGGACAGAGAAGCATGGGGCTGCATGAAGACCATAGCAGGGGTATGTGTGGTGAGTGAGTGAGTCATTAGGGAGGAGCAGGGACCCAGTGGAGTTCACAGAACAGGCTAGACCTTCCCCACCCTTCCTGTTAGGGTCACCAGACATTGAGTGGCAGTTTTGCTTTCTTTCTTTCTTTTCCTTTTTTTAGCAAGATCTAACCCCGGCGTTTCAAGTGTCTTCATACCAGAGCCAGACCCCACATCCACACTTGGCCCAGAGGTTTTTAGACGTTGGAACTCACCGAATCTTCATGTTCCAAGTGGAGATGTCTGGGTCTGCCTCCACCCTGATTTGAAGATCTGGTCCTTACACCATACACCAGGGGAAATGCTCACCAGGATACCGGCTTCTTGCTGAGGGTAGTGGGTAGATACCCCTGGAAGTGCTTAAGGAAGGAGGCAGCCTTACAAAGAGCTGCTGAGCTCGGGCCACAGGTGGTGGGGACGGTGGGGAGTGGGGAGGTGAGGGAGGAAGCACCTGCTGACTGAAGGTGGGCAGAAAAGCAGGGCTGAGGAAGGAGCTGCCCCTTTAAGAGGGCTGTACCTTTAAGAGGGCTGCCCCAGGCAGGGCTGCTTGGCCTTGGTCTGCTAGATGTGGTGGGACTCCGGTGGGACTCGGGAAGCTGGGGGCAGGAAGGGTGAACCATCCTGACATTCACAAACAGAAAAATCCCCTGGACAGGAAGATATAAAACTATTCATGTGCAGTAGCCAGCAAGAGGCACTAATCATCACTTGCAAGAGAAACTCAACAAGCAGGGCTTGCTGGAGCTTCCTCAGAGAACCCTGGTGGAAGCAGCAGGAAACCCAACCAGAGCACTGAAAACAAATACACAAACAAACTATCTAGAGGGCTAATGCAGTAGTTTCAGAACTGACTCTGGAGCCAGGCCTCCTGTGATCAAATTTCAGCTCTCACATGGGTGACCTCAGGCAACTTAACCTCTTTAAGCCTCAGTTTTCTCTTCTAAAATACAGGGCTAATAATCATCATATTGCATTAGGTTATCATGAAGATAAGATAATATACAGGGGTGGCTAAAAGTAGGTTTTCAGTTATCATATGGAAATAATAGAAATAAGATAATAATAAATAATACAAGAATAAACTCATAACTGTAAACCTACTTTTGCCCCCCCCCCCCGTACGTAAAGAAGTTAGAACAATGCCTGGCACATAGTAAGCACCATATAAATATGTGGTGTTGTTGTTGTCGTTGTTGTTACTGTATAACTATTTAGAATCTGGACACCTAGAACCCAGAACCCTTGGCAGATCTATTTAGATTCTTGCTACTTAAAGTTTGGTCCACTGACCAGAATCAGCAGTATCACCTGGGAGCCTGTTAGAAATGCAGCCTTGGGTGCAGTCCTGGATGCACAGAATCAGAGTCTGCATTTTGCCCTGGCTTCTGTGGCTCAGTGGACTGAGCGCCAGGCTGCAAACCAAGGGTCTGCTGGTTTGAATCCCAGTCAGGGCACATGTCTGGGTTGTGGGCCAGGCCCCCAGTACGGGGAGTGTGAGAGGCAACCACACATTGGTGTTTCACTCCCTCCATTCCCCCCACTCTGAAAATAAATAAATAGATACATAAATAAATAGTTTTAAAAAAACAGAATTTGCATTTCACAAAAGTCCAGCTGAACGATGAGGAGCACATTCAAATTTGTGAGGCCCTGCTTTAGAGCCCAGGGGCAGCCGCACCCAGAAGCTAGGCTATTTGGGGTAGGAGGTCAACAAGGGTTAGGCTGCCCTGCCTTGGGGTTCCCACAGCCTGGAAAGCCCCCCACCCGGGTCAGCACTGACCTCTGACGTGGGGACACTGCGGGGTAGGGGGCTACACGACTGTTTGCGGGGGCTACACGTCGGCTTGCTGGGACATCTTGGTACCCGGGGCACCGGTGGGGGCGCGGTGGCTGAGCCCACCCCCCGAAAGCCCGGGGGACGACGCGAGGTCGAGTGGCGGTTTGCTGGAGTACCACGTGCTCAGGAGATGGTCCACCTGCTCCCGGCTGGAGACTGTGCGCAGGTGGGCCTTTCCACTCCCGCCATCCACGCCCTCAGGGGGCTCTGAGGTCTCGGGGGTCTCGGTGCCCCTGCCCGCCTCATCCCGCCGCAGCCCCCGCGCCTGCATCTCGCTCTGCATGCTGGCGAAAAAGTGCAGCACGCAGCGGTGCGCGAAGTCCCGCGCATGCTCACAGCACGTCTCGTCGAAGAGCTTCTGCTCCAGGTCCACGTAGTTGCTCCAGTATCTGCGCTGCAGGAAGATCGTTTGGTCAAAGCAGGGCCTCAGGCAGCGGGCCAGGAAGGCCACCACGATCAGCAGCAGGGTGATACTCCAGCCGATGGCCTAAGAGGGTGGGGAGAGCAAGGTTAGGTACGGGCGTGGCAGGCATGGGTGTTCCAGTCTCTCTACTGATCTCTTCTATCCTTCCTCAGATCTGTTACTCTTCCCATTTAGTCATCCATCTACCGGCCACCTCCATCCACCCTCCCTTCCATTCATTCTCTCATCCTTGCGTCCATTCATCCACCCAGCTATCTCTCTACCCATTCATCTACTCATGCATCCTCTCATCTGACCCAATATCTCTCAAGTTCCTATCCAGACACCCTCCAACCATCTTCCCGTTGTCCACCATCCGTCCTCCCATCCAGCCATCTATCCTCCCAACCGTTCATGTTCTGATACTCATTCTTTCTTCGATTTATGCATCCAACCATTTATTCACCCACCATTGATCCTCCCAACCTTTCTTCTGGAAACCAGAATATATCACCCCAAAGTATGCCTCTTTGACATAGAATTATTGGGGCTGAAGACAATTTTGAGCTGAAGCAAACATAGGAAAAACTCTATCTTCCCTTTTTCTGCCTAAAGGCAAGATACAATTCTCCTTTTACTGGAGACAGACGCTTATCAGCCCAGAGACAGCACCAGAGGAAGGTGCAAACAAACCTTACTCTATTAGTAAGGAGTAAGAAACTCCTCGTTTCCTCTCATGTATTTCCCTTCCCACAGTGTCTGCCGTTGGAAGCCTAAAGTTGCTTTCCTTTGTCCTGTTATTTCTCTACAAAGGTACTGCTCTTTGTTGAAGATGATAATATAAACCAGAATTCTAAGCTGCTTCTTTGAGTTGTTCTTTGGTTTAGGTTTCTCCCATGTGATGTGCACTGCGTGTGTTAATAAACTGTTTGTTTTTCATTTGTTAATGTTTTTTTTTTTGTTATCACCTCAGTGGAAAACCTAAGATTGGGAGAGGTAAAGTTTTACCTTCCCTACACTCTCATCCATCCATCCGTTCATTCATCCATCTGTCCATCCTCCTTTCCATCCCCACATACATTTATGCACCCCATCTATGCATCCATCTATCCTGTGTTTTGGGGGAGGCATGAGGGACCCCGTGTTTTCTCTCACAGAGTTCACACTTAAGTGGAGGAAACAATTAATAGGCGATGATAGGCCTTCATGTTGAGGGAGTCACAGGAATTTACCCAACCTGAACTTGAGGGCTCAGGGAACAGTGAGGCCAAGGCTGAGACCTGAAGGATGAATAAGAGTTGTATAAGACATGAATGGCAAACAATGTTCTAGGCCAAGAGTGAGAAACAAGTGGAAGTCGTTCTTGAAGGCTGGAGCCCAGTCCTGGCTGACCCCTCCCCCTCCTCTCTGCTCACCCACAGCAGTAGTCTCTTCCAGGCCTCGCTGAAGACCAGAGCAACGGTGTGGGCCTGGAACAGAGACGTCACTCCTCGAACACAAACAAAGACACTCTGTCTTTTGGCCTTTCATAGAATCCCCTCCCTGCCTATCTACCCCACCCCCCTCACCAATTTAAAATACTCATATGATTATTTTACATGCGAGAAACTCTTAACATGCCTGATAAAATTACAGCTGAGTCAGGACTCAAACCCTGGTCTGATGGAAAATTCCACACTCTTTCTGATGAGCTAGTGAAGAATAGAGTGTCTAAGCCTGCAGGGACCGTCACGGTGAAGGAGACCAAACCTCCCTTTATTTTGCAGGATAAACTGAGGCCCTGAGGGAGAGTGACGTGGCCAAGGTCCACAGTCTGAAGTAGAATCAAGCGCATCCTGAGCGCTGGTCTTCTCTGCACCATACCGCAGGCCTGCATTTGGCACCAGCCCGTTTCAGCTCTGCCAAGGGCTGGGATCATGAATTTATCCTCTGTAGCCCCAGTGATACCTGTCATGTATGGGTTCATGTAAATACTTTTTGGAGGACACAGCCCAGCCTGGGGCTTTGGGCGTGGTGGCGGTGGAATCTAGAGTCTGGGCTGGGAATGGGGCTGGGGTTTGCTCCCAGGATGATGGACTTGATACTCCATGAAGAGCCAGGCATCTTGGGAGACCTTGCTTTGTAGGGAGGCGGGTAAGAGGGCCAGGAAATAACACGTGTATTCAGACCCCTGCCCTACCTCTCCCAAGGCGTGTCACTTTGGCCTAGTGAACGAGCCTCTCCTAGCTTCCATTTCCTCATCTGTAAAATGGGATGATAATGATTGCATCCAGTTCATAGGGTTGTTCTAAGAATTCAATGGAATAATGCATATGAAATGCTCAACACAGTCCCTGATACGTAAGTGCTCAATGAAAGGTCATTAGTATTATTTCTGAGGGGTGGGAAGAACGTGTGTATGGTAGACAGAGAGGTCTACCTCCAGTGCTTCCCTGCCATCCAGCCCCCTGAGGGTGTGTCGAGCTGACTCCTGGGGCATATGGGTACCTGGTCTCTCTCCCGGGGTGAGTCAGCATTGATGACCAGGTGCTCTCTGCCTAGGGCCCAACACCATTCTGTTTGTGAATCATGCTTCTGATCCCCTCAAGGACCACCTACTTCTTGGTTCTGTCTCTAGCAGTGGGGAGGGGCCGCAGGAAGTCAGTTGTACCTCCTCACCCCTCAGAACCCATGCAAGATATTTGGGAGGGTTGGGAGAGGACCTTCCAAATTACCTGTGACAGGCACCGCAGGTAGCGAGACACTGCCTTTCGAGCAGGGCTGTCCCTGACCAACTCATCTTCCTTACAGGGCACCTTGGCCAGAAAGAGCTGAATCTGGCTGGGGGTCATGTTGGCAAAGTCCAGAAACTTCTCAGGGTCCACGGAGCTGCTGAAGGCGCACACGAAGCACTTCCCGTCGAGGAGGGCCAGCAGGATCCAGACAAGGGGGGCAGCCAGCGCTCTCTGCAGCACGGAGGAGCACATATACCTGGGAGCAGAGGAAGGCGGGGTCACACAGAGCAGCTGGAATTCAGCCAAAGCAGGAAGCCTGCAGGAGAGATGCAAAGATGGACTTCCCAGGAGGGCGGGGAAAAAGTAGTTGTAGTCACTTCAAAGGAATGGCTGCAGCTTCCACTGCAGGGTCCTGGCAGCAGAGGATGAGGGGGAGGAGGTGCGGGGGGCCCCGGGAGCCCAGAACTGCCCCACTGGGGAGCTGGTGTCTTCCTCCTCCAGGCGTTGTAGCAGACTCTGCCAGTGCCCGGCCCAGCCAGAGGCACCTACGGCTTTGGCAGATAGTTTCAGTTCATGTGGAGGCCTGAGGGCCCCCCTCAACCACCTCAACCTGCCTGACGGCTAGGCTGCAAGCGATAGAAAGTCAACAACCCCCTCCCTCTACATTAACCTTCAACCCAAGAGAAACGGGGCCTGGTGAATAAACACCCCATCTTCCTAGACCCTCAGTGAGACATTTCTGAGGTGTGTCTTACCCGCTCTCTCAGGAGGATTGAACTCCGGCCGCCCACCCCTTATTGCACTCTTCCAAGAGCCTGTGTTTGAGGGGAGCCTAGACTAAGACAGCCCTGCCCGATAACCCTCCCTGACATACCCTCCCATCCAGGGACCCCCGCCCCCGCCGACTGTCCCCAGGTGCCTCCCCTGCCTTACTCCACCTGTCTCATGGCCTGCGGTGGGTGTTCGTCACAGGAGGACGGGAGCCCAGTGGAGCTGCAACCACTGGCTCCCCAAGAAGAAGGTCAAGGGCACACTCAGTGCATGTGACCTTCTCTGTGTGGCTGGATGACAGGGAGCACAGAGCCCTCAAGGGACACAAAACAGGCTGCTTGTGCACAGGATGCAGATATTTCCAAGTTGCACTGTATACAAACATAAAGTGGTACATGCTGTGTGTGTGTGCGTGTGTGTGTGTGTGTGTGTGCGCGCGCGTGTGCACGCAGCCTCCCCAGTGGTGAATTATAAATCCCCTGTAGGCAGGAGTGATTCCAGCATTTTCTATGGCGACAATGGGGTTAGAAGGTGGAACTGAAGACTTGCCATGAAATTACCTTACACACCCTTGTGGACACCTCATTTGTCTGTCAAAGCGTAGGGTGGAGGAGGAGGTCACGAGTGGGCGAAGACCCAGCAAGCCTCCCCAGCCCCTGCCCACAGGTCTAGAGCACTTAGACATTTTGTCCAAAACACTAAGGGCAGCTGAGTGAGTTGTGCTTCTTCCTCCTGGTGGGAGCTCAGCGGTGTTACTTAGCTTCCCTGTGTCTCAGGTACCTCATCCTTAACAATGGGTCCCCTTTAGGAGCAGACCCAGGGCTGAGGTGAGAATTCAGAGGCCAAGCACACACAGCACTCGGCACAGAGCTTGGCCCTGAGTTGCTGTTCCGTGTTGGCCAGGGAGCAATTCGAATCGCTAAACTCCGTCAGCTGATTTTGACAGAGGGCACCCACCAGGTGGGAGGCTCTGAGGACATTGCAGTATGAGCTGCCCTGGGGGAGCTTCTGGGAGAGGGATGCAGCCTTGAAGCCAGTGACGCCTCTGACTACATTCAAACGCTCTGTGCAAGCCCTGGGATGGCCCCTCATGCAGGTGGTGAGGTGCAGTCAACCCATGGCCAGCGTGGCAGATGTGATTGGGGAATTCTGTATCAAGCATCTGTCTCTAGCGCTAGCCACAGAAAGGTGACAAATGACAGGAACAGAAATATCTGTTTCCAGAGTGGAAACTGCAAATGGGTTTTGTAAGCTGTTGATGCTTTAGTTGGGGAAAGGAGGGGGCACACTCGAGAGTGACTGTGGGGGCCAGTGAGGAGCCCTGACAACACCCATGGGCGTCACTGGGGCTTGGGGGTCACCTGGACATGTTTTTGTAGGTGCGGGGCCTGACAATGCTCATGGGTAGAGTCAGGGTGTCGGAGTGCCCCTGGCAATTCCTGTGCAGGCAGGGGGCCCGGACAATGCTCTTGGGGAGAATTGGGGTTCGGGGTGCCCCTGGCAGTACCTGAGCAGGTGTGGGAGGGGCCCTGGCAACGCCTGCAGGCCTGGGGGGTTATGGGACCGCACCTGATGATACCTGGGTCCTTCCTCCGGTGCCCTGCGGGCCGGCGCCACTCCTCCACCATCACCACCGTCTGCCGGTTTGCAAGGAGGCCGCAGAGGAAGAGGGCGAGCGGGGGCGTGAGCAGCAGGCCCAGGCCGTAGAGGGCGTTGTAGCGCGCCAGGCAGGGGCAGTTGAAGTCGAAGGAGGAGTACAGCTTGACAGTGACTGCGGCCAGCAGCAGACAGATGCCGTTCATCACCGACTCGGAGCTGGACTGGAAGTGCTGGAAGAGCATGCGGAACTTATCCATGGCTCCCGCCTGGGGGGTGGGCAGCGTGGGTGGGGGGCCGTGCTGGGGGCGAGTCTCGGCCCTCAGGAGCTGCTTCTCCTCCAAGGGCCCCCAGCCCAGCCTCTGCGGTCCAGCTCTCCAAGAAGGCTCAGATGCCCAGCCTGCTTGTCCCCAGTGCCACTGCCCTCCTCTCTGTGACCAGCCAGCCCAAAGCACCTTTAGGCAAATGTGCCCTGTTCTTTCACTCCGTCCCTCCCCAACCCATTCCCTCCTCTCTTCAGGGTGTGGATACTGAGGCCTGACAGCTGGCAGGGTGTCCTGTGGGGGACAGGCAAATTCTGGATATGGTAAGGCCAAGACACTTGGAGGAGCCAATTTCTATTTTCTGGTCTTGATCAAAACGTGACTTGATTCAGCTGAGTGCAGGGAGCGTTCATGTTGACTTTCATGCTGGGAGGAGCCAGGAGGGGCACCTTACCTTACCTGAAGATTTCCTGAAACAGAAAACCCCTGAGAAGAGTTTAAAACATGTTTCAGCGTTTACCAATGACAGGCTTTTGAAAGGGAAGGCCTTCCAAGCAGAGGGCTGCACACCGGCGAAGGCACGGAGGTGGAAGCAGCCCGGTGTGGCCAGTGGAGTGGGGCTGCTGGAATGCAGTCTCAGGCAGCAGGTGTCAGGAGAGGGGGCTGGAGGGTCCGTGGGGGCCGGCAGCCCTCTGCTCCATTTTGTTCCACTGCCTTCTAGGCCTGGCCACCAGCCAGTTCAGCTTTCCCTAAGGCACGGCTTTCATTGGCTCACTCCTCGGCTCAGGTGTGACCTGGCCTCCCTCAGTCTAACTCAAGGCCGGCCTAACTCTATCCAGATGCATCTTCCCTCCTTCATTGAAAACCCGTACCCCTTCCTCCCACCTGCTCTTCAAGAGGCAGCTCAAGTGCAGGGAGTGGAGAGAACAAGGTTAGGGGGTCTGAGCACCCCCTCTCCCATTCTAGCCTCAGGGGAGTCTCCAGAAAAGAACAAACACGCCTTCAGGAAATTGGGACAGGTCTCTCCCAGGCCAGTCTGTCACAGATCCAGCCTCTGACAGATGAGACAGAGCTCCCAGGCCAGCCTGGGGCCCTGGGCCCTGCAGGGGGTGGTGTTCTGTTGCCTGTGCTGCTCCCTGCTAGGTGTTCGCTGGAAAACACTCCAGCAAAGAAAAAGGCAAGAAGGAAGGAAGCTCATCACACCTTCAAGAAAACCTCAGGATGAGGGGGTGGCTTTACATTTAAAGATCTGTCTTTTTTAAGTTTTCTACTTTATAATAATGATTTTTTAAAAACAATTCCCAATAAAAATCACAAAATATTTTTACTGGAAAAACTCAAAGGGATTAAGGAACAAAGTAAAAGGGGGAAGGGATTGTATTTGTTGCCTAGAGCCCTGGACCCGCTGAACCAGGAGAGGCAGAAACAGAGGAAAGAAAAGAAGGAGAAAGACTCGTTTGACTTCTGTGTGTGGAAAGATGTTACCTTGGAGATCTGCTGCGGGATAACACCTTAGTCAGGCTTGCTCGACCCCCTACCCCTCTTCAGAAGTCTGCGGCTCTGTCTTTGGGGGTCTTTTAATTCTGGGAATTAAAAAAAAAATTTTAAATCTGTGAATTTTTAAATTCACATTTTATTTTAATGATGACAAATCTTTTTAGCAGTGTTAAACATGTATTAACTCTCAATTGAAAGATCTTTATAGAACAGGTCTTTGTTCTCTTTTTCTCAAGTTAGAGAATTGTGTATATGTACTTCGGGGTCTTCTAGATTTTCTTCCCTTTAAAAGAAATCTGCGTATTATTTGAGAAACATTGGCTCTCCCATTCTTGGAGTTCCTGTGACTGAGAGAGTTCTTTAGGACTGGGCGCCCCCTACTGGAGAAACTCAGAGTTTGATGTGGGAGTGTGGTATGTGTGTGTGGGTGCATACACATGTGGCTTGCATGTATCTGGTATGTGTACAAGTGTGTGTCTTCAGAAATTTAGGTGTGGGTATGTCTTTTTTTATATAGTGAATACACCCTCTCCTGAGGTTTCTCTCTGTCTCTCTCTTTCTTTCAAAAGGAAGACATTGGATGCGTGTCCCACTTCTCTCTGAGGACTGGGGAGCTATTGTTCCCACCTGTTTAGCAGAGTGATGGTGCCCTCTCTGTCCAAGAGACCTGACCCCCTTTTATCCTGATGACAGAGGCCATGTGACAGGCCTCTTTGGTCTGCCTTTGGCAGACCTATGGGAAAGCAATGTGGCACTTATGTGGACTCTACTCTGGTGACTATATGGAGCCTTGTGGCCCCTAACGGAAGCCATCTAACAAATGGCATTGGAACAGTTGGCTAAGCATTTGGGGAAAACTTAAACTGAATCTCTACCTCATTCTTTATACCAAAATAGATTCCAAATGACTCAAAGACTTTCATATAAAAATGAAGATCATAAAAATTCTACAAGAAAATATAGGAGAGGCTTTTGTGAATAGAGCACACATTCTGTAGCTCTGGAGGAGGAGGTAGATAAAGTAGGCCTCAATTTATGTGGGCAAAATGCCAGTAAACAAAGTAAAAGTAAAAAACTGGAAAAAGGTATTGCCACACACATGCCACACAAAGGTCCCTTTTCCTCAATTTGTAGAGGGAGCATATAAATCAATAAAAAAAGATGAATGATCTTAGAGAAAAGTGGTCAAAGGATATGAACAGGCTATTCACAGAGAAAGAGACATGTGGCCCCAAATCCTGCAAAGATTCTAATTCTCATTCATAATTAAATACAATCTAAATAACCAGGTGCCTTTTAAAACTCACCAAGTTGTGAGAAACTAAAAGATCGGTAACATCCAGTGTCAATGAGGGCTTAGGGAAACAGCACCTTTATACACCGATGGTAAGTGTACAAATTTGTGGGGTTTTCCTAAGACAATTTGGCAACATATGTAAAGCAAAAATTTAAACACACATGTCCTTTCACCTAACAATTACGAAGCTCTGAATTGACCCTATGGGTAGATATGCAGAAGTGGCCAAGATAAATGGACAAGGGTGTTCATTATAGCTTTGTTTGAATGGCAATAAAACTGCAAACGCTTGTTTTATCAACAGGGGACTGTTTAAATAAATGATGGCACTGCTATAAAATGAGGCCTCTACAGCCACTAGAAGAATAAGTAAACCCACATGTGTTCATTTGAAAAAGACCTCTAGATTCTGATAAATTAAGGAAGCACAGTTTAGTACGCATAAATGAGTAAAAATTTTAGCATTATGCATATATTTTTTGCAAGAGATACGGAGAGTTGCTACCATTGGGTGGTCGGGGAGGAGGACTATTATTTTCTTTCATTTTCTATCCGTCTGTGCAGTTTGACTTTTCAAACAATGTTTACATATAAATTTTACTTATAAAAGATCAACGGAGGTTATCCAGGCAGTGGACTTATGAAATTGAAATATACATTTCTATGTGTAAGTAGATACATAAAATTAAATAAGGTTAAAATGTTATGAATTACACACAAAAAATTTGACCAGGTTCAACCCTGAACATCCTTCCACACTTAAATTTTTGGTCTTCATCCCGCAGATCACAGAATGGGGAACAATTTTCTTGGTTCACAACACATTTCTAACTCCTTTCTCAGAAGAAGAAACAGATAAGCCTGGTTTTATAATATTATCCCCCCCCCTTTTTTTTACATAACCAACAAGATATAAACATGGACTTTCTGACTAAACCAAATGAAGCTGTTTCCAGGCCCTGTGGTGGGAAGGTGGGGCTGGTTTTCAGCGCAGCAGTCCTTCCAGAGACGGCTTTGGACACTGGAGGTTGGGCCAAATGCAGAGACGCAGGGTCGGAGACAAGCAAGTTGCTCTGGGAGGCGCCCCTGTCCAGCTGGATTTTCTGAATTCCACTTCTCCGTAAATACCAATGTCAGAATGGCTCCAGGGTCCCCTCTCCCAGTTGCCTACGAGCACCAGCTCCTGAGAGTTCTGAGAGCAAACGTCGCCCACTGCCGTGACGTAGGTGTAGAGGTGTTAGTGGGACAGTGCTGGACTGGGTGTGGCACATCCCAGCTCTGAGGGTGACTGTGTGTTTGGAGGGCCAAGTTAGGAAGCACGTCTGCCATTGGCCACACATCCTCAAGGTCTTGTCCGTAGGGCACCAGACAGATGTTCTCGGGGCCTCTGCAGAGCGCCAGGCACAGTGCTGGTGCTGGGCGCATACAGGTACCCCCACCAGGTGCAGGCGCAAACAGTGGAGCATCTCGGTGTGAACTGCAGGGCTCTGAAGAGGACCTCAACTTGGCTTTGGTTTGGGGAGGTCCTCCCTCAGTCCTGTGAGAATCTCTGTTGGTGGGTTTGACCTTCTTTGGTCCAGCCAGTGTGGTGGGGAGGGCTCCTCCGGAGAAGTAGTTTCAGGATGAAACATGAGAAGGTGCCTGAGTGAAGCAAATATGCCCAGAGGGGAACACCTGGGTGGCTGAAGAGGAGGGCTAACTTCCTCATTGACATATTTTCTTTATGACGAAGTAGCTAATGGAAGCTGTAAGGATATAGTTCCCTCAAATGCTTTTTCCATTTTGAAAGAGGAAAAGAGCAACCTGTAAACATTTTAAAAGGAAACATCTTTGGATTGACTTGAGGGCTCCCCCAAAGTTTGCCAGAGACAAAGGGGATTCTAGCGGGAGTTCTAGCGCTTCCTAGTGGTGGCTGGAGAGAGAAATCAAGAGGCAGGGGAGGGTCCAGGAGGGATCTTGGGACACAGGGTCTGCTGAGAGACAACTTTCCACGAGCTACCTTTCCAGGGTCACTGGGAAGAGAGGCCCCCCGGATGCGCCTTTGGATGGAGGTGGGACCTAGAGAGTCCCTCTGGGACCTCTCTTGGAAAAGGAGGATAGAAGTGAGATGGTACACAGGCAGCAGGAACTGGGACATGGCTGTTTCCTACTCTGGGTCTAGGGATGGAGGGCATTTGGAGTGACTGAAGGCTAGTGGCTCACTGCAGATGTGCCTCCTGACTCCTATATGTCTTTCAACTTTTGCCATGGAGTTCTAAATTTTTATGTAGTCATATTTATCATACTTTTCCTTTATGATTCTCTGGTCTTTGTAATATTCTTAGAAAAGCTCCTTCCCCCCCCACCCCCAAGTAGAGGTCATGTAAAACATCTATGCGAGAAAAGGAGTGCTGGGGTATTACTGCCACTTTGAGCATTCTTCTTTGATTTCAGTTCCGTTATTTGAAAATTCTTCCTCCCTTCCTTCCTTGTATTATTTATTTATTTTTAGAGAGAAGGGAAGGGAGGGAGAGAAGGAGAGAAACATCAATGTGTGGTTGCCTCTCACGTATCCCACACTGGGGACCTGGCCTGTAGCCCAGGCATGTGCCCTAACTGGGAATTGAACTACCAACCCTTTGGTTTGCAGGCCAGCACTCAATCCACTGAGCCACATCAGCTGAAATCTCTTTCATATTCCTTGGTGGCCATGTGCTCCCTGGCTAATTTCCAGAGAGCAGAGCCCAAGTGCCTCGGAGTCTTAAGGGTCTCTCAGGTAAAAGGGGCTCACTTGGGAACTCAGGGAGGACCCCTTGCCTGCACCAGGCATCTTCCTCAGCCTGGGCGCTTGAAGGAGTCTCACTCTGGGGCATGTGCAACAACCCAGGGACTTGGATTCAGACCATCGGAGGGCTGTAGCTCAGGGCTTCACTTACCAGCTTCCGGGCAAGCGTCCGCTTCCTCAGGCCTCAGGGTTTTCATTTGTAAAATGGAAATGATGATGATAATAATAATAAGATATTAATAACAACAGTAATAGTGCCTCCCTCACAGGGTTCTTATTAGGCTTAAATGAATTAATACAGGTGAAATGCCCAGACGAAGGCCTGGTACATATAATTAAGTGCCCCGTGAACATTGCCTGGGACGGTGGTTGCCAGGAGCTGGAGGGAGGGAAGGATGAGTAGGCAGAGCCCAGAGGATTTTTAGGACCATGAAACTACTCTGTGGTACCACCACGGTGGATACATGATATTACCTACACATTTGTCCAAACTCAAAAACTGTGCACCAAATGTGACTCTAATATAAACTATGGACTCTGGGTGACAAATATGTATCAGTGGAGGTTCATCAGTTTTAACAAATGTACCACTCTCGGGGGGGGGGTATTGGTAATGCGGGAGACTATACATGTCTGGGGGCAGAGGGTATATGGAAAACTCTCTATACCTTCCACTCAGTTTCGCTGTGAACTTAAAACTGCTCTCAAAAATAAAGTGTATTTTTTAAAAAGGATCCTCTTGCCCTCTCTTAGGATGCGCACACACTCTAGACTAATGATTCTCAAACATGGTCTACAGGGGGAGGGGCGGGGGAGAAGGGGAGATGGTCAATAAAATGCAGATTTCCTGGCCACACCCAAGACATTCTCGTTCAGAGCTGATGAAGGTCATAAATTGGCCACACTTTGGGAAGCTGCTCCATATGGACATGCGTTCTAGTTAGAGGATGCTATTTGGAGAATGTCTGCAAGCTTCCCCAGGGAAAGCTGGACACGCCGCGGGGCAGGCCAGTGCCGGCTGCCACCCAGGCAGGGCTAGTCACATGGGAAGGCAGGGCAGGACGCGGCTGTGCAAGGAAGGGGAACTCCAGCTCCCTCCTCTGCCCCACGGTCAGGCTTACATTCTGGGAGGCAGCCCCTGGGGCCAAGGCCAGTTGTAAGACCTCCAGACACCTTTGGAGCCCATCCCTGTCAGATCAAAATACCACATGCCACATTAAACATGATCTTCCTGCCTTAAACACCCTGAAAGGATTTTTATGAATTTGGCTTTTCGAATCATTGGACTACAAGGAACTCACTGAATTTATAACTGGTTTTATTTCTACGCAGTCATGCATGTGCTGGATTCCTTGCCAAGTGAGAAAAAACTATGATTGTCTTTGAATATAATGAAATCTTTATGAGTACTCATTTAACGATTAATGATGTTGACACAACATTAAGTTTTGTAGGCAAGTAAGTAACATTAATGAATTTTGATTTTTAAATTTTCCCATCACAATTTGGAATCAATAATTTTTTCCCCCAGTCCTAAGCAGGCCTAAGTCCTGGGCTATTGTGCCTATGGATAAAGCCCAGGCCTAACACCAAGTATCCCTAGGTTTGCCTCTAAATGGACAGGTGGAGGCCCCTGCAAGAAACAGAAAAGAAAATGCCCAACCCCAGAAAAAGGCCCACGAGTGAGCATCCCCTGGGGAACTCTTGCAGTGACTTCAACGGAGCTGAGCATCCCATGACCCATCCCCAGGGCTCCTTGCTCAAGGATATTTTTATTGTCTCCATAGTTTTGCCTTTTCTAGAATATCATATAATTGGAATCATACAGCAAGTAGTCTTTTTAGATCAGTTTCCTTTACTTAGTAACATGCATTTAAGGTTCTTCCATGTCTTTCCATGGCTTGATAACTCATTTCCTTTTAGCACCAAATACTTTTCTATTGTCTGGAGTTACCTGTTATTTATCCATTCATCTACTAAAGAACATCTTAGTTGCTTCTGAGTTTTGGCCATTATGGAACAAAGCTGCCATAAACATTCATGTGTAGGTTTTTGTTGGGACATAAATTTTTAGCTCCTTTGGGTAAATTCCAAGGAGCTCAATTGCTGAATCAGATGGTAAAAGGATGTTTATTTTTGTAATAAACTACCAAACTGCTTTCCAAAGTGGCTGTACCATTTTGTATTCCTACCAATCCCTGTTTCTCCATATCCTCAGCAGCATTTGGTGTTGTCAGGTTCTGGATTTTGGTCATTCTAATAAGTGAGTGTGGTATCTCATTGTTGTTTCAATTTGCAATTCCCTGATGACATAAGATATGGAGCATCTGTGTATGTTTATTTGCTACTTGCCTATCTGCTTTGGTGGAGTCTATTAAAGTCTTTGGCTCATTTTAAATCATGTTGTTTTCTGACTATTGATTTTTAAGAGGTCTTTGTATATTCAGTCTTTTTCAGATATGCATCTTGCAAATATTTTCTCCCAGTCTGTGGTTTTCTTAAAAAAATTATTTCGACAGTGTCTTTTGCAGAGCAGAAAAATGTAATTTTAATGAAGTCCAGTTTATCAATTCTTCCTTTTATGGTTCATCCCTTTGGTGTTGTATCTAAAAAGTCACCACCAAACCCAAGGCTATCTAGATTTTCTCATGTTATTTTCTAAGAGTTTTATAGTTTTGCATTTTACAT
Organism: Pteronotus mesoamericanus; assembly: GCF_021234165.1. NCBI lineage: Eukaryota > Metazoa > Chordata > Mammalia > Chiroptera > Mormoopidae > Pteronotus > Pteronotus mesoamericanus. The sequence continues at coordinate 6,707,065 of NW_026555229.1, forward strand.
TTATGTCTGTGATCCATTTTGAGTTAATTTTTTGGAAAGATGTAAGGTTCGTGTTTAGATTATGCTTTTTTTTTTTTTTTTTTTGCATGTGGATGTTCAGTTGGCCATGTACCATTTGTTGAAGAAACTATCTTTGCTCCATTGTATTGTTTTTGCTTCTTTGTCAAATATTAGTTGATGTCTTTTATGTGGGTTTATTTCTGGGTTCTCTATTCTGTTCCATTGATCTATATTCATCTATTTTTTACCAATCCACACAGTCTTGATTACTGTAGCTTTATAATACATTTTGAATTTGTCTAGTATCAGCTCTCCAGTTTTGTTCTCTAATATTGTGTTGGTGATTCTGGGTCTTTTGCCTCTGCAGACACACTTTATTTATTTATTAGATTTTATTTATTTATTTCTAGAGAAAGGGGAAGATCGAGAGAAAGAGGGGGAGACAAACATCAATTAGTTGCCTCTCGCACACCCCCAACCGGGGGCCTGGCTCAAAATGTAGGCATGTACCCCGACTGGGAATAGAACTGGCAACCTTGTTTCGCAGGATGACGCCCAACCCATTGAGCCAAACCAGCCAGGGCTCCAGGTACACTTTAGAATCAGTTTGTTGATATCCACAAAGTAACTTGCTGGGAGTTTAATTGGGGTGTATTGTATCTCTAGATCAAGGTGGGAAGAACTGACATCTTGACAATATTGAGACCAACGGTGCGTTCTGCCCTAAACTTAGCCACAAGAGGTGGGAAAATGGACCCAAATGCATAACATGGGCTCCCCCGTGGTGCTGGCAAGGAGACTGCACCTTGCATAGTGCCAGGCATGCAGGTAGTGCTCAGTAAGTGGTCACTGGGGCAATGAGCAATGCCAAATTCCAAAGCACCTGGGATCAGGGCAGTATGGTGCCCGTTCCGTGCTAAGACGGGTAGAACAGATTCCCATTCTTCAGAGGAAGACCTGGCCTCAGGGACAGCTTTGTGGGAAAGGTACTGTTGAGAAGGGAACTGGCCAGGTGGGCTGGTTTGAGCAAGGCTTTCTGGCTGGCTTGGGTAGCTGTATTGATAGGTTAATTCACTGATTTATTCATTGATCTGTTGAATAAATATTTATTGAGTATCACTCTCCCCCGTAAAATGTCTAGAGACCCCCTGCAGTTCAGGAAGGACAACGTGTATAGGTTTTCTGATGCCCTGATATCTATGGGCTGGGCCTTGGGATGGCAGCAGGGTGGAGTAGTCTGTATTCCGGCTAGGGATGCTCATAGCTGTTTCCTGTTTTAGTTTCTCCACCTGGAACGAGGCGTCATGCTATTGACTAGGGTGATCTCAAGCTTAGGGGAGGTCCAGCTTGGCCTAGATGAACCCCACTCTTGCTTGCCTAGTAGAGGATCATCCCTGTAGCCAGTTCTGAGTCAGCATCCCGGAGGTCAGGGGAAGCAGGATGTCAGTGAAATTATTATTTTATCAACATGGAGATTCTTCAAGACTTAAACTGACCTGGGAGCTGTGGAGAGTGAGAAAGGAGGGGAGGAGAGAGGCGAACCAGCAGGAGGAGACAGGGCAGGAAAAAAGGGAGAAGAGAACCAGCCAGGAAACCAAGAGATAAACAGGGGTGGGGAGGGCAGAGACCGGCAGAGAGAAGGGCAAAAAGACAAAAGGGAGGAGACGAGGTGCGGGGGAGCGGGGCGGGGCGGGGGTGGGGGGGAGAACGGAGCCAGACAGAAGGGAGAGAAACAAGGGAGAGAGAAGGAAGAGCAGAGACCAGAGCTGCTGCGCAAGGGGCTCCTGCAGAGGCTGCTGGGCCCTTGCTGGCATAGGCCCCCGGGGCGCCCACACACGCACACACCGGGACACCCTTGCGCACACAGGCAAGCACTCACACCCATCTCCTTCCTTGGGCACCGCCTTCAGAATCCACACTATTGGGGAGGCTGGGGTTGCCACAGTGACAGCGACAGGTGCCAGAGTACCTCCTTATGGGTATTAATAGCTTCCATTGAAGGCAGCAAAACGGTGACTTCACCCAGCCCCAGATTCCCTGGCAGGTTTCTTTTGCCTCCTCCTTTCCAGGACGGGGCTGGGAATGGCCCTCAGGGCCGCGTGGGCCACTTCCCTGCCCCCTCACAGCCATGTTGGTGAAGGATGGCTTGAAGGTCTATGGGATCTGCCCAGTGTGATTGTGTGTTGGGTGTGGGGGGACGAGGGGGGAAAGGGTGCTGGAGTTCCTGGCTCCTCTGGGCTCGGTCTAACCATCGCCCCTGCCAGGGAAGGGTTTCTGAGGCACAGGATCCCTCAGAGAGGCCACTCTCAGCTTCTCCGGGGCCCATGGCGTCACACTGCCTTCCCTAGGTCCTGGTCTGACCAGAGACTTGCACTCCATGGACACTTGACAGTGGTGTTCCCTCCCATCGTACGCACTTCCCTGGAAGGGCTAGGGCCAGGCTAGGGAGGTGGCCCAGGGGGCACAATTTCAGAGACACTTAGTCCAGGCTGGAGCGAGTGCAGGGTTGGCACTGCCCGACCCTGGGGCCTACGCCGCCTCACAGTTTCCACCAGAGATGCCTCACTTGCCTCATCCTAATCCTGGCCCAGTCGATACTCCCAGGATCTCCTTGACCCTCTTGGTTCAGGGCAAGTTTCTGTCCTGTCCTAAGGTCCCTGCCTCAGTCCCTAATGCCTTTCACCTTCCTGATCAGGGATCAGGCTGCCCTGAGCCACAGAGCCTGTTCTTGCCTCTGGGCCTCAGGCAACACCCGTCTCCAGGACTCACTTCTCTTGGACCTTCACCTCTCCCTTGCTTTGCTCCCAGCCTCAGGTTTAGGCCACATGGGGCCTGTGATGTCTCTGCTGTCCTCTACCTCCCATCATCCCCTCGCCCATGTTCCAGCGCCTTCTCCCTGAAGGGAGGCTGGGACTCCAGGAAGGGCCTGAGCCTCCCTCAGCTGCTGTCTGCGGATGCTACCAAGGGCCTCATACTTCACACACACACACACGCCAAGGGAATTAGTCTCGTCTATATAGAGACTTCAGATTTATTGTGATGCCTGGCAGAAGCTCCCAGTGACCCCATTCCAGCAGACTTCAGGGGGCATAGGAGTGTGTGTAAGCGTGTGTTCGTGCTTGTATAGAAGTGAGTGTGCAAGAGAGCATAAAGGTGTGTGTGCAAACGTGTGACTGTGCTGCCATTCAGAGCCCATGGATTTCTGACTCATGAGTCATCAGCTGGGAGTGAGCCTTGGGAAGACAGCACCCCCGACCTGCCCTGTGCATCCTGCAGCTGGCGGGGCACATGATGCTGGGCATCTGAGAGGCTGGAGGCGGGGGAGGGGGCTGACTTTCCCTCTAGACCCCAGGGAGCAGCTGTCATGGATATTTCTAGCTCGTGTGGAGTCCCAGACATTTCAGGATGTGATGCCTGCAATGGGGTGGGAGTGGAGGGCAGGGAAGGGAAATGAGGAGTGGCTCAGAGGTTTGCTCCCAGGGATCTTCGTGGAGCACTCCTGGCAAGCAGGGGAATTCATCCACCCTCCACGTGTGTTTTGATAGCCTGTCGGGCACTCCACTAGGGGACGGGGACGTCATGGTGAATGGCGTTGACCTGCTCTCTTCCCTTACAGAACTTACGTTCTAGTGGGGGGAGGCAGAACATAAACAAGGGGAAAAGCCTACTTTCAAACTAATTCTAGCAGATAAAGCAGAATAAAGGTACGGAAAGTGACTGAGAGTTGTGGGATCCTTTAGACAGGGACGGTCAGGAGATGACATGTGGACTGTGTCTGAAAAATGAAGCATCACATGGAGACTTGAGGGAAGAACCTTCCGTAACAGGATGGATGAGATGCCTGTTGCAGCCCATGTCCTTGCTGATTCCAGATCACAGTTGTTAAAGCCGGTCAAAAGGCTAGAGGTGACCTAGAGGAACAGGAAGGCAGACTCCCTCTCCAGGGTGCGGAGGGGGAAGCTTGGCTCATCTCCCTTTGATAGACTGGGAGACGGAGATGCCCCTCCGTGCAGATAGGAGGAGAATGACTCCCATTTCCCTTCCTGTAGGCTTCCTGGTGGCAGCGTTGAGCTATAGGATGGAAGAGTCATGGGAACAGCAGACTTGCTGAAGCCCTGTCCTCCGGGAAGCCTCTTTTGCTTCCCGGGACCACAGAGGTCCCCCTCTCCCCAATTCCTATGGCTGACAGAACCACTCAGTTCAGAGTTGGTGGTTCTCTGAAGATTTGTCCCTGACATCTCTTTCCCCAGCTTGGCCAGCCTGGGCTCTTGCTCTGAGCCCTTGCCCCTTCAGATCTGACTGAGAGTGGAGGATCAAGTGCCGGTGTTCCTAATCTTACTACATTTATTCAATCATCCATTCACTCATTACAACTTTTTTTTTTCTTGGGCTTTTGCTCTGTGCCAGGCCCTGTACCTGGTGCTAGGGAAACCGTGTATTAGAGCTACCTCACCCTGCGCCCAGGGAGGGTTCTCGCTGTGCCGGTTTTCCTTTTCAAGACCGCGTTCCACCCGGAGAGGAATAAGCCCAACGCCTAGAGCTCTACTTCTGACAGGTATCTTACCCCGACCTGGGCCCGGCACCCACTTCTCCCACCCTCAGGCGCGGCGCAGACCGTCTGGCAGCCTGGACGCGGAGCGCCGGGGGGCCACATCTGGCTGAGCGGGCGCGCGCCTGTCACTAAGACGCTCATTCACCAGCGCAGCTGTCACCATAACAACCGGAGCGAGGGAATCCTGGCGACGGTTGGGGAAGACGGGCGGGGGCGGCGGGGGCCTGAGCGCGGCGGCCGGAGACCAACCACCTCGGGAGCGCCCAGCACCCTCCGCGCTCCACAGAGCCCCGCTCCATGCAGACCCGCAGGCGGGAGGGCGCCACGCACGTAGCCGCAGCAGCCGTCCCCGCGGGCGGGGACCAAGCCTGCTGCTGAGCCGCCAGGCCGCCGGACAGGCCGAGCCGCTGAGCACCCGCGCCGGGAGCCCTGACTCTATGGCCCCGGGGGAGCGCGCGGGAGCCACCGCGCCGCCCACCACCAGCCAGAGCCCGAACGCCAGCCGGAGAAGGGGGGGAGCCCCGGGCGCCGCCGGCCCCGACCCAGGGGCCTGCCTGCGGCCCCCGCCCCCGCCGCAGGCAATGGCAGGCAGGTAGCCGGAACGCACGAGGACCCCCAAGGCGGGCAGGACCTGCCGAGGACCGCGGCACCCAGAGCGAGGGAGGAGAGGAGCAGCTCGCCCGCCCCCGGCCGCAGCCTCACCAGGGCCCTCCCCCAGCGGCGCGCGCCCGCGCGCGCGCACACACTTGCACTGTACCTCCGCTTCTGCCCAGCCTCGCCTGCTCCCAGCGAGCGCCGAACCCCCTGGGGCCGGATGCCATGGGTAACAACTTCTCCAGTATCCCCTCTCTGCCCCGAGGAAACCCGAGCCGGCCGCCGCGGGGCCACCCCCAGAACCTCAAAGGTAAGGCTCCGCCGGGGCCGAGCGCAGCTGGAGGACTGGGGCGCAGGTGGAGGGGCAGGGAGAGATGGAGAGGTGTGGTTGGGGAAGACGGGCAGGTGCCACCTGTTGTGCGTATTTGGAGACGGGAGATGTGCATCTCTCTGGCCATGGAGGTGGACTGGGGTTGGGGGCGGCCTGTGGTGATGGTGGAAACCCGGGAGGATGGCGTTCCACGGGGTCTGCGCAGTTTTCCCTGCCAGGACTGGAAACGTCACTGGAGTCCCCTCAGGCCGTGATTCTTGGCGAGCATGCATGCGCGAGGAAGGGCATTTGGCCGGGGGGATAGGGCAGTGTGGCAGGATGCTCAGGGCGCCAGCTGTGCTTCTCACGGGAGACATCATAGTCTCCGTTTTCATCTGCCCAGGGTTGGAGAGGTCACGCTGGAAGCACTAGTTGCATATCCCAGTTGGAGGGTCTTAAAGATCCAGGACTGATATACAGCGGCCTGGAAAAGGGGACCAGAGCTGGTGGCCTGTGAGGTCCTCTGCAGCTGTTCACTTTTTGCATCCGCTGAATCAGCTTCGTTTGTGGTTCCTCCAAAGGCCAGATGTTCAGGTGGAACCCTAGGAAAGAGGGGCTGGGAACCCTGAAACAGGAACGTTCACTAGGGAAGTCTCTGCCCTCGGAGTCCCTGACCCACCCAGCACTCTCAGGGAGGCTCTAGGCCCAGTTCTCTGTCCTATAGCTTCCAGTGCTGTCTCTGACCTTTAGGTCCTCACAGGCCCTCAGACCTTACAGGTTCCCTGCAGGAAGCAGCTTTCCTATCACCCTCAGAACTAGCCAGCACTTGTTCTGTTTGTGCTGATGACTAAGAGTCAGGAAGGGAAGCCCTTGGGCTTTTAGAAAGAACAATCCACTTCTTCAGCCCCCAGGATATGAGAAGGATAATAGTGATGTCCTTTGACATAAAGCATTGACGTTTGCAAGTAACTTTTACGTAAGTGAGGAAACTGCTTTTTGGGGTCAGCAGTGCCAGTCAGACCCATTTTACAGTTGAAGAGAACCGACACTTCTTTCAGGTTCCCAAAGCCAGGGAGAGGCAGAGTTAGGCTCTAGGTCCCTGTCTTCTAACTTGGAATTCTGTCCTCTCTTTTGCTGGACAGTTAACCTTCAGGACTGGAGGAGAGGAGGAAAGGCAGGACCATTGTCCTGCATTCGTACTTCAACCCTTTCAGAACTTCAGCTGTCACTTAGCTCAGGAAAAGCCAATGGGTTTGTTGTGTCTTTCTGGAAATTGATACGGTGGTACATGTGATGGCCTTTTAAAACATCATGTTCATCGGCCTTGTGATTCCACCTAGAGGAACTGATCCTAAGGAAGTGGAGATGCAGGCAGACGCGTATGCACTAGGCTAGGCTAGGCACATGGCAGTGTTATTTATAGTAAGAAGACAACCTAACAGGCCTATGGTATATCTTCTTGGTGGAGTATTTCGCAATCTTTAAAATTGTATTTTTGAAGAATATCTGATAACTTAAGAAAATGCTCACAGTAGCATGACAGTTGAAAAAGCAGGATACAAAGTTTTATAGACTGTAAGATCCCAATTTTGCTTAAAAAAAGAGATATGAATGCCAACAACAAAAAAATCAACCATGGAAAGTTTCCAAAAGGCCAACAATTATTTCCCCTAGGTAATGGGATCATATAAGATTTTTTCTTTTCTTTTTAATATTTTGCTCATTTCTGAAATAATCAAGTATTATTTTTTTATACTCAGAAATAAGCTCTAAGTTTTAGCATGAGCATTGGAAACAGATTCCTGACAATGGAGGAAGCTGTGGACATCGTCCAGTTCAGTGACAAGTGGGAAGAATTAGGGACGAGATTGGTGGTTGGCCCAGTTACTCAGTGGGTCAGTCAAGAGAAGGTGGCAAAGCCAGGCTGAGTCCTTCAGGGGCAGGGCTTAGCTGGGGGCCAGGGAGTTGACGTGGTGCTTTAATGCTCGCAAAATGCCCCCCAAATGTCCTAATCCATCCTTGACTCCCAGGAAGCCCAGAGAAAGCCTTGATAATTGCACCTCTGTTTATGTAAAGTTTGGGACTATGAGGATGTGAGCTCTCTGTGGCTGGGGTCTTTGGCAAGGGAGGGAGTGGGCAGGCAAGTGTCTGAGGCTCTTTCACTTCCCAGATCCCTCTCTATCTTACTCCTCTGTCTGACTGCCCATGTATCTGGCTTGGGACGCGCCCCTCCTGCTGCCTCGCTGGCTTGCAGGGATCAGTTCTTCCACGCGAGTAAATGGTGGAGAAATTCTCTCCCAGAAGTCTCCCCCTCCCTGCCCATCTCCCTCCAGGCTTGATCGACCAGAATCCACTCCCTCCTTCCCCCGCCCACACGCCTGCTGGGGGTGGTCATGAGAATTTTGATTCTGCTTCTTTTAAGCCTGAGATGAAGAATTAGAGTTTGCCCCTCTGTCCTTCATCCAGTGCCTCCTGATCCTCCATCTCAGCCTGACTTCTTCTCATCCTACCGGAGCCATCAGCTGCATCCTGCGATTGTTTTAGTGTTCACTCCAAATTCTCTTCTAACTGTATCAGCATTGATTTAGGCTTCTTCTCTGTCATGTCAGTGGCCGTCCAGAATTCCATTCCCCCTTTACTGGTTGTGATTCTAAGACTGTCCACCCAGAGTTCTGCTGGGATTCTTTTTATATTCACCCAGAATTCAGCTCTGATTCTTAGCACTGTCCATCCAGAAATTTGCTAGGGGCAGGGAACTCTTGATTTTTTTTCCTTCCCTATAATTGCAATCTCTATTGATTTCTCACCATTTTAGTAGAAACAGTTGGAGGGGGCTTGGTGTAGCGGGGACCCCGGGACTCATTGGAGATCCAAGATTAGTCTGCCTGTCAAGCTGACGTGAAACAAGGCTCGTCCATTACCTTTTGGTGGGAAGGCTCTGGTCTTCTTCTTGAAGACGCACTGACCTCACTCCACTGCTGGCAGTTCCCACCGGGGGACTGAGCAGTGTGGGCCTAGGCGTGCCCAGGGGAGAGGTCTAAGGTGTAGCACGGGGCTTAGGACTGAGACAGTCACGCAATGCCGCTCTCCGCTTGGCTCAGAGATGAGGACTCCTGACATCCCTGTGCATTCACAGGCTGAAGATCCACTTGCAAGGGCAGGGCTGAGGGAGAGAATGCGTTCAAATGCTGGGTTGGACAGTTGAACTCTCAGATGTATGTGAGCAGAGGCCAGAAATGGGGGACCAGGGAAGGATTTGAGCTGGATGTGGAGGGACCTGCAGAAGTTGGGTAGATGGCAAAGGGGTGCGGCGGGAGCCCTAGGGTGTGCGGAGGAGTGCAAGGCAAGGGGCGTACAACAAGGGCTTGGAGGTGGGGATGAGTAAGTGTTGTGTGTATTCTCAGCGGTGGGCATAGGGCGACTGGGCAGGGGGTTCATGCTTCACGGAGAGAAATCCAGAGAATAAAGATCTTTCTCCTTCCCCAGCTCTTTCCAAGTGCCTGCCTTCTTGGTGCTAAGTGTTGGGGGGATGGTAACTAGAAAACCTTTGGGGAGGGCTCCTCAGCCCCAGGGGTCACCCACAGATGGGGACTGGACGGGCCACCTCCTCTCTTTTTCTTTTATTGTGGTAAAATTCATATAACGTAATACTCACCATTTGCACTTTTTCAAGTGTACAATTCAATGGCATTTAGTACATTCACAGGGTTGAGCTACCACCACTTCTGTCCAGTTCCAGAACATTCTCCTCGCCCCACAAGGAAAGCCTGTACTCACTAAGCAGTCCCTCCCCTTTCTCCCCTCCCCTGTATCCCTGGCAACCACCTTCTGTCTCTATGGATTTGCCAATTCTGGACATTTCATATAAATGGAATCATACTATATTTGTCCTTTTGTGTCTGGCTTCTTTCACTTAAGCATAATGTTTTCAAGGTTCATCTATGTTTTAACATGTACCTTTTCTTTTTGTGGCTGAATAATGTTCCATTGTATTGATATGCCACATTTTGTTTACCAACTTAGTTGATAGATATAGGAGTTGAATTTTGCTGCTATGGAGATGTGTGTATACGTTTTTGTTTGAACACCTGTTTTCAGTTCTTTAGGGTATATACCTAGGAGTGAACCTTTCAGCTCTTCAGAGTGACTGGTCGGAACAGCCGCAGGGAGATTGTCTTCCACCAGCTTTGGCTGGGTGTGACGGCGGCAAGATACCTGTTGTTTCTTTCTTTCTTTCTTTCTTTTTATTTTTTTAAATCCTCACCTGAGGATATGTTTTGTTGATTTTAGAGAGAGAGGAGGGGAGGCAGAGAAAGAGAAACACCTATGTGTGAGAGAGAAACATTCGTTGGTTGCCTCCCATATGTGCATTGACCAGGGGTAAACCTGCAACCTAGGTATGTGCCCTGACTGGTTATCGACCCTCCAACCTTTTGGGGTAGGCGACAATGCTCCAACCAACTGAGTTACCGGACCAGGGCAAGCACCTGTTGTTCCAGAGTCTCTTTTACATGCTGACCGGAGCTCCCGGCTGGCAGAGGGAGAGCCTCAAAGGTCGGCTGGCCGAGGAGCCGTGGTTCTTCAAGGTGGGCCAGGGTGAGCCACATGAACTTGTCTGCAGCCCCCGAACTTCCTCATTGCTCTCTGAGGGTGGGGGTCCGGGTGTATGCTCTCAGGACAAGGTCCTAGCCGTGTTCCAGCCTTCACATTCTCACTGCTACTTCCCTAATCTGCGTCCTCATCCCAATTATTGCAATAGCTGGCCTTTCAGTTCCTCCTCGGATGCGGCCAGAGTGATCTGCCTGAAGTATCCCTTTCATCATGCTCCTCCCCTGCACACAGCCTTCAAGGTTATGGCCGAGATTGCTATAATCAGATATTCAAGGCCTCCGTTCTTTGGCCACCCCGGAGGAATTTCCACAGCCCTCGTCTGGGCTCCTTCCTTGGTTGTCATGCCACTGACAGGTTAGGTGAGCTCATCCAGCTTTCCACCCCCAGCGATGCTGCAGACAGGCCTGGGAGAGGGGGCTGGAGGCCTCCTGCCGCCCCAGGCTTCACAGAGGCTGGGCTGAGGCAGCCCTCATGTTGAACCCTGAGCATCTGTTCTGCACACCTTGGTTTTAAGTTCATTCTGACCTTTGAATCCTGTATTGTTAATCATAACAGTAATATTTATAGCTACTGTATATTGGACAGTTGCTGTGTGCCAGGTACATACATGTAGATTATGTGCATTACTGTCCTTCTGACAGCCTACGGGGGGAGGTATCGTTGTCAGTATTTTATAGATGGGGAAAAAGGGGCTCAGAGAGGTTAAGTAACTTAGCCTAGGCTACACAGTAACTGTTGGAGCTGGGATTTAAACCCAGGACTCTCTGGCTTTAGAGTTCACATTGTGACCAGTACAGGGTGGGGCAAAAGTGTATGCTGTTCGGATGGAAAATAATACAATAATTAATAAGTAATAATACAAGAATAAACTCTGTTTCACATACTCACAGCTGTAAACCTGCTTTTGCCCCACCCTATATACTGGCCTGCCCCTGTAGAATTCAGTCTTCGTGAGTTCTGTCTTCCATTGTGGGCAAACAACTAGGGAGCATTGTGGGAAAGAAACTTGTCTCCTGTTCTCTGGACAGGTCCCCAGAGCAAGGAGAGGGAGTACCGTGGAGTTTCGGATGCTTCTTCCCAGCCCCTGCCCCTCATACCTCCCTGCAGGACCTTTAGCCTGTACGCTTGTCAGCCAGTTATGAGACACTCTCGAGGGAACTTTCTGTTTCTTTGGGCCAGTGTTTCTCAAAGTGAGGTTTTTCTATTGCCTGTATCAAAATCAGCATCAGCTGGAGGCTCATCTAAAATGCAGGTCCCTAGCCCCCAGGCCAGACCCACTGTCTCAGACTGTTTGGGGGATGGGCCCTCAAACCTGCATGTTTAACAAGATCCCCAGGTCATTCAGATATACCCCAAGGTCAGAGAACGGTCAAGGCCATGAAACCTCTGAACTAACCCGCACGCTGTCACTCTTGGAGAGGGTGAGCTCAGGTATCTCAGAGGAGGGGACACTGGAGTGGGGTGGGGAAGATTTGGAATGGAGCTGCAAAGACATCTCACCCACGGTAGGACAGCAGCACGGGGACAGGACAATGCAAGGTGTGCCCAAGGACCGGGAGCAGCCCCCACTGCTGGGGGTGTGGGTCCCGGGTGGGGAGATGAACACATCAGTGTCTGAAGGTAGGCTGGGGCCAGGCCTCGGATGTCAGGATGAATAGGTTAGACTTTATCACGTAGTCAGTGGGAGCCATGGACGGCTTTTGAGCAGAGTATAGTGATTTCATTTAAATAGCATCAGCGGAGGCAGCAGAATACAGCCCGAGGGGAAGGGGGAATGAAGATCTTGACAGCAGAATACAGCCCGAGGGGAAGGGGGAACGAAGATCTTGAGCTGCTGGGCGGATAATGGAAACTGCAGGGCTCCTGCCTTAGGCCGGGCTGGAAGGGTTGGGTGGGGCAGCCAAGCAGACACCCTCATCTGGGATTCCCACGCGTGAATCTGGAAGCCTTCCAACCTTGGAGTGCAAACCCTGATCCTAGACTCTATGCTAAGTACATTCATGTAGGTTAATTCATTTGATCTCCCAATAAGGGAGAGGTAGGTATTATTATTCCCATTTTATAGGTGAGAAACTGAGACTACTAATGGGTGTTAAGAATTTTATCCAGAAACCCTGAACTAGGAAATGGCAGAACTGAGATTTCCAGCCAGGACACAAAAGCCAATGAAGGAAAAAAAATTATTCTTGGGGGCAATTTCTGCATATGGAGGCCCTCTTTTCCCTGGCCCTCTGGGGTGGTATGTGCCCACTTCCAAGATGTGCATACTGAGGCCCAAGCATTGGCTCTAAATCACAGAGCTCAAGATGGAAGCAGGATGAGCAAGAGTGGCAACACAGGAGGGAGAGTGGGGAGGAAGGAAGGCAGGGGCTGGCCGCTGCCCAGGGCACGCCTCGCTTTGTGTGCCAGTTGCCTGGGCCTATTTCCTGTTGGTCTGTGACTCTCTCATTCCTGGTCCTGCACACCCAGGAGCTAGAGGATGAGGGGCTGCTTCCCACTGAAACCGGTTGCTTTGGCAACCCGGAGCAGGATGCAAGTGGTCTCCTTGGTAACACCTGGGAAACCTGCCTGCAGGGATGGAGAGTTGTTGACTGGCCAGCAGTCAGGCTCGGTGGCGCAGGCAGAGCCAGGCCAGGCCCCTGAGAGCTCAGGCTTATGAGGAGCGTCAGGCTTGTGGAATGGCCTGGGCTGTCTGTTGGCCATTATCCAGTAAGTCTGAGTCCAGAGGCCCTCAGGGACTGCCTGGTGAGACCAGAAGCACTAATGGACCAGCCCAAGAAGTTGGGGGAGGTGGGAGGAGATGGGAACAGGATGTGAGGGGGAGACTAGAGCAATGGGTGACAGATCCAGCTACAGGGTGTATTAAAAGATGCTTATCAGAGGTCATTACCCGGATCCTGCGGCTTCGGGAAATGAGCAGGTGCTGATGCCTGTGGGGGGTGGGGCTAGGAGAGGAGGAGGAGGGAATAGATGGAGTCTCTGGGAGGCAGGTGGGAGGCTTTGGCTTTCTGCGCTAGCTGCAGTTCTGGGGGTAGGCAGGGCTCTGCGCTGGGCTCCTCATTGAAGTTCTCCCTGAGTGAGGTTGGGTTCCCAGGGACGCTGTGATGGAGAGGGCTCAGTCTGTTGTTTAACAAACACACATTGGGTTGGCCAAAAAGTTCATTTGTTTGTTTCTGGAAGGCGGCTCTAGTAGAGCTTAGTTGTCTTTAACTTCATTTGAAACAATTTTGTTAGTTTGTATTGCAACAGCTGCCAGATCAGCATATCCTTAAAAAAAAGCTTATCAAAATTGGTGAATCTTTGTGTAGCCATTTTGATATTGAAGATGGAAGAAAATAGGCAACATTTTCGACATACTACGCTTTACCATTTCAAAAAAGGTGAAAACCACTGAAACTCAGAAAAAGATTTGTGCAGTGTATGGAGAAGGTGCTGTGACTGATTAAATGTATCAAAAGTGGTTTGCAAAGATTCCTGCTGGAGATTTCTCCCTGGATGATGCTCCAGGGTTAGTGGGGTAGACCAATGGGAAGTTGATAGCGATCAAATCGAGACATTCAATGGGAACAGTCAGTGTTACACCATGCAGGAGATAGCCATACTTAAAATATCCCAATCAATCAAGTTGTCTGTGAAAATGAAAAAGGAAAAAAAACTAAACAGAGTTTTTGGCCAACCCCAACCCAATGCTAAGCATCGGCAATGGGCCAGGTGTTCTCCAGGGCTCGCGGAGGCAGCGGGGCACAGAGCAGGAGGCGCTCACTGCCACAGGCCTCCCCTCCAGTGCAGGAGGCAGATGGGAACAGCATTGCCATGAACAAAAATGACTCAGAATGTGACAACCATTGCTAACGTGCTGTGTGCCAGAGCCTGTGCTATTACTTCATTTAATCTTTAAAACAACTGTGTGAAGTCAGTACAATTATTAACCCCATTAATGCATGGGTACACTGAGGATCCATGGCTGACGTGACAAAACTGGGGTTCTAGTCAAGATCTGCCTGATTTTGGAGCTTGAGCGCGCGTGCGCGCTCTCTCTTTCTCTCTCTTTCTGAAAACAATATTTTTATTTTGAAACAGTTTTAGATTTACAGAGTTATTGCAAACTAGCATCGAGAGTTTCCATATACCCCCTACCCAGTTTCCCCGATTATTAACATCTTACATTACTATGGAATATTTGTGACAATTAATATCGAAATGTTATTAACTGACGTCCATACTTTATTTGGATTTCCTCAGTTTTCCCTAATGTTCTTTTTGTGTACCAGGATCCCATCCAGAATATTGCATTATATTTTTAGTCACCACCTTATATATTAGGTTGTCTTGTTTTCTTAGAGTCCTCTTGGTAGTGACAATTTCTCACACTTCTCTTGTTTTTGATGGCCTTGACAGTTTTGAGGATTTCTGGTTAGGCATTTTGTAGACTGTCTCTCTGTTGAGGTTTGTGTGATGCTCTTCTCATGGTTAGATGTGGTTATAGGTTTTGAAGAGAAAGACCGTAGAGGCGAAGTGCCATTTTCTCCGCATCATATTAACAGTGCATGCTGTCAATGCGATGTTGTCCTTGAACATGTGGCCGAGGTGGTCCTTGTTAGGTTTCTCCATTGTAAAGTTAAAGTTACACTTTTCTCCCTTTTCCATGGTGCACTCTTTGGAAGAAAGTCCTGATGCGCAGTCTTCACTTAAGGGGTGGAGAGTTAGGCTCCCCTTCTTAAGAGTGGAGGACCTACTACTTTAACTGCCCAACTCAACTCTTTCTTTATTTACTCACTCAAGCAGTTGCATTTGGATAAGGGGTATGAAAGAGAAGACTAGGGACCCCTATAAGGGGAGAACTTGATTTGGTCTTGAGGGTCTGGGAAGGGTTTTTTAGAGAAGTGAATTGAACGTGAGCAGGGGTCGGCTCTGTGTTCCTAGAGGGGGTGCCCCTGGCACGCTGGGCGTGAAACTATTCATTTAGCATCCTTAGCCCTGCCTTTTAAATGCCACCGGCCATCTTAAATGTCACTGTGGTATTTACAAAAAATAGTTCTACCGTATTTCTTAAAGCACCCAGAGGGGGCAATACCACCCCCAAGTGAGAGCACTGAGCTGGGCGGGGAGGGCGCTGGTGGAGGGGGTTCCTGGTAAGGGGCTAGCGCAAGCCCCTCTGCCTGAGGGCAGGGCTTAAGGCTGGCTCACCCCTGCTGCTAAGTATGAGGGGCTGCGGTCAGGCCAGTGTCATCCCAGCCCTTCAGGGCAAGGAACAAGGCTGCTCCCTTGCCTCTCTGTGCATGGAAGAAGCTGCTGGTCACAAAGGCTGTCTGTGTAGGGCCGGGCAGCAGGAAGAGAGAGGCCCCTTCCTGAGATGAAGTGGGGTGAGGAAAGTATGTCTGCTGGCTTACTGGGTGACCGTCTTTGCTTCTGTTGTCCCCAGAATACCGTTCTGGCTGCTCCAGAGGTTGGGGTGGGGACAGAAAAGGGAGCACATTGCCAGGGGAAGGTGCTGCCACATGATTAGGATGGTGGCAGTTCCACATGCTGCTGGCTTTCACCTTCATATTTTCCGCTTGGCTGCCCCAGCCTCTGCTTGGCATCTGCTGAAAGGCTGATCTTCTCCAGGGAACAGGCCAGTCTAGAGTATGTGTATCCAGTGGGGGTGTCCAGGAGGCCCCGAGAGCGTGGCGAGGAGGCGCTTGGTCCTGATCAGAGTGAAGCTGCTCGGATGTTCCAGCTGACTCATCTCATGCGTCGGTGCCCCCTCTGTGCTGGGCATGGTGCTGGGCGTGGAGAGCGGGGGCGGGGTGCTGGGCATCGCCTCTGCCCTTGAAGTGCACATAGCCCAGCCTCGTCCAGCCCAGGCATCAGTCCTCATTGACAGAAGTGTCCCGGTGCCCTTCTCCTCTGAGTCTGCTCTCTTTTCCTTTGCTTTCCGTGATCTTCCCAGCAAATGCTCCTTTGCACGCATTCTTCCTGAGGGGAGAGGACTGGCAGGCGGCCTGGTGTGTGAGTGATTGTTTTGTCCTCCCTTCTTTCTCGACCCAGGTTGGGGTTCTCAGCCCCAAGGAGGGGAAGTGACTTGCGCAAGATGATACAGCTGGATTGGACCAGGGGATTTGTAAGGTCTCAAGGCTCTGGCTTGGCGGAATGATGCTCTCAGGAGCTGGCAGAAGTTTACTCTAGGACACACACAGGTTCGAATATGATACTTGCCCCAACTGTGCTATGTACTGTCCCAAGGGGACCTATTGAAGTGCTTTAAACAAAAGAGTAACGAGATCACTTAGATGTCTTAGAAATCTCTGGGGCAAGAAAGCCACAGGGAGGGGCCAGGCAGGAGGCGGCAGCAGTCCTCCAGGGGAGGAGAGAGGTGTGAACCCTGCCAGGGAGCAGGGAGGCCTGCAGCTGGATTTGGGAGAGCCTTTAGAAAATGCTGCCTCCAAGGCAGCGGTCCCAGAGGCCCCAGGTGACTCAGCATGGAGGGGCTTGCAGACGCTGGGAGGGTGAGCCTCTTGGGAGGTCAGGGGTGTGTGCGTTCCCTCAAGAGCTATGTCCCACCCAAGGCTGTGGGTATTAGAGTCAGGAGGAGAGACAGGTGAGGAGGTGAGGGCTGGCCCAGAGCTCTTGGCTCCGTCCCTGCCCCCACCATCAATAATTAATGTCCCCTCTGCTTTTCATTGGTGGCTCCTTGTGGGCAGAAGCAGGGCGCTGGTACCTGCGGTGTGATGTGCACCTGACACCTGCTGTTCCCAGAGCCAGGGGCCTTCAGTCCCGCCCTCGCCAGGCTCTCCCAGGTGGCTCCCCACTCCCTATGGGGCCAGGTCCCACACACACAAACCACAAAAGATGGCCATAAATCAGATGGCACAGGCCAAGGCTGCTCTGGTTTTCCCAGAGTTGAGATCAAAGCCCCAGACCCTCACCCTGGGGCTCAGTACATGTTAAATTATTAAACTGTCAAGGGAGAAGGCAGGAGGAACTAGATGGATGGCCGTCTGGTAAAACAGAATGCGGAAAAGTGGGCTGAGAAATAAGGCAGCAGGCAGGGAAGGGGAAGAGAGAAGAGAGAGCAAGCTGGTTGTCCCCTGGGCTTTGACAAAATTGTAATATATCTTTGAAGTGTACTATGTGATGATTTGATATACTTACATTCAGTACATTGTGAAATGATCCCCACAATCAAATTAACATATGTATCACCTCACATAGTTCCTTTTTCTTTCTTTTTTTTTTCCTTTTTCTTTTTTTGTGAAAATGCTTAAGATCTACTCTCTTAGGAGATTTCAAGTATACAATACAGTGGTGTTAACCATAATCACAGTGCTGTACATGAGACCTTCAGAGCTTAACTGAAAGTTTATACACTTTGCTCAACGTCTGTCCATTTTCCTTGCCTCCCAGCCCTCTGCACCATGATTCTACTCTGTTTCTGAGTTCTGCCTCTTTTTTTTTTTTTTTTAAAGATTTCACATGTAAGTGGTACTATACAGTGTTTGTCTTTGTTTTTTTTCTGTTTCCCTTCAACTAGTATAATACCCTTCAGGTTTATCCATGTTGTTACAAATGGCAAGATTTCCTTCTTTTTATGGCCAAGTAATATTCCATTGTATATACACCACATTTTCTTTATTCATCTGTCAACAGACACTTAGGTTGTTTCAGTATCGCAGTTCTTGTGAATAATGTTGCGGTGAACATGGATGTACAGGTATCTCTTCAAGATAGTGATTTTATTTCCTTCAGGTATATACCCAGAAGTAGGGTTGCTGGATAATGTAGTAGTTCTAGTTTTGATTTTTTGAGGAAACTCCATACTGTTTTCCAAAATGGTTGTTCCAATTTATGTTTCTACCAACAGTGTGTAAGGGTTTCCTTTTCTCCCCATCCGCATCAATATTTATCTCTGTCTTTTTGATAATAGACATCCTAGCAAGTGTGAGATGATGTCTCATTATGGTTTTGATTTGCATCAGTGACATTAAGCACCTTTTCATGCACCCGTTGACCATTTGTATGTCTCATTTGGAAAAATGACTATTCAGGTCCTTTGCCCATGTTTTAATTGAGTTATTATTTTTTTGCTTTTAATTTGTAAGAGTCTTTTATATATTTTGGATATTAATCCCTTATCAGATGTACGGTTTGCAAATATTTTCTCCCATTCCATAGATTGCCTTTAATTTTGTTGATTGTTTCTTTTGGTGTGCAGAAACTTTTTAGTTTGATGTAGTCTCACTTGTTTGTTTTTTCTTTTGTTGCCTGTCCTTTGGGTATCAAATCCAACAAATCATTGCCAAAATCAATGTCAAGGAGCTTTCCCCTGTTTTCTTTAAGGAGTTTTATGGTTTCAGGCCTTATGTTCAGATCTTTAATTTATTTTGAGTTGATTCTTTTATATGGTATGAGATAAAGGTCTGGTTTAATTACTTTGCATGTGGATATGCAGTTTCCCAACACCATTTATTTAAGAAACTATTCTTTTCCCTTTGTGTATTCTTGGCACCTTTGTTGAAAATTAGTTGACCATATATGTGTTGTTCTATATGTGCACTGTCTAGTCTATTCCATTAGTCTGTATTTCTGTTTTTATACCAGTATCATACTGTCTTTACTACTATAACTTTGAAATATAGTTTGAAATCAGTAAGTATGATACCTCTAGCTTTGTTCTTCTTTCTCAAGATGGCTTTAGCTATTCAGGGTCATTTGTAGTTACATACAAATTTTGAGATTGATTTTTCCATTTTTGTGAAAAATGCCATTGGAATTTTGATAGGGATTGCATTGAATCTATACATTGTTTTGGGTAGTATGGACGTTTTTAACAATATCAATTCTTTTAATCCATGAACACAGAATATCTCTCCATTTATTTGTGTCTTCTTCAGAGTCTTTCATCAATGCTTTCTAGTTTTCAGTGTATAGATCTTTTACCTCCTTGGTTAAATAAATCCCTAAGTATTTATTTTGATGCTATTGTAAATGGATTTGTTTTCTTAAAATTTTTTGGATTGTTGTTAGTGACTTTTTGTATGCTGATTTTGAACCCTGCCACTTTACAGAATTTGTTTATAAATTCCATTAATTTTTTTTGGTAGAGTCTCTAAAGTTTTCTATGTAAAAGATCATGCCCTCTGCAAACAGACAACTTTACCACTTCCTTTCTAATTTGAATGCCTTTTATTTATCTTTCTTGCCTAAGTGGATAGGACTTCCAGTATCATGTCAAAGAGATGTGGCAAGAATGGCCACCCTCTCCTGGGCCAGGGCTGGCAGACCCTCCGGGGTGGAGGGGACCAGCCCGGCACCTTGGTGTGGGGCCAAGGGGAGGAAGGAAGTAGTGGGATGAGCTGGGAGTGACAGGATGCCACTCACGTGGACGTTTCTGCATCAAAGTGGAGCCCTTCTAGCCACGGGGGCTCTGCTTGCGTGACGTTCCCCTAGTTTGGTCATAGGCCAGGAAGAGTCCGTCCACCTGTGCCAGCAGAGCTGGACACTGAACTCCAAGACTTGCGGTGGAGAAGTATTGGCTATTTCATTGATGAATGGCGCCATCCAGGAGAACAGGAAGCTAATGCTCAAAAGCCCAAACTCCTTGACGGTGTGTAGATGATACATTACATGGTTGTAGGTTACAGATTATATAGGGTGAAAGCACAAGATGCCATGGGTTAGGGGTTTGAGGTCATGCTGGGAGCTGGCTGGTCAGAGGTCAGGTAAACACAAATTATTTCTTCAGGTCTTAAGGATAGCTCTGAGATCTTTTTCAGCGTCCCTCTGTCTTGTTCATGGGAAAATAGCCAGGGGGTCTTTCTGCCTTCAGGCTCAGGAGCTGAAATTTAGCACCTGATGTTATCTTAAGCCTGGCAGATGCCCAGATGATGTGACCATTAGTCGGGTCAGGGCTACTGTCTTCTGCTGCCTGGGGGCGGGGGGGTGTTGCTGGTTGTCTGGAGGAAAGGCTAGTTCTCTCATGGGAGAGGGGGTGGTAGGGGGAGAGAGAGATGATTTCTAGAGCTAGGATTTGAAATGAATTTTAATCAAAGTCACTGCAGAATGTGAAGGAAACTAGGGAATTTGGGTTTCCTCATCTAGTCCCCAAGTTGAGGTTGTGTTAAAGAAACAAAATCTAAGAACAGTTTAGATCATCCGTTGAGATAGTTTCCCCAAGATTCAGGGCTTGCTCTGAAAGGTACTGTCTCGTGCCCAGGTTCAGCTCCCAGAGCCCAAGGTTCTATTTGGGGGTAAAGGTGCCATTTCCGTAGGTGAGATTCTGGCTTGGTATTGAGGTACCTGTTGGGGGAGTCTGAGTTCTGTGCTGGGGTGAAGATTCCATTCCCAGAGGGGAGTTTTCACATCAGGGTCCAGGATTCATGATTGCAGTTGAGCTTTGAGTCTTGGAGTCAAGAGTGCAATTGGGGCTCCGCACCCTAGGATTGGGGGGAGATTTCCTTCTTGGGCTTTGGGTTTGATGATCAAACTGGAGGCTTTATACCCTGGAGGGAAGGGAAGCCCAGGAAATGTCCATGCCATTGGACCCCCTTTTGCCTCCAGAGGAAACTTTCGGGGACCAGCAGCAGAGGGATGGGCTTGTAGGCTCGTGAGCTGAAGATTGGGCCCGGGTTTCAGCCCCACCGGGATGTCAGCGTGAGAACAGATCACTTGTTAGTTCTAGGTCTCCGGCTGAAAGTTTGGCCGGGTAGTGGTATTGACTCTCAAAGCACCATACAAATTCTCTTGTTCCTCCCAAAATGACACTAATGATGGGCTCCATAGGCACCAACGACCATTGCTCCGTGAGTCAAATCCATGACGACAGTGCTCAAGTCGCCCTGGGCACTGCCAGCTTGGTCCAATTAGTGCCAGTCGGATCTTAACTTGTGCTGAGGGGCCCCTGAGGGCAGGGAGCACGCACTGAGTGGGACGTGTTAAATCTGGGTCCCTGGGGCTTGGCATGTGGCTCCGGCTGGCGGGAGCTGGGCCGGGCCTGGCCAACAGCTTCCTCCGCTGGTGGGCCAGCGTGCACATGGTCCAGGCGGCGGGTGTGGACATGCTGTAACCACGATCTGAAGGGCCCTGGCTCTCTGCTCTGCAGAGCGGCCGGGATGCAGGGCAATTGTCGTGCCTTCTGGCCCCCAGCCTGGTTGGTACGCAGCTGAGAAACATCTGCCTCTGTAGAGGGCCGCTGGCCTACTCCCCTCTTCTGTTTCTTCCACCCTTTACCTCAGCGTGGAGCCCCCTCTTTGAGAGCCAAGGTTGCTGGGAAGAAGAAATTCCATTCCATTCATCCCGGGCTTTTTTGCTCTGTGAAGCCCTCCGTACCCGCGGCCCTGGATTTTGCTCCAGATCTCCCAGAGTCTGCTGAGACAGAGGGTGTTGGGCCTGTTGCCTGGAGGAGCAACCTGAGGTGCAGTTGCGTGGACATTTTCAGGGCATCCTCAGTGTTGCCTGTGCCCACTTGCATAGGGTCACGCAGCTGCCTGTGGGGCCTTGAGTGGGTGGCGCTCCTGCCTCGTGGCCTCTTACTCCTGACTCAAGCCCACTGCAGGGGGATGTTCCTCTTTCCTCCCCACACAGGGGACAGCAGTGAATGATGCAGAGCTGTCAGCGTGGGGCTGTGCAGGGGTTTCCAGCTCAGGGGCGATTTCCTAATGTTCCAGAACTTCTCCTTTGTGACAGAGCCCCTTCCCTGTGACTCAGGACACACAGCACCCTTGGAGATGGGGGAGTTTTCTGTCCCAGGATGTAGAGTGGCTCTGACTGGGTCTCCAGGGACCCCCAAGCCCCACTCTCTGGGTCTGGCCAAGGTGTACGGGGAAACTGAGAGACCTGGAGGTCCTATTGGGCTGTGGAAACCCATCCCAGGTGTTGAACTCTGGTGTTGCCCAGCAGGCCTCTGGAGTTCCCCAAGGGCACCTGGGGGGACCCGCCCAGCCAGTCGTGCCTCAGGTGTGAGGAGGGAGGAGGAAAGACAGGCAGGGTGGAAAGCACTGCGGTTGAAGCGTGAGCTCTGGAGTCAGACTTCGTCTTTGCTACCTGTGCCTCCTGGAGCCGGAAGCTACCTTCTCCATACCCTAATTCCTTCTTGGAGACAATGCTTGACTAGTAATAAATACTAGTTATTATTGTACAACCTTCAAGTCTCGGCTTAGACATCACTTCCACCAGGAAGCCTTCCCGGACCACCCGGCTAGGTTAGGTGGCCTACGTCCTCTCCCGCCTCCACCCTGTGCTCTTCGCGTAGCACTCACTGATCACAGCGGTTGTCGGGGCCTGTTTACCTGTCAGGACCTTCGACTGCCTGGCTTGCTCACCATTGCCTCACTCCCATCAGTCACTTGACAAATATTCTGAGATGAATGCAAAAATAGGCTGATTCTGGGAAGTCAAACTTTTCTCCCACAGGCCCTCAGGGCTGCTACAGCCTGTGTTCTGTTCTTTGTTGAAATGGCATTTCCTGAATACCAGGCCCTGGAGCCTAGACAAAAGGAGGTGAGAGCAGCGGGGAACCGCTGGTCCACTCATTCACTTCCTGATGGCGCAGATGTTCCTCGGGTGCCTCCCGGGCGCCAGGCCTGTGCTGGCCTCTGGGGACAGACATGCCCCTGCCCTCATAGCACTTGTGGTGCTGAAAGCTGGGGCCCAGCGAGGTTGGAGGGGAGGAGGGTGGTCGTTAGGCTGAATGCAGTCAGGGAGGGCTCCCAGGAGGAGGGACTGGCTTAACTGAATGGTAGGGAAGTTTGGATAGATATAGATGGGCATCCTCTTGGGGGTGCAGGGACAGACGGAGGAGGTGGAGCCGCCTGTGCTTGCACTAAGGCTGGGCTGGCCAGGGACAGCGCAGGCTGGGGGTGCAGGGGCTTTCGCTGTCAGGCCTGACACAGATTCAAAAGCTGTGGGTGCCGCTGATCCTACCTCTCCCATCCACACACGGGTGACCTTGGGCAGGTCATGTCACTCTTCTAAGGTGGGAGCTGTGATGCTTGTCACTGAGGGTTGTGAAACCACCGTGGCAAAGAATGTTGTGGAGGGACGTGGGTCAAGTGAGGGAGGGATGCAGAAGCAGGGCCTGCAGGGTTAGGCTGGAAGGCAGGCACGGCTGGAGGGGACCTGTGTGGGAAAACAGGAAGGCAGTCTTGCTTCGCTTCTCTGTTTCGTAAATAATTAAATTCTTATCTCAGGTGTTTGGTGTTCACACTGCAGGAGGCAGGTGGGAACAGGAGCCCTATTGTCCAGAAAGTGCTGGATTCCCCCCCCCCCCCCCCCCGCTCCTGGCCTCAGAGTCTGACAGGTAGGGTGTTAAGAAGGAATCTTCTAGGGTCTTCTTGTCCCTGGCTGCTTCACTACTCCTCTGCATTTCGCTCTTCACGTTCTCATTGCCTGGTCCCCCTTCACATTCCTGCCTCTGCAGACTCAAGGGACCGCCGCTGACCCCTCTCCCCCCAGGCCCTGTGCCCCAGGGCGCAGTTACCCCAGGGCTGCCCCCCATCGCTGCCTCTCCTCCAACACCCCTGACTCCAGGAGCCAGGCGCCCCCCAGGTGTGCCGAGCTCTGGAGGGGCCTGGGGCGCGTTGACCTCTCCCTTGCTCCAGGCCCCAAGAGGCACAGTCATTTTTTCACTTTTCGTGCTTAATACTGAGAATGTGAAGGTCTGTTTAGTCTTGTCCAGCTAACATAAACCAGCCGGAACTGGGCCGGGGCAGGGACTGTGCTGTAAGTTCCCTTATTTGGAATGAGATTCATTGTTTTTCACTGAGAGACAGGGGGGCTCCAGGGAGGCCCCGCTAAACCCCCTCCCCAGGGTGTGGCCTGAAGGGCCCCTCCAAAGGTCACGAAGGTGTGTGTGACACAGAAGCTGGCCTGAGGACACCAGCCATATCAGTACCTCAGGGACTGAGAGGGCCTGAAGTCATGTTGTCCAGCTTTGTCCTTTTACGGGGGAAAAACAGAGGCTCAAAGAGAAGGGCCCTGCCCAGAGTTATGGGGCAAGTTGAGCCTCTTGGGCCCTAGAGGTCCCCAGCTCCCTGGCTCTCAGGTCGCTGCCATAGCAGGGCGCCTCTGGCCTGGGAGCTGGTGGGAGCGGGGCTGGGAGTTGGGGTGTGGGCGCTGGGGCTCAGCACACAGGCCTGGGGCAGTGAACTGAGAGGAGGGGGCTTGGGAGGGGAGGCAGGGGAAGAAAGGAAGGGGGTGGTCACAGGAAAGGGAGAGGTGGCTGAGGGGTCCAGGAGAGGTGGGTTCTGGCCCCGGCTCTGCTGCTGTCACTGTGACTTTGTATCTGAAGTGCCTTCTATCCCACCTGCCCTAGAGGCTTGACCTTTCTTTGCACACCCCTTAGGGTGGGTATCGGATGCCCCGAGGTCAGGGAGCATAGTGGGCACCTATGGTGGGCTGTGTGACGCAGCTCACTGCGTAGGTACCAAAACCTGGGGCTCTAGAGGGAGCAGGGAGGGTGTATGCAAGGATGACATCAAGTCATGTATCCAAAATGTCTGTGCCTGGGTTCCGATAACACAGTGGGGCGTGGGGGCGGGAAGCAGGCAGGCTCCCCCAGGCCCTCCGTGGGCGCTCTGTGGCCCTGTTTCCTTTGCTCTATCCCCGGCCCCTACTCCGATTACGTCAAGTACTTGGTTAGATAATCTCTCTAGAGGAAGTTCCCATTTAACATTAAAATTTCTTTTTCTCATTTATTCACTCGTTCTTTTCACAGAGAACACCCAGCTGGGACATAGGAAGCTGTACTGACCAGGGTAGGCATTCCTGAGCCTGCAGAAGGGAAGGGACATTAGAAAGTGCAGGCCTGAGAAATCCTAACTGGGAGCCCCCCAGTGCCGGGGACGTGAGGGCAGGCGACATCGCTGTGTGAATATTCCATTCACTGCTCTGCTAGCAGCTGTGCTAGCACTAGTATCCAAGGCTGCTGATAAAGGTGCATTAGTCGCCTGCCTCTTCACGCTTCGGGAGGCTTCATTTACGAAAGATCACCTCGTTGCCAAGAGAAAACCGCCACCTAGTGAAACATTAAACGCAACATTAGAAGTGGAAGGAGATGATATACGGATCAGCGTCCACACTGGCCCTGGGTATTTTGGGGCAGTGGGAGCCATTGAAGGTCTTAGGTGTGCTTTACGGATGGATCAGGGAGACCGGTTATATTGGGAGTGTGGCTGTCTGGGGGAACGATGCCAAAGCCTGAACTATAATTTTGGGGAAAGAGAGGAAGGGACACATTGGAGACATTGAGGAGGGGCGCTTGGAAGCACTGCTCAATGACTGGAGGAATGGTAAGGGAGAGGGACGAATCCAAGCTGGTGCCCAGATTATTCAGGTGCCTGGGAGGATGGCGATTCCATTGGGGCCCCAAACAGGAGAGGCGGTTGGAGCGACAGATGGTGGGTTGGGTTTTGGGACATGTCAGAGGAGCCCTGAGACATTCTGGGGGGAGAGGCTGGGTTGTCAAGGCCTGGAGTGAGCTCAGATCTCAGGGTAGAGGTCACGGTTGTCAGCACTTAGACCTTGAGAGTGAATGAAGGGTCCCAGGGTGGACAGAATGAAACTGGGAAGGAGTCATCGGAAGCGTACAAGGAGGGCCAAGAAAGGGCAGGGGCCAGAGAGGCCAAGGGAGGCCACGGGAATGGAGTTTAGAGGTCAGAAGATGGCGTAGAGTGGTGGTTCTCAGACCTTAATGGGCCTGTGGATTGCGGAAAGCTTGTAAAAATACAGGTTCCTGGGCCCCCCTCTAGATAATCTGGTTTTAGTCAATCTGGGGGTGAGTTCTTGGGATCTGCCCTTTTAAAAAACAATTTCAGGCAATGCTGGTGTGAGGGGTCCCCGGACCCCCTCATGGTGAAATGCTCACCTGGGGGTCAGTCAGATCTGGGTTTAAATCTTGACTCGTT
This sequence comes from Pteronotus mesoamericanus, assembly GCF_021234165.1. Taxonomy (NCBI): domain Eukaryota; kingdom Metazoa; phylum Chordata; class Mammalia; order Chiroptera; family Mormoopidae; genus Pteronotus; species Pteronotus mesoamericanus. The sequence goes on from NW_026555229.1 coordinate 6,733,013, forward strand.
GATCTTGAACTTGGGCAAGTCCCTTGTTTTTCCAAATCTCAGTGTCTTTATCAGTAAGTAGGCATACTATTCCCCACCTGACAGGGCCGTCCTGTGCGTTGGGTGAGGTCATCGCTGTAGAGCCTGTGGCTCAGGACCTGTTCCGTAGTGAGAGCTCAGTAAACAGTAGGAGTTTCTTGTTCATTATGAGAAGTTTAAGATGGCGAGCGATAGCACAGGGCGCGCTGCTGACCGCACAGGTGGCTCAGCTCGGTGGGGGTGCTCACCTGCCCAGCGTCCGGCCCCAGGCACAGCTGGCCCCAAATTTCCGTCTCTGAGGTACAGTATCTGGATTGATAGAACTGGGGGCTCCTGGCTTGTCTAATCAAGTCCACAAAAACTCATGAATCAAATCAGAAGTCAATTTACTGCTTCTCAGGGAGAGACTTACTGGACAGAGTATTGGCTGTTGGTACCTTCTCCCCATGCAAGACGCTGCTCCAGTGCTGGAAGAACCTGATATCCAGCCAGGGAGCTGGGGACACAGCTGAGGGTTTAATGCCTTCTGAACCCTGCACAAGCCACTTCACCAACAGGGAAATGCCTGCCAGGTGAACCCAACACTTGGGCCAGCCTAGCAGGGCATCATCTCCCTGGTTTTGCTCTCATGGGCCTCAGTGTCACCCCTTTTTCCCTGATTCCTTGGCGTCCAATCAACACATCTTTAGGTTTGTTAATACCACCAGTCGGGTCTTTTGTAAGTCCTAGCCGGTCTGGGGCCATTTCATTTCTTGAGGGTAACACTGTTGCTTTGATCCATGGTCAGCTGATGTCATAGATTGAATTTGGGGAAGGCTTACTCCCTGATGCCATGGGGAGCACCTTCTTGTGGCCCTTTCCCCACTTACTGCCTATACAGGTTTTCCAGGAAGGAGTGATTTAAGTCAATGATGGCCCCTCCACGCACAGAAATACTTCCAGTATTATGAAGTACTGTGACAAAAATGTCTACCATATTTTAAGAGAAAAAAGCAAATTGCATGATACGCATAGTGTGCATGGTATGATCCTATTTGTTTAGAATCTTATATATTTTTTTATTTCTCCCTCCTCTCCTCCCCCTCCTCTCCCCTGCCCTCCCCTCCTTTCTAACTAACATTTATTCAGAGCCTACTAAGTGCCAAACACTTTTCTAGGCAACTAGAATAAAGCAGTGAACAAATACCCTGTCTGGTGGAGTTACATTCTTATGAGGAGAGACAGACTTAGAAAAAAAAAAGGTGCCATATGGGATGTCAGATGGTGATAAGTGCTATGAACACAAGCAAATCATGGGGTGTGGCAGGGCTACGGATTATGGGGGTGGGGGCGGGGGGGCGGGGAATCAATGGATGTTTACATTTATAAACAGGTTGGCCAGGGAAGGCCCGAGAGCATTTGAAAATGACCAGAGAGAGGTGGGGGAGTGGGCGATACAGATATTTGGGGAACAACACTCTCTTCTGGGGCTTGATCCATACTAGTTGGTACTACTTTTTAAAGATTAAAAAAATAATAATAAGCACGTATTGCTTTTATACTTTAAACTTTAAAATGAACTTTTATATCCCTGCCCCTCCCAAAAGAGAGGGTGGTCTTCAAGGGTCAAATCCCTGCTTTGACAAGTTGTATTGAGGAAGGAATGAGGTCCTTGCTCTGTAATAGCCAGTGGTTGTACCTGGTGCTTAGTAAAGGTTAAATTCCTGTTCCCTTCTCTTAATTCTTCTTGTCAGCACCCAGAACAGAGCTAGGTAGCCAAAAGTACAGAATAAAAATGGGTGGAATCTGTACAAATCCTGGATTCACTTGCCTTGCTGGGGGCCCCCGGGACTCAGTTCCAGAGCTCCACCCCTTAAGCCTCTGGGGGCTGTTTGGGTCTGGATCCCCACTACAGAGGTTAAGGAAGTCCTTAATGGTTTACCTAGAAGACCCACAAATCCTCTTTAAGCCTGTGTGTGGTTTTGGACCTCCTGTCTCAGAAATCACACTGCATCCTCCTCATTATTTTTGTCATCATTTTAAACCATTGCCACCACCAGCAACAGATGCTTTAATAACAGTTTATTGCTTAAATTACTGTAAGAGTCATATGCCCTTTGACCAACATCTCCTCATCTTCCCCACCCCTCAGCCCCTGGCAACCACTATTCTACTCTCTGCTTTTATGAGTTTGACTTTTTTACATTTCACATATAGGTGAAGTTATGCAGGATGTGTCTTTCTCTGGCTTGTTGTACTTAGCATGATGACCTCTAGGTTCCTCCATGTTGTCTCAAATGGCAGGATTTCCTTCTTTTTTAAGGTGCAATAATATTCCATTGTGTATATATACTACATTTTCTCTATCCATTTATCCGTAGATGGACACTTAGGTTGTTTCCATATCTTGGCTATTGTGAATAATGCTGCAGTGAACATGGGGTGCCTGTATCTCTTTAAGATACTGATTCCATTTCCTTTGGCTGTATACTCCGAAGTGGGATTGCTGGATTGTATGGTAGTTCCATGTTTAATTTTTTGAGGAAGCTCTGTGCTGTTGTCCCATGGTGGCTGTACCAATTTATATTCCCGCCAACAGTGTGTGCAAGTGTTCCCCTTCCTCCACATCCTCACCAGCCCTTCTATCTTATCTTTTTGATGATGGACATTTGACACATGTGAACTGATATCTCCCTGTGGTTTTAATTTGCATTTTCTAGATGATTAATCATATTGAACATCTTTCCATAGTCTTTGCAGCCATTTGTATGTCTTCTTTGGGAAAATGTCTATTTAGGTCCTTTGCCCATTTAAAAAATTGGGTTGTTATTATTTGCTATTGAGTTAAGTTTCTTACATATTTTGGATATTAACCCCTTATCAGATGTGGTTTGCAAATATTTTCTCTCATTCCATAGGCTGTCTCTTTGTTCCGTTGTTTGCTTCCTTGGCTGTGCAGAAGTTTCTGAGTTCGATGCAATCGCATTTGTCCACTTTTGCTTATGTTGCCTGTGCTTTTGGGACATATCTGCACCCCCCAAAAATTGTGAAGACCACTATCAAGGTTTTTTCCTCTCTTTTTGTCCAGTAGTTTTACAGTGTCAGGTCTTATGTTTGTTTAATCCATTTGGAGTTAATTTTTGTATACAGTGTGAGATAGGAGCCCAATTTCATGTGAATAAGTTTTCCTCGTACCACTTATTGAAGAAACCATCCTTTCCCCGTTTCATGTTCTTGGCACCGTTGCCAAAGATCAGTTGACCATAAATACTTGGGCTTATTTATGAGCTCTGTATTTTGTTCCATTGATCTACATGTCTGTTTTTAAGCTACTACCATATTCTTCTGATTATTATAGCTTTGTTATAGTTTGAAATCAAGCAGTGCTATACCTCCAGCTTTTACTTTTCTTTCTCAAGATTGCTTTGGCTTTTCAGGGTTTTTTATAGATCATATAAATTTTAGAATTGTTTTTCTATTTCTGTGAAGAATGCCAATGGACTTGTGATAGGGATTGCATTTGAATCTGTAGACAGCTTTGGGTAACATGAACGCTTTAACAATATGAATTCTTCCAACCCACGAATACAAGCTATCTTTCCATTTATTTGTGTCTTCTTCAGTTTCTTTCATTGGCATTTTATAGTTTTCAGTGCACAGATCTTTCACCTCCTTGGTTAAACTTATCCCTAAGTATTTTGTTATTTTTGATGACATCGTAAGTGGGGTTGTTCTTTTAACTTCTTTTTTGGAGAGCATTTTGAAGTTGTCTTGCCCATGTGTAATTTGGCAGCATTTGAGGGTGCAGCCTTTAATGACCCTTTCAAAGCAGTCAACTGAGTGTATTTTTATTTTTAAAATAATTGTGATAAAATAGACATAATGTAAACTTTACCATCTTAACCATTTGGTGTACAGCTTACAGGTGTTAAGTACAGTACATTCACATTGTTTTTGCACCCATCAACCACCATCCATCTCCAGAACATTGTTCATTTTCCCAAAATGAAACTCTGCACCATTAAACAATAACTCCTCATTCCCCTGCTTCCAGCCTTGGCAGCCACAATTCTACTGTTTGTCTCCATGAATTTGAGTCCCCTAGGTATCTCATGTAAGTGGAACCATACAGTATTTGTCCTTCTGTGATTGACTTATTTCACTTAGCATAGTGTCCTTAAGGTTCATCTATGTTGTAGCATGTATCAGAATTTTCTTCCTTTTTTTATTTCTATTTTTTAGATTTTATTTATTTATTTTTAGAGAGAGAGGAAAAGAAGAGAAAGAGAGGGAGAGAAACATTGATGTGCAAGAGATCATCGAATGGTTGTCTCTCACACACCCCTAAATGGGGACCTGGCCTGCAGCCCAGGCATGTGCCCTGACTGGGAATCGAACCGGCTACCTTTCGGTTCACAGGCTCACACTCAATCTACTGAGCCACACCAGCCAGGGCTTTTTTTCCTTTTTTGTTTAAAATTTTTTTTCTTTTATTAATTTATAAAGAGAGAAGAATGGAGGGAGAAAGAAGGTTGAGAAACATCAATCAGTTGCCTCTCATATGTGCCCTGACAGAGGACGAAACCCACAACCCAGGCATGTGCCCTGACCGGGAATTGAACTGGTGACCTTATGGTTTGTGGGGCAACATCCATCTAACTGAGCCACACCAATCAGGGCAGAAGTCTCTTCTTTTTTAAAACTGAATAATATTCCATTGTATTACATACCACATTTTGTTATCCATTCATCTGTTGATGGACACTTGCTTTGTTTCTATCTTTTGGCTATTGTAAATAATGCTGGCGTAAACATAGGTGTACGTTAAATACCTGTTTGAGACCTTGCCTTTGATTCTTTTGGGTATATACCCTAAAATAGAATTGTTGAATCACATGGTAATTCTATTTTTAATTTTTTGAATAACAAGATCAACTCAATTTTTACAGAAATGACTATTTCTTTCTCTATTCCTTCCTTTCTCACCCATAATTAATGTTTTTTTAAAAAATAGCTTATGAAAGTATAATTGGCATACAATATACTGCACAGTTTATAATATACATTTAACGTGTTTTGATCTATGTATACATCTGTGAGATCATCAGCACTGGCAAGTTAGTGAACACCTATGTCACCCACAAAAATGTCCTTTGCTTTTAGCAGTCCCTCTTTCCTACTCCTTCCTCTCCCAGCCCCTGCCCTCAAATAACCACCGATCTGCTTTCTGTCACGGCAGGTTAGCTTGCATTTTTAGAGTTCTATACACATGGAATCACGCAGAAAGTACTCTTTTTCCTCTGGCTTCTTCCACTCAGTATATTTATTTTGAGATTCATTCAGGTTGTGGTGCCTGTTAATAATTCATTCCTTTTTATCACTTAGTATTGCATGATATAGATGTATGATTTGTTTATCTGTCCTCTTGATATAGATGTAGGATTTGTTTATCTGTCCTCTTGTTGACGGACGTCTGGGTTGGTTTTAGTTGTACACTATTACCGATAAAGTTGCTTAGAGCATTTGTATACAAGTTTGTGGATGGACATGGATTTCCTTTTCTTTTAGGTAAATACTTAGAAATTGGAATGACTGGATCATATGGTAGGTACATGTTTAATGTTTAAAGAAACTGACAAACTTTTCTAAAATGATTGTATCATTTAACATTTTCAGTAGCAGAAAATGAGAGTTCTGATTTCCCTGCATTGTCACCAATGTTTGGTATGGTCAGTCATTTTGATTTTGGCTATTTTAATTGGTGTGTAGCAGTATCTCATTATGGTTTTAATTTGCATTTCCCTAATGACTAATGATATTGAGCATTTTTATGTGCTTATTTTCCATCTGTGTGTCTACTTTGGTGAAATGTTTGTTGAAATTTTTGCTGATTAATTTTGTCCAGCTTTATGGAGATATAATTGACATATAACATTGGGTAAGTTTATGAGGTAGGATACATTGATTTGCTACATTTTTATATTGCACAATGTTTCCTTTTCTTTTTTTGTAGTGAGAACACTTCAGATCAGTATACTCTCTTGGCAACATTCAAGTATACGATTCGGTATTGTTAGCTGTACTCACCATGTGTACATTAGGTCTCCAGCCTTTTTAATCTCATAACTGGAAGTTTATACCCTTTGACCAGCATCTTCCCATTTTCCCTGACTCCGAAGCCCTGGTAACCACCACTCTACTCTGTTTCTCTGAGTTAGACTATTTTAGATTCCACACAGAAGTGATACCATGTGGTATTTGTCTTTCTCTGCCTGACTTATTCACTTAGCATAATGCTGTCAGTGTTCATCCAGCTCGTTGCAAATGGCAGGATTTCCTTCTTTCTCATTGACTTGTGTTTCATTGGACTATGTGGTTTTTCTTTTTCTCGAGTTTTGAGAGTTCTTTGTATGTTCTGGATTCTCTATTACCTATGTGTTTTGCAGGCTTTCTCCCTTTATTCTTTCATTCATTATTATTATTATTTTTAAAGATTTATTGATTTTATTTATTTACCTTTAGAGAGAGGGAAAGGAGGGAGAAAGAGAGGGAGAGAAACATGAGTGTGTGGTTGCCTCTTGTGCACCCCCTACCGGGGATCTGCCCTGCAACCCAGGCATGTGCCCTGGCTAGGAATCAAACCTGCAACCCTTTGCTTTGTGGGCCGGCACTCAATCCACTAAGCCACACCAGCCTGGGCTTTTTATTCTTTTAAAAGAGACTTTTTGATGCTCTATATGTAATAGTTAAATAAATTACATTGTTTCCTGGAATACCAACCCGTCATAAACAAGTTAAGGGACAGCTGGTTGTGCGGAGCATACCGTTTCGCTGGAGGGAGCCGAAGGCTGTGTGGGGACACCAGGGGACACCCCGCCAGCTTTGAAGCTTCCATGTGCTGTGGGCATCAGTTGTAATGTTTCCCAGATGGAACAAACTTACCATTATGAGTGAGGCCCTGTTTTTATTTGAAGTGGCGTGTGTCCAATGAAAGGACTACATATGCAGCTTCCCTTGCAGCTTGGTGTAGCCATGTGACTACATTCGATGCACCCATGCCTGCCCCCACCCACACTCAGAGTTTCTGTATTAATTGGTCTGGATGGAGACTGGGCACCTGTAGTTTTATCGTCTTAGGTGACGCTAAGGTGCAGCCCAGGTAGAGAACCACTGCCACCTTGGAGTACAGCAGATGCAGGGGAGTCAGCCACATGTCCATTGCTGTTACTGACTAGTTTTGTGTGGCATTGGCAAGACACGTTACCTCTCTGAGCCTTGGTTTTCTCATCTGTAAATGGGGGCTGGCAATGGCTCCCTCCGGCAGTTCCTGGGAAGACTGAATGAACTCTTGGATGCTTGCAGACTTTGCAAACTCTAAGCCACCAAACCCCGAAGGATAGTTGCTCATCCTCCTCCTTCAGTTTGGAGGGAGAATTTAGCTTCTGTGCTGCCACGAGCAGCCAGCGTAGAGATTTCTCTTGAGCACAGCTTTCTGTCATTAAAATGAAAAACGAAAGAGAAAGGACAATGACAGACGAGGAAGCCACAGGCAATTGCAGTGGGCTTTTTTCCTCTTGGATGATGTGGGTTTGAATGTGCTGCTATAAATAGTTTATGCAGACGAGTTGGAGGGGCTCTTCCCCCTGCTGCCTTAATCCAGGAGAGACTGGGAGGGAGCCCAGTGCATGTTTTCAGCGTCCCCTCCTCGTCCCCCCGCTGTGGGCTGTTGCGGGCTGGTGGGTGCTCTCCTGGTGACTCCGGGGAAGAGGGTCGGATAGGTCTGTGTTTCCTCAGTGTTCCGGGGCACACCTGGCCCCTGGGCGTATTGGCCGTTTCTACCTGAGTGAGCATTGCTGGTGCTGCCAATAGTACTGAGGGAACAAGGAGGGCCACCCAGGAAGCTGTCGGGTCATGGGTGAGGCAGTCTGTTGCCTTTGGGTACCACTGGGTCCGCAGGGACCTGGGGCATCATGGCTGGGAGGGTGCCCTCAGGTTGAGGCCTCGAGCCTGGAGAAAGGGCAGACGGGGGCCAAGTGAGGACCACCCACCATCGGCCCTGGCCTCTCTTCCTCCCACCTCCTCTCTCCTTTTCTTGTTTTCTTCCTAAAATAGGCTTTGAGCACTACCCAGCGCCCACCGTGACAGGTGCTGGGGGTCCAGAGCTAAAAAGACATCGGTCTGCCCTCAGGTTGCTCCCAGGATGGGAAGGGGACCTTTATCGTCACTGCAGGGCTGGGGCTGCACAAAGGGTTGGACGTGCCCTGGAGAAGGACGGTCTAGTCTGCCCTGGGCATTGGCTTGGCCTCAGAAAGATGCCTCCAAGCTGAGCAGTGAAGGTGAGATAGGAGTTTTGGGGTGACCAGCGTGGCAGGGGGCATTCCAGGCAGAGGAACAGGGTTCAAAGAGCCGTGGACATGTGTGGCGTGGCCACGTGCTGGGACACACGCGGTTTGTGGGCACGCAGCGTCCGTACCTGGGGTCGGAGGTGAGACCAGACACACAGGCCGAGGCCAGTTCCCAGACGACCCTGAGTGCTCCCCAGAGGAGGGTGGACTGCGTCCGCTGTGGCGTATCTGAGCTGGGTGGTGACCCACCGGCCTTGTCAGGCGGGCAGGTCAGCCTGGCAGCCCTGGGGAAGGGGGCGGGGAGGCCAAAGGCCGCTGTGAGGACCGTCCCGATCGGGATGATGCTGGCAGCCTGAACTGTGTGGGTAGCCAGGGGGTGGATTTGAGGACACGGTGACTGGCCAGGTGGGGGAACCCAAGCTGACCCCAGACTCTGGCCTGGCCCTGCTCGTGGTCCCCAGGCCTTCAGGGACTAGGCACCCCTGTTGGTGGGGCTTCCCGGTGACGCAGTGTGCGATTGCCTGGGGTTGGGGTCAGGGCCCCGGCCTGGGCCCCGGCCTGGAGGTGTGGTGGCAGGCGGGGCGCAGAGGTCCTGCCTCAGCTCCGTGGCCATGACAGCCAGCGGCCTCTCCTGAGAGGCCCCGACTGGCCCCCAGCACTCACAGGTGCCTCTGTGCCTGGGGCCGCCCCTCGGCTCTGCGGCCCCCACGGCCAGTGTCACCGCGCTGCAGGCCCTGGCCCCAGCGTGGAGAGTGCAGCGCTGGCACAGTTCAGCGGCTGGATCTCAGGTCAGCCACTCACTTCTGCTCTGTGAGAAGGTCCTGTCTCAGAGCCAAGCGGCGCCACCCTCCACCCCCAAAAGGGCCTGCCACCCTCTCTCTCTTTCCAGAGCTCCTGTAGGTTTGTGTCTCAGGGCCTCTGGCAGCTGGCGCCCCACTGCATTGTCCCCCTTGCCCCTTGGACTCGTGTGTAGGGTAACGCTCTGGCTCCCGGGCTCAGGTAGCGCTCGGGCCTCTGTATCAGGGTCAGGCCTGTGTCCCGTCAGCAGTCCTACCACGGACCCGGCACTTGCCGTGCGTCCTGCGCTGTCTGAGCACATGGCGTGTGTGAGCTCGCTCCACGCCCCAGCAGCCCTGTGAATTAGGCACTGTTATCACCAAGCCCATTTCTCATAAGGGGAGATAGACGCTGACTCGGTGTCAGAACCGGGGTTTGAGCCCGGGCATGTGACTCCAGAGCCTGCTCTGAACCACCACCTGGCAGCATCTTGTGTAGATACACATCAGGGGGCCATGTGTAGTGGACGGTGTTGACGGGTCACTGGGATGTGGCTGCCAGGGGCCCTATTGGGAGTGCCCCGGCCCTAGAGCCCAGACCTATCGGGAACGGCACCTCACTCTTTCGTGTCCCCCAGTGCCCAGTGTCTGAGCCCAAGTATTGGAGTGAGAGGCCCCAGTGGTGGGCAGGAGGCAGCGGCAGAGCGGGGAGCCAGGTCGGGCGGCCCTGGGCCCTGCCATCCCTCAGTCAGCCAGACCTCGGGGGGAGGAGGCAGGAGAGCCCCAGGGCGCTGACTCCTCAGAGGTGGGACGGTGGGCTGCAGCGGGGCAGGAGGCTCCCAGCCTGGGAGCGGTTTCAGCTGCCTGGGGCCTGGGCAGCAGAAGAGGTGAGCACCAGGAGTCCTGGCCAAGACACACACAGATGGGTGTGTGTGTGTGTGTGTGTGAGAGAGAGAGGCAGAGAGAGAGAGATGGGGGAGAGAGAGAGGGAGATGGACGGGGCTGGGTGAGGGCGGCAGAGGACGGGTCACCTGCTCTCAGCTGCCAGCTTTCTCCATACGCCAGCCTGCCCAGCGGGATCAGTCGGGCGTGTTCACTCATCTCCGATGGGCGGTGGACAAGGCTCACGTCTTGCTCCAGCACATGTGTCCTGTCTGTCCCCTGCATCACCTTGGGTCCCCTCGTCTCTCTACCTCACCTGCCCCCTAAATGTCTCATGGTCCACCCTGCCTGACCCTCCTCAGCAAGGTTATAATTTAGGTCATTTATGACTTGTGACTGTTGAGACAAGGGCTGGCTTCAAGTGAAAATTCAGTCTGCCCCCAAACAAAAAGAGCTCTACCCAGGCGACAGGAGGCGATGCTTACCCTGCTTACCCAGAAGAACCTGGGGCTGCCCCCTGGGGCTGGCACCCAGCGCTCTGGAATGGCATTTGCCTATAAGGCACGTGTGATAACACACGCACAGCCTAGAAGGGTACGACCGGCGTAAGATAAGGGGTGCTGAGCAAATGGCGCCAGCATGACAATGACGTGGCCACTGTCCCTCAGAGCCCCGCCCCGCCCCTCCTTGGTGCAGCACTTACACTCAGTGCTGTACTCGTACCCTGGACCCTAGGTCGCTCCTCTCTGAGGCTGGGGCAGCGATCTTAGCTCCTGCGGGTTCCGCCTGGGTTCCCAGGTCTCTGAGTCTAGACGGCAACATGGACAGCAATAGTTACTGTTACTTGCTGAGCCGAGCCCGGGGCCTCAGCAAAGCTCAGTGGCCAGCCGCGTCCTGTGACAGTAGAGCTTGCCCGCCTGACCTCCGGGCCAGAGCTCTCAGCCTGCACGAGGGTGGGGTGGGCGCATCCGTCCACCCTTTCTGGCCAAAGACACAGATCTTGTCAAAGACAAATGTTTGCTTCCAGCCGGGGGCCCTGGGGGTGTGGGCTCTGCCTGGCACACCGGGTACTGGGAACTGAAACCTGGTTTCTTCCTCGTTCTGTCCTTCCTGCCTGTCGTGGACGGTGACCCCGTGGAGTCCCCGACCTGGGGAGCAGGAGTAGGCGTGTTCGTGCGGGAGGGTCTGAGGAAGGGCTGCTTGGCCCTGGGCCCGCGGCCTGGGAGGGGCGCCCAACTGCAGGCTGTTTTCTCAGATTCCCTTTCGGTCTCCGCCCCCGCCTCTGCACCTGTTGTAGTCCCATCATCCCGGGCGGCTGGCAGCTGTCACTGCTGGGGCACCTGTCCCAGCCCCAGAGGACACCCTGTGGGCTCCCTGGCTCCAGTTTCCCTGCAGTGAGCAGCGCATGCTCTGTCTCTCGGTGATTTTGTCCTCACTCCGTGCGCGTCTCTTCTGGACTCCAGGCAGCAGCCTCCACCCTCATCCTGGTTCTGGGCATGACAGGAAGCTTTGGAAGGGTGGGCTCCCTGCTCCCCATTCTCCAGCGCCAAGCCCAGTCTGACAGGGCAGGGACAGGTCGGCCTTGAGCTCCAAATGCCAGGTGACTCATCAGATCAATCCAATGAGCGCTTGTTCTTGATGAAAAAGACACAGCAGCAACCAGGGGCCCTCTCCCGGCCCCTCCAGCAGGGCCGTCTCCCGTCCCGACTTCGCTGTATGGACCTCCCCAGAGGCCACTCCCCTCTGCCCACCTATAAAGAGAACTTGTCCCCTCTCCTTGTCCAGTCTTGTCTTCCATGCCCTCTGATGCCCTGACCTGTATGTCATGTTAAGCACCAGAGGACATTAATGAGTTCAAATCCTCCTTATCCTCTATCCACTGTGTGACCGTGGGAAAAGCTGCAGCTTACCAGGCCTCCTTTGCTCTCCTGTAAAGTGGGCACGTGGCTTCTCGGCCCACATGGAGGCAGTGGCTGGACCCAGCGCACGCGCGCACGTGCTCTCTCTCTCTCTCTGTCTCTCTCTCTGTCTCTCTCTCTGTCTCTCTCTCTCTCTCTCTCTCTATCTCTCGATGACAAAAAGTTTATTCTGTATTTCTCACGGCACCTGGTAGAGGGTAAGACTGGAGAGAGGGCCTGGTTTGGAGGTGACGGGTGGGGGGCACTAGGGTGGGCTGCCCGGGGGCTAGAGGGGTTGGAGGGGCAGGCAGACCGACATCCTCCTGAGGGGTGAGTTAGGGTGCTCCCTTCAGCCAGCGCTGGCAGGGACAAAGGGCGGAGAGCGGATGTAGGGGTCCGGTCAGGAGCGGCAGAGCTCACTTTGCGCAGCCTGTCCCAGCGGGCGCGGGGGTCTCCACCACAGCGCCGTGTACAGCGCACTGCAGAGGGGTTGCAGCACACACCCCGGACAGTCCCGCGCCCAAGTCAGTGTTCACAGCAGCCTGGATCCCAGCGGGCGTCTCCTAGTAGTGGAGGTCGTTTGGAAGGCCAGAAAGCCATCCTTCGTGTCTAGCGGGGCCATCTTGCTGACAAAAGAGCGGATAGAGAAGAGCATTCCGTACATGAGCTTGAACTCCTCTTCTTCGGGGGTCCCTGCTTGCTTCTTGCGGCGCCACTTGCTGTAATGCAGCCACAGTCCATTTCGGTCAAACAGGTCAGGTTATGGACAGTCACCTGCAGGACACAGATTGTGAGCCTTGCTCGGGGAGCACGCACCCTCCGTGGGTCCCAGTTTTCCATTCTGGGTCCCTCCACCCAGGCCCCAATGCTGTCTTGAGGTCCCTTTCCCTCGATTAGAGATCTTGGTGTCTCTAATCCCGATGGTTTCTATTGTCCAGTGAACTTGTTCCGTGTTCTGTTCTGCAGTTGCTGGATCTGTCCCAGACTAAGTTCTAAGAGGGTAGGCTCAGCCTGGGGCTGCAGGTGCTGGGCCTCGGCGGACATGGGTGTGAAAGGACTTAGGGAGGAGACCGTTGAGACCAAGCTGGCCTCCAAGATGGAGAGATGGAGAGGGGCTGGCAGGCGGCAGACGACAGGAAGATGAGGAGAACCCTGGTGGCAGGAAGGTCTGGGGAGCTGAGTGGGTTCAGAGAGCCAAGGGGCAGAGGCTCCCTGGATGGGGCCAGAGAGCAGATGCAGCTGGGGGGGTGGGGTGGGTAGCCAGAAAGGGAGGGTTGTTTGTTTGTTTTTTTCTGAAGGCTGCAAGGTTTCTGTCAGACCAAGTGCTCCCCAGGGGCATGCGCAGCCCTGCTTTGTTCCCATAGGCTTTGAGGTAGTACGGATGGTCTGCTTTCTGCAAGATGTCCGGGATGGGCCACCCGTTGGTAGACAGGAAGAGCAGCCTTATGCCAGTCTCCTTGCCTTCATTTATGCTCCATCCCTGGGATGTCACCCTCTGTTCCCTGGAAAACTCCAAGGCTCTGCTTTTACCTAGAACCCTCCTGATTCCTGAAAAACAAGGCCTATATCCCCTTGTCTTCTTTCCCTCAAGCAAAGGGCAGTTCCCTGCCCTTTGACCTTCTCTGTCCAGAGTGTGAGTTTTAATGTCAGACAGGTCTGGGATCGAACTCTAGCTTGTCTTGCCTTTACTGTAACCTCTCTGAGCCCCAGTTCTGTAGCCTGGAGGGTGGGCATGATTATAATCCTGTAGGGATGTTGTGGGATTGGGTGAGATTATACGTGTGCAATACTTAGCATGGTGCCTGGTGCGTGATTAAGTGTTCAATAAAGGGTAATGTTTACAGCGTCTCCCACAGACTCGCTTCTCCCACAGACTCGCTTATAGAGTCTCCACTTCCCTTTCACATCCTTTCCCTCCTTTCACATCCCCTTTTATATCCTTTTATCCTTCTCCTTTTCTACAGAACAGGACACTGGAATGATTCAACCAGTGCCAAAGGAACCTCATACCTTGATCCCAGCATGGCTCCTGCTTGGCTTCCCAAGGGCGGAAGTTGGGTTTTGCTCACCAGCGGGCCCGAGTTGGCACTCAGGGAACACTGAATGAATGAATGAGTAAACGATGAAGTTCAGTGGTGCTCTCACCCCTGTTAGTAACAGCATTCTTTGGCCCCGTGAAGCTTTGTGAAATTCCGCAGTAAAGCAGAGAAGGGCTGCGGTCGGACTGCCCCAGAACCTGTAGAGGCCCAGACGCTGCTGTGGGAAGGTGACGGGGAACCTGTCAGACACAGGACATTGCCACTTCCTATTTAAATTGGGGAAGTGGCTGATGGAAAACGGGACCTAAGGACCCCTGCCAGTAAAGCCCTGCAGGCAGTGGTGGTGTGAAGGCCAGGGGCTGCCCAGGCTGCATCCGATCCTCCGCTCCATTGTCCCTCAAGCAGCCAGAGTGAAGCTGCCGCCCACCTGAAGGACTCCTGGTTCTCTGAGCCCTCACCCTGCCCTCATCCCTGCTTGGTTACTTCTCCCAGTCCTGTTTCTGGAAAATTCTGTGCCATCAGTCCCACCTGTGAGATATTTTCTGAGTGCCTGCTCTGCGCAGGCATGACGCTGCGCCCGAGGAGAGCGTGGGCAAGTCAGGTTCAGGCCCGGGCCAGCTGGATGCCACCGCTTTCTCCCCTGGGCTCTTTTGCCTCCTCCCATGCACTCTCCACACCAGATGGCAGGGTGACCTTTCAGAAACGCAGCCTGGTCTTGTTGCCTTCCTGTTGAAACCTGTCAGGGGTTCCCTGTTGCTCTCAGAAAAAAGGCCCGGTTCTTCACCCTGCTCTTCGAGGCCTGCCTGCTGTGTCTCCAGCCCACCTTGGCTTGCCACCAGAGCATTTCCCCTGGGCCCCCTGCCGTCTCTCCTGCAGCCACTGCAACCTTACTTCTCGGAGGTGTGGGGCTCTCTCTAGCCCCAGGGCCTTTGCACATGCTGCACTCACTCTCTGGAGCACTCTCTCCTCAGTGTCCCTGCAGAGCACACAGGCATGACTGCTTCTCCTTCACCATTGCTCTCCAGGAACCCCTAGGTGGAGCCCCCCGGAACCTTGCTCCTTTGTTTCAGAACGTGATGATATTCCTTAGTGAGACTCCTTGGTAGATGTCTGTTTTCCTCTGGACTCGAAGTCCACAGGAGCCAGGATCTGTCGTTGATCATCATTGCATCCCCAGTGTTTGGCACATGGGAGGTGCTCAAAAAATGTTGGTCATCTTGAGTGGTTGAGATGTACACGGGAGAGGCCAAGGCAAACAGACAACGCCACAGCTAGGGCGGAGAGGACGAGGGGTTGGGAGAAGCATAGCTTGGGCTCAGAGGAGAGACAGCCTCCAAGAAGGGGAACTTGCTCTGTTTCCAGGGCCTTGGCAGAGAGTGCTTCTCAGAAGAGATGTTACCAGCGCTGGGGGGTTGGGGAAGGCGAGACTGGTCCCTGGAGGGGTTGGTGGGGAAGGGCCCAGGCAGGTGCATCAAAAGGCGAGCAGGGTCAGGGGGTTGACTCTGCTGCTGCAGGAACAGCCTCTAGAGCAGCCTCTTTGCCTCAGCTTCTTCCTCACCTACAGAATGGGTATAAAATGCAGCCTGTGTCTCAGGGTTGTCATGAGGCTTGAACAAAATAATGTGTGTAATGTGCCCAGCACAGCCCCTCCCAGTGCCCAGGTCTCTGAGTCTATCTGACAGGGGACAGCCCCCGCCTTTCTTACAGCTTCTTCCCCAACCCTCCCCCCTCCACCTGCTGGCCTTCCTTCCCTACCTAGTTTTTTCCCTGGGAACCCAGGTCCCTAACCTGAGGACAGAGGCTGGGGGCTGGCCAGGGCCTGGGAGGAGGCAGCTGTCCAGATTTCCTGGGAGAGGTCCCGGCCTGCAGCGAGCCTGGGGCTGTGATATTGGCCCACAGACCTGGGCTCGAGTCCTGCCTCTGCCTCTGACCTGCTGGGTCAACCGTAGGCAAGTTCCTGAGCCTCTCAGAGCCCCCTGGTGTCTTTTCTGTAAGAGGGACTGGCCGGCAGCCCCTGCTGCCAGGGTGTGAATTAGCACCCGCGGTGCCGGTGAGCAGTGAGCGCTCAGGGCACAGCACCTGCTGTTTGGATGGTGCCTGGGCTCCCCGTGTGCCTGCCGAGAGCCCCAGCGCCTGCCTTCCCACCGCCCTCTGCCCACTCTGTCTGCACCCCTCCGTCTCCCCCGAGTGTGGGGTGTTGGGCCCTGCATTTCAAGATTTCCCCAGAGACTGTGTGACCTGTGGCAAAGTGTGCATGCCGAGTGTGTACATTGCGAGGTGTGCACGTATCAGGTTAGTGTGTGTCTGGCGGGCTGTAGGCAAAGTGTGTACAATGACAAATGCTTGTGAGTGGTTGTGAGCCTGTGTTTGTGTATATGCATGGGATGTGGTATAGGTGGGTGGTGTGGTCTGTATATATTTGTGTGCATTTGCATATGTTTATGATCAAAGGGACAGTTTCCTGTGGGGGTAGAATGTGGATTCTTATCCCAGCCCTGCCGCCCTCTGGGCAGGTCACCTCTTTGTCTCAGTGCTTTCATCTGTAAGATAATAATAATAATGGTACCTATTGATAACAACAATAACAGTGTCCTCATCATTCAGCCCATGGGGACCACAGGAGTTAATACTCCTAAAGCACTTGCAACAGAGCCTGGAAGAAGATAGAAGCAGGGTCAGCTTTTGTTATGAAGCCCGTCTAGCCGGACCGTAAGCCCCTTGCGGGCAGGGGCAGCATCTGCTGTCCCCACCATGGTATCATTGCCTCACCTGATATCTGCATGTAGCAGGTGCGCGATGACACGTGAACAGTGGAAGTCCTCAGTAAACGGTGAGGGTGTGGGGGGGGTGAGGTGTGTGATGGGGCGTGTGCGTGTGTGCATGTGTGTGCGTGCGCTCAGGCTGGGGCATCTCCAGCGCTTTCCGGAGCTGGCTATTTCAGGAAGCCTCCAGTCTCCTCCTCCTTATGTAAATAAACATGACAGATCCCATTGCCTGTACCAGCGCTGGGAGGTGGGGGAGGCTCTGGGAGTGGGTGGAAGCTGGGAGGCAGCGGTGAGCCGGTGAGCCAGTGAGCCAGTGAGCCTGGCCACAAGGGTGTGCGTGCCAGCGTGGCCGGCCTGGGCGGGCAGTGCCTGCCGTGTGTGCGGGAGGGAGCGTGGGAGGGGCAGGCTCACACTGCCATGCGGGCCACCAGCTGCAGGGGAGGAGAGGGGGCAGGAGGAGGGGAACCGGCACCCGGGCAGCTTGGTGACGAGGCCTGCTAGCCAAACGAAGGTGGCTGTGCTGCCTGCTGCCTGTGATGGGGGGACAGATCACTCGGAGCTCCCTCCACGGTAAGGCCCCAGCTGATGCCTGGGGATCCGTCCACCCCCAGCCTGGGGACCACCTGGGGAGGCTGGGCCTGAGAGGCACTGGGGGCTTGAAGGTACAGTCATCCCCTGCCTCTTCGTTCCTTGGGGGTCTCCTCTGGGTGGCAGAAACTGGGGTAGAGGAAAGCAAGGGGGGTTGGGAAGGGCAGGCAGAGGGGGTCTTTCTCTGGCAACTGGTGGAAAGTCAAGCAGCTGAGTCTCCCCACAAAGTCTCCTTGTCCTCTTACCTCCCCAGGGTGCTGAGAAACCCCCAAGTGGGATGTGAGGCCCTGGATGTCCATACCCCCCTTTCCCAGGACTCGGGCCAAGCAGCGTGACAGCTGGGGACCTGTGTGGGCCCGGGGATGCGCTGAGTCCCACCATGGAGCAGTGGAGAGACGAGTGGGCACACCAAGTGTGCGTGAGCGTGCGTGCATGCCTTTGCTCGTAAGTGTGCGCTAGAGGTATCTGCCGGTGTGTGCCTGTGCCAGCTGGTGCCCAGGCACATGTGTGCAAGTGACAGCTCCCCACTGCGTGTGCTCTGCTGGGGAGATCAGGGAACTTCTGACCCTTCACCTCCACGGTCAGAAAGGAAAGACCCGACAAGCGGGTGAAGGGGTGGGAGGGAGGAGAACCGGTTGGCCCCCATCCACAGGGCTTCTGCTTGGCCCGCTCCCGTCCCCGTCCCCTCACCCACCTGGCCTGAGGGCTGCGGTCTGGGGAGCAACATGGCTGCTATGGCACCGCACGCAGGAGCCGGGGCTCCTGTAAAGCTGCCTGGTGCCAGAACAGCGAGGGCTGACCTTGGGGCGTCCCGGGCCCTCCTCCCTCCCCGGACAGGGCAGCAGGGGATGGGGCCACCTCCACAAGCAGAGCAGTGGGTGCTGAGGCACCAGCAAAGGCCCAGGAAGGAAGACGGAGTGGGAAGCTGTGGCCAGGACCGGTCACCAGGTGGCTTCCCTCTTCTAGGCTCTGGACTTGGAGAGAGTAATTTGTAATTAAAAAAGAAAAAGTCAGGGAAGGAGACATGGGAAAAGCAAATCATTGGCTCTCCTAAAAGGAAATGAATTTTGTCCTGGGCCTGGAGGGCTAAGTGACAGATGGAAGGCCCTGCAAGACACATAACCCGGAGCCAGCCAGGGCCAACACCCGTGGCCTGGGCCTTGGCCCGAGACGGACTGGCTGACCTGGGCCTGGCCCTGCCTGTCTGTGGGGCGGGGGCTCCTCTCAGGCCCATCGGCCCCAGCGGGGCCCGTTGGCACAAGGTCTGAGGCGGACTGGCATTTTCCACTGGAGTCAGACGGGGCGAGCCCGTGGCCTGGGAAGGACCGAGAGGCCCTCAGAACAGGCTTGGGCCGCAGCTCACTGTCCTCCAGCCTCCTTGGAGCACAGGCTTCAGAGGGGAGTGAGGACTCCAGGACCCACCCCTGCAGGTGGCATATGGCCGTCAAGAGCTCATGCACTGGAGTAGATAGACGTGCTGTAGTGAAGGCAAGGGTCTCCCTGAGTCCCGGCTCCCTCCTGTCAATGAGGCTAATCATAGTGCCTCCTCACGGGCCAACTGGGAGGAGGGGTCCGTGAGCCGATGTAAGGAGCTAACGTGGGGAAAACCCACAGGCCTTGGGAAGGCATTCTGAGGCCAGGGTCATGTTCCTTCCCTCCCCGCCCCGGGAACTAGAGGACAGCCTAAGTGTGCTGAGGACTCTCGGAATTGGGCCATCCGGGCTGGGTGGCCCTTGGCGAGTGCTTATGTCCCATCTGCTTTGGCCCTCAGCCCCTTGCCAGGACCACCGCCCCTAGCCTGGGTCGCTGCTAAGCTGGCGCTGCCCCTGCCTCAGCTGCTGTCACGAGTAGGAGGCAGCAGGTGGGGGTTGCGGAGAGAGGGGTTTGCCTGTACCCACACCTGCATGCACGTCCTCACGTGGCCTCCCCACGTCCACGTGGGTAGACCACTGCACATTCCAGTGGCTCTGGTTTCACTGCCATCCTTCTGGAAGGTGAGTTGGGGGAAGTGAGAGATGAGGGGTTTGTCCCTTTGGGCTCTCAGCCCACAGCCTGCCCGCTGAGGACACGGGGACGCCGTTTCGGGTTGTGTTCTCCCCGTGGGCCTCGGGGTTTTGGTTTCCTCAGCTGAGGATGCCGGGTTGCTGGGTCACAGTGAGAGGTGAGGGGGAGATGACAGGGAGTGACCCCATGCTGTGGGGTAGGGGGGTTTGCGGACATGTCTGGCTGTCTGTGCTTCTGGTGTCTGCAGACGGCGCGCCTGTGTCTTAGGCCCCTCTGCATGACGTGTATTTACCTGTATAGTCTGTAGGGATTGAGTGTTGTCGTGTCTGTACTCCCATGTTTGAGCAGCCGCCTTTATGGGACTCTGTGCCTGTGACATGTCCTTGTTGTTCCATAGATGTCCGTGTTTCTGCGTGAGTCACGCACGTGCACATGTGTGTACCATGTGTGTGCACCTGTGTCCTCTGGGAGCAGCCTGGCAGGGAACCCACGGGAGAAATTAATTCCCATTTGGAAAATGGCTTTGGCACTTACATGCTTGACTTCTTTCATCGGGCAGATTCCTAGAGCTCCCCCATCTTGGGGGCAGGGTGGGGGTTAGGAAGAGCACAGCAGAGGCGACTGGAATACTGGAGCCCCTCCCCCTTCTCCCCTCCCTTCCCCTTCCCCCCCCTTTCTCCTCCTTAAGTGCTCCCCCAGGGCAAGGAAGTGACCTGGGACCCAGGGGTTGATGTGATGAGTGGATGACGCACACACGTGCACGGAGACACACATCGCCCCCAGGATAGTCTCTGGCAGACAGACTCTAGGTGCTGGGGGCAGGGACCTGAGTGATTGGCTCCCACGCTGTCCTGTTGCAGAGGGGCCTGCTGTGACCTGGGAGGAAATGGCCGGCGACTCAGGAGGGAGCCCGGCCTTGCCCTTCTACAGCGGACGCCCCGTCTCCTTGGGCTCCTTAGTCCTCAGACAGGCAGCAGGGGAGGGGGTGGCAGATGGATCTGTGAGGCCTGGGACTGGCACGGCAGGGCCGTCTGTCTCCTGGCAGCAGCAGCTTTGGAGGCTTGGGCCCAGGTGGGGCTGGAGGGTGTGTCTGTGAACACGTGTGCACACGCGCACTGCCGCCCCTTGTACTCCTGGGCTCTGGGAGGGCAGGGCTCGGGCCGGTCCAGCTCTGTCGGCTCTTACCTCAGCGAATGCCTGGCATGCAGTGGGCACCAGCAGCTACTCAGCCAGTGTGTAAGAGGGAAAGGGGTGGGGTGCCGGCCCTGGGCCTGTGGGCCACGTGGCAGTTGGAGCTGCAGGTGGCCTGAGGAGGCAGAGGAGACAGAACATCGGGAACACTTCAGAGGATGTGAGGCCTGAGACCAGGCAGGTTGGGGAAGAATGGGCCGGTGGGCCGGTGCTCTCGGCGAGAGTTTGAATCCTGTTCCACGCTTACTGGCCAGGCCCTTTACCTGCCTGAGCCTCAGCGCTCCCTTCCGTAAACTGGGGACGGCAAGGTTTGTGCTGAAGGCTGTAGGGAGGAGTGAGCGAGCTAATGGGCACGCAGCAGTGCACCTGACACGTGGTAAGCGCGCTGTAAACTGGCGTCCGGGCCTGCGTGTGCCTGCGAGTGTGTGCGCCACGTGCACCTACCTGGCTGCCTCCAAGGACCAAGGCTTCATCCTCTGCCTTTTCAGCCCTGGGGGCCCCTGGAACAGAATACTCCCCTAGTGCTTCTGTCTGCTGCTAGGCACACCCTGCTGTGTGTATGTGTGCATGCGTGTCCACACGAGTGAGTGTGGATTTGTGTACGGGCAGCTAAAGGCAATGTTGGCACCGTGTGTGGATTCATGTGACTGAGACATGCTCCCTGTTGTGTGTTCAGGCCTGGCCTGGGGGCTTTGGGGGGGTGCCGCGAAGACAGGGACAGGGAACTGGACCCTAAATAGTTCTCATCTGGAGTCCTCTTCTGGAAACTTGGCGTGGGGTGGGAGAGTGGGAGGAGGGGGCTAGTTCTCTCCCAGCGGTGGGGCTATCGGGAGGCACATCTGTATGCACATCTGGCTGCTGGAAATGTCAGAGACCGGGATGGCACAGAGGCAGTGAGAGCAGGAGGCTCAGTGTGGAGACTCACGTGGCTGGGAGGTGCTGGTCCTCCCCACCCCCCGCCGCTCTCCTTTGCCCACCTGGTCTTCATGAACTTGCTCAGTTTTCCAGGGAGCAGCAGGGCCTGCCATCTGCACAGCCGCGCACTCTGGGACAATGATGGGGTGCTGAGAGGGCCCATCCCTAAATGACAAGGGTGTCCGTGTGGGGCTGCTGGGGTCAGGGAGAGGGCACTGAATGTGCAGGCCAGCTAGCGGGGGCCCAGGTAGGACGTGTGTGCAATGAGACAGACACAACTTCAGAGCCCACCCATCGCTGACTAGCTGCGTGACCCTGGGCGGGCTATTACTTCTCTCAGCTTGTTTCCTTATCTATAAAATGGGACTGATTGATACTATATTGCTGTGTAACTTATCTATTGCTGCCTAACAAATTACCCCAAAAGTTAGGGGCTTAAAACGACATTTAATGATCTCATAACTCCTATGATCAGGAATCTTGACAGTTTCGACAGGTGTCTTCTGCCTCCTGTCTTGTGAGGTTGCAGTGAAACTGTTGGCCCGGGCCACGGGCTCTCTCCGCCGAAGGCTTGCCTGGCCGGGCCGTATCCAAGACTACCCCCACAGCACCTGGCAGTCCTTGGCCCCTCCGCACCCGGGCTTCTGCTCACGGTCACCTTACAACAGGGCACCTGGCTTCCCCAGAGGGAGCAGCCCTAGAGCAGCGAGCGAGAGGAGCCAAGACGGAGGCCGGAGGCATCTTATAACCCAGTCTCAGGAGTGATGCCCGTTGCTTGCGCTGCTTTCGTTTGTTAGAAGCTAGTTGCTAATCCACCTCACGCTCAAGGGAAGGGGATTACACGAGGAAGGGCGTGACTGCCAGGTGGTGAGTGGGGGTTGCTGGGGCCGTCTTTGAGGCTGCTTCCCACAGGCACCTCATCTTTCAGGGACTGGTAGGGCGGGGCGAGGCTGCACATGAAAGGCAGCAGGCGCAGTGTCTGACACACGAGGGAAAAATCACCCTGGTGGTCTTCCTTTTCTCCTTTTTCCCACAGGCAAGTGGGGAGCTATTGAAGGTCCCTGAGGAGGCAGGGCTGTCGTCAGTCATGTAGTGTGGGACCTTGGTGTCAGGCAGTGAAGGAATCTGTCCCTTTAGTCCTCTCTTGCTTTAATTTCTCCACAGGACGCCAGAAAGGGAAGTGGGTGCTCCTTGGCCACTTGCCAACTGATCAGTAGATTGAAGAATTGAACAGCAGCAATTCATTCAATAGCTTTCATTGAGCGCCTGCTGTGTGCTCTGAGCTAGGCACTGGGGAAACAGCAGGAAAAAAGACCGTGGTCTCCATCCTCCAGAGGCTCACAGTCCACCAGGGAGACACACAAGTAACCCCGAAGGCTTTACTAGCCAGAAAGCTTCCCTGAAGAACACAGAAATGATCTGAGTGACTGTCAGCTGTGCCAAGGACAGCACGTAACCTGAACCACTCTGCGTACGGAGAAGATGTTAGGGCATAGCATGCCGGGGATGCCCTGGGACGCTCGGGCTTAGTTCTGTGGAGGAGTCAGAGTTGAAAAAGCCTCCTTAGGTGCGGATGCTTTGTTAGGGGTGTGTGGGGTCCCTGGAAGTACATAGCAGGGTAGGGAGCCTAGTCTGGGGTCAGAGAGACTTCTGAGAGGAAATGGAGTTTACCATCAATGCCTGAAGGATGTGTGAGAGAAAGGCATATATGGTTGAGAAAGAGGATGGAAAAGTTCCCAGCAGAAGTCATAGCAGCTCTCCCTACTACATAGAAACAGACACAGGGAGGCTGCCAAAATGAGGAGACAAAGAAACATGGCCCAAATGAAAGAACTGATCAAAACTCCAGAAAAAGAGCTAAACAAAATGGAGATTAAGCAACCTAGCAGATACAGAGTTCAACACATTAGTTATAAGGATGCTCAAGGAACTTAGTGAGGACCTCAACAGCATAAAAAAGACCCAGGCAGAAACAAAGGACACACTAATTAAAACAGAGAACGATTTCCTGGGCAACAACAATACAGTGGACAAAGCTGAGAATCAGATCAATGACTTGGAACACAAGGAATCGGAAAAGAACCAATCAGAACAACAAGAAGAAAAAAGAACCCAAAAAAGTGAGAATAGTGTGAGCAGCCTCTGGGACAACTTCAAGCATTCCAACATTCAGATCATAGGAGTGCCAGAAGGAGAAGAGAAAGAGCAAGAAATTGGAAATCTATTTGAAAAAGTAAGGAAAGAAAAATTCTCTAATTTGGTGAAGGAAATAGACATGCAAGACCAGGAAGCACAAAGGGTCCCAAACATGATGGGTGCAAAGAGGCCCACTCCAGGACACATCATAATTAAAATGCTAAAGGTTAAAGATAAAGAGAGAATCTTAAAAGCAGCCAGAGAAAACAGCTAGTTACCTACAAGGGAATTCCCTTGAGACTCTCAACTGATTTCTCAGAAGAAACTTTGTGGGCTAGAAGGGATTGGCAAGAAATATTCAGTCCCGAAAAGCAGGGACCTACATCCAAGATTGCTCTACCCAGCAAAGCTACCTTTTAAAATCGAAGGGCACATTAAGACCTTCCCAGACAAGAAAAAACTAAAGGAGTTCATCATCACCAAACCATTATATGAAATGTTAAAGGGACTTATTTAAGAAAAAGAAGTTCTTCTTTTTATTTAAGAACAACTATGAACAATAAAATGGCATAAATATATAACTATCGACAATTGAATCTAAAAAACAAACTAAGCAAACAAGAAGAACAGAGACAAGTTCATGGATACGGAGAGAGTTTTGATGGTTGCCTGATGGGAGAGGAGAATGGGGGAATGGGTGAAGAAGTGAGGGGATTAAGAAGTACAAATAGGTAGTTACAGAATAGCCCTGGGGATGTAGAGTCCAGCGTTGGAAATGGAGTAGCTAAAGAACCTACACCTACGCATGACCCATGGACATGGACAATAGTGTGGGGATTGCCTGAGGGAGTGGGGGCTGCTGGGTGAAGGGGGCAAAGGGGAAAGAATTGGGACAACTAGAATAGCATAATCAATAAAATACAATTTTTTAAAAACTTCCCAGGAGAGAATTGGGCTTGGGCCAAGCCTGGAGGCAAGAAGCAGGCGAGGGAGGTGGGCTTCTTAATGGAACCCAGAGAAGTTCATATCTGCCTAGTTTCACAATCCTCTCTCTTACCAAAGCCCTCTCCCTGCCTGCTCTCCCACCTTTAACCTGGTATCAGGGCATCTGGGATAAGAAAACAGAGGTGTCTGGACTGAAGCGAGCCGATCATTTCCTCTGGTGGTGGTGGTTGCTTTTATATGAAAAAAAAAATTAAGGCGTTATGTTGGGACCAGGTGTTAAAGTTTGTAAAATTCTTTCACATCTGTGAACTCACTGGGTCCTCACAACAGCTTGGAGAGGTGGGTAGGGTAGCTAAGATGACCCCATTTTTCAGAGACAGACATCAAGGTCCAGAGAGGTGAAGTGACTTGCCCAAAGTCACGCAGCAAGTTGGTGGCATGGCCAGGGGTTGAACCCAGAGCTTCCTGCCTCCAGTGTTCAAGCTCTTTGCTCCGCCCCACTCTCCAGCGAGTGAGACAAGGCTCTCTTATAAGGGATGCAAGTGGTCATGCCAGCTCTGGCATTCAGAGCCACGGGTTCAGAACAAGGTGGTCCTGAACGCAGGGGGATTCAGCAGGGCTTGGAAGATGGGTAGGATCTGGAGAGGAGGGGTAGGGAGAAGATACATGGGGTAGGGGAAACGGCTTGAGCCAGGGTGTGGAGAGCACAAATTAGTGTCAACAGCAATAATAATAGTTATATAATAATTGTTATACTTTATTAATAACTAATACACAACTATCATTATTATAGCAACCACTCACTGGGTTAATTTTACATCCATCCATCTCATTTATCCTCACAAGAGCCCCGTGAAGGTCTGCCGTGACCCCCACTTTACAGATGAGACAAGTGAGGCTCCCAGGGTCTCATGGTTAGTGACAGAGCTGCCGGGGTTGGAGGCAGCAGGTTCGGGTTCCAGTCTGGGCTCTTTACTCTGGCTGGGTGACCTTGGTGAGCAACTTCTCTCCTGAGGACCTGTGTCAGACAGGCACTGGGGGCGATGGAGACACTGCCTGTTAAGCCACCTAGAGTTTGGTCATTGTCATTGGTATTGCCCCCTCCGTGAACCTCCTTGGCAGCCCAGCTCAGCTGGCCCGCGAATCCAGGGCTCTGCCGGGATGGTCCAGGGGCAGAGTTTGGCGGGGGCAGTGGGGAGGTCACTCTGGGGTTTACATTGTGTCTGGGCTTCTCCCCTGTGACCCCCCCCCCACCCCAAGAGGCAGGAATGTGGCCTGGAACTGGTCGAGGGTCCCCTGGAAGGCTGGCTAGGCTTGTGCCTGGCAGTTCATAAACGCCCCGGAGGAGTGGGCTGTGGGGGGCAGTTTCCGTTGTGGCAGCAGCGGCCTCCCCTGTGGGGCGTGCCCCCACTGAGACTCCCAAGAAGCTTGTAAACCTGCCGCTAAGGGGGTGGTGCTTCTCTGGGAGCTCTGCTGGGAGCTGGATGGCAAGATGAAGGCTCCACCCGAGCCCCGTAACTTGAGGCCTCATGCTGGGACTGGCTACCGCCGCCTCCACCGGTCTTTCCCCACTACGCCTGCCATCTTGGACTCGGGGGAAAAATGAATGCTAGTGTGAGATGCTGAGTAGGGTAAAGGACCCTGAATGTGGCATTGGAAGTCCAGAGTTCAAGTCCCAGCTCTTCCGCTTAATTGCTGTGTTACCTCAAACAAGTTGGTCAGCCAGTCTGAACTGCAGCTCACTCATCCATACAGTAAAGATTTAAGGGGTCATAGTATATGGCAAAGTGCAGGGAGCGAGCCCTTTGGGGTGGTATAGGAAAGAAGCCCTGACCCCAGCTGGTCCTTGGTATCTAAGCTGTTCTCAAGGTTGATCCTTATTTTGCTTTTTCTGCCTCCTCCCCTCAGATCATGAAGCCAGCTGACACGGAGCGGGGAGAGAGAAGAAGCAGGGACAGCAAGGGTTGGGGAGGTGGTGACCCCCGCCGTCCGGTCAGGGCTGCCATGTTGGACACCTCTGAGGTCACCATTCCTTTTGTAACTCATGAGAACAGTGCCCCCTGGGGGTGTGCAGGCGGAGCCATTTGTGGCTACACACAACGGCCTTGGCCCTTGTTCAAAGAGAAATGATGGGGCCTGGGCTAGGGCCATGGCAGCAGAGGGGACAGAAAAGGCCAAGCCCAGGGATGTCGATTTCTCTGGTGGGATCGGCAGCATGGGTGCTGTGTGCTCGAAGACTCCACGGGGCCCTAGGAGCGTGGCGGGGCTGGAGGGTTAGGGTCAGGGGTTCAGCTGGGACTGGCCAAGGGACAAGTGACTATGGTCCACAGACAGGAGATGTCCAGCAGGATGAAGAGGGTTTTCACCTTGTCCCCACGGAGGTGGCTTGGTGGGAGTTGATCACACAGAGAGCTTGAGTATAGAGAGAAGGGACTGAGGACAGCCCGGGTCAGCCCCTGTACCCAGGGGACCCCCAGAGACCCCGCTGCGAGCAGGAGGAGTCACGGGACTGTGGGCCCAGGAATCAGTGAAGGTGCTTTGCAGCCGCCAAAGTACTCTCCTCACACCCAGAGAGGTCGGGGAAGAGCGCCCCTTCACAGATGCGGAGGGAACTTAAGGCCAGAAGGGTAGGCGGGACCGGGCTAAGGGGGCTCCTGCTAGATGGGCCGAGTCCTCGGCACTGCCTGCCGCAGGGTGACGGGGCTGGGCTGGTCAGAGGTGCCAGCCTCCCTTTCCTGCGTCTAATGAAGGCCTGGCTTGTTAGTCATTGTTGTTATTCCTTTTGAGGTATAATTTATAGACAATGAAATCCATCCTTTTAAGTGAATAGCTTGGTGAGTTTTGACAAATGTGTAAGTTGTATAGCCACTACCACAGTAAAAATACTGAGCATTTCTGTCACCAGAAAAGATTTCCTTTGTGCTGCTTTCTTGTCATCTCTCTTCCTCCTCCCCAAACTCTGATCCCCACTGATCTTTGAAATCAAACTCTTGAAGCTTTTGGGTCTGGCTTCCTTCACTTCTCTTGCTCTCACCGTTCCTCCTTACTTTATGGTGGTCTGCTCATTGTACTGCAGGGTTGTATTCGGGGCGGGGGGGATGTACCACACTTTATCTGTCCGTTCACCAGCGGAAGGATATTGGGTTGTGTCCAGTCTTGGGTTGTTATGAATAAATCTGCCGTGCATTTATTCGTTGTGCGGGTATGTTTTCATTTCTGTGGGGTAAGTGCCCATGAGTGTGATTGCTGGGTCGTGCTGTGGGTGTTTAACTTTATGAGAAACTGCCACACCATTTTCCACAGTGGCTGCACCGTTTTTGCATCCTACCAGCCGTATGTGAGGACAATGTATGAAAATATGACTTGCCTTTCTGTGTTTTGGTGGTAATACACGTATCATAGAGGCAATATAATATTGAATATAATAGAATGCCGCTGCGCTACATGTAATGATTACAGGTGGTACATGGATGACCATTTGTTTCCGTATTTTACCAACTATGATTGTATTGCAATGCTCATTTAAAAAATGTACCCCACTCACCAGACCCATGCTTTCTTGGCTATTACTGCTGAATGGCCAAGACATAGCCCTGCAGTTAGATCACCTGGGTTTGGCTCCCAGAGCCTCTTCCTGCTTGATGTGACCTTCAGTCTCTCTGAGGTGCAGATTCATCACCAGTAAAATGGGCTGCTAATATCCCTTTCTACTGCTTAAGTTTGCTGAGAGGGTGAAACCAGTAAGTGTGTATCTAAAGCCCCCACTTCACAGCCTGGCATACGTCAGCACTTGATAAAGTGCTGCCATTACTATTAGATGGGTGTCCCCTTGTGTGATGGGTACGTGTTTTACGCGCACTGTTTTGTATGCCCATGTGTACATGAATCCAGGCCTGTGCGCACCGTGCCTATGGAAGGCTGAGATGCCCAGTCTGAGGGATCAGGGAAAGGATGAGCCTCTCTTCCTTCTCTGCCTTCTAGGGTTGGGCTGCCTTCATGTGCTCGCAGGTGTGCGTGTGCGCACTCATGCACGTGCATTCTGAGGCTACGGGTGTAGGTGCACATTGTGCCTCCAGGGACCAGGGCCCCCCTGTCTCCCTTCTCCAGCGGTTCTGCTCTCAGCCAGGGTGGCTCGGCTCATGCTGCCCTTGCCCATCCCACATTCTCCCCGGAAGGGAGGCCCCGAGAATGATCGTTCCAGGGCCTGGGTCTTTAGCCCCTGGGTGTCTCCACCATATTCACTCAGAGCCAGTGATTTCTATACCTTTACCCAGGGCCCCAGGGCCCCAGGTGGGACAGTAGGAAGAAGAGGACACATTTTGAAGGAATCTGAGGTCCTGCAGTTGGTCTGTGGATTGGAATCTGAGCAGAGGTTGGGAAGAGAGGCTCTGATCAGCTGCTGGGCTCAGAAGGTTTTTAAACGTTGCTTTATTGAGGTATATTTGACATGCTAAACCACATGTATTTAAAGTGTACAATTGAATGGGTTTTGACATAAGCATACTCTCATGAAACCGTCACCGTAATCAAGGTAGTGAACACCTCCGATACCCCCAAAGCCCCCTTGTGCCCACGCCAATCCCTCCCTCTCTCCCCCCACCATCTGCAGGCCACCAATCTGCTTGTTTTCACTGTAGCTTAGTGAGTGTTTCCTAGAGTTGATACAAATGGCATGAGGTGGAAGGAGAAGGTTTTGAAAGAAATGGAAGCCCTGCAGGTGCTCCATGAATTGTGCATGCGTTTTTTTAAACTGACTCATTTCACTCGGAATAATTATTTTGAAATTGACCCATGTTGCTGCCCACATCAGTAGTTCATTCCTTTTTTACAGTTAAGTATCATTCCATGGTACAGATGTACCACGATTTGTTATCCATTTGCCCAACAAGGTATTTTTTTTATGCTTTCATTTCTGCATAGGTATACATCCCTAAACAATATGTACCAAAGGTTGCTTTTTTTTTTTAATTAAGAATGAAGCTGTGCCTGAGGCTGGCATATGCCCAGTGGGTGCCTCTTCCAGACAGGGCACCTGTAGCCAATGCCACCCTTTGCCCTTCACCCCACTGTCCCCTTCCCTGGAATGACCTCCCCTGCTCTGCACTGTCCAGGGGCCACTCAGCCTCTTCCAGGCAGCCTTCCCAGACTGTCTGGGTCTCCTCTGAGCAATTCCAGCCCTCACTGCTTGATGGTCTCCCAAACCCTTGAGCACTGTTTGGCAGTTCCAGTCTTGTCCCCTTGGTAAGAGCAAGGCAGCGACGTGTGCCACTCCCATTCCCCCCCTCATGGGCCTGGCATGCAGAGAGCGGCTCCGGAGAGGTCTGGGGGGTGAGCTATAGGTTATCCGGTTGGCCCTGAACAGTGGCCTCTGGTGTCTGGGGCCCCCTGGGAAGGAGGAAGCAAAATGCAAAGTGATGCAAAGTGATACAAACACAGCCTGGACTGAAATCTGGGAGTCCTCGCTCCCACCCTCCTCCCTCCCGGTCTTCCTCTCTTTCCTAGAAACCCCTCCTTTCCTTTAGGGAGCGGCAGGCTTCTGGGCAGGCCTGATGCTGACCAAACTTTCTGCATTATTAAATTCCTGCCTCGGAGGGACCAAAATTTGAAACATCCCAGGCCTCTGTCCTGTTTTGTGGCTTCCTACAACCCCACCTTCGTCTCCCCTCCTCCATGTCTGTCCTCAAGATGATGGGGCGGGAGGGCGCTGCCCTTCCGGATGGCTGGCGCACACATCTTAGGGAAGAAATAACACCCCCCCACCCCTGCCAAGGCTGTGCCTTCATGCGGCCAGTGACGCTGATACATGTCTTAGAGGCACAGGGTAGAGGCCGCCCATTGTGCCAGAGAGGGGAAGTGACTTCCCCGTGGTCACAGGGCCAGCCTGACAGACTCCAGCCACCTGACACCTTGTCTTGTGTTCTTTCCTCTCTGTGCTTTGTGTCCTGGACACCGCCCTCACCTGTTTGTAAAGGGCCTTTTCCTGGACCAAGCCCTGTCCCGCACCCTATCCCTGTCTGTAGAAGAAAGAGCTGTAGCTTGCTGGCCAGCGGTTCTTGAGTCAGATCTGAGCTCTCCTGTTGGGAAGCCTGGATGAAGAGGCCACCTGTGTCCAAGACACAGGCGGGGCAGGGTGAAGCAGGCAGGCAGCTGGGGCGGAGGAGAGTGGCCC
Organism: Pteronotus mesoamericanus; assembly: GCF_021234165.1. NCBI lineage: Eukaryota > Metazoa > Chordata > Mammalia > Chiroptera > Mormoopidae > Pteronotus > Pteronotus mesoamericanus. The sequence continues at coordinate 6,763,663 of NW_026555229.1, forward strand.
TGAAGGAAGGAAGAGATGGGCATGGTCCTGGGGCTGCAAGGCCTGCCCCACCCACCTTCCTGGTCTCGAGTGGCAGCCCAGCCTTGTCGGTCGAGCCCCCATGCCTTCTCCTTCTTCTCCCCTCCTCCAGGAGACCTTTCTGAGAGGGGACCTGCGCGTTTGTCCGTCTGGCATTTATCACTACCTACCATTTCTATTGTGGTTTCTGTCCACATCTTATCTCCCTTCCTGAACTGTTGGCTTCTTGAGAACAGGATATATATATATTTCATGCCTGTACCTTCAGTGCCTAAGACAGGGCTTGGTATTCAGGAGATACATAATATTTGTTGACTAAAATAAATGATGGTGGTAGTGAGTGACAATGTGTGGTGGTAGATGTCGGTAGTGAATGCTGATGTGTTACAAAGGTTGATGGAAGAAGGCAGATGGTAGTAAACACTAGGGAGAAATAGTAGATGGTAGTTGTTGCTGGCCACGGTGGAGGTGATGGGTGAAGGATGAGGGTGGGATGAGGGCAGACGATGGCAGATAATAAAGGGTGGTAGACGGCGAAGCGGGACATAGTCGTGGATGGCAGCAGGAGAAGGACGGTGGCGGAAGGCGGCCGTGGTGGTGGAACTCCTACTGGGTGACCTCTGCTTATGTCCCCTCCACTGCCCTTCCCTAAGAGACCCTAGTCCAGCTCTTGGACTGCCAAGTTCTCTGACACGGTGGCTTTTATTTATTTATTTGCTCTGCAGACTCCATCGGAGGTTCCTTCCCTGTCGCCTCTCACCGATGCCACCACAAGCAGAAGCACGGCCCGCCGGTACTGCCCGGCGGGGTGCTCCTGGCCACGCCACTGCTCTTCCACCCACACACCAAGGGCTCCCAGATCCTCATGGACCTCAGCCACAAGGCCGTCAAGAGGCAGGCCAGCTTCTGCAACGCCATCACTTTCAGTAACCGCCCGGTCCTCATCTACGAGCAAGTCAGGCTGAAGGTGGGGCTTCCCCCCCACTCTCCGTCACCGCACCCCTCGGGCCTCTGAACTTTATCCCCTCTCCAACCCTGGCACTGCCTTTTGCTACAGCCATTGCTGCGCCCTGCACCTCCTCTTTCCTCTCTGTTGCCACTTCTGCTCTTCCTCGTCCTTCCACTTTCTGTTTCCCCTTCCTCCTTTCTCAGCCTTCCCTGCATGGCAAAGAAGGAAGAGAGGAGGGAGTGGCCATGGCGACCACTAGCTCTCGCCGGGCTGGCGGGAGGTCTCCTGGGGAGGGGAAGGAGCCCAAACGGCAGGCAAGCTGGGCAGTGTGGCTCTCTGTGGGTGTCTCCTTCGGGGTGGTCTGCAGAGAAGGGCACGCTCCCTTCCCCTGGGGCTCGCTGAAGTGGGGGAGAGGCTGGGCTGGGCTGCGGGCTGTCTGAGGCCACCCCCTTACCATCCAGATCACCAAGAAGCAGTGCTGCTGGAGTGGGGCGCTGCGCCTGGGCTTCACGAGCAAGGACCCCTCCCGCATCCACCCCGACTCGCTGCCCAAGTACGCCTGCCCCGATCTGGTCTCCCAGAGTGGCTTCTGGGCCAAGGCTCTGCCTGAGGAATTTGCCAACGAGGGCAACATCATCGCCTTCTGGGTGGACAAGAAGGGCCGTGTGTTCTACCGCATCAACGACTCGGCCGCCATGCTCTTCTTCAGTGGGGTCCGCACGGCCGACCCGCTCTGGGCCCTGGTGGACGTCTATGGCCTCACACGGGGCGTCCAGCTGCTTGGTGAGTGCCCACTCTCTTTGGCCCCTTAGGTGCAGGGCACACATCTAGGTGCTGTGACTCGAAGCGGGGCTAAGACTCTTGTGGCTGCTCCCGGACCCCCAGCATGACTCCCAGTCCAGGATGCCCCGCAGCTCAGTGCACTTGTACACAGAGACTCCGGGTACAAGTCAGCCCCCTGGCAAATCAGCTGTGTCTCCAGAAGGAGCCTGTGTGAGCTTCAGCTTTCTCATCTGTAAAATGGGTTGGCGGGAAGACTAAATTCTGTTAAAGAGGCTGCAAGCAGAGTGCCCAGCACAGCCCGGGGTACCGCATGAGGGGCCCCGCCAGCGCCCATTCTTCCCGCCTCCCTTCCCTGCAGAGAATAATGCCGTGGAGGTGGTTGAAGACTTTCTTTTTCTTTCTTCCCTTTCTGACTTCAGAGCCTAGAAGCAGCAAAGCTCTTCTTTTCAGAACACCTGTATTGGAGCAGAAAAGACGGGGGTGGGGGCAGACTGTGAATGTGAAAACAATCGTCAGAAGGCTTGTTTGTTGAGTTCCCAAAACCAGGAAGCTGTTTTAATTAATTGGTAGTGTGGGAAGATTCTGGTTTTCAGCTCGCTAAAACTGGTTTTACATTCACACGGACGAGGTAAGGCTCCTTCAGGTCTTGGCAAGCGCAGCAGAGAGCTCAGGGCGGCCCGAGGCGAACATGCTTCCCATCCTTCTGTGACATGGGGCACCTGCAGGGCCCCTCCGTGCGGGTGACGGGAGGGCCGTGGCTATGCTCCTGACTGCAGAGTCAGGCAGACCCAGGCTGGCCCCGGCCCCTCCCTGTTTGTGTAGCTAGTGCTATAGGACCTCAGCTTCTGCATCTCTAAAATGGGGGTAATAATAAGTCTTTTCAGGGTTCTTTTGAAGACCCAGAGCCAAGTTACGTGTGGCTGACGCACAGTAGGTATTCACTGACTGCCAGTCATCTCTGCTCATCTTGGAGTGGGCAGTGCTTAACTCGAGGTTCAAGTGAACTCCTCCCTGCTGCTCTGGTGTCCTCAGGGCTCCACGCTTCAAGGCACTGGGGTCCCAAAGCTTGAGCCAGTGCTCCTGCCTGGAAACTTCTGTTTGCGCCTCAACCTTCTCATTTGTAAAGTGGTTGGGAATACTACGACTTAGCCCAGGACTTGGCCACATGGTGGGAGACAGAAGAATGTCTCAGCTTTTGAGAAAGTCAGTCTTGTTGGGGGGTCAGGGGGTAAAGGAAGAGAGGGCAACATTCTCGCTTTTCCTCAGCAAAGAATGCCCTTTCTCCCAGTGCCCAAAGATCAAAATCTCACTCAGGCTTCAAGGCCCAGCTCATAAGTCACCTCCTCCCTGAAGCCTTCCAGGGTGGGATTCTTTTCCCCACCCCTTGTTTCCCACTGCATGGCACCTGTACTTCTGTAAGTGCTGAGGCATTGACCGAGCCTTGGTCCATCCATACGTTCCCACCTGAGACAGGGAGGAATTTGTGTCTCAACCAGCTGGCTTCCCTTCCAGAGTGGAATCTTGTGCTGGGTGTGTGGAGCACGCTGGGCAATATTTGCAGGGTGGGTAGGGAAGAGTACTGGGGTGGATAGATGACTTGTAAGATGAAGGTAAGGGCATGGTGGGTGCTAAGGAAGACCCAGCCTTGCTCGCAAAAAGCCCAGGCCCACTGGAAATTAGGGAAGACAAAGCAAACGCTGCAGACACGATTGGGGCGTAGCATAAGAGCAGACAGTAAATGGCTAAATGATCTGGGCATAGGATCCTTTCCATCTGCCGAGATGGTTTTCCTCCAGTTATCTCATTTAACCTCTCAGCAGCCGGCCTGGAGGGGGTGTTTTTTTATCCTCATTTGACTGGGAGTAAAATGAGGCCCAGGGAAGACCTGGTTTGCCTGTGTAGGGATGTGGCGGAGCTGGGACTGGGACTGGGTGTTCTGATGCCAAAAGCAGCGCCTTTCCAATTACCCTCCGGTGGGTTTAAGCATGAAGGGAGACAGGAAGTCAGAGGAGGCTGAGGTCAGTAAGGGTGGGTGGAATCCAGGAACACTTCTTGGAAGAGGAGGCTTAGGCTAGGGCTTTGAATTCCAGGATGGTGAGGCGGTGGGGTGGGGCCGGGGTGGGGCAGGGTATAAGGAGAGTGGGGATAAAGGGGACATGCCAAGTGAGATGGGGCTCCTGAATCTCAGGGGCTGAAGGAGGGGCCTGGAGAATAATTTGAAGGGCCCCGCCCTGGGGCAGAGCCCAGACATCCGGCCTGACCCAGCCCCATTCGCTTCTTTGACTATAAATGGGTTTTCACGCAGCATTTTTAGCTCCATTTGGATTTCCCAGCAGGCTTCTCTCTGCACACCCGATAGTGGTAAGGCCTCAGCTGATTCCTGTCCTAGCTGTAAATCACCACAATCCCTGGAGATTTTCAAACACTGATTATGGCCCCTAAATTCAATTAGCAGATTAAAATTTCTTCATTTGGTTCTTCCTAAGCGAATTTTCAAAAAACAGATACATCCAGGATATCTCCGGCAGCCCGCGTGCGGCTCTGTGCCCTCCTTCGGCGCCCCGCCCCCTGGGTGTGCCCAAGGCCGGCACAGCCTCCGGTCGGTTTCCCTCCCTCTCCTCCCCACTTCCTGAGTCCCCTCTCCTCTTGCCTGACACTTCACTGCACCTGGGTCCTCCTGAGCCTCCCTCCTTCCACCTGGCCCTATAGGTCCTCGGGGTTTCCCTGCTCTTCCTTCTCTGAAGACATCTCTCTATCTCAGTGGCTCTGAGGATGCGCCTGTCATTCCTGGGGTGATGTCCCCTAAACCAGTGTCTCGTCTTTAGAGATTTCCTGCCAAACCTGCCCCTTCCTGTCTGGCCTTTTTTGGGAACCTGTGGCCAAAGCCCTCCAAACCCCACCTGGCCGGTGTCTGCTCCTCAGACCAGAGACGCCCTGGGCTACCTGGCATATAGTAGGTTCGAAAGGTAGGCCACGGATGGATTGGCCCTCTCCCCTGATAGAGTGGGCACAGGGCTGCTGTCTGTCCCTGATCGACACCCCTCGGCGCTGGCCCATCCCCGGCTCCCCGCCCTCACTACAACCCAAGTCCACTGGCGCCCATGCCGGGCCCCGTTGGCTGCTTCCTGCCTTCCAGGCTCCTGTTGTGCGGAGCACCCGCTTCCCTCAGGGCGCCCTGGCCCAAGCCTGGCTGGCGTGTCTCAGAATAACAGCTTCCTACCTCCAGGAAGAAGGACCTGCCAGCAACTAAATAAATACATGTTTTATAGGGTGATTAGTATAATACTTGGAAAGATAAGCTCCTATCCCAGTTTTTAAAACTCTCCCTGCTCCTCTCAGAAATGTTGGCCCTGGAAGGGCAGCCATGGGTCCTGGCAGAAAGCTGGTGAGCCAGGATCTGCTTATAGGGTGCTCCTGGGCACCCCTCTGTGACCACCTCAGCCTAGGCACTGTGCAGGGACTGGGGGGGACATAAGAACTGGAAACCCCTCTCCTTGAAGAGTGTTTACACTGTGGAGGGCACATCATATAACTGTTCTGAGGTGACCAAACCCAATCCTGCAATTAAGTGTATGGCTGAGGAATAAAACTAGGGTGGGGGTGGAGGGGTGCAGCTGGGGAGCAACCGAGGAGGACTTCCTGTAGGAGATGAGTTTCAAGTCAGGAACCAAAGGAGGTAAAAAGAATGGACTGTTTGAGGAGGAACAGTTTAGGCCAGACAGGAGGGATGTGCATAGGCACTGGGGGTGGGGGTGGGAAGTAGCAGTCATTCGGGCAGCAGATCCTTCAGGGGAGGGGGTGAAGCGGCAAGGTAGTGAGGTGACTTGTGGAGAAGAGGTATGCACAAGTAGGGGGATCCATGAAAGTAGAAACTTTCCACCAGCTCTGGGCTGTCAAGTTTTTCAGTTAAGAGGAAATGCAGCCTATCCAAATTCTCCTGCCAGTCAGAAGCCAGGCTGGGCCTAAAATTCGGATCTCCCAGGCTGACCTGGGCATAGGGTCAATGTGAGAAGATTTATTGCCACGTCAAAGTGGTAGTGGCTGAGCCCAGGAGGGCATTAGGTGGGGGCTCCCAAGGGTGTGTGGCACACTGCTTCTTCCCAGCACCTGTCCAGGTTCCCAGGTCTTGGTAAGAGATCTTACCTGCCTGCTGAGATGTATGGAGACTCCCAGCATAAGCTTTCTCAGGTTCGGGCTGCCGCTGGGCCAGTCCCTTGGGTGGCAGGCCAGCCTGGCTGTCCGGCAGGGGGAGGCCTAGGCCTCTCTGTAGATTGGGCCTGGGTCAGGGCCCCCCTCTGGGGTGTGCCTGAGCTCGGCGGCACAAGGAGTGCGAGCCATCTCTGGCTGGCTGAGGACCACACTGCCATCTGGGGCTTCCGCTTCCCAGGCTAAACCAATATTTACCTTCAGCGGTGGCTGCCAGGGGCTGAGAGGCAAATATTAGTTTAAGGAGCCTGAGCCAAGCTCTTGGGGTGGGGGAAAGGGCTGAGGATGGTGATCGTGATTTCTTTCTCTTCGACAGTTTTCCTTTCTTCTTGATTCAAAAATTGTCTTGCTGTTCCTTCTTGCTGAGCACTCACTTTCTGCTCACCCCAAATTCTGCCAAATATGTTAGGGCCCAACCCCACACCGTCCCCTCCACCAGGAAGACTTCCCCGACCTTCTCTGTTCTCGATGACCCTTCTTCCTCTTGGCCATTTGAAGCACATGTAGGTCGAAGTGGTCTTGGCAGTTGTGCATCATGTCCCGCTCTTCAAGAACTGCATAAAACCTCTAAGTATATATTATAAAGAAAGTTATTGTACCCATTTTGCAGATAGGGAAACAGTGGCTCCAAGGGGTCTGGCACCTTGCCCAAGGTCACACAGCTTGGTGGAGCTGCACCTTGAGCCCTGGAGTGTGGGCTGTATTACTTCTCAGCTTCTCTAAATATGAGTCCATCTTGTCTCCGTACTAAGTCTGGATTCCCCCGAGTGTGGGGACTGTGGCTCTCTGTTGTCTTCTAGAATAGAGCTTATGAGAGTGCAAACCATCAGGGGTCAGCTGTGTACGTGAGGTACAGGTAGGCCACCAGGGTCCCAGCGTGGGTGGAGAGGGGCACTGGGTTGCCCCGCCTCCTGATTCAGCGGCGAGGGTGTGGCTGTCTACCCCCGCAGTTCCCCGAAGCCCCCTGAGGGCTTCATCTGGTTCTGTTGTTCACCCTGTATTCTAGTTTTCTGCCATAATGAATATATAAATTGCCACCATATATCATTGCCAAAATTGAATTGTTTCTAATGTCCAGAAATGGCAATGTCTTATGTTTCGACCTAGTATCTCTTTGGCCCAAGATTTTGTTCTGGGGACCCTGGAGAGACCTGGGGCACCCAGGGTGGGTCTGTGTGTAGGAGAGGGGCCAGGGCCTGGCAGTCTTGGGGACAAAGCCCTCATTTCAGAAGCAGGCAGCCCGGCTGAATCAAGCCTTGACCATGCCAATCGTTAGCTTTGGGCAAGTCTCTCAGCTTCTCTGTGTCTCAGCCACCTCATCTATTATTTGTACATAATTATCTTGCACCATTTACATCACAGATAGTCTGTGAGGCTCACGGATGTGTAAAAGCGTTTACACAAATGGGAAGGGCTATTGTTTTTAAGTTAAAACGGAATACCTAATTTACAAACATCACCAAAATAGGCAAATTCCCAAGCCGGTTCTCTCGTTGGAAAAGGGAGCCTTGAAACCATCTTATATCTGAATAAAACTCAAACCATGGAATCTAAATTGTTTCTTGGACCAAGATCCATGGTTCTCCAGGTGGGTTCCGTGGAACACTGGGGTTCCACAGAGGCACCTCTTTGGTGGCTGAGTGGCCAGGCTCTGTGGCCACTTAGACTTCAAGCAGAGCTTTTGGTTCCATTAGACGAAAGGATCCCATAGCTTAAAAAAAAAGTTTGAGAACCACGAGGCCCGAAGATTTTGAGAACCTATGCATCTGAGATTCTGTGGTTTGAAGATTCTGTAAATCTAAGAGTCTATGACTCTGGGACATTCTGACCTTCCCTCTGTGAGCCTCAGAAAGAGAGAGAGAGAGAGAGAGAGAGAGAGAGAGAGTTTCTCTCTCAGCTTTCCTGTGGTTGGGTTTATATGGAGAGGGCCGAGGTGGGTGTGGGCTCTGGGGTACTTCCCAGAGGGGGGAGAACCTTGCCCATCCAAGCCACGCACCTGCCCTCGTGGCTCCTTCCCCTGCCCCGGTGCCAGATGGAGACCGGCAGGAGGATGTTTATGGAGCCAAACCAGGGTCAGCAGATACCCGCCAGCGGCTTGGAGGCTGCACGCTGACCCGTGGTTAAAGATTATCCAGAGCTCTGGATGTGAGAATCTAAACAAACAAGACTCGGGCTGATGGCAGGCCCTGCTTCAAAGGAGCCCCCCTGCCCCCCCCTCACGGCCCTCTGCACCAGTGCCCAGGCCCTGCTTTGGTAACCCTGCCGCTGTCAGCATGTGGGACGGCCCGGGAGTCCCTGGGTGAGAGCTGGCCCCTGACCCTCTGCCTGGCCCTTCTCCACTCCCTTCCTGTCTCCTTGCTGCTGGCCTTGCCCAGGCCATTCTCCAGGCGTTTGCTAACACACTCTTCCCACCTGATAGCCTCTTACTTCTGTCGGGCAATCTGAACCCTCTTGTCCTCCAGGTCCCAGGTCAAATTTTGTTTTTGCCAAGATGCTGTCTCCGACTCACTCAAAAACAGGAAGGAGGGCCTCAGCCTCAGTTGGAGAGGGATATTTATCCTAAAGAGAAGCCTCTTTTTTCTTCTAAAGGGGACCCCAAGGCGTACACACAGGACCCATATGGATCTATGCACGGAGAGGTTTCTAATAAGCATAGTTGTTCAGAGGTAGGGAGGTGGCGAGCTTCTTGTCCCTAGGGGCATTCTAGCCAAAGCTGGGTTAGAACTTGGCAGAGATACATAGATTTCCTCCTCCTCCTTTAAGGTCCTAACCCGAGATACTAAGAAATTTTGTAATGAAATTGTATTCAAGTATTTTCCTGCCTCCCAGCTTCAGACCATCTAAGGGTCGCTGGCTCTCCAGGGCCCAGGTCTTGGCTGTTCCTTCTCCTCAGCCCCTTCCCAGGGTTGGACACACCGTGGGTCAGCGAGCGGGTGCCCTGAGTGCTGCCCTCAGGGGAGGGAACCCTTGGCCCGGGCCTCACAGCCATGCGAGGGCCTGGTTGTTTCTGCTCTGCCCCCGCGATCTGCAGAGCCACCGCCAGGCACCAGATTAGGCAGAAGCTGAAGACTCACAAATGCCTTCCTGAAAAAAGGGACAGGAGACGGGGCGGGCGTAGCAGCCTCTCCCATGGCCCCCTGCCACCCCGCCCCCATCACAGCACCTCCGAGGTGGGCAGCCATGTGTCCCAGGCATAGATTACGTAACGTGTTGCTTCCAAATGTGGGGCCATCCCACTGCTTGGGGTTATAGGTTGCCTGTCTGGTTTTCCAAGCTGTCTCCCAGGGCGCAGTCCTGGGCTGCGTTGGTCCCATGGTGTTCTCTCCTGCCTGGGCGTGGGGACCCTTCCCTGACCTCTCACTTGATGTCAGCTCACCCAGCGGTGACCCTTGCCGTTCTCTTGGAGGGGGCTCTGACCAGCGCCTCGATCTCAAGTTGCATCTATTTCAGGGCCCTGACGCAGCTGGGCACACCGATGGGGTTGTTATTTTGGAGCTTGCTGGTGGCCTGCAGCTGCTCCTGACCTCAAGAGGTGGAGGGGATGGGAGAGAAGACATAGCTGGACTGGGCACTGGCCCCAGGGATTCCGTTTTTAGCTGTTTCCCAGCATCTCCTAATTCCTGCAGTATTTCAGGCAAGGCAAACATTTTCCTGCCTCTTCTTTCTCTCTATCCCCCACCATTTCTCCTTCCTTGTCTTCTTTCTCCTTACATCTCCACTTGCAGGTTCTCCTTCTTGGTCTTTAGTTAGCAGTGTCATTCAATGAATTTTGCCTTGCGTGTCCATAGTGACCGCTATAAAGCCCTACCTTTGGGTTCAGAAAGCTAATCGCCTGAGTGCAAGTGGACGAGCTTTGGTTGACAAACTCAACCTGAGCAAATAGTAATATCTGGATTTACCTAGGACCCAGGAACCAGGGACTTCACTCACTACCTCTGCTCCCTGTAGCAACATGGAAAGGCAGGTATTGTTACCCCTGCGCTCAATTATGAGTGATTTGAGGAGTAAGGTGGCTTACCTACAGGTCACCAGCCAAGTGCTGGATCAGACACTGAAACTCATGCCTGCATCATGCATCACCCCAAAGCCTGTGTACTGGGCTGCATGGCATGTAAAAGATAATAACCGTGGCTCATGTTAATTAACCTAGTGATTAATTACTATATGCCAGGTATCTACTAGGTGCTCTGTGTTCCTTACTCCATTTCACCTTCACAGCATCCCTTCTGAGGGGAGTATTAGAAGACAGATTCTGTACCAATCAGTAAATGCTGATTTCACTGCTGAAGAAGAGGGTCCCGGAGAGGTGGAGCTATTTATCCAAGGTTGTACACCTAGGAAATGGCAGAGCCAGGATTTGAACCCAAGCTGCTGACTGCAAAGTTCTTGCACTTACGCTCCTGTCTTGCTGACCAATATATGGAGACTGGTTACTCACGAACCTGAGCTACTCTTCAGATGCATTATTAGAAGTATAGTGCATTTATCAGGGGAGGTGGTGGCCACACCGCCTTGAGCTGGCCAGGGCGCCTCTGCAGTACGGCGTCTGGTTCTGTTCATTGTCCAGCAGGTGGGAAGGTTATGTGAGGAGTCTGCGTATTCCCTGAGGAGAGTTGTCTTCAGTAGGGGCCTGAAGCAGTAGGTATCAATACAAGGAGCCATGTTTTAGTTTAAGAGAAGGAAACACTTTTTAAAAGTCAGAGTAGCTCAACAACGGCCCATGTAGCCTGGGTGGTAGAGAGCACGCAGCAGTGGGCATATTCACGCAGAAGAGGGCTCCGTATTCAAGAAGAAGGGGCAAACCAGGGTGACGCACATCCAGTCTCATGGGCTCTGACTGATGGTCCTGAGTGCGCGGGGAGCCCATGTGTGCGGACCCCCTGACAGCCCTGGTCCTGTAGGCCCTGGCTGGGCATCTCTGAGCCACTCGTTTCCTCCTCACCCTGCTGTCCCTGTTCCTCCCCCTCTCTGTCTCCAAGTCTCTGGAGTCCTCAAGGCCACTTCTGGAATCCCTGAGGGGTGAGGGGACAGGGGCTGTTCCCTGTGGCCCAGGCCCACCCACAGCCTTCCCCACGTTCCCACTTTGACTCTTGGGCCTCCGCCTGGGGCGCTCAGGCCCCTCTCGCCGCTGCCTCCCCGCAGCCCCGCAGCCTGTCTGCACCGACGCTGTCACAGAGTCAATTCCCTGGAATAATCGCATTTTCCGGTCGGCTCCCTTCTCCTTGCCAAGCATGATGCTGGGAAACCCCAACCAGCCAGGCCCCAAGAGGCTTCTCCAGAGAGAAAGGGCACTTAGAGGAGGGCCTGGCACCCTCCCCTTGCTTGAGCCCAAGCAACACTGTGTCTGGAAGGTGCAGGGGCTGGGTGGGAGAGGACAAAAACAGGGGGGCTTTAGGCACTGTCTCTAGACTCAGCTAGAGCTGGGTTCTGGCCTCTGCTGGCCACACCAGTCCAGTCCCCCAAGTTCTGCTCTCACACCGAGCACCCAGCCGTCCTTACCAAGTTCTGGAGAGAAAGCACATTGTTCCCATGGGGAGGCTCCGAGAAAAGACTCCCAGGGAGGGAATGGCCCATGATGTGGCCCCTGGTGGCATTAGCCAAATTTGGGGATTCCCACAGAAGGGGTTCAATAAAAAGGAGGGCTTGAAGCAAAAACCGTGGCATTGGGAGTTGGGCCGACCTTGCTTCAATCCTGGATCTGCCACTTGGCTCCCGTCACATAACACCTCTGAGCTTTATCTGTACAGAGGGAACACCTCCTTGGGAAGCTGTAAGGATGAAGTACAGGCGTAATTCATCGTGCACAGTGACTTTTATTATAAATTACAGGACTTCATATGGCTGGATGTAGCACAGCCATTAAAAACAATGTGGTGTTAGCCCTGGACAAGTGGTTCAGGTGGTTGGAGCGTCAGCCTGCACACCAAAAAAGGTCATGGGTTTGAGTCCTGGTCAGAGCATGTACCTAGGTTGCAGGTTCTATCCCCAGTCAGGGGTCATTCTGGATGCAACCAACCAATGTTTCTCACGTCGATGTTTCTCTCCACCCCTGCTCCCCTCCATCCCTTTCTCTCCCTCTAAAAGCAATAAAAACATATCTTTGGGTGAGGGTTAAAGTATATATGTGGATATATATTATATATGTGGATATATATTATATATGTGTGTCTATAGATAGATAACACTATATACATAGTTTTATACACACACACACACACACACACACACACACACACACACTTAAAGATATAGTGTTAAAAACCTAGTCATTGGCATGGAAAGGTATTCAGGATGTCATAAGCGGAAAAGCTAGCTTTGAAAAGGAAATCTTCATGGCAGTGTTCTTAGTCTGGAGTCCATGCCCACGGATGGCTTTATGTGGTTCACAGATTCTCTAAAATTATCCACAAAATTTAGGGAGAATGTGCATTTTTCTGAAGAGGGCATAGAGCAGTTACCACATTTTCCAAGGGATTTGTTACCTATACAAGGTTAAAAATTACTGGTGTTTATATAGCATGATTCAATTTTTGCATTAAAAAATGTAAGCAAAAATTATACTGAAAAGAAAAGACTGCAAGATTATGCATCCAAATATTAATAGCATTTTTCTCTGGCGGGTTGGCAGGCAATTATTTTTTTCTTTTTGCTGAACTGTCTTTTGTACAAAATACAGTCTGTATGGCATATATGATTAAAAAGAGACAGGTTTTGATTTCCTATTAAGTCACTTTCAAAAAGGATGGCTTGGATACATTTGCTCAGTTTCACCCAGCTGCAGTGTCCTTTTGGGGCAATAATAACTTCAAAAGGTAATTGTTAGGACAAGATGAGACAATTTATGCGAAGAGAAGTTCAAGGGATGTCAGCAGGGCATTCAACACATTTATTTACTGCTTGTTTACCAAGTGCTCAGGCTGTTCTAGCTGCTGAGGGTAAAGAGAGAGGGCCACAGGAGTTACATTTTAAAAATACCTTTTATAAGCCTATCATTCAGAAGCAATCATATTTTTTAATTTTGTTGCAGGGACCCCAGTATTTGAGTCCCTCTGGGCACAGTTGCCCAAAAGAAATGCATGAGCAGGAGTTCATAGTATAGAAAGAAAAGTTTAATAGTGAATCGGCCAATCCTCTAAAGACCCAACTCCCCGGTGGAGTCTAAGGTACAGATCATATAGGGCAAAATCACAAGACGGGTGTGTGTTGTGCTGGAAGCTAATTGGTTGGAAGTGAGGTAAGGGTAAAAAATCCTTTCTTCGGGTCTTAAGGACAGCTTTGAGGTCTGCTCTGGCATCCCCTGGCTGGATTCATGGAAAAGTAACCAGAGGGTGTTTCCACCTTAGGGTTCAGGAGCTGAAACATAACTTAGGTCAAGATGTTATCTTTAGTTTACCAGAGGTCCAACCATTAGTCAGGTCCCGGCTGTTGTCTTCTGCCGCCTCTGGGTTGAGGGGAGAGGGTAGGTCTACGGAGGTGTGTAGAGAGAGATAGGAGATTTCTAGAGCTAGGATTCAAAGCTAAATTTAAAGTCATAAAGGCCCTTGGTTTCCATGTCGGTGTCTTTCCCTTCAGTCTTAATGCTTTGCTTAAGCAAATAGATGTTCTGCCCAAATTCAGTTGCCCATTTACTCCTTAGTACTAAGCATTTTCAATGCCTTAAAAAGTCTGGTGTTTTGTTAATGCCTGGTTTAAAGTCTAGTGGGAGGATGGGCGCGGGCAATGGGGACTGCACCCTGGGTGGCCTGCCTGACAGTGTCCGTTCTCTCCCCTCCCTGGCCACAGACAGCGAGCTGGTGCTGCCCGACTGCCTGCGGCCACGCTCCTTCACCGCCTTGCGAAGGCCGTCGCTGCGGCGCGAGGCCGACGACGCGCGCCTGTCCGTGAGCCTGTGCGACCTCAACGTGCCGGCGGGGGAAGGCGACGAGGCCACGCCGGCCACCGGTTGCCCCATCCCGCAGAACTCGCTCAACTCGCAGCACAGCCGCGCACTCCCCGCGCAGCTCGACGGGGACCTGCGCTTCCACGCGCTGCGCGCCGGCGCGCATGTCCGGATTCTGGACGAGCAGACGGTGGCGCGCCTGGAGCACGGGCGCGACGAGCGCGCGCTCGTCTTCACCAGCCGGCCCGTGCGCGTGGCCGAGACCATCTTCGTCAAGGTCACACGCTCGAGCGGCGCTCGGCCCGGCGCGCTCTCCTTCGGCGTCACCACGTGCGACCCCGGCACGCTAAGGCCTGCCGACCTGCCCTTCAGCCCCGAGGCCCTGGTGGACCGCAAGGAATTCTGGGCTGTGTGCCGCGTGCCCGGTCCCCTGCACAGTGGCGACATCCTGGGCCTGGTGGTCAATCCTGACGGCGAGCTGCACCTTAGCCACAACGGTGTCGCTGCGGGCATGCAGCTGTGCGTGGATGCCTCGCAGCCACTCTGGATGCTCTTCGGCCTGCATGGGGCCATCACGCAGATCCGCCTTCTCGGTGAGTGCTCCCGGCCAAGAACCAACCTCCTCGACAGAACCCGGAGGCTGGCCTCAGCTGACCTCCTCAACACACCCAGCATATTGTGTTTCCTGGAAGAGGGGGCGATCGGTAGGGAGAAAGAGGGGCTAGCCTGTCTCGAGGGCTTGCCAAGGAGCCACAGACACTGAAATGAGTTCTGGGCAGGACTCCACGGTCCCCAAATCTCACCAGACACACCCTGAGGAGGGGAGAAAAGCCTGGATTTTTGAGTTTCACTCTTAGAATCTGATTAATCCACATTCCCAAAGATACATAATACTATAATCAGTCCAGGTACACACACTCTGACGGCCACTTAAAATGAGAAAATGGTGTTTCCACCAGCACTTAACTTTTGGGGGCTCAGTTTCCATTTCTCCCAAATGGTAAGAAAGGCCTCTGCCTTTAAGTTGGTTGTGTGTTCAAATAAGGAGAGGTTGTATGTTAGTGGCCAAGTGCCTGTGTAGGGTGGTGCCTGGGTTGGGGGGCCCTGGGGAACCCCTGAGCAGAAAAGGCTTTGGAGGAAATGGGGTTGCAGAAGCCTGAGCTTTACTTTCCTGGGTTTGAGTGGACAGACGTGGATGTGGGCCTGGTAAGCCATGTTTGTCAGAATGCTCTGGGTTAGTTGTCTGTTGAAAAAGAGCTCTTGGGTCAAAAAAGCTTGTGCAATACTGAGCTTTTTAAAGGCAGGACTTCTCAGCTTTTAATATGAAGTGTGAATCTTTGAGGAGGGAGCAGTGGTGGTTATGGTGTACAGTTTTTTGAAAGCAGTTTGACCAGACACCTTTTTTTCCCAAAGCATCCCCTGGACTCTCTTACCCCAGGGTGAGCAGGTATTTGTGCTTTCCAAGTGCTGGCCTGCTAATCACTTACAGTGGACTGCGCCGGTTTCATTAGACTCACTGGGAGAACCCACTGAAATGCAGATTCTTGAGATTTTGATCCTGTAGATCTTGGGTAGGTCCTGGGCATCTGATTTTTTTTTTTTTTTAAGTTTGGTTAAACAAGTTTGGAATCATAAAGACCCTTGGGTATTACAGCCCTCAGCCTACACCTGATCCCAGGAGGCTTCATAGGCAAGAAAATGTGTGTGTGTGAGCATGAGTTACATTATAAGGTTGGCATGCTGTGTGTAGGCACATGTGTGTAACTAAATGCATCCATGTGTGTGTGGATGTCATGCTGTTGGCAAGTGTAGGAGTGTGTGAGGAATCGATAAAATCAGTGGGAACGTCTTCCTCTGTTCCAGACACCAAATGAAGGTGGCATTTGAAAAGAAATGAGGCTGGCAGGCTAAGAAGTTAGGACTGAGGAGAATTAACTCAGGAAGGAATGAGAAGAAACCAGGCTAGATGAAAGGCATCAGGAGGGGAAGAAGTTGGGGGTGAAAATTCAGGATGGAATAAAAAGAAATCAGGCTCGGGTGCAGGAGAAAATCAGGCTGAGGTAAAAAGATACTCAGTTAGATTCACCGGAGGACACTGCCCCTCGGATGAAGTGAATTACATAAGGGCGAGGTACTCTCTTGCTTCAGCACCATCTAATAATAGATTAGCAGCTTTCCAGTGAGGCTTCTGTTGCCCAAAGAGGCTTACTAGACCGGAGCAAAGAAGAAGCTTAAAAAAAAAAAAAGTTTGAGACTTAAATGTCTCAAGAGGTAAGTGGGTCAAGATGGGTATTGAAGAATAATCATTCAGAATTTCAATATACACTAAGTAGCGTGCTCCTGAGCTGTTGGGAGAAGTGGGTGTCTCAACCAGCAAACCGGTGTTAGGGGATCCTGACTGACTCCAAAAGGAAAATAAATCAATGACAATGGATGAAGAGTAACTGTTTACCTTGTAGAGGAATGCTTTGCTTTGCTGAAGGCTGAAGTGAACTAAAAATGGAAGGCTATTTTTTTTTTCACTCCAAAACTATAACCAATTTCATACTTAATGGTGAAACACTATAAATATTCTTAATAAAGCCATGAATATGAAAGGGGTGTCTTTTGGTATTGTTCTGAAAATGCTAGTCAGTGCAATAAGGGAAGAAAAGTAAATCGGAGATATGAATTGCTAAAGGAGATAATTAACTTGAAAATTATTAACACTAATAAGAGAAACCCTCTGGATAGCTAATGACTATTCCTAGAAACAACGTCTATTAAATGGATTAGAAGACATAACTAATAAAAAAGATCTCATTGAGTACTTCTTTGTGTGAGGGCATTGTGTTAGGGGCTGTGGGAGGGTCGTAGGTGAGTAAGATTTCTTGCTCTCAGGAAGCTCATGGTCTAACTGGGGAAACAAAGCGGCATTCCTGGGCAAAGGACAAGAAAGACCCTGGAATCCGTGGTAGTTTAATCCTTTACATGTGGTGTGGGTGGCTGGTCAGTGCTGAACGGAATCATGTGGTTGTGGGGGGAGAGCCAAGGCTTCCCAGAGGAAGGGATTTGAGGACAGCCCCCAAGAGGCTCCCGAGATCGTTAGCTGTGTGGGGGCAAGATCTGTGTGGGTCTTGCTGTGTGGGTCTTGCTCCCAGCTTTATGTGTACACAGTATATGGTACCTGGTAGGCGCTTCGAGAGGATGTGCTGCACGGAGGAGGGAGGAAGGAGGGAGGAGCAGAAGATGGAGAGGTGTGAGGGAAGGAAGGAGGGAAAGAATGTGGGACAGCCAAGTGTGGGAGATGGGGAAGGGCATTTTAAAGGTGCCAGTGCAGAGAAGGTGGGTGATATCTGGGGGCAGTGACAGCGCAGGGCTCTGAATGGGAGGGTGAGGCTAGGGCAGACGGGTCATTCTGGGTGGGAGGAAGGTGACCTCGTTCTCTGGTGTGGGAAGCCAGGAAGGTGAAGGATGCGTGGGGAAGGGCAGAGGGGGGCTTCGGGGCCGGGGGCTCGTTTGGAGACTGCTGGTGTAGCGGCAGAGGAGGACATGCGGCTCTCCAGTTTGCAGGTGGGAACCCGGAGCGGGGGCAGGATGCTGGGCCAGCCTACGGACTCCTGCCCCGAGCCCAGCGGCTGGGTGCTATGGTCAGACTGCGGTACCCACATTCTCTCTTGGGAACCTGTTGCAGAGGCAGAGGCCTGAGCTTTCCCCCAGGGGCCTCTGAGGACTAGTGTATCCCTCTCCCCTTCTGCAGGCTCCACCATCCTCGCCGAGCGGGCCATCCCATCACTTCCCTGCTCTCCCGCCTCCACGCCAACCTCGCCCAGTGCCCTGGGCAGCCGCCTCTCTGACCCCTTGCTCAGCACTTGCAGCTCAGGTCCTCTGGGCAGCTCTGTTGGCGGTAAGTGGGCCGGCCCCTCCAGGTCGATGGTGCCTGTGCCAGACCTCCTACCCCGAGGCCCCGGGCCACGGAAGGCACGTGGCCTGTGTGTCAGGGCTGGGGCCCTGGGGGTGGGGGGCTGGAGTAGGCTCAGTGAACCCTTGTTTGCTGGTGATTGCTGGGGAGTATCCCCTCCTGTGCCCTAGCTGGGTACCTTTCTCCAAAGGACTTCTTTTTTAGCACACTGGGAACACCAAAGGATAGCTCAGGTGGGGCCTGCCTTACAAGACCTTGGGCCCCTTTCTTCCTCCATCCTTCCTCCTCCTCTATCACTGTGGCACGAACAGCCTGGCCCCCGGTCTGAGAGCTGA
This sequence comes from Pteronotus mesoamericanus, assembly GCF_021234165.1. Taxonomy (NCBI): domain Eukaryota; kingdom Metazoa; phylum Chordata; class Mammalia; order Chiroptera; family Mormoopidae; genus Pteronotus; species Pteronotus mesoamericanus. The sequence goes on from NW_026555229.1 coordinate 6,781,734, forward strand.
GGAGAGCACATCCCTCTCCTCTTGTGTCCAGGAAGCTGGGTTGTAAGAGTAAACAGGCAGCTCTGATAAATGGTGGCGGGAACGAGAGGCCAGGGGGCTCTCCCCTGTGAACCTGGGACTGGGTTGGACCCAGCCTCCCCTTGACTGGTGTCCTCTCACCCCCAGGGACGGCCCCCAACTCACCGGTGAGCCTGCCCGAGTCACCAGTGACCCCAGGCACGGGCCAGTGGAGTGACGAGTGCACCATTTGCTACGAGCACGCAGTGGACACGGTCATCTACACATGCGGCCACATGTGCGTCTGCTACGCCTGCGGCCTGCGCCTCAAGAAGGCTCTGCACGCCTGCTGCCCCATCTGCCGCCGCCCCATCAAGGACATCATCAAGACCTACCGAAGCTCCTAGCGCGGCGCGGCGCCCACCCCGCACGCCCGCCTCCTCAGACTTCAGCCCAGCTCCAGCCAAGGGGCAAACCAACGCGGGGGGGTGGGGGGCCCTTCTCTACTTCCTCACTTTGGAAATTTTTTTCTTCTCCATTAAACCTGGGAAACTGAGGCCCCTGAAGGTTTGGGGAGAATAGGGGTATCATGCAGGGCAGTGGGGGGCAGAAGCGAATCGCCTGGCAGAGGGGAGGGCAGGAGCGCACACTTTGTTGACCTTCCCCTCTCTGCACCCAACTCTGCCCTTCATGCTGAGGGACTACATCAGGGTCTCAGTCTGTCCCAATCCTTCCCCATGGGGGGCCGACTTCTAGGAGGTCCCTCTAGCCCACGCGGCACCTTTGTGAGAATTAGAAAGTGTGTCCCTTCCTCTGGGTAGATGTGGCCCTGAGCCAGGGCATGTGGTTTGGCTAGCGGAGTATGGCCTGCACATCAACCTCCACTCGCTGCCTCAGCCAGCGGCCCTGGAGCGGCACACAGCCCGCACCACAGCAGCCCCGGCAGGCAGGCCCTGAGCGGCCGCCTTCCTCCAACCCACCCCCCTTCTCCCTCTCTTCCCGGCCCCTGGGGACTCTACCCCATGCCCTGGGGGCTGGCAGCGTGGCGAAGGGTGGCCAGCGGCTCCCTTGGCCCCGGACGATGGCAGCCTCCATGCCCCGTGGTCTCCCACTCGCCCAGGATGGGCGGATGTGCAGGCTGCAGACGGCCCGGGCTGTGGCAGAGACGTGGAGGCCCCGTCTTGGCCATAGCCTTCCTGCCCCGATCATCTCGGCCCCGGTATGGGCTGGGGAGCACGGTGGTCTTCTGTCAGGGTCTCTAGGAACAGGTTTGCATTTCATCTCGGTGACCGGTCCTCCTGCATCTCAGTGCTGGCCTGGGCCTGGCCGACGCTGAGCTGCTGCAGTGCACCCAGGAGAGGGCAGGGCTCGGGGTTGGGGGCAGGGAGGCTTCCTGGAGTAAGACCAGCCTTTTTCTCTATTTTAATTTATTTATATGGGATTTTTTTGGATGGGGTGGGGGGGTGAGTTCCCACCCCTCAGGCTCTTAGAAATGCCGCCCCGTGTGTGGGATGCCTGGTGAGAGGGGCAGCATGTCCCAGACTCCAACCCCAAAGCCCAGGTAGCTCCGCTTACCGTGAGTCAGAACTCCTTAAAAAGGGGCTGAACTGGGAGGCCTCCTGGCAAATTGTGTCCACTTTACACAGAGGCAGATTGAGACTCCTTAGTTCCCGGGGCTGGTGGGTCACCCAGAGCCACCAAGTGCTCTGCCCCCTCGGGCTGAAGCAGGGTTATCCCAGTTGGCTCTGATAAGTCAGGAGGCCCAGGAGCCCAGGAGCCGGGAAGGCTGAAGGAGGGGAGTTGGCCTGGGCGGGGGAGCAGGGCTGGAGCCTGGCCTTAGGAAAGGCGCTCCACCCCCAGGACGGAGGAGAGGGATGAGGGCGGGGTCCAGCACCTCTGGGCTCTTGTTCCTGGGTCTGGGGTGAGGGCGCGCCCCCACCTGCCCTTAGGCTGCAGTCGCCTCTGCCCCATTTGCTCTGTCCCGCTGGGCCATGGGCTGGGGCCGGCTCCCAAGAGTCTTGGCTGGGCCTCCCCCCAGCCTCCCGGCCCTGGGCCGCCTCAGATGCCCTTTTACATCCATCAGAGACCACGTCTCCCCATGGCTGGCAGAGCGTGGGGCTCTGGACCTGGCAATTGACCAGTCGTGTGGTCTGGCCAGGTCAGAGGGCCCCTCTGTGCCTCGGTCGCCACCTCTGTGAAAGGATTGTTTAGGGAGCCCGACGGCTTTGTGTGACTTCAGAGTTCTTTGGGGAGGGGCCGCGATGGGGTGCTGTGCTGCGGGTGGGGGGTGGGGGGACAGCAGGTGCGGCAGGACACCAGGATGGGCCTCTGTCCTTGCCTGCAGGGGCCTTTGAGGAGTGATCCAGTTTCTGACCCCTGACGACCCTTTCTTTGGGGGTGGGGTGGGGGAGATGGTGACCCTATTTAGACAAGGGTCCCCTTTCTGAGGCAGGGATAGGTCTTAAGTGCAGGGGCTGCCCGGCCTGAGGGTGGGGGAGAGGAAATCATTGTCTCATTGTTAGTGCGGGGTAGTTGCTGCCTCCTTTGTGAACTTGGGTCGCTGTGATTGTCAATAAAGGTGATTTGTAGCAGCCTGAGGGCTGTGCTGTGCAGTGCAGTGTGGAGGGCTGGGGAGGGAGGGCCAGTCGGCGCAGGCAGTGTGAGTTGGGGGTGGGGGGGAGTTGGCGCTAGAGGGCCGGGCGTGCTGGGTATGGAGGGGAGCCAGCAGTCAGGGTAGACTCCCTGGAGTGGGGGGCGGGAGCATGACCTGGTCAGCAGGGGCCAGAACGGCAGGTGAGCCTTGTGAACTGAAAGGGAAAAGCCACTGCCCTTTGGTAGCCTCAGGCCCCTGGGCTTTTGAGGACCAGTGTTTGTCGGAGCAGGAGCGGTGGGAGTCCACGAGGCCTGCTCAGCTCCCTCTAGGCTGAGGGGGGCCCAAACCTGGTGGGCAACCCTGTGGGCAGGCAACACCACCAAGCGGCTAATAGAAGGATGACAGGACTTCAGGTCAGCAGCGGCGGGGCTGAGCTCCTCCGGAACACGGCCTCCCCAGCCCTGGCCCCTGCCCTTCAACTGAGCTCCCACTGGTGGTGGGTGCTGAGGCCTATGCCAGATGGATGGCACAGCTGGGCAGAAAAGGGAGGCCTCCGGCCAGAGACCTTTAGAGAAACTTTCTAGGTGAGTACATCCAGCTGGCTGCAGGGGCCAGGGGTGGCAGCGGGTGTCTAGACACAATGAGGACACTGGCTTCCCAGCCTCTGCCTGGGCTACATCAGGACTGCCCAGCCGTTTACTAGAGTCCAGGAAATGTGGGGAGGGCCGGGGGCGCCAAGCTGAGGGTCCAGCTAGGCTGGCTGGATGTGGATCTTTGCCCCCACCCCACCCCGAGATCTGCATCTCTTATAAAGCCCAGGCACCACTGCCCAGACGGCTTCCCTTTGGCGACAGTGGTGAAGGGGGAGGAGCTGGAGCAGGATTCTCACCAACACTGGTGGGAACTTACCTGCCCCGCCCACCGCCCCCACAGTGACCTCAGAGGGCCCAGATCCTGTAGTTCATTCTGCACTGGGGATAACTTTGCCATTAAGCTGGATGGGTTTCCTCGCCTCAGGGAGAATTAGGAGTTGATTCTGTTCAGTTAAAAAGGCCAAAAACTTTATTTAATTTTCAGGGAAATACAAGAAGATGCATGTAAACATAAAATACAAAACAAAACAACCCAAATCTTACAGTCTAGAAGCATGCCAAGACAGATTATTTCTGCAGACCAAAGAGTCCCGTCAAAATGATAAAGGACACCTGGAAAGTTGCAGGTCAAGGGGTCTGGGTCCCTTCCCCAAGGACACTGCATTTTTGTGATGAGAACAATTCAAAATAAAACCCACTATTCAAAATATTAGAAACATGGAAAGAGTTTAGCACCACCATTGATCCTGGAAGTTGTTTAGCACTCAAATTGACAGGCCCTGAATTCACTGTCCTTCAGTTTCTCTGCTGAGGAGGGAAGAGGGAACCACCTCTTCCCGGCCCCCGCAAAGCCCACTGGGAGCTGGGAGGGGGTGAGTGGGCACCACGAGGAATTCCCCTAAGTCCTGAAGCCCAGAGACATCCAGCAGATCACATGCAACCCTGCAGTCCACAAAGCCACGCTCCAGGGACCTGCCACTCACACCCACGCCACTCGGGGGTCACCTTCCTGCGGACCTCCGCAACTAGCTGTGAAACCCTTTCCCATCCTGTGTCCTGCATTTAAAGAAAAGCTGTTGCAGAGGACACGATGCAGGTTCCAGATTGGTAGCTATTTACTCTTCTTTCTCGGAAATGAACACTTAAGAGCAGTTTGCCTTGATCATAGGCCACTAAAAACGAAAGGGCATGTTCATGGCTGAGTGGGCATTGGACCCCGTCTGCTAGGTCCCACCAGTGGGGCGAGCTCAGCAAACTGAAAAACCACAGCTATCTGCGGACATACTCGAGAATAACTGGGGTCGACATGAACAAATGAGGTTGCCTTCCTCCCAGACAAGCTTGATGGTATCTGGACCCCGAAGTTCCACTTTGGGGGTGGTGAGTCCTGATTGCATGACCTATTTGGTCACTAGTCTCTGATTCAAGCAATTTGAGAGGCTAGCTCTGGAATGGACAAAGGAAGATGGGCAAAACCAGCTGAGAACCAGGGAGGTGGGTGAATATACTGGAGCCAGGGCCTCCAAATGCAAGTACAATTTGTTGCTGGTGACTTCCCCTCTCCACTATGTAAATCAATGGCCATTAAGAACCTGCTGGGGACCCAGCTTGTGGCACAGCGAGTGGAGTGGCCGTTGCCTCTGGCCAGCTCCTTTTCCGGTCGAATCCTGGGGCCTTCCCAGCCTGCCCTGGCTGGGCCCTTGGGTGTTGAATCACTAAATTCCCTCCTTTCCTAAATTCTTCCTGAAACATTCAGAATCAACTTCTTCCTTCTTAATAAAGACAAAACTCCAGACTCCCACTCCTCCCTCAGCCTTCTCACACTTCCCTCTCTGTCTAGAAGACATCCTCTTCCGAAAGCCGCCTTCCCAGGGAAGGGACGGTCGTCCCAGACACCCCAAACATGCCACACATGCACATACTCATCTTGCCAACATGCCTCTCGCTCACTTCCAACATGCTCGATCCGTCCTTTTGCTTTAAAGCAATTCTTCCTATTTCCTGAAGTCCAGCCCCATTAGCCGGGATGGAACTGGGGGCAAAGGAGGGACCTTCAGCACAGGGACCCATTGTCTAAGGCCACTAACTTCTAGGACTGGGACAGGAGAGGGGGCTGATTGTCAAGGTCAAGTGCAAACTCAAGATTGAAAAGATAGGATTGGGGCAGGGGGATCTCAATCTTATAGGCAGGCTGGGGCCGGGCCTTGGAAGGTAGAGCCCTCTACCCAGTCTGTAAGCTCCAATGTGCCCAATTTCTTGTCTGGGAGCCCAGGTGCACTGGACAAAACAGGAGGAAAGCTAGTCAGTGGGACTATTTTTCCTGAAATGAGGCAATAGGTCACCGACGCCAATCTTCTCTGATCATGGAGCATGAGAACCACGTGGGCTACCCTGAACAGGAATCATGATTTAGGCAAAAATCTCAGTAAGGTCCAGGGGAACCCTCCGCACCATTCCGGTGGTGTCAGACGGGGCTCGAAGTCTAGACTCAGGTGCTGATATACACGCACACGCAAGTCTGCGGAGCTCACCGTGAGCCAGTTCTCACCCTGACCAGCCTGACCACCCTCAGAAACACAGGAACTGAGGGCCAGCGGTTCCTATATTATATGGGATCCTCACGGCGATGGCGCGTGTGGCAGTGGGTGGGAGCGGGCTGCTGCCTAACACGCCTGCTGGCGGAGACCCTGCTGAACTATCTCCGCGCGTCCACGCCCAGTGGCACCTCTTCCACATCTCTCCTTGGGGGCCTGGGACGATGGCCTAGGCTGCTTCTGCTAGATCTGTTAATGCCAGTGTGAAGTTTCCAACTAAATACTTAATAAAATAATTACAAAAAATAAAAATAAAAAAGACACATTGCACTCTCCAGCCAGAACGATGTGTGTGAATCACACACACTTGCTGCCCGAAGCTGTGAGTCCTGGGGGCCCGCCCAATGCCAAGGACTTGTACAATGGAGACAGCTTGCCCGGTGTTTTTCTTCTCTAACCCCATTTTATTTAGTTCAAGTGGGAAATTATCAACACGCACACACACACACACACACACACACACACAATTTCTCAACAGCACACGGCCCTCAAAAAAAGTGAGGGAATCTAAATTCTTTAGCTATGTGGATGGTTCTCTTTCCAGAGAGCTCTGCATCAAGATTTCTCAAAGATTGTACATAGATGTACACACTCCAAGGAGAGACACCCATGCGCGGGGCCACAGTCCCACTTGGCACGTAGATCCGTATTTGTACAGAAATTCACCAAACAGGATGAAGCAGCAAGCGTACAGTACTGGAGGTGGTGGCGATAAGCCAGCAAGGATGTCCTCTGTAGCTGAGGAGCAGAGCTCCAAGGGCTTGGACCCAGAGCCTCCCCTTCCTGCTGCTTTCCCTACCTGTGCCAAGTTAGGAGGAGGCCGCTTTGGTACCTGGAGTGGGCAGTTCTGTCCACAGAGCCATGAGTAGGCTCCTTGGTTGCTTCTCTGAGCCCCTCTGGGGACTGCTGGGGTGTTGAGCAGAGGTGGGCTCGTTCCTTGGCTGAAGTCATTGAGATGAATGGGTGGCCCAGGCTTCACACCAGGCCCAGCTGCAGGCCTGTGGAAATTGGTGTCTCACTGGGATATGGAGGGCTGAAGGCACCCGTATATCCCCGCCCAAAAGATTTGATTACATCTAGGGTTCCTGCCCATGAACTGAACTTGAGGTTACATAGTTTTAGAAAGACTCAAACATACATCCAAATGGATCATGGCCCAAACATCAGGAGACTGGGGTGAGAGAGGGCTGCTGAGAGTGATTTTTAGGACAGGTCTTTCTGAGCAGCCGGCTGAAAAACAACGGAAATGAAAACAAGGAACAGCTCCTGGATGTCCTTGCTCTGCTCTGAGGCTGGGGCCCCAGAAGGCCAAGGGCCCCACGCTACTTCCCTGAATCCCTTTCTTCTGGGCGGATGACACCCAACAGAAAAACGGGCTGCCCTCTTGGGGGTACCCCTGCCATCTTGCCAGGGAAGGGGGTTGGAGGGGAAAAAGATCAATACCCATGTCTGTCCACAGCACGGACTTCTCCCAGCAGCCCCGCCTCCTCTACCGACAGACTGGGCCGCTGGGTCTCCCGCCACTGTCCCCACAAGCCCTGGCGTCTCTCTTGATAATATTGCACGTTTCCTGTCTCTCAGATTGTTTTCATTTTCGATTGAGAATGCAAAGTATTTGAGGGGAATAGGGGAAGTGAGTAACCTTAAAGAAATAATATATTAGTTAAATACAAAAAAGTAGGGGTTACCTTATCTTTTTTTCCCTTAAAAAACAAAACAAACTACCAAACCAAGGTCTAAACTTAAATAGTTCTACGCCTATTCTGCAAATACTAGTAATATGAAAATAATGCTTGACCAAAATTCCCTTGTCTTTTTTCCCTTAGGTGATAAGAGTAGTAACATGCCTTGCTGAGGAAAGCGATGGATAAATGCCAGTAAAATATGCTGCTCTAACATCTGAAAGTGATTAAAATGATTCTATATAATGCCTTCGTCAAGATGGAGAATTGAGGAGGAACAAAGAGAAGCTGTGGGGGCCAGGCCGGGGGTGGACGGGGCCGAGGGCTGGCAAGGCAGGGCCCGACCACAGCTAGGAGCAGATGGCACAGCTGCTGTTCGGGGCCCCCTCCAGCTCCCCCTGCTGCCCCCGTGGTCCCCTGGCCTAGTGGAAACTGCGTGGTGGGGCCAGGAAGCCCAGCCAGGCCCGCTGTTATAAAGTGGGAGAGAGATGAAGACATTTTTTTTTTCCCTTGTAATAAAAGAAAAAGTCTTTCAACGGAAAGAAAAAGCACCAATGATGCATCTTCGGGCATTATATAAACCTCAATAATGACCTCAGAAGGGCTCATTATGATTAAAGTTGCAGTATACAGCCATACAATGTCATTTCACATTTTCAATCGCAACTAATGGAAAACTAGGTTTGGACACTGCTGAGATTTCATTTTTCTTTTTCCTTTTTGAGTCCGATCTGGTTTTCCTCCAGATGGGTCAGAGCCACAGGCCCCTCCCTCCTCCACCTGCTGCCAGCAGTACCCTCCAACATCACAAAGCAGCTCAGTAGCTCTAGGGAAAGGCCCTCTTGCCCTGGGTAGGGCTAGGGGTCCAGGGGCACGAGGCCTTGCACCCCCTGGCCATGTCTGAGAGGGACTGGCATGCACCCTTTTTGCTTCAAGTATTAATATTCTCTTTCGGTTTGCAGGGTTTGTGCTGTGCTGTGAATTAGGGGGTGATGGTGAGGGGTGAGGGGCGAAGACGGGGCATGGCAATCCCTGTTCACTGCCCAAATCTACACGCTGTCACCAGGTGGCAGCATTCCCCATGTTTCCTGGATGCCTGAGCAACTCCCAGCCACCCTCGGGGCTGGATGCTGCAATGTAAACACGATGACCACACAATAAACGATAATGGGGGTGGGTAGGAGCGCAAGCATTCATGCAGTGGGGAGTCTGCCATTGAACTTAGCGATGTGATTTTGGGAAAGTCGTTTTCCTGTCCTTGGGCTGCAGTGACAGGAGGGGAGGGGATGGCGTGACCTATGAGGGCACTTTTAGTGACCATCGCTCAGAGCACTGGGGATCAGGGAGAGAAGGTCCTTGGGGGGCGGGGGGAACGTGGGCCCTGGTGGTGGTAGAGAGCCCCACAGGGCAGTGCAGGCAGTGAGGAAGGGCAGGGAAAGGCAGGCTCTGGGGAGCGCTGTGGTCCAGTCCAACTGAGATGCTCTGTGCTTGGCAGATGCGTCCTGCACTCCTTCCTGGCCTGGCTGTCATGTTATTGATTGAACTGGCTCAGTGCAGACATTTGAGGAGTGAGGCCGCTGGGGCCCCGCCCCTGGAAGATAGCTCCGTGGAAGGTCCTTTAACCCGACAGTCACTCTACTTTTAAATTTTATTTTAAATAATCATAAATTACTTTTTTTTCTTTTAATAAATATGTGCTGCTTAAAAATGAGAAAAGTATATACTGCATCTTTAAGTAATGCACTTTGCTCTCTGGGTTTCTTTCCATTCCACCTTATTAAAGTGCATTAATTAAAAAATAATGAACCACTTCTTTATCATTATTGTTCAAAGAAGTCCAAATAATATTAATATGAAGACACTAACCCACTACCATTAGTACTGCAATCTAGCAGATTAACTCAACATCCTGCTCTATTTAATACTGTCCAGCAGAAGAAAATAACTAATTTCAATTTTAAACAAACTCACAAACAAAAGGAAACAAAATCTCACCACGGCCCTTTAACAAAGAACACAAGCAGTCTGCTCTAGCTGCCAGGCTTCAGTGTGCGGGATGGATGAGGGCTGGGGAGACCCCAGGCAAGGCCTCGGGGGTTGGGAGGGGGCGGGCGGGTACTGAAGGCGCGAGACGCTGGGTCCCCTGCGCATCTTCAGGCAACATGTACTTCCTGGGTGGGAAGCAGGGGTGGAGAGCGAGCCTTTCCTCCTCTGTGGGAAACACCAACCCTTAGGCCAGGATCCTGGCAGCTGAATCGTGGCTGTGAGGCCTGATCTGGACGAAATCAAAGGCACGTGCGGAGATCCACTCCCAGCGAAGGGTGAGTCCGTGGGAAGCCGCTTCGGCTTCTGGAGGGTCCCCTCTGAAACGTCAACAATCGCAAGACCCACAGTCGACAGGGACTTGATCCTCTTGCTTCTCTCTTCACGGGGCGCTGCCCCTTGGAAAGGCCAGGTCAGCCCTGGCCCAAGGTCCTCCCTCTTCTTGGGTAGCCGGGGCACTGCTTGCAGGCCGGTGGCGGGGGGGGGGGTGGTGGTGGCTGGTGGCGTTTGCTCCAGTCTGGTCGGGGCCCAGCTGGGGTCCCCTCAGCCCAGAAGTAGGGGTGATAGCTGTGTCACCATAGTTCGCAGGTAAGGCTTTCAGTCCTAAGTGGGACAATGCACCCAGGACAGCGGTCACCCAGCGGCCTGAGAGCCACCTTCTCTCCTGAACAAGCCCCGCCTCCCTCCTGGGGTTGGGCTTCATGTGTCTGGGACCCGGGGCTTCTCCAGCCCCGCCGTGCCTCAGGCAAGTGCCCAGCTCCGGTACTGTCCACACAGTGGAAACCAAACGCAACGACTCTGGGGAAGCGTGTGAAACAAACAACCAACCTCCCTTCAGGAGTACAACAGAAAAGGCCGTCCACCGCCCTTCCTGTCCCCCGTGAGGCTGACTGTCCTTAGGCCCCCAGACAACCCCTAAAATAAGAACAAAACCCAAGGCCCAACATAAAAGCCCAAAATCAATAAACCTCTCCCAAAACATGCACAAGAACTGCGCACCCAGAAATGTCCACAATAAAGTCTGTGCAGACTGTGAAGAGACCCGTGGCTTTGCCTGTCTTCTCTGCAAATCAGGCAGGTGGTCCTCCACGGGCGCCCCAGACAGTCAGTGCGGGCTCTCTTCTTAAGGTCAGTGATGGCTAAGAAAGGTGGTCCCTGCTGGCACATGGGGAACTGCTTTTTCTTCAATTAACAGACACTGACAGTGGCCTGGCTAGGGACAGGTTGAGCTCACAGGACATGCCTCAAAGCCCCAAAGCCAGTGGTGTCTTCTGCCACACCCCCTGTGGGGGGGGGGGGTGGCAATCCCTGGGGAACCAGCACAATTCACAAATACAGACGAGGACGATACAAGGGCCACCTCTGGTGACAAGGTGCCAACAACTGGAACTGGGCTCAACTGAGGCAGGGCATGGGAGGCACCTATGACCACATCTCTTCCAGATTTGCAGCCAAGGCACAACTGGAGTTTCCCACATGGCCTGTCCCGAGTGGCACCGAGCCCATCGGCGAAGTCCCCATGGTGCACACATAGGGCTCAGCTGTCTCACCTCTGGTCCCAGGCCTCCCTTGCCAATATCCCAGGCCTCCTGCTCAAGGTGGGCCGCCACCAGACCCTACCTTCCAGCTCGGGGACGGCCTGGAGGGGAGTATCCTTGAGGCCGCACTTTCTGTAGGGTTTAATGTTGCCCCCCCCCCGCCCCCCTCCCATTTCCCTTTCCCTATTTGTCTTCATTTCACCACTCAGCCCCCCTCAGGCTGGTAGGACCCACCCCCCCTCATGCCCCCCCATTAGTTCTTTTTCTCCAGGTAGTTGGAGGGCACCCAGCCTTTGAAGGGCTTCACCCCATCCAGGATCTGGCAGTACCACCAGCCATTGGGGTTCCTCTCCAGGACCTCCATGGACACACCCTCCTGGAAGCCCGCCGTCTCCTCGTCCCCCTCGTAGTCCGCGATCGAGACATACACATCTTTGAGATTGTTGTGGATGAACTGGGACTTCTCGATGGGCTTGGGGCGCACGGGGGACACGGGGATGCCGTTACGCTGGGTGGGCAGCAGAGGGGTGTCTGAGCCCTGGCTGGCGGCCCGCTCGGCCAGGCGGCCCTTGGCCTCGGCAGCCGCGGAGCGAGCGGTGCTGAAGGATGAGTTCCGGCGGACGCCTCGGAGGCTGTCCGTGGCTGTGAGCGACTCGTTCCTCCGAAGGGCGCAGGACAGGTTGTTGTCCTTGGGTGGTGGGGACACAAATACTGACTGGGGCCTCACTGCCACCTGCCGAACACCATTCCTCATTTTCACCACCCCAGCACCCGAAGTCTTGCTGAAGCCCCCAGGGGGCTTGGAGGGTATGGGGGGCGTGGCCCGCTTGCTCTGGTTGACGGTGTTCAGCGCCTGGACCCGCTTCTCGATCTTCTCCAGGCTGTCCGACTTGCCCTCCTGCTTGCTCTTGGCGGGGACTGTGTCTGGCTCTTTCCCAGAGGGGTCAGGTGGCTCGTTCTCACCCAGCACCAAATAATGGGAAGGGGCCCAGCCCTCCAGCTCCCCAAACCTCACATACCACCAGCCACTTTCCAACTTCTCAAGCACCTGCACCTCCACGCCTGCGGGGAAACTGATCTCCGAGTCCTGGACCTTCTGGTAGGCACTACATGTCGTGTAGGAGGTGGCGTGCCCTTCTCGTCCCTTCTTGGTGGGACAGGGGGACGTGGCAGCTGGGAGGGTGATGATGTCAGCTGAGCCTCTCCTAGATCCCTCGTTGGGACCCTCAGAGGCCGTCTGGGGGGGCAGCTCTGAATCCTCACTCTTGGAGCCCTTGAGACCTCCCCGGAGCTGGCCTGTGGGTCTCAGCTGGCGCCGTAAAGTGCTGATGTCCATCTTCTCTTGACTCTGGGACTCTGCTCGGTTCAAGAATGGCTTGGGCCGGACTGATGGCTTGGCCCGAGCACAGGAGGCCAGTCCTGCCTTCAGGTCAGCGTCCTTCTTCGCCCCGACCTTCGGAGGGCCGCGGATGCCTGCGTCCGAGGCAGAACGGGGCTTCAGGTCGCCGCTGTGCTTGGACAAGGAGGAAGAGGAGGAGGAGGAGGAGCAGGTGGTGTTGATGGTGATGGACGAGGAAAAGGAGGCCGAGGAGTGGTTCTTCCCTAACTCTGCCTGGGCATTTTTCTCTGCCTTGAGCTTTAGGAGCGAGGAGGATTTGGGGGAGTCTGATTTGGGGGAGTTTTTCCTGGCAAGGGACAGTGGGGAGCCTCCTGGGGAGTCACTGTCCCGGGAGGAACGTCTGGCTGACAGGCTGTCCTCTGCACATGGCCGGAAGCCCTCGTTCTCATAGATGGTCTCCTCTTCCGGGGCCACGTCCTCTGAAGATCCACCGACCTTGAAGCGAGCCCGCTGCAGTGAGGAGGCAGGTGACGGCCTGTGGGGCTGGGCGGGTCGCTTGTCCCCTGAGCCTCTGTCCTCCACGGGCTCCTCACTCAGCTCTGGCTCTGAGTCAAAGCCAAAGGCAGGGATGTCATACTCAGGCTCCTCGTATTTGAGCTTCAGCGGGGAGTCCTGGCTCTCGCTGGTGCCTGCCGGACCCTCCTCAGCCTCCTTGGGCTTGCTGGGGGGAGCCGGTGGGGGTACCTTGGGCCGAGTTAGTGTGCTTGTACGGCGGCTCAGGTTGGGCTTCTTGCGCTTATCGATGTAGGATGCGGGGGCCCAGCCCTCCTTCTCACCGATCTGCACGTACCACCAGCCACCTGAGTTCTTGTCGATGACCTAGGGGGAAGGGGCGGACAGGCCAGTGAGTTGGGAGGATTACTGGGACCTTGTGATGTGGCAGGCTACGAGCTTGATACTCTGGCTCTGGGAGACATTATCTCCATTTACAGATGAGCAAATTCAGTAAGTGGCCCAGGACCCAATGTAGTAAATGATGGGCTGGAATTTAAACCCAGGTCTCTATCATTTCCTAGTTGGGGGCACCCACTGTTCAAGTCCCTCTCCCCTGTCCCTCCAAACCTCAGTCAACACCCTGGTCCAGCTGGCCTCCTCTTCGACTACCGCTTCTCCCCCTAAGTTGCTGCATTTAGAAGAGACACTGTCCTATAGAACCCAACTTGCCAAGGATCCGTATGTATTTAAAAAACTACCATTCCACCTTTCCACCACTCCTGTCCTCCTCCCGCCTCCAATGGTATGAGGTCCTCCCCTGGGGACCCTGGAAAAGGTTTCTCAGGGCAGAAGAGAATGGGAAGATGCAGGTAAGTTGAACTGGGACACATGGCCTGAGTGAGGCCAGAGGCTCCCTACACAGCCCTGCCCTGTTGTCCCCACTGCCTGTGGTCATTTCACTGCACATGGAATCCCACTCGCTGAAAAGACATCCTTGGGTTGAATGGCTTTCCTGTAGGAAGGATGAGGGGCTGTCAGTCATTGCCATGTTAGCATAAACTAGTTCAAGGAGCCTCTTTCTTAACGGCTTTTTGAGACTGGCTAAAGGCCAGGAGTGTTGTAACTGGTTGAACTGGGGATCGTTTGGATTGGGGAACACTAAGGGAAGGTAATCTTGTGCGGGGGAGCACTACTGCAGGCAAAGGTCCCGGGGAGGGGAAGGAAAAGCATGAAAACTGGGGGAAGAGGGGCAGGAAGGGCGGCTAGAGACTGCCCAAGGAAGCTCAGTGTAAGACCAGACCTCTGCAATTGCCACCAAAAAAAGAAAGGTTTTCCTCCTTCCTTTGGTACCATATTTCATCCTTCACCCTTGCCCATTCCTCTACTTCAAAGTCAAGCTTAGGGAGATCCTAAGTATGATAGGTCTGTGGTGTTACAAGCTTAGTAGGTCCTTCCAGAAACCTAAGCACCACCGAGGGAATGATTTCTCTGGGAAATTTAGTTCCAAGTTCCAGGCATGTGATTTAAACCATGCACACTGGGGATGTCACTGCTTCAATAGGCAGAGCCTGCTCAGTTAATCTCCTAACAGCTTTATATGAATTAATTGGATTTTAGTCTACGGCCATACCACCCTGAATGTGCCCAATCTTGTCTGAATTAATTGGATTTAACTCCATTATTACACAAAACCACTCAGGAGAAACAACAGAGCCATAGATCTCTGTCCCCTGGAAGGCCATGTTCAGCAGCACCTCCAGCACAGTTTCATAAATGCTAGGAGACAGGCCGGGGTGGGGCGCACCCCGGTGTATACCACTCCATCTGCAGAGAGAGATAATCGAAGCCTGTGGGGAGAAGCGGCTCCATCAGACACCAGAGGTGCCTCAGGTGCACATGTGGCCAGGACCTGGCTCCCCGGTATTTTACCCCTGCAGCCTGGACCATGTTCTCCCAACAACAGCACTTCCTACCGTGCCAGCCCCCGCGGTGCTCCTGGGCGAGGGAGTGTTCCGGACCCAACCGGGTCTGGGCAATGCTGCCTAACCTAGTCCCCTTTTAGAGACGCACAGTGACATCTCCGTAGCACGGGCTGAGAAGTTCTGCCATATAAAATAACAAAACTGGTTGAATTTTGTTGAACCTACTGTCCTCTGAACTTGTCCAACCACAGAAGCCCTTTGTCTCACAGCCCGCCCGTCACAAGCTCCTGCAATACGCTCTGGGAAGTGCTGCTGTGAGGACAGCACCGTGAGCACTGGGCGGAAACACGAGTGCTGGGTTCCAGCCCTGACTGCGGTCCTTCCTGGCTTCGTGGGTCTTGTCTCTGCACCGCTCCTCTGCGTCCCTCAGAAACAGTGCCAGCACGACATAAAAAGGAAATGCAGCAGGTCTTTGACCAGCTTGAGGTAAAACCCTCAGCCACCTGGCCCATGGCTCACCTCTGCCTTCTGTCCACCACGAAAGCTGATCCCATCAGAAATGCACGACTGGAATTCAGCAATGGTGTAGTACTCCACTTCAACAGAAGGGGGCTCTGGTGGCTTCGGCAGTTGGAACCCCTATGGGAGAGAAGGACTCAGTGAGCAAAACCCTCTGGATCAGAACAGTAATGGCGGGGAGTGTGGCAGTGACACCAGTGCGACAGCAGCTGACCTGAGGACGCACCTGTCACCTCAGTCACTCTCCTGCGTAGGATTTCTAAGAATACCTAGGATCCACCTGAGATGTGTCTGAGCCTTCAAAATGATCACTCAGTAACAGTAATTTCCACTCTTTCGTCTCCGGAGGTCCAGTTTTTGGAAGCCTCAACTGCTAGGTACCAAAATGAAAACTAAAAACCAGAGAAGTCACTGTAACAGAGTCTGCGCACACTGCCTTGTTGGGGACAGCAGCCACTTCCTTAAGTCTAGGGGACAAGGCTGCAGGGGTGACATCCGGCTGTAGAGGCAGAGCCAGGGGATACAGCCGTCGCCACAGGCGGGGTGCCAGTGTGAGGGAGCGCGGCGCTGGGTGAGGAGGGCCCTTGGTTGGTCATCACAATGCTGCCAAAGGTCAGGCGAGCACTGAATAAAGCCCAGGCCCCTTGCCCTGAGGACCGTGGAGCACACTGGGGAGCCTAACTGTGTTTTAGGTGCTGGCACATCAATACCTAGACACAACATTCAAGGACATTTAGAATTTGACCATGGCCTGTGACTTGTGAGCCTCATTCATTTATTTTACAAACATTTGCTGTGTGTCTATTGATGGTCCCACTGGGCGCCCAGTAGTGGACCCAAAGGAGGACCCCCGTGCCCTGGCGGAGCAGAGGTTCTAGCTCACCCATTCTCTCATCTGGCTACAAGGTACTTCGTGCCTCCCCACCACTCCCAGTATGTCCTGGTATCATACAAAGGGGTTAAAACAAAACATTTTTTGAGTAAAGGTGTGTGTGGGGGAGACTAGGTAGGGGGAAGCGGCTGTGTTGTAACCTTGAAAGACCTCTGTCAACATCTGGGCACATGTGAGCTTCAGTCCCTACTTGGCCATTCACCAACTGCATGGCCTTGCCCTTGACCTCTCTGAGCCTCAGTTTCTTTCTCTACAAGATGGAATTAAAGTAGGGTCATTGAGAGGCTTGCTGAGATAATATAAATACTAGCTTCTGGCCCAGCCAGCAGCACAGGGAGAAGCCAAAGCCAAACTCTCCGCCTGAAATACCACCCTGTCCTCTGCACCTTCCTCATCCTTCAAGGCTCAGCAAGTCCTGATCCAGCCAGTTGCAGCTCAGCTGCCTGGGGTCAGGGTGAGCAAAGGCTGAGAAGAAGCCGGTTTTGCGGGACTGGGTACGATTCAGGCAACTTGCCCTGCCCTGGTGCCTGGCCCTGCAGCCGTGCATGTGAGCAGATGTGGCCCAGGCCCCGGCCCAGCGCGGACCCCTGGCCAAGTGGGATTCAGCCGGGCCTAGCTGGAAACAGCAGCTCTGCCTCCGCAAGCCCTGCATTTGGTAAGTGTGGAAGGAATTACCCCATTCTTGCCAAAATCAAGTCTGCCTGAAAGTAATTAGCTGGGGCTGAGAGAAAAGGCAGGAAAGAAGTCGCTGTTTAGTCATACAAAACACAAGGGACAAAGGAGATAGAACCCCCACTGGGGCCAATGGCCAGGGCAAGCACCGGCTCCTTTCCAAGGGCCAAATCTTCAATAATCCTGTTTACTGAAGGCCCACTTTTCCAGGGACTGCTGCCACCCCCCTCCCCTGGGCAGACGTCACTGGTCACAGTAACTCTTGCTGTGAGCCAAGGTGTGACTTCAGAAAACTGTGTTCACGTGGTATCTCAGGTAAATGCCTCTGTGTCCACGCGGTATCACAGGTAAATGCCTCCAGTGGTCACAGCTGACACAGGAAATGGAAACCTGGCTGCCAGCCTGCAATACTCATCAGCTTGTTGCATCCTTACAGCGGCCCCAGCAGATGGCGGGTCCCACCCCCACCTTACAGATGAGGGCCGTGGAGGGGCTTGTGGAAGGCCAGCAACTTGCCCTGGGGGTGGCTGGTGCTCAGTGTCAGAAGTGGAATATGAATCTAGGCCTGGAAGACTCAAAACCCCATTCTTTCCACTGTACCCCACTGCCCTTGATAACATTCTCTGCTCTGGGGCTCCAGGCATGTCTCCAGCATCAATGCTGGCCAGAGCCCAGCATCCTGAGTGCGCATCTGTCCCCTTGACAGTATGGATACCAGGAAGCCACCGACCCCCCAACAGAAGCCAGGCACCCAGCAGCATTGAGCATCTTTAAGCTCCTGCAAAAGCCAGTCCTGGCCATCAATACCGCCCGTTCCCCACCTCGCCCCCGGAGGATGCTCCACTCTCCTGGCTCTGGTATCCACCACCTCCACCAGGCATTCCCCAGCTAGGAAGGTAAAGCTGAAAGGTGTCCAGGCTCACATGGACAGCTGCATTTCAAGCCCCTGGCAATGCCCCGGCCGGACTCTCTCGCCGGCCAGTCTAAATGTTTATGTCTGCCAGTGCAGTGGCCGGGATGGATTTATTTAGCTTTGGAGTGCAGGGCGTTTTCAATTATAAACTGTCTAGCTAGCCGCCCCCCCTCCCCGTCCCCGCTCCCGCAACCCCCTTAAAGGTTGGGATCTGTAAGCTTCTCTCTGCCTCCAGCCCCACACAGCTGGAAGGCCCAGCAGGGCCCTGGGAAACCTCTGCACCGACAGGCTCTGCAGTGAGACAGCTGGTTAACTAGGGCTGCTACAGTGCATCCCCAGAAAAGGAACATAATAGGGAGAAGAGGTTTGATACACATACCAGACTGGATTCTCTGCGAGGTGGAGGTCTTGTCCTTAGGTTTGGGGAGCCTAGGAGAAAAAACATGGCTTAAAAAATGCCAGCCGGACACTGGGCAACATGGCCTGTCCCTGCCTTCCTTAGGTGTGACCGCTTCCTGAGCCTGTCCCTCATTCACGAAGGACTTGTGCTCTCAGTCATTTGGGCACTAGAGTTAGGCTTCTTCAGAAGGAAACCACAGAGCTTTAAGCTTCCTTGGCTGCGTGTCAGGGGATCCGTGGGCCCTCTGCCGTGATGTGCACATAGCGGAATGTACAGACACAGAGAGGCGTTTTTTGGGAGAAAGGGTATACAGCTCTATCAAAATATTGGGTTGGCCAAGAAGTTCATTTTCCCCCCTGTAAGATGTCTCTAGTAATGCTTAGTTGTCTTTAACTTCATTTGAAAGAATTTTGTTAGATTGTATTGTGACAGTTGTCTTATCAGCCCTTGCATTTTAAAAAACAGTATCAAAACTGGCGAATTTTTGTGTAGCCATTTTAACATTGAAGATGGGAGAAAATATACAACATTTTCAGCATGTTATGCTTTATTATTTCAAAAAAGGTAAAAATGCAACTGAAATGCCAAGAAAGAGTTGTGCATTGTATGGAGAAGGTGCTGTGACTGACTGTCAAAAGTAGTTTGTGAAGTTTCAGGCTGGAGGTTTCTCATTGGATGATGCTCCATGATCAGGTAGACCAGTTGAAGTTGAGAGCGATCAAATCAAGACATTAATTGACAACGATCAACATTATACCACATGGGAGATAGCCAACATACTCAAAATATCCAAATCAATAAAGTTATTGGTGAAAATGAAAAATATATCTTTAATTTACAGAACAAAGTAAACGAAATTTTTTGGCCAACCCAATATATAGAGTTTCCAAGTGTGGAGCAGAGACCATGTCTATTTTGTGCTCACTACTAAATCCTTGGAAGCTAGTACAATTCCAGGCAAGAGGAAAGGCCCTCAAAAGATTCCCGATACAAAAGAATACTACTTGGCTATAAAAAAAAAAAAAAAAAGAAGAAGAAGAAGAAGAAGAAAATTTTACCCTTTGTGGCAGCATGGATGGACCTGGAGAACATTAAGCTAAGTGAAATAAGTCAGTCAGAGAAAGACAAATACCATATGATTTCACTCACATGTGGAATCTAATGAACAAACTGAACTAACAAGGAAAACAGAGACTCATAGATAGAAAGCAGGATGATAGCTGGGGAATTAGGGGGTAGAGGGGATTGAGCAAAAAGGAAAAAGGATTCATAGACATGGACAACAGTGTGGTGATCGCAGCGGGGGAAGGGGCGGGGGACAAAGGGGATAAAGGGCAATGGGGAAAAATACAATAAAAGAAAAAGATGTCCCAACTGCCTAAAAGATATCAGGCACAGAGCTAACCTAACCAAGTTTAGAATAGAAACAGCTTTCCTCCAGATTTTAAGGCTGGCTGGACACAAACAGAAGCTTGTCTCTCATAATAGAGAACAGTTTAACTCTCAACCAAAGGCACTGTGCGCCAGAGAGGTGTAGAGATTCGGAGCTTGCCAGAGAGTGGGGTTGATTCTCCTATCTCCTGTAGGAATGAAGGAGAATCCTGACGAGTGCCCCTTAAAAATATGCTTGTAGAGAGAGGTAAAGCCACCCCATCCAGGTCTTGTAGGTTTCTAGAAATTCATGGAAGGCAACCAGGAAGGTGGGGTAAGGCTCAGGAAGATGTCTCCCTTTCGGCATCTACGGCCCACATTTCACAGTCCAGGGGCTACACTTATCTACAAAGGGAGCGTTCCTGGCTCTCCACTAGAGAAGGGAATGCTAGCAGCTTAAATACTGGTGTGATTTATCTTCTGTGGAGTTTTTGGGAGGAATTGCCTTGTCTACTCCTGTAATTAGCATGAGACACGTTGACAGAGTGAGGCTGGGGTCAGAGGTCCATCTGTATCTCAGGAAGGAAATGATACGGGGGTCCTGCATGCCTCTCTAGCTTTCGTTGCACCCCGTGCCCACTCTCTAAATAGCTTTGCAGCAAGGACCTGGGGCTCAGCGAGACTCTTACTGATCTGGGCCCTCTGAGGGGCGATCCTGGCCACGGCCGGGGAGTTCTGGGCCAGCTTGGAGACAGTCCTCTCAGGGACCGCCAGGGCGCTGCCATTGGAGGCGTTGCAGAGGATGGGCAGGCTGATCTCCTTCTTGGCAATGGGGGCCTCTGGGCCCTCGCCTTCGGCTGGTGGAGTCTCTTTGTCCCCCGATGCCTTTTTGTTCAGCAGGTTGCTGATCTCCATGATGTTCCCAATGATCTCCACCGGGCCTGCCAGGTTCTTCTTCCGTGCTGGCAGGTCTTCCTTGGCTTTCTTCAGGTAGGAGGCTGGGGCCCAGCCTTCTTTGCCCAGGTATCTGAGGGGAAGGAGTGGGACATGGGTCATTAGAGCACTGAAGCTGGACCTCATGCCCCACTCCCAGGCCCAGGCTCCATCTGGCTTTGCTCAGCAGAGCCTTTCGACCATGTTCAGCAGACACTCGGCAATGCCACTGCTCGAGGGGGACCTGGAACTGAGGGCAGGTGGAGAAGCCACCTAGGACGCCATTTCTTACTATCTCCTTGTTCTTTGCTTGATATCCCTCCTGGTGGGAGTTCTCATACTCTACAAAGTCAGGCAAATGTAGGACCTCCCGTTTAGATGATTCCTTAAATTTTGGGTTGCCTGAAAGGTGGACTACATAACAGCCTGCTACCTCACAATAAGAAGGAAATTCTGGAGATAAAAAAAAAAATAAGCAGGTGTCTAGAGCTAAATGTCCTATTGAAAAGGGAAATGTTATCAGAGAGGCAAAGAGGTAGCCCAGGTGAGTTGGAAAACCTGAGTTCTGATCTACGCTACCTTGGACAAGTCCCTACCCTAGAGCTAAATTTTTTTCTCTTCAGCAAAATGCAGAAATAGGGTAACTGCAAAAATTTATGCAGAAGGATGAACACATTGAGACCAACTAGGAAGACGTCTCTAAAGGATGATTGAGCAGGGAAAGTATCCATACTATGCTGAAATAGCAGATGGATCAAGTTCACAGAACAAGTCCACAAACAGATGAGCGCTAATGGGGACATTTCTTTCTTTCTTTAATTTATTGGTAGATTTTTTTTTTTTTTTTTTTGAGAGTGAGAGAAAGGAAGGGAGAGGGAGAAAGAGACAAATAGAGGTATCTATTGTTGCACTTATTTAGGCATTCATCCGTGGATTCTTGCATGTGCCCTGACCAGGGACCAAACCTGCAACCTTAGTGCATCTGGATGGCGCTCTAACCAACTGAGCTACCCAGCCAGTGCCAGGGGAACATTTCAAATTAGTGCAGTAAGGATGGATTATTCAGTAATTGATTGGGGAGATGTGATTATCTAGTTAGGAAAAACAAGTGAGACCCTGGCCTCATACCCTACAGCAACATTACAAAGGCAAGTTGTGAATACTTGTCTAATCGGGAGGGGATGACAAAACCTTTCTAAATGGGAATCCAAAAGCTGAAACCATAAATGAAAAGACTAAAGCACGTGACTGGATAAAATGAAAACCCTTGGTATTGCAAAACAAAACAAAATGAAAACAAAACCAAAAACCCATAAACAGGAGAAAAGGGAAAACACAGGGTTGCCTTAATTTACTGTTTGATGACTTCTGAAAATAAGCCTTTCCATTTTCTCTCCGATGGTGTTGAGCTTCTACCCGAACCCCCTGGGAGCTCACTTCCTCGTCCAGCGGTTGTCAGTGTCCCTGAGTTGGGCTGTAATGTCCCTGTCTGCTTCCTGGGACACATCTGGCCCTTTGGAATGACTCCCCCGTGCCAGATGTCTGACAGTCCCCCTCTCCGGCCTCCCCCCGACCTTGTTCTGGGGCTCTCATTAGGTGGGAGAAAAAGGAATGTGAAAGTTAAAGTTTCTATCGATGACGTGTCTTGAGTTTTGCTGGAAAGCTCAGGTAGGGTCACTTCTCATGTGCGCATCACAGAAACATGCAGAGGGAGGGGCAGGGGAAGGAAGAGGCCTGTGTGGGGCCTGGAAGGCAGACATCCGTGAACAAATGGATGGAAATCAGGAAGCTGACAGACAGAAGCACAGGATTTCAGGGCAGTATGGAAACAACTAGTCAAGATGCCTAATCTTACATATGAGGTAACAACCAAGGCTCAGAAAAGTGAAGCAAGTAGCAGGGGTCGCACAGCTAGCTGGTGGCAGCATCTGGCTCAGAGGCTGGTGCTCCTCCATCTTGGAGAAAAGAGGATGAGGAACCTGCTGGCCGCTGCAAGTGTTTTTCTATGAGAACACTGCTGAGAGATGGGACGCGGGGCCTCATGGGAGTGACGGTCAGGCAGTACTGCCCCGAGTGCTCCCATGTCAAACCCCGTATGTTCCCTCGGTGTTACACGGATAAAATTAGATTCCAGGCAGAGGGAGGGAAGAGAATCGGGAGCGGCTGTGTGCGTCTGGGTCCAGCTCTGCGCACATCTGCTTTCCAGCTCTGGAGCATGGAATGACTCCAGAGGGAAGCAAACTGGAAAAGGAGAGATGGAGAAAGAGGGAGGGTGTGTATGGGGGGGGGGGGGGTGGAGAAGAAAGACAGGAAATGAGGATCAACACAGAGCCTGGAATGTTGGGAAATGGCATATTTAAGGGGGTGTCTGGCAGCTTTCTTAAGGTGGAACCTTTTCAGCAGGGTTTTCTCAGCTGAAGCTCCCTCTGGCTAGGCCCTGGGGACAAGCGCTGACTAGCAGCAGCAGCACAAAGTGGCTTTATTGGTCATTTTAGAAAATTTAAAAAACCAAACCAAACAAAAAGCCAGCAGCTTTGTAAGATAACCTCCAGGCAAGTGGTTTAGGCACCCAGCTGCCAGAATGTCCACGGGCCTCCTGTGCCACACACGTGGTCGCTGGATGTGCAGGCCGGCTCTAGTTTCCACTGCTGAGAGAACGTGAAAGGCTAGGGCAGTGGCTTCGGGTAACCTGTGTCCAGGCACACAGTCCCGACCCACCTAACAGGACAGAAAGAAAGGGACACCTCAGCCTCCTGATGGACATGCACGGGGTCAGGGCCACTATAGTGACTAAGAGTCAATTCCCCGAGGCCAGCGACCCTCGTCCCACCCGTCGGCTGATCGCTGGTGGCTGTGAGCCGTGGTCTGAGCAGCCGTCCCGTGAGTGCCTGTGTCACCTCAGTCAAGCCCATCCCCATGGTGGGAGACAGCCTAGAACATGTGTCTTGCCCAGAGTGGGCCCAGGGTTCCTGGGTGTGGTGGGTGGGCGAGGGGGTCCCCGAAGCCCACAGATGTGGGACCGTCTCTGCCAGCCTGGTTACGGGCACAGAAGTGAGAAACTGGGCAAGATCATCAGACCAGGCTTTGGTCCCCGAAGAACCAAAACGTCCTGAGAGCAAGGCTCCCCAAGGGTTGCACTGGCCTTGAAGTCCCAGGGCAGAGGGGACTGGAGGGGCAGGACTTGGTAGGGAGAGGCGAGTGAGGCCCACGGGCTGTCTCTAGGAGCATCCGGAAAGCTCCCCACTCCCCTCCCCTTTCTCCCCAGTGAGTTTCTCAGCTGGGGAGTGTGACTAGGCCCTGGAGAGGGAGAGGCAGGAGAAGGAAGAGGCCTCTGAACCCGGCCTGGGCTCAGGCCTCCCCCCTGCCTTGGCTCGCGCCACCATGGGAGCCGCCACTGCAGAGCGGGGCCGCCGGGGGCAGAGCTGGAGCGCTGGGCCACGGGCAGCGGGGGGCCTGCTGGGGCCGCAGCAAGGCCCGTGGGCGCCAGGGCTGCAGGTGGCCCGAGCTGCAGAGCACACCAGGCAGCCAAGCTGGACACGGAAAACCACACTCAGACGCACTGGACCCCCTTGGTGGCTGCATGGGAAGGGACTGCGCCAGGACCTGCAAGCGGAGCGGGGCCCCTGTGCCCCACTGGCTGCAGCTCAGGCTCTGCTTTACGTGTCCCGGGACAGAACCTGCAGGATGAGCAGTCTCTGTTGAGCTGTTCAGCTGTGCAGACTCAGGGCAGCCAAGCCCCGGCCACGGGTGCAAAGCGGCTGTCGGTTTCTACTCCCCGTCTGGTGTCCCCGGCCACTCTGCAGTATCTACCTGCTCTGCTGCTCAGGGCACCTCGCTCCTCGGCTAGGGCTCCTACCTGATGTACCACCAGCCCTCCAAATTCTTCCTGATCACCTCCACGGTAACGCCCTTCTCAAAGCCAATCTCGTCCTTGCTTTGGCTGGTATAAGGCTGCACAGTGACGTACTTCTCCTCTGTGGGTGGCAGGCAAAGCAAGAAAGCACAATTATTTGAGGTTGGGGTGTGGCTCCTCCTTCCTGTCTCTTCCTGCTCCCTGGCATGGCCTTTGCTTAACTGGTCTCCAAGGGGCACTGGGTCGGCCCCTGGCTTTTCCAGGGAAGGGAAGGGAAGAGAAGGAGCCAGGCTACTCGGCTGCTCCTAGTGTGTGCCAAAGCCAGTCAGATGGTCTGGCAAAACCCTGGGCAACACAGAAGCTCTCCCAGCCCACTAACAGTAGCCAGGCTGCCGGGGCCCGGAGTCCTTAGGGCCTCAGAGCTCCCTGAGCTGAAGGCAGGCTTAGGAGGAACCTGTCCTTCATGGGGCCTGTGTCAGGAAGTCTGAGGCCAACCTTGGGTGTCCTCTGAGTGTGCCACACTTCTGTGTCCCAGACTTGCTCTCCTAGCCCTTCTTCACCTCGACCCCTTAAATCTTTCCTGTCTGATCTTCTGAATGCTCCAGAGGCCCGTCCTCAGTGAAGCCTCACCTGACCACTGATCTAACCACCTGATCATATCATTTCCCCAAGAGGATTCCAGGGAACACAAGTTCAATGAAAGCGGTTATGTATGTCAAGATGAGGGTCCCATGGCCAAATGGGCAGTGGCAAGGCTGAGTGAAGCCCAATCAGGCCGGACCTGCCGGAGCCCTGAGTGAGCCCACGTGCCCGTGCGTTGTCCGGAGGACAGCATGCTGACTTCCCCACACGGTACGGCAGATCCCTCGGGGGACTGCCGGCTCTGGCCTCACAGTCCGCCTGTGGGTCTTGTTCAGGGTTTCCCAGGCGCTGGGCAAGAGGCACCCTGGGGGAGCTCAGGACAGGCTGGGGAGGGCAGGCCTGGGGAGGGCAGGCCTGGGGAGGCCGGGCCACATGCATCTTCCCTGGTCCCCTCAGCCCCTCTCCTGGCACGGCCTCTGCACGGCCATGGCTCAGGCTTCCAGAGAGGTGATTCTTCTGTGTCTCCCAGGGGCAGCTCTGCTCATCTCCAGGAAGCCCCTTGGAGGCTAGACCCACAGCTGGCTGGCCATGGAAACACTGCCCCCAGGCAGAGAGCCTCGCGGGGTGTGGGGGTGCTCCGGCCTCGGGAGGAAGTGCGTGGCTCCACTCTCACCCTCTAGGAGAACAAGGAGCAGAGTATAGGGGGGGAAAAACTGGCCACCTGACCACACCCACTGGGGGGGCACCCTGAACCTATGCTGTCTTTTCCAGTGTGGGTGCCCCCCGTCACCCCCGGTGACACACAGCAGGCGGTCCAAATTGACTGTGCAGTGCTCGGATGAAGGGTCAGGCGGGGCTGAGCAGGGGCACCGAGAGGGAGGCCTCCTATGAGCTCAAAATAACAGGATGCTGGCACAGGACACTGGTCTCCAAGACGCCTGCCCCTTGCCTCCTGGCTCCCAGCTGTGACAATCACCCTGACTCCTCAGCTGGGCCCTGGCGGGCAGCCTGCCAGAGCCTTTGGCAGCAGTGGGGGAAGGGGCAGCTGCCACCCCAAACCCTGGGACAGGAGGGCCATCTGTTCATTCTTCCCTGGGTTATCGGGGTCCTGTCTGCGGCCCCGTCCTGGGCTGAGATAGCAACTCCCTTTGGGACAGAGGCAGCTGCCCTGCCAGGCTCTGAGGACGGAGCCGATGGGCCGCTGGCCGAATCTGAAAGGCTGCCAAAAGGCACGAGGTGGGTGACGACCCATGGTAGTCTCTTCTCTGCTGCAAGCCTTTCTCAGCATTGACTAGTTCCTGGAAGCTTTCAGGTTCCAGTGCAGCCATGCTGCGGCCAGCTGCCAAGGCCGCCTGAGAACCTCCTTCGGCCAGAATCTGACTCGGCCTTTGAGGAGTTCAGTGTTCTGCAGGCCAGCCCTCCACGCTCCTGCCTGCTCCTGGTCCTGCTCCATTTTCCAGTGGGGCACGGTGTATCCTGGCCCCGGCGGCGGTCCGAGGGGCAGCGCCAGGCCCCGGGAATCTAGAATTCTGAGGTTAGGGTGAGGCAAGGCCTGCAGTCCACATTTTGCCTTTGCTCCGCTGGGCTATTTTTAAAAGCTTGTGGTTCGAGCAGGAAGCCATCATTAAAGTTTTCCTAGGCAAAGTTGCTTTTGCAGAGAAAAATTACAGTCCTCCTCTTGGGAAGATCAGAGGAGCCCTGCCCGGCCGCATGGCAGAGAACAGGGCCTAAACCGTGTCATGTGGGCTCAGGCTCCGGAGCGGCCAGGCCCACGCACCCGCCGTCACAGCCCCCCGGGGGGCGTGCTGAGGACAGAGCCCCAGGGGTCGCGTCACCACCCCAAAGTGGATGGTTTCCCCTGACCCTCTGGGGATGAGCAGAACCAGCAATGTCAGCTTTACCCCGTAAAGCCAAGCTGCTCCTGCAAAAGGCCCCTTTCTTGGTAGCCCTGGAGTTGACAGGAACACAGACGTCCGGGAGTCAATGGGCTCCCAGTAAGATACTTGGCTGGCTTGGAGGCTGACCCCGCCCTGTAGCTGTGTGGGTTCCAGGTGATGAAAATTCAGAGCCCTGGTTCCAGGCAGAACAACTTTTCCTACCGGCCTGTCTGGGGGCTTGGTTTTCTGCCATGGATGGCTCAAACGGCAGAGCCGTGAGTTACCGCCATGTGAACATGTGCTGCGTGGGACTCGGGCCCCCAACTTGCAGGTTTCCCCTGGGAGGACCAGAGCTGGCCCCTCTGCAGGACCAGGGCCACAAACCCCACCTGGGGACCAGAGGGGAGGATGCCCAGCCTGATGGCAATGGGCTCAGGGGATGGCTGAGTGATTCGGGTGGGCTGGGGTCCTTAGAAGAGATGCCCCTTTGGAACCAGAGTTGAGGGAATGGGGACTTCTAGTTCCGGGGGCCAGCTCAGGGCTTCTGAGAAGCACTGAGGCCGTGGTCGCTCGAAGGCGGGTGGCAACCCCGCCACAGGAAGGGCTGGCCAGGCCGCCCACTGGGTGAGTGGGTGGGTGGCGGGGGGAGGTGGACAGGCCTGTTTTGGTTTTGGAGGCAGGGGCTGGAGAGCCCTGCAGTTTCCAAACCACAGACGCCTCCTCTTTCCAAACACTTTCCCCTCCGTCAGCAGTCTCCCCGGCTCCCCTCCTGGCCCCCACAACGTACCCAGCCCCACTGCGAGGGGCCTTGTGATTCCAAAGGCCCGGTTAGCTGAGGGAATGGGGAGTGGAGCCTGAGGGAAGCGCTGCTTTTCTCTGGTCTAGTTATATGTGACCCACTGCCTGATCCCCCTATCAGCTCCGCTCTTCGCAGCAGTGTCTCCTAGCCAACTTCCTGCAAGTTTTTCTTGGCTGCCTGACTTAACTTAGGGCAAAGACTGGGAAATAATATTGTTTAGATCTTATTTAAGAAAGAGAAAAAGAAGTTGTGGGCTCATATTTGCATCCTTGTGGGAGTCCCAAGAATTATGTATTTGGCTGGGCATTTGTGCCTATGTATACGTGATACACGTTTGTGTGTGTGTGGCACAGGGTCATGTCTATGAGACTCTGTGAAGCTATATGTGGACCTGTGGTGCTGCTGCAGAGCTGGCTGCGTGTGGCCATGAGCGGTGTGTGTGGATGTTATTTATGACAGTCTCTTTGTGTGGTTGCACAGGTGGAATTAAGGATGTGGATCTGCGAGTGGCTACGTGCACAGGCCCGTGGGTGCACAGCTGTGGGCTGGATGTGACCGTGTACTGCGGCCGGCAGGGCTGTGCGTGGGCAGGCGCTTTGCCAGGTGCACGTGTCTATGTGGTTGTGGAGACAGAGCTGTTATTTGGGGCTCAGCATGTGACGATGTTTGGAGCAGATGCTGGAGGGGGCGGGAAAGGCCAAGCCTTCCTCCCTGCTTTTTCCAGGCCAGTGTCCTGCTGTCCTTTGCCACCAAGGCTTGGAGCTGCATCCCATCGTGGTCCCGCAACAATGCTGTCCCAGCCATCCTCGCTCTATAGGGTGCTGTTGCTTCATACTCCGCCTGCCCTTGCCGTTTCCGCAATCCGGCCCCCTGTCCCGTGCCAGCCTCCGGGCCCAACACACACTCCGCCGGCAGGACTAGCTAAGCTCCTCAGGGCCAGTGCTCTGAGCCTGACACCATGCCTGCCACAGGCACCATCCAGAGTCTGCCCCAGAGTCCAGACGTCCTGTTGCCTGGGACTTTAGGGGCAGATCCCAAAAATGGTCTAAGATTTGTTCAGGAACAAGCTTCGGGGTGGGGGTGCAGGTCACAAGGCACCCCTGCCATCCTGGAGAGGCCAGTGCTTACTGCCACCCCCTCGGCTGTGCCATCGCTCCCCGGGCCAGGAGAAACCAGCCACCCACAGCCGGGGGCTCTAAAGATGCAGAGGGTGCAGCTGAGCAAATGCTCAGAGGCCCCCCCACCCTCTATGTCCCAAGCCCCTGGATGTTAGGTCCTGAACCTGCAACTTGTTCCTGACCAGCCTGCGTGGCAGACCAGGGGCTTCCCTGGAATTCTCTTGGTCAGCAGCCACCCCCTCCGCCAACCCCAAGCCCGAACGGCTAGTGCTGGAGATGCTGGGGGCTCCTGGCTGGGGGCCCGGTACCGCCGTCAGAGGGGCCAGGCTGGGTCTGGCTCTTGCTGCCTTTCTAGGTTCCTGGGAGCTGGCTGCTGGAGATGGGTTGTGGGCTGGTCCTTCTTCCTACTCTGTCCCTCAGTAATGCTGGAACAGCTTTGGCCAAGGGAGCGCCTGCTCAGAGGGGGAAGGCAATGAAGCGAGGGGGTAGGGTGGTGTGTGTGTGTAATGGCCCAGGAAGAGATTCGGAAACACTCAGTTCTCTTAACCTGCAGTTCCCAGGGCAAGTGTGGCCTTTCGTGAGTCCAACTGCCCCTACAACCGTGTCTTAGGTCCCATGACCCCCATCCCCAGGACACTGACAGAAGCCAGAGCCACCTCCACGTGCCATCCCAATTCCCAAGCAGACCCTGTGTCCCCCCGCCCCCGCCCCCACCCCGAGCTGCAGTAGGCGAGAGAAAAGCGGGCCAGGGGATCTGGGTGAGGAGATCACAGGGCAGGGCCCGGAGAGGAGGAGGTGTTAGTGAGCGAGAGAAAGAGGCGGCAGCTGCAGGTGAGGAGAAGCTGGCTCCCACGGTCACCTCGGCTGTGCTGCCTGTTGACCATCCCGCCCAGGGTCCACCGGCGATCCAGGCGCCGCAGATGGGCCTTGCGTCTCTTGGACACTGGTGTGGGAGATGGCGATGGAATACGCGGTCGACAGGCACCGGCGGAGAGAATGGAGATGAAGATGAGATGGGATGGGGCCGGGACGGGTGAGGGAAGGGAAGGTTCACACTCCCAGGTCAGCGGCCTGCCGGCCAGGGCCACATCTGACCAGCGACATCAGGGCATGTGGGGAAAAACTCAACCGAAGCTGAAGCGTGTGCCCCCGAACTGGGGACGGGCTGCGATTTAGAATCCCGGCACCCGGGAGGTGAAGAGGGCCCTTGGCTCGGGCTAGCGCAAGGATGACCCTCTGCTGCGGCCCCAGGGAGAGGCCGCTGTTCCCGCCCTGGCTGGGCAATGCTGGTTCCCGGGGAGGGCGGGACCCCATCACACCGGGCTCACAGCGCCCCCACTCATGCACTCCCCAAGTCCTGCCTGTGAACCTGCCACGGTGAGCCAGGCACCGTGTGTGGAAGGACACACATGTCCAGGGGAGACTCGGGGTCCCTTCCTCGCGGGGCTTATAGCTCTTACTGTTCTGCGTACACATTTCCCCTTTCACAGTGATCCCCATGGGATCGAGCTGTTGAGGGCAAAGACTGTCCCTGCATCCCCGGGAGCCCAGCACGAGGCGGCGCACATGGCTGACGCCTAGGAAACGGAGCCGAAGGAAGTGCACACAGGGGCTGGGGGGGTGGGGGAGGGGCACAGGCCTTGGCTCCGCCCCTTCCCCGTTTGACTTCCTGATGACAGAAGCTGCCTCCCCAGCCACTCACTGCTGAGGACCTCTTCCATCCAGCCCGCCCCCTCTGGGGCGGCGTCTTGCGCTCATCATCTGGTCGCTGTGGCTCAGCTCCAGAGGCCCCCTGCCTTCCTATGGGATACCAGGTGGCACGGACACTGGACCAGGTCCGCAGGGTGCAAAATGGCACGCTGCAGGAGGAGGGTACCAGGCTGCCCAGGTCTAGGGAAGGGAGGCCAGCAGTCAGAATCATGGCGAAACTGTCAGGAAACACCTGAGCCAAATGCCACCAAAGCTTCTTGGGACATGTTTGCTTTCCTGGAAGGACAGTGGCCTGTTTGACCTGTTTCTTGTAAGCAGGAGGCTTGGACAAAAGGTTAGGAGGTGTGGACTTGGTCCAGACCCCACTGCCAGGTTACTCTGTCACCGTGGGTGGGCTGCTGTCCCTCTCTAAGCCTCTGTTTCCTTGTCTGTCGTTCGGGTTGATACCGCCTGCCCTGGTGAGAAATCAGGCAAGGGACTGAATGCACCCTGTGGGATGTAAGTCGGGTCCTGGGTGCCACCAGACTGGGAGGAGCCCCGCTGGCGCGAGCTACTAGGGGAGCTTTGGTGGGATGAAGGGTTTCAGTTTCGGTCCACAGGGCTCAGGAGACCTACGATGGGATGGCAACAGGGCCAGGGGAGAGGAGGCCAGAGAGGGGACCAGGGTGGGCCATCTCTACCCCAGCCCAGTGAAGCCCCACGTCGTTGACAGGGAACTGAGCACGGAGCCCTTCTGTAGAGCTGGGTGAAGACGCCCAGATTGGTGATGGCGGAATTCACAGCTGCCCAAATGTTGCCAGGAGCACTGGCACACAGGCCCTATCAAAAGCATGCAGAAGAACCTATTTTAAGGAGGGTCACCCCAGGTGCACACGTGCACACACATCCCCCCCTCCCCCCCACAAATGCACCTGCAATTGGTTGCCTGACCCTTCGTCAAAGTCAAAATCCTCCACAGCCTGCTACCGCTTGTTCCGTGCCAGGCACCGCTCCCTCTTCCAACCAGGCTGGCATCTGTGCCCACACACCTCTCTGGCTCTTTCCTGCCCTGGACTTTTCTGCCCACTCAGTATCCTGTTCGTCCATCATCTACCCAAGATCCCCATTCTGACATTCTTGGCACAGCCTTTCCAGGCGGGGCTCCAATGTCGCATACACACCCTCCTAGAGTTGCTTATAAGCAAAATGGTCCACGGAGAGGCATGCAGCCCATGGCTGAGGACCATGGGGCAAAGGAGGCCAACCAGGGCTGAAGCGTGACAGAGACAAGCGCGAAGTTAACCGTCTCGAGCCTCCGTTCTGGCATCAGGAAGGTGGGGATCCCAACAGCACCCTCCGGGGATTGCATACAAAGCACCAGCCAAACACCTGCGAGTGAGCGAGGCCTCAGCACACTTGAGGGACTGTTATTTCTGCAAGGTCCCAGGACGCCCCCCAGAATGTGGAACGAGTAGGAGTTGAGGCCTGGTGACTGCAGACAAACCAGGCCAGACCCAGCTCAGGAGCCAAGGCCCTCCACCGCTGCAGAAGTGCAATGGAAGCAGAGGCGAGAGGGGGTGCAGGCTCAGCTCCACGGCTTAGGAAACAGCCAGGAAGGACTGAGCACCTGGCCTGAACACGTGATTCCCTCCGTGATGGGGCCTGGTCCCCGGAAACCTGTCACACGGTGGATGCACACTGCAGGGACTGCAGTTCTAATCAAGGGACTGAAATAAAGCATTACAGGAGGAAGGGTGGGGCTCCAATCGCTTGCCAAGTAACGGACATTTATTTAGGAGAAGGATGAACAAGGAGCTGGCGCTTGGCGGGCTGCTTATTTTGGCCCAGGCAAAGGGGAAGAGGGGGCAGGGGCGAGGCCTGGAGGTGGCCTGAGCCCCAGGTGGCAGGCCTCCATCCCTGGCTCTCAGACATGCCCATTTGGACGGTCCCCACTGACCGTTAGGGCAAGCATTCCTGCTGCCAGGACACGGGAGGTTTGGAAGGAATTAGGAGCAGGCAGCTGGGAAAAAGGGGTGCCCCACACTCACTGGGCTCTGGCAGCCTGCTCTGGGGAATACCTGAGTCCCCAGGCAGGCTGTCCAGGCCAATGCTGGCCTGGGGGCAGGCTCTTTGTAATGCAACTAGAGAGACCCAGAAAAACCACACTGGACCAGAGTTAATCAGAGAGTCTGATGGTGCAGGGGCTGGAGCCACCCCTTGGCGACTGCAACACTGAGAAATGACTCCACGTCTGCACCCGCAGCTAGACTAACAGACACCAGAGCAGAGGCCTCTGAATGGGACGACGCACGCACAGAAGTTGCATGTACACTGCCCCTTGCGCATGTCCCTGCACAGGGAGCACAGTGTGGTGTGGGGGTAGGCAAAGGCGGATCTCTGGGGGGTCCCCCAGAGGAGCCCAGGGCTTCTGGGGAAGAGGGAACTTCAGGGGTCTAGCCCCAAGGCTTTTCTTCCCGGTCTCTGCCCTGAAGGTGCCAAATTCCGAGACCCACACCCCAAGGGGATTTCCCCATTAGTTTCAGCTCCACACGGTGGTCAGCAGGGACTGACTTGGGGCAGCAGGTGAGCCTGTAAGTTGGATTGAGAGAGAAGGGGCTTAACACAGTCCAGCTCTCTTCATGGGTTTGGATGGTTTTAGGGAGAAGAGTGAGAAAGCTGCCTCCAGCAAGTGGTGGACTCATTCCTGCGGCCAGGGGCGGCCAGCTCCCTGAGCCTACCTCCTTACCCACCCCCCGCAACCTGCAGGCCCTTACCTTCCCCGGTCTTGGAGGTGTTGATGTCTGAGTCATCTCGAGTACCATTCTGGGCCTCCAGGTAGGTGGCAGGGACCCAGCCCTGCTCCTCAGAGGTGCTCACGAACCACCAGCCTACAGAGCGGGCGAGAGAGAACAGGGCCATGAGAACTCGGCGGGGTGGGGGGTGGCAGAGGCGGCGGGGGCCTATATGAGGGGGGAAGGCACAAAGTCAGAGAGCCAGGAAACTTGGCAAACGCTGGCCCACGCCTGGTGTTGAGGAGTCTGCGCTTGCCTAAGGAAGGAGAGCGCGACCAACGCGTTCCCGGAGAAGGGGCCTGATGGACTGCGACGCACACCTCCACAAGTGTTTGATGAAAAAATTAAAAAACTGAAACAATACTATGTCCAACATGGGAAAGTCACCTTGTAGGAAAGGCCAAATACAGAGCCCATTCAGGGTCTGTGAGTTAGGACCGCTAGTAAGGCCCCGGAGTCAGGCGCTTTCTCTGCTTCAAAGGTACCTAAGGATAAATGCCCCACGGATACCTTCCCAGGTCACTATTCCCCCTTCCCCAGCGCTGCTCAATGGCATGTCCACATCTGTGCTACTTGCAGCTGCCCTTAAGCATGTTGATATTTCAATCAGAATACGTGGGCATTGCACCCTGGAGTGACCCTTGACGGTCCTGGCCAAATGATAAGGGCTTGTTCATTTTCTTCTTTCATTCATTGGTTCATTCATTCATCATTCAAACAAACATTGACTGAGCAAAGCACTCTGAGCACCCAGGTCTTAGGAGTCTGCTAAGTACCTTCACCTCTTCCCAGTGGACTCTTCACAGGATCCTGTCTTTGCTCCCATCCCATTCTGACCCTTCTCTGTCCCAAAAAGCAATACGATGCCCATTCTTTCCTGTCTATGACAGAGCTTGCCAATTCCAAACCTGCATTATTTCTTGTCAAGAGACCCAGGGCTTCACCTGGGCACCACTGAGGCCCGAGGTGGGGGCACTCTGGGGACTTTCCAGGCGTTCCCAGACAGGCTTAGCCCTGGGAGGTGCAGAAGGCTGCGTGGGGGCTGCTGTGACACGAGGGGAGAGGGACAGAGGAAGACACTCCCGCCCTTGCCCAGGACTCAGAAGCCAGTGTCATCACCTCCATCTTCACCAAGGACCTCACTGCCCTGAGTGACAGGCCAGCGATAGTAAATAGCCTGGGATCTAGACCTGAATGTGCACGGCACCCACCCTCTCTGGGGAGCTCAACTGTTGGCCACTCTGCAAAGCTGCTGCAACACTGTGACTTCTGTACGACACCGTAATGGTGGGTTCACGTCATTGTATGTTTGTCCACACCCACAGAATGTATGGCCCAAGTAATCCTAAGGTAAACCTTACCTGGGTGATTAGGACGTGTCAATATATGTTCACCAGTAGTAACAATGCGCCACTCTGATGGGAATATGGATACAAGGGAGTCTACGCATATGTGAGGACGTGAAGCTCTGTACCTCATGCTCAAGTTTGCTGTGAACCTGAAACTGCTCTAAAAAACCAAAGTCTTAAAAAGAAAAAGTCCCTAGAGGAGGGGTCTGGACTCTGGAGGCCCAGCCTTATATGGCTCAGGGGACTTAGCTGGGTCACCGCCCTCTGGAACTTGGGTAGATGCCTTCTGCCAGATTCAGGTCAATTCCCTTGTCTTCCCTCGACGAGGGATGGGTGGGGACCACCTCCATTATACCCATCACCACCTGTACATTGCGGACCTACCAGTCATGGGGCCACGGAGAGGGCTGCCTGGATCCCACGACCATACTCCCTGAGGCATGGCTGTGGCTCAGACAGTCTCCAAGGAAGCCAGAAGGCATGGACTTTGCAGGGCTCTCTGCCTGGTATGTCCTTCCCCCTTCTCTCAGCCACTAGGGGAGCGCTTTCAGGAACCCCAATAGTTTCTGCCAGGAAGCCCCAGCTCTAGGTGTTCTTCTGCAGAGCCCAAGGGGAGGCCACAGAACAGAGACCCCATCTCACAGGGCTTTCTGTCAGGCGGCTCCGCCTCCTTGACCACAGGACTGGGCACAGCTGGCCAATCATCTTCTGATTGGCCTGTCATCCCCCTGGGCATTGTAATGGTTCAGGGTTTTTGTTTTTTTTCTCCAGGAACTGATATCAGTGCTTGGTAATCTGAACCCTAAGTCCCACATAAACCAGGAATCACAAGGGTATGTAGGAAGAGATGGCTTGAGAGTTAAGTCAAAACAGAAGCAGCAAAATCAAGAGGTGGAGAAAGTCAGTTCTGATTAATGTCATCTGAGCTCTGGGTTCCAGGTGTCCTGCGCCTGGAACACCGAGTTGCACTTCTTGATTACGACGAGCCAGCAACCCTCCTGCGCTGGCTAACTCAGTCAAAGCAGGTTTTAACCACTGGAACTGAGCTAGCCCTCACTCATGCCATCCCTACCCAGCAATCACCAAAGTTCGTGATTGAAGGTCCACCATCGTGAGTCAAGTCCACCGGGCGACCGCAGACCTCAGTGGAGGAGGACAGAGCCCTCCGAGGCATGCTGGGTAGGCGGGCCCAACCCTGGTTCCCACTCACCAGGGCCATCTTGGGACCTGGCCCCGGCTCCAAGAGCCTCATAATCCCAGGACTGAGGCCTCTTTCCTGCTGGTGGCATCATCTCCCCTCCCCCTTACTTTACCCTTTGGGAACCCTCCCATTATGTTCTGCTCCCTCCCTCCCGCCAGGAGCCAGGAATGCAGGATGGAGGGATGGATCTGGAGTTGCGGGCACAGGGAAACTCCCAGGGTAGGGTGGGGTGGAGCGGGGCGGGGCAGGGCAGGCCTGGCCTTCCTCCTACCCCCGCTGCACAGGCCTGGCACAGAGAAGGAGCTGGGCAGAGGCTGCTGGGGGGCCGAATTGTGGCTGAGGTGCCTAGTGGACAGGGCGGAGTGATGCTATGCACCTCACACTGCCTGGATGCCCCCCGAATGTGCCAAGGCCGTTTCTCTGAGTCCTTCCCACCTCAAAATCTGTGCTGTGCCAGGAATTTCTGGGGATCCTGGGCCACATTATCAGCTGACCATGAGCATTTCTCCACCCCAGGACAGCAACTTAGGGTCCTGCTGTACCCTCAAGCCCTAAGTTGGGGCTGAGACCTCATCATCCTTAAGGCCTGGTGTTCCCTGCCAACCTTGCCTGAGAACACTGGCCTGGGCTTCTTCCACTCCAGCCTTAAAATGTGTAGAGCCGGGCTATGTGGCGTTAAGTCTCAGGCCACTTGCCTCTGGCTGGGCTGTGGGCACTTTTGTTCAGCAAAGATGGACGGGCTCCAACACGGCCCAGGTGGGCCCGTGTGAACGTGGGCAGCGGTGTCCACCCTAGCCCTGCGCAGACCTCGCGGGCGCACATGTCACACAGCCGGACATCTGGGAGAGGCCTTCCAGGCGCTGCGCCTACCCATGGCTGCTGACAGGCCTGTCCCAGATGCCAGCAGCTCAGATGTCAGTTGCTGCACCCGGGGCTCCTGACCAAAGTCACTGCTACTCCAGCAAGAAACAAGGAGAGCCTGAACCCCTGGGCATGACCCAGCTGACGAGAGCCCCGGTTTCAGCCAGTCCAGTGGGCCTGCCAGGCTCACCTCCAGTGCAGGCGGAGCCCTCTTCCCTGTGGAGGCTGAGCGCATGTGGGCGTGGGGGGGAGGCAAGTGTGGACAAGGCCGTGTGTTCCTGAGGATGTGGAGGTAGCTTACGTCCATGAACACCCGGAACAAAGGGGTGTCTGTGCATTTATTACACATCATGATGATTGTGGTCAGACACTGAGAAGAGCATTCGGTGACTGGCACTAATTTTACATGTAATATTGTATTTAATATTTAAGAATCTTGAGAAATACGTGTTACTGTCACCATCATCCCATTTTACAGATGAGAAAACTAAGGCAGAGAGAGATAGCAATTAGGAAGAGGACATGCTGGACTTCAGTCCTAAGGAGTCCGGCTCCAGGACCCACAGTCTTAACCACCACAGAAACAGAGAAAGTACATATCCGCTGTGTGCCCGAGGGTAAAGGCGGACCCTTGAGAATGCGTGTCCCTGAATATTGGTACTTTATATGTGTACCTGTCTGTCATGGGTATGCCCACATCACTGGGCTTGTGCTTTGTGTGTGTATGGTGTGAGCAGAGATGCAGGGCTGGGTGTACCTGAATGTGTACATGTGCACGAGTGAAGGTCCTCTGGGGGCGGGGGCAACAGTTAGGAGTCGGGGGGAGAACAATTCAAATTCAGCTCCTGGCTTGCTATTTCCTAGTTGGGTGATTATGGACAAATTACTAAACTTCTCTAGGCCTCAGTCTCCCCTCTCTGGTATAGGAGGAATTACTGAAGCTGACCTTGTTGAGGTGAATAAAGAAGATACACGTAGCTTAGCTTGGGACCTAGCACAGAGCAGGAGCTCCAAAACCTTGCACTACACCATCGGCGTGGTGGTGGTTTGTGTTCTCCTAGACTAAGGGCCGGCACCCACAGGCGGCCAGGTGGTGTCTGTGTCCGTGTGGGGCCTGTGTCAGCAGTCGTCAGTGCGGCTCGGTGAACTGGCCTGGGTGTGCGTGCGCCCTTGCAGCCCCTCCAGCCTCTGGGGTGTGCGGTCGCCTTCAGGGGCTCCAGGAGAATGGAAGGCGCTGTCTTTTATAACATGGCATGCCATTTCCTCAGCTGATACATGGCAGCAAAGCATGCTGGGAAATGGGGCCCCAGGGGAGATGTCCCTGGGATTTCCCTCCTTGCCCACAGTGTCTCAAGGCCACCCTCAGCCTGACTCCTGTCCTCCCACTCATACAGTTCCTCCAGGCAGAGGTCCTGCAGCCTCCCCTCCTCCAGGAAGCCATTCCGAACGGACCTTCTCCAAATCCCACAGCGTCCACACAGTCAACTGCACGACACAGCTGCTTGTGCTCTCTGAGAACTAGTCCTGCAGAGATGGTAAGCACCATCCGTGTCTACTTTTTCTCTAGGGCAGAACTGAGAGTGCAGAAAGCAGCTTGGCAGGTGAGGAGACAGAAGGGGCCCAGCATCTAAGTTCTGGAGCCAAAGACCTGAGTCTGAGCCCCATCCCTGCCACTTCTGTGCTCTTTGGCCCCTGGAAAGTGACTTAACCTTTCTGAGCCTTGGTGTTGTGTGTGTGTGTGTGTGTGTGTGTGTTTTTAAATGCATAAATTGGGAAGACTACTTTCTACGTTGCAGGCTAGTATAGGGATTGGATGAGATCTAGAACGGTGCACGGGACCCGGCACCCACAGCAGACTCCCACTAAAGGAAAGCTATGTGCTTTGCTGAATGAAGGACTAAAGTCATAGGATGTGGGAGGCTCAGTGGCCAACTCCTGTAGGGGCCCAGGGGCCAGCCTGAGCCACCTCTTCCACTTTTCATGTCCCTAGCAAGACGGGTCCGGTCTCCAAGCTGGCCTCTGCCAACCTTCCTCTTCCGCCCTGCCAGCCTCCATTCTTGGGAAAGGAAATTCTGCGAGGCTCTACTGAAGGAGTCAGCGCTGAGCTGATGGGGGGCCACCCGTGCCCAGACAGAGGTGGCTGTTTCATGGCTGGCAGCCAGACGTGGCTGGCCTGCTCCTGAGAAGTCACCCCTTGTTTCTAGGTAGAAGGGAACTTTTTTGGAGGACAAGAGGAGGGTGCAGGGGACTTGGTAGAGCAGGATGGTAGGTGACCCTCACAGGGCTGAGCCTGCCAGGCAGCCATGCTCAAGCAGGTCTTCCCATCCGGGCAGCCTGTACACTGAGGTGCTGCCCTCAGACAGGGCAGGAAAGGGGCTACTGTGTCTACTCCTTTGATCAGAAAACTGGTTTAAGGGAACCCTGAGAAAGGAGCCTACACTGCTGGACGCGAGGGAGAAACCTTCATTGTGGGGTCCGGGCCTGGTCTTTGGGGTTAAGTCCTAGACCGGGGAAGCCATCTGGGAGAATCCCCAACCAGCCAACCCACTGAAAGCTGCCTCATTCTGGCTCCTCCCCCTGTGAGGGCCATGTCTCTGCAGCGAAGAATGTCATTCAGCCAGGTTGGCTGACAGGCCAGGGCTTACTCCCTCCAGGAGGCAGAGGCCCAGAAAGAATAGCAACGTCACCTGTCACAGCAGCCAGCTCTGCTCGCTGGGCCTCAATGAGAACTCACCTCACAACGGCCCAGGGGCCACGGGAAGAAGAAGGCCACACTGGGGTGGCCTGCCCGGCACCTCCAGCTCAGGGCAGGGGAGGGGGGCCACCCATCCCAGGTAGGGAAGAGAGACCCCTTAGCCCCAGGAGAAAACAGCTCAGGCCCGGAAGCCAGACCCTCTCTTTCCAGGCTGAGCATAAACTTCAGTTGTTTGGCCAATGTCAAAGCCCTCTCAAACTGACTCAGGGCTTCCGAATTAGGGCTTCCCAATACTGGCATTGGTGCAAGGACGGGAAGGGTAGAAGCTGAGAGACAGACAGATAGATAGACAGACAGACAGACAGATAGATAGGTAGATAAGAGAGAAGAAAGAAGAAAAGGAAGGAGAAAGAGGATGAATGACTTGGGTGAGGGGCTGGGGGCCTTAGTCTCTCTAAGAGGGGGCTGAGCCTGGCCGCGGGTGGCAGGAAGTGACGGGCACTCCCAGGCCATTGCTGTCCCCAGGGTGACCAGGCCACAATGGCCTCCTTAATGAGAGAGGATAATGAGTTCATTAGGGCCAGAGGAGACCAGCTGCACACAATTACGACGTTAATAAAGTCTTCTGAGGTCACAGCTCAGCCTAGGACAAAGAAGCTGGTGGGGGAGGAGGACTCTGCCCCTCCTGTCCTTCCGAAACCCGCCCCGCACTTTGTCCCCTGACGTGCTGTCCTCCACGAAGCCTTCCCTGACTCCCCGCACCCTCCTGGCCCTGCTGACCCCAGGATTCAGCCCACAGGCACCCCGCAGCCCCTCCTCCCAGAGAGACCTCAGTTCTGACCCCGGCTTCACCTCCCACTAGCCGGGTGACCTGGGACAGGCATTGGCCCTCCTCGAGCCTCGCGATACCAGAACAGGATGATCTGCCTACAGAGGTGCCCGGCATCAGGCGCTGTGGTGTTCTCACTAACCAAATATTCACTGAGCCCTGGTACATGCCAGGCCCTGTGCCTGGTACATGCCAGCCAAGGGGACACTGCAGAGGATACACAGTCAGGACTCAGGCGCCCCGTCCCCGTCTCCCTGAGGGCACACGGGAGGGGTGCAGTCACAACCTGTGCACTGGCGCTGAGGCTGGCAGGGGAGAGCCGACTTCCCCCGCAGCCCAGGGCGCCAGCCCAGAGGGTGTCAGGCAGGACAAGAGCCAGAGTCTGGAGTCTGGGGGGACTTCCCAGCCTCGCCTTTCCTTTCCCTCCAGGCCCTCCTTCACGTGCTCTGTGGAGTGCTGCTATGCACCCGGGTGTCCGGGGAGTGTGGGCAGGGGGATGGACGTGGGACAGGTAGAGGCACAGTCCCAGGCCCCAAACCCCTGCCTCCCGGCATGAGGTCTGCCTTGCCTTGGTTCGGGCTTTGGCCGCTCGGGAGGCGGGGTGTCCAGGCACTCCCACGTTCTTCCTTGGTGCAGTCTGGAGGAGAGGGCGGGGTGAGCACTTGTGAGCATCAAATGGCAGAGGTGGGGAGATGCTGAGAGGAAGAAGGGGGCCGAAGGGGGTCTGGCCAGGTGCATGTCACC
This sequence comes from Pteronotus mesoamericanus, assembly GCF_021234165.1. Taxonomy (NCBI): domain Eukaryota; kingdom Metazoa; phylum Chordata; class Mammalia; order Chiroptera; family Mormoopidae; genus Pteronotus; species Pteronotus mesoamericanus. Next base: position 6,822,619 of record NW_026555229.1, read on the forward strand.
AGTGCTGCCCACGTGGCCACACCACACACCTGGCACAAGCCCGGGCCCCGAGGGACTGCTTCTGCCCTGGACCCAGCCTGACCCCTTTCCCATGACCTTGCGGCAGATCTGAGGCTTCTACCTGAGAGGGCTCAGAGACACTGGAAACGAGGGCTTCCCAGGGCACGCTGTGCCTTTAAGAACAACGAAAGGCGGCCCACCCTCGGCCAGGCCTCCCCTGGTCAGGAGGCTCTGTCACCGAGCTTCTTGCCAAGTCACACTCCAGCTCACAACATGTGGCCTCCATGGTCCAAAGCAAACAGGAGTGGGTGAGAGGCTCCCCCGGTCTCTCCTGATGCACCCCCACAGTCCCCTACTTTCTTGCCTGACCCGTTCTTCTGGTCCCACCTCTGGCACTTACCCTCCTCTCTGTTACTCATGGCCTCCCCTTCCCCCAGATGGGGCTCTCAGGCCACCAGGGCCCCAGAACCTTCCCCGGGCGCCTGAGGCCCGGATTCCAAGACCATTAGCACAGGCTGCTACGTCAGAGTTTGGAGGCCTCCGTGGAGTCCATGGCAAGAAGACAGCAAGAACTGGGCTGCTGCCACCCCTCCCCCGCCCCCGCCAGCCTGCCCACCTCCCTGGACAGGCCCAGAAGCCCAGGGCTGCGCTGGAGCAGGCTGAGGCGACAGGTGAGGCGCCCAGGAGAAGGCCTGGCCAATGAGCATTTGCCGGCAGAGAAGGGGCACATGATAAAACAACAGGTTGAAGAAAATTGTGGTTTTAAGCAAGGGCTCTAGAGCCAGGTTGCCTGGGTTTAACTCTCAGCTCTGTTACTTACTAGATGCATGAACCTGGGCAACAGTCTTAATTTCCTCCCCTGTAAAATGGACCCATTGCAGTAACAACCTCTTAGTGTTATAAGGGATAGATGAGTTAATCTAGGAAAAACATTCAGTATAGTGCCTGGTTCCTAGCAAAGGCACACCAAACAGCTATTATTAAAGTTTGTATGCACACTAGAGTCATTTTTAAAGGAGCCAAGACCTTGGTGCCGCTCAATGACCTGTGCCAAGGCTGGACAAGTAGGTCTTAGGTGGCTGGAGTCTCAGGGAGACAGGGCCTCTTGGTGTCACTGTCATTCAGCCTTGACCTTGGAAGGTCTCTACTGAAAACTGTGGGTCTGGTTCTGTGCCCATCACGTGTGGGAGTCGGGGGCAGGATGAAGTCGAGAAGACAAGATGGCACGAGGTCTGTCCAGGAACTACACAGTAGGGTGACCCCGACCGCACCACGCCACAGGGACAGTGGCTGTTGATGCAACGTTTGCTGAAGGAACTGCAGACATCCAAGATGAAATTGAGTAGTCAGGTCAGGGAAGAATTCTTAGAGGAGCGGAGACCTGCACTGACCCTCAGGTCAAATCCAGAGGGGAGGGGAGGGGAGGGGGCAGTCTGGTGGGAGGAACAGGACAGGTAGGGGGTGGGAGTACAGGCGGCTCAACGCAGTAATGCTCACGACACTTCATGGTGGGGATATTTCCAGATGAAAGCGAGGCAGGCACTCACCTCCCACGTCACTGTCCTCCACCTACCCCATCACAGAGCAGAGCACAGGGACGTGAGGCTGCGGCCACAGAGTCCTGAACAGAAGGTGGCTCGGTGAGGGGGGAGAGAAGATGCCAAGTGGTATTTTCAAACACGACTGTAAAAGATGCAAATGGTGGGTGAGATGTGGCTACACAGGGTGAGGCGTAGGAAGACGGACGGAGGTGATGGGGGGCAGGTGATCAGAGCTTGTGAAAGAAGAACAGAGACGAGGAAGTGTGAACCTCTAAGAAACACACTAGGAAGGTTAGAGTCTCGTAAATGGGCCCCTGGAGAAATGCCCAGGGTAACAAAGAGAGCATTTCCCCAGATGTTCCGGGCAAAAGCAACAGTAAGAAAGAGGCACGTTGAAAGCACTGCAAGGGCTGTGCTGTGAGGCTGACTCCAGGGGAAGGGGGTCTGCTGGCCTCCTGTCAGAAGGGGCGTGGTCAGACTGGAGAGCACTGGCCAGGAGGAGGGCGGCAAACAGACCCAGGGCAGAGGCGGCGGGAGCATCCATGGGCCCCTCCGCGAGCTCTCATCAGCGGGCCGTACGAAAAGGTCTGGAGGGCCAGACCTGGGAGACACAGATAGGGAGCAAGGCCAGAGGACACAGAACGGACAAAGGTTCCAGCTTTCAAGAAGGTGAATTCCAGAGTACAGACCAGCAACCTCTATACTGGTCCTGATCAAGGGCTAGCTACGTGGGTTCCCTGGGGAGGGGTGCAGAGCCCGGAAAGCAGCGAGTTAGCAAGACTGTGCTGTGCAGAAAGACTCCAGGAAGGAAGGGACCAAGCCACACTGGATGCTGATAAGGAGTGAACGGTTGGCGGGTCTGGGATGTGTGTCAGAGCTGAGCCATCCAGGCCTTGGCCTCCCAGGATCCCCCTGGGGCCGCAGGCTGCACCGACAGATTCACAGCCGATGATGGCTGACCACATCCAAAGAGGGTGTGACGACTCACTGGTTACAACGTAGAGCAGGAGTTCTACTGGGAACCTGGCCTGGTGGATGTTTTAATCAGTCCCAGGATGAGGACAGCGGTGCCATGCAGTGACGCCATCTCATTTAGCAAAAGATGTGCCAGGATCAGGAGCCAGAATAGAAGGTCTAAACAGATGGTAATGACAGGTCAACTCTAACAATGAAAAGCAGTAAATGGAGAGACGAAAGGACGTGGCTTAGTATAGGTATCTTCTAACTTACTGTCCAAACTTTCCAGAATAAATGGGGGTTGCCAAAATACTAGGTACCAACTGGGCATGTCCCGGGCAATTGCGTGGTAGGAATCACCCTATCTGGCAGCAAGGACGAGAAGGTTCCTGGAGCTTGGGGGACTGTAAGTCCAGCAGGTTGTCCCAAGTCTATGAAATCTTAGGCTGCTCCAGGAAACACCTGCAGTGGGTGACTTACCCAAGGTACCTGGTTCAGAAGGGGCAGCATCAGGGTTACAGCCCAGGTCTGACTCCTGGTACAACAGCCACACAGCTTCCCTTAAAAATGACTCCAGCTGTTTGTACCTTTGCAGAAAGAGACCAACACTGCCTGCTCATGCTATTAGGTTCACCAAATTCCCATCTGACAGATGAGTTGGGAAACCAGTTCCTTCACCTGCTTCTCCTCCATCCGTTAGTGTCTACAAAGCAGACCCGATTCCCCCCACCTGCCCACCCCTTCAGGAGCAGGGGGCAGACAGGTGGGTTTGGGCACTCTCTCCAGGCTGCCTCTCCCTAACCCTCTCCGAGCCTACGAGGCAGGGCGAGGCAGCGGCATCCAGGCTGACAGTTTTCTGGCACGGTATGTTCCCCAAGAGCTTTGCCAGGAGAGAGTGACTTTGGATCAGCATTTCTCAGACCTCAGCTATTTCCACACCGCGCACGACTTTTGCCATATCCTTGAACAATGTACACTGCGGTTCACATAGTAAATACATATTTAAAGCAATCCACTTTTTTTTCTTAACTCCCAGAAAATAATTTGTTTAGGAAACTCCAGACTGCCACCATGAATCAACAGCCAGGACCACTGGTCCCGACCATAAAATTATGGAGAACAAAGCAGCGTAGCCAATTTGAGCTGCGCAGCAGAAGAGGCCGTGCCTGGAGGCGGCTCCCGCTTTGCTGCAAAAGGAGGTTTATTAGAGAGGGATCAGAGGTGGGCGACCATCAGATTGAAATAACTCAAAAGGCTTAGAAGAGAACTATAACAGGGCAAGCTTTTTGCACTGTGTATTGCAAAAGTATTTAACAGTGCTTCTCTGTGCCATCTAAAGTCACCCATATACCATGGTGCTGCATGGGCCACGTTTTTAGGTAACCAACCTTGGACTGGAATGATACTTGCCCATTCAAAGTGGTTAAAGAAACAGGCTGAAATGTGCCCATGAGTGAGATGACAACATCAAACAGTGTACACTAACCAGGCTGTGGAGGGAAGTCACAGAGGAAAGCACACAGCAATGTGTCTGGTGCCTTCTAGTTCCAGCCTGGAGAAAAGAGCTCAAGGGACCCTCGATAGCTGTGACCAGTCATTTGAAATACACAGGGTTGGCCTTTCTCTTTTAACCAGCTTACTCCAGTGCCTAAGAAGGACACATGTATGAGTTTGGTATATTTTTTTCCTGTTTCTTTCTTTGCTAAAAACAGAGGCTTCTTGGCCCAGAATCAAGTGGGTTGCAACGGGATGCCTTAGGCTGACAACCATCCCCTCCCTTCCAGCTGAGTTCAGCCCCTCTTCAATTGGGGCAAAAATAAAACGGGGGCAATTTCAACTTTAAAGACCATCTCCATAAACAAAACAAACCCACCCCACAATTTGTCTAGGGCATTCCTCCCTCCAAAACCCTCCTTATTTAATTCCTGGGGAATTTTAAATAGAGGCCTTGCAAAATCCTGCACCGCCTGACGTCAACGGCGCTCTGACAACGTGGATTCTTCCAGGCGGTGTGGGGAACAGCCACCACGGCCACTGATGCTTTTCCAGGCTCCTTTCCCACTTGGAATTTGGGAGCCGCTGGCGTCACCCTCGGAGACTGTGGGATCAGGAGGGTCATCTGGAATGTCCTCTAACTGTGTTTCCCAAATCTAAAGCATCAGAGAGTGCCAGATATCCACAGAGCACCTGTACTACTGTTTTTATTTTTTTAAAAATATCTTAAATACCTTCGTATTTCAAAAAGACATTTTCATAGGCTATACTAACTGGAAAATCAGAATCTTTTTGGCATAAGTAGAAGATAACTAGAAAAATACACACACTGCAACAACAATGCTATGCACTTCTGACATGATAGTAAGGCAAATATCCTCTAGTGAGACACTAAAGCTGGGGCCAGATTTTCTCTAGGTCAAACAAACGAAAAACATCAGCAAGTGTTAGCAACACGAGAGCCCCAAGTGGAGACTGTCTTCAAGATCCTGCCTGGAGTGAAAGAGAATTAAAAGGGAATAACCTTCTCACGATGGGATTCAAGGTCATTTGGTGCTGTGCTCACCACACATTTGTATGACCCACTCCATGGGAAAACACTGATCTTGCAGAAGGAGTCTTGGGTTAACAATATGCATGCAGCTCCAGAGCGCAAATCCAAGCTTGTCACTGGCAAGCGTTGAGGTCTTTGGCACACCATGGACCCTTCTGAAACTCGGTGTCTTCTGAAAAATGGAAACAAAGCCACCTGCCCTGCTTGCCCCTACGGAATTACTCTAAGCTATAGTAGATGGGAAAAATCCTTTGAAAAGTCCCCGGGTTATAGGTAGATGGACCTAGATGGGTTATTGTTCTAAGCAATTTCAGAAATGTGACAGCCTCCTAACTTCCCCTGTATGCACCTTACTGCCCAGACTGGATGGTAGCCCATCCTGTGTTTTAGAGAAAAGAAAATGAATATGCCACTTGACAGCTTACAGTTAACTTTCCCAATAGTCACGTGGGTTTCAAAATATTATCCACATTTGATATGGGAACTGAGGAACAAAATGGCCACATACTGGCTACTTGGTGGCAGAGTGGGATTTGAACACAGCTTTTCATGGGGTCTGGGTGCGGGGATGCCCTCTATCTTGCTTTTGGTCCAAACGAGCAGGGCTCAGAAGCCCCCAAATGTGATGGACTCTCAGATGCATCAATATGCCCAAGCCTCAACTTTCAAAGCCGCCTTTGCAAAGGTCCTGTGACTTCCCCAGCTGGGATTCTGCCCTTGTGCTTCCCCAGCACCTGGACCTCAGGTCTGGGTTAGCTGCTGCCCCCAGCTTGACCAGGAGCTCTCTGAGGACAAAGGCCAAGTCTTGCTCACCTTGGCATCCTGTCTGGCCCCCTGCCTGGCTCAGTGTTTCGGATAAAGAAGAGGCTCAGGGAGCAGCTGCTGAAAATGAAACGCACTGACTGAAGAGCACAAGGTTTCCGCCTCCTCCTCCCCTGGCTTCTCCACCCACTCCCCAGTCCCTCCTGCCCCTGTCTCTCGAGTCCAGTTGCAGGGGTCAGTGTGGGGCCAGTGCTGGACATTCCCTCCAGCTCCCTCCACTCTGGCCCTGGGGCTCCTGCCCTGCTGGAATCCAGTGCGGCTCTCCAGCCCTTAGGCAGCATTCCCTCCTCTAGTCCCCCAGATGCAGGAGGCTCCTCTGACTCACCGCTCACCTAGGGGGTCTGTGCACAGGGCCCAGAGGCCTGGGCAGTTTTGTGTTCATTGCGTAACTTGCTGGAGATCACCCAGGAAGCTGTACTCCCATCCGCGAGCTCTGTCTGCTCGTACACCTGACTGGGCCATTTTCATGTGGGCCTCTCCCCTCATAGGAATGGAAAGGCCAAGCTCAGGAAGGTCCCCCAGGCTAAGCCCAGGGACAAGCCCGCACCCTGGGTGGGGCTCTCAGAGGAATGCAGAGGGACTGGCGGCCCCTCCCCACGCTCATCCAAAGCAGCCTTACCAGCCACAGACCTCCTCCGGGGCTCCTGGTGCCCTGGCTCTGCTGACCCATGGGCAGCCCCAGAGACCTGCTGCCCCCAACCCTCAGAGGGTGGGTGGGGACAGAACTACGCCAAAAACAGTTTTCCCATCACAGCGCCCCACTCATGGCCTAGGGGCCTGTGGAAATGACCCAGGAGCTGCAGAGCCTGTGAGGAGGGGCTCTCTGGGCCTGGGCTTTCTCGTCTCGTAAAACAGACGCCACACTGCTTGTGCTTTACAGGGCAGTGCTGGTGACTGCAGGGAAAAGGGGGTGTGGCTTGCGGCCTGATACATCCCTCCCTTGCCTTTCCCATCATTTCAGTATTAAAAGTCTCTGGAAAACAGCAAATGGCCTCGCCTGAGCCCTGGCTCCCCAGGCCCTGAAATAACCATCCTCAAGCCCCCATTGGGTGGGGGTGGTTTAGGCACAGGTGCTCTCTCTGAGCTTTTCCTGCCCTGTGTCTCCTGCCTCTGGACACCATCTTGTCTTCCTAGTTCCTAGCTGCTGATCTAGTGCAGATCCCATCCCAGTCCAAGGAGAAAAGGTCACAACACAGACCAGACCCAAAGGCCTCACTCTAGACTTGCCACAGTTACAGCAGTTGGTCAGGCAATATGACTGACACCCATGAACACCAATCAGTGGTGGAGCTCTGTCTATCTCTACCCTATCAATCTCTGGTGCCTAGCGCCCCCAACACACAAAGTAAAGGAGTCTGCAGAGAGTAACCGCCCTGGCTCAAAACACATCAGCAGCTGCTGTCAGGTCAGAAGCAAGTAACTACCTCCTTCCCTCGGACATGGTCAGCTCCGTGGAGATCAAGCCTTCCTTTTTTGGCTCTGTGCCCCTGTGCTTAGCTCACAGCAAGAGACAAAGGGAGGGGACTGAATGAATGCCTGATCTCCAGCTCCTGAGTACACACTTGCTTGTTTGCTTGGTTTGCTTTTCTCCACTCTGAACGAGGTCCAGCCTTTGATCAACACCCCACTATGACCAGCAGGAAGATCCTGGTACATGACGTCAGAGAGATGGGGCGGGAAGCCGGGAAGTCACTGGTCTTGCCTGTCCCCTACATACCCGCCTCCTAGCCTCCATGGGGTCATCCCACCATGGCTTAGCCCTTGGGAGGAGACACTCCATTCTAGAAGTGGTTGTAAGGTGGGGAGGCCTGAAGAGAGTAAGACGACAGACATCTGGGAGTCGAGGTGGGCCGTGACCGGCCCAAGGCACCCCAGCTGAGTTCTAGACAGGCCACCACTTTGCTCCCCACGAAGTGAGCAGTTGCCACTGGCTCCAGTTTCCCAGCTCTGGCCTTGTCCATTAGATGCATCTCCATCCCTACTCTGTCTGGTCTCTGGATCAGAGTTCCATCCAGGCTCTGACTCCATCCAGGGCTCCCAACCCTGAAACCACTTCTAGAATGAAGCTTCTCCCACCACAGGCCCTGTGGTGGTGAGCTGACCCCACAGGGGCCGAGAGACAGGGATACGGAAGGCAGGCTAGGTCCGTGGGGCCCAGAGTCCTCCTCCCAGCTGCCCCATCAGTGCTGACAAGTTGCTCTGGCCCCATCAAAAGGGGGGGCCTTCTAAGGCCAAAGAGGTGGGTGAATTTGTGCCTGGCTGTGTAGTGAGGCTGGGACACAGTGCTGGGCTCAGAAGCAGAAGATGGAGTTAAACAGTCATGAGGGAGGCACTGAGGCAGGAGCTCTGGATGCTCAGTTTTGCCATGCAAAGCCCTGACGATGAGGCCAACGTCCTTCCTGTCCTCCAAGGAACCGTCAAAAATCCCTGCTTTGTTGGCAAGGAGAGCTAGGCGTTCGCCAGCCCTGGTCCTGCTCCCATTACCAGGGCCAGGGGGATGTACGCCCCTCACGGGATCAGTGCTCTGGGGAGCAGCGCTACTTATGCCCAAGCATGAAGGAGCTGACCTGATGCGCCTAGGGGACGCTGGTTGAGGTGGAGGAGGGCGGTGAGAAGCCGGGCTCCCAGGGCTGTGCTGGGGTTAAGAGGGGTGAGAGACCCATTATTTTTTCATTTTCAAGGGCGGTCAGTCTGCTCCAATGTGCTGAGCCAGTTTCATTATATCCCCACTTGACCTCTCCCCTCCCTCCCGCCCCCACAGTACTAAGTACATGGCAAACACACACGCACAGAAATGCCAGCTTAAATATGTAGAAGGGTCAGGACACTTGGTTGGTGGGCAAGATGGAGGTGAGGAGGCAGGTAGACAAGAAAGACTCTGGGAAAATGGGCTTCTCCCCTTTACTTCAAGGAGGAATGGGGACAGCAAGTAGGCCAGGCAACCCCCGCAACAATCCCAGTGGAGGTTGATGGAATCCTCCCATTCTGGGCCTTTGAGACCCCTTGCTGGCTTGAGTTTTGGCCTCTCTTTAAGCCCCAGATCTATTGCTTTCACAGATCCTATTGAACTTGAGAAGGATAGAGGAGGAGGGGCAAGGGAAACTGCATTCTTCCTCAGCAAAGCCAAAAGTCTAAAGTAATACTTCTGGTTGAAACTGATCTCAGCCTGTTTGTGATTACGGCCCCTTGCTTGCTTTCTGGCAGGACGTCCCTGGAACCCCACAGCACAGCTAACGGGGAGAGACACCCTTGCTCACTCGGATAATCTTGTCCTCGTCTGACATGACCAGAAACGTCCGTCAGCCTCTCTGCTTTCAGCAGTTTTCCAGGGCAACTCTTCAAAACATTACTTTATTTTAAAAAGGGGGGAACAAGCCACCCCCAACCCCCACCATGAAATTCCACAACACTAATCATATTCCTTCTGTTACCAGCACCAACCTAGACAACACAGCAGCACAAGTAGTCCCATTGGCTGATGCAAATTGAAGGAGAGAGGAGGGCTGGGGATTGGACTATCTTCTTCTTTTGCCTACACCCCTCCCTTTTATTAGGGGAGAACACATACATACACATACACACATACACACACACACCCCCACCCACCCACCCCCCTCTTCTGCTGCCATAGCCCAGAAGTGGCTTAGTAAAGCTCAAGACTATTTCTCAGTTGCTCTTTCTCCGGAAATTTAATCTGCAAAGCATTTGGCCTCACAAAACCCATTCCAAAGGTGTTCAGGAGCCCACGAGCCCTGTGATCATCATTACAAACCCAGGGACGTTTGCAGCCAGTGACCCATTTGGCTGCTCGGGAGAGCCGGCTGAAGGCTTGCCAACATGGTCAAATTCCCCTTGCCTGCTCCCTCTAAGCTGAAACTGGCTTTTTCTCAGAGCCCCAGAGGTGAGAGGGGATCTTAGGAGCTCCAGAACCACAAAGATGAAAGGCCTGCTTCTTACCCGGCCAAGAGCACGAGGCACGGGGGAGCATGGTATCTGGAAAGCAGCCGCGGTCCCTGTCTTCACTGTTAATCACACCTCCGTTTTACAGGTGACGAAAGCTGATGCTCAGAGAGGTGAAGCGGCTTTCCTAAGGTCACCTGGTTAGTGGGTGGCTGAGCCTGGAACCTAGACTGACCTCGATTCCCTTAAAATCCTGGCATTCCTTCCATGAAGGCACACGGTCACTTGGCCTGTTGAGATGGCACCCTGAGCCCTGTGCCAAGTGGCAATCCCTCGGCCCAATGCCTTGGGCAAGAACTGGGTGGCTGGGACCGGCGGAGAGCCTCCCAGAGCACAGGGAGGTCACTTGGCCGGGCCCGGGTCTGGGCGAAGCCTGCAGCCAACACTGCAGGGTCTGGGGCAGGACTGGAGACCCAGGTCTTGCAGTGGGTGCATCCTGATGGCAGCAGCTCAAAATCCTGCCACAAGCAAAAGACTGGGGAGGGGCCACGATGAACAGAGAGAAGGCTGCAGCCTGGAGGGGGTGTCCATTAGAAGTACAGACAATCCTCTCTTCTCCTGCTGCCCTAGATGCCAATGGGAAAGAAGACTAAGGGGAAGAAACAGGAGGCTGAGAAGGTGGGGAACCCCCTGTTCAAGAAGAGGTCCAAGGATTTTTGCGTTGGACAGGACATCTAGACCAAAAGGGACCTCACCCACTTTGTCAAATGGCCCCACTACATTCAGCTGCAGCAGCAAAGGGCTATTTTCTATAAATGTCTGTATAAGTGCCTCCTGCCATTGACCAGGTCACCCAGGCCTTGGACCCCAAACAGCTACGCAACTGCTCAAGCTGGCCTACAAGGACAGACCAGGGACAAAGCAAGAGAAGCAGCAGAAAGTGCTAGCCCGGGCTGAGAAAAAGGCTGGCGGCAATGGGGATGTCCCCACCAAGAGGCCACCTGTCCTTCGAGCAGGGGTTAACACGTCCCCACCTGGTGGAGAACAAGAAGTCCCAGCTGGTAGCCACCGCACACAATGTGGATCCCGTCGAGCGGGCTGCCCTCCTGCCGGCCCCGTGTGGGCCTCGGGGGCTCCCCACCACATCGCCAAGGGAAAGCCAGAGCCGTCTGGTCCACGGGACGACCTGCACCGCCGCCTCCTTCGCTCAGGTTGACTCGGAAGGCCAAGGGGCTCCGGCCCAGCTGGTGGGAGCCCTCCGGACCAATTACAACGACAGATGTGATGCGATCCGCCGCCACCGGGGCGGCAATGTCCTGGGTCCCAAGTCAGTGGCTCACATCGCCAAGCTGGAAAAGGCCAAGGCTAAGGAACTGGCCACCAAGCTGGGCTGAGTGTACACTGTGGAGATTTCTGTACTTAAAAGTAATAAAACTTCTCCTTAAAACAAAAAAAGAAAGCACAGACAATAAATGAGAAAGACAGAGTGTCCAGAAACACCAGGACTGGAGGTCTGGCCAACCTCAACAGCGACCTCACTACCTTCCTGGGGGAAGGGACGAACAAAAGGGGTCCGGAGGCGGAACCTCTGGTCTGGGGCTAGACACACAGCCAGCCCGTGGGCCAGCCTCCCCCTGGCCCCGAGAAGTGGTGTTGCTAAACAGGGGAGTCTGCTTTCTCAGGTCGGAGCCTCTGAAGGTGACCTTACGGGGGTGGGGGGGGGAGTCTCCATGTATGAAAAAAGGAGTCTGTCTGAACAATATGCAGGAAGCGCCTCCAAGTCTGGGGCCTGCCTCTGCGCTGCCTGTCTCTAGGCTCCAGCTTTAGTGCCAGGCTGAGGGGCCCAGGGCTGGGGAGCTGAGCAGTCTGCTCACCTCTCCGCCTCACCTGGGCGGGGGCTGGGCCTCAGTCAGCCAAGTAATCTGGGGCACACCCAGCCCTACACAGGGGGGCACTGAGGCTTCAGCAGCCCTCCGACGGCCACCTCTGCACCAACGGCTGGCAGCTGGATGACAGCGGGCAAGTGGCGTCACTCTTCCAGGCCCTGCTCTTCCTCTGACAAAGACGTGGTTCAGGCGGATGCTCAGCAATGTCTCCCTCCGCTTGGCAAGCAAGGGCAGGGACTCTCCTCTCCTTCACCTGACATTTGAGGCCCTTCGAGGCCCTTGGACCTAGCCCTCCAGCCTGTTCACTGCTGGGTGAACGTCTTCACTCAGGCAGCCGCCGGCCTTGTTGCCCGATCACGCTCATTCATGCCACCCTCCACACCTCTGCATGTGTCGTTCCCATTTGCTCAGCTTGGAGCAGCTTCCTCCCTTAGCTCCTTCCTTGTTCAAGGCCCACCTTTTCCAGAAGACTTCCCTGACCACCCGCCCAGCCCAGCAACACCGTGCTTTCTGCCTCACACGTAGTAGGTGCACTGTGCAAATGACTGACTCACTGCATCTGGGCCTTTATCCTGCAGGCAAGAGAGCGTGCTGGAATGCCATCACCCCAGTGATGCAAAGACAGGGACAGTGGTTTTTTGGTCAATGACTGCACCCCAGTGCACGCACTAGATGCTCCGTGTTTGTCGACTGTATGAGCAGACCGCCTCCTATAGAAGCAGATGCTGTGTGTACGACCTCACTCAGACAGGCTGAGGCTGCTGAGAGACGCGGTGGAGGGGGAAGGAGGCAGGACGGCAGCTCCTCCTTGGGCCCTGTGGGGTTGGGAGCGCAGCCAGGACAGGTCTGATTATTTGGACCAAGGGGGAGGCAGAGTGAGCTGGGGACCGGAGCACCACGGCCCAGGCACAGCCCAGGCTCTGCCCTCACACCCTCAGCCCCGCTGCCAGGGCCCTGGTGAGCAGATCTCTGGGGAGACCGCGAGTGCCCTTGACCATCTGGTTATCAGGTTTGGACCTGGCAGAGAGGAATGCTGGAACACTCACGCAACTCTTCTGCAGGAAACTGAGTCAGCAGCCTCCCCTCGGCCTTTGTGCTACTTCAGCCGGGTTTCAGCAGGACTGACCTCTACTCTCCTGGGGAACCAATGAATGAGAACACTCTTGGATTTAGCTTTCCAAAGAAGTCAAATCCACAAGGAAGAGGTTTCCACACATCAGGATTTCCAAATGCTGGACAGACAGTCTGCGTTGGAAGCCCAGGCCCCGCCTCCTGGCTGTGCGACCTGGAGGCCCAGTCACTTAAACCACCTTGGGCTTCCACTTCTGCCTCGGAAAGACGGCATATGACATCTTCCCTTCCTCTTACCAACGTGTTTTATAAACCAGTTTCATATCTTGTAAAACAAAATATTCTGATTTGGAGAGAGGTCAACTTGAGAAAAGTCTCAAATCCCTTACTCTTTGGCAGGAGCAGGCACTCCCCAGGTGGCCCCAACCTCTCCAGCAACCCGCCGGCAGGAGTCTAAGGAAACAGACATGCCGACTTCAGGCCACTGTGCCTAGAACGTTCCCTCGCACACAGGGTGCTGGGACGCGGTGATCCAAGGGTGGGCTGTGGCAATGCCGATGGGCCAGATATAGCAGGAGAGAAGGATCTGCTATCATCACACACCAGTCTCACATCCACTCGTGGTTCGCTCTCTTTATGGCCAGTCCTTGGCAGGCTCCCTCCCTGAGTTTGGCTCTCTCTTGCCTCCCGTGGTGCCTGGGCCACTTCCCCATAATCCAGTCCAATAAAAGCTTACGGGAGGCAAATGCATTTTTGCATGAGCCTGAGAGGTGCCTACGGAGGGAAATGTAGAAGCTGGGGCTGAGGCAATTCAGTGAAACAAAAAACCCCAATAATTTCATAAAGCACACTTCAAACATACACAGAAATGAACATGAGGGTTACACGAGCCGGACGTTTCCCTCCGCTTACTGGGATGCGACAGCTCGGCTCCCAGGATGGGGAACCCCCGTGAACTCTGGCTCCCACCGGGCTTCTGGGGGCAACCGAGTTAACTGGGTTGGCCTGACCGTTCTCCTGCAGCGGCCAGGGAATGCAGGTCAGCCCGGGGAACGCAGAGGACGAGGCTATGGGCTCTGAGAAGGTGCTGACAGAGGTGAGGGCGGTTACCCTGGGTAACCCCGCTCCCTCCAGGGTCACTACTGAAAACCCAGCCGCTGAGGGGTGCCATACCACACGACTGCGGAATAGCCTGGGGACAGAACAAGAGGCAATTTCTCAACCTGAATTCCCCGATCCTGACAAATCGTACTCCCCAGAAAGTGCCGACTCCTGGGTGGAAATCTGTTATGTACAAGTAGAGGAAACCTTCTGGGGAGACCTGTCACTTCTACTGGGGACAAAGGCAATTGTAGGCATGTTGGGGGTGGGCAGGTCTCCAGTGATGTCTGCTGTCTGGGCACCTGAGCTAAGGTATGTCTGGGGAGCGGAGTACGGTCACCTCTTGACTCTCCTGTAAGACTCCCAGTGGTGTGTGCTGGCTGTCATACCTAGAACACTGTGCCTTGGCCTGGCCCCGCCTGGCCTCTCCTCCTTCTCTGCGCTCCCTCACCCCCACTCTTCCCCAGACCCGCTGCCCCCGTTCTCCCTCCATCCCCCAGACTCCATGCATCTCAGCTTTCCTGGCACCTCTTCAGAGAGGCCTTCCCTCGCCACATTCTATCCTCTCCTCCCCTGCTTACTTGCTGTCAGCACCTTGTTTATTTCCTGCATTGCATTCTCAAAATCTACCATTATTTTCCTGGTTCACTTGTGACTGGCTCTTCCTACAGGTGAGCCCTTGAGAGGGTGGGGTTTTGTTCAAAGGTCACTGGCACTTAGTCAACTACCGTAATGTGGATTCAGTAACAACTGATCACCTGGCCTTGCTGGGGTCCGAGCAGTGTGTGCTTCAACTGGTCCCCTGGTGTTCAGATCCAGAAAAGTGGCATTTTGGCGGTACCTGTGAACAGACTCAGTGCAAACGTGTCTGCCCCCCAAAAGAGAAGGCAGCCAGGTGTTGCCCTGGGTGGAGGCAGAGGCTGAGGCTGGGGTGAGCCCTCTGTCACTTCCACTGGATTTCCAAACACACCACTGCACCATATAAATATATTTTGCTCAGAAATGACTGTCCGAGGAAAATGGCCTTGGAGGAGCTTGGGACAGGATAGGTTCACAAAGCCAATGTGAAGTCAGAGTGACCGGCCACTCCACTCGCCCAAACGAAGTAGGTGGAGCCAAGGCAGAGGGAGTGCCCAGAGCCCACCGGCCCCCCAGCCACCTAGCAGCTGGCTCCAGGCAGGTGGCTGGCAGTGCTCAGTGCTGACAAGCCTTGGACGCCCCCTAACAACAGCCTGTGAGGATCCAGCTAAAGGAAAGAGCGATTCGCAGCCCCTGGACACATCTTCCCCTGCCTCCTTGCTTTGGCAGCTGGGATGGCACACTCCAAAGCACCACTATTCTCAGGCCCTGGTCCTGCTCCCCTGCTTTCCACGGCCCCGTCCACCGCTTCTCAACGTCCACTTTCTCCATCAGCACACACCTGCTTGAGGCAACCATATATCTGCCTTGCCGTCTCAGCCCCAACAAGCCCAGCCCTCTACCTGGCTCTCCACTCACCTGGAGCTGAAATCCCCTCCCCTCTCTGCCTATCTCACCCTCCTCTCTCCAGGTCCCAGTGCAATGCCTCCACCTCCTCCGTGCTGCTTTCCCCGACTATGTCCACTTCTGCTTCTGGGTCTGTGCTCTGTGGCCCTTTCCCTTCCAGCCATCTCCGTGGAGTGGATGACAAGTACACACCGAAGACAGCCTTGGACCAGAATGGACTTTGGGATTGCTGATCAGGCTCATACAGCAGGAACACACATGTGTTCCACTTAGAGAAATGGTGCTGGAGACCAAAGCTTTCTGATGGCTGAACAGGACCTGGTGGGGGCCAGTCCTCCCATATCCACGTGGGGCTGGCTCACTGGAAGCAAACTCTTAAACGGCTGATGTGGAGTTGAGAGTGTTAGTTCACTTATCTGCAATGCAGCTTGCAATAAACCTGCCTTTCTGGAAACAGCCTATCCTGTCCTAATTGGAACATCTCTTCTGGAGTAGCTGGGCAGTCTGAATTAGGAGGCCCATAAACAAGCAAAAATACAGAAGATACACAAAAGTCCACCAAAGACAAAAGTCCACAGAGTGTGCAGAAGTACCTCAGCCTCACCTTACAGTCCATCCCGTCAGTACCCAGAATGCTCACAAGGTCTAAGTCCCACACAAGTAGGAACTTTATGTGGATATGCCCAATCCACACAAGGCCTTGGACAAAAGAGGTATTTGAGAATTGTGAAATGAATACTATGTGTAGTATATTTCTCCCTTACAAAAAGCCCATGTAGCCCCAGTTATAACAACATTCATGAAGATAAATATCTAAGTAACAGAAGAGATACATCCTCAATGTTAAGAAGATTCCAACTCATAAAATATGTAGCTGAAGAATGCATTGTCTTTTGACAACATAAAATAATCATTATGACATACAATTGAAAGCTTATTAGTTTGTCTAAGTGATAAAGGTATGTGTCACATAATAAATGGTTACATTATTTTTTTAAAGGCCACACAGTATGTATCACTCCCGCTTTACACGTAGGAGGAAACAGAAATTAAGTGATTCCAACTTATAGCACACAAACCTAGTGTTCAGACTCCTGATTCTTGGTTCTCTCCACTACACGCACAGTGACAAAACAGGCAAAATAGTTATAGCCATGTTTTGGGTACCTCACTTCCTCTATATCTCCTTTCTTTAAAACATGCCTTCCAACACACACTGTTGGAGAAGTTGGATAGGAAGCCATGTTTACACCCCGTGACACTTCTCCTGGACACAGCTGATTAAGCCAGGGCTGGACACCAGATCTAAGGTCTGTCAATCCATTGGCTGGCCAGGAACCAATAGAATTCAAACATCAAATTTCTAACGCAGAGAACCAGAGGTCATTGTCAATTGGTTATCTCCACTGAAAAGTCATACAGAGTCCAGTCCTGACAAACCAACAGCAGGAGAACAGGCTGGTGTTCTGAGCGAACATGAAGAGAAGGAAGACTGATGTGCAGTTAGAAGTTCAAAGCGAGGCTTTAAATTCACACGGTACCCGAGAGAGACAGAGGCAAGAGTAGCTGCTTTGGCTCTTATTGACTTCCTGGTTCCCAGTTCCCAGGCCCCTTGAGGCTGGGATGGACTTCCATGGGTTTGGTGAGATTTTCTTGTATCTTTTCAATAACCTTCAATAATCTTTTTAATAGTGAGCAAATCTGAGTGGATGTCTGTCCAAGGCTTAGTTTTCTCACCTGCACAATTTCTCCCCTGGATGGGCCAGGGGAGCTCAAAATCTCTTTCCAGCACAATGCTTTGATGTTTGACCCTATAGCTGGGTGTCTCCAAGGAAGCAGAAGGACTCCCCACGTTATCACGCTTGTGCCAGGAAAGAAGCAAAGACTCAGAGAAGGAAAGCTGCAGCAGGAGAAGAATGAGCATCTGTTGACTCATATCCCCACATCCTTCCTTGGCCCCTAGTCCTGAGAGAGAAACAATCCCAGAACATTGCATGCAGCTTTGCTCAACACAGAAATCAGAGCAACTGGGACCTTGCCATCAGCACTCTGCCAGAACTTAAACCAGATTAGGTCTGGCCCTGGCTGGGCACTCAGTTGGTTAGAGCGCCGTCCTGATATGCCAAGGCTGTGGGTTTGATCCCCAGTCAGGGCACATACAAGAATTAACCAATGCATGTAATAATAAGTGGAACAACAAATCGATGTTTCTACCCCTTCTCTCTTCCTCTCTCTCAAATCAATAAAATAAAAAAATAGACCAGGTTGTGCCTGCTGGAAGGTGGAGCCAATGTGGTCTTCGAGCCATAAGAATGTCCCACAAAGGAAGCATCTCAGACACCACTGTTTATGTCAAGAGGAGAGGGGTTTCCAAAGACAAGACTGCAATGGTGGATGCGTGCCTGCTGGCTGGCAAAACTAACAAAACTACTGAATCTTTCTGCTAATTTGTCTCTGCTGATCGATGGAGAAAAAGAAGCCTTTCCTGGCTGGGCCCCAGGCCCACTGCTTGATCAAAAAACACTTTCCCCAAAGCCACTCAGGTCTCACCTGGACTGTCTGTGACTTCTGTCCACCTATGTTCCCTAGAAGAGGCTTGTGCTCAGTGCCGAGTATACGTCCTCCTCCACTAATCCCCTCAGCTCTCCCCAAGTTCAAAGAAACGATTAACAACACGAATTCCCACTACCTACGAGCACCATGCTGGAAGGAGGGACACACAGGCATCCTTCTGCCATGACGTTCCTGGGAGCCGTGCCAGCCCTTGTCTCGCCCTGACCTGCAGCATCAGTGGCTCAGGGATGATCCTACCGAGGGTCAGCCCACTCTCGCCCTCCCCCCACATCCTCTGCAGAGGGGGAGACCTCAGCTGTAGGACTCTAGGAAAATGATTTAACCTTTTAGCCTGTTGCTTTAGCCACAAAATGGTTAAAGTGCCTTCTACTTCATGGGGTCTTTTTCCATGATTGCAATAAAATGATACATGTGAAGTGCGTGGCCCAAAACCTGGTTTTTACTGTTTACTGACTCTCGGTTGTCTTCCAGGCACATCTCTCTTGAGACCAATAAGATTACAGAGTGCTGGCAAAGTCACAGCTCCGAACTGCTTGGTGGCGAAAGTCCCAGGCAGAGGGCTCTGATGAGCAGGTGAAGTCACAGGTGGCTGGATTCCTCTATTTACACTGTGCTCAAGGGACATCCAGCCCAGGGGAAAAGGGACACAGGCAGAGTCCTGGCTCCCAGTGGGCAAGGCGAGGCCCTGGGTGGGTGGGTGGGCAGGACTAGGGCAAGCTAGAACTGCTGTCCCAACAATTCGGGTGGAAATGGCTCAACACACCCACCAAGTCCCAAGGTCAAAGGCATCACAATTGGGTCTTTGTTTCAGAGTTCAAAAGCCTCACTCACCACTCCTTCCAAAGCCAGCTTGCAGGATGCACAACACACCTCCCCTCCCCCACCGACAGACGCCCAGCTTCCTTGAGCTGGGAAACCACCCACCCAAGGACCTGTAGTTTGGCCCTCTTCCTTTCTCCCCTCCACCCACTTTAGTTTCTCTGGTTCAGCTGGTTGCACAGTCCAGGCCTCCTAGTTTTTGATGGCAACAGATAATGTGGGTTTGCACAGTGAACACAGCACTGCATGGCCCCTGTGCAAACATCTGCTGCTGAGCACCGTCTTCACCAAGGGTAAAGGCACAAAACTCCCAGAGGAGTGGAAAAGCCATATTCCAGAAGGCTCTCCCCACCTGACACCAGCCATGGAGTTCAGACCTGGGATAGGGCTCAGACAGAGAGGCCATCTTCTCCAGGCCCTGCTTCCCAGCAGCCACCCGATTATCTCCAATTTACAGAAGGGACAACTGAGGCCCAGAGGGACTAAGAGACTCGAAACCACCTCACCAGTAGGGGGTGGGCAGAATCCTGCTTCCCGGGACGGCAGCTCCCTCAGAGGGTCCGTGCGCCAGACTGGGCTGCTCTGGGGAGTCAAGCCGCCCGAACCCCCTCAAATGCCATCTGGACTCCTCAGGAGAGGAGGTCCCTCCAGGCCTTCTCCAGGCTTAATATGGAACCCTCACTTTGTCAGCACTCTTCCCCCTCTACTCCTGGGCAGGACTCCCTGTGTTGCCAGGGCCCTGGAGATGGGATGGGAAGGCAGAGGACGCACCCGTCCCTGGGAATCGGGGAGTCTCCTGTAGAGCAGGCTGACTTCCTTTTGTTTGGGGTTTCATCTTGAGCCTTCCTGGCCAGTGGCTGGTACCCATTCCTCCTGCTGCTCCAAGGCAGTGAGGTGGCAGAAGGGTCCCTAAGCCAGAACTCAACTTCTGAGCAGACTTAACCTTATACGGAGAAGTGGGCCCGCCTTTCTTTGGAGCAAGCTCCAAAACAAACATCTCTCCCTCCTCAGCTGGTGTCTCCGATTCCACCAGTTACAGATCCCCTCCTTTGGGTGGTTAGGGTTTCCAGAGCCAGGTCCCTGTGACAATGCAACTTCCTTGGAGAGGCCGGGTGGGGCACGGGGGCGGGGCACGGGGGTGGTGGGGAGGCAGGACTAGTACTGGGACAAAAGCTGAAGGCAAACTGTGCAGAAAGGAGACCCGTGTGGGCACCTGGGGCGAAGGGCCCAGGCCTTAGGCCAGGGACATGGCCGGGGGCCACTGGCGGTGACTCCTGGCACAAAGGCAGAGCCTGACCTCTCTGCGAAGAGCGGGCTTCAAAGGCCCCAAACCCAGGAGGGCGAGGAGTCAGGTCTCTGTTGGCCTCACAGCCGAAGCGCCCCTCCCCCAGGGGGCCTGCTGGGACTGACTTAGCAGCCCTACAGCTACTGGCTGCCCACAAGCAGAGGAATCAGGGGCCCAGGAACATTACTGTTCTGTCCTGTCTTTGACCTCAGATGACTCACTCCCCCTTACATTTTCTGTGTGTCAGTTAATCCACAGAATGGGTACAGTCATCCTTTGGTCGGCCTTGCTTTCACAGCTCAACATGTTGGAAGGGAAACGAGCGGGACGGAAAAAGGAGAACAGGCCCCTCCCCCGGGAGAATCCTCCAAACCCAGCCCAGAGAGGCTCCTGGGCATGGGCCTTCCCTCGCAGCAAACCGAAACCAAAACAGAGCCAACTCAAGCCAGCACACTCCGGGCAAGCTGCTGGTGAGTGTCCTGGGCCAGAGGTGTCGCAGCCCTGCCGGGGGCCATGCGGGCCTGCACCTCACACTGGCCTCCTTCTCCACCTACGGAGACTCCTGCGTCCAAGGCACCGAGGGCTTGGGTCCACTGGGCAAGGACCTGGGAACCAGCAGCCTTCCGGACGGCCCCAGTCAAGACAAAGCCTCAGCTCCCAATGATAGGGCGGCGGCTGCAGGACCCTCCCTGGCCCCAGGACCTGGCCTCATCCCCCTGTCTGGGCCCTCTTCCCAGGTCCTGGCAGCCTTCAGCTCAGCAGGAGGCAGTCAGCTCACTGCTCAGACACCAGCCAACCCCCACAGGCCTGGCCTTTCCCCAGACAACACGCCAGGGGCCCAAGGACCCTGGACCTCACAGTGACGTCATGGCCTGCCTTCCCCCAATCCTGCCTGGACCCTGGCTTCTTCTATGACCCGAAGGGGGAAGCTGCTGCATGGTATCCCTGAGCTGGGAGCTACCTTCCGCAGGGGCCTCAGAGGACACGGGGACCCTGAGCGTGGGCTGGACAGTGACACCCATGCCGCCACCCCGGCCTTGCATTAACACAAGCTGGTTAATCACCCCGAGCGGAGGAGACATTCTTCCACCACCAGGCAAACTGCTGGCCTGCAGCCCAAACCAACAGGGGAAACTTCAGCCTCCTCAGCCCTCTCCCTGCCAGATGGAAATAACGTATAGCTGCAGAGGTGGGGGGAGGAGGAAGGGAACAAAAACCAGCCGTCCATCCAAGGAGCAGGGCTGGAGCCCCGAGTGGCCGGCCGGGACACTCACCGCTTTCGTTCTTCTCAATGACATCCACCACCTCCCCGGCCTGGAGGCTCAGCTCCGAGTTCTCCTGCTTCTTATAGTTGGACACCACCACGTACTGTTCCAGGATCATGGGCTCGGCGCTGGTGTCGGCACCTGGCGAGGGCAGAAAGCACGCGGTGAGCCAGCGGCCAGCCATGGCCCCGCGGCCGGGGCGCCCCCTGTCCATCGGCCTCGGGGGAGGCTGCTCTGTCGCCAGCGCCGCTCCGAGGGGCTGCCTGCAGCCAGGTCTCGCAGCTCGCTGGGCCCCAAGGACAGGCCATATAGCAAGGCCCCGCACCGGCCCGCTGCACCGCGGGGGCCGGGGGACATGGGGAGCCAGGGGACAGAGGGAGGGTGCGAGCAGGAGAGAGAGAGACAGACGAGGCCAAGGAAACTCAGAGGGAAAGCCTGCTGCTGCGAAGAGTTAGTCACAGCCCAGCACGAGGGAGGCAGAGGAGAGGCCTGGGTCGGACGCGGTCTCTCCAGACCCCTTGGTGACAGGGGTGTGAGGGGAGGGCTGCGGGTGGGCGGCCCATGAGGGCTGAGGCCAGAGCAGCGGAGAGAGAGAAAGGGAAGGCAAGGAGGAGGGTTCCTGCCTCTCCCCCAGCCCCTGTAAACCCAGAGAAAGAGAGTCAGCAGTCCTCCCCTCAGGAGGGAGAGGGAGAGGGAGAGAACGGGAGAGACCGTCTCCGCAGCCTGGGCCCAGGCGAGAAGTCAAGAAGGTTTGAGGCCGCCAATCACTGGGGTTTACTCGCAACCCTTAAATAGAAACACATGAGACCCATCGAATGAGGAGCCGGGGGTGGAGGCAGGGGAGGGGGAGGAGGGCCGAGACTGTTTACTTGAAACCCAAGAAGAAAGCCAGCGGCAGGCCAGCCCAGCTCGCACCCCCCCTCCTGCAACTTTTCCTCAAGTTCGGCTCCTTGCCTGCCTCTCAGGCTCAGCAGGGTGCTGCCACCGAGCCGGGGCCTGGCACTCTCTGGCCAGCCTCGGGCCGGCTCTCCCGGGCCCGCTTCTAGAGGGGGTCCTGGTCCAGCCTGGCTGCTGCCCACTGGCCACAGGGAGACTGAGTCAGTCTCCCTCTGCCTATAAGCATTGGGGCGTGCGGTCAGGCTCCTAGAAGCCTCCAGCCGCCTTTTTCTGGTGGTTTCATGGAACTTGAGGGGTCAAAAGGTGGGGCTTAGCAGGAGGGCAGGCTCCCAAGGAGCAAGCAACTGCTCTGTCCTCCTCAGCCATGGGACCAGTGCAACATCCACTAAGTAAGCACCGAACTAGAAGGTGGACAGACTGGATGCCCACCTCAGCTCACTGGCTGTGTGGCACTGAACATGCCGCTTAAACCTCTCTTTGCCTCACTATTACTATCACCATCATGAGGGTGGAGGTGGGAAAAAAACACCAAAGACGTTACGTGCTCTGCAAGGAGCTCAAAGGATCCACAAACCAGAGACCCACCGGTTACCTCCCATAGGAGGCCCTCCCAGACCAAAAGGAACCCCTAGTACCCTTCTCAAACTCTGTGTCTCCCGCTCTATACCCCTGCCAATCTCCTGGAAGCTGCGGGCTTCCGTCTGGCTACAGAAACAGTCAGAGGGTCCCCAGGCTCCGCACGGCCCCCTTGGCACTCCAGCCTGCAGCCACACTCCCTATATACGCTTGAGTCAAACTTGGCCACTGCTCTGTGCCAGGCACGGACACCGTCCCATGTTATCCTAACAACCTCCTTAGCTTCCCATCGCACAAAAGACCACTCAGAGGCCCAGAGAAGCCAAGAGAATGGTCCCGGCTCCCAGAGCTGCTCAGGAGAGAACCAGATTCACGGTGTTTTAGGTTCAAGCCCATCTCTTTGGGTTACAGAACTGCCTCTGCTTTCTGTTTTCAGGCATCCCATCCTTCCAGCACAGGGATCCTCAACTTGGTCCCACAAAACTGCGTGAGGAGCCTTTAAAGAGTACAGATGCCTGGGCCCTACGCCTAGAGATCCAGATTCAATTGGTCTGGGGTGTTTTTTAGATACCCTACCTTCTCCCATGGTTCTTATTTACAGCCCGGGGGGAGACGCACTGCTTAGATCTTTGGGCCTTTCCATGGCCGAGGATCCACCCAACCCAGGGCAGGGGGCAACCAACGGGAACGAAACCTGCTGACCCTGGCAGTTGTCTCCCACCAGGTGTGGCTGCTGCAACCCCAGCTCAGCCCTGCGGAGACCCTGGAGAGACTCCATCCCTGCGGAGGCCTGCCACATGGATGTGCACACGCAGGGCCCCAGGCAGCCCCTCCAAAGCCAGGATTGTGTTTCAGGCAGAAATGCAGCCCACAGCTGGGCAGCAGGGCCAGCCTGGCTCTGCGCTCAGACATGGCCAGCCCCTGCCCCCGCCCCTGCCAGCAGGACAGACGCAGCAGCGCTGGACAGAGTGCTGACAGAGACTGCTGCTGGGGAACATCAGCGCTCCTGGCTAACAGCACTTCCTAAGTACACCCAGCCTGACAAGGAGCTCCCTCCCTTTCCATTTTATGGGAAAGGAAAACTCAAGACACAAACAGAAGAGGAGTTCCCCAGCAGCAGGTTTGAGAGCTTTCAAACCCTGAGAGCCCCCGGATTACACCGAGAATCAGCCGCAAGCCTCATTAGTGCCCCACTTGCAGGCGGCACTGTGCCAAGTGCCAACTGCATCATCTCGCTGCCTGGTTTGTTCTTCACAACAACCCTATGTGGTAGGTCTTGTTACAGCCCCATTTCACACACAGGCAGACTGAGGCTGGTGAGAGTAAGTGATTTTCCTAAGATCACGTGGCTGGGATTGAACCCAAGCCCACCTGACACTGGAGCTTGTGTTTGGGATCTCTGCACTGTGCCCGGCCCACAGAGAACTCCTGATCCTGGTTTCCAAGGGGCCCTACTTCATCCTGTCCCCAGACACCTGGCACACAGTTGGTGCTTAAGAAAGACTGGAACGTGGGTTCCTTTTTGACTCTTGCCACGTCTATTGACCAGACCACAGTGCCCACTTAGGTGATTGGCATTCAGTAGGTGTTTGTGAAATGAATGAACAGGCAGACAGATTACTGAAGTGACTTAATGGTTTCTTTGGAGTCACACAGATAAACCAGGCAGAGCCTCACTTCCGAAATTTGGGAAAATGAGACCACTAAACTGTGGAAGGGAGAAAGAGGAGATGGGAAACGGAGGCATGGAGGAGCGAGGTCCAGGAGCTGCCAGAGAGGACAAGCAGGGGTGCTGGGGAATGGAGAGACATCAGCTCATTTCAATCCAAGCCAAGGAAACCTGAGACAAGATTTCAAAGAGGGGAAAAATCTACACACTCCTTTCCCCCAGCCCCTTGGAACGTTGGCCTGAGCTTTCTGAAGACTGACTCTCTGGGACACAGGTAGAAAAGTTAAAGAAATGTCCTCCAGGCATTGCAGAGCACAGAAGACGGGCGGTGGCACTTCTTGGAGGCTGCTCCAAGGCTGGGGGATGCCTTGGACACGCAGACACTGCCCTCCCCTCCCCTCCCCTCCCCTCCCCTCCCCCAGCGCATGCCGGCTCCCAGCTTGCTCACTCTGGCATCTGCCTCCTAGGGTGTTGCCCGCCCAGGGCTGCCCTGGTGGGTGTGAGCTGGGAGCAGGTATCCGGATGAGAAACCACTCGGGCGGGCCGGTGGGTGACGTCATCCCTCCCAGGCTGGATCCCCTCCCAGCCAAGGCCTGGAAAATTAGGGGCTGAAGGAGTTGGCCCCAGGGAGGAGGGGAATGGAGGGAGACTCCTGTCTTCAGATGGAAAGGGCCTGGCAGAGGCATGGAGAAGGGGTGGGCCCTTCTGGGGAGGAGAGCTACTCCCGGTTGGAAGGGGGCTTTGTAAGGGTCTCCTCCAGGGATGGGCCCTTGTGCCTTCCTTGGGGGCTCTGGCGGCTCCCTGCGCTCTGCCCCACCCTTGCCTCCCACCTGCACTCCTCCAGCCACCACCGGGATGGGTCCCTGGCTCCCGCCCGACCTTGGCTGCCAACTTCAATTTCTAAATGAGGCTTTTGCCAAGTCAGTCCCCTGCTCCGACACCTTCAGTGGGTCCCCGTGGCCTATAGACTAAGGGCCAGATTCAAGTCTTTCTTGACAATCTGAGCTCCCCAAGTTCCCTGTCACACCACCCTTCTACTCCAGGCCAACGTGCATCATTCACCACGTGTGCCTCGGGCGTCACCTCGCCAGCCACACCGTGCTCCGCAGGTGGTTCTTCCCGAGCCGTGGCTGGAGCTGCCCCTCTTCCTGGCATACCTCCCTTTTCCACCAACCCCCATTTCCCCCACTATCTCTGCCCTCCAGAAGTTGCCTGATCCCTCTAGCCATACTGCCGCTCCTGCCCTGTCCTGAAGTTTCAGGGGGGCCCAACCAGAGCACATGCTTCAGCCAAGAGTCTCCCAGAAGAGAGTAGATACCCCAGGACCGGTGCCAGAGGACACGGCACTGGACACAACAACTGCCAGAGACTCATGACACAAAAGCGTAAGACTGTTGTCTGAGGGTCCGAGGTCCAGCCCTGCATTGGCCCCGCCAGCCCTGGGGCCCCGAGGAGGTCACTTAACCCCAGTGAGTTTTAGCTTCCTCATCTGTAAACAGGCACAGTAACAGCGCCTGCTGTCTCACAGGGTTGTTGCGAGCGTGGTAGGAGGTGACAGCGTTAACGCCCTATGTAAACCGTAAACAAGGTTTATGAAGCCAATTGCAGGGGACATGTGGGGAGCAAGCAGGAGGGGTTAGGTTCCTCTGCAGCCTCAGAACCAGCAGGCACCGCAGGGCAAGGGCCGCGGCCGCCAGGAGTGAGTGGCCAAGCTGTGTCACTGGAGCAGGACCCTCTCAGATCCCACCTCCTGGCAGGCAGTGGGCACTTGCCCTCCAGAGAGCCAGGTGACAGCCCCCAGGCCCACTCTGTAAGGGAGGTGGATACCAGATGAAGCAACCCGAAGACCCTCACCTTCAAGGATCCCAGCATCAACCCCTACCTCTGAGTTTTCTGTCTCATCCAACACTCCAACATCTCAGGTGGGGAAACCAAGGCCCAGAGAGACCTAGCAACTCAGCCGAGACTCCGAGTCTGGCTGGTTTCCCTGGGGCCCACCACTGCCTCCCCTCAGCCTCTCGCTCCCAGCAGCAGGGCCCCTCCTGAGAAGCCACGCCCTGGGGCGGCCCCGGCCGCAGGCTCCCCACACTCTCTGTGACTGTCCCCCCACACCCTGGGCATCCCACCAAGGGCCCTCCTGTCCCTCACAACTGGTTCCCCCCAGGCCGGATGCAGCCTGCCGGCTTCTCCACAGGCCCTTGGGCGGCCAGGCTATACGTTTGGTGAATAAAATGTATTGTTGTGGGCCAAGTGGGCTCTGGCTCACTGGCTCGAGGAGAGGGGAAAAAGGGACAGGAGCCCAGTTATTAGCTCAGGCTCAGGCCCTCGTCACAGGCAACACCAGAAGGATGACTACAAGGGGCTTGGGACCAGCAAGGGGTCTTCCTGACTGCAGCCTGCCCTGGTCTGCCCTCTCAGGATGCCCACCTCCTAGTCCCTGTCCACAGCTGCGGTCGGGAGGGCCCTCAGCCTGGGGCTCTGACCCCTGGGGCTGGCCCAGCTCCCTCTGGCCTCTGACCCTTCTGCCTTGTTCCCTAGTCTCCAAGGCTGGACTCCCGCTCTCAGGTTTGAGCTGGGGAAATGGGAAAGCGGTGTCAGGTAGCACCCTCAGAAATAGAAGGGCTCCTAGAAAAGCCTTCTGGAAACCCCATCCTCTGCCTGCCACTATCTCCCTCTAGCAGCCCAGAGCCCTGCTGTTCGGGTTTTTCTGCAACTGTCCAGAAAGATCAAGGACTAAAGACAAGGCCCTGACCCGTGGCCTGGCTCTGCCCACAGAGACACAGGGCACAGGCCCAAGTCTCTGGGGGCCACCCTGGGCCAGGCAGCCCAAGGCCTGGGAAGCCCCTGAAGCCAGAGGCAGCTCCATGCGCTGCGTCCCTGGGGTCTCCATCACAGTCTCGGGATGCCCCATGCCCCGCTGCAGCTCCCTGCAGTGCTCCAGTGAGGACCGCTGGGACCCGGGCTTCTGCACTCTGCCTCGGGTTCCCTGCCTGCCTGGAGGGAGGCTCGTAATCCCTGGGGCTCATTTCACAGGGATGGCCAACTGGGTTAACTGTCAAAGATGATGATGGATATACACTCTCTGTGTGCCAGGCCCCCCATGAGGTGGCAGGGCATCTACCCAGGAAGTTAAATAACTTAGCCGAGGCAGCAGAGTCCAGGACGCAGCAGATCTGGGGTCCAGACCATGCAGTCTGGGTCCTGAGTGTGTCACTTACACACTGAGCTGCGTGGTTTTTGCCCATCACGAGGCTCCAAGGCTGGATCTGAGACCTATAAAGGGTCAAAAGACAGGCAGAGAGTACGAGCAGCAGAGGAGCAAGGGAAGGCAGAGAGGAAGCCGGGCGTGCTGACAAATGACTGCTACGCATCTCAGGGAAGCATGTGGCAAGGGGCCGGCAGCACCGGCTCCCACACACGGATGGATGCCTGGGACGCACATGTTCACACACATGCACTCACATGCACACTGGGCAGTACCTGTCACGTCCTTTTTGGGAGACTCAGCCCAGCTGGAGAGCCACACTTCCGAGTCCCCGAGAGCAAGCAGCAACAGGAGAGGAGAATCAGAGGAGAGAGAACCGTTAGGCAGGCAGGAGGTCCACCGGGTGAGTGGTGTGAGTGGCTCTGGGCACCAGCAGAGCTGCTAGTGGAAGGTGGGGGAGGGCAGGGGAGTGATTTCCTGGCCCTGGGCGGGCTGCTGGGCGTGGGCTGCAGTGATTGCAGAGGCGCTGGGACACAGCCGGCCTGGCCAGGGATAATGAGGTGCCTGCCGAAATGCAGGCAGCCTTTGGAGCACAGAGAAGCCCACACAGTCCTTGCTTGGAACAGGGCCCGGGGTTACTGCTGCCCTGGAGAAGGCAGGCTGGACTTTCTCTCCGGCCACGTGGGTGGCTGGCCCCACAGGGCTCGGTGGCTCCAAGGATCCTCCCCAGGCCAGCAGGCTCAGCAGCAGAAACCTGGAGCTTCAAACATCAGGGCTGGCGAGCCCAAGGCCAGCCTCCAGCCCTGGGGCACCATACTGCTGGGCCTCCACGTCTTCTCTAGCCCTTGCCCCAGCCCCATGCTCTGAGGGAGAAAGACAGGTCCTGGCGGAATGAGAAGGCACCTCGTTTCAGAGTCTCACACCTCAACGCCAACCCAGAAGGACAGGGACTTTTAGTGACCAGAGGAATGGAGGGCCCTATTCCAGGCTCAGAAGTTATGTCTGATCTGGGTCGCAGTTTCCTTCTCTGTAAAAGGAGGTTAAAGGTTGTCCTCCTGCCAGGAGAGAGAAGCAGTCAAAGCACCTAAAACAACGTATGATCGTGAGATATGGTATAGTAACATCATGGGGCAGAAGGCTCTCAGGCCTCATCAACAGTGTGCACATTTCTAGAGGGTCCGCATGTAATAAACACTGACAGCCCTCTCCTGGGGGGAGGCGGCTCATTTACTCCCCATGACAGCCCCTTGACGTGGGTATGCATTTTTCGCCCCATTTGACAGGCGAGGAATGCGAGTTCAGACAGGGGCAGCAGCCAGCCCAAGTCCCCGCACGCACAGGGTGGCAGAGCCAGAAATGGAGCCTGATCTGGGAACACCCCGGGGGGTGGGGCGGCCTTTCTCTTCTGAACTTCTCATCCTCTCCCAAGGGGCGCAGTGTTGGCTGCAGCAGGGACAACGAGGAGGAAACATTGAGACACAAGTTGAGACGCAAACCCTTGTACAAACACTGAGATAAAAACCCTTGTACCGCCCACCCAGCTCTAGCCGGGACTGCTGCCGGACCCAACGACAGAGGGTAGTCAAAATGAGCAGAGCAGCCAACACTGACACGGCATTTACTGTACACCAAGCATCGTGCTAAGCATGTACGTATAGTAACTCACTTGTTTTTCACAATAAACCTACAACGGTAAGGTATTCCCTCCGTTTTACAGACGAGAAAAATGAACCAGAGAGGTGAAGGAACTTGCCTGAGGTTACACAGCTAACACAGTGTCCATCTCTTGCGGGACGCAGACTGCAGGTGATCAGTTTGCGACTCACCATTTAAAGCACCTAGCTCTCCCCTACCCAGCAAACTGCCTTCCAATGGTAGGCCGGCTCCCCAGTGTCCAGTTCTTGCTGTAAACCAGCAGAGTGGGGCTCCGGTGGAGGGATTTAGCGAGGCCTCTGGAGTCTGTCTGGATTTAGGACCTCTGGAGTCTGACCGTCTGTATCCAAATCCAGGCTCTGCTCCTTTGAGGACGTGACTTAACTTCTCTGAACCTGTTACCTCACTTATAAAAATCCAGATGAAATGATACATTTACCTACTAGGTTGCCGGGAGGATGAACAGAGTACGCAGTAAGTGCTTAGCACAGCGCCTAGTATATAGTCAATGCTCAATGACTGTTAGCCACCATCTCCCATGAGCTTGATTGAATCAGCCAGAAAAATCACATTCCTAGAGCTGCAAGGATGTGAACCAGATGGTGCTCATGCTGGATGCACCAAGGAAATGCTGGTCCTCCGTCAGATGACTCACCAAAGGTAACCCCAGACAGCAGGTCAGTTGGAATGGGTGGCAGAGGGACTCCAGGGGAATGCACCCAGAGACAAACCTTCTGTGGCCAGAGCCTCCCACCAGCCCAGCAGCGGGAAGCCTCCTTAGGCAGAAGGTGCTAGGCTGGCCTGGCTTTCATGCCCCAATGGGGCTGAGACAAGCGAGATGCACCTAGGCCCGCCAAGGCTTTGTGCTGAGTTGGCCAAGTGGGTCTGAGTTCAGAATGTGGGACCCCATTGCTTGCTGCCACATTTTGCTGGGGCTATAGCTTCTTGCTGTTATGTCCCAGGTGCAGCCAAATGGGCTGCCTCCCGGCAAGGCCAGGCCAAGCCCACCCCAGTCCCATCTGGCCCCACCCAGCCTTGTGCCAATCTAGCTAAGAGGTTGCCCACATCTCTCTCCATCTCTGCAGGCTCTGCTATTTTGCACACCTTCCTTTTGGGTTTCTTTTGGGTTCTTCAGAAGATAACCTTTTTGGAAAGTGTGAACCCCTTTTGGAGGGCCAATGGAAATTACTTGGCTTGGACCTGGAGAAGCCAGGAAGACTTGTTTTGATAGAATAGGAGTTGACAAACTTTTTCTGTAAAGGGCCAGAGAGTCAATATTTTAGGCTGTGGGCCACATAGTCGCTTTGGAGACTACTTAACCCTGTGAGCAGGCAGTGTGCCAATGAAACTTTATTTACAAAACCATCTGGTGGGCTGGGTTTGGGCAGTGGTTTGTCAACCCCTAAGCTAGAAGATGAGGGCCATCTGAGAGGGGGAGATGCCCCAAAACCCTAGCAGAGAGAAGTGGGGACCCTCGGCTCACAAAGACTAAATGCTCACAAGGTTTTGGCTGCTAGGAAATTTTTTCAAAAAATCATTCCGAGCCCTGGCTGGTGTGGCTCAGTTGGTTGGGTGTCATCTTGCAAACTGAAAGGTCACAGGTTCAATTCTTGGTCAGAGCACAGGCCTGAGTTGTGGGATTGGCCTCTAACCAGGGTGTGTGCAAAGGGCAACTGATTGCTGTTTCTCTCTCACATCAATGTCTCACTCCCTCTATCCCTCCCTTCCCCTCTCTCTAGAACCTGTAAAAGGGGGAGGGGGGAAGCATCATTTCAAAGGGTCTGATGCCCTTTACTCTTGGGGTTTGGGCATTTGGGCAGACAGTGGGGATGGACAGGAAACTGAGCCCCTACTAAGTGTGCAGCCTGAGCTCATGCCAACCCCTTCTACTCCCCACAAGCAGGCCCCCTCTTCTTGCTCCAAAGGAAAATGGGAAGCAAACCAGAAATGAGCCTGTCTTTTTAAAAGAAAGTCTTCTTAAAACATGATTTATTCCCCAGTCCCCTGGATCCACAGAATTAATCCAGTTCCATGGTTCCCACCCCCAACTCCCCTCTTGGAGTGCCTTCTTCCAACCCACCCGAGCAAGTTGTCTCCCAGGGTGGGAAGGACCCCCTCGGCCTCATTACAGTGAACAGAGAGCCCCTGGCCCACACACCCCAGCCCTCGGCCAGGAGGCAGATGAGGCTGCTGGCTCAGGGCTGGGAAAATGGAAAGACAGAGAGATAGGGTGAAGGAGCAAGAGGCAGGCACAGCCAAATGAGCAGCTGTGACTGACACGAACCAACTGCTTCCTGCCCTCCCCATTGTCTCTACCTCGCTCTCCTCCGGTGACAGAACCCAGGGCCCTCCAGAGCAGTGTCACGGTGCCTGGTGGAAACCCAAGGGCATCAGCCTGCGAAGCTGCACAACCGATTTTGCTGAGAACTAGCTACAGGACGTTAGGCAAGTTGCTGGACTTCTCTAGGACTCAATGTTCACGTCTGTGAAATCGAGCACTTGGGTCCATGGATCACTAGGGTACTTCTGATGTTCAAGACTCTTCCAGCACAAACCTGCTAGTCCCTATAATACAAGTGCATCTCAGCTGAAAAGAATCTTTCCAGAGAAACAGACGGCCTTTCCAGGGAAAACCACTTGAGCACATGCTGAATATATGGGAACTCAAGTGAAAAAAGCAAACAATTCAGGAGGTACAGGGACAGAAAACTGGAGCAAGATTTTTTTTTAATCTTGGTTCTTGCACTTACTCTTCTAGCTCAGATTCTGGGCACTTAGCAAATATCTAAGCCTCTTTTTCTTCTGTAACATGAGGATAAAAACACCTACCTCGTCTTTTGTCGGCTTGTTTTAAGAGTGAAATGGCCTAATGCCTGTGAAAGGTTTCAAAGGGGGACACAGAAGGAGAATGGACGACAGGGGCAGAGCTGGTGACTAAAACAGTGTGTGCCCAGGAGATAGGTGGCGTGGAGACAGGGTCCCTCTGCTGGCCATCCCCCCCCAGTACTTATGTCCCTGCTAAAATCAGTCCTCTCGGCTGCAAGACCTGCAAGAATCTAGGCCCAGAGAAAACCAGACGCCTGCAGGTCCTGGCCAAATACAGCGACCTGAGCACTCTTAGATGCCGAACCTGATTCCTGCCAGGTCCAGGTGATTATGAGAAGTCAAAGGACAAGAACTACAGGTGCCGCTGACATTAAGGCCGCTTCCCCCAAACACACATGCACCCAAGCACCACATTACAAACAAACAAACAAATAAACAAACAAACAAACAAACAAACAAACAAAAAACCCCCAAACCCCTGCATAGTTGAGGCTCTTCTTGGTTCATCATAAGGTTTCTTTTCTCTTTGAGTAACTCCAGACCTGTGAGAATTCGGTTCGATTTACCCAAATCTAGTCTCAAACCGTGTTTCCAGGAATCCTTCCTTCCCTGGTGTAAAGCAAGTTCCATCCATCCAAACTAATAAATCGAGAGTGGGCTGTGCGCCCAGGTGGGAGAGACGGGAGTGAGCACAGCCAACAGCACAGGCTCCTCGGAGAGTGAAAGCAAACCAAGGGCCCAGGGGACCAGGGCAGGGTCACCCTCCTTATCCACTTACACGGCCCCTGCCCTGGGCCCCAGGGAGGGGAGGAGAAGCGGAGGCCCTGCCCCAGGCCCCGAATGGAATGAATACGCACTCACCCCCATCTTGTCCGCGTCCTTCCATTCTCCGAGCATTCCAGACCTCTCCCTCTTTGGGAATTCTTTTGTTTTTACCTCACTGCAGCCTTGAACTGGTTTCTAAAGATCTGCTTAGTCTAGTCTTTTCTCCCTCTTACACAACTCCTCTTTGCATAGGCCTGCGTTTGAGGTTTCCTACAGATGCCACATGTTTCTTTTCCTTTTTGAGTAGGCCACCAGGAAACTCAGCCACAGCTTTCAGGCCATCAGCGAATTAGGGCTGACAGCTGCTCACCCTGTGATTTCAAGGTACTAATAGGAGGAGCTCCTACTCCACTGAGCACATCCCTCGCTGTCCAGGGGTGTCCAACCCATGGCCCGTGGGCCATATGCGGCCCAGGATGGCTATGAATGCAGCCCAACAAAAAATCGTAAATTTACTTAAAACCTTTTTTTGGCTTATCAGTTTTTGTTAGTGATTGTGTATTTAATGTGTAAGCCAAGACAACTCTCCTTCCAGTGTGGCCCAGAGACACTGAAAGGTTGGACACCCCTGCAGTATAGGGACCATACTGCCATAGGCACACAGTAGCGGAAACCTTTACAGCCGCCCCGCCAGGCTAGAAGTCCAGTAGTTTGGCTTGCATGATATATTCACTTTGGGGGGCCTGAAATAGGTCATATCATGCTCAGAGCAGCAGGAAAAGAGACAGAACAGTAAAAGTGATATGAATGCCATCCAGAGAAAGGACGGCCCCAGGATTAAAATAGCTAAGAAAGCAAGAAAGCAAGCAAGCAACCGTCCAAACATGACTTGCAACCAAAAGTCACATGGAGAGAAGCCGGGAAGTCTGGAAGGGCGGGAGCTGCTGCTCACACGGCCAATGCGACGGAGCCTGCTCCAGGGTGAGCAGCAGCCTCCAGCTTGTCATGATCACTTCCGGCATGAAAAAGCCTTGGCCTTGGACTGGGCGGGTGAGGGGTTAATGCTGCCACAGAGGCAGCTCAGAGCCCTGGCTCTGCCTCCCCAGGCGGGACTTGCTTCAGGGGGGCGTGATCTGGGCAGTCCCACTGGGTCCCACTCTCACTTCGTTTAATGTCCTTACGTCCCCCATTTGAAATCTTTAATAATTTATGAACAAGATGCTCCATAAATAACATAGCTGGTGCTGCACAAGGGCTCTCGGTCACAGAATTCTGAGCCATCGGGATGGAAGGGCTGAGGAAGAAATTTAGTGGGGTTGGAATGTCCGGTGGGTATCATCTTAAAGACAGAAGGCAATCCTAACTGGGAAGACAGGCCATCACTTGTCTCTAGGTCTCCTCCTTCCCTAACATCTCTGGCTTCTCGGCTGTAACCCAAAGGCTGGAAGAAGCACGTGGGGCCTCAGGGCCAGAGAGGGAGAGAAATTTGCCTAAGATCACACAGCAAGTGAGTGGCAGGGCTGGGGCTCAAACAATTATACCTGTTCCCACTTTCTTAACACTCATGCTGGGCACTGTGCCAAACGCTTTATGAGTTCTATCTAATTTAACCCTTACAACAATCTGCATTTTACAGATGCAGAACGTGGGATCCAGAAAAGTTAAGGTTGTTCCCAAGGTCCCACAGCAAGGAAGGGATGGGCCAGGCTTGGGCCTAGGCAGGCTGGCTGGGAACTGGGAACAAAGGGGCCTAAAACAGGGAACTGTTCTCCGGATCCTCCCTGGCCATTGGCCAAGGGAGGCTCATTTATTTCTGCTCGGCTTCTCTTTGTAAATGCAGCCATATTCCTATTCATTTTGCCCTCAGTGAGAAGGGGCCTGCCTCCCTCCCCAGGAGCGGCCTTTCCCAGAATCCAGAGTCCGTGTGAGGGCAGCCCAACCTGGGGTAGGAATGCACCGCTGACCCTCCGGCCGCTCAGCTATGCAGTCAGAGAACAGTCAGTCTCCCCCGCTCAGGTGGAGAACGGGCGGGGTGGGGGCTGGGCTGGGCCTGGAGCCATCCCACAGTCCCTTAGGGACTAAGTCCGGAGGCGCCAGCCTAGGCCAGGGCCGGGGCCAGCAGGGACGGCCAGCCTAAGTGCAGCGGGCAGAGTGGCCAAGGAAGCCTGGGGGGCGCTGCAGCTGCCTGAAGGGCTCTACATTGGCAAGGAGTGGCAGGCAGGTCTGCCATCCTCCCTCCACCAGCTGAAACGACCCGAAGCCTCCTGGTTAAAGACAGGTGCTGTGGCTAATCCGAGGCGCCGCGGGTGGACAGAGGGGTGCTGGGTGGGGAGGCAGGCGGGGTTCTGAGCTTCCACTCCCAGCAGCTGCTGCCTGACCCCACAGCAGCCCTTTGGGTTGCAGCCTCCCCCTCAGTTCTCAGGTTCTCCCCTCTCCTCATGCTGGGGCGTTGGTATGCAAAGAGGAGACAAACTCAACTCTGTTCAGAGTTCCAGGATCCCAGCCACTTCCTTCCCTGGAGTGGTCTGCCTTGGTGGTCCTCCCCCACTCACTGGGACAGCCCCCAGCCAAAGCCCAAGGCTGAGGGGATGAGGCAGCAGCAGGAACAGGCCAGCGAAGCAGGATGGAGTGAGAGCAGCTGCTGCCTCCAGGCCCCCAGCTCTGCAGTCTGTCTTCCTCTCTGGCTGTCTCCACAAGAGCCGTGAGTGAGCAATGGAGTCAAGAGCAATGGACTCAGGACCTGACATTGTCCGCCCAGGGCTACAGCAAGCAGAACTTGCATTGCATTCTCAAGACTGGACTCTTGCTATCAGGCTATCAATACACCAACTGCTAACTATTTAATGAGCATCTACCACATGCGCAGCTTGAGGCCCCCTGCTATGACCAACTGACTGGCCACTGTCTGTCTCCAAGCTCTGGGGACAGGGCACAGGTGTTCATGATCACACAAACACCATTCCCAGGTGTTCCCGTCTGCGTCAGGAGTCATGTAGGTTTGGGGAAGCAGCCTGACCCCCTCATCCACCTTCCTGGCACTACTGGGGCTGCGATTCCTTGAGGCTGGAGTCGGGTGGGGGACGCAACAGGGCTGAGTCCTGCAGGCCTCACCTCTGGAACCTCTGGAACCGGGCCCTGACTTGGGGGCAGGGCACATAATGCTTCAGCTGACACTTGGCCAAACACTGCCATCACCTGCAGCCGAACGGGGGTAGGAATGAAGGCCAGAGTTGAGGATGACCCACTTTTCAAGTTTCGCCAGCCTCCCCCCCGTCTTGCCCTGGGCAGGATCTCTGTATTGTTCACAGTCTGTCAGCTGGCTCCAGAACGTTTGGTTAGGACTATAGTCCTAGCAAGTGTCTGGCACATAGGAGGTGCTTAATCAAAATCTGTTGAGTCTCTCCAACCAGATCTTAAGTCCCTTCAGAGTCTTCACCCTGTCAGCATCCTCATAGCACCTGAACACAGTAGGTGGTACCCAATAAATCCTCCAATTTATTGGCCAATGGAAGTGGCTGACGGGAGGAGGCACATTCACCGTGCTCAGTCCCAAGGGTTTCATGTGGACACTGAGGCCCGGCTTGCCCCGCTGCCCTTGGGTGTTCTTCACACCAGGGCTCCGCACTCTCTCTAGTCCAGGTTTTGCCTGTTAAGCCACATACGGGCTAGGGTAGACCCTGAGCCTGGCTCATGCAGCCGAGTGGCTCACGGGCAGGCCCCCGAGCCCGGCAGAACATCCTGGAAGACTGCTGGCTTCCAGCACCTGCTGTAAAGCCCGTCAAAGAGACTTAAAAAAAGTTATCCATAACCAGTACGGTCTATGGCAAGATGGATGTAGCCAGGCATCCCTGGGCTTCTCCTCGCCCCCATCCCTCTCCTGCTCTGCGAGGGCCAGGACCAATCCCCCGAGCCCTCAGATGCCACGTAAACACAGCAGTGTAAGCGCGTGTGTGTGTGTGTGTGTGTGAGTGCACCCCCCGCCCCCAGCCGCCCCAATGCTTGGGAAATCCCCACATCTGGCTTTCATGTGACCGAGCCATGCCCAGAAGGCCACAGCTGGGAGGGCCTGGAGGACAGGGAGGGTCAGGAGTGTGTGAGCTCCCCGGAGAACATAGAGTTAACCCTTAGGCACACAGCTCAGGCCTCTAGCTGATGCAGAGCTTCCACCTGGAGAAGAGCCAGAAAGAAGACCCAGGGCTCAGAGGGTCCTGTCCTGACCCGCTCAACAAGTGGGAAGGGTGGGGCCACTTCTCTGGGTCCCCCTGGACTTCTGTGATATGAAAGGGCTGTTCTTTCTGTGTTACTTCCGGTCGGTCATCCACCCCTGAAGAGACCCACTGGATGGAGATCCCTCCTTCATTGAGACCAGTTATTAGTCAGATAGTGAATGAGCACCTCCTAGTGCCAGGCACTTGGCTGGGGGCCCATGGCCCTGCAGCCGTTAAGTCAGGGCATGCCCTCCTTTCACAGGCCAGGACCTGCCTCCCCCAGGAGGCCTCTGATGATAAGGAAAGGGTCTTGGGGCAAGTTCTCTCCAGCCCAGGCACATATATTCATCTTATGCTTAGAACTTTTAGAGCTTCAACAACTTCGGTGGAGGAGTGGTCTTCTGCAACAGTATCTCTGAAATAGCACCCTGGGCCGGTGCTCCAGGATGTGGAGGACAGGCCTCAGCCTGGTTTAGGAGACGTGGCACGTTGGGACAACTAATGCTGAGAGTGACCAGCTGCCCTCTGCACGCTGCTCTCCCTCTTCTCCAGGCTGACTCATTTAAAAACCTCTGCGAATCAGGGGTGGAAGCCTCACTTAACACTCCTAGGCCGGTCTGTACACCTCCCTCTCCACCCCACCCTCATCACAGCTCTTGGGCATCATATCAAAACTGTTGTTTACTTTTCTACCTCCTGGGCCCGACCGACAGTCCTGAAGATGAGGGCCTCCCCGGATCCATCACAGTGTCCCTGAGCTCCACCTGCAGGGCCTGGTGCAGAGGAAGTGCTCAGATGCTCACCGGACAGGTCTACACAACAGCCATGGCAGAGCAGTGAGGTCAGCGACAGGTCTGGCAGGAAGCGAAGCCAGTGCCCATTCAGAAGCTTGTTTCCTATCAACTCGGCCCTCAGTGCTTCCCTCCTGGCTCTAGGAGAGCTGCTCCTGGTGTTGACTGAGCCATGGGCTTAGAGCAGAGAGAGCAACTGAGGTCATCGAAGAAGTCAGGGACAGGGCCCTCTTACTCACAACCCTGTGATCAAGTGCAGATGACATCCAATGGAGGTACTCTTGGAGCCACTAGGCTCCAGGGAGGAAGAGTGGCCTGGCAGGGGGCTGACAGACCCGAAGACAAAACTGGGACAAGGGGTGTTAAAATATGCAAGGCTTCCTTGGGGGGCCATTGCCAATGTACAAAGAGAGTCTTGGTTTGGCCTCTTGTCACTAGCCTGTCATCACAGCTTTATAAGGACCTCACCCTCTGCCAGGAACAGTTATGCACCCAACCCTGACCCAGATCCAACAATCCGGGGCCTAAGATGCTCTAGGGCTGCACAGGGGAGACCTGGGATAATGGGGGAGGCAGCCCCCAGACACCTGCGGGGGCTCCTACGACACCACACCTGTGAGCCAGGGGCAGCTTTGGGGAAGGAGCACAGAGGTGGTGTCTCTTCCTTCTGGGCGCAGGGAGGCGAAAGAGCTGGCTGACATGGTCCAGTTTTCTTGGTGTAAGACTCCAGGTCTAACATTAACAAAATACATCTTTGTACCAGCTGCCGGGGTCACATGTGGCAACAACAAGATCCAGGGGGCAAGACAGAAGGAGTCGGAGAAAACCACTTTTCCCTGCAAACATCTATGTTTTACTGAAACTTTGGAAAATTTTTCTTTGCCTTCACGTTTCAGAACTGACCAATTATAAAAACGCCACAAGCCAACTAAGTTACACACGCCACATTTCTATTTCTAAACAAAGTAACTTTAGATCAGAAAAAGGTGCTAAAACAATAAGTAATGCACATTTCCCCAAATCTTTGTTTTTCCATTGGCTTTGTCATTACTGGAAATGTTGCCTCCTTTGTCACATGTCTACAAACCAAAAGCTGAAGTGAGAAACAAGTTATTTTCTGGCTGAGGGCCGTAGTGGGAAGGACTTCTTTGCTGGACCACAATGTGGGTGCCTCCTCTCCCAAGAAGAAAACCTTATGAAATAAAAGGCAGATGGAGTCTCGTCACTGCCTCTTGATGAGGCGAAAGGGAGGCCAGTGGCTGGGGAGGCCCCTTCGACAGCCATTCTCCAGGGCCCCAAATGCTGGGCCAGTGCTCTCTGTCCTCTGACTGGTCCCCCTTTCCCATGCTCGTCCAGCCCCCCAACTTGGGAGACAACCAAATGCATCTGCAAGGAGCAGTCCCATCTAGTCACTGTCCGTCACCAGGACTCTGGTCCTTCTGCCGCCTCACTGCCCATCCTTCCTGAACACCACCATCACCCCACATGGATGACCCATCCAAAATTCAACCCGGGCTTGATCTAAGAGTCCCTGGGGAGCCCGTTAAAATGCTATTTCCTGGCACTGCCCCAGTGATGCCGATTCTGCAGGTCTGGGCAGGGGCTGGGATCCTGTACGTCAACAAGTAGAGCAGGATCCGGAAGGTCACCTTCAAGCTTTGCACGTGCTGATCCCTCCCAGACCACCTGCCCATTTTCCCAGAAGGAGAAACTGGGGCAGAGAGAAACCATGCAGGGCTGGGGGAATGAAGGCTACCAGCTAGCTGCCCCCGTCCTGAGAGCCAGCCCCTTGCCCACCCCTGCTTTGTGGGCCCAGGCCAGCAGAGCGGAGGGGCCGTGCTGCAATGGCCGTGGAGATTGAGCCATAGACACGCACACATGAGCAGCACGTTCCCTTTCTCCATCGCATCATGGCCACGTGGGCTGGCAGTGGAGCTGCCCAATCAATCAGCCTCCTTTCATTTCCAATTAGCGGGCTTTGAACTGCAGGGGTGACATCAGGCCGAGGACCTGGAGCCATGAAAATTAAGCATTGTTTTAAAACACCAGCCCGGGTGAGCTGTGCCAAAGACGATGCCTTCAGGAGACACGTCCGCTTTTGGAATTGGCTGCTGGACGGTGCCAGGAATGTCCTGGCCATGTTTGCGAAGCAGCCGGGCCTTCCTCACTGCGGATGGGTGGCTCAGGCAGATGAGAGAGCCTTGGAAATTGCTTTGAAGAGTCTTGCTGATACATTCTCCAAGACTTCCTTTCCAAACTCATCTTCCGCCCCTCCTTCCCTAGCCCTTCTCTCCTACCGGGCTGGACACCTCTCCTTCCCTCAATTTCTCAAACTCACTCCAGCCTCCAAGTCCTTGCTCATGTCCGGCCTCCCAACCAGAGGGACCTGCCCACCTCTCTGCTCATCTCGGTCCCTTCCATCCTCCAGGATGCACCTTCGGCCTCTTGCACCTTGGCTAGCCCACCTTTTATGTGACTCTCACAGCTTGAGGATCACAGCCTATCCTGCCTTGTATTTTTTTTTATTGTATTTATTGATTTGGCAGGGGGCGACACATCAATTTGTTGTTCCACTTATGCATTCACAGGTTGATTCTTGTATGTGCCCTGATCGGGGATCCATCCTACAACCTTGGCCTACAGGGACGATGCTCTAGCCAACTGAGCTACCCAGCCAGCGCTCATCCTGTCTTGTGTTAATGAATCTCTGACAATGCCCTGCTTTCTCAGCTGAGCTGTGAGTTCCAAAAGGCCAGAGACCAGCAAGGCTTAAGAATAAAAGCCTGAGGGAACTGTGTACTCTGGAGGGGAGGGAAGGCTGCTGCCGTCTGCTTTGTCTCTGTCCGGCTGCTCTGTCTCTGTCCGTTTCCCTCTGTGGCTGGTAAGTAGAGCAGGCCTGGGGCGAGCAAAGCTGGCTCCGCTCTCTGTCCTACTAGGGCATCATTGTCGGGGAAGAGGAAGCACTGGCGGTCTTACGGAGCTGTTTTCTTAGCTGTACAGTTGCGCTCCTCACACCTCTGCCTTGTTCCAGGGCTTGTGGGAATGTAGCAAGCAGGATCCAGGTTCTGCCCACCCCTCACCTTAGGCAGGCAGCAGCCCCTCTCTTAGTTGCTTCATTTATAAAAAGAGGAGGCAAACTAACTTGTGTGGGTGGGTTTTGCTTTAAGAAAATTCATTTCAGCCCTGGCTGGTGTAGCTCAGTGGACTGGGCGCTGGCTTGTGAACCAAAAGGTCATGGTTTGATTCTCAGTCAGGGCATGTGCCGGGGTCACGGGCCAGGTCCTCAGTTAGGGGTATGAAAGAGGCAACCAATAGCACATCAATGTTTCTCTCCCTCTTTTTCTTCCTCCCTTGCCCTCTCTCTGAATATAAAATAAATTAAATATTTTTAAAAACCAAAAAACAAAAGAAAATTCATTTCATTTGGAACTAAATGCATACAAAGAGAAATCAAGGGAATTTTAGTCACACTCTGCAAAGGGAACCCTTTATCCAGTTAGAAATCCCTTGTGACCAGGGGTTCCTTCTAAAACCTCAGCAGGCTCTTCTTGGGCCAGGCCCCTCCCCCCAGGAACTGCCTGCTCGAGTTCTTCAGAGCCCAAGTCCTGGTCACCTGTGGATCCTATGGGCCTTGGCTCAGAAAGGAACAGACTTCAGCAGAAAAGAGGTTTGGATCAGAAGGACCAGGTTTGGATCCCCTGCTTACTTGGTGAAGTGACCTTGGGCAAGTTCTTTAACTTTCCTTTCTGGGTCTATAAAATGAGGGACAAGACCCCCTGCCGGGGCTGTTGTGCGGCTGGCTGGCCACTGTGAGACAGTGCATACCCCGCCTTCCCCCGTCTGATCAAGGAGGGCAAATGCCAGGGCCAGGGGTCCTTCCTGGTTGAAGGTGGGTTACCTCAGGTGCTGCCTCCTGCTTGCAATTAAAGTAGTTTAACCCTAAGAGGGTGTTCGCTGTGCCAGGCAGTGCTGCAGTTAACGCTTTAGATGTGTTAGCTTGTGTCCTAGCCTCAAACAGCCCGATGAGGTGCTACTGTTATCTCCTTTCACAGACAAGGCAACTGAGGCGTGGGCAAGTTAAGGACTGGCCCGGGACCACACAGCTGGCATGAAACTAAGTATGCTGGCTCCAAGTCCGTGTTCTTAATTCTACAGAAAACTTGGCTAGGTCCCATCTCCTCTGGGAACTGGCCCAAGGCTCACAGAATGGAAATCAATGCTTCAAGTGGGTCTCTTTACTCTTATATCAAAAGTAAGACCAAATTCTCCCCTCCTTTCAGAACCCACGAGTAATTAAAGCAATGGCAACTACTGTTATCAGGAGCTTGCTCCGTGCCAGGCCCTCTGTTAATGCAATCCTTACATTTAATCAAGGAAGGCACAATTTTTACCCCCATTTTCCATATGGGGGCATGAAGGTCAGAGGTTAAGTTGCCAGGTACAGAGCAAACGTGTGGCAGAGAAGGAGTTCAAACCCTGTCTCTCTGATGCCAAAACCTAAACTCTCACCTACAAGCAAAACGTGCTTCTCCTTGATGTAACTACAGTAACACTGATCTCATTAACTCTGTCCAATAATAATAATGCAAATTTTATGATCACTAAAATGGAAACGGGCCCGAGCTCACCAAATTTTCCAAAGAAAAGTATAAAGTAAACAGGGTTTCTTGAGAAACATCAACACTTGCCCAAGAGAACAAACTTGCAACACTCTTGAGCCACCTTATTTGCATTTAAACCAGGGGCAGCTTTACAGACTCCTGGGTGGGATGGAGCACCCTCAGGCTGGCAACAATCCCAGCGCCAGGTCGATTCCACAGGATTCTGTGGCCTCCTGCGCCCACTAGTGGCACAACTCAGAACTCCCCATCCATGGGCTCTTGAGAAGGCAGCGTCCTAGTACTGAGAGCACCATTCCATCTTTTCAGGTCTGCAGAGAAGCCCCTGCTCAGGGAAGCCCGCTCCAGCCTCTTCTGGGCTCCTGATGCAGTGCTCACCTTGGGGAAGCCAGTCACGGCCCAGGTCCCTCCTACTACCAGACACAAGCCCTCTAATAGCATCACCTCCTTGAACCCCCTGCATCTTCCTGCAAGTACCTGCTCTGATAACAGCTGCATTTCATGCATCAACTTGGCTAGGCTACAGCCCCCAGTTATTCAATCACACACTAACCTAGGTATTGCTGGGGAAGATACTTTGCAGATGTGATCAAGTCCCTAATTAGTTTCTTTCTGTGAGATTATCTAGATATTGCAGGAGGGGAGGCAGGAGGGCTGAGTCAATCAGCTGAAAGGCCTTAAGGGCAAAGCTGAGGTTTCACTGAAGAAGAAATTTCATCACTGACCACAACCCCCAGCCTGCCCTTGAATTTCAGACTTGCCTGGGCAGTCCCACGCAATCAAGTAAATCAAATCCTTGCGAGAAATCTCTTAATACATATATACTATATTTGTCGTGTATAATGCACACTTTTTTGCCCCAATTTTTGAGGTAAAAATAAGGATGCACATTATAAATGGGAATTAGCACTAACGCACGTGGCGTGCATTATACACGACAAAACAGGGGTAGTTCCTACAGGTGAGGTCACAGAGCCCAGGGGAAAGGAAGTGCCCAAGGTCACATGAGGAGCAACACGTGGGACTAAGAATGGAAGCCCAGATAAACTCCCCCGCACAGCCCACACCCAGGCAGCAAAGCACAGCCCCTCCGCTGCTGCTGCTGCTGCTGCTGCTGCTGCTGCTGGCGGCAGCTGGCGGCGTCCTCCTCTCTCCTCTGTCTCCCTGCCTTGTCGCTCTCCATTCACCAGTCAGAAAAAATGCTTCCACAATCTAAGTTAGCTCATGGCCCCCTCTCTTCAGGACCCTTCAGTGGCTCTTCATGTCACGGTGAAAGCTAAACATCCTTAAAATGGCCTGCAAGGCCCTGCAGGGTCTGTGCTGCTCCCCCCAGCCCCACATTCACCTCTGCTCTCACCTCCTACCACTTTGCCGGCCCCCCCTTTCCCACCCCAGCCACAAGCCGCCCCCGCCCCAGCCCTGTCCAGAGCAGGCCAGCGTTCTCCCTCCCCAGGGCCTTTGCACTCACTGCGCCCTTGGCCTGGGCTGCTCTCTTCCTCCGGTAACCGTGTTGCAACCTCTGTCTCATATACATTCCTGTAAATACAGTTCCTCACCCACGGCAGACTGCAAACTCCTCAAAGGCAGAAAGACATTGCTGTAACCTCAACAGCTGGCACAGCATCTGGCATACAGCTGGTGCTCAATAAGATCAGCTGAAGTTTCAGCTCCGAAGCTTCATCTCCGAAGAAGCCACATTCAGTCCTTCTGTCCCCAACCAGGAAAACTCTTCCTCTTCCCGTGT
This sequence comes from Pteronotus mesoamericanus, assembly GCF_021234165.1. Classification (NCBI taxonomy): domain Eukaryota; kingdom Metazoa; phylum Chordata; class Mammalia; order Chiroptera; family Mormoopidae; genus Pteronotus; species Pteronotus mesoamericanus. The sequence goes on from NW_026555229.1 coordinate 6,866,826, forward strand.
AACATTGCTGATTTCAGGGCGCGGCGATTTCCTTCCTGAGCTGCAGGCTGAATGCATCCTCCCATCCACCCATCCATTCAACAAGCACAAGGCGGGAGCGGCGCACTTGCTACCCGTGTGAGGCCTGCAGCGAGGTCTTCCCTCTCAAGGTGGTGGGACACAGACAACAAAGAAAATTCAGGAGATGAGAGTGTGGTCAGTGATGTGCACAGAAGTAAGGTGAGTTGAGGGGGCAGCTAGACAGTGGAGGATGGGGACAGCCTCTCTGAGGTGACAATTAAGCAGAATCTGAGGAAGGAACCAGCCAGGCGGGAACGCCATTACAGGCAGAGGGAACAGCAAGTGCAAGACTGTGTGGAGAGAGTGAACTTGATGCGCTTAAGGCGTGGCTGAGCGGAGTGCTGGGGTGGGCGTGCGGCAGGGGAGCGGCAGAGGGAGGGTAGGAGCCCCGGGGGCAGGACGGCAGGTGGGTGCCGAAGCCCAGGGACTCGGAGGCTGTGATAAGGAGTTTCTTTTGGTTGGGCTGGGAAGGGCTTTGGGGGAAATTTAAGCAGAAAAACCTCATTATTTGATGTGTTTCGAAGTGCTCACTCTATGGAGCACTTCTCCATAGACGTACCGAAGTATGAAGAAGCAGGGGTGGAAGCAGAGAGGCCAAGGGGGGAGCTAGGCAAAGCTGAGGGGTGCTTTCCTACAAGGGGTGGGGGTGGGAGAAGAGGGAGGATCTGGGGAGAAAGGGAGGAGCCAAGGGGGACTGCCAGATGCTGGGCTTGAGCAACAGGGCAGAAGGTGGGATGGGAGAGATGCGGGAAGGAGCAGAAGTTTGAGGCTAAGTGTTTCAAGGCCACGGGTCCCATCTTGTCCATGAGGCTGTACAGTACCTGAGAACTTTCTCCCTACTGACTCCAGCCTCCCCAGGCCTGGCTTCAGGTCTTGGCTCTGTGCTCAGTAACAGGTCCCTCCCAGAGAGCTGCCACGGAGGAGCTGGGGCTTTGGGAACTGCAGTGGAGACGTCGTGATCAGGGAACAGCATCCATTGTCTCCATGCAAATGTCCCAGAGAAATTACGGGAGCTTCACCACCGAGCAGGGTGGAACCCAAAACTTGGACTCGGATCCTCACTTTGCCGCAGACCTCGGGCAGCCATCCCTTCAAAGCCTCAGTTTCTGATTTGCAAAATGGGAATCCCACCCACCATGTACCATGGCTCTGAGCAGCAAATGAGGAAACATATGTAACGTTGCCAGCACACAGTAAACGTTCATTAAATAACAGCAGTCGCTAGCTGGCTCTTTGGGAGAGCTTTCCAGCTTTCAGGCAGTGTTGTAAGCATGCTGTATATGTTAGTTTATCTAATCTGCATGATAAGCATATGAGGTATGTAGTAGGGTTCTCCAGAGAAATAGAAACACAATCATACATATATATTTGTGGAGGCATGCTGAGCCCAACATCTGATGCGGTAAGCTGACAGGCTAAAGATTCAGGGGAGAGTTGCTCCTTGTTCCGTTAAGGCCTTCAATTAATCAGGTGAGGCCAACCCATCTCACAGAGGATTCTAGAAGGTTAGAAGGTAATCTTCTTTACTCAAAGTCCACTCACTTAAGAGCTATTCTCATCCTGGCTGGTGTGGCTCAGTTGGTTGGGTGTCTGTCCAGCAAACCAAACAGTCACAGGTTCTGTTCCTGGTCAGGGCACATGCCTGGGATGAGGGTCTGGTCCCAGTCAGGGCGTGTGCGAAAGGCAACCTGTTGATGTTTCTTTCTCACATCAATCTTTCTCTCTTTCCCTTCCCCTATCTCTAAATTCTCTCTCCCTTCCTTCCTCTCTCTCAAAGCAATGGATGTCCTCAGGTGAGGATAAAAAATTTTTTTAAGAAGCTGATCTCATTCTAAACCCACCTTCATAGAAACATTCAGAATAACACTTGGCCAAATACCTGGGCACCATGGCCCAGCTAAGTTGATACATAAAATTAACCATTACAATGTGTATGAATAATATCCCCCAACTTACAGATGACAGAACAGGCACAGAGGGGCTAAAAAACCCGCCCACGGTCTCAGAGGAGGAAAGCCAAGCTCTCAACTCCCGCTGTCTGGCTCCAGAGCTGGCATTTTAACCACGACACTAAGTGGCCATTATCATAAGCACACCAATTAAATTCCTCCATCCATCCTTTCCTGGCCTGAGAGTGGAACATAGAGAAATGCGGGGGGGGGGGGGGGGGTTCCCCTGGGTGGGGCCCCGCATTGCTTAAGAAGCAGCACAGAACCCAAGCTTTGGAGACTGGGAGTGGGGGAACCTGAGGGGCTACCTGTTCCAGTCCTTGACTTTACAGAGGGAAACTGAGGCCCAGAATTGAGAAGGGACTCGCCCAAGGTCTCATGGCTTCAGAAAGTGATGATGATGATGATAAACCAATTCTTCCATAGTAGTTACTCTGTGCTGTACATGACGTTGATATTATCATCTTTGTTTTAGAGGAAATGAGGAAACGGAAGCAGAGGCTATGGCACTTGCCTAAGGTCACACAAGCATCTGAGCCCAGGCTCAGCCAGTAGGTGACATTTATGAGGCCCCCAGCAAGAGTCTCCTGGGGAGGGGGCTGTGACAGAACACAGTCCCAGGTTTGCAACTCCCTCCCACTTCTCCCCCTGGGGCTCTGACTGCAGGTGACAGTTGAGGCGATGCTGTGACCTCAGGTTCCTACGGCGGCTCACCCTCCTGGTCACGGAGGAAGGGCCTTCTGCGCCCGTGGGTGGGCACGCCAGAGTCCCCCCGGCCAGCTGACAGAGCCGCGCACACACATCTCACCCCCGCAGTCATGCGCCCCCCAAGCAGGGCCTCAAACACGTGAACAGACTCCAGCCCACAGCCAGGTGGATCCTCGCACGCTGGCCCGCATGCCCAGCATCTGTGCACCCACACGGGGAACTGCAGCCTCACATCGCACAACTGGATAGACCTACTCTGACCCACGTACACACATGGCCTCCAATACATCTGCCAGGACACAACTTCCCACATCCCAATACACGTATAAGCAAATACTTGGACACATAAAACGTATGAACCCATACTCAGACACACACTGTGCAGTCACCCCAACCCCCCCCCCCCCAGTCACATCCCATCCATCACACGCAGACACACACACCTCTCCTGATCCGCAGACCAGGGCACTTGGACACAGATACCTCCCCACAGGAGCCATTAGGTGAGCCACGTGTTTATACACATTTCCCACATCCTCAAGGGCCAGACCCCACCCCCATGGCTGCTCACCCCCATAAATAGAGGCAGCACACACACGCCAACACGGATCGCTCCAGTCCGCCCACCCCCCATCTGTACACAGAGCCCTAACTCCTGCGGACCATCCTCCCCCTCCCCATCAACGACACCCCGCCCACACCCAGGCATTTGCCTAGCACAGCCCCCCCACCCGCAGCGAGCCCTTCCCTGGCCCCAGCTGACAGCGCCGGGCCGCCAGCCCCTACCGAGCGGCTGCAGGGCTGGCTCCGCCTCTCTCCCTGGCTCCACCCGCTTCGCAAACTCTGGGTGAGCCCTGGCACCTGTCAGGCCGAGGCCGGGCGGTGCGTCCCCCACCCGCGATGCTGCCACCACGCAGGCAGAGCTCCTCCCCCGCAGCCAGGAGAACGCGCTCAGCTGGATGGGGGGGGGGGGGTCTGCGCTGCAGCCGTTAAAAACTCAAGTCACTCAAGTACGACCCCCTTTCCAGTCCTGGATGTCACCTTCCCTCCGCGAAAACCCTGCGTCTCTATTAACCCTCCCAGCACCTCCGCATCACGGGAAGGGCCCAAGGAAAAGTGGGCACCGCAGCCCAGGAGAGGAGGAGAAGGATCGGCTGCCAACGTGGTGGGGGGTTAGGCCCTTCAAGAGACACCCCCACAATCCCCATGCACCCACCCTCATTGCCCGCAGGGGACAGCCAGGGACTCAGTGGGCGCTGAAAGCGCAAGTACCAGAGATCATAGGGGCATGAAGGGAGTGCCCCAGACCCGCAGGACCGCGGGGCAGGCGGCTAGGGACCCCTCCTCCCAAGAAAGTCTTCCGCAGGGTCAGAGGGGCGGGAGGGGAAAACGTCCGGGGGCTCCCTTACCTGATTTCCTCTTGGAACTGCCATAGTCCCTGAAAAAGAAGCAACAACAGATAGACATGGTTAGGGCTGAGCTGGGCAGGGCGGGGAAGCGGCTGCGGGGCTGCGGCTGCAGGGCGCCCACGAGCGGGCTGCGGTGGGTCCTCTGCGCCGCTGCTCATGTGATCCCCGCTGCCGGCGAGCCGCGCGCTCTGCAGCCGCACGCACTGCGTGCAGCGCTGCCCGCGGGTCCCCTGCCAGCCCGGCCTCCGGGCACGATTCGCCCATCCCGCCCCGCCCCGCCCCGCCAGCACCCCCAACCCCGCCTAGCCCCGCCCCAGCCTGGCCCCGCAGGAGAGGCTCCATGGGACACTGTGCCCTTTCCTAGGCACCTTCCCCCATCCTCGGCGGATGCGGGAGGACAAGGCAGGTACCCGCGCACAGGGAAACTGAGGCTCTGGAGGGTGATGGCTAGAGCTCAGGCCCTGCCCACCCTGGAAGCCCGCTCCCCACCCCTGCAGGGCTTCTTCTCCCAGTTCTTGGCATCACTAGCTCATGCCCACTCAACCTTTAAGTCACAACTGGAGTATTACCTCCTTAACGTATCTTTCTCAGCATTCTTCCCCTCTCCAAATTGGCCTCCAAGTAATGAAACATTTGTGTGACCGCTTGATTAGAGCCTGCCCCTGCCCTAGCCCCAAGCTCCCTGCTGGGAACTGCCCAGCTGGGAACTAGCCCAGCCTCAGGGTCAGGGTGTTTCCCGAATCCTGCCTCCAGGTAGCCTCCCCGTACCCTCCGTGCTTGCTCCTCCCACCCCTTCTTATTCATAATCCTCAGGGAAGTCTCACATGCCCCTAAAGTGCTGGAGGTTCTGTTCAAGGGCTCAGGAGCTGGCTGGGGATCTTTCTGGAGACTAGGGGAAATGCCTTTCATTCCCCCTGGGAATCGAAGAAAATGCCCATCCCGGACTTTGGTCAATGTTAACAGGCCAGCTGGGTGGGCCTGCGGCAAAGAGGGCGCTCATGCAGAAAGGCACAGCAGGTTCACAAAGGTGTCAGCCTCGTGGAGACTCCCCAGGATTCCAATTCCGGAAGTCTGGGGAGGGGGTCGTCTGGGCCTTGGAACTGTGGGTATGCTCCGAGGTAATTCGCCCACACAGCGAAGGGCGCGGCGCTGCGCCTCTTCTAGAGCCCTATGTGTCCTGAAGTGTGGGCTCAGAACTCAGTGAATCAGAACACCAGTGTCGGGGCCCAGAACCTGCATTTCTGATACCATCCCCCTACCCCGGTCTTCTGTGTGAGAACTCCCTTCTAATTCCAAATTCCATGCTTCTTTCAATCCTCACAGCCACATCAAGGGGAAGGTCCTATTGCCTCCATTTTACAGATGAGGGAACAGAAGTTCAGCCACTGCCCAAGGTCACCAGACCTGGGGAAGGGCAGTGGTCCACAAGCCCCCCAGCAGGAACGAAAACTGCAGGGTGGAAGGGGTGGAGGAAGATCTGTGGAATCTGCTCCCACATGCCCCTCCCCCCACCTGGCAGTTCATCTCCTTGGGGCCGAGGGGAGACTGGGAGAGACTGTGTCCTGGAGGGCCTGGCTGTGCCCGCTGAAGCTCAATGGTGGGGAGAATTCCTAGCGAGGAAGTGGAGAGCATAGTATGGTGGCTGTGTCCTGCCCAGCAGACTTGCCACTCCCAAGGAGAGAATTCATTTCTCAGGCCCTTTTGCTGAGTGAGGCCCAGGGAAGGGCAGAAAGGGGATGGCAATGGAGAGCTGCCCCTCGCGGTTCCCCCTCCCCATGTTCCCACTAGTCCTGCAGGAGATGCCCTCTGGGCCTGGGATCCCAATGGCCCACTGACCGTCCACTGGCTGCCAGCGGTCCAGATGGGCAACTTCCTCACGGTGACGGCCACCTTCTCCGTTTGTGCAGCTGCGAGCTACCCAGGATTTTCTCGGAGCCTGTCTGGGGGCGGGGCCTGCAGGCAGGTCATTAACCGGTGACAGGGAGCATCCTGAGGCTCTGGAGGGGGTGGGAGGGGGATGTAATCCACAGGAGCTTAGTGCTTCTGCTGCACCAGGACCAGGTTAGTGACTTTCAACTTGGTCCTTCACAATGGGATCCTCTCGGCAGCTGGTCACAAATTCAGGTGTGGGGCCGCACCGCACCCTGTCTGCATCTCCAACAAGCCCCCACTGGGTTAGGAGGCTGGGCCAGCGTTGGCTGAGAATCCGGGACCCACACAGTTCCTGCCCCCTTTGCTACAATCCTGACATGTAAACAAAAGTGGTACCACAGGGCGCTCCAGTCCTCGCACCATGGTCTCCATCAGACCCCAGCCACCGCTAAGAAACATTTATGCTTGATAAGAACAATGTACTTGCAATGTCAAACCAGCTTCCAGTCGAATCCCCTGGCCGGCCTGTCCTTCAACCAGATCGGAGCCCTTCCCACCCAAGACTGGTAGACCGCTGCAGGGAGTGTGGTCCCTCATTTTGCAGGCGATGAGAGCAAAACTTAGACAAGCTAGATAACTTGTTCAACGCCTAAGAGTGAGCAGGTGGGGTTAGGATTGTGCACTGAGAACCTGGGCCTTGCTCTGGCGCAGGGGTGGGGGGCAGTTCAAGGCAAATCCCCAAATACTGCCAACCCCTGGAGCCCGGGGCGGTGGGGGGCACAGGCCCTGGGGCCTCGGAGGAGCCCAGGGAGTTGGCGCAGTGGAGGGGGTCCTGGCAGAGGGATGGAGGACATGACAAGCACAGGAACACTTCCTTCCCAGCCGCTGGCCTCCAGCCTCTGAGCAGTTTCTGGGTGGGCACCTGTAGTCAAGCCCTTCCGCATTTTTAGCTGCTGAGCAGGCTGAGAAGTGGCTTAGGTATCCAGTGGCTGGGACTCGCCATGCCTCTCAATCCCGGGCACAGGGGGAAAGGGCAGGGCTCCCCACTGCCGGCACGCCTACCTCCCACTGCCCTGCGCAGGACCGCAATCCCTCTGTCCGGGTGCAGTTCCTGGGCAAATCAAGATTGCCCTCACTTCCCCTCCTTGTTCCAGTTCTTGCCCTGAGCTGACAGCCCCCACCTACTGATGAGTCTGCTTGGGGGAGGTCACAGTCTAGCCTGCTTCCGACCTGCTGCTGAATCACTATTGCCCAGGGAGCCATGGGGGCGGTGGGGCGGGGGGGCGGCCGGAGGTGAGGGCCAGCGTCTCCCTCTAGTGCTGCCAGAAGCTAATGTAATTGAAAAGGTCTCCCAGCCTGTGTCCTCACTGTGTCCTCATACCAGGCTACTTGGCTTTCTCTGCAACTGGTCCAGAGGTGACAAAGGCCACAGGTTCAGTGATCAACCAACCCATGCAAACCAGGACATGGGACTTTCAGGGCTCAAACTGGAAAAGTCACAGATAAACTGGGACAGCTGGTCACCCCGTGGTCCACAGGTCTGGCCTGGTGGGAAAAGATGGGAAGACTTTCTCCTACCCAGCACCACCCCTCCCCCATTTAAACAGGGAATGCCTGAGGCCTCCCTCTATCCCACATGATACAAACAGCTCATGTTTCACTGGATGAGGCTCTGAATGAAGTTCATAGGGCAGGTTCTGGGAGCAGATAGACTCCAGGTCAGTTCTCTGCTATTTGCTACCTGGGTGGTCATCTTGAGCTACCTCACCTCTTGAACCTCTATATCTCTACCTGTAGAATGAGGATAATAGCCACACCAACACCTTAGGATTTGGAGAGGAAGAAACGTACAGTGTACACAAAAGCGCTCACATACTGTCCAGCACAGAAAATGCTGTATAACTTGTCTTTGCTATTATTCTCTCACAGCTGGACCTGACCCCACCTTAGTTGCCACCCAAATGGCAAAGGCCTGCAAAGCCCCCAAAACAAAAGAAAGTGGCTTCTTCTAAAGGACCTCGCCATGATACTGGCAGCACAGTGCCCAACAGGAACAATTCCAGCCTCATTTTCAGCATTTTGGGCTTTCACAGACACCAAAACGACCTGGGTTTCTGTCCAAGCCAGCCCACTCAGGAAACGCCTGTTTCTACACATTGCATGCTTGATCCGAGCTCCTCTGGCAATGATCCTATTTTCAAGGTGCCACTGACCCGCAGGAATTGGCTGCTCTGGACTCATCGACTGGGATGCCTTTAACCTCCCAAGGAACAGCCAACTCTCACAGACCTAAACCAAGAGATGCAAAGGGCGCTGCATTTTCATACTAATGGCACCCAGAGAGTCAGCTTTCCTTTTCTTCTTCTTGTCCCCCGCTTTCATTTCTCTTGGTGAGACAGGCTGTGTCCCTGCCCTGGACAGCCTACAGAATGGGCTGGTGTTGGAGGAAGCAAAGACGGAGAGGCTGGAAGGAGGGAGCAGGAAAGGCATTTAACAATTCGTGTGCGTTAGCCATCTGTTTTTGTGCATGCCTCCCACTTGGCACCCTCCCTTGAAATTTCCCGGCAGGCACCTGACCTCAGTGCTCTGCAGCAGGCAGGGGTGGTGGTAATCCATTTTACGGATGAGGAGACTGAGGCCTTGAGGTGTAAGTGGCTTGCCCGGGCTCATGAAGCTACACAGACAGTCTTGACCCAGAGCGCTCCCTGAACTGAGGCTCCCAGGGATGGGGCTGCAAGATGAGGACCCACGAGCCGCGGAAAGGAGGCCACCATCCTGCCGGTCGGAGTCCACGGAGTGAGAGGCAAAGCCAGAAAGAGCCACTGAGGCAAGAGAGAAAGCAGGAAAGGAAGCCCCGTCTGACTGGGCCAGCTCTGGGGAAGGACACTGAGCCCTGCCCGGTGGAATTCTGAGCGCTCCGGGCCTTGGCCTCCGCTGCCTGCCGCCCCCTCCCATTCCCGCTCCCATCAGCGAGTGTCCTGGCAGAAGAGGACAAGCTCCCAGGCCGCTGTTCTCACCCTTCTGTCTGCTGGCTGACATTGGCTGCCGGGCCCAGGACGCCTGTCTGCAGGGCCTGCTGCCGCTGCGACCTGCTTGAGAGGCTGGCTGGTTTGCCAGGTGGCTCTGGGTGACCTTGACAGCCAAGTGGTCTTGGGGACATGAGAGGCACCTAGAATGTGGGGGCTGGGGGAGTTGTTATGCCACCCTGGCCGGGGACTGACATGGAGCCCTGAGGTAGGCAATGGTGGCTCTGACTGCTGTTATCAACCAAGAAGCGCTTTTTCAGCTCCTGCAGGTCTATGCAGGCACAGGGGAAAGAGAGGACATGCTTCTGGCCTGCAAGTGTGGGGTGAAGAGGAAGAAACAAAGCTGCCCAGCACGATGAGAAATGGTACATTCTGAGACATTCCAAGAGGCACTGGAGTGGTTGCACTCCACATGCGGAGAAAAGACAGGACCTCCAAGGCAGCTCCCGGGAGGAGGGGGTCTTTTCTTAAGCCTTGAAGGATGGGGTGGGGGTCCATGGAGAGGGTAAAGAGAGGAAGGCTCTTGCAGCAGGAACAAGCAGCCCCGCCCTGAGGGTGGGCAGCCAGGGAAGGGGCAGGATGGGGTCAGGGAGGGAGGGTCTTCGGTGTCCGGCTGTGAAATCCAGAAGTTTCAGAATCGGGAGTAACGTCTGGGTGCAGTGAAGGAAGCTATTTGTTAAGAGGCAGCTACACAGCTCGGGGGCAGGGCGGGAGAGGGGTTGTGACAAGTCTGGGGATGAGGTCACCAGCCCCGGGGCCTGGCTCTGGCTCTGGCTCTGCCCCTCAGTGGTTGGTGGATCTGCGCAACCCGCTGCAGACGACAGGCTGTCACCCATCAGTGAGTTCTGAAATCATCGCAGTGTATCCTGACAAGCATTTAAAGAAAGAATAGGCCAAATGATCAACTCACCCAGAGTAAGGTCAAATAATTGTTTTTTGCAAAACTTCTGTTTCAGGTATCTACCTACCTACTTGTCTATCTGTCTGTCTGTCTCTGTTGGGTTATGATGTGAAATTTCTTACTGTGGCAAAAATATTTCAAAAACACTCACAAATTCCCGCAGCCTCAGTTCTTCCCTCCCAGCAGGAGGCTGCACTGCGAAGCCTCCCGGGCATCTAAGTTCTGTGAAGCCAGCACAGTGGGACAGTGTGTGGTCCAGCAGCCGGGCGAGCGGGGCCTGGGCCCAGGGGCTCCCGGGCAGCTGAGGTCTGGAGAATGTTGGGGCATTTTTCCACCCTGCATAGCCCCTAGCTAGGTTTTTGTTCTGACTTTTGAGAGCCTTTGCATAGAATAATCTCGAGGGGCAGCAACCTCTAGGGAAGATGGGGGTGGGGGGCATGAACGCTGTTCTTTGCCCCCATTTGCGCCCTGATCTACACTGTGGCACTGAGGGCCCTTGTGTCCGACAAGAATCCGTCCTTTCTCCTCAGGGGCTGTGTTTTCCAGGGTTCTGAGAATAGGCCCCATTGTGACCATGCGGACAGTCCAGAGAGGCCGGAATTCCTGCCCCGGGTGAAAAAGCTGAAATGCTGGGGACGGAAGGGGTCTCGTGTACCCCCAGGCAGGGTCCAGAGGCTGATGCTATGGCTGTCGCAGACCCCAGGCATTGTGCTTATCTCCCGATTGTCCCACAGGGTCTCCGCCATTGCCCCATCCCTGGCAACAGGACAAAGCACTGTCTGTCTGTCCATCGCCTCTAACTTGCCTCACCACTCAGGGCAAAGGCCCTGAGCGGGTCTCTAGCCCGGGGACAGCTCCGCTGTGTCCAGGCCTCGGTGCTGAAGGCTAAGAGCGTGGGTGGAGTCCAGCGTGCTTCAGCCACTTACCACTTCATGCCCCAGGCAAGTTACCTGACCTCTCCGGACCCTCAGTTGTCAAAGGGGATGAAAACAGTTTTTGCCTTTCTTGTGGGGGGATTCCCCAGGGATAACATGCAAAGCTCTTAGAACGACACCTGGCACTTGATGGAGGCCCCTGGCCCCGGCCTGGGTTCAGGGGAGGGGCCCGGTTTGGAGTGTGGACAGTGGCCACAATACAGGCAGTGCTGACTGGCCGCCTCATGGGTTTGGACTTTGTAAGACCCTGGCTCTGTCCTCCAGGGCGCCGGCGCAGCACCATGAAAACACGCGGGCCTGGGTCCCCCGCTGGGTGCACTCCAAGGATCCCCACCCCAGTGGTGACCGTACGTGCCCATGGGAGAAGAGTGGCAGAGGGACGCGAAGCTCATTTCCTAGGTGGGAAAGGAGGCCGCTTGGCCCACTGGCCGCGCAGCGCTGCGAGGCCCCGCAAGGCGGTCGGAACTCCTGCTCTCCCCTCTACCAGGCTACCGCTCCTGGCCGCAGGGCTCCCTGGGTTTCTGGGGGCTGCATGCCAGGCCTGGAAAACCACAGACGGAGCAGCGACAAAATGTGGTGATAGGGTTCAACTATGGAGTCCCGGAGAGAAGGCCAAGGAGGGCCTTCTATGTTTGGAGGCTTTCCCTGTCTCTCTCCAAGTCCACTTGTCCATCTATCCACACTTCCGTCCATCAATGTATGAGCAGGGGGGCGCCTGTAGACCCAGCCTTGAGTGTGAGCAGGAGAGTGCTGGATAACCCAGTTCTGCCCTCACAGAGCACACAGTGGCTGGAGAGAAAAGATAAACACCAGGAAAAGAAACCATGGAAATCACTTTTGGATTAGGTGCCCCTCAGTCTGGTCAAGAGGGCATGTTGTATAGGAATTGCCAGGAAAGGGAGGTCAGAGTGTTCTGGGAGGGCTGCCCGGGGGAGGGGGCACTGCAGCTACCCGTGAGAGGTGAGCATTTAGAAACAGCAGAGGCAGGAAGGCATTTCAGAGTGGAAGGGATGTGAGCAAAGGTGCAAGGGCAGGAATATATGTGAAACCCTGTGTATGTGTGTGTGTGTATGAGAGAGAGAGAGAGACACAGAGTGTGTGTATGTGTGTGTGTGAAAGACAGACAAACAGACCAGACAGACACGAGGGCCCCCCTGTTGAGACCTCCAGGTTGCCCGTTGGCTGTGGGCCCCTCACTCCCCTGCCCTGGCCTAATTTCGAATGGGGGCAGGGAAGCTGGGAGCCTGGGCCAAGAGCTCTCTGCTTCCTGAGCAGGCGCAGGAGCCCGTCCAAGGCCCAGCTCTGCTTGTTCCTGCCTTGGCCTCCGTGGGAAAGGGTGCTCAGAGCAGGACCCCAAGCTTCTCCCGGCACCCAGCCCCCTGCACTGCCTGGGCTCCTAGAGCTCATGTGGCCGCCCCTTGCAGTGAGAGACCCCTGCACCTCCCATACCATCCTGAGCCGCACATCGCAAATGCACAAGCACCAGGCATGCCAGGCCCCGTGACCCCTGATTGCTCGGAGGACGCTGCTTTAGGACCATTTTACAGAAGCAGCTCAGATTGGTTAAGTAACTTGCCTGGTGCTGCACGGCTAGCAACGGGGAAACCAGGCCACATACTCAGGGTCGTTTGTGCTTACAGCCACTATGTGCACCTTCCTGCCCTTTCTAGTGTTGTACAGCCTTCCAAGGGAGGGGCGCCTCCTCCCAAAAGCCCACTCTGATTTTGACATCCAATGGCACAGAGTGTTCCAGTTCTGCCCCCAGTGCCTAGTGGTGCCCTACCTGGAGTTGCCCAATAGAATTCTCTGCAATCATCCATGGAAATGACCTCTAGCTGCACTGCCAAGTACGGTGGCCACCAGCCACTGTGGCTGTTGGGCACTTGGGATGGGGCTAGTGTGACTCAAGCACTGAATTTTTAATCTTCTTTCATTTTAATTAAAATTTCAATTTAAGTAACTGTAGTGCATTGGCTAGTGCATTGGACAGTGTGGCCTTGACCAGCGGTCTGAACTGGGCACCAGCAGGAGGTTTGTTTGGCTCATGGGGGAATATGTGTGTGAAGCTGCCTGGGTTCATAGCCTCGCTCTGCCAGACAGATGGCTTAGGGTCTCTCTGTCTTCCTTTCCACTCTGTAAAAGGAAGAGACCAGCAGGACCCATCTAACTGGGATGATGGATAAAACAGGTTTACAGAGCAGATTAGGTACCTGGTGCACAGTGAGGCTCCATAAAGGGGACCGTGTGCTCTCAGCTTGAACCCCAGAGCATGGTGGGAAATGGGGAGGGAGGGAGACAGTGGGCCAGGCCTTGGTGGGAGCCACCACTAGAAGCCCCTCCCCGCTGAGTAATCCCTTCTTTCCCAAAGGGTGCCATACTGCTATTATTGCTACTACTGTTGTCATTATTATTACTAATACTATCGCTGACAAGAGTGGAGCATTTTTCAAGCAGTTACATCATAAAGGTACCAAACTACCCATGACACATCAGTTCATTTTATCCTCACAACACTCCAATGTGGCTGGTTCTCTTATTTTCCCCGTTTTACAGGACAGAAATGGAGGATCAGAGAGGGCATGTAACTTGCCCAAAGTGACACAGCCTGTGAGCGATAGGGACAGAATCTGAGCCCAAGCTGCCTCAGTCTAGCACTCAAATCATCTACCACCATGTGGCTGATAAGGACACCTGTGAAATCCAGACCTACAAGGGAAATCAGGGTGAGGAGGGGGGAGGGAAAGGTAAAAGGAAGGCAGAGACTCAGGGCTACAAATATCAAAACAGCACCACTCAGTTCTAGACATTTTCTGAAGGAGGCCACAGCGTAAGCACTGGTATGGGTGAGTCCAGCTTCCAGGAAGAGAAAACCAGCTGTGACACGCGGCAGTATCCGTGACCACACAGTCAGACAGGCACCGTGCTGTCTGATTCTAATGTGTCCCCCGCCTGTCCCGGTCCAGAGCCAACTTGTTTCCTGGGCTGCTCCTTGGAGGCTCTGCCCTGAAGGGACATGCCGCTGGGTCTGCCGCCCAGGACTGCTGGGCTCCCCCTGGGAGGCTTTCCCGTCTCCGGAAAGGCTGTTTCTCTGAGCAGAATTTTTGTCCTCGGCATCACTGGGGGCAGTGATGCTGGGCTGATGCCGTCCTAGGCTCTGTGCCCCTTTGACTTTCTCCCCTACCCGGCCCCAGCGCCCCCAAACCCAGCCTAGGGCACCACCCTGTCCCCTCCCTTGGTAGCTTTTATCATTGCTATCAGGACTTTGCTGTTTCTTCCCCTCCACCCTAGGTCCCATGAGGCAGGACCTGTGGCATCTCCCCAGGCCTCAGACGGGGCTGGTATTTGCTGAATCAACGCGTGAATGCATCCTGGGGGGGCTGGCCAGAGCAGTGGGACTGTGCTGAGCTGTCCTCTGGGCAGACCCCGGGTCTCTGCCCCTGCGCCCCGCCCCCCCAGGAAAGCTCGGCCAAGTGCCACTTGCCCCCGGTCTTCCCTGATGATTACAGATGGGTCAACAAGAATGGACGTCAGTTTGTGTACAACATGAAAGGGTGTGAGCAACTCTGATGATGTGGGGCACTTCCTGTCCATTTTTGAGGACGGCCTTGGTCGCTGTGCTCCCTCCTCTGTGACATCACCCAGGGCTGTCCGGAAACCGCGGCAGCATCGAGGGATCCTGCGTGCACTGGCTGACATCCTGTGCGATGGCCTCGCGTGTGTCTCTGTCCTCCCCCATCTGGACTGCCAATTCTCACTGCCTTCTTTGTCTCCCCTGTGGGCCCAAGTCTGAGAACAGGGGCACGTATGCGTGCAGAAAGTGCTGATTATGTACTTCACATATGTCGCCTCAATCCTCGTGACCACCCCAAGGACACGGTACTATCATTACACCCATTTTCAGATGAGGAAAGTGAGACATAAAGAGCTAAGTCACTAGACAGTGGTAGAGCTGAGATTTGAACCTGGTGCTGGCTGACTCCTAAGTCCATGGTTAGAGCCTTCATGATCTTTCCTTTCTCTCGCTTGGCCTTCCAGCCCTGCAGACCTCTGAGACCACCCTGTGCCCCCTGCCCGCCACCTCCAAGCCTCCAAGCCTGCACTCACAGGCCCCCGTCCGCCGCGCCTCCTCCCTCCCGTTCTGTCTTGTCCCTCAGAGTCCAAGTCCAGGTGGGGATTTGCCCCCTCCCCAGTCTCCCCTGCACAGCCCCAGCGCCCCCGGGTCTCCCTCCCTCTGCAAGGCTCCCCTGCACTCCCGATCTGAGCATCTCCTTGGGCCTGTTTAACCGCCTGTCCCTGGTGCACTGGTCAGCCCCACCCTCCTGGGAAGAGGCCACAGGGGACTGGCCCCTGAAGCAGGCCTTTCTGAGAGCTTCAGCCAGGGCCGACATCAGCCTGCACACTCCGTCTCCGCACTCTCACAGAAGCTCAGGGCTTAGTGACGAGGGGCCTCAGCCCCAGAGCCCCAGGCGGGGGTGGGACCTTGCCTGCAGCTGCCGGGGCCCTGCCCTGACACACTGCTGACTCTCTGCCTGTCACCAGCATTTACTGAGCACCTGTTCTGTGCCAGGCCCTGGAGTCTCAGGGTTGAGTAAAACAGACTCATCCCCTGGGGTGTGTCCAAGGCTGGGGGGGGGGGGGGGGAGTAACGAGCAAAAGCAAATTGATAAACTGGGTTAAGAGCTGTGAAGAAAATGAAAAGGCTGCAGGAACAAAGAAAGAAAGGGAGGTCTCTGAAGACAGGATTAAAGGAGAGCCCCAGGGGCAGCTGGAAGGGCTGGGCTGGGCTGGGCTGGGTGGAGGGTGTGGTGGGAGGCGCAGGTCACCTGGATGAACTTGAAAGTCACCCTAAGCACAGCGAGTGCCGGGCAGTGTTAGCTTGCACACGCTTTTTGGAAAGCCCCTCTGGAGGTGCACTGCAGGAGGGTAAGGGTGAGCTGGGGAAGAGCAAGCAGCGGGTGCCCAAGTGCCCAGCACCATCCTCGGGAGGGCCAGCCTTACAGCCTGGAGTTCCTCACTGGCTCCTACCTTCCCTGCGGGGTGAAGCCCCAGAAGCTGGTTGATAACGCCCCGCTTTCGGCTGCCCTTCCTCCCCCGCCTTCCTTTACTCCCTCACTGGTACCCCTCCCAAATAAACGGCTAGGTCTCAAATCTTCATCCCCAGATCAGCTTCTGGAGAATTCCAAGCCGAGACACCAGCCTTTCCCTGTCTCTGGCCCCCCCGAGATCTTCCTGCAGCCCACGGGGCCCAGCACAGGGCCCAGCACACAGCGGGGGCTTCCCCACATGCAGGCTGTGCGTCAGGTCAGGGTAACCCAGGTCCTCTGTCCTCGGGCTCCCGGGGCAGCTGCCTGCAGCGTGGCAGGTCTCCACGTTTCTGGCCAGGTGAGACAGGCTCACAGGTGCCTCCCCCACTTGGGGTGAGGATCGGGGCACTCCCGGCTACGCATTCACCTGTAATTCTCTGGCTTGGCCAGTGCAGCCTTCTCTAATCAGGAGCCTGACGCTGCCTAATTAAGTCAGACCTGCCCACAGCCCAGCTCCCTCTTCAGCTCCAGGCTGCTGCAAAGCCCCGCAGATGCCAGGTGAGTGTTGTGTGGGTCTGTTGTCAAGCCTCCAGCTTTTCCTCCAGCACATACTGGCCCCTCAACAACAGCAACAGTGTCAACAGGTCCCATTTAGTATGAGTACGTGTCAGGCAGTGTGCTACATGCCCGCAAGCTCTCCCGAGGGGCGGGGCAGGTAATAGCCAGGCTCTCACACAGACCGGACTGCCTGGGTTCTAGCTATCTCTGCCACTTAGTCACCTTTGCAGGTCTTGTGATATCTGTAAATTGGGGAAAATAACTGTACCTACCTTAGGGACAGAAGGAAAAAATTCAGTGAGCTAAAACATGGAAATTGCTTCCCACTAAACACCTGGGCTGCAATATACAATCATGCCACAAGGTGGAGCCAGAAACACACAAATCCCATGAGTGGTGCCTGAACTCCAACTCATGGGGCCTGTGAAGGCAAAAGGGTGACACCATCTTTAGAATGCCTGTCTTCTCCCACATCCTGCTGTTGCTACAAATGCCCTCCATTCCTACAGCCATCAGCCCCCCACCCCAGATCCTGGCTGTTACATGCTCAGACTACTGCCATAGCCAGCGGGTTCTGATAGCATCACAGAATTCCAGAGCCAGGAGGGACCCCAGAGACCCCACATTCTTTCCCCTCACCTGATGCTGAGGCAGAGAGTTTATGACTGTTCAAAAGACAACGGGTGCCCCAGGCCCCTTCCTTTTGGCCCAGCCAAAGCCAATACCCTCCCTCTCCAGGGAGACAATTTCTTGTAATCTTAGGGATTCTCTCTAACCTCTTCGGGGGCTGGCTCTCAGCTCACTCTCAGGGAGGGCCGCCTACCGAGGGAAGCCTCCCTGAGCCCCTGACCAGGCTGCTTGTTGCTGTGGGTCTCCATTGGCTTGGCAGCTGCTACAATCTCCCTGTTACAGGTGAAGAAAATGAGGCCCTGGCAATTTAGATACTTTGCAGGTCACACAGGAGGTGGGGGAGGAATCAGGGTGCCAGCCAGGCCCTGCCTGTGCCATCTGTCTGTCTACCCCCCCAGACCACGGCTCCCCACAGGCAGGGCTGAGCCACGTATGTCCCTCGCATGAGCCCCGTGCCTCACACCTGGAAGACTATCAAGATGATCAAGACGACCAAGAAGATGATCAAAAACGGCTGAATGCCTCCTGCCTAGAAGCCCACAGAGGCAGCCCTGTTCCAGGAGGCCAAAGCCTTGGGTTTGAGATTTAGCTCTGCCATGGGCCATGCATGGAGGGGTGGCAAACCAGAGGCCTGGTAACCACGGAGGGGTGGCGATTACAGGATTGGAGAACTAAGGCTCCTCTTGCATGTGACACAACAGCAAAGCCGGCTTCAGGTGCTCTGAGGGGGCTCACCCTCCTGCTGGTGCCTCCGAAGGGCGCCGTGGCCTGGAGAGCAAGGGTGTGGGCACGGCAGCCCCGGGCCCCTGCCTAACGGGACCACCTCCCCAGGGCTGAGGAGACAGAAACAGAAGCACGAGCCTGAGGAAATCACGGGGGTCCCAGGCCACCCCCATACTCCCACACAGGGATGCCGTTCCCTGTCCCACCACCTCCCTTCCTCCGCTGCTTGGGGGAGCTGAAGATTCCGTGCCAGCTCGGAAGACTCCGTGGACAGGACGCAGCAAAGCATGGGGTGGGGGTGGGAAAGTGAATGCCTGCAGTTCCCCATAGCCAGTGGGGTGCCCGGTGGTGGAGCACCGGCCTCACCCCGCAGTCCACACCAGCCCTGGTGAGAACTCTCAGAGCCGAGAGGGGCTCAGGGATGTTCAGCCCAGCTCCCATCTTCAGTGGGACCCAATTCCATTCATCCTGTCTTTTCTGAGTGGCCCTTCTGCACCCAGGCTTGGGCTGATAGAGGAAAGGGGATGAACAGAAAGTGTACCCAGTACCGGTGAGGGCCAGGCGCTGTGAGGCACGGGTATGCATTACTGCCCCGGAACTCACGGCTATCCTGCTACATCGGGCAGTCACTTGGTACTGTCGGCCCCTTCGCGGGGCGGGGGGCGGGGGGACTGAGGCTTGAAGAGGCAAAGTGATTCAGGCCACCAGCAGAGCTGGATGTTCCCACTGTTGTATCTGAAGTTAGTTAAACTCAATTCAAAATTTCGACCTAGTGGTAGCCTAGAGGCTTGCGTTCATCAGCCCACGCAGTCCCTGGCACATAGTATAGGTGCTCGGTGGAGGGAGGCCACAGCAGAAGCTCTCCCCAGCACTTTCCCCAGGACCTTCCATGTGCCTCCCAGGGAAGAGGAAGGAAAAGCAGAAGAGGTCACCTGGTTCTGCACCTATCGTGTGCCCCACACCTCATCTCATTTCTCTCTCCACAGTGCCGGGGCAGGTGGGTGGCACTTACAGAGAAGGGAAGGCTCTGCCACCAACCCGAGGTCACCTACTGTCAGCAGGGGACCTGAGTCCTGAGATCTGGAATCAGACTCCCGAGCAGACCTGACCTGGAATATGACCAGATCGAGGACGCGGGGTCCCAAAGGAGCCCCCCAAAATTCTCAGGGCCACCCTGGCTGTACTGCCACACCCCCTCCATCTTCCTGCTGCATCCAAGGCAGGGCTGGCCAAGTCCCCTCTGTCCTCCTGGACTCTGCTTTCTGTAGGGGAGGGCAGCCACAGCCTCCACCCCTTTCCAAAATAAAAAATGGGGAGGCAAGCTGGGGGGCCTCGCAGAGAAATGCCTTTTCTTGGGTCTGACCCTGTGCTCACACCAGACCCAGGGCAGCTGCCTGCCGACTGCCGTCTGCCCTGGCGCTGCGTCCTGCAGGCCTCATTCAGCGCCCTCCACGTTCGCTCCCGGGCCACCTCAAGAAGCCCCTGGCCCAGACCCAAACCAGGGGCTCTACCCTAGTCAGGCACCACAGCCGCCACCCTCTTCTTGTCGGTCCACACAGGTGTCCCACAGACGTGGCCGGTGGCAGGGGTGTTCGGAGTGGACCCCTGTGGCCGATGGAAGGCAGCTCTCTGGGCAGATGGGGGCAGGAACAGCTCTGATCTGGCTGTGGGCCCACTGCCTCTCATTCCAGGTCCCTCTGAACATTGGACCATTGTTCTAGGCCACAAGAAGGTGGCTCTGTGGCCCTGAAGAACAAAAACCTGTTTAGCCAGGTTCTGCTCCACCCGGGCAATTTCGAAAATTTAACCAGGATCCTGGCTGGCTGCAGCGGGAGAAGTGAGCTGAGGAGGCAGACCCAGGCCTGGAGCCGAGAGGGGCGGCAGGGAGCAGGAGGTCTGGGCCCGTTCCGTGGGCCCACTGGGTGCTAGCTTGCAGCTGTGCCTGTACACAGGCAGCAGGTTGACAAGCAGGATGCTCACCGCGTGATGGGAGGGACCAGCCAGCCCTGGCCTCCATTTCCCCCCTACGACACAGGGGGCCAAATGCACGTGCGTCCGCCCTGGCTGGTGTTGCTCAGTGTGTTGAGTGCTGGCTGGCGAACCGATTCCCAATCAGGGCACATGCCTGGGCCGCGGGCGTGTGAGAGGCAACCAATAGATGTTTCTCTCCCTCCTTTTCTCCCCCACTTCCCTTCTCTTTAAAAAATAAAATCTCTGCCGTTGCTGGCCGAGAGCCAACAATGGTCAGGCCTCAAAAGGAGGCTGCAGCCCCCGCCCTGTGGCTGTGAGTAGCAGGCACAGGGCTGAGCAGGGGGATGACGGGGACCTAGGGCTGCTGGGCCCCCCACCCAGGGTGCCACGATGATGACAGCTAGTGCTGGCCTTGGGTGGCACTGTCCATGCTCCAGGTCTGTTCAGGCTTGTGTGCTAATTCCCGCTCTACAGGTAAGAAAACTGAGGCAGAGAGGGGCAACGGGCAGCACTGGTCCGAATCCAGACCATGTAACTCTGGAGGGGTCAACAGTGCTCGTCACTCTGGTCCCTCAACCACGGCCAGGCGCCAGGCCCCTGGGGATACAGAAATGCACCCCCCGCCACAGACCACTGTGGCATGGTCAGTGCCACACCTGAGGTGATCACGCTGGGGCCTTAGGGGGCCTTTCTGGAAAAGCCTGAGTCTGAGCAGGATTCAGTCCCGGGAGGGGTGGGGAGAGGGGACAGGAGAGTAGAGTGCCCCAAGTGGAGGGAACGGCAGGACATGGGCTTAGAGGCTGGGGATGGCAGGGGGCACTCCTGTGACAGGCACCTAAGAATGAGAAGGTGGCTGCCAGGGGCCTGGCGAGGTAGAAAGGTGGGTTACAGGCCCTGGGGGCTTCCTGGGACTTGGCCTGCCCCAAAGGCCAGACCCTTCTCCAAGAGGAATGGGCATCACCCAGGGACATTGTTTCAATGGGACATGGCTTTAAACTTGAATAAGAAGAGGGAATTGCTGGGTCCTTGGTTGACTAGGATGTGAGTCCCGCCAGGCCGGTCCGGGCCTGCCTTAGCCCTGTCTGCCATCTAGGACACCCTGTGGCAATCAGAGCAGAGGAAGCCACTTCCCGGGGGCTCTCGGGCCTGTGGAAGCCAGGCCAGGCGATACCTGGCTGCCGGCCCAGCGGCCCAGCAAGGGGTGCTCAGGCGCTCAAACACTGCAAGCCAGGGAGAGCTGAGACAGCCCATGGGCCCCCGACACTGCTGAGTAGACTGAGTGCGCAGCTGGGGGTCACCTCGGGGCGCTGCAGGTGGCTTCTGAAGCGTGGCTTCCACCATCCAGGCTACTGGCAGGTAACACCTAGGGACTGTCCAGGATTTATCCTGCACTGAGTTCCCTCCAGCTCCGGAGGTATGCCTGTCCCCCTCGTTCGGGACTTGGTGACCGGGCTCTTCCTTCACTAAGCCAGCTATACAGCAGCCCAGAGTCCACACAGGGGAAGCTAAGAAGCACCATCCCACCTTCCCTTACCCGCCAGCCTGTCTGGCTTTGGATCCTGGCCCTGCCACTTGCTGGGTGAGCTCCGTTAGCTCTGAGCCTCGGTCTGCTCTGTAAAATCACATCACAAACCACCTCCCACGAGACTATAATGAAGCCTGAGTGACATCACTGTCATTCACACGGCAGGTGTCTCCTGAGCACCTGCTCTGGGCGCTGGTTTACAGTGTGAACAGGACAGGCACAAGCTCCTCCTCCCCTGGGGCCCGTGCTCTTGCTGGAGGGACCAGCGATAACCACAGTGAGCGAAGAGGGCACCAGCGAGGCACGAAAGAGATGAAGCTGGGAAGGGGGCAGTAAGTGCTGGCGGGGTTTAAATAGGAAGCCCAGGACAGCCTCACTGGGCAGCTGTTCCAAGTAAAGATTAAAGGGAGTTGGGAACGGGCCAACGGGCTCCCCTGGGGAGGGACCGAGTATCCCGGTGGAGGGAAGCGCCGGTGCGAAGGCCCTGAGGAGGGGGGCATGTCTGGCAGGTGTGAGAAGCAGCGACTTCCAGTGTGGCTGGAGCGGGCAAGGCGGGGGTGGCAGGAGGCGCCACCAGAAGGGCCTTGACTCTGAGTGACATGGAAAGCGCGGAGGGTTTATGGAGGGTTTTGAGCAGAGGAATGACATAGTCTGATGAGCATTTTTAAATGATCATTCCTTCCGCTGTTTGAAATGGACCATAGAGAGCAAGGGCAGAAGCAGGAACGGCAGCCAGGAGGCCAGGATCCAGATGACAGATGACAAGGGCTCGCCCGGGGTGGCAGCCAGAAGAGGGCGAGGTGGGGGCAGATATACTCTGCCGTACACTGGAGTCTGGACATATTCTGAAGGTAGCACCTCAGGGTGTGCTGATGAGTTGGAGGAAGAAATATGAAGAAAACAGGCCTTGGTGGCCTTGGGTGGCACTGTCCATGCTCCAGGTCTGTTCAGGCTTGTGTGCTAATTCCCGCTCTACAGGTAAGAAAACTGAGGCAGAGAGGGGCAACGGGCAGCACTGGTCCGAATCCAGACCATGTAACTCTGGAGGGGTCAACAGTGCTCGTCACTCTGGTCCCTCAACCACGGCCAGGCGCCAGGCCCCTGGGGATACAGAAATGCACCCCCCGCCACAGACCACTGTGGCATGGTCAGTGCCACACCTGAGGTGATCAGGCTGGGGCCTTAGGGGGCCTTTCTGGAAAAGCCTGAGTCTGAGCAGGATTCAGTCCCAGGAGGGGTGGGGAGAGGGGACAGGAGAGTAGAGTGCCCCAAGTGGAGGGAACGGCAGGACATGGGCTTAGAGGCTGGGGATGGCAGGGGGCACTCCTGTGACAGGCACCTAAGAATGAGAAGGTGGCTGCCAGGGGCCTGGCGAGGTAGAAAGGTGGGTTACAGGCCCTGGGGGCTTCCTGGGACTTGGCCTGCCCCAAAGGCCAGACCCTTCTCCAAGAGGAATGGGCATCACCCAGGGACATTGTTTCAATGGGACATGGCTTTAAACTTGAATAAGAAGAGGGAATTGCTGGGTCCTTGGTTGACTAGGATGTGAGTCCCGCCAGGCCGGTCCGGGCCTGCCTTAGCCCTGTCTGCCATCTAGGACACCCTGTGGCAATCAGAGCAGAGGAAGCCACTTCCTGGGGGCTCTCGGGCCTGTGGAAGCCAGGCCAGGTGATACCTGGCTGCCGGCCCAGCGGCCCAGCAAGGGGTGCTCAGGCGCTCAAACACTGCAAGCCAGGGAGAGCTGAGACAGCCCATGGGTCCCCGACACTGCTGAGTAGACTGAGTGCGCAGCTGGGGGTCACCTCGGGGCGCTGCAGGTGGCTTCTGAAGCGTGGCTTCCACCATCCAGGCTACTGGCAGGTAACACCTAGGGACTGTCCAGGATTTATCCTGCACTGAGTTCCCTCCAGCTCCGGAGGTATGCCTGTCCCCCTCCTTCGGGACTTGGTGACTGGGCTCTTCCTTCACTAAGCCAGCTATACAGCAGCCCAGAGTCCACACAGGGGAAGCTAAGAAGCACCATCCCACCTTCCCTTACCCGCCAGCCTGTCTGGCTTTGGATCCTGGCCCTGCCACTTGCTGGGTGAGCTCCGTTAGCTCTGAGCCTCGGTCTGCTCTGTAAAATCACATCACAAACCACCTCCCACGAGACTATAATGAAGCCTGAGTGACATCACTGTCATTCACACGGCAGGTGTCTCCTGAGCACCTGCTCTGGGCGCTGGTTTACAGTGTGAACAGGACAGGCACAAGCTCCTCCTCCCCTGGGGCCCGTGCTCTTGCTGGAGGGACCAGCGATAACCACAGTGAGCGAAGAGGGCACCAGCGAGGCACGAAAGAGATGAAGCTGGGAAGGGGGCAGTAAGTGCTGGCGGGGTTTAAATAGGAAGCCCAGGACAGCCTCACTGGGCAGCTGTTCCAAGTAAAGATTAAAGGGAGTTGGGAACGGGCCAACGGGCTCCCCTGGGGAGGGACCGAGTATCCCGGTGGAGGGAAGCGCCGGTGCGAAGGCCCTGAGGAGGGGGCATGTCTGGCAGGTGTGAGAGGCAGCGACTTCCAGTGTGGCTGGAGCGGGCAAGGCGGGGGTGGCAGGAGGCGCCACCAGAAGGGCCTTGACTCTGAGTGACATGGAAAGCGCGGAGGGTTTATGGAGGGTTTTGAGCAGAGGAATGACATAGTCTGATGAGCATTTTTAAATGATCATTCCTTCCGCTGTTTTGAAATGGACCATAGAGAGCAAGGGCAGAAGCAGGAACGGCAGCCAGGAGGCCAGGATCCAGATGACAGATGACAAGGGCTCGCCCGGGGTGGCAGCCAGAAGAGGGCGAGGTGGGGGCAGATATACTCTGCCGTACACTGGAGTCTGGACATATTCTGAAGGTAGCACCTCAGGGTGTGCTGATGAGTTGGAGGAAGAAATATGAAGAAAACAGGCCGGCCATGCTCCAGACCGCTCTACAGGAAGAAAACTGAGGAGGAGGCAACACACCAACCCACTCTGTCCCTCAACCACGGCCTAAATCTAAAATAATGGCAGGGTTTGGGACCTGGGCCAGGGCCCCAGCAGACCTCAGCACTGCTCACGCAGAGCAGCAACAGTTGGCCAGTGTTAATGGACAGAGGACAGAGGACAGGGCCCAAGAGCCACTTTCCCGCAGCAGTGGCATGAGGAGGCAAAACCACCACGGCTACTCGCTGGTAGGCTCGCTAAAGGTGTCTACAGAGAAGAGGTTTTCTGTGCCCGGCCAGGGGCCTAAGATAGCAACCGCCCCACTCTCCACGGAGCAAGCCAGCGGGCAGCCTGGGATCAAAGCCCAGGGGCCCAGGCCTGCTGCGCACCTCCTCCACCAAACCCGGGTTATTACAGGCCTTGCCTTCCCTGCAACATGGAAAGGGACCCGGTCCCCCCACCCCGCCCTGCCCCCATGAACGCTCAAGGCTCCTGCAGCAGCACACTTGAAAGAGGCCGGGGGTTATCTGCAAAACTCCAATTAAATCCACAGGCTTTGATAATTTGATAAGCCACTCCACAGTCGCCCCAGAGTCAAAATAAGCTGTTACTTGATCCTGTGTTTATGTTCAGGATGGTGGCCTGGGAAGGTGCAGGCGGCTCTGAGAGGGAGGGGGTGCGGGCACCAGGCTGACAGATCATCAGCCTACAGCCCAGGGTCACCTGTGGGGCTGGGCTCCTACGGGAGCACATGGGACTCTCTCAGGAGGTCCCAGAGGCCAAGTGGGGACAGAGGAGCAAAAGCCATTTAGAACTGTCTGGCCGCAGCTGACCCTGCTCCTGAGCCTCGGGCCTGTTTGGTGCTGGACAGGTTCCTGTCCTCAGGCAATCTCTTGCCAGACCAACTGTGAACCGGCCCAGGTGACGGAGGCCACCTCAGGAAGAAGGCAGATAACCCCACCACCATGGTGACTCGGAGGCCAAATGCTTTACAACTCCCCCCTGCAAAGCCAGGCTGTGGTCTGTAGCAGGGGAGCATGCCCAGAGCCACATTCCCTCCTGTTCCACAGCTTTCCTTGAACAAAACTGTTGCGCGTTCCCATGTGCCAATGGCACCTGGCCGGGTTAGCTCAGGACACGTCACCTCTGTAAGCCCTCTTGACCGCTCTCTGAGATCTGCATTATCTCATTTGAGGAATGGAAAAACAGAAAGGCATATAGGCTGGACAACAGTCAGAGATCGCAGAGCTGAGTGGCAGGCCCTGGCCCCAGAGCCTGGCCCTGCAAAACCACGCCCACTGCCTGGCTGGTGCCCAGCTGTCTCCCTGGGCCTGGTTTGCACTATCCTCGAGGTCCCTGGGTTGACAGGAAAAAGGCTAGCCTGCGCGAAGTGTGCAGGCTGACAGGTGAAATAGGACCAATTTATTCAGCCACCTGGCAGAGAGTGGGGTGTAGAGGCACAGGTCAAAGCAGAGTCAGTTGGTTTTGTGGTCATTCACCTGCTACTTCACCCATGAACTGTGATCCCTCTCCCCTTCTATGGGCACGTGATTGCAAGTGGCCCCAAGGACAACCTTCTGGAAAGGGTATCTCTCTCCCATGGAAGGAAGGAGAGCAGGAGGTTCTGAGAGGCCACCTAGCTGGGTCCAGACTGAGGGACGGTCTTCAGAGCCTTCCCCCGCCCTGGGAAGGTGAGGAAGGCCTGGCAGGGGAGTGCAGAGAGGACATACTGAGAGGCATCGGGCCCACAGTCTGGTCCCCCGACGCCTCCCCAAACCACAGAGGCAGGTGGGAGGAGTGGAAAGACTATGGGCCTCTGACACCGGCAAGTTGTGGGTTCAAGGTCCGACTCTGGCTGTGAGCCTCATTTTTCTTATCTGAGACATGGGGATGAGGACGTAGAACTCCTGGTGCAAACTCTCTCACGAGCTTGGCATGTAGTAGGTACAGTGAGAGCAATGCTTCTCCCTCTGGTGAGAACATACATTTGTATCCCATTCTGACGTGAGCCAAGCTCTTGTCCAGCCCTCGTGTCATCTGAAATTCACGGACAATCCTTGGAAGTAGCAAGAGCAGGGATTAATCACTATCTCTTTGCACAGAGGAGAAGAGAGAGACTGAGGGAGTGATCTGCCTTGGAGCTGTGTGACTAGTGAGCAGCGGAGACAGACTGTGAGCTCAAGACTCTGCATCCTATGCCGGTGGTTCTCAACTACTGCACATTGTGAACCAAGTCACTGATGAATTTCTGAAGGTTCATAACCTTTGCTTGTTTCTCATGCCTGTGACAGCCAGCAAGGGAGATGGCCTGTGTCAGGCCAGGTGGGCCTCGGAGCCAGATAATGCTTTCTCCTCCCTCAAAAGGCCCAGGTCTTTTGGGGCTTAGCCTTACAGCATGGGTATGGGGAAGGGCCCCCTTCCAAGGACTGCAGTGCATGGTATGCAGGCTGTGTCCTTTACAACCTTCGTGGGCACCATTCGCCCCGGAGCTGTGCGCCGTGCACCCTTGTCTTCAGGTTGTCTCCTCCCCCTCACCAGATGGCACCTGCCTCTCCCTATCTGTCCCAGTCAACTCCTCCGGACTATTCTTTCCTTACCCTCTATAGTACCCATCCCATCCGCCTCTCTGTCGCCCACTCTGGTACTTGAAGATTTCAGAGGAACAGAGGTATGACGTGAGGTGATCAATTAGCATCCCCTTCCAGTCCCTCCGCCGCCCCGCCAATACTCTTCCCCAGCTGCCTACTTCTGCTCATCAGATCCTCAGTGGAAACTAGATTTTTCTCTCCACTGAGAACCTGCTCTAGAGTATGTAGCTGAGAGATGTATTTTAAGCAAGAGAGGGTGGCCTTCAGGGTGGAGTTTGGTCATGTGTGTGAGAAGCCAACATGATTGGATGGGTTATCTTGACCACTAGGTTCCAAGTATTCTACTTCCAGAGAGAAAAAAAACCTACTTGGTTCCCCATTTCTCCCCAGACATGGAAACAGCAGCCAGCCCTGAGCCACTAAGAATGAAAGATTCTGGTTCAAGTTTCACACTTGTTGCTACACACACAACCTGTTGTATGACATAAGGAAAAATCCTAACTTCGCTGGGCTCCAGTTTCCCCCTCTGTAAACAGGGCTACTAACGTCTATCATTGAATGCTACGGGTAAGAGTCCTTTTGTAAACACTCACACAGTGGTTGTTATTTCTGACGATGACTCTGAGATCGGTCATAGGGGCTCAGGACTGCTGAGTCATTCAGCAGGCGACTTTCCAGCCTGGGCAGCATGTGTCCTCCCAGCCCCGCATTTCCCCTGGGAGCTTGGTACCATCAACAGTTAAGAGCAATGACTGCTAAGCTTGGGCATCTGCAAGCCATGACCATTATATCTTCTGTTATCTCGTCTGCTCCTTACAATAACCTGTAAGCGAGAAAGAGTGCAGGAAAACCTGCTGCCCAGGTGCAGAGACACCATCATCTTCCAGCCTTGGGATAAAGTGAAGTGAGGAGTAAGCTTTGGCAAGAGGAGTCTGGGAAATGGTCCCCTATCCTTTGGCACATCTCTCCTTAGCCTGTGCTCCCTCTCCTTGTGTCCCCACATCCTGACCTGCAGCTGGCCTCGGAATTAGCCCACACCTGCCACTTACTCTTTTGGGGGGTTGACATCTTCCGGTCGGGCCTCAAAGAACTGAAAGACTTCATCACACTGTGAGATGTGGGGAGGCAGCCGGACAAGCGCCTGTGGAAAGATGGAAGAAAGGGCATTAGGCCTGATGAAACTGGAACCGGGAAAACCAAAAGCAGGGTCAACTTGGGCCAGCAGTGATGAGAGAGGCTCAAAACTGTGCTGTGGAAGATAGTTAACTAGTCATCCACCCATCCAACCAGACAGCTAATCAATGGATTAACCAATTAGCTAATTAATGAAGTAACTCTCCATCTGTCCATCTGTACATCTATCCCATCAACTAACCAACCAACCAATTAATCACTAACCAACCAGTCAACTAATAAAAATAACTAAAAAAAAAACACCCCAATCAACCTATCAATCATTCAGCCAACAATTCAACCAACCAATCACCAACCATCCAACTAGCCAGTCAACCAACTAAACAATCAGCCAATCAAATGAAAAACAATAACCATTGAACCCTAGGTCTCAAGGCCTCAAGAACTATTCATGCTGCATGAGTCCTGAGAGAATTTCCTTCTTTCCCAAAGTCCAAGATCCTTAGTCTGACAATCCAAGGTCTTATGCCACCAGCTTTGTCTCCCACTAGCCAGAGTCCAGCTGCACCAGATACAGTCCCTAAACACAACTGAACAATTAACCATTTAACAATAAGTTGATAATTCTACCAAGGATAACAGGGTGCTACCACATTGTTTGATAGGACCTAGATAGTTTAAAAGGGAGAGAGGTTTTAGAAAGACTCTTTGAAGCTGAGTCCTAAAGGATAGGTAAGAGTTAACTGGTCAAGGTAGGTGGGAGATCAAGCTGGATAGTTCCAGGAGCTGAATGAGGTCAGTGCACCCTGAGAGCACTGAGGATGGAAGAGGGGGCAAGGGCTTGATAGAGCAGGGTCTTATTTAGGCTAAGTTGAGGATGCCTGGAGGAACAGTATTAGCTGAAGTGTATAGAAAGACTTCTAAAGGAGTGGGCATCAGCTGTGCTAGACATCTGCAGGATTTGGATAGGCAGAGAGGAGGGGAATGTGTGTCCGTTGGGGAATAACTGTCCAGGGAGGGGCATGGACCGGCTATGAACTTATTGTCCAGGGAAGACTGAGGGTCTGGTGCGGGGAAGTGAGGTCATGGCCAGGCGCTGGTGAGAGTTCCCGCTACACAGCAGCATGGACTCCACATCTTGCAGCCTGGGACACAGAGGACCCTTGACCAGGCCCAGTCAAACTTGCAGGGAGGGGCAGGGGTGTAGGGTGAGGCCAGGGGGAGCCCCGCTTCCTGGGCCCCTCAATTCAATATGGACAGAAAACACTGGAATGATCCTTTGGTCCAAACAGGAGAGGCCACTGTCAGAGGACCCTTGACCAGGCCCAGTCAAACTTGCCGGGGAGGGGGCAGGGGTGTAGGGTGAGGGACAGGGCCCAGGGAACTCTAGGCTGGAGCCAGGAGAGGGAAGAGGAACCCCAGGACTGCAGGTGTGTGAGGAACTGATGATGAACAAGCTGTTGTTGGTGGTCAGTCCGACAGGATACTTTCACAAACCTGTGCCTCCCCAGCCCCCCTCCACCAGGGCTGCCTTGGGTACAGTGACACCCGACCCTGCTGCTCCCCTGTGCCAAGCATGATGGGACTCCTGTATGTGGTCACTGGGAACCCTCATGATGAGATCATGAGGGCAGATTTCATCTGCATGTCACAGATCTGGGGACAGAGGCTCAGGGAGGCCATGTGGCCTGCCCACAGGGCCCGTCAAGGGTGGGAAAGACCTCACTGGAAGGTAAGCTCCATGAGGGCTGGGACTTCAGTCTGACCTGTTGGCTGTGTCTCCAGATCCCAGCAGAGTGCCTGGCACACAGTAGACACACAATAAGTATTTGTTTGAATGAATGAAGGCAGGAAAGAATAAATAGGGTTTTGGTTTGCAGAAGCCCAATATCCATAGTAGTGGGACATGGTAATGGGGCAAAAAGAGCACACGTGGTCTCAGGTTGCAATGGAATTATCGTGTGGAGGAAGAGGAAAGTGACAGTTTAATTCTTCTCTGAGCTGATCAGGTAACATACAAGTGCACCATCCTGTCACAATGGCCCTTTTCGATGTCAAACCCACAGCCGGGCAAGATGAGACAAGGTCCTACCATAACAGACAGGACAACGTTATGCAACTCCCAGCTCTTCCTCTAGAGTCCACGGCTCTCCTGGGGTCTCTAACAGATCACCTCCTCTTGAACAGCCAGGAAATAGAAAAGAAGGGGAATGAACACCAAATGAGCAACTACCACACATCAGGCACTGTCCTAGGCCCCTGACACTCCAATTACCTGACAAACGATGAAGGCTTTTCAGGGTGTGCCTGACACGGGGCTGGGCCCTAGTGTCACAGGGATGAGCCACACACAGTCCTGCACCCACAAGAACACATCTGATGATGTGTCACCCATTTTGTCCTGAGGTAGACATCGTTGTCTCTGTTGATCATGGGGACACTGAGGCTACTGGAGCCCGAGCTGCAGCTAAAGAAAGTGGCAGAATGAAGCTTTGTGCTCAGAAGGTAGAATGGGTATAACTTGTCCCCGCAGAGGTCAAGTCTTCATTTAACATGCATGGAATGTGCTGTTTTCTTCCCTGGGAAAGAAGGGTAGAAGGAAAAGGAAAAGAAAAACCGAGGAAGAAGAGAGGAAAAGAGACAGAGAGATGGAGGAGAGAGAGACAAAGAAAGAGACCAAGAGAGACAGTGGTAGGGGAGCCAGAGAGAGAGGGAGACATGAGAATCAGGCACGTGCAGACCGACTGCTCCCGGCAGGAGGGTGTTAGAAGGGGGCACTAAGGGGTAGGGATGGGCAAGAGGCAGGAGGAACCCATAACCAGGGACCGGGCTATATGCAGAGTCACTGCCAGGGTCACCTCCCTGGCAGGGACAGGGCGGGGACGCAGGGCAGGCATCCAGGCGGCCCAGAGCACTGCCACCCACCCCGGTGCAGACCCCGGCCAGGCCGCGGCTCCCCCAGCACCAGCGGTGAACACAGCGGCTCTTCATGCCGACAGAGACCGGCATTCTGGGGGCAGAGGACACGTGGGCTGTGAGGGCCTCAGACAAAGGGGCCTTTTGGTCGAACCACTGCAGACATCTTTATTTAATAGGGAGCCCCGAGGGGAGCCACAGTGAGGGCTCGTCCTGATTTCAGGCTGACAAGAGGCTCTCAGCTCACAGCAACTCCCATCAGAGCTGCCGCCAAGCCCGTCTCTGGCCAAAATCATTTGGCAGGAGAGCCGGTGCTGAGCAGTCAGTCCTGGAGGCCTGGGCTCGGGACAAGTGCCAGAGCCGGGGAACCCCCACCCCGGTCGTTCTGAAAGGAGCAGGTGGGGGCCAATATACAGGCATTTCTTTGGCCCCACCCCTGGCTCAGGCCTAAAATTCTGCCGTTGGACATTCGAGATGTATGCCAGGGGGTGGTTAAGTCAGGACCTTCGGGCTGGGAAGACGTGGGTATGAGTCCTGGCTCTGCCATTCACAGGCTGTGTGATGCTGGATGCATTATTTGCCCTCTCTGAGCTCAGTGCAGGGGGTTTGCTCTGGGACCTACTCGTTCGGACATTAAGTGAGATCATGAATATGAGGAACCCAGCACGTGCCTGTGAATGTTAGCTGCTGCACTATCGTCTTCATTGCCATTATCCTTCAGGTGACAGCAATGATACACAGCAGAAAGAACACTGGAAGCGGAGTCCAGAGACGCCAACTCTAGTTTCAGTCCTGCCTTTATGTACTTACTGCATGACCTTAGGTGGCTCACCTCACCTCATCTCGCTGATTGTCATTTCTTTTAAGGACATAATAGACTAGTTCTGGAATCTCAAACTATCTCTCCTGGGAACACCTGCCTAGTGAGGTAAAATGAGTTCTGTGGGCCCACGTGAAAGGAGGTCTTGGAGAGCCCTGTCTAGTCCTGGAGATCACCATGTTCCTCATCATAGCAAAGGCTCGGAGAAGTCCTACAGGAAGGAAACCTGCAGAGCTTTGTTTAGGCCAGCTGTTATTAATCACACCAACATGCTGGGGGATGGCCGCATTTAGTCATCACATTAAGTCCAAGAGATGGGTTTGACTATGATTCCAATTCTACATTAGAAGAAACTAAGGCACAGAGAGGTTAACTAATTGCCCAAGGCCGCAGAGCTAGTAAGTAGCAAGCCTTTAACTGCAGCTGTCTAGTCCAGAGCCGATTATGCTCTGTCCAATCTATTAGTCTGTAGCGCCTCCACCACGGCCCACAGGTCTTGGGCTGTGGGGCTGGTTTTCCAAAACAATTCCTGTTGACAGCCCATGGAACACAGCTGGGACAAACCCAGACGAGAGACATTCGTAAGGTTCTTCCAGCTCTGACAGTCAGTGGCCCTAGGACTGTAAAGAGCACCCCATCAGTGAATTCAGTTTCAGATCGATCACGCAATCCCATTGAGCCTTTCTATTAGAGCTTGGACTCAGGTGCTGTCGGGGGTCTGGAAGGCCCCACGGTGGGAGAAGGGCTGGAATGCGCATGGCCTCAGAGTCATCGGCATCTAGGGAGGGGCCCCGGTCCTGCGAGGCTGCTCGGAGCACGAGGGTTGTCAGCTGAGCCGATACAAGTCACCTTCCAACCTTGCCACTCTGTGGGGCAGGCGGTGGGTGAGCCGGCTGACAGCAGACCCGGAGAAGCGGGGTGAGGGAAGGGGCCGAGGACAGGGGCGCCCAGGACTGTGTGAGGCACTCAAAGCCACCTGGGTTTGCCTCAGCCAGCACTTCCAGTGCCTCCCTCTCCCAGTCCAAATCTGCTGTGATGTTTCCAGCTCCTGGCCCCCAAGACCATTTTCTGGGAGCCAGTGACATGGGCCACTACTTGGCATCATGTCCTCATTCCGGATGGTACAGAGTTAGCTAAGGAGAGGGTGGCTGAGCTGCGTGTCTCTGAGGCCTCCTCCCAGACACAGCGGGCCCAAGCCTGGTCAGGCTGTGCTCAGACCCTCTGCTCCAAAACAAACGCCCCTCCGTGAGGCCCACAGCCCTGGGCAATGCCTGTCCTGGGACAAAAAGTAAACTTCTGCATTCGGCAAGACAACGCAGGGCAGGGGAAGTGCCCTGCTCTTCACTCAGGTTCAAGCATTTTCCTCTTTATTGCAGCATCATTTTGGTTTCTAATCAGTGGACATTTTACCCAATGACTCTGGCGGGATGGGGGGTGTGTTGTGGGGGTTGGAGTCCTGCCTGTTTGGCCCCCAGCTCTCAGCCCCTGTCCCCACCGCTGGGGCTGCCTCTGTCCCGCCCCAACTGTTCCTACTACATCACCTTCTAGGAAGCTGGGGGCTCAGTGAATTTCTGTAAATCAGGGTATTTCAAACACACAAGTTCTCTTCTTGAAAGATTTAGGCAGCAAATCCTTTTGAAACGGAAATAGTGTCTAATTTGCGGTTGCCGTTTAAGCCATTTCACAAGAGATCCCAGTACCTCGGGACCTTGGGGACATGCTGCCCTCTTCAGAGGTTTCCTCTGCTTGTATGTGATCTTTGCATCTTGTCCTCAGATACCAGCTAGACACCCACATGGGGCCAGGCTCCCAGCTGGTTAGTGAAGGCGCAAAGATAACAGAGCTGGCCTTCCGGGAGCTCCTGGCCTGGAGAAGATGGACACCCAGGAATTTCCCCCCTACGGGGAATACACTGCGATGTGGAGGCATGCCTAGGGCTTTCTGGGGAGTGGAAAGGGGTGGTCAGCTGTGCCTGGGGAGTCAGAAGGCTTCTGGGAGGGGCACCACAGAAGCTGAATGCTTCCCCAGGCAAGGGGCTAGCACGGGCCAAGGGGCAGAAGCCTTCGGGAGTCTGGCTGGTTGGGAATGGCCACATGTCCGGCAGACTGGACCGCAGGGTGTGGAGGAGCTCCGGCCTGAGCAGCACTTGGAAGCACCCCACAGAGGGCCTGGCTGAGCTGCTCAGAGGTTCTTATGGGCCATGGCGCTCCTATGGGGGCCTTTAAAAAGAAAGGGACAGCCTGGGAACTCCTTTTCCTGGGTCTGTCCGGACCAGAGCAGAGGAAGAGAGTCTACCCACTGGGTTCCCCCAGAAGAGCAGACCACTGGGGAGGCAAGGGCGGGTCCGCCTTGGCTCTCCGCCTCAGTCTTCCCCGCTAGCCACACAGTTACTCCCCCACGTAGGGCCGAGCACGCCAGGGAGCCTGGGTGCCTCTCAAAGGAGTCTGTCTGGGTTGCAACACGAACCTTCCTCTTTATTAATGAGAACCAGTGATGGGCCGTGGTGGAAAATTCCCACGGTGGGAGGGAGAATACCTGGGACTAAAACCACCGCAAGTAATCGCCGCTGCTTTTGAGTAAAGTGGGGATACAAATGAACGAGCCCGTGAGATGCGGAGGGTCGGGTGGGGAGACCCTTACCTCTTCCAGGCTGACCCCCTTGTTGGGTTTGGAGTCCCTCCCCGCCATGAGGGTCTAAAAATGGCCAACTCCTCATCCCTCCTACAAAGAAAGCTATTGATCCTGAAAGCAAGTCTATCGCTGACAGCAGAATAATAGGAGCAAGCTCAGCTTTTTAGACAGCAAAAAAAATTTGTCACACCCACCAGGACATAGACGCTTGTATAAACGTCATTAACATGGCAAAGGGGGAGTGGATCATTCTCAAACACTTTCCCCCACCCCAGGGATATTTATATTATCCCCTAGACAAATACTGCAAACATGTACTTCACAGGCAGGAACCAGGTAAATGGAGTCACTTACAAAATTGTTAGTCTGAGCCCCTAACGTATAGCTCATGCTCGTGAGTGAGATGAAAGTTTTCAACTTGTTGAGGCCACGGAACCATTAAATATTAACCACATAACCATGTTGCCTATTAAATTAATTTATGGAGTTAAAGAAATGCCTTTGGAACCCCTCTTGATAGACACCTGGCCCTCAAGTGCCACATAAAACAATCACTGGCTGGCGCTCGGTAAATTTTCCATGACGCTCATCCAATCTGCTCCATATATGTTTAAAATTAACACTGAGATGTGGGCTGTGAAATCACCATTAGCAGGGGGACTGCCTGGCCAGCGAGGGCAGGGAGCCTGGAGTCTGGGGAGGTCCACGGCACTGTCAGACTTTCCACATCTGGGCCCTGGCAGAGGAGCTGGCTGCTCTGTGCACACAGCCAGCTTCACCATTTTGGGTGCATTTGAATCCCCAGTAAATCCCGGACTCGGAGAGCACGTTGTCTAGCAGATCCAAGGAAGAGGATATTGCCCGGCCCAGCACAGCTGCATATGCAGGACATTGCAAATAAAAACCCCAGAAATTTTAAGTAGCTTGTCCAAGGGCAGGCACAGACAAGGGAAGGGCTGGCCGTGGAGTAGACTGTACATGGCATTGACCATGGACTTTGCTGTGGGGAGCAGTGACAATGAGTAAAATGCTGAATCCCGCGTGGCCATAGATGGGGCTATTGGGTGGCAGAGCTGTGAAATACAACTCTGAGTGGCAGTGACCATGGACCATTATTGCCTTATCCCTAAATGACCATTCCAAGGTCATTCTAAGGTCTCAGACAATCAGACCACAGGGGCCAGCTTTCCAGTTCAGCAGAATTAAAGGTCACTTCTGTGCTGCCCTGCCCCCATCATTCTCGGAGTAAATTACGGCCTGTAAGACGTCTGGCTGCTTGGTGAACCCATGACACTGTCCCTCATCGCCTGGCTCTGAGCCCTTCTCATCTGAGCTAATCAGGTTAGGAGGCTCCTCCTCCTGCAGGCCCCACTTAACTGGTTCCCTGGGCCACCAGCAGCACCCTTGACTCTCGTCCTGATCCAGGAGTCCTGTTCAAAGCCTGCTCCTGGGAGATAAGATGTTATCGGGTTCTCCCTCCAGAGGATCCCGGCGGCGGCAGCATCCTCACAGAGACCCACCGGCTGCAGATGCCTGGGCTCCACCACCGAAGCTAATGTGAGCCATGAATCCCGGCTGGAAGATGCCTCCTCCCGCCCTTTGTCCTCCCCTCCATTAGCTTTGCCCATTTATTTAACCTCTTGGGTAAGGAATAAAGAGAAATTAAAGCTCAAGCTGCAGCCATCAATTTAACTGGAAAAGGCAAATGCCCTTAAAAAAGAAAAATGAATACAAGCATACCTCCTTTTATTGTGCTTCACTTCATCATGCTGCATGGATGCTGCCTTTTTTACAAATGGAAGGCAAGGCCCTCCACCAGCAAAAAGATTACAATACATGTTTTATTGCAGTGGTCTAGAACCGAACCCACAGCATCTCCGGGGTCTGACCGGAAGAAAAGGAGCTTCTGATTACAGGGAATTCATCGTCAGGGCATCCTTTTAGGTGAAGGCAGAAAATGTGACCAGTACAATCTGCACAAACTCGAAATTCAGACTTACGTTAGAGTGTATGCGGGGGTGCCTGTCTTCCCGCAGGCTTGAGAGCACCATTTATTAAACTGAGCGATACGATTCTTATTTAAGCATTTTTATTGTTAAACTCAGAGCTTGAGAATTACCAAATAGCAGCGCAAAAAGGAACTTGATGGTAACAACTCTGTATGGTACAGGTTATTTCAGAAGTGACAAACACGGTGATAGACATTCCCTTACTCAACCCCTTCCATGACCCCTGCGAAAGAATTGGTTCTACCCCCCTTTTACAGATGAGGGAACTAGGGCTCAGAGAGGTAAAGTAACTCTCCCCAAGTTACACAGCTAGTGGGTGGGCCAGTGGGACCTGACCCCGGCTCCAATACCAGCACTCACAACAAAGCGGTACCCCGCCTACCTCGCCTCAAGATTCTTGAGTCTGACTCCACACTAGGTTTCATTTAACCGAGAAATTAATTCCATCTCCATTAAAGCCAGTGAAGCCCAGTGGTAATACTGAATTGTTTCTGCCTTTAAGGATAATCACAAAAACATAGCGCCCACTGAATGCTTCCTCTGACCCAGATACTCTGCTCTGTTGCCTCTAATGCGTCAGTTCATTTCATCCTCAGAACTACCTCTCTGGAGGTACAGTTTTCCTCTCTAAAGTACAGAGAGCCTGAAGTCCTCTCTGGCTCTAGGAAGCTAAGTAATTTGCCCAAGTTAATGAAGCTCGTGAGGAATTCAGACCATCCAGAAACTTCTCATTCTCACTGCAGGGGTCCTAGGCTCTAATCAAAGTAGGAAGACAAATACAAATAGGCTCTGCCTCCTGGTTCACTCTCATACTCAAACCTGCTCCTGGCGTGGGCTGTTCTCCTGAGCCCACACATGCTCTGTGTGTGTGTGTGTGTGTGTGTGTGTGCGCGCGCACGCGCGCGCACATGTTTGCATCTCTAAAGATGTGTTCATGACCACCTGAAACTGTCAAGGCTTCTGTGAATAAGCAAATAATGCATTTCAAATGCTCTTGAACTCAGAACTGATTCCAACATCCCAAAAGGAATTCAAAGCAACAGTTCTCCTATGTCCAGCAAAATGCTACATACAGAATCCCTTCAGTAGGAAGCTCTTAACCGAGCTCCCAAGCCAGTGGAAGTGATTTAAAATAGCATTTTGTAAACATGGACATGTCCCAAAAGGAGTAGAAGCTGTGAGCCCAATTTCATCTTGCCCTAGAGGGTAGCCCAGTCATGGGGTAGCCCCTCCCTAAGTGACACCCATACCCACCCCTCTGGCCAGGAAACTCCAGGCTCCAGGGTGCATCTGCTAACCCACAGCAGAGGGTTTTGTACAGACAGCCTTCCTTCACAGATAGACAAATGAGGTGAATCCCCCCCCACCCCGCAACACACACACACTTCAAACCCCTGGACACAGCCTTACCCGGCAGTATTCGTCGATAGGCTTCAGCCTCCTCACAGCTACATCCCGGATGTGGCTTCTCCGGAAGAGGATTTTGCCTGGAAGAGAAATGCTCATAAGCCAGGTGATTCCAAGTAAAGCTGCCACAGGGGCCTGGGACCCATACTGTCTCAGTCCCCTCTCCCTTGGCCATCACCCCTGCTTGTTGTCAAAGCAACAAGGGAGTAGTCACCTCTTTCAGAGGGCAGGAGGCACCTGCAGCTGAGAGCCCAGGCCCTCTTGGGAAGATGAGGAGCCCTGGAGGCTGCCATCTTGTCCAGGTCACCTTGTTTGGGTCTAATGACAGGATTAGTCCCTGACGTGGGCGCGGCTCCCAAGAGACCTCCCAAATAAACACAAAGGGTGGCCCAACCCATATGCTGTATTTTGTTTTCAGGCCCGTCCCTCCTTGAGAAATCAGTATTAGTTCCTGCCAGCCGGGCAGGAATTCCTATTTAGTTTAGGTGGGTGGCTATTTCCAGGGCGGCACAGGCCAACCAACGCCAAGGGGGCCTGGCTGCTCCAGCCTGACTGTTCCCCAGCCTCTCGGACACACAGCCTCCAACTGTCCGCGCCACTGCACTGCTGGGCTGGTAGACCCTTTGACAGGCATGGGTGAGGCTTAAGGAAATGCCAGGCTCTCAAACCTTCCCAGAAGGCTCTTGTGAGCTAGCCAAATTCAATGATAACAAATAGATCAATGCATAGTCCTCTTACAGTCATTAAATTTAGAACATAAACTCTAGTCCTGACTAGGTAGCTCAGTTGGTTAGAGTGTTGTCCTGATATGCCAAGGTTGCGGGCTTGATCCCTGGTCAGGGCACATGCAAGAATCAATCAATGAATGCATCAGTAAGTGGAACAACAAATTGATGTCTCTCTCTCTCTCTTGACCCCTCTCTCTCTAAAATCAATTTAGGAAGGAAGAAGGAAAGGAAGGAAGGAAGGAAGGAAGGAAGGAAGGAAGGAAGGAAGGAAGGAAGGAAGGAAGGAAGAAAGGAATAAAACCTGGAGCTTTTAGTGACCATCTCTATTCTTGCTTGAGAAGGAAAACAACTGAGAGAAAGGATTTGTGCTCAATAAATGTTTCTTGATGATCGAAGAGCAAAGCCAAGAGCTAGTGAAGGGCAGATTGACATCATTTGAGCACCTGGATATAGCTCTTCCTGAACCCAAAGTTTACCTGATACTTTTACTTGTATAAAAGAATACAATTATTTTTTAATTTAAACTAGCTGGAGGTGGATTTTCATCACTTGCATTAAAGGAGTCCTAATTTAGGTAACTGCCATTGCATGTGAACGAATATGTAGACCACATGTTAATTCACTTAAGCTTCCTCTGTCAAGGTCCAACTGAAGTACAAAGAAAGGCACTGCTTCCCCAGGTTGTTTCCCCAGAAACAGATCCAGAGACAAGGAGTCGAATGCAGGTCGTTTATCTGGAAGGGGACCCTGGGAAGTACCAGAAGGGGAATGAGGAAGGAAGGCAGGGAAGGGAGGAAGTGTTACAGAGCCAGTTAATCACCGTGGGTCTCCAGGGTACACTTCCGTTGGAGAACTTGAGGGGACAATGCAGAACACACCTCATAGCTATCCCAATCGAAGGAGGCTCAGGTATTTATCCACCACCCTCTGGCTTGTCATTGAGCTTCAAAGCACATTAACTCCATGGCACCTCTAGCTGTGTATGTTCCCTGTGGCTAGAACAGAGCCCCGGGCTGCTCCCATGAGCGGCCTTGGGCAGGCAGAAGTGAATGGTAAGGGGACCTGGCGGGCACTGACAGCAACTGCGACAGCCAACCCTGACTTCCCTGTCACCACAGCTACTGGCCACCAGCCCTGCTCCAGGGGAACATGTAATTAACACATCATGTTGCATGTGACTTGTCCCATTCGTGCCTCTCATGTCTCCACACAGCGTGAACGGAAGGGGAGGCCTCGGTCTGCAGTGCCTTCCTCTCTCAGCACCGCTCACTCCACTCAGCACAAGGCTTTGCACACAGCAGACACCCAGGGGGTCCTTGCTGGCCCACTCACGTTCCTCTCTGAGACTCTCCCTCAAGCTCTCCTTCTTCCCTTTCTCTCTGAGGCCAGGCAAAGGGGCCATCTCCCTACCAGAGGGACGACACTGTGCAGACTGGACAACATCATCGAGATAAATAGGCTGTATTATGTGTTCCTTTTGAAAGGAGATAAAGCGTGATTTATCAAGACACTGGAGACAGCTGCTTTTTCTTGGGGGAAGATGTCACAGATTTGGTATTCCTGGCCTCTTTGCCTCCTACCCTTTTTTGGTTGCCTGTCGCTTTATTGCCTGCATGTTGTAGGAGCATGTGTGTGCAGCCATGGGGACGACATGTAAACATAAATGCATGGTACGAGAAGACCCGCTCTCAGGATGGACAAAATGACAGGCAGCCCTGGGGCTGAGTTCCTGAGCCTTCGACCCAAGCCAGTGATGCATTAGGAGCTAGAGGTCGCCCAGGCCCAGTGACCCCAGCAGTCAAGAGGTATCTCGCAGGAACCTGACCAAGTCATCGAAAAAGCAGAGGGAATCAAAGGAGATCATAGGAGGGACTGGGGCAGAGTCGGCTCTGCCATGCGCTCCTTTTGAAAGGAAATACAACGTGACTTAACCATTCCCCCCAAATTGCATCTGCTCTTTCTTGTCTTGTGGGAGGACAAAAAGGAAAGGAGGAGGGTAGGGTGAGGCAAACTAGGTCCCCGTCCAAGATCTCCCAACTCAAGACTGGCCAAACCTCTGACTAAATTTGGTATCTCAAGATATAGATATAGATATAGATATAGATATAGATATAGATATATACAGATAGAGACAGATACAGCTATATAGATCACATAGGACCTGATCCATTTGCAGAGACAGAACTAGCAAAAAACAATAGTTAAAGGACAATTGTGATTTGCTGAAGCACCCGTGGTAAAAATGAAGTTCAATCCCTTTGTGACTTCTGACTAGAGCAAGAACCATAAAAGGCATTTCAGTGCACTTTTCCACATTTGTAGGAAGATTATGTCTTCTCTTCTTTCCAAAGAACTGAGGTAGAAGTACAACATTTGATCCATGCCCGTCCGAAAGGATGGTGAAGTTTAGGTTGTGCAAGGATGTTACAAAGGGAAGCAAACTGGCAAAGTAGTCCAGGTTCACAGGTTCACGGGGTCAGCAGTCGTCTACACTGAACGAGTGCCGTGGGGAAAGCTAATGGTACAACTGTTCATGTGGCCTTTCGCCCCAGCAAGGTGGCTCTCACTAGACTAAAGCTGGACGAAGACCTCTAAACGATCCCTGAATGTAAAGCCAAAGAGGAAATAAAAAGGAAATAAAAAGGGCAAATACAAGGAAGAAACAATTGAAAAGATGAAGGAATAAAGTAACCTTACGTAAAACTTTCATTAAATACTTAAAGTGAGGGGGGGAACACAATTGAGGCCTCCAGAAGGTGCAGAAGTTTCTGAAAGGGGAGGGATGGGGGTGGGGGAAGTTGGGAGACAGGCGGGAGGGCCCCTCACCCGTGCTGGCATGGGACCCCCGCCTTGCCCAGAGAGCCCCTCTGCAAGAGAGGCAGCGGAGCCTCTGGGCTGGACCCCTCCCATCCCCCCACAAGGCCCACAGGTCTGCCGCTCAGGTGCAGAGGCAGAGGAGAATTTCTGTACGAGCCATTTCTCGGCTGATGTTTTGGAATCCCAACAGGGCTTCTCTCTTTCCTGCTGAAATCCCGACAGGAGTAACGTTTTCTTTTCTTGGGGCTTTGGCACAGACAGCAGGGGTTGGAGGGGGGAGAGGGAGGGATGATCTGGAAGGGATTCTACAGCCTTGACTTCTCTGTTAGGGATCCAAACCGCAATCTGAAAGCCAAACCGGTGACCGTATTAAAAGGGAGAGAGAAAAAAAGGAGGAGGAAAATCCCCATTAAGGAAGCTGAGACCACAGGGCATTAAAGGCCGCTTGTAAATGTAATTCAGCCCGTTTATGGCGAGGCCAGGCTCTTGCCCGAGTCTTCAAAGCCAGGCAGATGCTGCCCCAGATGTATGATAAGCATCGTAAGGAAGATTACACATGGGGTATGACACAGACCTCAGGACTTAATTGATCCCTGAGAGCTGAGAAGAAAGCTGCCAAGCCTGACAGGGTCCGAGCAGGTACACAGAGGTCCCCGCTTCCTGCCGCTATGGGCTGGGCTCCGAAGGTGGGACCAGAAGAAGGAGCAGGGGCCTTGTTCGGAATCCTGGGCTAATATCCCGCCTGGGCCACTGGCTGGCTGTGTGACCTTGAGGCAGGTCCCTCTGCCCCTGGGCCCTCTGGATTCTCATCTGGAGGCTGAAGGGCCGAAGCGCCAAGGCTGCTCCTCCAAAAGCCCTACAATTTATTGAGTGGGGATGATGGACTTGAGGGGAGCAGAGGAGGTGTGAGACAAGCGGTAATCGTAGCTAAGGGCTGACTCTGAGCCAGGCACATGCTAGGAGCTTTTCTTTGGGTTCTCTCCTTAATCCTCACAATGACTTTGAAGCAAGTACTTTCATTATCCCCACTTCGCCCAGGAAGAGATGGTGGCTCAGAGGTTGAAGGACTTGTCCAAACTTACACAGCTATTAAGTGGCTGAGTTGGCATTTCAGCCTGGGGGTTTTGGAGCTTGGACAGTGAGGAGACAGAAGGCATGAATTCAAAGAGTTCTTTGGGCTCTCATCTCACTCTGAGAGCCACGGGGAGGACTTAGGATTTTAATTGCGTGGTGGGCACATTATGAACATCTCCTCCATGCCAGGTGCTATGCCGAGACCTGGGGGACAGCCACATCAGGGGCCGACTGAGGACTAAGTACACAGCCGTGGAGGACGGGATATGCCCTGGTACATGGATTGCTGGCAGCCCCGCCGAGGTCTCTGCCTGTCGTATACAAGCGAATGAATGAATGAATGAGTGAGTGAGTGAATGGGTGAATGAGAGGGAAAGGAAGAATGAATCAATGAAGCAGGGAAGCAGAGGTGACCCAGCGTCTGGTGGATGTGAGAAAGATCCCCTGAAACAGCAAACCTCCCTGTCCTTCAAATAGCCCTTCCTCCGCCCCCCCCGCCTGCTGCCCTGGCTGGGCAGCTGCCCACCCAGCAGGACCGGGGGATGCTCACCCTATTCTAGGTGGGTGGGTGTCACTTGGGGGAGGTGGATCTTTACATTCCCGCCCTCCATCTAGCCAGACCTCACCACAAGTGTTCACTCAGGGCCAGGACACACAGGTGGGGCACTGACTCGGGAAGGTGCAGGTGCTTGGGTGGTGGCGGGGTTTCTCCCTCCCTCCCTCAAATACCAGGCACTGGTGAGGCACCTCAGTGGTACCTGATGGGTCTTGGCATTTCCTTCTAGAGAACAAACTATTTCAAGAAGGTGAAAGATGAGGACATAGATCCTTCTTGTTGATACAGTGAAATGAATAAAGAAAAGCCTGAAGCTTCGGACAGCAGTTAAACCCCTAAGCCCACCACGGCCTTCAGGGCCCTTCTTGTGAAG
This sequence comes from Pteronotus mesoamericanus, assembly GCF_021234165.1. NCBI lineage: Eukaryota > Metazoa > Chordata > Mammalia > Chiroptera > Mormoopidae > Pteronotus > Pteronotus mesoamericanus. The sequence goes on from NW_026555229.1 coordinate 6,910,120, forward strand.
TGTGCTACCTGCTGGGTTCCTTGAGCAGAAACAGCGGAACAGGGGCTCAGGAAAAACAGAAACACCTGATACAGCACCAGGGAAACCCCTCCTACCCCAGCCATGAAGGGTCTATAGCAACCTCCACGAACGAGGTGCATGTTCTTACAAACGGGCAAGCACCCTGTGTCCACGGGCGACAAGAGAGCACTGGCTACATGGGGTAATAGGAGAGGCTGGCCTCGCGACCTTTTGGTTTGTCCCAGCTGATCTGTTTTTGTAGTCTCTCCTCTTCAAGATCTACAGTGTTCAGGTGTGAATGTACACATCCTCTTATAACTCCCTCTTCCTTGCTTTTTTTGCCACCTGGAGCGCCATCCATCCACCCACCCACCCACCCATCCATCCCTCTGTCCATCCATCACTGTCTTGTTGAAGGCTGCTCCAGGTGCCAGGACCCCTGCAGTGAATGAGACAGATGGGGGCCCTGTTCTCAAGGTGTTTGCTTAATGAGTGGGGAGGGGTGTGCACGGAAGGGGTGCAGTATACAATTCCATCTCTAGTGAGCAGTCTGGTCACACGTCTCCCCCCCGCCCCCCCCCGGCCCCATAAGGGGAGCAAAACACAAGGGGGGAGGGTTGGGTGGAAAAGGGAAAAGGATTAGGATGTACAAATTGCCAGCTATCAAAACAATCACGGGGATGCAAAGTACAGCGTAAGGAATATAGTCAATAATATTGCAATAACTATGCTGGCGTCCAATGGGTACTAGACCTATCGGGGTAAGGTCATTTTGTAAGTTATAGGCATGTCTAATCACTATGTTGTGAGCCTGAAACATAATGTTGCATGTCAACTATAATTGAAAAATTTAACAAAGCAGAATGGTAAGCACATAAAATAAAAAATACAAATTAAAAGAGAGAGAATGAACCAGGGTAATGGGAAGAGGCGTGCCTGGGGGCGGGAGAACTCCGTCAGTGGTCAGGGATGTCTCTCCGATGTCGGTGGAGACTGTGAGGAGGAGGAGGAGCCACTCAGGCAAAACTCTGGGCCAAGGCAGCTCCCCACCAGAGGCAACCACAGAGCGAAGTCAGAAGATGGAAAAGAGGCTGTGTTGGAGTCTTGTGGGCCACAAAAAGGAGTTCGGTTTTCTTCTAAGTGCCCGTGGGCCTGCCTACCCACCCCCTCCCCGTCCACAGGCAGAGGTTTCCCACCCTGAATCCCTCCTTGCAAAGCCCTCCTTGCTGCCTGCGTCTCCCTCCTCCCCCGGCCTCCAGGCCCTCTGGCAGTCACCGCCTCTCGCCCCCCATCTCGTGCTGCCCTGGAGAGTTTGTCAGGGTGCCCCTGACCCTCCCCCTTCAGTGCAGCCCAGACAGCCCAGAGCATCACCGGGGATTCGCCTGAGGAACAGGAGAGCCTGGAGGGCGCAGAAGCCGCAGACCGCAGGGTGCGGAGGCCTCATTCTCCAGGAACAAACGACACTCCTGCCCATCTGATTGGCTGTGAGAACTAAAGGGAGGGTGTATTTGTCTCCTAGGGCTATAGTAACAAAATACTACAAACTTCGCAGCTTAAAACAACAGGGGTTCCTTCCCTCACAGTTGTGAGGCCAGAAGGTGAAATCAAGGTGTCGGCAGGCGGTGCTCTCTCTGAAGGCCTGGGGGAGAACCCTTCCTCGCCTCTCCCAGGGTTTGGTGGCTTCAGGAATCCCCTGGCTTGTGGTTGCATGGCTCCAGTCTCTGCCACCATCTTCATGTGGCCTGTCCCCTCAGTGTCTGGTCTCAAATCTCCTTCTGCCATTCTCTTGTAAGGACATTTGTCTTTAGGTTGACATTCAGGATGATCTCATTTTGAGACCTTTAACCTAATGGCACCTGCAAAGACTCTTTTCCAAAAAACATTCTATTCACAGGTTCCGGGGGTCAGACTGTGGACCTGTCTTTTGGGGGCCACTCTTCAACCCATCACAGGGGGTCCCGGGAGAGTCCACAGGACTGGCAGGCACCTGACGGGGCCTTGCGCTCCTGAGCTGCAGCTGCCCTGAGGACAGGGGTGGCTTTCTGTACCCCCCTCCGTCCCTGGCGACACTTGGCATGGAGCTGGGTGTCATGAATGCGGGTGCTGCCTGTGCCCTCAGGAGGGACAGGGGAGTGCATGGGCAGGGTGGGCCAGGGGTCACGGGACCTGGGAGGGGAGAGGCAAGCTGAGAGACCTGAGAGCCGAGGGAGTGTTGGGTGGAGGGATGACGTGGCACCCAGGAGAGAAGGGACAAATTTCCCAAATTAGAGGAAACAGGTGAGTGTTCCTAGAGGGCTACCACCCCACTAAAGTAACAGGTATGCTCACGGAGTGTGCTATGGTCTAAGTGGCCCTGCCCCCTCAGAATTCGTAGGTTGAAATCCCAATGCCCAACGTGAACATATGCGGAGGTGGGGCTTTGAGGAGATGATTAGCGCACGACGGTGGCATCTTCTAGAACGGGATTTGTGCTCTTATACAAGACGCACCACAGAGACCGAGGCGTCATTGTCCCAGGTACAATATTCCTTGTATCTTCTTCAGTAAATGTCTCTATTTTTCATAAAAGGAAATAAAAGAGGCATGTCAGAACTCCCTAACCCTCCCTCATGTGAGGACATAGCAAGAAGTGTACAACCCAGAACTGGCCTCACTTGCCCGGCCTGGCCTGTGACCTTGGACCTCCAGCCTCCAGAACTGTGAGAAATAACTAGCTGTTGTTTATAAGCTACCCAGTCTGCGGTATTTTGCTATAGCATCCCAAACAGGCTAAGACAGGTTGACAAGGCACACGCAATGCCTGTGGGGAAGAAAGAGGAGGAATCAGTCTTCCTCTATCTTTTACTCCCACAGCTCTCTACAGTCTTAAGACCTCTGACCCGCTGCAGTCTGGGGACGACAGGACACCTGCTCACCTGCTTTATATAGACCCTTATCTAGCTGAGACGACACATCCACGATCGACAGCCCTGTGCCGGGCTGAGGTTATGCCCTGCCACCCAGGCCTGCTTTCACCTGCAGTACCAGGCCTTGCTTGCCCTTTACCCAAACTAGTAGAGACAAGGGGCCATTTTAGCTGGGGGAGTCTGGGGGAGGGCTACATGCTAAGGAAGGGGGCACATGCAGGTTCTGGAAGGACATGGTGTCGATGGGGAAGGTCTACAGCCCAGGGAGTCCTCCCTCCATGCCCTGAGCTCTGGCTCCCACAGATCTCTCTTTACGACCCATTCCAAGGACCAGCCTCTGGTTTAGTTTAGCGTGGTAGGCATCTGTGGGGTGTGCCTGTCAGCATTTTTATTACCGTGCCCCAATTTTCTTTTGAGGAACCATCCCTCCTTCATTCTCAGTCTGTATGACTTTCGTTGGACACATCTCACCCCGAATTCTTGGGGTTACCAATCAGAACAGTCCAGCTATGAGCATGTGACCCAAGTTGGTTCAAGAGAATCAGCCTGAGATGTTTGCTGGAACAATCAGAAAGAGAAGTGCTCAGTTTCTACGGGGGCTGCTAACTCATAAACTGTAAGCCCCAAGTTGCGAGGAAACTTTTTTGCATATCTTTGTTACCTTTGGGGAAAGTCTGTCCGAGAATGAAGTCAACAAAAGAAAGCAGAGGTAAGAGCTAGCAAGACACATGATTTGGTCTGGGTCCAGCCATGCCTGAAACCATCGCCCCTGAAGTTTTCAGTACAAAGGTCAATAAATCTCTTTTTTCCTTACACCAGATTGATACGGGTCTCGCTCTTGTTGCCAGGAGGTTCCTGACGAATACCTCTGGCTCTGGCATTTACTGATGTGTTATACTGGACAAGTCACAACCTATCTGAACCTCCATGTCCTCTAATAGCTACATGGGCATAGTAATGCCTAACTCAAAGGATTACTGTGAGGAGTCAATGAACTAGTGTATAAAAACATTTAACACAGATCCCAACCCATAATAAATGTTGAACAAATGGGATCTTTTTTTATGAGCTGACAATTTCAAGTCCAGTAGGAGGGGTAAGACCTGGCCCTCCCCATCTCCTTGTTGGCCACGTGGACCTGAAGCACAGTAGTGTTTCCAGGCACCCACGCATTACCTGGCTTTCCCACTACAGCCAAATACGAACTCTCCTCAGCCGACAGCAACCTTTCCTGATTCAAAACCACACCCCCTAAACACACCGTGTCTCCCACATGGATCCCATTACTCCTCTGAGGGACACTCCTCCTCCATTGGCCCAATTCAAAGAGCAGAGAACAGGACACAGTGGAGAGGCAGCAATTACTCACTCCATCTGCCCACCTCGGGGGACTCGAGGATGATTCACCCAGGTGAGTCTCCCCACCTGGCACCCGCCACCTCCTCTCCCACACACTCAGGAAAACAGACTTGCAAAAATCCACCGGGGTTTCACCATAGATCAAAACTTAACCCTCTTGTAGCCACAGCATGCTTACAGTAAGACTTAGCACATGGCTAGGATGAAAAATGGTCTCCCAAATTCTAGCTTGGAGGTTCCCATACATAGAGCACAGAGTCAGGTTTAAGAGAATATAATCCTTCATTCCCCGATCCTCAATGGGGCCGGTGGGATTTATGGGTGTCTGCTAGAGATAAAGCACCTAGTACCAGCATATCAAAGGTTAATTCATCTTCCCTCAACCTAATGGAATTGAAGGCTTTTTGAGCAGTCTTACAGAGCTGTGGGACCAGAAAAATTTCTTTTATTAAAAAAAAAACTTTTTTGGTGTGAAGTATAAATATCCATGTGGAAAAGTGCACATGTATGTGTATAACTCAATGAATTTTCACAAACTGAAGCCATCTATGTAACTAGCATCCAGACCTAGAAATGTGGCATTGCCCGCACCCCAGAAAACCTTTACTGCTGCCCTGGCTGGTGTGGCTCAGTGGATTGAATGTTGACCTGTGAACCAAAGGGTCACAGGTTTGATTCCCAGTCGGGGCACATGCCTGGGTTGCAGGCTGGGTCCCCAGTTGGGGGTGCATGAGAGGCAACCACACATCGATATTTCTCTCCCTCTATCCCTCCCTTCCCTTGTCTAAAAATAAATAAATAAAATCTTTAAAAAACCCCAAAACCTGTTACTGCTAAGGAATGGATTCTAGATGGAGTTTGTTAGCACTTCTGCACTATATGGGTGTTAGAACTCTAGACCAACAGGGTGCTATCTATTACACAAACACATTTATTGATTTTAGTGCTATTTACTTTTATTTTGTCCAGGCTTATTTAAAAATATATATTTTATGATTTGATTCAATTGCAGCAAATTTAGTACATGTGAATCTGGATCCCTGGAACAAGCCTCCTTTTAAATGTGAAATATGAACACACTTCCAATTTATTAATTGTTATATCCAGGGGGCAAATGCTCACCTGTAGGGTCAGCTTTGGGAAGAACAGTGTGAGCAGAAATGAAACCCCTGAGTCTGCCAACTCGTTCTCCCTTGTTCTAGAGAATGCCCAGGGCTGGTCTTCAGCCCTGACACAGGCTGGAGGGATTTCATTAGTTATAGGTAAGATCACCTTCGGATTATGGACTGCTGGGTGAGAACAGCCCAGGTCCTACGAATCGCCTATGAGCTGGCCAGCATCCAGGGATTCTCAACAGATATCAAATCAGAGCAGGATGTTGGCCACAAAGGCACCATGTGCGTTGGCAGGGGATGTGGGCTGACTCTGGGAAGCAGACAGAGCACTGTAACTGACCCCTGGGGTGGCCCTTAGCCCCAGGGGAGGGAGAGGCTTTGTAATCAAATACAACAGTACTTAAAGGGGCCAAGCTGGGGACAAATACCGCTGGGGTGCCACTGGGGTTCCTTAGGGCACAGGCTGTGGTCTCATGCAGAGCTGGGCTTGGGCAGCGCTGAGCACACCCTGGAAGGTGCTTAGTAAACCCATGTCATATGTGCACTAATGGAGGGACAAGTGGCAAAGGCTAAGGGCGCTGGCCTTCACAGCATGGTCACACAGGTCTGATTTTACCTCCAAGCTGTGCTTTTCTATTCTTGATCCAGTCGAAAGTTAAAAAACAAAACCAAAATCTAGGACCATTCCGCTGCTGGCAGTGGGGACAGAGGGTGAGCGGTGCAGCTGAGGGGCCCCAGGCCTTTAAAGTCCTGTGTCCTGGGTACACGAACCTTCCTGAGCATCAGTCTTCTCGTGTGCCAGTGGAGTGACAGGGCTGGGATATGGATTAGCAACAGCACGTGGAACAAGCACAGCACACAGAACAAGCACAGCGCACAGCGCTGGGCACATGGGAAGGGTTCAATACAAGACGCCTGTTGTTGCAGGGAAGGGTGAGGCCCACAGGCCACGTGAGTTGTACGGTGACTTTTTGTCTGATTCCCAATCCTTCCCCCACGCACACTCCCAGTCCATTTTCCACCCAGAAGCCAGAATAATTTCTGAAAATGAAACCTTTGCTTATACCTCTCACTGACTTCCCAGAGCACTGAGAATAAAATTGAAACTGCTTTTCGTGAATTCACCATGAGCTATGATGATCTTGCCTCTTTCTATGAGACCTGCCATCTTACACGATGCCTGGCTTTCTGTAGTATCCCCAGGGCCCAGCCCAAGGACTGGCACACAGTGGCCCTGCATGGCCATTCGCTGAATGGATAAATAAGTGTGAGTGTGTGGGTTGACACGTTCTCGCTCCAGACCATCTTCCTCATTTAAACACACACAGGCTCGCACGCTGAGCTGCTGGCTCAGAGCGGGGCTGTGGCAGGAATGGACTCGCCCTCCAGGACCCAGACAGAGCGGGGCCAGAGAGTGTGGTTAACTCAGGGCCGGCATCAGGGCCAGGCTGTCCCCACTTGGTATGGGGTGCGGGTGTGGCGGGCGTGGAGGGCGTGGTGGGCAGTGGCTCAGCACCCTCCCTGTGGGAGCCCCGAATAAAGGGCCCTATTCAGCCAGTGCAGCCTCAGCTCCTTCGCTGCTTGGGAGGCTGCCCTCAGGAACGGGGACTGTGGGACGCTGGGCAGAGCTTCCCGGCAGCCTCTCCCTGTGGCATGGCCCACAGTGGGGAGCAGGGGGCAGGGGCACAGGTAAGAATGAGCCAGGCAAAGGGAAGTGGAAAAAATATTCCAGGCAGAGGGAAGAGGCTGAGCAAAGGTCCAGAGATAAGAGAGATGAGACACATTTGATAAGTGGCAGTGAGGTCAGTGTGCAGGAGAGTGAGTGAGTGAATGAGAGAGAGAAAGAATAAGAGTGAAAGTGAGAGAGAGAGAGAGAGAGAGAGAGAGAATGTGTGTGTGTGTGTGTGTGTGTGTGTGTGTGTGTGTTGGGAGGTTACAGGGTGTGGGTGTGGGCTATGACTGGTACTATAAGAGACTGAATGGGTAACAGGGTTTTGATCACATGGGCCACAAAAAGCAAAGCAGATGCATTAAAGTTATATATTCAATAGTTCAGAAATACAAACCTGAGTTCCTGAACCTATAAGGCTGGGGACCACAATTTTAACCTGAGGGGACAGAAGGCCTTCTTCCCCAAGGATCAGAGGATGGGGGGAGGGTCGAGTCCAGCTTTTAGGAGGTTCTTGATTTAACCTCCTGCATCAAAACCATGCAGTCAAGCCATTCCTGAATTCCTAGCCCATAGAAACAGTGTGAGATACAATAATAAATTTTTATTGCTGTTTTAAGCCACTAAATTGCGGGGGGGGGGGGGGGTGATTTGTTACACAGCAATAGGTCTCTGATACAGGGCCCAGTGCTACTCATGCGAGGGAGTCCCAGGGAACCTGAACCGGTGGGATTTGGGGTGTTGGTTACAAATGCAAATTCCTGGTATTTACCCAGATCCCCTGAATGTTACATAGAAGGGGATGGGGGCAAGTGGGAAGTCTGCACTTTTAGGAAGGCCTGCTGAGTGACTGTCATGTACCTTTGGGCTGAGAAGGGCTGAGCTAATCCGACTCACCTGACAGATCTGGAGAGGCTCAGAGAGCTGGTCATTTGATCCTATTACATATCTAAGCTGGGGCAGGTCTGGGCCTCGATTCAGTACTCGACACTGGACTCAGTGCTCTTTCTACTTATTTTTCTCCTTTGTACACTTCAGGTTGCCTTTTGGGGAGACGTGGGCTTTCTTTTCTTTTTCTTTCATTTATTTTTAAAATTTGCACGGAGCAAAATGCTACATAGTTAATCACGTATCTGCTTAAAAGCTTGCTTTGCTAGAGAAGAACTAGGTCAGCATTCCAGCATTACCCCAAAGGTGGGCCTAATACTAAGAAGGGCAGGGGGCATTACGTTATGCAGAGAGCCTGGCTCTACTGCATGACATTGCATCGGAAAACGCGCTCCTACCTACCGAGATGCCTCAACCCACACATTTCTCCGAGGCAAACAAAATGCAGTGTGTACAAGGCAGAGATGATGTAGGAGGACCATGGGGGCATCTACGTTATCTCTTCCAAACTGTCGCCCAGGTAGGTAAGGATAATAACCCAATTTCATCTGTAGAGCATCTGAGGGCTTAGAAAGAACTCACACAATCTTATTGAATGATCTTTGCAGACTGCAAGATAGGCAGGTCTGGTACCCATGCAGTTACTCACTCAACACATTCGTTGAGCAGCTACTATGTGCCAGGTGATATGCTACACATGGGGGATATAAGGATTTCTTTATTTAATAAAAATTTATATATGTGTACTATCTGCCAGGCACTGGCTTAAGCAGTTTGCAAATACTAACTCACTTAATCTCACAGCAGCCCAACAAGGTAGAAACCATTATTCTTCCAATTGGACAAGGAAACTGAAGTACAGAGGGGTTAAGGAACTTTCCCAAGGCCGAACAGCCAGTAAGTAGGGTGCAATGCGGGGATGAGAACCCAGGCAATCTGGCTTGTGGACTAAGATAAAATGAGGCATGTTTTCCGCTCTTCAGAAACTCCAGTTTTTAAAAACTCCGTGACCAGAAAAGAAGAAGTAGAAGCTTGGAGATAGCTTCTGAATTTCCCCAGGTCACACATGGCTGAGACCAAAAGCCAGGTCTGGTGCCAGGCAGCTTTTCTTTGTTCCACCACATGTGTCTGTTCACAAAGAAGGTTTCACAGAAGACACGCACACGGGCAGCAAACAAGGAGGGTGATTCCTGAGCCCAGGAAGAGAGAGGGTTTCCGTAGGCCCCACCGGCGAGCTGGAAGTATCCCGCCCAAGAGACACCAAAGCAACTGAACAAGGCTCGCTCGCTGTCCGGGTCATCATGATTTGTGGCCGTCTGCTGCCCTGCCGGTATTCATGCCTCCAGATTTGGGGGCAATGTTATTTATAGACCACATTTCTATTTATATTTTCATTTAATTCTTGCTAACCCTAGCTAGATTTTCCCCAAAAAACCTGGAGAGGAGAGGATAAGAGCTCTTTTTTACCAAGTAAGTCGGGGGCAAAGGTGAAGGTCAAAGTCTTGGCTGTGTGTGCAGTCTTTCAGCAGGAGCTCTTTGCAGGGAGCATTCAAGACAAGGGGGCTTTCTACGCTTTCCAAAGGAAATGGGGGGTGGGGTGGGGAAGGGCACAAAGCTGGCCTTATACAGAGGCAGCCACATTTTGCCAATGCTGTGGGATTGGAGGTAGGCCTAGAAGACCTCGGTTCCCCTAAAATGTTTTCCCTTTTGCATGATGTTTCATCATTAGACATTTATTCTTTTGATCCGCACATCTATTAGGTCACAAAATGTTGGGACCATGAGAAAACCTAGACAGTATCAAGACCAATCCTTGTATTTCATATCTGGGGAAGCTCAGGTTCAGAGAGAGGCTATGACCTGTCCTCATGGGGGAATCTGAATGAACAAATGGAAATCTATTACCACGCACAGGAGACCATCCTGACGTTGTAGGACGAGCTCTCGGACATGGCCAAAGACACTGGGGACGCCAGGGTAGGCTCAGAATTTCTCTCTCACCAAGTTTTAGGAAGGAACAAGTGAAACCACGTGCTGTTTCCTAAGGTTCTCCTTGGTGCCCCCAGTGTAAACTTCCTGATTTGGGGATCACACAGAAAAATAAAGTGGGACTTCTTCCTTCCTCATTTTTAGTCCCTTGTTGAAATGTGGGTTAATAAACACTATCTGTGATGACTTCGGTACATGACTACTTTATAGGTTTGTGTTTACAAAGCCAGCTTTCTGGAAGTCGGTCATTTCCTTCTGGGCACTATGCCTGCAATTCCAGCATCTAACAGTAGATGTCTGGTTAAAGATGGATACAACAGGTTAAGTGAAAGGTACCAGAAAGTCCTGTAACCTAGACCTTTACTGTAGGAATCGGACACTTAAAAAAAAAAAAGAACATTGATCAACCTTTAATTGCTATAATAAAAGAAAACATGACACAAAACTTGAAGCAAAGAAATGCAAACACCCTGTTGTAGGTAGTGTGCCCACCATTTTATACCAAACTTGAACTGTTAATCTCCAGGCAGCATGTCTTTGATCAATCTCACTCTGCAGCAAGCACTTCCAGGACACAGAAAATAGCAGCCAAGAGCTTGGGCTTAGGAGTGCTAGGACCAGGCTGTGAATCCCAGCTCTGTTTCTCACTAGCTGGGTGGCCCTGGGCAAGGCACTGCCCCTTCTAGCCTGTGAGCCTTCATCTTTAAAGTGGGGTTGCTCTCATTGATTGATATAATGTAGGCACATGTACATTATTTGGCAAATGTATTTACTTAATAAACAGTAGCTATAATGCTTAGGCAGAAATCTTCTCCCATTTACAATTGTTACAAGTTCCAAGCCTTACGCAGAGTTCCACAGAAAGCTGTTTGAAACTTTTCCCCTATAGCCACCACCACAAGAAGTTATCTCTGGGCCACTTGGCGCATGCGCTAACAGCTATTCCTCTCTCTCTCTTTCAGGAACAAGTCTTAAGCCATCTTCACCAATTTTCACTGTTAAAGTCTTAAATTCATTTCACATCAGAAACAAGAAGCCAAGGTGAAAAGCTTGCCCATGGGAGAAGGCACCAAACGATCAGTCGCCAGCTCTCAGCTGTCCTCCTCGGCTCCCTCACTGCGAAGCTTAGGTCTGTAAGTGCTTTATACAGAAGAGCAAAAGATACTCCTTTAAAATTAGGTTATTTCTTTGTTTTAATCTCTTGCCAGAGACTCCTTAAAAGAGACCCAAGCCTTTTCCCTCTCCTCACAGTACAATAACTGGACACACGCCATTCTATCTTGAAAACCACAGAGGGTTCACAGGCCAGTCTCTGCCATCTCCCATCAGAGAGGTTTCTGAAATTAAAAACCCTGGCAATCGCCTTGGCCCCAAACTTCACCCCATCTTGGAAGGAAGAGGAGAAAAAATTTCTGACTTACAGCTGGTGAGGGAGTGTGGCCGGGGTCCCAAGCGGCCTCCTGTTTAGGCTGGTGATGGGGAACAGAGGGTTGTGCTGTCACTTATGCCCCGATCCCACAAGGTGCCAAAAATAGGCAGGCGGCTCGGGGTGGGGAGGGATGTATGGCCAGCAGACCAGTCCTCATCAAGTTACTCGCAGGAAGCCTTGTCTCTCCATGTACTTCTACCGAGGTCAGATTGATTTGCCAATACAGATTTAGTGGCTTATACTTTATCATGTGGATGGACAGACCAGTGCTTCTCAAACTTTCCTGTGCGTACAATCGTCTGTGCGTATTGTTAAACTGTACACTGTGACTTTGTGGGGCTGGGGTGGGGCCAAGACTCTGTATTTCCTACGAGCTCTCAGGCGATGCTCATGCTGCTGATCTGCAAACTACATTCTGAGCAGCAAACCTTGAAGTGAGACCTCATGCTTGGAAAGGATCCCGGAGGGGCAGCTCACGATTTTGTGATGAGCCAGATACTAGTGAGGAAAGAGTGAAGACAAGAAATATGTAAAACGGGCTTGCTTTAATCAAGTTGCTAAAATTATTAACATCATGAATGATGAGGCATGAGGAAAGATTCCATTCTTGTTCTCACTAGCTTGGGAACTTAAACTTTCTGAACTTTCCAGTCCTGTGTCAATGTCTGGATATACATTTGGACATACACCAGACCTCCCGATAACCCTCTAGTACCTCCCTGAAGGACTCACATGTTCAGACCACCTGAATCCACTTTCCAGACCACCAGACATAGCCAACCCTCCTGCCACCAATCCTCCTGACCACCTGGCATCCATCATCCAGACCCCTGACATCTGAGTGACAAATGTCCTGGGCCAGTCCTAGGGTGAAGAACTCAGGACTGATTATTCTCAAGAATGCACTTTTTACTATAAGAACTCAAACTTTCCTTTTTTCAGAATACTCCTGGGTTTTTGCTTAGCTTTTTCCCAGTTTGCAAACCCTAAGACCCTTGAATAAGTCTTTATCACTACTTTCTAGCCAAAGCCTCCAGACTTTTTGAGTTCATTCAACACTAATAATCACCAAATCACCATGTGCTTACTGTGTGCTTCACAGAAAACATTTCATTGGGTGTTCTCAACAGCTCTGGGGGTATTTCACAGATGAGAATAATTAAAATGATGCAGAGATGCTCAGTGAGGCTGACCCACGGTCACACAGCTACGGAGAGGCTGAGTCTGGCTCTGAATGAGGGTTGTCAAGCTCTAAGGCCTCTGTGCTGAAATGCAATGCCTCTAGCACAGAAAAGACACAGACTTTCAAGTCAGACCACTAGCACCAAATAGGAAGACCCAGTGTGATCCCAGACATGCTTGAGCCCCAAGCCAGGTTCAGATCTACTAGAATCACCATGCTCTGGGGCTGGTTGAACTGAGGAGTCCTTCGGCAATGCAACTTTGGAAATTGTCCCTGAAATCTGCCCCAATTCATTCTCACTAAGGCAAAATCTCGCTGGCCTCCTGTGCTCTGTCCTGGGGGGGAACCATAAGTGTAGCCCTTTCCCTCCACATCCGGCCCCTGACGGGCAGAGAGGGGCTGGAGCTGCCAGCCAACCCCCGCCCCACTCGCTTCCTCCCCTGCCTTCTGAAGGGGCATTCAGGTGAACAGACTCCATGTTCAGGCAGTGCCAGTCCCTCAGGCCCACTGTGGTCTGGAGGCCAGGCAGCCTGGCATCTGGGGCCTCCTCAGTGGACATCAGTCCTTGGAACTGTGGTGGTGAAGGGGGAGGAGGTGTTCTCAGGGCTCACGGCAATGGCACCACTTGGGATGAATGGTACATCAGTTCACATGGGCCTGGGGAGTCTCCAAGGGGCAGCTCCATTCCTGCCAGGGAAGGGCTCTGGCTTAGGGCTCCGTCCTCAGGCCTAGGTCCAGTTGGGATGAGCTTGACAAGCAATGGAGGGGTTAGGCTAGGGACACTGCGGAGCCCTACCACCAGTGCCCCTCAGCTCCTCAGAAGGAGGCAGGCTGAGCTTCCTCTCAATGGCCCAGGTGTTCTCCCTCCTCTACCACCACCCACTGCCACCTCTCCTGTCCCCCACCAAAACCTGGATCCAGAAACCAGCATGTCCAGGGCCTGGAGGCTCCTGGAGAGGGACGCTGATGGCAGTGACTCCCCACCACAAAGCATCTTTCATATGAGCCAAGGTCTTTAGTTATCTCAGGGCGGACGGAGGAAGTGATGTTCTTTCAGCCCCTGCGTGGATGTCCTGGTGGGGGTCAGGGGAGAGGCGCTGGGAAACCCTGGCTCTGCCATCTTGGCCAGGGCTGCTCCCAACCGAACCTGGGCGTCCTTGACCTCTCCTGCATCCCCAGGTCCAGCCCATCAGCAAGGCCTCCTGGCTGTTCCCGTAAAATAATCTCAAACCTGCCTCTCTACACTCCCTGCCCCCAGCCCGGGCCAAGCCACTCTCACCTCTTGCTGGACCTCACCCACCTCCACCTGGTCTTCCAGCTCCATGCTCCCTCCCTTGCCCTTTCCAAACAGAAAGCTGGTCATGTGGACCCTCTGCCTGGAACCTTTCAGAGACCTCAATGCACAAAGGACAAATCCTCACCCCAAAAAGTGGTTCATGACAACTACACAGCCTGGCCCTGTGTGGCAGCCACACTGAAAGCTCACTCCGCCTCGACAACCAGGCTTCTGGTGGTGCAGAGGTCTAGCCCTCCTTCCGACCCTGCACCGCGCTGTCCTCTTGCTCTCCCCTCTATCACACCTGGGCCCAGGTAACTGACCTGTCGGTCATCTACACTTGAGTATGAATTTACTGACAGCACCGCTCCTTGGGCATAGCAGCATGTATTCTCTAAGCCTGAAGCAAAAGGATTTGACCCATGTAAAAGGATGTTTGGGCATCATGTAAAGAAACAATTTATTTCTGGAGGCGAGAGGGGTTGAGGGAGAGATGAGTAACGTCACAGAGATCTGTAATCACTGAAATCTGGTGACTCTACCAACATGCAAGGGATCCCTGGTGGCTCTAATTATTTTATTTAATTTTGTGCCTCAGTGATTAGCAAGAGTTACACCAGAATCCAGGACACTAAAACCTGGTCCAGGGCACATTTCCCTACATGATAAATTAAACAGCCTCACTGAGACCATGAAAAGAGATGCATTTCTGCTTAGATCAGAGGCCTCTTGGGGAAGACATCCCAGGATACACTCCACTCAGGGCTGAAGATTTGGGGTGCATGTTTAGGAGGCTGATCCCCTTCCAGCACTATCCCTGGATAAAGGAGAGCACAGAGCAGGTTGCAATGAAGTGACCCAACTCTTTCCCTGGTGTTGAAATGCGGGATGACACTGGGGAAAGGCGAGGGGCTCCAATCCCCATTTATTTTCAAAAGTGAACAGGTCCTTGAGTGGCTGCCTCCTGCAAAGCTCTTTAGTCCCAGGGAGGCCTGGCAGCTCTGGAGCTGAAAGCTGCGAAGCTAGTGGCCCTGCTGTGCTATCATGGCAACAGCGGGTGCAGGGCTGACCAGCCTCCCTCTACCACTCAGCCTAGATCAGCCACCTGAGTCATCAACTCTTCAGAAACAAGCTCCTTGCTGCTTTGCAAGTGGCCACAGGCAAGGAAGGAGAAGCAAGAAGTGCAACTGGGGCTGAAACACAGTGGGAAAAGCTGAATCGGCACTGGGTGTTCAGGCGGGCACCAGGCATAGAGAGGAAAAGCCACATTTATGTCCCGCCGCAAAGCCACCGTGACGGGCAAGCCAGCTTGCAGCACGCCCCTCACTGTGCGGCCTACACAGCGCTATCAACGTTTTAACTGCTTGGAATGTCATCCTAAACCAAGATTCACCCATTAGACGCGTGAGAACACTGACCCTGGAGGCCATGTGATGGGGCGAGAGACACGCAGCTTAGGCACATGTGTGGAATCCTGTTCCTGGGCGGTGCCCCCCACCTCCCGCCCTACTGCACTGTTTACTGCTGTTCTTCAAGTGCACACCCTCAGTCACCCTCAGGTCGCTACCCTTGCTGTCTCCCCAGCCTGACACTCGGGGCCCTGACCTGCCCATGCCTGGTTCAGTTTAGGTGCCACCCCTGCAAAAAGGCCTTTGACCGTGTGATCTCAGATGCCCCGAGCCCAGCTATCTGCCACTTGACCCGATTAGTTCTCATTCTGGAACTTATCACTACCGAATGATATTTGTTCACTTTCTGGCTCCCCCACTAGATGGTAAACTTCCTGAGAACAGCGACCCAGCCTACCTTGTTCTCAGCTACACCATCAGTGCCTACAGCTGGGCCCAGCAGAAAGCAAGGGCTCAATGAGTACCTTCGGCAGAAATGGACACGACAGCAGGACCGACGGCAGGCCCTGAGAGCCGCCCGCCCCAGATTACAGAGCAAAAGAACGATTTCAGGGGTGGGGGCAGTAATTACAGCAAGAGAAGACCCAGCACTTCCAGAGGAGGTTAGAGGAAGCCGCTTTTAACACGGCACACGTTGCCTCTCAGGCCTGTAATCTTGTCAATCTTTTTAAAACCCTGGCATTACAAGCAGACCCTATTTTTCCTTCTCCATCACGTAGGTTTGTCTTTTCCTGCCGTCCAAGGTCATCAGTGGGGCTCAGAGACCTCTCAGGCCCTCTCCCTCGGGGACTGATGTACCTGCCAAAGGCCTGCCAGGGAGGGCTTTCTCTGGGGGCACCGGGTAGAGATGCGCAGAAATGCCTATAGCCCAGGGAGAGGGCGGGCTCTCCCCCACGCCATGGACCAGCTCTAGCTCAAGACGTCCCTTCCCCCTGTTTCCTTCTGCTCTGGAACAAACACCGGATCTGCTGCACAGGGCTTTGGGGGCAGGGAGAGGAAGGTCCCGGAGACCCTGTCTGCAGTTCTCCCAGCACCCCACTGCACTGTGGCTCCAAACTGCCTCTTCATGAAAGGGCCGGTTTGTAAACTGCTGAGCCGGTACAAAAGAACCAAGCATGCCTGCTGTCTAAAAATACTTGCCTGTGTTTGTAAGGTTACGAGGCTGCATGCAGGCTGACAGCACCTAGTTTGATTACGATTATAGGTTCACTTTTCTTCTTGAGCTATCTGGTTTCTCCCTGACTCATCAACCCAGGAATACATACACCTATGGTGGGACTGACTCAGCTACGGGGTGAAGACGCTTTCTGGAAGCTCAGAGGGCCAGTAGCAGCCAGCACAGATGGCTTGTGGCGGGGCCGGGAGGTGGGGGGGCGGTGGGGCGCGGATCTCACACAGCCTTTGCAGAGTGAGTTCACCTCTTTCTGCTCCCCTGCCTGGCTTCTGAAGTCCCTTAGTCCCCTGTCACAGTTGTTTGCTTTTTACATCAGCTGCTACATACTCTAGCTCACTCTGTAATGACCATTTCCTCCCAAGGAGCCTCCTTGGGCTGGCAAACGCAGGATACACAGGAAATCTACTCCAATCCCAGGATGGGCAACAGGAGATGGATTTTCCACAATAGTCTTTTAAAACAAGGCAGAAAGTTCTACGTAAACAATAGGCTGCACTGAGAGGCTGCTGACCCCACCACGCCTAGCCCAGTGTCCTAAAGAACTTCGTTTCTAACCACAAAGCAGGAGACCCCAGAGAGCACACGATATGCTTGCTGTGAGCTAATTCTCCCCGGCTCTCTTCACTTGTCTGCCTTGTCAACAAGGCACCAACTGGATTATCTTCTCAAAGGTGCTTGTATAGCAAATGGCCTTGGACAGAGGTAGTGTCTTGCTCTGCAGTGCACAGCATGTGTGCATTTAGCTTTGAGGGACTGGGACAGTGTCCTTCCACAGAGCAAAGGGGGTAGGTATGCTCTCTATTACAAGAGATGTAAACTCCCTAAGACCTGGGTACTTCTCCTGAGAGGTAAGCCACTCTTTGTACCAGCAGTCCTCTGGGCCCTGAGGACTTGAAGGCAATGAAAACTGGAGGCAGTGGGACTGGGAGGCGAAGGAAATTGAGGCAAATGTGCTGATCCTCACGCTGCTTGCTGTGCTGGACTCGTCTTTGTCTCTGACCCAAGACACTCCTGTTTTCTGCTAGTATTCATGAAACCAGGGAACAGTAGCTTACTTGGCTTGCACATAGGGTAAAATCTCAGCTCTTTTACAATCCTTGCCTGGAGTAAGTAGTTCTGCATCTACTGGGGTTGACGCCCTGCCTCTAAGCTCCAGGTGTGCACTCTTTCTAACAAACTCAGAAAAAGCTCCAAAGTATAAAAAAAGAAATAAGAATTACTTAAAAAAAAAAAAAAAAAAAGAGTGCTCTCGACTTTGCGAAATGATTTACTACATGCCTCTTTTAAACAGAATGGCATTTAGAACACCTACAAGAAGATATGATTTGTCCAAAAGAGCTGAATTTCACAGCTGTTTTCAGGACTATGCCATTATATAAAACAAAGTTCACTCCCGCTTTTCTTGAGGACGTGGGAATGGAGCTTCTCAGGGCTGTCAAACCACTGCCTCTTCCTAAAGAGCAGCCAGCACGCCTGCTTCATAGCACTCCCCACCTCCTTATAATAAAAATTAATCACTTGGGTCTGTGGTCTGGTGAACTGAGTCGCGCCCATATCAGTTTCCTGGGTTTGATAATGTACTATAGTTACATACGATATTGCCACTGGTGCTCGCTGGGCAATGGGTTCCCCACTCAATCGCTGTGGAGGGTGAAAGTGATCTGTCAGCTCCCTAAATTGGGAATGATGCTACCTACCCTGCAGTGTGGTGGTAGAATTGGAGGGGAGGCAAGTAAGCACCTAGGACTTCTGTTACATCTGTGAGTCTATAATTATTTCCAAATGAAAAGTTTTTTAAAAATGCTGTGACTTAGGAAACCAAATAGCCAATCTTGTTAGATTCGTAATTAAATGAAGACAGTGCTTTGGAAGCCTTGGGGCTATCCTGTTGGCAATCTCATTAAAATAATAATTAACTAAATGGTTTCACTGCAAAAAAAAGAAAAAATCAGTTACTTGGTGCAGGTGACCTCAACCACTCTGTGGAATGAGAGAGCCCTCGCAGCTCACCGAGTCCCCAGGAGATTCAGGTGACCTCCCTGCCCCACGTGGTGCGTCCCTGAAGGACAAGACAGCGATGGCAGCTGGAGGGCCCTGTGGCAGAAAGTCCCAGGTCCCTAGCCTGGGATATATGGAGGCAGGAGAGACAATCCAGCTGGGACTGGCCTTGGCAGTTCCTCCCAGCCCAAGGAAAGGCACAGGGCCGGGGAGGAAGGAGCTCAGCTCAGCCACTTCATAGCTCAGTGGTGGTGAAAAATGATGTCACCTCTCTCTAAAATGGGGAAAATGCCAACTACCCTGCAATGAGGACCGGACAGAAGATTTGTAGAATGCCTAAAACAAGGCTTGACACATCGTAGGAGCGCAATAAAAGGTATCTGTATATAAGGGAGAAGGCTCAATTCGTGATCAATCAGTAAGTCTTAACAAAGCACCCTACTATATGTCAGCTCCATACAGAAAAGTCCTGCCCAAGAAACTGCTTGGGTTTTCTTCCCCAGGACGCCTTGCTGGAGAACTGCCTGTCCCACACGGGGCCCATAACTTCTCACCCCTCCCATGGGCTGCAGCACCTTGCCAATGCTGATGGCCTGGGTACAGGGGAGCTTCACCCCCAGGGCCCAGAAAGCAGGCTCCAGTCCTGGTGACAACAACCGGGGGGCCCTCACTAAGGGCAGATCCCCTATAAGCCTTTATACAGGATTTGATTGATATGCACCAGCTCCACCCTCTTCCACCTTGTGGGCCCTGCTCACAGCCGCCCACACCCTAAGCCCCCCCCCCCCCCCCAGCAGCACTGCAGAGCAGGAGTCTGCCCCTCACAGCCAGTGGGTACGTCGCAGGGAGGGAACTCCTCCTGGGACGGAGCCTCTGCCTTTGGCCACAGGAGCCCTCTGTCCCTCCTGAAAGCCACAGGCTGACCCTGAACTCATGCCTTACACCACCCAGACAAAGCCTGTGTCCTAGATCCTAAGGTTTACGACTCATGTGCTGAATTTTCTGGCAGAATTTGACTGATAGATGAGCAAGTATATAACCATGTGAGCCTGGATTCCCTTTCTTCTCTCAGTTTCTCTGCTTTCTCTGTCACTTCCACCAGCCAGTGAAACTTCCAGTGTCGCCAGCCACAGGCCTGCAGCCACGTGGGCCAAAGCAAAGCAGCCAATGCTCCAAACAGACCCCCTAGACCAGACCCCAGGCCAGGGCCACAGAAACGCACATGATGTCCCAGCATCTCCAAAGCCAAAATGAGACTCTTCTGGAGATAAAAAAAAAACAAAAAACAAAAAAACTTCTCTTTGCTTCCTCCCTTTGGATTTTTCTTGCTCTGATATTCCAGACAAGGCAAAGGGCTGGCAGCACTGTTTCTGAGAACTTGCTGAGGCTGTGAGAGGAGAGAGGGATGCATCGGCGCGGTGTGCCAGACACTGAGCCTGGGGAATCAGCAGGTGACAGCAGCCAACCTCCCCAAAGACAGGGAGGTAGGAACAGAGCCTCGAGCTGGTGCTAGGGAAAGAGAAGATCTGTGGGGACCCTGCTCTGAGCCCCTCACCAGCTCACGCACCCTCCCCTCAGAGCTGTGGGTGTTGGCTGCTCAGGGCTCATGGCTGCCCCTTCTCCAGAGGCTGCCCCTCAGCCCACCAGATCCAGGGTTTCTGGGGGTGAAGCCAGGCACACTGACACCTGAGACACTGGACTCTGGTGGCAGCAGGACAGAAGCCTTGCGCTTCACCCCACCCTCCAACCCCACCTCGGCTTCCAGGTCGGCTCCAGGTTCCCCTCTTTCAGGAGGCCTTGGTTGCCTTCCTCAGCTCACCATGAGCCCCTTCCTCAGTCAAAGCTGGGCTTTCACAGTGGCAGAGAGGGTCACATCCTGTCTTAACCGGTTCTCTAACTAGGAAGTAGGTCTTGTCTCTCTCCTGGCTTGAGGATTCCTTAGAGAACAGAAACAAGTCCAGATCTCCCCGGACTCACCAGGTCACCCCAGCCCCCACCCCCTGGCACTTGTTCGAGGGCCTCACACAGGCTGAGACTCTTATCAATGCCCAGGGATTGAATGACAATGAGGTATTCTTTCCCTGCAGCGCTGGCCCCTTCTTCTTGAGCAAACAGGCCGCCTTCATGCCCAAGGCTAGGTCCCCCCGCCAGCAGCACCAGGGCACCCACTGCTTCATGTTAGCTCTGGGTCACTTGTGTCCATAGCATCTCAGCTGGCCTCTGAGGCCCCTGGTGGGCAGAGCATGTGGACTCTGCTGGAGCAACATCTAAGGTCATTACAAACCTGAGTGTTGGACGTCCCAGTTCCCTCTACACAGCGCGAAGGCAGGCGGAGAGGGCCCGGGGTCTCGCCGGGGGATGGTGCGGGGAGGCCCGGCGGAGGCCAGCCAGGCACGTGCGCTGCACCTCAAGCTCTCCGTGAGCGTGAGCGTGGAGGAAGCCGCGGGCAAGAGTTCAGCCTGCAGGCACTCATCCTTTCACAGAAGAACTTGGTCTCTGTGCTACTTGTAAAAAGAACCCTAAATCCAAGAGTTGAGAAACTCCTCAGCAATACATGGCCCAGGGCCGCCTGAGGACCCCGTGAGGACAGCGGCCTTCACAGTAAGGGATTTCTAATCGCCTGGGGAACTGTTCAAGTGCAGAGTCCCAGGCCTGCCCTGCCCAGAATTGCTGGCTTAGGAGCAGGTTTTCTTGGCCTGAGGAATGGCGCTCCCGAGGCTGCGCCCACCCCACCGGCAGGGCCATCCGCAGCTTACCTGGGAGGAAGGGAATGATTCTCTGCTTGGGGTCCTTCTGTCCACCTTCAATGGGAAACTTATCCAAAAGCTGCATCTGAAACGCCAGACAGAGGGACAGGATTCAGAAGACTGGAACGGTCCTCAGCGTCCCTTCCCGCTCCGCTCCGCTCCACTGTGCCAGGGCCCCACTGTCCTCACACGGATGAGTGACGCCTCGAAGCCCTCATTTCACAGACGATTACCAAACCAAATGGGGCATGGGGTGGGGGGCGGCCAGAGCTCTCTGTGCATCAAAGGGGGTGTCTGAGTAATCTCAAGGAAGGATGGGGGCCCAGGGGGAGGTGTCTGCAGATGCCCCTGAGCAGGCTTTCACACCAGGCTGCAAGTGGTCTTTCCAGAAGGTTCTTTGGGCCCAGTTTCTTTACATCATATGCTGCATGAGCCCTTATTGGAATGAAACTGCCATTCCAAATCCTCCTGGGCCAGGATGGAGGAAGAGCCCGGCCTGATACTTCAGATAAACCCACCTTCCAGAACCCATTCTGTGGGAACACATCCAGATGCTATTTTAATTGCAAAACCAAATCAGCCCTTTGCCCCCAAGGGTGGAAGAACCCCCTCCTTCCTTCATTTCCTACCTTCCCACCCTGAGATCGCTGCTGTTTTTCCAGGGACAGACCCACTGGAAGAGTTTCCAGGGTTCTGGAGGAAGAACTTTTTTTTCTTCTGCTATTCTGGGCTGAAATTCTGTATAAACTGGAAAAACACACAGGAGACAGGATGGCCAAGGCCGCGGCCCCGTGTGCGTCGCTCGTCCCCCTTCCGAGGCACAGGCAGAGCTGGAGCAGAGTGGAGAGGGCAGGGCCAGCCCCGCGGACCCAGCTGTGTGACCTTGGGCAAAGCCCAGGGCTCTCTCAGTTGACCCTCAGGCGCCTCATTGGTAAAATGAGGAAGATCAGTCACATGATAGCTGAAGCCCATTTCTTCCTTCAAATACTGTATTTATTGAGCACCTACGTGGTGCACTGGGCAGTAAGAAAGGGGCAGTAAAGAAAAAAATAAAGCTTCTGCCCTCAGAGAGTTTACATCCCAGTGGAGGGAGATAAATAGTAAACAAATACTTGTGTACTCTGGTTGGGGGCAGAAAGAAGTACTAGGAAGACAAATGAATTAGGATAAAGTGTTGAACAAGAACCTGGCTGTTATTTTATACAGGGTGGTTAGGAAGGCAAGTCAGATGGCAGTTCAGGGGAGACCCACAGGAAGAGCAGAAGCAAGACACACTGGAAGGGGACAGGGAAGTTCGGGGTTTCTAGGATAGGGAAACAGGAAGTGCAAAGAGCCTGAAAAGGCCAGCGTGGCTGGAGTGGCGTGAGCGAGGGACCAAGGTATGGGCAACGAGAACCAAGGGGCAGGGCCCACCACATCATAAAGAGGATGGCTCGGGCTATGGGGTAGTGAATGGGCTGCAGAGTGGAGGTAGCGAAATCAGTTACGGTCCTTCCTATGGCAGCCTGGGTCAAAGTGCCAGCATTGGAGGTCGTGAAAGTGGTCCTACGCTAGATTTCCCGTGTGTGGGTACATCCATCCACCCACCCACCCATCCAGCTCTAACACATGGCTTTAGGATTCTCTCTGGCACAATCATTATCCAACATACACAGGCTATTTAGAGCCCACACGTGAAGGGCGGGTCTTTGTCGGATTCCATTCAAAACAAAACAGAGACTGCACCATTATTAATTTTCACTTCCCTGAAGACAGACTGTAATTTATGAAAAGCTGGGTCATGAATTTTCAAACCCTAATGTTGTATGTCCATCTCTCAAACACTTAACAACTGCCTGCTCCATGTAAACAGGGCCACTGTGCCATAATGCTATAAACTTGTAGTTAGGGCTTTTTAAAAAAAATCCATACATTTTCAAATAAATTCTATACAGAGTAGGACTCTGATTTTCTCTTTTTCTGATTTTCCTCACTCATTTTCTATTTTGTAAATTTTATTTCTGTATCACATAAAAATTCATGTTCACTGAGGGGAAAAAACTAGAAAATGACTGAAGCAGTGGTTAGTCCAAAAGAGAGTAAGAACAGCTCATAATCCTTCTTCCTGCAAAAATGACATTAATATTTTGGGATTTACATCCTTTCAGACATCCTTCCACACACACAAATACAATGAGCTCGGTGATACTCTTACACTTTGTAACAAGTGTACTCCCACATCAGTGAATAGTTCCACATCGGCATTCTTAGCTGTAGAATTCATAATTTGGATGGGCTGTGGTTTATTCAGCTACTTTCCTACTGTTGGATATTTAGGTTGTTTCCAACTTCTCACTGCTATAGGTGATAATATCGTAACAATCCCAATCCATGCATCCATGCATCCCTCTTCACTATTTTTTCTATTTTATGTTTCAATTTGTTGAAATCTATGCATATTTACAGTGCCTTAAATCTCTTCTGGAAGAAGACTGAGAAACAGGTGGATAGCTCCCAGGTGTAGGCCAGACCTGGGCCTTGTAGCAATGGTGCCACAGAATTCCTGAGGGAGTGTGTGGAGACATCTACAGAGGGAGGCAGGCCTGGCAACACGCCCTGCTGGGACCTGCCCTCTCAAGCCACTTTTCTCCTGAAAGAAGGTGGCCAGCAGCTCTGACACACATTTGTCCTCTGACTCCAAAATCCTTTCTCAAACCTACGACTCTGAGATTCTCATTAACAGCGCATAGGAAATGTGGGGCCAAGAGTGGGCGGGGGCAGGCAGGATTCAAGCATTCATTCCTTTCCTCTAAAGACATCTGCTGTGCGCCTCCTAGGTGCCAGGCCCTCTGCAGGGGTTACAGATAAGGTAAGTCACAGCCTTTACTCAAAGGAGCTCACAGTCTAGATCTAGGGCAGAGGGATCCCCAGCCTTCCACACACATACGCAGCCTCTGCCAGCCTGTTAAAATGCAGGATCTGGATTTTATGCGGTAGGTCCAGCAGGGGCCCGGGGACCTGCATTTGTACTAAGCTCACAGGTGGTCCTAAAACTGCTGGTCTGTGGACCAGGTTTCAAAGACAGTAACTAAAAAAAAAAAAAAAAAAAAAAAAAAAAAGGAATGTGAAATACCTCATTAACAATTTGTGTATTGACTGCATGTTGAAATGATATATGCTATTTTGGATATATCAGGTTATATAAAAAATACTTTAGAAATAATTTCACCTGTTTTCATTTTTAAGTGGCTACCACAAAATTTAAAACTATCTTTGTGGCTCATATTATTATATCTCTATTGGGACAGGATGCTCCACAGCAAGACGATCCTCAAAGTGTAGTTTGAAGCCTGCACACACCTGTGTCACCTGACGGGTGTGTTAAAAATGCTGTTTCCTGGGCCCCATCGGGAAGTTTCTGCGCCTCTCTCCCGTTGCGAGAAACAGACAAGCAAGCTCCAGAGTAACAGGGAATGATAAGGACATGAGAGCGGAAGGAGGAGGTCAGGGAAGGCTTCCTGGAGGAGGTAGCTCCAGCATGGCAGAGTGACAGTAACATTCCCTGCGCCTTTCCCGCTAACACGCAAGCAGCTCAAGTTCCCTCAGTGGATTCATGAGCCTCTTGGAAGGCTAGGGTCATCTGATAGCCTTCCAGATTTGCGTTTTCGCTCAAAGGCCTCTGGGAGGATGCTTTGCAGCTGGCCTCTCCTTCTTCTGTAACAGATTCTCCGCTTCCCCCGCCTCTGGTTGAAACCGGGCCCTCCTGGGGCCAGGACAAAGCTGCCTACGGAGAGTCCTGGGGCAACAGGTCCCGTCCAGAGCCATGAGCACCCGGCTGGCCCGCTCCCCGCCCCCGGCCCCAGCTCTCAGGTGCAGAGCCTAGCCACACCTGTCACTGATCCCACTGCCACCACTGAGCCAGCAGAACCTTAGTGTCGGTCCTCTCTGTCATCCACAAGGCTCACCACTAACCAGCTGCCGGTGATATTCTCTTTGCCCACAGGTCATCTTTCAAAGAAAGCAAATCCCCTTGTTCAGACTCCAGAGCAAACCAAATAAAGGCAGCCCAGCTGAGTTTACTCAGCGTGGGGGGCTTGCAAACTGCACTGTTCAGCGTCGATGGCAGAGTGGTGGGCGGTGGAATAAAAAATAAACATCTGGGGCCATGTTTGATATACAATCCAAATGTCACCCCACCCAGGGGGCCAGGCAGGCTGCAAAGTGGTCCTGTAACCTGGTTGGTGCTCAATTTGCAGGGCTGCACGACGGATAAAACGCTCAGTGAAAGGCTAGGGGGGACTGCCTCCTGACGAGGCCTGCCCAGGCCTTCCGTGAGAAGGAAGCCTGGGTGCGTGGGCAGGGGAGGAAGGAAGGCTCCGCCCAGCACAGACTTCTGCTGCGGCCACCTTTTGGGGCAGGAAGTGGATTCTCCTGTCACTCCGGCAGAGGCCTGACTCAGGCTAGAAGAAAAGCAGGGCCCACTGCCAGGGTTCTTCTTAGAGAGAGAGGCGTCTGGCTAGTGGAGCCCTTTGCAACCACATCAGAACTTCGCAGTGTGTGGAGGATGCCCGGCTGTTTATCTAAGGGGTGGATAGTGTGAGAGATACAGGACAGCCTGGCTCCGAGAGCCAGCCCCAGCCAGAGAACGCTGATTCAGCAGCTCTTCTGAGGCAGGGCTGAGCAGCAATAAACACTGAGGAGAGAGAAGTGTGGGCCCTGAGTCCAGCTGGGGCACATCTGTAAGCCAAGAGGCCAACTCCTCGCCCTTCCGAGAGGGTGGAGGTCCCAGCAACTCCAGCTTTGGGGCTCCAATCCTCAAACCTTGTCCTACTTTTTTCAGCTCAGGAACAAAGGGAACGTTTACTACAAGAATCTGGTGGTACCCTGACTCAGAAATTCCCCTTACAAAGAGGCATGGCCACCCAGTCTCCCTGGGGACCTTAAGAGATCAAGGGAAACCTCTGCATTGGTTTGTCCATTCTACTGACTGAGGGCTTACCAGTCCCTGTGGTAGATACTGGGGACACATCAGGGAGAATCACAGAGACAGAGAGGACAATCGTGATATGCGTGGCTTTTCTTAAATTCTCATCCATTGTGGCCTGAAATGTGCTTCCCAGTTCCCTTCCTTCTTTGGTGAACTTCTCTAGAGACAACTACTTTGGAAAGTCTTTTTTGACCATCCCAGTCTAAGATCATACCACTTTTCTTTGAATTCAAAAAAGCTCTTCTGGTTTGAATTCCCTATTTCAGTACTTCACACAGTCTTTTGATTTTGTTTGTACAAGTTCCCTTATTACCCACGGGAAACTCCTTTTCCTGTGAAAGGCACTGGCACCCTTGTAGAGAATCAGTTGACTATAAATGTCTTGGTTAGGGTGTATTATCTTTCTATATACTGCTGGACTTGATTTGCTAATATTTTTGTGAGGAATTTTGCATCTATGTCCATTGTGGACATTATTCTGAATTTTCTTTTCTTATAATGACTTTATCAGGCTTTGATATCAAGATTATGCTGGTTTCATATGAGCTGGAAAACATTCCTTCCTCCTAAGAGTTTGTGTGTAAAAGGGTATTATTTCATCCTTGAATGTTGGATAGAATTCACTAGTAAAACTATCTGGGTTTGGAGCTTTCTCTGCAGGAAGGTATCTGATTATAAAGTCAATCTCTTTAATAGATATAAAGACACTTAATATTTTTCTATTCCTTTTTGAGTCAACTTTGGCAAGCTGAGTTTTTCAAGAAATTTGTCCATTTCATCTAATTTTTTGAATGTTTTGGCAGAAAATTGTTACTAACTTCCCCTTACTATTGCTTAACCTAACGATGTAGTAGCTTCTCTTTCATATGGGTAATTTGTGTTTTCTCGCCTTCTCTGATGATTACTCATAAGAGTTTATCAATTTTATTAATCTTTTCAAATAGCCTATTTAGGGTTTTGTTTGTTTTCTTTACGGTTTTCTGCTTTTTATTTTATTATTTCTGTTCTCATATTTATGATTTCTTTCCTTCTACTTATTTTAGGGTTAGTTTAAAATTTTTTCTTAGAGTGGAAATTTAGATTGTTGATTTTAAACCTTCTTTTTAAATTGAGGAATATAAAGATATAAAGTTCTCTTTCAACAGTGCTTTGGCAGTGACCTGAGAATTTTCATATATTTCAACGTGTTTTCATTCAGCTCAAAATATTTCAGAATTTTCCTTTGTGATTTCTTCTTTGGACTCACAGACTCAAGAAACTCCACCCACTCCAAAAACAAGGAACATAAAGAAAATTATACCGAGGTGCATCATTAAGCGGATTTACTCAAAATCTGTAATACAGAGAAAAATCTTAAAAGCAGCCTTAGAAAAAAAAGGCATATTTACCTTTAGAGGACCAAAGATAAAGATGACAGAAGATGTCTTGTTGGACAAAATGCAAACAAGAAGACGGGGAAGGCCGTGACGCTGCGAGGTCCTCAGGGCCCCCTGCCTTGACTCCAGCCACGGTTTTGGTTCACATTATGAACTAAGTCCAGCCGAGTCCTCCACATCCACAATACAAAGATCTTTTCATCTATCAGTTGGTAAACAAGTAATTTATTATCCAAACTGGGAAGCTTTTGAGAGTTAAAGTGAGTGCTGATAATAATTACGTTAGGATAAGAAGGTTAATGGGGTCCTGACGGTCCCCCAACTAGGAGTTTCCAGCAGCGAGCACAGGTCTTGGTATAAAACAGGTGCTCAGTACATGTTTGATGGTAAAAATAACATTTATTGAGAACTTTGTGTTAGGTCCTGTGCTTATCTTATTTAATTTTCATATCCACTCTTTGAGGTAGGTACTATTATCACACCATTTTCCAGAAAAAGAAACCTAAACACAAAGTGATAAATAGCTTGCCAAACCAGCAAGGGGTGGAACTGGAATTCAAACCCAGGCAATCTGGCCCTTTGACCACCACGGTCTGAATGAATAACTTTAGTGAAGGAAAGAAGTCGGAAATTCCACCATTAGGGTTACATTTCTATTAAAGTTCACTGACAGTGTAAGAATGGCACATCATTAGGAGATCTATTAATGTAATTTACCACATTATCAAATAAAGGATAAAAACTATAAGATCAGTCTCACATTATAGATGAAGTATTGGATAAAACTCAATATCCACCTTTGATCTTTTTAAAAATTTAACAAACAAGAATAGGAATAAACTTTCTTATTCTGAAAATGCATATGTACCTCAAACAATCCTCAGCAAAGAAACAAAACAAGGCTGCTTCCCACTCTTACTACCTCTCTCTCTTGTGATACTAATGATCCTTGCCAAGGGCTTAACAAAAGAAAAAGAAATGAGAGGCAGATTCTCCAAAAAGGGAAAAATAAAACCATCGGTATTCACAACGAATATAAGTTATATACAAAATCAAAGAGAACCTCTAGACATGCATACCTTTGGACCTAAAAGGGCACTTACACCCTTATTAAAAAGAATAAGACACGAGAAGGTATAAGACACTAGGCTTAAAAGAGGAAACAACGTGAAATGTTCTGGAAAGGACAGTGATGATAGCTGCACACCAGTGTGACTGCACTTCATGCCAACGAAGTGTACACTTTTAAAAAAAGGTTAAGATGGTAAATTTTACGTTATGTATATTTTACCACAACTATTAAAACATTAAGTTTTATCTTATGTATATTTTACCATAATAAAGAAAGAACAGTGAGGAGAGAGACTAAGACCCGAGGGCTGTGGAGGTGGACAGCCAGCAGAGCAGGGCGTGGACTAGGAGGGGTCGCTAACATCCTCCCTGTCACCCCAGAGGCAGCCATGGAAAGGGCACAGGGCAGGGCATTCGGCTCTGAAGCCTGGCCTCCAAACTGCACCGGCCGACTGACTGAGCCTTTACAAGGCACTTGTCCTTGTCCACATAATTGGGGAAGATGATGCTGCTCACAGGGAGGACGTGAGAACCCCAAGATGATGCTGTAGTGTGTTCTAGAAACAGAAAGGGGCAGCATAGGCATGAGGCAGTATAGGCATGAGGCAGCATGGCAGTTTCTCAGAAAGTTCCAAAAACGAGAGGAGTTGGAGGATGGAAGGACAGGAGGGATAGAGACTTTCTTGGCAAAGCCACTACAGCCTTCAGGGAACAGAGCTGACACTCTAAGTATCCTTGAGATAACAGCCAGGAAGAGAGACAGGAGGCAGAGAGGACTTGTGAGCACTGGCGAGGAACCACAGGTACGGGATGCCTTGGGTTGCTGGGGCATGGGCCCACGCCATGCTGAAGCCAAGACACAAAGCTGACAGCGCACCCCAGCTTTGAGTGGAGGCCAACCCAACTTCCGAAAGTCCCTAGTAAGTCAAAGAGGTCTTCCTTGGCCATTTTCTAGAAAACACACAAGCCTTCACTACTTCAAATCCCTTTCCAATCAAGTCATTACCCATGACGTCCCATGCCCTGCATTAGTGTGATTCAGACTGTAAGTCGTGGTCCGGTTGGAGCTGGGAGAGCCGGGGCACAGGGGTTTACCTAGCAGCGTTGGATAAGCGTCAGCCTGCTGAGGCATGAGAGCCATGCTGTGAGAGTTCAGGAAAGGACAAGGTCAGTGTGGCTGGGGGGGAGCAACGCAGACTTCTCAGATGAGGACACAGAAGAGCTAGGCCTTGAATAAAGGACAGCCATAGAGAAGGGAAGATGGCTTTCCAGAGGGAGGAATGGCGAATAGCTTGGCAGCGAGAGGGTCAGGACTGCTAGATGAAGCAGTCAGGTTGGAGTGAATGGACTTGTTCTGGAATTCCACGGAATGCCGCCATGTGTCAGAGAAGGTGACGGGATCCAGAGCGGAGGCTCTTGATACTTTATTCCAGTGATTTGGGGATGACTACATGGTTGGCATCAGAGCTGGGCGAGAACAGATACCCACAGGCGGAATTAGGGCATCCTAAAGCGCTAGAAATGGGATGAGGAGGAGGAGGGGTCGTTTCTAGAACTCATCTGGAGAATAGTATTGCATGTGGTTGGAGTCTCTGCAGTGGGGGGTGGGATGGAGGAGAGACACCCCGGATGCCTACTCGAGTAGTAACACTCACTAAACTGCTGTCCTCAGCAGCTGGGTCTGGTGACGGACTGGTCATTTGCTTTGCTGTCTGAGATGAACCCATCAACAACATTCAGTGAGGACATGTGTGTGCATGCGTGTGTGTGTGTGTGTGTGTGTGTGTGTGTGTGTACGTACTTTCCCACCGTATTAATTTGCTGGGTCTGCTGTAACAAAGTACCACAAACTGAGTGGCTTAAACAACAGAAATTTTGTTGTTTTGGAGGCTAGGAGGCCGAGATCAAGGTGTTGGCAGGGACGGGCCCTTCTGAGGGCTGTGCCAGAGGATCTGTTCTGTGTCTCTCCCCTAACTTCTGATGGTTTGCTGGCAATCTCTGGTGTCTCTTGGCTTGTAGAAGTATCACCTTTATCGCTGTCTTCATCTTCACATGACATTCTCCCTGTGTGCATGTCTGTATCCAAATTACCTCTTTTTTATAAGTACATCAGTCATTAGATAAGGGGCCCACCCTACCCCAGTATGACCTCATCTTAACTAATTACATCTGCAAGAGCCCTATGTCCAAATAAGGTCACATTCTGAGGTCCTGGGGATTAGGACATCAACATTTGAATTTGGGGGGACAAACAAGACTTCAACCAATAACACCAATGCACATTAAAACTCTACTATTAAAAGAGAAAAGATCTGTCCATATTCTACTACCAAAAGTCTTTTCCTGATCTCACAGTGGTGCCTATACAATATCTTGGAAAATGTAATAGCAATAACAATAAATAGTGCATAGATAGATCTGGATTCAAATCAGTTTCCTCATCTGTAAAATGAGGACCGTGATAGAACCTGCCTGATAGGGTGGGCAAGAGGATTAAATGAGACAACATGTGTAAAGTGCTGGGGCGCACAGACCAAGTGCCCCATAAACGCTGGCTTTCATTATCATCACTGTCATCAGCATCACTCTTGTTATGACAAGAGGCTGCATCCCTAGTGCCAAGGAAAGTGCTTGGGAAGCTAGAGCCCTGAGATCAGAGAGGCACTAGGGAGCCCATAAGGGCACATTGAGCCTGAGAGGTGTCTTGGCCAGGTCTGGCCTGGCTCTGAGTGCCTAGGGTCCCCACGGGAGCTGTCCAGCTGGTGTGCATGGGCCCGGCTCAGGGAGGAGGCCCCTGGCTCTGCCAGCAGCCCATCAAGTGCTCTGGGGCTGGCCGAGCCGTGTTTAACATTGTTACACTGGGGCCTGGGATGACAGCCCAACACTCACAGTGAGATGCACACAGAGCAAAGAGAGCAAAGGTGTGCAGGATGGTGCCATCCCCGGGGAAGTTCCGCAGGCTGAAAGGTGTCCAAACCAGTGAATACATGTCTCCCCTGGAAACTACCAGTGGACTCATTCCATGTACCCTGACCACGCTGACCCACAGCCTTCAGAGCGGCAACATTCAATGGGAGTCCAGAGAGGAAGGTGCCAGTCCAGCTTGCAAAGACTTGCTGGGCAACTGAGGCAGGTGACTTGGCCTCTCTGGGCAGGTGCAGCCTCATCTGCGAAGTGCTTGCCCTGTCCCAATGGGTGTTGGAAAGATCCAAGCAGGAGACACGTGAGAAGACGTTGCCAAGTGCCAGATGCAATTATTTCTGTTTAACTTCTCTGCGCCTCGACTACTCATCTGTGAAATAGGGTCAAGCTTATTTTCTCCTCCCTGGAGGCTGATGAGAAGTTGAAAATGGAAAATGTGTATGTAAAGCATTTTAACACATGCCAGGAACAGAGGAAACCATCAGAAGCAGATGCCTCTCTCAGCACTGTTTTACCACTATTTTAATGCTGTAGTCAGTGACGGAATGCTTGAACTGTGAAGTCAGAATTGCAGCTTATTCCTTCCAAGCTCCATGACTGTGGCCAAGTCACTTAACCTCTCTGGGACCCAGTTTCCTCATCTGTAAGGTGGGGATGAATAAAAACAGCCACCCCATGGTGGTGTGTGGATTGAGATAACACCGGTGAGCACGGCGCTTGGCCTACTGGAAGTGCAGGATAAACAGGGTCAAGGTAAAGAGACTCCAGCAGTACCTTCCTGCCTCTGGTGATCTCCTGCAGCCCTTTCTGCTTTTGGAGAGCTGCTTAGGGCTGTCAGCCAGGGCACCCAGCCCTCACTGTCAAGGCTGAAAGGACTTTAGGGTCCCTCACCTGTACCTTCAGAGCCTTTACTATTTTAAGGCTCTCGCTCTTGTCCCAGCACGAGATCACTTGTGTTCCCCTTGGCCAGGAGGGGAAGGGCATGATGCTTGAGCTGCCGACCATCAGGAAAGCTAGTGACCAATGGGGCTGGGTCAGAGATCCCAGATCCAGTCAGCTTTGAGCCTGGCTTTGGGGAGAAGACATAATGCTGGCCCTGGACTCCCAGAGCTTGAAACGCGGTTTCCAAGTGTGGACCTGGAGCTACACGCCAATCCCCTGTAACTCCTCAGTGTGTCAGCCCCCAGCTGCTGCTGACCCTTCTTTCCTCTCATTCCCAGCAAGGTATGGGGCTGTAGGAGCTGGGAGTAGGGCGGGAGAGTGAGGGCTGAGCAGTGTGAGAGGAGGGGAGAGCTGGAGGGGCGATCTGAAACTGGAGGAAGAGCTTGGGCTTCCTCCTTCAGCAGTAGGAGCCGCTGGAGGACACTGATCAGGAGTAACCCTGTGCAAGTAGAGTTCTAGGAAGATAAATCTGTCCAGTACATAAGATGGAGCAGTGGTGAAAGAGACGTCTGTGTGGGGAACAGATCGCCAGAAAGATGCTGGCAGCAGCCCAGGGCGCCGGCAGTGACACTTCCCCACAGAGACGGAGGCGGGCCTAGGATGATGCTGATCGTGGGCGTGCATGTGTTGTGTGTTTTGCGGCAGGGTCCTAACTAAAATCACCCTGTTCCCTCCTGGGGGGTCTCTAGCCCCTCACCCCCAAACTTGCCAACAATTCCCTCTTCCACATGGACCGCCAAGGACCATCCACAGAGACCACAAGGCCTGAAGAAGACGGAGAGGGAATAAAGGAGACTGAACCTCAGCCTTTTATTCCTGCTAAACCATACCCCCATCCGCAGTGTTTCTTCACTCCTCTCATGCTGATCACCCCTGCAAAGGCCCAGAACTGTGGTCACCCAAGCGCCCTAGACACCATGGGATTCAGGCCAAAGTCTGGGACAAAGATAGCACATTCCTGGCGGAGATGAGGCCAAGACAGACCCTCAGGGGTCCCAGGCCCAGACTGCTGGCCGGGGCAGTGAGATTGCAGAGCTAGTCCCCTGCGTGCTCCCCTGACACCGCGTTCTCTTGGACAGAAGCCGAGTGGGACACTTCTCATGGACAATCTGACATCCTTGCTTCTTCCTTCCTCTTTTCCAAGCAATTCCTTTCCCTACTTTTTCTCGATTCCAAATGGGTCAGTGTGCTCCCAGGCCCTATCCTCATCCCTCCCTCCGCCCCCTCAAAGCCTTGTGCAAAAAGGAAAAAAAACAAAAGAATAGGCTAAAGAAGAAGGCTGGGGTCACAAGCAGAGTCCAGATCTTTCCGGTGGACTTGTCCTGTCGATATGGAACCCTCACTTCCCACAGCTCGCCTTTCTTCTGCTTGGGAGTGAGCCTGCAGCTGTTGATCAGCACCGGCAGTGGCTGGACCACCCTAAAACTCAGGAACGGGGTGCTGAAAGCTTCCTCAAAGACACTGGAAACTGCCGGTGAGGCCCCACACTGTCAGGTGCACCCCCACAAAAGCCAGCCAGGCGCAGGGAGTTTCGCCCAGGAGCACTGCTACACCAGATGAAGTGGGTAGGTCACCTGCCTGTCCCCCCATCTCCCCAGTTCTCTCCCCCATTAGAAACCTCATAGGATAAGAGACTGAAACACACATGAATCCTCTTTGAAGGTTCTGGTCAGGAGAGCACTAAGTATGTATCATCTCTAATGCTGCTTCAATCTGCTCCCAGCTGACGGTTTCATCTCTGGCTTCACACCCTTTTTTGGCCCTCTGCCTCCCACTGACGCTAGTCTAATTCACATCCCCT
This sequence comes from Pteronotus mesoamericanus, assembly GCF_021234165.1. Lineage (NCBI taxonomy): Eukaryota > Metazoa > Chordata > Mammalia > Chiroptera > Mormoopidae > Pteronotus > Pteronotus mesoamericanus. Next base: position 6,944,340 of record NW_026555229.1, read on the forward strand.
GTCCTAACTGACCTCTTTACTTGTGTACCCTGCCACCGCCACACGCCTCCACATACTGCACGGCCAGCCCGCAGTCCTCCCCCAGCATAACATGCTGTTCTGCAGCTCTGTGCCTTCGTGCATTCTGTTCCACTTGGTTGGAATGCCCCACCCCATATGATCTCTTGCTGCCACCATCTCTGAGACCTTTGTATAGGTCTATCCCTCATTTACTCCCTCCTTTAGGTTCTTTCTGCCATTTGGTCATACTTACAGAACTGCACGTACTACTAAATTGTAATTATTTCTTTATACACCTGCCTCCTTTCAAAAGCCCGTGAGCTTACATCTGTGCCTTGACAGGTCCACTGTCGGTCACAGTGTCTGAAACACAGCTGGACATACAACTAGACTACATTTCCCAGTCCCCTTTGCTGAGAGGTTATGTCCTGTGACTGAATTTTGACCAATGAAATATGAGTAGAAGTGATGGGTGCCTCCTCCAGAAAACTAAGATCTCCCTACAGAAATTTGGATACAGAGATCCACGGGCAGTAGAGTCACCAGATGGGGAAGTCTGAGTTCCTGAATGACCACCTGGAGTACAACCATCCAGTAATTTCTTTTGGTTTTGATCTATGACATGAGCAAGAAATAAATCCATTGTATTGAGTCACTGAGAGTTTGTTACACAGCAGGAAGCCTATCCTGACTAATACAAAGGAGCTCAGTCATGGTCTGTTGAATCAAATTGAAAGAAGAAAGACAATATAAAATGCAGAATCACCTGGATCCAATCAAGTCAGACATTACATGCCTACATGACTGAACTATTCCCAAAGCAAAGCCATCACCCTTCCTCCCCCTGCCCTTTCCACCAAATCACACATACAGTACTGAGAGTGCCAAGCATTCCCCAGGGTAAGACTGAAGAGGGTGGGGATTGAGGACTTGCCAGATGACCTGTAAAAGCCACCATAAACAAATGAGCCCCAGCCTGAGATCCTGTTCCACAAGTTTGCAGCAGGCACACAAAGACCAAGTTGAACTGTGGGGAGGGGCCAGCTTCTCCCCACATAGGCATGTACATCCCTGACATATGACCCTTTGAACTCACAGGAACCTTTCCAATGATGGGGGCCCACCATCTCTTTGAGGCGATGTACACCCCCCTTGACAACTTCTGAAAAGTACTGGAACAACGCTCCTCACGTAGTCCAAATTTGCCAGACCAAATTCCCATCTGATCACAAAGGGCTTTGGCCAAATAAGAGAAAGATCACATTTGCAGAGAAGGAAGAAAAAGAAGGGAATGGAGAAGGACTTCAACTGTACCTTTCCAATATCTATGGCCTCGCTACTCAAGGCATGATCCTGAGACTAGCCAAGTCATCACCTGAGAGCTTGATGGAAAAGCGAAATATCAAGCCCCATGCAGACCTGCTGGATCAGAATCTGCATTTTAACAACACTGCTAAGTAGCTGATGTGCACATTACAATCAGGAACGCTTCACTGTTTTTTGGCACAAGGATTCCATCCAATCTTTAACAAGTGTTCCCCAAAGTAAGGTGCGCCTAAAAGCAAAGATGGGCACACAGAGGGAGGATTGGGAGCTCAACAGTAGAACGTGCCCTTAGATTGGGAAAGGAGGACGCAGGTCTCTCATCCCATTCCCCTAGATGGTCGTCCCCCCTTATCCGCCCTTTCGCTTTTTACAGTTTCAGTTACCCCCCAGTCAACCTCAGCCCAAAATATTGAGTGGAAAATTCCAAAAATAAATGATTCATAAATTTTAAATGTGTGCCATTCCGAGGAACCTGATGAAATCCCTCACCATCCTCCCCTGTCCTGTCTGGGTGTGAATCTTCCCTTTGCCCAGTGTACCCACACTGTATGTTTCCCACCTGCTAGTCACTCAGGAGTCGTCTCAGTTATCAGATCAGTTATCAGAGAGAGAGAACATACACATAACCTTCATTATACATATTGTTGTGATTGTTCTATTTTCTTATTAGTTGTTGTTATTTTCCTACTGTGCCTAATTTATAAATTAAACTTTGTCACAGGTATACATGTATAGAGAAAAAACACAGCATATACAGGCTTCGGTACTATCCATGGTTTTAGTCATCTGCTGCGGGTCTTGGAATGGGACCACTGTACTCAATTCCAGCTGGCCATACATTCATTTATTCATTCAATAATTTCTTGAGCACCTGCTGTGTCAGGCACTGTTCTAGGCACTGGGAAAACAAGCTAATGGCAGGCAAGGTCCTGCTCTCCTAAAGCCCACACTCCAGCAGGAATGAAACAGTAAACAAGTAGACAAATAGTTAGATAAGATGATAGACTGCGTTAAGTATAGAAGACAACAGAATGTGATAATGTAACCAAGAGTGACACAGCTGTGGCAGGGGGACAGGGGACCTCTCTGTGGAAGCTCTGCAAAGGAAGCGGTCAAGGCCTCTCTGGGAGGGTGCACATGGGCTGAGGCTTGAGTGCCAGGAGTCAGCTGCTTGAAGACCTAGGGAAAGGGAGTTCCAGGCAGAGGGGACAGCAATGACAAAGGCCTCAAGGCAGCGCTGTGCTTGCTGTTCTGGGAACAGGCGGGTGTGTGGCGAGCTGAAAGCCAATGAAGGGCGGACGGCAGGAGACAAGCCTGGGAGGCTGGGCAGGGGCTGCCACACAGAGCCTGGGGCGGGGTAAGGAGCTGGGAGTTCATTCCAAAAAAGAAGTCTTTCAGAAAGGTTATAAACTGGGACGTGATGTGATCTGATTTGTTCTTTTAAAAGATCACTCTATTTGGTGGGAAGACAAGAGTGCGCGTGGGGAGATCCGTGAAGAAGCCATTCAATTGCCCAGTGGGAGGAAACAGGGCTGGACCAGGGTGGGGACAAGGCAAACAGAGAGGAGGCGGCGGATCCAGGCTACATTTTGAGGGAAGTCTGAGAGGACAAGCTGACTTGCTGTTGGGTTGGTATGGGGCATGACTGACCAGGAGTGGGGTGGTCCCAGCTGGGTTTGAATCCCTTTGGCACCTCAGCTGTTCGTAACAGCGGGCCCAGGCTGTCCACGGGCCCTGACCTGGCCTGATGGCATCAAGGGCCGATCTGCACACCCACTGCCTTAATGTCTTCCTTCCCACTTAGCCCACAGGAGTCTTTTCTTACAATGTCTCCTTTCACGAGGCCCCTTAGGCCAAGGACTTCCTAGTGTTTCCTCACATTTGCAGAAGGGGAGGACAAGGTGGGGCCCAGGTAGTAAAAGGGAAAAATCCCCAAAGCAAAAACTAAAACTCGAGCAGAGTTGCTGGAAATGGCGGGGGCTTATGAAGCAGCCCACGTAACAAGACAAGCCACCAGGGCCAGTCCCAGGCTTCCCAGGTTCTGTTGAAGCAGGCTTTCCTGGGGGGACAACTTGACTCCTTCCAGGGATCTAGGAAATAAAGCAGGAAAAATTCCCTGGCAGAGCCTGGTGTCCTCTAGCCACCCGGCGCCCAGCGAAGAGTTGCTTGTCCAGGTGGCAGCCCTGCTGACCCAGGTGACAGCTTCCTCTCGGCAACCTCCTAAACATGGCAGCTGCCCACCTAGGGCGAGGTGCAGGAGGAGGAGGAGGAAGTGCCAGGAGGAAAAGGGCTGGCTGCCTGAGGAAGGCCGGGGCGCTGGTACAGGCCTACCTCCCTCTCAGGCTCCGTCCTCCACCACGCGGCAGGGATGTCCCTGACCTTGGCTGTGCCCTCCCAAGTCCTGCCTCGCACCTTCACCCACACAGATCTCCCTGCCTGGACCACCTTCTCAGTCTACCCAAGCCCTTCTCCGAGATCTACATCCAGTCCCACCTTCTAACAAAACCCAAGGCAGGAAGGAGGGAACCCAGCATGTATCTGATACTTCCTCTATCTGCACCATGTTATTTCTTTTTTTTAAAAAAAGCATCTGAAGCCAAATGTGGCAAAATGTGAACATTTCTTAAATCTGAGGGGTAGGTCCACTGATGCCTGCTAGCATCCTTTCTATAGGATTGCAGTTTTTCACAACTAAAAATAAATATTGGGTTGACCAAAGAGTTTGTTTGGTTTTTTCTGTACTAGGGCTCCAGGGGTGCTTAACCGTCTTTATCATCATTCAAAACAATTTTGTTAGATTGTATTGTGACAGTTGTCATATCAGTGTGCATTTTTAAAAAAAACTTATCACAATTGGTGAATTTTCATGTAGTTATTTTAATATTGAATATGGAAGAAAATATGCGACATTTTCGGCATATCATGCTTTATTTTTTCAAGAAAGGTAAAAATGCAACTGAAACACACAAAAAAAGATTTGTGCAGTGTATGGAGAGGGTGTGAAGTTTTGTACAATGCTCCACGGGCGGGTAGACCAGTTGAAGTTGATAGCAATCAAATTGAAACATTAATTGACAACAATCAATGTTATACCACGTGGAGATAGCCCACATACTCAAAATATCCACATTAAAAAAGTTATCGGTTAAAATAAAAAAAGTGTCTTTTATTTTACAGAAAAAGCTAAATGGCCTTTTTGGCCAACCCAATAGAAAAGCAACGCTGACTGGCTGCAGAGAGGACACGCAGCTGGAAGGGGCCAGATGGAGCACCGGGGAGTCCTGGTAAGAACGCTGTGGGTGCAGGTGTAAAATCAAGGGGGCTTGGCCCGGGGGCAGAGAGGAGGGAGCCACAGGGGTGAGAGATGGTGCAGTGACTGAGAGAGGGGGCGGGGGAGGAGAAGGAGAGGAAGGGGTCTAGAGAGGAGCCGGGTTTAGAACATGCTCAGGAGCAAGCACATGTGTGACTTATAAGCAGAAAAGCCTTGACGAGTCAGCCTGCAGGTCAGCTCATGTTCCGTCTGTTTCCACTCCCTCAGCCTCACCCTGAACCAAGTGACTTGTCCATGGCAGGTGTTCAACAAACGTGGTCAGGTACTCATCTGCCCCCCACCCTCTAGCGGATGACAGAGGTTTGGCCAGAGAGAACTGCCCCTCACCGGGAGACGATGCCCAAGGGAGGGCAGAGCCCTGCCCCATGCCTATTCCTGACACCCTACCTGACCCAGACTGAAACAGCTGGTGGGGTATTTTGGGGGCCAGTGTGATCCTACGAAGGGCACTTCCTTTCCTGGGCAAATGCCCACTGCTCAGCTATTTCTAGCAGGGGACAGAGGCGGGGCAGGCAGGGCCACAGAGACACAGCTCGCATGGGGCATGGAGGGGTTAGGTGATGGGACAGATAGGACCCAGGAGACCCCCGGTCCAGCCAGAGATGGGGAAGAGGGGAAAGAGCAGCCGGAGAGGACAGCTCTCCGTGTGCCCAGCCCCACCCTCAAACACCCTGCGCCCTCCTCTCAGGGTGGCCTGGGTCGGGGCTGGGAGCACTGCCCACCCCCTGTGCCCCTCGGGCAGGGCACAGCATGGGCAGGGAAGTGAGACTGCAGTCGCCTCTCCCTGGGAGGTGAAACAGCCAATGGTTGGCCATTGTGAGTGTCTCTGGGAGACAGGGCAGACTTCCCATCGTGCTGCCACAACTGTCACCTGATTCCACAAGGAGTGCCTGCAGAGGAGCCCCTCTCAGAAAAAGGTTTACTTAGAGGCCCCGCACTCCCCTCGAAGGGGAAGCTTCCCCCAGCCCTCCATGGGGTGTTGCCTTGAGGGTGCAGACTTGCCAAGCCCCTCACTCAGGGAAGTCAGCAACCCCCACATCGACCAGGGCCAGGATCAAACCCGCCCTTCTCCCAGACTCCTGCTTGGTATATGGCAGCATCCAGTGGGGGGACACACAAGACAGACACAGAGACTGGCGAAGACGTATTTACCAGAAGCTGGGGAAAGGCCACAGGGACAGACAGCTGCTCCTAGAGATAGGCCTAGACTCAGAGAAAGAGACAAGTAGAGAAACTAGAGAGAGAAAGAGACAGAGAGAACACCACAGGGAGAGTCCAAGACCAAAAGGAGAGAAAGGAAATGAAACATCCTCTCAGAAAACGATGCTTTCTCTCTGTCTATGCCCAGTCCAACCCTCCGCAGCGAGGGCGGGGGTCTGGGCAGCATCCATCCCCAGCGGCCCATCCAGCCCCGCCTGCTCTGAAGCCTTCCTGGCAAGGGAGGGAAGGCACCCCTCTCTTCTCTGAGGTGCCAGGGCCTCCTGGGCCTCCTCTGTGGCGTTCTGGTTCATGCAGGGGCCACGTCCAACTTATGACTGGCAACAAGGGCCAAGAGAGATTTAGTGAGTGGATTCCAGAACCAGGCTGCCCGGTCTGGATTCTGCCCCCTCACTTGCTCCAGGGAAGGTGGTTCAGCAACTCCACCGTTCCGCACCTTGAACTTCACAGTCAAAACACCTAGGTGTCCTGGACTAGCCAGGTGTTCCAGCGGTACCCTGAAATACACAGAACAAAGGGCAGACTTCCACATTTTTGAGTCCTCTTACACGTGGAGATTTTGGGGTCCATCACTCCCATCTTGGTCCCGCCTCAATACTGAGAAGGACGAGGGGAAAAGGGGCACACACAGAGGGGTGGTCCCTCCACCCTCCCAGGGGGCCTTCTTCCTCGCAGTCTCCAAGATGAGGAGCAGAGCTCTGGGAATCTGAGGATAAACAGCCCGTCTCCTTGGGGAGCCAGACAGGCCAGCCTTCAGCACAGATGCCCCCTTGGGAGACCAGCGGGCACTGTCTCAGCGGGAAGAATGGCCGCTTGTTGTGCGCAGAACCATCCTCTCTGCAGGCATCTCAACTCCAGCCCATACACCAGCCTCATGCTTCCTGTTTGGTTTGGGTGTGTTTTTTTTTTTTAAGGTATATCTGAATGTGGTCCATTTAGCCCCAGGGACCCCCCCACCCCAGCCCCATTCCTAGCCTCCTCCCCAGCCCCCCACCAGCACTGAGCTCAGACTTCCAGCGTAGCTGAACTGGCCACTTTGTTCTGCTGGGCACCAGATAAACGCTCCATAATTAGCAGACGGAGCCAAACCCTGGCCTGCGTTTCAGGCTGTCTCCTGGCCAGCCCCAGAGCCTTTATTTACTATGGCTCAGGGGTGCCTAAGACCCGTTCATGGCTGGGACAATGTCCTTCTAGTCCAGGCTGAAAAGAATAGTTGCACAGGGGACCACCTGGAGCCCCTGTCCCCTCCAGAGGGGCCAGAAGCAACAATGGGAATGGCCACCATCCTAACAATGCACCCCCGCTGTTCCGGGTTCAGTAGGGAAGGTAGCTGAGCCTTATCTCCTGGAAATCTCACAGCCACTCTCAGCAGCTGCTGCAGTTAGAGCCATCTCCCAGACCAGAAGACTGAGGCTCTGAGAGGGTAGGTAATTGTCCAGGGTCACACAGCTGGTAAGAGGTGGGGCCAAGGCACACACCCACAGAAGCCTGTCTGGTGGAGCCCGGGCTTCCCACCACTATGAGACACTGCCCCGCTCAGAAATTTGGGAATTTGGCACTAGAAATGCCACAAGCTCTTCAGAGAGCCTGCTGTCACCCAACTGTGGGCGTCTCGGGGAAATCTAAAATCTTTCTTCCTTGGCTCCACCTGAAATCAGGCTCTGAAGGCAACAGTGCCAGCTCTCCAACAACTCCTACAATGACCCGGGCTGAGGGAACACCCTGAGACGCAGGGGTCGCAGCCCTGATAATCACCTGGGGGCTGAGATCCGGGGGGCGGCAGGCAGCTGGTGAAGGGAATCATTGCAGATGGCATCTCTGGGTCACCTGGCTGGCGGCAGTGCCCCTGCCAGAGGGAACATCAAACCTTTCCCGCAAACGAGCCACAGCCGACTCCCACAGCTCACCCTGGCTGTCCCACAAGCCTAGTTCCCTAAGAGTCCAAGCTGAACCAACTGTTGTGGTCCTCAGGGAAGGTAACACAAGGACACCAAGACTGCCAGGCCCTAGATCCCAGAGCTGCCTCTACAAGCCGGCTAAGATGCCCCCGGCACGCAGAGGTCTGCACCTTGGGCGGCTCACCCATTCTGTGCCTTCTCCCTGATTCTCCACCAGCTGGCAGCTCCAGCTCAGGCCAAGGCTGCCAGCCTGGCTTTTCCACCCCAAGAAACGACCCTGACTTTTCCTCTCAGGGTCTCCAGTACCAAACCCGGTGCCAGGCACTTAGCTGGCACTCTTCCAAAACGGCTTGACATTCCTTTCTTCTGTAAGGAGTGACTTAGTCGCAGCTGATGGCTTCACAGAACGTACTGTGTACACACACACACGCCTCACTCACCTGGCCACCACCAAAGGCACTCCTTCCTTCCATTCTCCAGTCTGGAGGAGGACACTGTCCCCCACCCACTTTCTGGCCAGCTTTCCTGTTGGTTATCCAGAGAAAAGTAGATTTGGGCCCAGACGGGGCAGAGCTAACCAGGGACCAGAGAAGGGAGGTGACAGAAGCAGCAACTGCTCTGCAGGGCCTCCCAGACGTAACACTCAAACACACCCTGACGTGACATCCTTATGCTGGGAAAACAAGGTGTGCAGCTCCGGGTGGTCATGCAGGTGGTGTGGCCTGACTCAGACGTTGCCTCTGGCAGAGCTCGGGTTTATTATCCAACGAGAGAGGCGGGCGGTGGAGGGCAGGGCACGTGGGCCAAGTTCCAGGAAGCAGCCGGTCCTGTGAAAGAGCTGCCGTCCGACCTTTCCAGGAGCTGGAGAGAAATCTTCTGCTCTCTGCGCAGGTATCTTCTCTCCAGGGGGGGTGAATGACTCCTCCTACCCACTCAGGAACTCCCTCGGTAATGCTTCCTGCCCTCCTCAGCCAAAAACAGAAAGACGGCTTTAGGATGGGAGGCTAGAACTCCAGACTGGAATGAACTAGAAGCTAGGCTGCCTGAGTTCCAGTGCTGCTGTCACTTGCTTGCCCTGTAACTTGGACAAATCACTTCTCCTCTTAGGGCCTCATTTCCTCCTCTGTCAAATAAAGGAAATGAACTACATCAGAGGGTGGACAATAAGTGTCATCTCAAGGTGCCATTGCCAATTGATAGGTAGTGTCTTCCTGGAGATACTGTTAATTAGTTTTGTGTTTTTAGAAAGATTCTGAGGCCATGTCTGGGCTCATGATGGATGAACAATGTCTGCCATGAGCACAGGATGGGAACATGCCATGATCAGTCAATGATGTCTGTTGTGGGCATGAGCCTGGAGAGTGGTAGCATGATACCCGATACTTACCACTCTGCTCGATAACCTTGAAGAGTCTTCTGGTTGTAAACTTACAATTCCACCCCGGATTCCCCAGTGGATATGGTTAATGCTGGCTGGGAAGCGTGTACCTCCCATGCTGTGATATTTGCACACAGCTGATTTCTTTCCCTGAAGTGATGCTTTTATCAGCCCTACAGGACAGTCACTGGGGGAGCAGGCAGCCCCCAAGGTCCCCACGCCCATGCTCAAAAGGCTTCACCCAGAGCCCAGAGCCCATGAGCAGTGCCAAGCTTTAATACCCAGAAGACGTTCTCTTCTCACTTTCCGACAAAGGAGTTTCCCTGTCCTGGTCCCAGGGAGAGGCTGAGTGACCAGCAAAGGGCCGAGCTGGCTCCTGACTTCCTAGTACACAAGGAGGGGTCTCACCTGACAGGGCTTTATGTCACTTAGAACTCCTTCTCTAGAGGCATATGCCTGGAACACCTACAGACCATTGGCCATAAGCACAGGTACCTAAAAAGGTGCTCACAGGTCAAGAACTCATCTGCACAGGAAAATATTAATTTGTGGGCTGAGTGTCTGGCAAGCTTCTCTGCTCTCTCTGCATCCTTAGGCTCTGCCTGGTGGAAAGTTCTCCTCATAGCAGCCCCCCGTCTCTGCTGGAGGTGGTTCTGGGGACCTGCCCCCTTCTCTGGGGCTTATTTCCCTTAACGCGCAGATAAGTGGAGGCCCTCCCCAGCATGTTCTGCCAACAGCCACCGCCCCTCCACCGGTTCTGGACCTGCAAGGCTCCTCGTGTACGACGTTGTGCCACCCACAGGGTTGGGGAAACTGCACAAAACGAGGTCACCATGCAAACTCTGTGCACACTCCACCTGCTTGGACAAGGGGAAACACAACTTGGAGTGCACTCTAGCCACACACCAAGCAACTCCAGGATTCCAACTCAGTGCTGAGCTGCCTTCCATCCTGAGTGGGCGGGAGGTACCATTTCACCAGGCCCTCCCTTCCCAACGCTCCCCGGAGAACAGGCACCTCGCAGTCCTCCCCCCTCCCTCGTCCATCTCTGCACAGAACCTACCAGAGGGGAAATCAGGACACAAGAGGAAGCTGGAGTTCACCTTTGGGCCACATGGGCCAGATGAAAGGAAGTGGCTGAGACACAAGGTGGCTTCCAAGGGCAGGGGAAACCAGCCACAGAATTTCCAGGAGCCACTGGAATGCCCACAGGGCTCCCCTGGAATCCCCCTCTGCTCCATCAGGGACCTGAATGGTGCCTCTTTCCAAGAGCAAGGAAACACTGTCAACCCATAATTACTTTTTAAAAAGCAGAGTTTTCCTCACAGTGTTGCTGGGAGAAAGGTGAGTTGATGATTTTACACTTTGGAGGTGAAAGTATTATCTAGAAAACCCTTAACACCAGCACCTGCCTCCCACACCTGGAGGAGACTGAGCTAAGTGGGGAGAGCGAAGTCTGTATAAATGAGGCACAGGAAGAAGCCTCAGCCTCCAGATGGAGCGGCGATGTCCAGCTATCTTCTCTCGGAGTTAAGTTTCTAAAGGTCTAACTGGTGAGGTTTCAGCTTCCCTGGCTAGTCCATGCCAGTCACGATTCTAAGGACTTTATATGGGTTGTCTCATTTTATTCTTAACCTACTTTGAAGAGCTTCTCTGGTTGTAAAACTTACCATGAGGCAGGTTTTTTATTATCCTCATAATACAGATGAGAAAACCGAAGTGCAGAGAAGTTCAAGAACTCACACAGGCAATACACTTAGGAAGTGCAGAGGCTGGTCTAGGAACCCCACCATCTTGGCCCTGGGGTACCCGGCCCTGGAGTACCTGCCCTTAAGCACTGCACTCGACGGCCATGCAACTCAGTGTGCTTTGTCATGGAGCAAGAACCACTGCCCAGCACACGGCTCATGTGTTTTGTGCAATATTTGAATACTGGATTCCAGGTCTGACAAGATACTATGGACAGGCCCTTGGGGTTTGCTATTTGCCATAATGAGTTCTAACCAATTATACTCCATAGGCATGACCTAGAATGACGGTTGAGGAAATACGAAGCAATGTAATTTTAGTAATCATTTTCATTTTTTTTCTCTTGTTAGGTATGTTTTTAATGTTTTTTTTTTAACCTGCGTGTTTTCTGTCCTGTTACACGGTAACGACTGTGAGAGACGCATTTTATTTTAGACCTCCCACTTTCCCTGCCTCCCTCATAGGTGTCTTTTTAATTTTTAAATATTAATGTTGCAAATTATATATCAATTTCTGCTTCTTAAAAAAACACATTACAAGTAAGGCTGAACTTCCTCTCTGACTGAGTCCCTTCTCCCACTAATGCCCCCAAAGCACTTCCAGAGAGAACTCTATTACCAATTTGGAGGGCATCCTTCCAGAGTTTTAAAAATAGTCATATACTGTATATGTACTTGCAAAAGATATCTCTTTTTGTTCTTCTGCATAATTGATGTCATATTATAAATACTGTTTTGAAAGTTGCATTAGGCATTCATTAACATTTCTTGGAGATCCATCCAGAAAATTGAGATCAATCTCATTTGGTTTGACCATTGTACAAAGTGATATGGGAATACCCCAGTTTACTTAGCAGTCCTCTATGGCTGGTCACTGAAGCTGTTTCCCATTTTCGCCATGGCAAACAACATGGCTTTATGTGCCTTCAGGGGACTGGTGACTGGCCTCAGTCAAGGTCAAAATTCGCCCCTGTCCAGGGTGAGCAATCAAAATGACCCACAACTCACCACATTGCTAGAGCTAGAGCCGCCACACCAAGTACCATAAAGTCTCCAGAATGCCTGGTACAAAACTGTTCTTCAAACTTGGCAAGTACCTCCCAAGGCTTTGGTCCCCATTGACGCCATTAGTCTAGTGTCAATGATCTCAAACAACACAGAGCTTGCCTTGATGATTAAAAGGCAGAGCCTATAGGAGAGACACGCCCCCTCCCACTCATTTTCCACAACCAGGTGGGTCCCTGGCACACTCTAGGATCCCCCTAGTCTGACCTCAGCTGATGTTTGCTCTGGACATCAAACCAAATTAAAGCATGTATAAGTTTGATGAACAGAAAAATTAACACAGATGTTTACCTGCAAAGTGAAGGACTTGGGATAGAACGCTTCTAACTCTAAAAATGCAGTAATCCTATAACTCTCCATAAATGACATCATAACATGTCCATGCAAACATACCAATCCATTTCAAAGCCAGTTATTGGCGACTGGGGATTATACTTGGTTTGTCCGTCATCAGCCTAGTTATTAGAGAGCTGGAAAGGGAGCATGACCCTCTGTGGGGTAAGTGGGTGGAGCGTCTGGAGAGATGAATAAGGAAGAGAGAGAAAAGCTCTCAGAATAGGTTAAGTTCTTTAGAGCAAATAGGCAAACCCGAACAACCTTCTTGACTCCATCTTCTAAGCAGCATGGGAGGAGCTCAAGGGCCTCTCCCGCCTCTGATCAAATATTGACCCTGTGCACTGCCTGGCCAGAGTTCAGACTAAAGGGCCAGCAGCACCATGGAGCCAATGTTTGCAGAGTAATTACTGTTGCAGTAATTGCCTTGTAGGTCAGATTGTGAAACAACCTTCGATGGAACCTTCCGCCCTTCCTCGGTGGGGCCAGGCCTTGGGGGAGATACTTAACAGTGAAGGAGCTGTGCAAGGAAATTTAGAGAGGCTGGAAATGTGGTCCAGCTGCCAGTGAGAAGGCAACTTAAGAGCATCCGTGGCCCTTCACCCTCCTCCTTCTCTCCTTAACTGCTCTTCCAAGGAATCTCAGCTCTTTATAACCAAACAGGACTCAACATCGGGCCTTGTCCTGGCCAGCTCCCTCTAGGACAGGTCTCTTTCCTGGTCAGATAGGGCTGAGTGGTGCATTGTTTTTAGAAGAAACCAATTTCCACTTGAAGACCAAGAGCCTCTCTTCTCCCTGTCCCCAACTTGACATCTAAAATGCCCTTAGGAGCCCTCTCTATAACTGACCTGGTTTTTAAAAGAGATGTTTGGGACACTGTTGAATTTGAATTGCTCTGTCAATGGGACAGTTCATGATGGAACTTTGTGCCCCTCTTCCTGCTGGGGCCCTGGAAAATTTTAGAGAGACTAGGGAAGGACTAGGAGGCAGCAGAGTGCTCTGGAGTGAACACAGGCCAGACCAAGCCTGTGTGTGTCCCCGGTGGTCTGAAGCAGCACAGTCCCACACAACTTCTGGGATGAGAGAAATGTCCTGTATCTTCTCAGTACTTAGCCACTAATCACTGTGGCTATGGAACACTTGCAATGTAACAGGTATGACCAAGAAATTAAATTTATTTTTAAAAATTGATTAAACTTAATTTTAAAATTTTCATCTTTAAGGTTTTTAATTAATTTAAATAAATTTAAACTCGAATAGCCGCATGTAGCTGCATCCGAGAAACAGATCTGAAGCCTCCCGGTGGGCAGGGAGAGGGGCTGGGTTCAATGAGCAGCCCTTTGTGTGTGGAAGAGACAGAATCACTAAGACAAAAGGCTCAAGGCAGAAGGTGCGGGGAGAGAAGAAGGTTTGGGACCGAGTGGAGGGTCTTACCTTATTAGAAAGTCTTATCCTGGTGCTCATGGAAGGATTTCAGGGGGGTATGAAAGACCAAAAAGGCTATTAGAATTGTGTATGTACACTTATGCATTTGTCTGGGGAAAAAGTTTTGCTTTCATTAGAAGCAAGAATGCATCCCTGATCCCCAAAATAAAATAAGATATAATAACTCATTGATCCATCAGATAAAACGACCTTCTTCAGGGAAGCCTGCCCTAATCCCAAAGGGTAAGTTTTCCCTATAACATGTCTATGGGACCTTTCTTTGTAGCATTTGGAATAGTATAAATGAACATATATGCATTTGAACAAAAACCTGTCTTCCCTCACTAAGCTCTAAGTTCCATAAAGGCAGTAACCTGATCTGCTTTTACTCATCAATAAATCTCCAAAGCCTACCGCACTGCCTGGGACATATAAGGCAGACTCAAGATTGGACAGACTGAAGGTAGCTGGATGAATGGACACACAAAAGAAAGCAGACATAAATGAATAAAAAAACTTAGAAACAAATTAGGGACATACTTTACCCTGATAACTGTAAGTCTCAAAAACAACCAAATTCTCCATAAACCGGATAGAGGTTGTGTGGCTGTATCACTCTCGGCTGCTGTCACCAATCAAAACCACACCGGCATCTTCTTCATTCCCCCTCCCAAGAATGCTCTTTCCTTCCTCTTCATCCCACAGCATGTTGCTAAAATCTCAATCCAGTATTTATTTCATCTACAGTGGACTCAAAATCTACAGTTGCTTAAAATCTACTTTCCCCACAAGATATGGACACCTACAGGAAGGGACCTTGCGCTTCTCAGCGGAGTGTTCCCCAGCCTCTACCACCTCTGCCCTGCAAAAGTGAGAACATGGTGGAGGCCTTAGCATGGGCCAGTCCGCTCCTCCCCTGAGCCAGCCTGGCTCATTCATCTTTGCACTTCCAGCCTCGCCACTCACAGCCACAGCAAGGCTGCCAGGTTTAGCAAGCGAAAACACAGGACACACAATAAAATGTGAATCTCAGATAAACAATGAAGAACCTCTTTAGTAAGTACGTCCCATGCAATATTGGGGGCATACTTATACTAAAAAAAAAGTTATTCATTGTTTATCTAAAATTCAAAATTAACTGAACATCTCATATTTATCTGGTGACCCTCATCACCAGATGAAAAAGAGTGGGGAGGGAGTAGACAGGGAATCCCAAGATAGTCTTCCCTGCACAGCCCGAAGGCTTCAGGCAAGTGTAGAATGGGCAGTTAACAGGTCACCTGTGGTTTCTCTCCCCTACACCACGGACAGCTCTCTAATGTTTCATCAGAGTTCGAAGTTCCCTGTCGGGGACTCATGAGTGCCACGGGTCACATCAAAGAGACACTGACTCTCCTGGAAGCTCGTCCTCCCCCTCTTGCCTCCCTGCTGCCTGCCGCCCCTGCAGCACTGGTTGCCCGGGCGTGTGCCTGAGATTTTTCATTCCCTTGGATCTCCCGAGAGCACCACATGCAGAGCAGGTAAATCCTGGCAGAAGCTTTGAAAATGATAACCCAGAGTGATGCTCAGCTTCAAATCTTAGTTTGCACATAGGCTGGGACAGGGGGCCTGTGCTGATGTGGACGCTGCAGTGGAGAGAGATGGAAAAACCAAGCTCTGTGACAGCATCCTTCAAATGCTTCCTGGCGGTGGGGTGCAAAGGGCAGGGCCTGGCTGTCCATCCGCAGGCCTGCCGCACAGAGGGGAAAGGACAGTGGAGGTACCTGTGCCACTCCAAGTGGAGCTGGATCTGCACACATGCTTGGCCCTCAGCCTCATGCCAGAGGAGGTTGGGCCACTTAGAGTCACTTTGCCCACGATTCCCAGGTTACATTAGAAAGCTGGGAGTCCAGGGCCTCCTCATGGTACCCTCACCTCCACCAGCAGCAAAAGATACTGTTTGAAGAAGGAGAAATAAGAGAGGCAAGGGTGGGGAAGCCCATGCTGGGGACAGAGAAAACAACTTGTAGGAGGAAGGGGACCTCGGGGTCCCTCAAAAGGGGTATCCAGGTCCACTGCGACAATCTGAATACTGTGTATAAACCCCCAAATGGTACATGTGACTGTGTGGTTAATGATCGGAGCTGGTTCAGCTCAGTGGTTCTTCACTGGGAGTTCACAGGGAGGTCTGTGAACACCTGATGTTGTAAGTAAAATTGTACATACATGCTCTTTTTCTTGGGAGATGCACCAGAGTCACAAAGAGATCTGTGGTCCCCAGAGGGCCCAGAACCATGAGTTGGTAAAGCCAGCTTAGCAGCTTCCTCTAGACTGACTTACTCAGCGCAGGACTTGCAGGCCTCCAAGGTAGGGCTCTGCCAAAAATGGGAGGGTCAACATGGTTCTGAGAACAGCCACCTGTGGGCCACACCCTCACTCCCAACACACTCCCACCCGCCCCAGTGGCAAGCTCCAGAGGGAGCCTGTGGCTTACAGGACTCTGGTCGCTCTGGCACAGAGCAGCCGCTCGGCACAGATGGAAGCTGAGCCAGGGAAACAAGAAAGCAATGCCATGTGAGGAGGCACTAGGCCTCAGACCCACTCAACTGCAGCCCAGCATCCTTGTCACCTGCTAATACCACTAAACAACCTAAAGGGTGCTCACTATAGACTACCACGAGTCAGGAAAAATGTGGATTCATTCATTTAATCCTCACACAACCCTACTGGGTGGGTACTATTTGAATCTTCATTCTGCAGAGGAGAAAGTAGAGCCTAGAGAAGTTATGGAAACTGTCTAGAGTTACACGGTGACTCAACCAGTGACCAGTCACAGGCCATGTATTCCCAGTACCTAAGCTCTAAGCCACTCTCTCACACGGCCTCTCAGAAAGCTGTGGTCCGAAAGCCACCAGTGGCCAGAAACAGAACAATGCCATGTGCTCTTCCTCTACAGGGGCTGCCATGTTAAAATCAGTGACCCTGATGAATAAGAAAGGCTTTCTGAAGTGCATGCCACTAAGTCATCATGCCCTGAGTTTTGTAAAATGGGCTCACAAAGATGCTACGCTTGACTCACAGGTTAAATTCTGAAAAACCATCCCAAGCCCTTTCCCAACTGTGCCTACAGGGCGGCGATGGTGCACACGTGCAGGCCTGGCCATGCTCATGGCTAGGGCCAGCATGTCACACAAGCCACTCTGTGCTATGTGTCTCCTCCTGACACACAGGAAACAAGCCTTCCAGGCAAGGGAGAAGTGGGGGCAGTAGCATTCCTTTCTTGTGAGATTCAGTAACTAGGAAGGGGGTGGGGGAACAGAATAGAAAGGGGGGAAGAAAAGTTCTGATTTGAGAGTTTCTGCTGCCTCTCAGACCCCATCTGGCTCATCAATGAGTCCTTTCAGGGTTCCCTCTCCCCAACTGAGTTATCATTTCCTGTCCAGCACACTACACCCATTGATGGGGTATCAGCAAATCCCACCCGTTTATGCCGGAAAGACCCAAGGAGATTGGACAGGAATTGAGGGGGGAAGAGGAAGAAGACAGGAGGGTAAGGAGTGGCTTTCAATCCACATTCAATGGGATATTCAATCCCATATTGTTGGATTAAGAGAGGATTTGTAATACAGGAAGCTAGCTCACCTCACAGGTAACATGATAAGGACAATGGGATAAAATCAGGTACTTTGGGGCAAATATGCAGGCCTGGCCTCTCCAAGGTGACTCACTGCCAAAGGTCTGCAAAGGAAGGAATGGGCCTTGGTTGTGAGGGCCAGGGGTGGGTGTCTCTTCTTTGTGTTTTTATTGACCTAAACTAGGCTCAGAGCCCTGAGGAAGAATCTAGAATTTCTCTGCTTTCCTATACCAGAAAGGGTGGCTGCCTAACTCACAGCGATTCTAGCTTGTCTGGTGCCTGCCCCATACGTGGGGGTGGGCGCCCTTAGTGGCCATGTCTGCGCTACAAGACCCTCTACCCCAGCCACACTAATTGGTCCAGAAAGGGCACCTGACCACGTCGAGTCAATCAGATTCTTCCCTGGGAATTTTCAATTTGGAAGTGGCAGACAGTCAGTCTCTGCTATTGGGAACCACAGATATGAAATTCAGGAGCTGTTAACAGCCAAGTTCCTCAGGATATGAGGTAATGAAAGCTAAAGACAGTGCCCAGAGAGAAGCAGAGATAAGACAGAGGGAGAGTACCCCTGGTTTTAGGTGTTTCTGGAGCTACTTTCTCACAGCCCCTTTTCACCATCTGGTCGACTACATGAGCTTCTCCGGTAGATCCTTCCAAGCAAGTCTCCTTTTTGTCTGTAAAACTATCACTTGTAACCCAAAGAGGCCCAACCTGATTACTTGCCATCAATAGAGGTGTTTGCAATGGAGCTGTGGGATTCATATCTCCATGTGAATATGCCTGTGTATATGAAAGAGACACACATACTGTCTACATGTACAAACAGGGCGGCAAGAGCCTTATTTGGTTAGACAGACACAGCGGTATGCCCAGTTTGTGTGTGTAGTTCAAGAAATTGCTTATTTTGTTTCATTGTTTTCTGTATGTTTGCTTTTCTTTGCCTGCAATGATGTGGTGGCTTGTGCCTCACCCTGGATGTTTAGAGACATGTCTGCTCATGCACATGGCACCCGCAGCCATCTTCCTGCCTCTCCACCCTGTTTTCCTACCGGCCAGGCTAGGAGGGTGACAAAGCATGACTGTTAAGACGATCGGAAGGAGCCAAAAGAGCCCCAAGTGTTTGTCTGCAGTGCCCTAAACTGAGCCAAGCCCAGCTTGACCATCCAAGTTCCCTCATCTGTCCCTCTACTCTGACCTAGACTCTGGCCCTGCGAGCTCCGTGGGAGTTCTCCGAGTGAGTGGGAACATGAGGGAGGCCAGCCCAGCAGAGACTAGGACCACAAGTTGCACTGGGCACCATTTGAGCTCAGACCAACTCACCTGCAGGTCAAAGAACTTGCTGTACCTCCGGTAGATGGTCTGGGACGTGGAGTCAGACCAGGTCACGTTGATGATGTATACCTATGGGATAAAAGTAAGAGTGGTGAGTGGATGACCAAGGCTGGGCTTCAAGCAGTACCAGGCACCATTTAACATGACTGGACCATTCTTTATCTCATCTCTGTCCCCAGGGCTCAGCACAGTGTCAGGTACTCATATATATGTCTACATACACAGACACACACACATCTAGAAGGGTATTCAATAATATGCTAAGGATGATTATTTTAGGAGGGTAGGATTACAAGTGGTTTTAATTTCCTTTTTTTAATTTGCATGTACTTTGTATACAATGAACATAAGATGAGGATTGTTAAGAAATTTAAGTAGCTAATTTCCTCTAGTTCTCAAACTTCAGGGGAATGAGATTTCTGCAAGGGGCCTTCACAATTGCAAGTGCCAGGCCCCACCCTCTGAAATTCTGCATAAGTAAACTTGGGTTTTTGGGGGCTCAGACCTCTACACTTTTTTTTTAAATTTTATTTTTATATAGTAGTTTTAGGTTCACAGCAAAATTGAGTAGGAAGTAGAGAGTTTCCATATGCCCCCACCCCCACCGCGTGTGCACAGCCTCCCCCCCTTATCAATTCCCCCACCAGAGTGGTACATTTGTTGCAACTGGGCATCTACAGCTTTAACAAATCGCTCCAGGTAATTCTGCCCCAGGTGATTCTCAGAACTTGCTCAGAAGACCACTCAGGAGACCACAGCATTTCAGAAAGGTGTGATTCATCTGTATCCCTAAAGCTCAGCTCAGTGCTTGGCACAAAGTGAGTGCTCAGAAAACATTGTGCAATAAAAAAGAGATTAAGCATGCAACAGAGATTTTAAGTTATTAGAGGCTGTTCAGGTACCTTTATGGGTGGCAGTCACGCACTAGCCAGGGCATCAGAAAGAAGACACTGAAGTGGCCAGAGGAAACAATCTGGCCAATTGCGCAGTGAGAGAGGCTGCTAAAGGAACATTTATAATGCCTTTGGTGCCTGTTCTAGACTTGTCACAATTCAATTCAGAATGTCTGACTGCAGACTTAGAGAAAGCTAAGAGAGGGGGTTTTGAACCATCTATATTAAACTATGGTTCATAGGTCCTGGAATTTCTAGAGTCATGAGTGCCAGAAGAATAATCCTTAAAACAGATCCCCCTCAGAAAAAAGAAGGGACACAATACCAAGGGCAGTGCCTGTTTGACAAATAGACTTTAGCCAGATGCCAAGGGTCCAAGGATGGAAATATTTCTTAGTCTTTGTTGATACCTTTTCAGGATAGGTAGAGGCCTATCCTACGAGACCTGAAAAATACTCAGAGGTAATGAAAGCTCTACTGAAGGAAATAATCCTTTGTTTTGGTGTACCCGGCAGCTTCCACAGCAATAACGGGCCTGCTGTTGTTTCAGAAATTGCATGTAAGGTTAGTAAAATTTTTAGGAAATCAAGTGGAGACCCCACATGGCATGGAGACCTCAGGCTTCTGGGAATGTGGAGAAGATGACTTGCACCTTGAAGAAAAATGTAGCCAAACTGTGTTAAGAAATGCATCTCCATTGGGATCAAGTTTTACCTCTTGCCCTGCTCAGGATAAGGGCGGCTCCTCAAAGTGGGGTTCAATTGAGTCCTTATGAAATTGTGTTCAGGCAACCATTTCAGGCTATGACTGGGGTGGAGATGTGTACGTAGATCAAGAAGGGT
This sequence comes from Pteronotus mesoamericanus, assembly GCF_021234165.1. NCBI lineage: Eukaryota > Metazoa > Chordata > Mammalia > Chiroptera > Mormoopidae > Pteronotus > Pteronotus mesoamericanus. The sequence goes on from NW_026555229.1 coordinate 6,964,742, forward strand.
AAGTAAAGAACTATGTACAACATTTAAGTCAGACCATAGCTGTGATTAATGACCTTAGCTGTATTAGAGATCTCTTCCCCACAGATTCACTACATTTCTTTGAGCCTGGAGACAAGGTGCTACTCAAGAATTGGGAGACAGGATCCCCAGAAAGCCAACTAGAAGAAAAGTGGACTGGAACCTATGTCAAACTTACTTTCATTTCATGTCTTGTAGGTGTACATAATACCCCCCTGGAAAGATAATTGGACATCTATTGTAACTCTAAAGGACAGAGATATGGTTTCTTTAAAAACGTTAATGGAGCCCCAGCTGGAAAATGCACAACTTTTGTCAATTGTGCTAAAAATTCTTTTAGATGACTTGCAACACCAGTACTAATGTATCTTATGCCTTCAGTCACATCAAATGGCCGGCAGGTTAATACATGGAAGGACTGTTTATTCAACAGCAAAGCGATTTTTAGATATTATCTGCTTTTATGTTGAGTTGGTTTGTATTTCTTTAATTACACTAATCGTGTAGAAATAAGGTGATTAAAAACTAACGGGGAATGATGGGGGAACTCAGGGGTAAAGATTTTAGCTTCAATCATATTTGATAGGCTAAATGATTAACGTATGTGGAAAGCTGTTATTCCAGGAACTGGAATGCATGACCACATGACTCCAGGAAGCTGACAAGCTATCCCACCTTGTGGCCCATGGGGGTCTGCAAGCGATGGCGATGGTATCTGTGCCACTGTGTTCCAGGGAGGGAATGCTGGTGATGCAGGTAAGTGCTATGAAAACTGTTGCAAAACTGCAACTCTTATCCAATTAATCTTTTTCCAAATCCCTTGTCTACCCTTTGTTCTTCTTATAAAAAGGTCAGCTTGAGATGAGATATGAAGGTGGTTTCTGAGGGTACATAACCTGCCGTCTTCTCAGATCACCGGCATCTGAATAAAGCGTCCATAAAGATTTTTTTAAATCCGTTTGCACTGTTAAACAACCAAACTGATCCTCTAGATGACAACAGATTTGCAAGAGAGACATGGGTGCATGGAAGATTGGTAAACTTTTCAGAAATGAAGGCATTACAGGGCTCCATTTCCAGTGTCAGCTCAGTTCCAAGCTCCATCCGGCTCCCCAAAACGGCTGCCTCAGGTGGCTCTGGAAGGCTCCCTGGCCCAGGAGGTGGGCAGGAATGCTGGCTGGAGAAGGAAAGGCCCCTGCCTACACAAGCTGGCCTGCTGCTCCCACCATTTTTCTCCCTTTTACCTGAGCCCACACCAAAGGCATATCTTCCTGGGAGAGGCCTCAGTTAGAAAAAGGGGTCCCCTCACTTTGGGGCTGTTCTGCTGAAGGAGAATCAATGGGAGCTTAATAAAAATTCATACTCCCAGGCCTCCATCTAGTTATTCTGATTCAGGGGTCTGGGGTACTCCACCAATGAGGATAACAAAGTGGGCAGGGAAGCTGGGGATCTCGGCCACTGGGAGAAGGAAGGAACGTTAGCAAACAGGAGTAGCATTTAGACACTGTGGCATCAGGGTAGCTGACTTTGCCGTGAAGCAGGGCTGTCTCAGTCTGCTTGGGCTGCTATAACAAAATACCATCTTCTAGGCACCTAAACTACAAACATTTATTCTCATAGTTATGAAGGCTGGAAGTCCAAGATCAAGGTCCCCGGTGAAGCCCCATTTCCTGGCTTGCAGATGGCCACCATCTTGCTGTGCCCTGGCATGGCAGAGAAAGTGGGCTCCGGCCTCTTCCTCTTCTTATATGGGCACTCATGCCAGCGTTGGGGCTCTGCCCTCATGATCCCATCTAAACCTAATCACCTGCCACAGGCCCCAGCTCCATAACATCACACTGTGGATTAGGGCTTCGACGAGTGAACGTGGGGAGGGAAACAAACATTCAGTCTGCGACAAGGGTTTTGCACACAGGAGTGCGAGGCTTTCTGTTTGGTTGCTCAGCGAAGAGCCAAAGAAGGGAGCTCTGAATCCAGTCCCTTCTTGCCTCTGATCTCTAAGGCACAGAGTTTGCCTCATGCTGAGTAGAGTGTTTGTTCTGAAATACACCCAAAGAGAGGGCCACCAAGCAAAGCAAATAGAGCCAAATGATGCCGCCTAAGATGGGGTATTTATGGCCTGTTTTATGTGACCCTGATAGGAAAGAACATAAATTAAAAGGCCAACCCTTCCCCTTACAAGCCCAAAATTAGTTATTGACTATTATAACAAATAGAAAGGGATATGCTGCGCTTTATATTCTGTAAGCATATATCTCATACAATAAGTTGTAGGAACCATTTAGGTACTGGTTACTACATGCCAGCACAGTGTAAAGCATTCATATGCATTAGCTCATTTAATCTTCAGCTCAACAAGGTAGCTACTGTACCATTCACTGTTATCCGAATTTTGTACAGGAATAAGCCAAGGCTCAAAGAAGCTAATTAATGTGCCCAAGGTCATACAGGTAGCAAAATACAGTGTAAAGGACTTGAACCCAGGTCTACCTGAGTCCAATCCCCATGCTTTAAATGATACTGAACTATCTTCTTATGTGTAGACTTAGAAGTGTGGATATTTAAACTCAACTACTGGATCAGAACTAAATGACATCTTTTTAAATAGTCTAAAGAGTCTGTATACCCCTTGCTTAGGGGGTAAGCCTAGAGGAACATGGGGGAGTTACGTTAATTCTGAGAGCCTGAGACCAGAAGAGACAGAACTTGGGGCCCAGACAGAAGTCAACGGTTAGGAATGCTACAAAACCAGACCAACACAGAGGAAACCCTCATATACGACTGGCTAACTATGGCAGGACGCTCTGGAATTTTCACAGGGGTTATAACCCACCCCATCCCCCCACTGACTCCTAAACCCTGCCAGCTGCATCTCCCCTCCCACCTGCATCTGCCCTTCCTGCAGGTGCTGTGCACACCCAGGTGCTGCCTTCCTGACCTCTGCCCGGGTGGATGCAGCGTTAGCAGGTCCCCAGTGGCTGTGCCCTCCCAGGAGAGAGCCTGCACTCATCTGCAGGCCACTGGACAGCAGCCCGTCTCCCTGGCCAACCAAGCAGGGCTCAGAGGAAGGGACTTCACTGGGACTTAACATGACCCATGCTCCATCCTCTCTAGTAAGTAGGAGCTTCCCTTCACCTTCCAGGGAGAATTAATTCCATGCTCACAGCCACTGGGAGGCCTCTCTTTTTGCAGAGGAGGAAACTGGGACCTAGGAAGTGGATTTGTCAAGGACGAGGCACATTCCAGAGTCAGCCTCACCTGGGTTTCTCTCAGGACTCTCATCAGTGGCTGTGAGACCTCAGCCCAGCCTCTCAGGCCCCCAGGCCCCTCCTGTATCCAAAAGGCCTTCAGGGCTGCCCGGCCTGATAAACGACACTGTTTATCGTCACAGGTGTGCTCACCCCATTAGTGGCAAACTGGGACAGGAACCCAGACCTCCCAGTTTCCAGTCTAGGACTGGCCAGCACAGGCCTCTCTTGGAAAAGTCCTTTCCTTTTTACTCTTCAAAATGGTTGAAAAGTGACTGGGAATTGTCTAGCTCTAACCCTTGACTTCAACTCACACAAGAGACAAGCCCTATAGAGAAATAGCCAGAGGACAGGGGTGGGGAGCGAGCTATCCGTGGGACCCTTGTCATCCACAGCCACAGCCCCGAGGACAGAACAGGCCGGTGCTTCCCCTCAAATACACTTCTTTCCTTGTTGGGCAAGGAATTGCTCCTGCTAAAGGGGGGTGGGGCGGGTGGGAGAGGATAAAGGGGGTATAAACGCTGTTGGAAGCAGACTTGGCTTTATGCACAATACAATACACAGATGATGTATTACAGAAGCATCTAGCTGAAACCTACATAATTGTATTAACCAGCATCACCCCAATAAATTCAATTTTTTAAAAAAATTTTAACCGCTCCTGCTAACATCTTGTACTTTTCCTCAGGGCATAAGGGAGACTCCTGTGTGGGGATGGGGAAATGAACCCATACTCCCAGGTTCTCTCAGACCTCTGGGATTTGCCAGAGGCCCCCGGAGCCTGCCCTCCCCGGCTGTCTAAATCCTGAGCTGAGGAAATGGTCAGAGACCTTCCTGGAGATGAGCCCAAAGATCTGAGGCCAGTCTCCAGGCCCCTTTCTCTCACGTGAGCAGGAGGCACCTCTGCTTTCTTCCAATTCTTGAACATCCGAGACTGCCCCTCCAGATGAGCAATGGACACACAAAATTCGAGCCTAACCCACACGCCGCCCCCCCCCCATCCCGTCCCCAACACACCAGAGTTTCTCAAGCCTCCCTGAGCTGGCGCTGCCGGCACTAGAGAACCTGGCAATAAACCGCAGAGAAAGAGCAGGTGGAGGGGAAGGGGGACAGGGCAGAGGTCATCCAAGAAAGCCAGTTCTGTTTACTGGGGCCCAGATAAACTGCTCTGGTCACAGGAACGGCCGAGATAACATTACCCAGCAGCTGTGTTTCCAGAAAGGTTTGCAATTAAACACCGTGCTTCCACACACTCTGGGGTTATGTTTCCCAGATGGAGTTTCCCTTCCTTCTGGATTTAAAAACACCCATAGATTCTATTTACTCTGTCTCTGGCCATTTAGGCAGATGGCAGGCGTCTAGGAAGCCTCCACTAGACCAGCAACCACATCCAGCTTCCCTGGAGAGGAAGCCCCGGGGCCTCATGTCCTCCTGCCACGCTGGGCCTCCGCAGAGCAGGACCTCCACCACAGACATAGCTATGGAAACTCCCACCAGACACCTGCCCAGAGGCTCGGTCCCACCAGCCCACCCACTCTCAGGCCATCCTGGGCCGCCGTCCATCTGCTCCGCTCATTAAGCTCAGAAATGTCTGAGGCTTCCGAGACGTCCACAGCTTCCAAGTCTTGCTCCTTTCAGCAAGAAAGCAAATCAGGCCCACAGCTCAACTCCAGAGCTCAGAGGATGAAGCCCAGCCCTGTTCCTGGGGAGGGATGTCCATGATCGGGCCCGAGCTGCAACCAATTAACAGCACAAAGTTATGGCCCAGCCAGTCCTAGAAGGCCAAGGACCTGCCTGTGTTTAATTAGAAAGTGCTAGCAAGTACTCGATGTTCAGCTTCGCTGTGGGAAAGCACAGACACAGAACTTAGCAACTGTGGAGGAAACTGTGTATCTTTGGGACACTATAGTTCAGCCCACTAAGGAAGGCCTTCTTTTCCCTGGGCCCTGGCCAGCTGCCCCTGGTGACAACAGTTGGCTAGGGCTAGGGCTATTAATTTAGGGAGCAGCCCCCCTTAGAAGCCTGGACTTGGAGGACCACCTCCACCCCATCATGCACCCGCACAGGTTGACTAAGGGTTAACCCGTCCTCTGAGCACCCCGCGCCAGGTTCCCCGTGGACCTGATGTTTATGGACAATCACAGTATAAGTGAACTCCAGGTGAGCTCTGGGAGGGACGGGGTCTGTGCCGGCAGAACACTCCTCCCAGAACCACATGCCCAGCAGTCGCCACCACACACAGGTGCTACGGCTGCAGACCATTTGGCACTCCTCTGGGAAAAAGGGCTTTTTACAGGTACATGGAGGGGCAGATACTCATTAGGCTCCTATGCAATATCAGACACCCTGGAGAGAGTTTCATGGGTACCCATCACACTCATTGCCTGGCATTGTTTGCATAAATCATGGACTTTGATTATTTATTTAATTTGGAGGGTAGAGGGTAGGCAAGAGGGTCCGAAGGAAGCTTCCATATCACTGATGCCTCCATTTATTACTCTACAATATGGGGACCACAGTGGTTACCTCACTTTGGGCAGTGGTGAGGATTTCGTGAGCTAACCCTGTGCATCTCTCCACCAGAATGGAAGCTCCCTGAAGGCAGATCACGGCACGACCATGGCCAATCACGCTCAGCACAACACCTTACACCTAAGAGGTGCTCACTTTGTGTCCGCTAAATAAATGAAGGAACAAAGCAACCAGCAAGTGTCGAGTGAGTGCTCACCTGGTGCCAAGCTAAAGACTGAGGCCAAGTCCCCAGCCTCCAGGCCCTTAACAGCTCAGCTGGGGCAGCCAGACTCCCACTGACGAATCAGCAGGGCACAGTGCAAGGTGGAGGAATGGGGTGCCAACAGGTGAGGCTCGGAAAGGACCAAGGGCAGCGTTGGCATTGCAGAGGAGGAAGAAGGCCTTAAAAGCATTTGATAGGTTGAAATTTTAGCTCCAACACCTCCCCGCCGTGTGAGCCTGGGCGAGTATCTTAAGCTCTGAGTCAGGGTTTCCTTAGCTGCACAGTGTGGCTCACAGTGGGAGCTTCCCTTCAAATGTGACAATGCACAGGGGTGCTCAGCACAGGACCTGGCACACGGTAGGCGCCCAATGCACGTTAGCTATTTAGACACCCAGGAAGAGGGAGGCGGTGAACTAGCTTCTTTCCACTGACCATGGGATAGGAATAGGAGTAGGAAAAGAGCAGGAAGTGGGAAAGAGGGACAGGGAAACACACACAAACACAGGGAGTCGGTGGACCTACAACTAATAACAAGCTGGCCTGGGAAAGCAGTAGAGCAAAAATAACACTGTTGCCCAGGCCAGGAAACAATGGCCCCCTTAGGGGCACCTCCCCTAAAGGACTGGTCAACTGGGGCAGGCCCCTCCGAGTGACAGGCATTTTTTATTCTTTTTTTTTTTTTTCATGTTTCCTGGAGGGGAAATGAGTGTATAAAGTACAAGCTCCCAGGATTTCCAAACCCCATATGGACCGTAAGAAAACGTTCAGCGTCAAAGCTCTATCCTTCCAGTCAGCTGAACTAGGAGAGAAACAGCAGGAAGAGTCAGTTTTTGCAACTCTTTTTCTTATACGCATAAACTATTGGCTTCATTAAGGGTAACAATAGTAGCCACACCCATTGATGGAGCACTTACAATGTTCCAGGTATTGCAAAGCACTTTATTCAGATTATCTCATTTAATCCTTACAAGGACTCTATGAGAAAGTATTGTTAACATGTCCAGTTCATTAATAAGAGACCTAGATCTGATCTACCTATCAGTGGCATGTGCTGGAGCTACGGTTCAAAGGTGGCGCTGATTCCATAGCCTCACCATATCATCCTCTTCAATAGCTACAAAGGAACAAAGTAGAGGTCCTGCCTCAAGGGTCTGCCCTCAGTCACTCCACTGCTCTGATACCTGTTGCTTCTGTGTGACTCGTCAGGACTGAGGTCGCCTGTACAGCGGGCGGGTAAGGAACCCTCAGTGGGAACCAGCACTCTAATCTGCCTGGTTTAGATTCAATCAAACGAGTTACATGAAAAGTTGTCACTCTCTCTGAGCCTCCATTCCCCATCCAGAAAACGGAAATACCCGCCTCACTGTGAAGGTCAATGAGAACACGAGTAGAGGCACGCAAGCTTCGCACAGTGGCAGTACCGTAGCCAAGGCACAATTATTGCTAATTGAAAATTAGTAGAGACACAGTAGCTGCTCAACAGAGATGACCTCCTTCTCCCATCTTCCCCTTCAAAGTGTCTGGCATGATCTTTTGCACTCTTAAAATTTTAGCCTCTCCCCTAGAAGTTTCTGGAGTCACCGGTTAGCCCTGGTTCTAGAGAGAAACCCACTTTGGGTTTCCAAAGCTCTAGGCATGGTACCTGAGGACATGTGGTTGAACCTTTGTAGCTTCCTCCCTCCAGCTGTCTCCACCCTCTGGTCTCAAGCCAGCTTATCAGAGCAAACGAGTCTGACCACCTAGAACCGGCAGGCACCCCTACGGCAAGGACCAGCAGTGGGCAGTGGAAATCATGAGTAATGCCTAGGAGCCCAGAGAGGGTGGCCCTGGGCTGAGGCTGAGGGAAGGAGGCTCACCCTGCTGTGGCAATTGAGAAAAACTCTAGATGTACAATGACCTTCAGGAGCTGCAGTCCTGGAAACCTTAAACGTATCCTCTCCTGAACCGTAAAAATGATCATGCTTCTGGGCTTCCATGGGCTTGGATGCAGCCCAGCAGATCTAGGAAAGGGTTGGAAAGGAGGACTGTCACCCCACACACTCCCAAATCAATGACTGACCGGGGCCCCCTGACCTGGATGCACACATCCTGCGAACGTGCCTCACTCCAACGTCACACCCTGGGGAGCAAGGCAAAGGTTAACACACACAGTCTGGTTTCCTCTTCCTGGGAAACACAGCGGCCAGGCAAGGCCAGAGGCCAGCGCCCCCTCCGCACACAGCCTGCGGGGGAAATGACCCCTCTGTTTCCTCCCCACCAGCTGCCACGCTCACACCTCCCTCTGTGCTGTGCTCAGCAAAGCTCAACTTTTGACACAAGGCAAATAACTGCCGTTAGGTGTTTTATTGCATGGGGTAGACTGAAACAATCTTTTTGGAGAGCGTTTTGGCAATCTCCATCCCAAATTTGCATTCCCTTTCTCTCAGCAATTTCATCTCTAAGAATTTATCCCCCCAAGTGGGGGGGGGGGGTGTGTGTAGATGTGTATGTGTTGCACATGTAAAGATGTCCATTGCTGCACTGTTTGTAACCACAAAAAGTGAGGAATGTTGAATGTCTATTGATTTAAAAAATGGTCAAATTATGATTCATACATGTGTTAAAGACAGGATGGCATCTTATCTTTCTGTGTCACTATGGAAAAATATCCACAGGATAGAAAGAAAAAAAGAAACAGATCACGAAACAGTATGTACACAATATAATTAGATTTATTTTGGGGGAGGTATGTGTATGTGGGTGTATGCACACATACATGTACATTATAAAAATCTGGAAAAAACACAACAAACTGATAACAGTGGTTATTTGGGCTAAGGGAAGGAGACATGCAATAGTTCCACTTTACAGTTTGTACATTTCTTTATTATTATTATTCTTTTGAACCTGTATGGCTTTCACACAAGTGTTCAACCGTTTGGCATCTCTGGGCCACACTAGAAGAGTTGTCTTGGGCCACATATTGCAACACGAAATCACACACACACACACAAAAAACAAAACCCCTCATAATGCTTTAAGTAAATTTATGACTGTGTTGGGCTGAATTCATACCCATCCTGAGCCACATGTGGCCCGCGGGCTGTAGGCTGGACAACCCTGAAGGAGATTCTATCTTATAAAACCAGTGTATCCTCTCAGCCTGTTCTCTGGCTAATGCCAGCTCTTAAAAGCCAAGGCCTGAACCCCTATCTACACACACAATTACCTGGAGCACTCCAAAACACTACTGCGCAGGTCCCACCCCACAGAGTGTCAATCAGAATCTTGGGGCAGGGTGGTTAACACCAGTGGTTTTCAGAGCACCCCAGGTCAGTCTCCTTGTTTACAGGCTGAGAACCACTAAGGTGGGCCAATACAAAAAAGATCATTAGACTAGCAGAAAAAAATACTCTCTGGCCAGAAAGCAATACTGCAGTGCAATTTGTATTATGAAGAGTTAAGTTCTGCCTTCAAGAGGTCTAGTTGGGAAGCTTGTAATCAGTGCTTTTTCTCAAACTTCTGCCTCCAGTTTGGAATTCACCAGCTCAAATGGGGAAAAGAAAACAAGGAGACTGGGGTTCATTAGTTCTGAGCTGTAGCTGTGACCCTGCGTTCTTTGGCAGCCTGTGGCCGTCCCCACCTCCGTGGGGCCTACATCAGTGACTGAGGGGTCAGAATCCAGCCCTTCTCGGCTCCAGGAGGAACAGCTGAAAGACTTAAAGGTGCTGAGCCCAGAGAAGCCTTACAGGAGACACATGACAGCTGGTTTCAAATATTTAAAGGGCTATCAATACGGAAGGTTCAACTCCAGTTGTAGCCAAAAGAAGATGATGGATAGTAAGTGAAAATTATAGGAAAGCAGATCTCTGCCCAGTGTCAGGAAGAACTTCAGAGTTGCCCAAGGGTGGAAGGGGCTGTCGTTTGAAGTAATGGGATCATCAGGGCAGGAGAGGAGGAGCCACCTGTCTATGATGTTGCTGGAAAATCCCCTCTACCCCCCCCCCCTCAGCCTTCCATGAAGCCAGCAACACTTAGGAAGAAAGTTTTAGCAAAATCCACTGAGGATACAGCTCCTTCAACACAAAGTTTTCTGCTCTCAACAAATGAAGACCAAGCAGCAGCCGAGTGCCAGGCCCTGCACTAGGTGCTGGACACATCTGCAGGGAGCCAGGCGGTCTGTCCTCAGGACGTGTGTGGGGAGTGTCAGACGTACATACAATCATTTCTGATGGTCCAACAAAATGGAAAGCAGTGGCAGAAACTGACTGCAGTGAAGGTGGCTACTTTAGACAGAGGGTCGGGAAAGGCTTCTCTCAGGAGAGGATGTTTGAGCTGAGACCTAAATTCAAAGAGCAAAGCACTACATGCCAACTGGGGTGGGTGGTGGGTGAGGCCTCAGTGTGACTCAGAAGGAAAAAGGGAACCCCACCTCACATCATATATAGAAATCAACTCCGAATGGATCAAACACCTCAGTGTTAGCAATAAAACTTTAAAAGCCTAAGAAGAAAACACAGGCACAAATCCTCATGGCCTTGGACTAGTCAATGGTTTCTAAGATATAACACCAAAAACAGCAATCAAAAAAAAGAAAGAAAGAAATTGGAGTTCATCAAGATTAAAAACTTTTCTGCTTCAAAGGACACCAGCAAGAAAGTGGAATGATAATCTACAGCAGCACTTTTCAACCAGTGGGCCACAGCATGCTGTTGTGCCACAAGAAATTTTAAAACATGCAATACCCCACCCTGGCCAGTGTGGCTCAGTTGATTGGAGCAGCATCCCATACACAAAAAGGTTGGGGGTTTGATTCCTGGTCAAAGCACATGCCTAGGTTGCGGGTTCAATCCCTGGTTGTGGTACGTATGGGAGGCAACCAGTTGATATTTCTTTCTCTCTCAAATCAATAAACATATTTTTTTAAAAGAACATGCAACACCTGACTACTTAGTCAAGGGCACTGACCTTCCCTTAGATTGTCAAATTAAAAATATGACAACAACCAACACAATAGCCATCCGATGCAAATAAATCAAAATTATACCTATTTTATTGGTCAGATTAGTGAAAAATATATTTTTGTGTGTGCTGCAGAATTTTAGTAATTAGTTTATCCATGCCCAGAGATGAAAAGGGTTGAAAGTACTAATCTGCAGAATGGAAGAAAATATCTGCAAATCATATATCTGATAAGCAACTTGTATCTAAAATATATTAGGAATTCTTACAACTCAATAATAAAAAAAAATAACCCAATTTAAAAATGGGCAAATAATCCGAATAGACTTTTCTCCAAAGAAAATATATGAATGGCCAATAAGCACATGAAGAGATGCTCAGCATCAAGAGCCATCAGGGAAATGCGAATCAAAACTACAATGAAGTATCATTTCACATCCACAAGGATGAATATAATCAAACAGACACATAATAACAAGTGTCGACAAGAATGGAGAGAAATGGGAAACTCCATACTTTTGCTGGTGGGAATGTAAAATAGTGCAACCGCTATGGAAACTAGTCTGGCAGGTCCTCAAAAGATTAAACATAGAGGCACCATGTAACCCAGCAATTCCATTCCAGAGTATCTACCCAAGAGAAATAAACACTCATGTACACACGAAAAACTTGTATGCAAATGTTCATAGCAGCATTATAATATAGTGTATTTATATTATATCATATCATAGCATATCATATATTGTATTATATTATATTATACTATAACCAAAAAGTGAAAACCCAGAGGTCCACCAACTGATGAATGGATAAATAAAATGGTGTGTTTATAGTCATACAATAGAATATTACTCAGTTATAAAAAGAAATGAAATTCTGGTACCTGCTACAGCATAGATGAACCTTGAAAACATTATGCTAAGTAATAGAAGCCAGATACCAAGGGCATATTATATGATTCCATTTATAAGATATGCCCAGAATAAGCAAATCTACAGAGACAGAAATAGATTAGTGGTTGCCTAGGACTACAGGTGGTGACACTGAAGCAAATGGGAAGGGACTGTTAACAGTGTTGCTTTTTGGAATGATGAAAATGTTCTAAAATTGACCATCATGATGCTTGTACAGTATCTGTGAATATACTAAAAGCCACTGAATTGTATGCTTTAAATGGGTCAACTGTATGGTATGTGAATTATATCTCAGTGAAATTTTAAAAATGTTAGAAAGGGAAAAGATGTCACTCTTGGTTAAGGAGTTCTTACCAGGAAGGACTCCATTTCTCCATTCGCTCAACCTGCCTAATTCTAATCAAGACCCACCACCTCCTAGAAGCCTCCCTGGACTGCCTCTGCCCCTTCATCTGGTCCAAAACAAGTTTGTTTAGGTAGGGATCACATGACATCCATTAGCCTGGGAGGAAACTTATCTTGGGCCTCTGCGATCCCCATGTTGCAGATGACCAACACTGGCACATTATAGCTGTACCTGGCTGATTAAGGAGAAAGCCTGGCTTAAAACGCACCTAGTTTCCCAGGAGTGTTAAGAAACCAGGTTCTTTTCCACTGCAAACTGGAAAGAACTGACAACGGCAACATCTTGTTCTCTTTGCCTGGAGAGTTCACGGGCCCCGAAGAGTGTGGTATGTGGTAAAAACTTTCCCATCAAGCAGCAAAAGTGGAAAGGCCATCAGCTCCTGTTCAGCTTCCAGGATGGAGACACTGCATTAAAAATCTGCTAACCCTGCCCTGATGTTGGAAGCAACCACAGGAGAGAAGTAGGTGAAATCTGCTCACCTCTGGAAACATGTTTCTCCGTCTGTTCGTGGTCCTGAGCCTGCAGCTCGGCCCCACCCGCTCTGTGCCCTCCTCCAGGCCAAACAGCCTCTAGGCCCACAGCCTTCCCTCTCTTACTAAAACGTTCAAGAGCACCTGTAGCTACAGCACCCGCTTCAGCACCAAGGGCCCAGTTCACCAATTTCATGTGTGTCTATCCCCCCAACCTAGAACTGTCCTCAACTGTGCCACAAACTCCTTGAAAGCAAGGATTTTATCCTGACTTCCCTCGCTTGCCCAACAATATCTAAGGATATCGGGCACGAGATAGATCCTCAATAAAAACACATCGCTTCTGTCTGATAAAATTCAGTGCAGGCCAGTAAAGAAGCACTGAGTGCTTACAATGTGCTGGGCTCTGCTCTAGGCACATGAACCCACAGCCAAATAAAATAGTTCTGGCCCCAGTGCAGCTCCCAGCCTGGTAAGAAAGATCCGCACCAACATAACTTGCTGTGGAGGCTAGACTGAGAGACAAGCATGGTCCTGGGGGAACACAGAGGACAGGCAGCGAGTGGAGAGAGTTTCCTGAAGGCTAGAGGTGAGGTGAAGGTGAAAGATGAGGAAGGTAATAAGCAGGGCTAAGACGAGGGGGTGATCATGAGGAGCAGGTGTGCTAAGTAGAAGAAAGGTCACAGGCAAAGGCTGGGGGACGGGGATGGGTGCGCAATGGCCTGAGCTGGAGGAGAACCATGAGCAGCTGAGGTGGCTGGAGCCTCAAGCCCAAGGCAATGAGTGGCAGGTGGTGAGCAGAAGAGTCTCCGGCTCTGAAGCTTGTGGGAACGTCCGGGGCAGGAGAGACTCAGGGGGGAGGGAGGCAGAGAAGCAGAACTCGAAGCTGAAGAGTTTCTTGGGTGGGAAACTTGGAATGGTTTGGGATTGGAGAGGGGAGGAAGAACAGGCATGTGCGCAGATTTAAGGACTGAAGGAGAAGAGATGATGATGAAGGGCCTTTGAGTGAGGAGCAGGTGTGAAGGTAAGGCTAGGCCTGGTGACGGGAAAGGGCAACAGCGAAATGCGTGGGGTCCAAGAAGGAAGGAAGGGGAGATGGGAGCTTAGGAGAGGTCCGCTGAAGGTTTAGAAGTCCTCACCCCAAAGGCTTCTGGGACCTCAGGTGGACCACATTTAGGCAGCAATGGAACAACTGGGACAGATCTCAGAGCTGGGAATGGGGAGGCCCCAGTTCCTGGCACAGGATGCTTTGCTGCTCACTGACGGACAGTGCGAAGAGTGACTGAGACCGCGATCATTCGATGCAGGGAGAGCATGAGCAACTTTGAAAAAGCAAAGGGACCAAGCACTAGAAGTCGGAGGCTTTGTTTTATGCTCGATTCGTTCCCAGTCGCCAGATCTGAGAGCAAACCTTATAAACCTCCTCTCCCTCCCCCAAACTTGGCTCAGAATACAGAGTGATTTGCAGTGAGGAAAAGAGTACTAGGCCACGTCTTCTGGGCCCCAACCCACATCTCCCTGCTCCTTCCTGCTGCGTGGCCAGAGGGGACCCCTCTTCTCTGCCACAGCCAACCTCACGACGTCATTGGCTCCCTGTCCCCTCTGGGAATGGGAGGAGGGACCTGCCAAGCAGGCTGGAGAAGAGCCTCGCACAGCGGCCAGGGAAGCCTGCCAGAGACTGCATCTGGACGGGCTTCCCGCACCGATTCCCCATCTGGCCAGGCATGGAGGTGAGACAGAAACACACAGCCGACCTCCTCCCCCAGTGCCCCCCCCCCACAAAGTCACGTCATCCAGGCATTCCCTTGGGGAGGGTGGTCCCCTTCCTCTGACCTCAGCCTGTTTCACTTGGCCAGAGCCCACCCCCAGGGAACAGGCCCCCTCCCCACACCCTCGCTCACACCCAGGCCCATGCAGGGAAGGGCGTGAGCTATAGATTCCAGCTCTCCCAGGCCACACACCAAAGCCCCAAGTACGGGCCCCCCTCTCCCAGCCCTGTGTTCTGAGATGCCAGCTGTGCTGCTGGGGGGCGGGGTGCGGCAGGGCTGGGGGTTTGGGGCACTTGGCCAGAACACCACAGCCCCACCTCCCACCCTCTATGTGGAATCTCTCTCCAGCCTTAACCAAGGCATCAGGGCTGGAGAGGAAAGACAGGGAAACCCAATGTGTGGCATCCAGCAACTTCCAGTATTAAATCCTAGCTTTGCCCCTTATTTAGTTTAAGAGTTTGGAAAAATTATCTAATTTTCTCTGAGGCTCCATTTCCTTGCTTATAAATGGAGGTTAATAAGAGCACATGCCTTGGACAGTTTGCCTAAGGATTAAACGGGGAAATGCACACAAAGTGCTTAGTACATGCCTGGCCCGCAACAAACACCCCACTATGGTAGTTCACTCTTTTTATTTCCTGGCTTCCTCCTGACGGTGCCAATAGAGGCACAATCTCTGTCAGCTTGCTCCAAATTGACAAGTGGTAAATCCATTGTTACTGATTTTATCTTTCTTATTTATTTTGATATTTATTTATCCAGGGAAATAGACAACTGACCGTTTCTGGATGTTATACCCACTGTGCACAGAAGCGACTTGAGTAAATTTGTTATTTGGAATACACTCTCTAATGGGGTGCTTCCTGTGCAGACATAACCCAGAGCAACCCAAGCCCCCCACGGAAACTCTGGACTCTCACATAGCTGCACACATGCACAGGTCCTTGTTTGTCCTGTGCGCCCTGGTCCCTTAATCCCAGAGGCAGTGGATCCAATACCAAGGCCTCAACATAGCCATCCAACCACAAGCCCTGCTCTGATGTATGCCCAGCACTGGGATGGGGGTGGGGCAGGAATTTTACACCTGTTAACAATGAGAGCCCCCAGAAGCTCATAGCAAGCTCAGGACAGCCTTGTAGGGGCTGGGACACAGCCCCCGAGGAAACTGATTTGAACACCACCAACCCCTCTTGCAGACCATCTTCCACTCCCCAAGAACAACCCTCTAAATCCAAAGTAATAAGTTGAACCTTCCAACAGAAAACTTGTAAATGGGCCAAGAATGTAAATAGCATTTATTCAAAAAGAAATGCAAATGGCACGTCCATCATGAAAAGATACGCAAACTCATGTGTCACTGAAAAAAGAAATCAGAACTACAAGACGTTATTTTTCTTGAGCTGACTAGCAAAACATTCAAGTTCGGCAAGCCCCAGGGCTGATGAAGACTTGGGGAAATAGATACGTCTCATTCGCTGTAGGAGGGATGTGAATTCCTTTAGGAGGGCCATTTGCCAACATATATCAAAATGCGAAATGCAAACCTTTTGACTCTCCAATCCCCCTGCTAGAAACTGATCCTGGGATAAACTCAAAAAAGTGTGTCAAGTTCTATGTTCAAGGACATTTTGGGCATTATCCATCAAGTTGTTCCAGGATACTGTCGGAATTAAATACTTTGCAGCTATCCCCAGAGCTAGATTGTCTACGTTTGCCCATGGGAGCATTACCAAGGGAGAAGTGAGAAGAGCAAGGTGCAGAAGAATCGATTCTTTTTGTATAGCGACTCTTTAGGGCAGTGCTGGCTTTGTCTAAGAAGGTATTGTTCCTTACTCTGGCTTTATCTGTCTGGCTTTAACCACTTCCGTGACAGGGCCAGGAGCCTGCTCCTGGTCAGCCCATTGACAGAGCACAGTAACTTTCATGGCATCTGAGGAAGGGTCAGAGGCCACCCTAGCAAGTTCCAGGCAGGCTCAATGCCAAAGGCAGCCATGCCATCCACATACAAGCTCAGCGAACACAGACACAAACCCTGTGCAGAGGCATGGCTAAGGCCTCCATCTCACAGAAGATGCTGAGGTTCCGAGCGGCTGACTTGCCCAAGGTTACACAGTCAGGATGTAGTAGGCTTGGGTCCCAACCCCATGTTCTGTCCAAGTCATGGCACAGCCTAGGCCTCACACTGCACCTCACTGACTCCTGGAAAGCTGAGGGAGCTTGGGGAGCCCCAGGGGTGGGCGGCAGGGAGGAGCCTGCAGAGGCAGCTGAGCTAAGCGGAGGAAGGCCAGCAGGCAGGGGGCAGGCCTCCGCTGGGACAGTCAGTTTGCCAAGGCCTCACTCACTACTGCAGTGATGAGAAAAGACACCCCAACACCCCACCCAGGAGTGCTCCCTCGGGCTGTCCCCTGCCAGCTGGAGCCTACGCCCTGGCCCCCAGGAGGACGCTCAAGGCTTGCCAGGCTTTTTTTTTTTTTCCTAATTTACTTTTTAGAGAGATGGGGAGGCAGGGAAAAGAGAGGCAGAGAAACATCAATATGCGAGAGAGTCATAGATCAGTTGCCTCTCACATGCTCCCAACTGGGGACCTGGCCCACAAACCAGGCAGGTGCCCTGACTGGGAATGGAACCGGCGACCTTTCAGTTCATAGGCCGGCACTCAATTCACTGAGCCACACCAGCCTGGGCCTGCCAGGCTATTTTGAAAGCTTGAAGCCTTGTGCAATGTTCCCAGTATGGCACTCTCCTGGGCAACCGCTTTCCCACTAACCCTGAGGACACTGTCTTCCTTCTGCAGGAACCTGCAGAAGGCACAGGAGCTGTCTGGAGGGCCCTGAGGGGAGAGCGAGCAGGGGTGGAGTTCTGTCCTGTCAGTGGTTTTGGCCAACTCCATTCACTCCTTTGGGCCTCAGTTTCCTTGTCTTAAAATGGGAAGATAAAGAAAAGGGCAGAGTTGAGACATGACTGCCAATGTGTTCTCCTTCACCTCACTTCCAACAGTCTCCGTTTTCTGGGCTCTTCTATGGCTGGGGGAGGTTTATTTGGAGGAATGCCGCAGCAGGCCAGAGCATGGCCCCCGCTGCCAGCAAGTCCGGCTTCCCGCACAGGGCCTGAGTCAGCTGGGAGGGAAGGGGCACTCGGAGTCGGAGGCTGGGTTCATGTCCAGCGAGGCTGCCAAGGGCTCTGTAACTTTGGACCAGAAGTGCTCAGGTTCTAGAGGAGGTTCTGGGTATCAAGAAAAGATTCAGCAAGACTGAGTAGAGCCTGCTACTGTGGGGTGGATGGCCACGCATCCTATCCCAACCCCCAGGTCCTGACCCTGCCCCCTTGACTTACAGGAATGGAGTTGAGGGACTTACAGAGGAGCTGAGGGAACAAGAGCGCTCTCCCAGGAGTTTCAACCACAACTAAAAAGGGCCACGGTGGCCAATCAGAGGATAAGAGAATGAGATTTTCAGGACAAGAAAGGAACCCAAAAGGTCACTGGGCCTTGCCCTGTGCTTGTGTACTTCCAACAGTGATGGGGAGGTCACAAGTAAGGTGCCCATTCAGCCTCTGGGCAGCTGACCATCAGAACATTCTTCCTTACAGTGACCTGAATCTACCCCCTGCCAGCTCCTGCTCATGCCCACTCGTCTGCCCTGGAACCACAGAGAACAGGTCAAACCCCTCTCCTGAAGGAAGGCATTTCACACGCCCCCTCTGCCGGTGCCTCTTCTGCTCCAGGCTCACTGCCCACTTCCTCCCAGGTCTTCCCCGGGGGAGACAGCCCTCCTTGGAGCCTGCCCCCCGTAGTGTAACGGAAGCAGTCTCGACTGCTCCCTCCCTCTCAACGTCCTAAACCCTGAACTTCTGTGAGTGCATTCGAAGAAAGGCAAAGTCTGTGAGTGCGTGCCCAGGGTTTGAAGAGTCACTCAAACTGCCGACTCCCGCTGAGCTGCCAGGCAACCCACACACACACTCCTGCTTCCGTGAAAACCAAACCTGCTGCCTACACTTGGGCGATGGATTTCTCGGGTAAAACCCCATTATGTGTAGGTCTATTTCATTCCAGTCTTCTGCAAGGTTGTTTTGGAAGCTGGCTTGTCTCTCTCCTTCCTCCCTGCAGCACCTTGTATATCTGAGCATGATGAAATCAAAATCCCACCCAAGGCACTGACAAACATTTTTGGTCACAGTTAGGGAAATGAGCCCTGCGGCACACCCCTGGAGGCTCTCTCAGGTCAATGTTGCCACACGTAGCTTAGTTCTGTAGGAAGCTGAGAATCTGGGTGCTCCTGAGTGAATCACAGTTACGTTTAACGAATTAGTTTCTTTTTCAAGTCAAAAGAGGAGCTCTCTATATAAAAGTGATCCGTAAGTTTTTTCGTAAAATGAGAAATCCTCCTGTAAATGAAACAAATCACAAATTGACCTGTTCTGCACACCCAGAGCTTCATGAAATCTAGCTAACAGACACCTGCATTTGCTCAGACCTCGCCACATGCTGAGCACTCCAGGCACGAAGCCATACCATTGGGATCATCACTCCCATTTTGCAAGCAAGGGCACCTGGCCTCTGAAAGGTTGCTTCACTTGCCTAAGGTCACACAGATATAAACCCAGATGCACGCCCAGATCTGTCGGACTCCAAACCATCTGCTCTTTCCACTGTGCAATGCTGCCTCTTGGGGTCCTTACAGGAGTCTCCTCTCAGTTACGTGTCCTCTCTGGGCTGAGCCCAGAGCCCCATCCCAGCCTCCTGGTGTGCTCCTCAGCTCCTTCCTGCGATCAGTCAGTTTCAGACCTACTGGGAACACGAAGACCTTGGGAAACAGAGAGGAGCCCAGGATTTTGGTGGAACCAGCTCCCAGTGCCAGGATGTTTTCCCCTGGAGAGCACAATCCCCTCCAGGGCTCCACGCACACATCAGAACCTGGCAGCGAGCCAGGGCTACTCTGTTCAGGGTCTACCAACACAGCAGGCCCTGCTCTGAGTTCAGGAGCGAAGGCCATTCCTAGGTTTCACCTCAACTGCCTGTAAAATGGGTGTCACAACAGAAAAAGGGAACTGCCTTCAAGGGGTTGTGGTGAAGACCCCCAAACCCCCACCTCACTCCCTCCTACCACTGAACTTTAGCCAAACGTTGTTCCCTCTGCCCGGAACACCATTCTCTCAGCTTCCAAATTTGCACAGCTGTCTCCTGTCCACGCTTCAGAGCATCCTGTTCCCTTCTAGTCAGTTCCTGATCTCAGTCCATCGTGGCACATCCACATACATGACCCTGGTGAATGCTGGTGGCCCCAGCCAGTCTGTAAGCATTCTCCTCAACTGGCAGGTAACTGTTTTGGTTTACCCAGGAATCTGCAGCATTTGACATGGTGTCTGGTACACAGGAGGCAGTTAATACATGCTTGCTGGATGAATGAAAAAAGATCAGAGAAAATGGATACAGGCATGCTTTTCACAAGGTCAGCACAGCTGAGCCAATGCATGGTCACCATTAGGGGCCTGGAGGTGACCGGCGGGGGGCGGGCAATGAAAGGGTATGTTTCAGATTGGACAGAAGGTAGAGAGAAGCAGAGAGCAGGGAAGTGATCAAGGGATGAATCCAAGCCCTTCCGAATGAGATGTCCCATGGCTAATCTGTCATCCTGATAGGTTCACGCCCATGGTAGATGACCGCACCCAATGAATTACCCAGAAAGTTCAAGGTAGAGGAGGGGCAGAGGGAGATGGAGGGATGGGAGATGGACATCACTTCCCTGGAACCAAAGAAACTTGGCCTCCAGCAGCCACTACATGTCATCAGCTGTAGTGCGGAGGCGGTGGATTTGGGATGGTGGTGAAGGCTGGGCCGATCACTCACTCATGGGAAAGCTGGTGGAATTCCTGCTGTTCCCCAGGCCCTCCGGCTTTCCCTGGCTGGGATACTTGCTCCTTCCTCTCTCCCTCCCCACCTCTTACCACCCATTTCAAGACCTTCTCTCCCTGACAATTCTACTAAAATGGGGCCTCTATCCTGGGGTTGGGCAAAGACAATGTGCTTTGGAATTAGAAATTGGAAGTCAAGCCCAGCTCCACCTCCCGTACGCTGTGTGGTGTGGGACAGGTTACATAGCCTCTCTGAACCTCAGTCCAGTATTTGTAAAATGAACCTTGCAGGGCCACTATGAGAATTTAAAGAAGCCATGGATACAAGGCATGGAGCACAGAGCCTGGCTCACAGGATGCTCAATGCCCCACGAGTTCCTTCCGGTCCCTCCCTAGAACGCCCATGCAGCGGGGGTGCCCGCTTCTGCTGGGCCCGAGAATTATCCTTCCACATGAGCTAATGCTCCCTTCAGACCTAGTCTTTGAGATTTTTGAGGGCAGGGCTGTGTCCTGGCCATCTCTGCACAGTCCTCGGACAGAGAGGGCAGTGTCGAAAAGCACAGGCCTAGGTTTGAATCCCAGCTCTGCCATGTACTGTCTGTGTGACCATGGGCAAATGCTCCCATGCTTGCTGGAGCTTCTGCTTCCTCTCCATAAAAATGGGGATAATTAGAGGCTTTGTGGGGGGCTGTTGTGGAGGGCTGTTGTGAGGCTTAAAGGAAGGTCCCCAAGTACAGAGCTTTGCACAGTCCCTGGCAGAGAATCCAACAAAAGCTGGAGAGCATGCTTATCACCCTAGCAGGGCCCAGTGTGATGTGTATGCACATCTGGGAGTGAGGGAGGGAAGTCTGTAGCAAGGTGCTTCGGTTTTGAGGAAGGGCAGGGTCAGCTGCGCTGATGCCTCACCGTCTAGATAGCCACACCCGGCCAAGGGGAAGGCTTGTGCTAAGGAACAGAAAGCTAGAAGTTAGTAAGAGCGCCAAGTTCACATCAGCAGAAGGAACAAGAGTCCTTTTTCCACACCCAGGAGCTCTTCCTGATGATTCATGGACAACGTTCTCAGGTTTAAGAACAACATTCTTATGTCGCAAGTCGGGTGAGGGATTTTACTGCCACTCCTCAAATGAGCTTCCCCCTCGCTCATGAAAGCAGGTCGGCCAGCAGCTTAGAAGTTGGTCAACTTTGAAGCATTGCCCTCCCTGAGATAACCCAGCCTAACTTTTTAATAAAAGCAAGATGATTCCTGGTCTCTTTCCAATGAAAGTTAGGCCTCCTGGCCTTACAGCTTCCCCCAGCTTCACACGCTCAACGTGGTGAAGGGGGGTGGGCTGGAGACGCCAGAATCTCATCACTCAGATATTTCACTTCTGGGTCAGGGGGCCCCTCCTTGGCAGAGACAATGCCTGGAGCCCAAGGGCAGGGCCTCTGCTAGAGCCATCAGCCCTGTAGAGTGTCCGTCTTCATTTCAGATCCAGGATGAGGAGTCTCTTCCTGCGAATCCGCCTTTCGGATCTTGTAAGAACAAAGGGTGTCTCTGTTCTGCACTTCCTCCCCCTCCTCCTAACCTCACCCCCGGCCCGAGTCACAGTTGGACCATTGCTGGGGTGAGCCACGATGCATACAGTGGTGCGTTAATTTATTTCCCAGGTGAAAGGCACTGTCACAACTTCTGCAGCCGCATATGGAACACACACACACACACACACACACACTTTCTCTCTCTCTCTCTCTCTCTCTCTCTCTCCTTTTTTCATTGGAACAGTCACCCGTTTACAGCTCATGCTGTCTTGATAGTTCTTCCTCCTTTTGAAGTCCCCACCACATCTTTTGCCCACTGAGTGGCAAGTTCCAGGAGGCCGGGTTCTTATTTTCTTAACGCAGTGGAAATATTTGGCCTTTTCCCTAATATTTAGCCCTCCTGATACAATACATAGACGGCACTCTTTAACTGTTGTGTTTGCAAGGGACTATTTATTTAACAGCGATCTGTAGGATACCACACACTGCTATGGGCTGCAAGCCCCGCAGGTGGGGGTGGGGTGAGCAAAGGAACCATCTAGAATGTTGTGCTCCCAACCCAGTCTGGGACACATGCAGGCATCCAGTCTTCTGTAGACAGTGTAGCTTATTTTGCCTCTTTTAAGTTAAAGAGGCTCTCAGTCACTCCCCCAACACCCCTCCCACCCCAAAAAGCAATAAATGAGATGAAAATGAACGCTTGTGAGGGTAAGAAGGTAATGCCACTTTTTAAAGGATGGATTGTTTGTTTTTGTTTTTTTAATAGGTCTGGTTCTAGTCTTTGAAGATGATGGATTAACACTGTAATCCTGCCTCCACCACCCAACAAGTATTTACTGAGCACCTGCTAAGTGTAAAGCTCTGTGAAGCAAGGTGGGGGAGGGGGAAGGGTACTCACAGTGTAACTGAAGAAATCAGGCAAACGCATAACATGTACCTAACATAGGACCTAAGCGACATTTACACATTTACACATTTCTAGTTCCTTTCTGGAACTAGAAAAGGTATAAGACTTCAATAATAGCTCACTCTAGCAACTGTCATAGGGCAGTTATAATTATCAACCAAATGGTTCAAGCCAAAAGTTGGATAGTATTAGGTAGGATTCTTTTTCCTATAATTATCCCCCCAGTAAATAAGCCCAACGTATTTCCATTTGCAGACAAGGCCGCAGGCCACAAGTTAAACAGAGCTAAATCCCAAACCTGGCTTCTGAGATGGGAGTAACATCCGGGAGGGTCTGCAGCCCTATCCCCACCCGGGGCAGACACAGGGGAGGCCATTCCTTTCAGGGGCCATTCCTGCTGCAATACCCAAGAATGACCCGTGAGGCTTCAAGGCACTGAGCAGAGGGGGAAAACAAGATAAGAAGGGCTTATTTCAGATTAAGTTGAAAAACAAAGGAGGTTTAGTTTTGAAAAGCTGGCTGAGTTCTTAAGATAATGGAGGGAGGTTTTCGGTTTCTGGTCCCATTAGTAAGAACTAGGTAGGGAATTATGAAAAGAACTTTCATTACAAGCAAAGGAGACAAGCCAGGAAGGAATGATATGAAGACATTAAAATTCACTATGTCTTCCAACCTCAGCTGGATTGGTCCTTGGGAAGAAGCGCCAACAGCCTGGCAGGTCCTGTCTGGAAGGGAAAGAGGAAAGTGGCCTACTCTCCCGGACAATCCCAAGCGCTGGTGAGGGTGTGGGAAGATGGGGACCCTAGTGCACTGCTGATCAGCGTATAAACTGCTGCCGTTCCGAACAGCGACACAGCCGTATTAACAGGTGCTATATGCCCTGTGCCCTAGCACTCCCCCTCCTGGGTATACACACTGGAGGAAACTCTGCAGTCCGCCAGGGGTGCAGTCTGTGGGATGTCGGCTGCAGCGATGTTTGCAGTAGAGAGCACTGGAGGCAACCTCAGCGTCACTGAGCGGGGAGTGACTCAGTCACTGATGCTGGATGCCACTAGGGAACTCTCTGCAGCAGTCGGAAACAACAGACGCATATACCACAGTGTAACTACATTTTATAAACAAATTATGGAGTAAAAAGGGAAATTACCAAACTAAAAGTACAGCAGAGTATGAATGTAGATTACAAACCACACACACAGTAACAGCACAACCTATTTTCTGAGGATACATGTTTATATTAAACAGGTTAGAGTGGATGCATAAAGGGAAAAGGGATAGGAGAGAGGATTAGGGATGAAGCAGGAAAATAAAAATAAAGCAGGCGGAGGGCTCTGCAATGATGATAATGGGCAATGGATTGAAAAAATATGATTACCTCCACTTGTTGCACCTGAGGTCAGAAGAACCAGCATGCTACCTACTCTTTTAAGAAGAAAAGGCCATAATACAGGGCAGGATCAGCAAATGGTGACAGTGTTACACTTAAGGTGCAACAGAGCCCTTGTCCTAGCAAGGCTAGGACCTACTTAGCATCTAGTAAGTAGCCTGCAGCTCAAGAAGAGGACCCCATCTGTCCTCTCCTCATCCTATGTATCTGGGACAGTGTCTCAAATATACTTGTTTAATTAACCTTGCAGAGGAAAGATATCTATACACTAGTAATCATTACAAGATGCAAGTAGAGAAAGCCCGAATGCCTGAGATAAACCTGGAAAGCCCTTTAGAAGACCCATCTGCGATAAGCGTTAAAGGATTTCAGTAGTAGGCGGCACATTCCAGACAATGAAAATGGCTTGAGCAACGATGCAGGGAGAGATGCTGGGTGACCGAAAGGTGACTGCCCTGGTCTAGGCTGGCTGCAGTGACCTGCAGAAGCCCATTTCGGCTGCCATGGGGCCTGGAAATGAGGTCATGAAGAGAGGGGTGCAAAATGGCAATGAAAAGCTAATGAATCTACAAGACAGGACAGAAGTAGACCCTGGGCCACACATCCAGCACTTGGCTCACCATCAGAAGCTCCTTGGAAGCTTTGAGAGTGACATGAACTTTGGGTCCCACCTCCCAATGTCAACCTAACTGAATACTGAATCAGTCTCTGGGTTTGGAGTGTGTGAACCACGCATCAATAGGACACAGAATCCAAATGAATATTGGAGGAGAAGTCAAAAGTCACACACAGATTTTGACTCTGGAGACTGGAAAATTGGTGGTGCTCCTAATGTAAAGACCCATAGTCCAGGAATAAGGTAAGGTGGGTGAGGACGGAGGGACTGTCCTTGGTGAGAAGGTGCTGACTGGCTGGGGACAGGAGAAGGTCCTGCTGGGGACACAGGCCTGCTCAGAGGTCACAGATTAAACAGAAAAGAGAGTCCAGAGCAAGAGTACAGAGAAGAAAATGGAAGCACGAGGACCAGGGAAACACCTTCATTTAGGGAGTGGGAAAGGGTTAACCAAGGAGATAAGAAGAATGATGAGAAGTGGGAAAAGGCAGGACAGGGAAAGGCCACAAAGACAGATTTCCACTTGCAGCTGTGCGGAGTCACATCCCTCTGATGCTAACTTCACTCTCTGGGTCCATCCTTATGGTCGCAAACCTCCTAAGGAGGCTGCAGGTAACTAGGCTTAATCTTAGAGCAGAATGGAGTCAGCCTTGCAGGCAGGCTGCAACCAAGGCCCCACCTTGCCCAATAGGTTACTGGTGGGCTGGTCTGGATGCCGGATTCAGCTATTGACTTGCTTTTTTGTTTCTCTTTTAATCTAGTTCAGTGATTCTCATGCTGCACAGAGTCTAATATAAAGTGCCCTCGACACTGAACTGGAGGGGCCATTTAAGAGGTTTTTAAAGTAATATTGACCTTCCTGGCTGACTTGGGAACCCTGCCCCACACACATCAGATGAGACTGCACCACGCTGCCATCACCTCCCAACTGGTCTTCCAGGCTCCTCCGGTCTCTTGAGTTCAATCAACCCTTCACATCACGTGTGGGGTTTCATCTTTAAACACACACTGGGTCATGTCAAGCAACACCTCCAGAGGCTCCGTGAGCTTGCAGAGAAGTCTGAACTCCCAAGCACGGCATTCCAGCCCTGTAACCCCAGTCTCGCCTAGTACCCCAAGTTGCCACACCTGGGCTCCTCACTGCTCCCCATCATCTGTCTGCTCTATCCCTGCCTCCCCAGGGACAGCCTATCTTTCCATCCTTCTTCCTCAGTCACCTAAGGATCAAGAGCACAGGGTGCCTGGCTCTGATTCCCAGCCCCACCCATCAGGAGCTCTGCTACCCTGGCTAAGTTAAGTCTCTTCCCTCTTTGGTAAGATGGGGATGAGTTAATACCTACCTCATATGGTGGTGAGAATTAAATGGGAGGGGAAAGAAAAGCACCCAACAGCGCTGGGTACATAGTAAGGGGCTCATTAAAACAGATACACACGTGCTCATGGGTGTGCATACACATGCACATGGACTCATGTGCACATGCACAGGTCCTCAGGGAACTAATGACACTTCATCCCCCTCATTAAAGTGAACAGTTAATTCCCTTCCAGAAGCTTCCATACCACCTGCTGTTGTATCTTCATAGAGCAGGCATTTCATGCTCCTTAGCTAGCTCATGGCAGGGGTCTCTGTTTTAGACGGTAGTTCTACAAGAGCAAGAAGAGAGTCTTGGTGTCATTCCCTCATCCAGTCCTCCCACCCTACTCAAGCCCTCAATTCCCAGCGGAGGCTAATTTCCTCTGCCAAGCAAGAGGGAGCCGTTGAGCAAGAAAGCGACCCCATTAAAGGAGCACCACCTGAAGGCTACTCCGGGGCAGGCCTGCCAGGTCCATGGGGAGGTGGACTGACCGCAAGGGCGGAGGCCCCGTAGGGAGCTCCAGACGGAGCTGAGCTGAAGTGGTGGCTAAAGGAGTGAAGAGGGTGGAAAATGATTTCCCAGCTGAAAACGGCAGTGCGGTTCCACTGCAAAGGAACAACCACGCCCCTGTTGAATATACACACTGAACTCAGCCAAGGCATTGAACAGATAAGCTCCACTCCCCTGTGGGCTATTTACCCATCAATGCCACTTCAATAATTTATCCTACAAAAATTATAGGCCAACTTCCCAAAGATATATATGGATGTTTAGGGCAGCCCTGTGTATAATGGCAAAAAAAAAAAAAAAAAAAAAAAAAAATGTTGGAAACAATATAAATGTTCACAAGGGAATAATTTCTTAAAATTAGAATTCCTTACTCTGTTTTTATGAACTGCCTTGAAGGTGTGATGATAAATTTCCATGTGGGTTAGGACCGTTTCAGATGGGATTTTGTTACTTGCAGCTGAACGCCTCCTAACAGACTGACCAGTTTCGCACTGGGCCCGCTCTAGCTAGAGAAGAAATGAACGCACTCTGGCTCCACCCACAGGGAACTCCAAAGCACTCAGCAACTTCCCCATGAACTGCCCCCCAGAGAGAGTCCCACGACCCTGTGTCTCGAGGGAAGACAGCCTGACCAGAAACCCAGCAACTTTCACCAGAAATTGGTAAGGGGGCTGGGGAATTAGTCAACATTAAAAAACAAATAAAGATGCTTTTTGGTTTCTCTTCCCATCCCTTCCCGGAAGGAGGATCCCTGGGGGACAGGTCAGTACAAGCTTTGGCAGTTTCCACCCCTCCCCCACACTGCTCACCAGGCCTGAGGAAGAAATGGGAATAAACTGCAGACAAGTTCAACAAGACCAGCCTCAGCCAGCTTCAGGGCAGTAGGGTAAGGGAGAAAATCCATTAATATTGTTTCTATGAGAGCCGCCAGCTCCATGAGTTTGTGCTCCTTTTTATTATCCCCATTTTACAGACAAGGAAACTGAGGCTCAGGAAGATTAGACAATTTGTCCAATGTCACATGGCTGTGGCAGACTCTGACATGCCTGTAACTTCTGCACCATATCACATCTTAGTCCGCAGCAGCAGAGAGCCAAACGAATCCGTAAGGGTTAACACTGTGTTAGGTTAATGCCAAATAGTAACAGTATTAAGGTGGGGACTTATTGGAGGACAGCTTTTGAAAATTCCTGCAGCTCAGGCTGACTTGTATGAGCCTGCCTACTTCCCAGGGTTCACCTTGGCTGATGTTAGGGGCACATGGCCGGGCAGAGGTCGCCCTTTAAGGCTCTGGGGGCACTGGCAGAACTGTCTGCTTTGGAGGAGCTGGATTCACTAAGCTGGCCTGGATGCCAGGGGCCCCTCTCCCAGCAACTCTGGGAGCCAATGGTTACCTGCGCCCCATGGGTAAATCCCCAATGCCCCATGCAGGGTCCTGTCTGGGGCTGTAGCTTCGGTGGGATTTCCCACTCCCTGACGTGGGCTCCCAGGGGCGAGAGCAGCCAGGCAATCCCAAGGCCCCCCTGCCTCTGTCACCAAGAACTCACACTGACAAAGTGTCTACTCTCTGTTCTTTCCAGGAATCCTGACTGGAAAGGCCTGTTCCTCTGCTCATCTCTCTACTAGAGGTTAAATCACTTCACAGGTAACACACACAGATCTGCATTGCCCCATCCCCCCACACCTGGCCAGGTGACCCTTCCGCAGTAACAGAAGGGAGATTGATGTTTGCTCTTGGGAGATTAAAACTAGGCATGAGGCTCCTTATCCAACGAAAATGTTTACAGTATCCCCTCCTTCAGGCCCAGAGGATGAACGTAGAGACTTCTCCAGCTTCCTCCGAGCCTGTCCTCAATTCTTCCCTCACTTTCTTGTAGTTCCTCCTCCAACTTCACCGCACGCTAGGTCACAACGTTTTCCTCGAGACAAGTTCTCTGGACTTGCCTACACCAGCCTGCTTCGCGCATGCCAGCCTCACAACCTTCCTGTTCCCGCACTTGCTACCAGGCCTCCACTGAAGCTAGAAGTAATGTTTCAGAGCAAGTGCCCTTTCCGCAGGTGCAAAGCCACAGGAGAACACAACCTACCAGCTCACCCCACGTGGGTCGAGGAAGCTGGAGGGGACAGGAGTTAGAAGGTAGGTCAAATCCCAGTTCTGCCACTTAATAGTTGTGTCACCGTGAGTGAGTGACCTGACCTTTCTGATTCCCAGTTTCCCTACCTATAAAATGGGAGAAACACGATCTGTTGTGAGAGCAAAATGAGATCTGGCACAGAAGAAACACTAGAGAAAAAATTTTAAATAGTTATTGTAAGTATATGTGGGATCTATGAGACCGATTTATACTAAAATCTAAGTATTCTTGGCCCCCCTAGCCTGACCAGAAGGACATTTCAAGGATAAAAGATGGGCCCAGGAATATGTCAGACAATGATCCAACAGCACATCACACACACACACGCACACACACACGCGCGCGCACACACACACTCCCATCTCCAAATAGACCACCCACATGTACAACATACCACACCCAAACACACACCAATAAACACACCTCCTAAATATACATTCACGATCATCACACCCACACACCTGCCAACTCACACACGAACACACCCCCCCAGATATACATGCACTCCACACTCAAACACACATGTCTGCCTCCAACACACACACACTCTCCTCCTTTTCTCCCTTTATTTTCTTAAAGATGTTTTCGCCATCTATAAGGACACCCGCTGTCTCCACAATTTCAAACAATGTCCCAAGAAGCTTTAAGGTTAACAATGTCCAACTTCCTGCCAACTAGCCTGATTACAGCAGTTACTACTAGCCAGATACAGACAGGAATTTTACGACAAACAACAGAGTGTCTTGGTCATGTATGTCTCCTTGTGGCTGGGCACAGACGCCAGCAGCCCCCAGCCTCCGTTTCCTTAGACATTCACACGGCCCCCCGCGCCTGACCTGTGAAGGCTAAGGATACCAGACTTCTGTTTATCTGTAAGTCCCCTGTTTGTTTATTTCTTTCCTGGGGCAAGTCTATATAAGGTCAGATTCCCACGTTGCCAAGGCCCAGCTTCTCTTGGGCCTGTTTACATTGACCTGCTCCTTCTCTACGAGCCCCTAGAAGCCGTTGTATCGATCAAGTATTCTTCAGTCCTGTCCATTCTGATTCACTCTGGAAATTGCCCTCTTCTTACCTAAAACAACCTGCATCAAACAAGGCTCTTTTCTGACTCCTCTATAACAAGAGCCCCAGAAATATCCAGAAAGGCGGCATGGCCTGTGGAACTGAGTTGCAGGCAGAGGTTCTCAGTCACTCCACAGCAAGCTCCACGGCTTGCTAGTAGAACTTGACTATCATGGTTCAGGTTCGTGCCAAAGCAGACCATCAGTCAAAGCTTTGGGTGCAGGCTGTTTATTAGGGAGCTGATTCCAGATGGTCTGAGTAAGGAAGTAGAGAAAGTCAGACCAGGAAAGGGTAAAAGCTGGAAAAGGGTGTGTTTATGAGCAGGTTACCTCTGTGGATATCTGGGCCTCTTTCCCCCCAAGGTTCTGGCTGGAACTTGCCTCAGAATGCTCCAACTAGAGAACAGGTATCTGGGTACAACCCTCATCCCCTGCTTTTTGAGGGCAACCCCCTGGGAGGACATCTCACCTCTTCCCCCCTGCCCCCCACCGCCAACTCCGCTTCATCAGGCACACCAGCTGGGGCAGAACAAGCTTCCATAGCACCATGGGGCCCTCACACAGAGAGAGGAGGTGGGGAGAGGGGTGAGGAGGGGCAAGCTTGGGCAGGGGGTGAGGGGGTGGTATCAGCGGAACCACTGCAGGTAAACTCAGGTAAGTCTAGGGAACGTGGGGCAGGGCATCAACAGCTGTGTGCTTCTCCAAGCCCTTCCTCATTTGTGAAACAGGCAGGAGACACACATCACTTCCTGGAGGGTCCCTCAGAGGCAGAGATGACATCTGTGCTGATCCCAGCAGAAGGCGCATCACCCTCTGGAAGGGTAGCCCTGCTGCAGCGAGCACCCAGAGGCTGCCCAGCGTGGGAGAGCAGAGGGTGTAGTGGAAAAGGGCACAGCTCCAGGCTCCCGGCCAGAGCAGTCAGGCTGGAGCCCAGCGACCATCCTCCTGGCCCCCCTGCCAGGCCTCGCAGCTACTCAAATGGCCACTGTGAAGGAGAGTGGCTGCTGGCCGCTTTGCGCTGTATTGAGTTCTATTGAGTTCTATTGAGTTCTCACAGTGACCCTGCGTGGAAGTCATGGGCACAGGTAGCTGAGAAAACTGAGCTGAGGGGGTTACTAGGAAATGGCAGAGTTGTCCTGTCTGCATCTTTACAATCCCTTCCTCTAGAACATGCCACAATCTCCATCCAAGATGCCTCCGTCAGCAACGCCAAGTGGCGAGAGGGCCTCTCAAGGGTTCTAAATATACACCCCTGGGGCCCCAGAGGCTCTGGCTGACTCCACCTGCTGTGCCGGCTCTGACAACAACTGCGACACTTAGGTAACACCAACTCTGCCGCAGGCATTATTATAAGCGTTTTTAGCATCATTATCTCATGTAATCTCCCCAGAAATCCTAACTGGAAGGTACTGTTATTATCCCCATTTTATAGAAGTCACATTAAGTGATTCGCTCAAGGTCACATAAAAACACATGGTAGAGCCGAAACTTGCACTTAGGCAACCTGGTTCCAGAGCCCGGCTCTAAACTATACTTAGTGCTACATTCCCCTGTAAAGTGCGGGCTCCATTCTCTTCACTATCGGCAGGCCATGTCCCCAAAATGTTGGGAATAGAAATGCCACTGACCTCTTTCCTTGGGCAAGGATTGACAAAGGCAGCAAGGAGGGGAGAGGACAGCGTGCCTAGCCACTTCTCTTAAAGGGCCAGGCTCCTGGGGAGACAGGGCGAATGCTCTGTCCTGAGTGAGGGTCTCTTTACTGGGGCAGAAGAGGGGATGCTGACAGTGGCATCTGGCACTGTGACCCAACACAATTAGGGTCAGGTGCTTTCTTTTTTTTTTTTAATGATGACTTTCTAGTCTTGATGCTCTAATGGGGGGTCCCAGTACAATCTTTCTAAAAGGGAGGGTAAATGCAAAGAAAAGTCAAAGATAACTACAGTTTCCCAGCATATGGAGCCGGGGAGAAGCCAAAACAAGCCGGCCCACAGGGAGGTTGCAGCGATCATATAGAAGAACATCTTGGAGCTCGCACATCATCAGAGATAACTGGTTGACCCCCGGGGGGTCTGCCCAGCAGCTGAAGCCATCCTGGCTGCAGGCAGACACAGTCTTCTTTCCACTGATTACATCAGCAGAACTGCAGCCAAGGAGAACAGCGATCCAGCTCCCCTTTTTTGTGCCTCCATCCTGCTTTATAACCAGTTCTACCACCACCCTGGCCCCTTCAGTGGAGGTTCTGATCACAGGCTAAAAACAAAGCCAAGTCAATTAGTTCAGCCACGCAGGCCCAAAAGTCAGGTTAGGGGAAGAGTGATCCTGTCATCTCTCAGGTGATGCACCCAAGAATGATTCTTTACAGGATGCTCTGCCTTATCCGCCACGCAGAGCACACACCATTCCATTCCCTGAGCTCTCACTCTGTCTGGCTTTACACGTTTAACCCACTTAATCCTCACCACCAGCCTGAGGGATGCTTTTCTTATCTGTTCTGTAGAGATGAGAAAGCCGAGGTGTGGAGAGCTTCAGCACCGCCCCCAAGTCACGAAGTTCCTCAGTGGCAAAGCTGGGAGCCTGGCTTCAATGACTCCACTCCAGCTCCACTATGGCACTGGTCATAATCCTCATGACCCACTATGACATAGATACCATTACCTGATTTTACCCAGATGGAAACTGAGGCTGAGTTAGGCTGCCTGGCCAGGGTCACCAGCTTAGTGTCGGAGCCAGGATGTCGAACTTCGGAGCCTGAGTTTGTGACTACTATGAGGACCCGCAGGGCAGGAGGGGACAGTGCCAATGGGGTGGGGGGGGGGGCGGTCAACAGGCCAGCGCTGCCTGGAAGTGGGAATGCCAGCTGGCCAGCAAGGCAGGCTTTGCAGGGCAAAGCCAAAGGGCCCAATACCCCATGCCATTAAACCCAAATGGGGCAGGACCAAGCAAGTGCCACTGGCTGCTGACAGACTGGTAGCAGACAGAGGCTAAGTAACCAACAGCTGCTGTGTTATTTTGGGGTGCAGGAAGAGGGGAAGGACTGGTTAGGACCCACCTCATTCCAACAACAAACTGAACAAGGCAGGGTGGAGAATGTGCCCCCTCCCAGCTAAAGCAGCAGTCCCAGGCACCTGCTGGGCTTTGCTGAGAATTGAATGGTCTAGGTGTTGGAAACATCTTGCCAGACACTCTAATCTGGCCTCTACCAACAAACACACTGTTTCCCACCCGCCCCCTCCCCAGCCTCATGTGCTGGACTTGTAAATGGCCTAGGAAGACAACCAACACAGCAAACCCACCCCCTGCGGTGTCAGGTTCCAGGAGCAAATGGTTTTTCCTGCCTCAGGAACAAAGAAGGGCTGCCCCTGTCTGCCACCCATGGCTCTGGTTCCCTGACTCTGACATTTGTTAACTCCACACTTGTGGTGGACACCTAATGGCCAGGATCCTGCTCCTAACGTCTCCAGACAGCCAACCTGGGCCATGGCGAGGCCGCCTGGCAGGATTCCCTGGACGGCCAGGAAGTAAGACATTTCCTGGAGGACTCTGGACACCTAGTGCCTAGCTCTGAACTCCGCCTCCCAGCTTATGATTTTTGATAAATTTCCTTCTCTGTGTCTCCGTTTTCCTATCCGTAAAGACCATACCCGTGCTTTTCTCATTAGGTTATTTTAAGGATTAAATGAATAAGGTGCTTGGAAGAGTGGCTGGCACATAATTCATGTTGTTATTATTATTATCATCATTTAGCCTGGAAGGGTCCTTCTCAACATGAACACTGGAAGATAGTTTTCCTGGATATAACAGAGTTTAGTTTCCCAGGCTGGCCTATTATGTGGTAAGCTAGAGACATCTAGTCCTAGGTGCTTAAATTCCATCTACCCAACGGATGAGAAAGGTTTTGGTGGATTGGCCCAAGAGTCTTAACACCATTTACGTTATTCTATCTATAGGAATAGATATCTTTTAAATTTCAAAAAGCCAATTTCCACATCTGTAAATAAGTTAAAAGCTGAGGTATGGTCCACTTAAAAAAAAAAGAAGGGTGGGATAGGAGGAAGGGGCTTTAATAGAATCAAGCCTTATCCATGGGTTTATTTCATTGATCAAGGACCTAGGTGACCCAGACCTTCTGCCAGCATGGGGGAGGGGTGTTAACTAGAAATAATGTGGTGCTCGCTGCCTTTGCAGAAGCTTACCACACCCTGGCTCCCAGCTGGAGGAACTGCTTTCAGCACATGGCAGGTACAAAACAAATGTTCACTCAGTGACATTCCCTAATATGTGCCCTGCGTTGGGGGTCCTAGAGTTCCTATTCATGTTGCTGCTGACAGAGGCTGCATTTCCCCAGACAGTACCTCTTAGGGGACGAGGATTAAAACCCCAAGCCTAGTTCCCAGATAGCTCCTCTAGCAATGTTTTGGCCAGATTCTGCCTTCAGCAAGGCAAGAGGAGGCCTTGTGGCTGAGCCTCGCACCTTTTTCAGTAGTGGGAGAGATACAAAGCCCAGCCTGACCCCTTTACCATTCTGACCTCAAGGCCCAGTGCTCTCCCGCTGCTCACTCCACTAGGCCATACCAGCCTCCTTGCTTTTCCCTAAAAGGCCAGACATGGCCCTACCTCAGGGCCTTTGCACTTGCTGTTCTCTCTCCCTCAGTTATGCTTGCTCCGAATATCCACATGCCTCACTTCCTCTGATCTTACTCAAAGGTCACCACACAGTGGGCTGTCCTGGCCACACTCTATAAACTGGCACAGTGGCTCCCGCCATTCGCACTGTTCCCTGTCTCTCTCACCCTGCTTAGTTTCCTCCACAGCATTTATCCCGACCTGACACACTATATATGTGACCTAGTTTGTTTTTGTTTATCATTTCCCTGCCCCTACCAGAATATGAGCTCCAAAAGGGCAGAGATTTTTATCTGCCCTGCTGTGTTTCCAGTGCTTCCCACATAGTAAACATCCAAATGTTGATTGATTGATTGATTGAATGAATGAATGAATGAATGAGTATGAATATGAATAAGTATCAGACCGAGGCCCATCCCTCAAAGGGCCCGTCCATCAACCAGGCACTCTAAACACAGGCTTGCCAAAAGCTGACCAACCCAATGCCATTCTTGATAAGTGTTACATGAGAGGTAAAACTACTAAGCATAAAAAGTCACAACAGGAAATATTGTAAGATAAAAATCTGGAAGCTTCCAGGAGCTGGCAGAAACTGAGCAAAACCAGGAAGGATGACCATGCTAATGATGGTAACAATAGCTGTCATTTATTGAACAGCTGTCATGTGCTAAGCACTATGCAGAGTAACAATTGTATGGGCTAGGTAGCATTATAATTATTCCCATTTTACAGATTAGAAACCTGTGGCCCATTGAGGTAAGGAAATTTGACCAAGTGATACAAGCCAGTAAGAGGCTTCAGAGCCTGAGCCACATGACAGGGGCCATCGGTGCCCAGCCCTCACCTTCTGGCCCTCAACTTCCAACTTCCGGCCCTGAGGCCCTCTCAGGGGTGTACTCCAGTTGCCAGAGCCTGGTTTAGCCTGAGCAAGCAGCAGGCAACAAAGCCCCTTAATTAAACTCCCCCGTTCCCAACCACAATGCTGTGCTAGCTACTGGCCGTGAGGACGAGATGTAGAGCCCCTGGCAGCCAGAGCTTCTGAAGGACCAGGCCTTCAAAAGTGGCTCTGGACAAGAGTTCAAGGGGAATAAAAATTTAAATCCCAAAATAGAGGCCAGACCTTGCCAGGGGTCCATTCTCAGTCAGAGAGGTTTGTTATCTTATCGCCAACAGCAGCTCCAACCGCATCACATGCTGAGGGAAGGGCTGGGGGCGGGGGGAGGTCAGGGTAGGCAGATGAGCCAGGGATTAATCCAGACCCTTGGAGTTTATCTGGAAACCAATGTGATGCACTCCCTAGGCCCCCAGACTCTCAGGAAGCTCTCAGAGATAAAGCCATCCACAGAGCTGCAGGTCCTCAGCCTTCCAAGGGAAGACCCACTGCACACACTCCCTCTGGGTTCCCTGTGCTCTCAGTACTCCATGTCACAGCAGGGCCACAAAACAGCGCTGAGACCCCCATGGGCACCCTCAGCAGCAGGAGGAATGCAGCCACAGAGACCAGAGTGAGATGGCGTGCGGAGAGGGTAGAGAAAGTGCAGCCAGTCTGACATGTGTGATACTTCCAGCTGGAGGCAGGAGAAAAAAGAGAATGCCCAGCCTCGGCATGTGGCGAGGGGGGTGGGTGGTCAATCCATCAAATCTCCAGGAAGCACAGTGGAACCATCACAGGCTTTGCTTCTGCAGAGACCTGGGTTCAAGCCCTGGCTTCTCGCCACTTACTGCCATGTGACAGAGGACAAGAGGCTGCGCTCCCCTGAGCCTCGGTTTCCTGGCCTATGAAACAGGGACCATGGGCTAGGGTTGCTGTGGGGACTGGAGGAGGCAGTGGATGAGAAGCCCTAGCCAGCGCCTGCACCTACAAGCGGCTCCACTCTCTCACATTCTCTGACTCACCCCTCCCCTTGCTTTCCCACTTCCCCTGCTTGGGAGCTGCCTCGTCCAGCGAACATGGGGAGAATGAGGCTGCTTTTCTCCGGTTGCCAATGAGTGATGACTAAAGTAAATAATTAATCCCGGCTTGAAACTGAAGTTCAGACATTGTTCTACTACAGACCTTAACTCTGTGAGAGAAGGATCAGTCTGGCGATCCACTGGGGCTTAGAGCTCCAGAAAACGCAGGGCAGCCACCCCGGCACCTCTGTCCTCACCGGCAAGCGACTGTGTCCCTGCCGGATGCCAGGCATGGCGCTGAGGGCTCAGTGAATTGGTTCCAGCCCAGGGGGCCGAATTTAGGAAAGAGTCTCCCTCTCTCGGAGCCCGGCTGCCAGCACCATGCCAGGCCAGCCAGGCCTCCCTCTCTGCTGTTACAAAGAAATTCTCCCACACAGTCAAGTCCCTTAAAATAGCCCTTTGGGTCTGGGCCATCAGGAAACGGAATAAAGCTGGGTCGGGATGGGGCCTACCATGAAAGAATTTACAAAGCAGCCACTTCAAACGACTGGGACAATCCCTTCATGCTCAGAACCCTTAGGTGGGTGAAAGCAGCAAGGCAGGCTTTCTCAACAAAGAACAGTATTCCGAGGGAGGACGACATGTCGGGCAGGCAGAAGCCCCCACGACCCCGCAGCAGACCTGGAGAGGGACCAAGTGAATAAGGTACAGAGACGGTGTGAAACAGGCACTGGCTGGGGGGGTGGGGCCGAACACCCCTGACTTTGTACTTGACTAACACTGCACCCTACACTTTCTGAACCTCAGTCTCCGTATGAGTAAAACGGGGTTAAAAAGGCATGCCTTCAGGGCTGCGGAGAGATCAGAGATTATAAGTAAAAGGCCTGGCTGTCCCGGCACAATAGAAATTCAGTATGTGGTAGCTGTATGATGACGGTGCTCACGTAAAAAGGGGTTAAAATCTCCTTTATTACCCCGTGTGAGAATATTCCTGGAAGAAAGGAAACCAGCCAGGGATCTCTACCAGGGACCACACGGGGATGGCTAAAAGTACAGAATGGCCCCACCCACACAATCCCTTACCCCACCTGGCACTCCGCCAGCACCGGGTAGCACCCCCACCTCTTACTCCTTGGAGTTGCAGGCAGATCTGGTAAGAGTGATCAATGCCCGCAGGTTCTGACGTTCAGGATCCAGGGATCCCAGAGGCAGGCTGGAGGGCCCCCCACATTCCGCTGCATAATTTATGCTGCGCTGACACTCACAGAGGAAGGGATTCCACCCAGCCCACCATGCGCCTCCACCCAGGCTTGGGGAGGTGGCTTCCTCACAGGCCAAAGGGAAATGACAGCAAAGGACCAGAGAGAGCCACCAAGAGGAGGGGCAGAAAGCACAGCTGTTTCCCCTTTGCTAACTCAGCTGCCTGGATGTCACTTCCTCCCCTCAGGTAACAGCAAAGAGAGAAGGGACTGGAAATAGCTCTGGCTCTTCCCATTCACAAAAATGAGAGGCCTAGAAGGAAGCAAAGTGCAATTCCTGGGGTGGTTTTCTAGAAGCCACCTTCCCTAGGGGCGGCAAGCGATCCTGGGTCAACCCTGGCTTCAAGGTTTTGCGGCGGGGTCAGGAACAAGTCCTTTTTGGAGAGCCTCCCCTTCTCCAAATGAGTAAGAAACCAGATTGAGGGACCTAGGAATCCTTTCCACAGCTGTGTTCTCTGGGCTCAGCTCTTCCCAAAGCACCCTTCACACCCACCCTCCCGTCTGCAAGGCAGGCCAGAAAAGGAGCATTCAGCCCATTTTCTAGGTGGGCACACGGACATCTAGATGGGGAAGGCGACAGACAAGTTGAGGGTTTCCGCCTGCCAGGCCTCAGGTAGAATTTCTTTGGGGTCGAGTCTTCCCGGGTGTATCCTGTGATTGAGGGGCCGTGAGGCCCCTAAGGGGACAAGGCAGGCCCCTCTGCATACAGCTCATTGGTGGCGTGGCGTGTGCAATTCATTTCAGCTCCGGAGGCCCCGTGGCCTGGCCTGGACGATGTGGGTGCCAGCAGTAAACACACATGTTTGGGGGTAGTTTTGAGCATTTCCATAAAACTCTTACACACAGAAAGCATTTAGAAAGGTTAGCTGTGATTTTTATCATTAGGTTTTCTCTAAAGAATCAGGCTTAGCAGGATATTTGGGAGTGCGGTGGGGGTTAAATCCAGGAAGAGGTGGTTGAAACATTGTATTTAAAAGTAAAACAAGTTCAGAGAGAGTGGAAGGAGAAGGCAACATTAGCAGGACTGTTTCAGGTAACACCTAGACTTCAAAGACATCCTGGGCCCCCAGGAGGCTGTTTAGTATCAGCCCCTGACCCTTCAAGGATTGGGGTTTCCTCTCTCTTGGCCTCGGGGTGCTGCAGGGACCCCAGTGTCTGGGAACATGGATGGAAAGCGCTCGCGGTGACATTCTGCGGCCGCATTGGGCTGGCCAGCCGGGCCCTCCACCGGTGGGGCCCTTACTGCTCCCCCTTCTCTCTTCCCCTACCCTCCCTCTGCAAGAACTCCAGGGTGCAATCAACTTTTATGAGGCAGTCTGACCCCTCAGAGTAACAACTGTAAACAGACAGGGCCTGGGCCCTGGCCTGCCAACTACAGTCCCCAACACAGAACTAGAAAAAGCTCCGTCCCAGCCATAGCTACAGGAACAACCCTAGGGCCAGCTCTGAAACCCACCAAAGGACCCCATCGTCACAGTCAGCTCCCCTTCCCTGCAATCACTGCGAGAAAAGGACGGTTCAGAGGTTCCCTCAGTTCGTATTTGAGGCTCTCAGAAGCTGGTCTGAACCTTTCCCTTCAGCCTTCTCCGCCACATGGGTTCCACCCCCAGCACCTTTCTCTTTCTTGGAATGCCCTTCCCTCTTCTTTCCCTTCTAAATCCTGCTCTCCGCCATCCTCCTCCTGATTACTCCTCAAGGCCCATCATGAAGCCTGCCTTCTCTTGCCAACCTTCCCTGAAACTCCAGGTCACAGGGGGCTCTCCCTCTTCTGAACTTAATAATTACTATGGCATATAACTATGTTGTGCTTAACATGTGCCAAAAACTCAGGGCATTTATTAATTCATTTAATCTTCACCACAACCCTATGAGTGAGGTCCTATTTTCCCCTCGTTTTTTTCCCTACAGATGAGGAAACTGAGGCACAGAGATATAAGTAACTTGCACTGGGTTCCTGCAGTATATGGTGGAGACAGGACTCCAGCCCTGGGGTACCAAGCCCGGGTGCTCTCTGGCGACACAGACTTCCAGGTGCACTTGCCGTCTCGGGGGCGCTGCCTGGTCTCCGCGGTTATGTCCATGCCCGTCGCTCGCTGGCCCACCCCTAACAGGGAAGAAAGCGACAAGTTCACAGATGTGGGTGTCAGAGACCAGAGTGAGGATCCTGGCTTTGCCACTGAATTACTGAGTGGAAAGCTACATAAACTCTCTGGCCTGTTTCCACCTTGGTAAAGGGGAGATAAAACACCTACCTACCTCAAGTGGTTGTTATGACGTTCTAGAAAGAGCCCCTCTAAAAGGCTGGTCTTCTGCACGGCCTGGCACGCGCTAGGTGCGTGCGTGCTAGCTCTCCTCTCCTCCCTGTGCATCTCATCCTCCCTGGACTCTGCTCACACCTTTGCTGAGGCGGTGACTGGCCTGGAGCTTACTCGAGGGCATGAGAGGGGCCTTCTGGTGGCTCACCCTCCCACCCTCCTGTCCAGGCCCCTGACCTCTCCATTCACCTGCCTTCCTACGACTGACTCCTCCACAGGTAGCAGCTGCGAGAAGTCACACGCAGCTCTGGGAATCCACTCTTGAAACGCTAGTCACCCTACTGGATGCTTCCATTATTTTTGGCAATTGCCATGGCAGAGTCAACCACGGGCCCTGGCTCAGAACCTCCTTCCAAAGCCAGAATCTCCAGCTCATTTCCCACACACACCCCTTGCCCTCCCCGTTCCCTGGATCCCTGTCCTAATTCATTATCCCTTTCCTGGATTCTCAGAACTCAAGAGGAGTAAGTGTAACTACCCTATGTATATACTATTATTTGTTTTATTTTGTTTAATCAAGAGGCAAAAGAGAACAGAGTTGCCTATTAGACTTTTTCTGGCTAAAAAATAGTCTG
This sequence comes from Pteronotus mesoamericanus, assembly GCF_021234165.1. NCBI lineage: Eukaryota > Metazoa > Chordata > Mammalia > Chiroptera > Mormoopidae > Pteronotus > Pteronotus mesoamericanus. The sequence continues at coordinate 7,005,243 of NW_026555229.1, forward strand.
GCCAGTGACTCAGGCTGAGGAAATTAGAAGGCAATCTCCAGGGGATGGCTGTGCAAACCCAAAGTCAGAAGCCCTAACAACACTCCTCTAACTCAGAGCCTCCGCTGGCCATTCACTCATGCTGGCCCCGGAATATCTCTCTGGAAAATGCAGCAGCTGGCACTTATATTCCTGGAGCTGGAACCAGTCTCCTATGACATCAAATAGGTTTATTTTTCCCTTCCCTTCCCCTCCCCTTTGCCTGCCACCCCACACAGTGATTCCAGTCCTGACTTGCCCCCACCCCAAACCCTCACTCAGCTCTAAAAAGGGCAATGATAAATGGCTGGTTGTGCTCCCCGTTCCAACGGCCTTGAAGGATGTGGTTGGTTGTTCTGTAAGTAGGGAGCCTTGTCAGACCTGTGAATCACCCCTCGATCATTTCCTCCCTTGGAAAAGGAGAAGAAACTGTTCTCGTTCGTGTGGGTGACACAGAGAGAGAGAGAGAGAGCGCTAACCCATGCATGGCGCTGACCTTGGGGCTAGGACCCTACGTGACCTAGCCCTTTCCTGGAGCTCCCTTCTACCCCTTTCCCCCAACACATGCTCATTCCCTACTCCTTCCCAACTTACCAGGAAGCCATCCCTAGATCAGCACCAGGAAGCCGTCCAGATCTGAACAGCTGCTCTTTGCTTGTGTTGTTTCTCCTCTATGTTGGGTGTTTTCCATGGGGCATGAAGCCCACTTTCCCATCCGACTATGAACAGCTGGGCCTTCTTTTTGGCCTCAGTCTTTCCTTTTCCCTCAGCTTCACCTCTTGGGCCCTACCTGTACTCGGGCGTTTTGGTGACCAGGAACACCAGCTGGAAGTGTATGCTGAGTGCTCGTGATGGAGGCCAGGGATTAAGTGGAAGTTTGCCCCCAGTTATCTCAGGTCAATTTCCCCAAAACTATGTGAGGTTACCGGTGAGGACGCTGAGGCCCCGTGTGGCTGGCCCCAGGTTATACAGGAAAGAAGAGCCCAAGGTGGGATTCACACCTCGATCTGCCCAAGATCACTCATTCCCCGGTGGAACTGGCCCTGAGAAGACCCTTCCCATGCCACTGCTGTGCATCCTTCCTCCTGTGGGGCTGGATCCACAGTCTAAGGGCCCAGGGGGAAACTGGTGGGCTAAGATATGAACAGGTCTGGGGCCAATTCCAAAACATGTAGCTCCCAGGACCAAGACAAAAATCTGTAATGGTCTTCTCACATGGGAGAATGTATTATTCCCACAGGGTCAGATATCTCCTGGATTTGTTCCACTCCTCCTGCCTCACACTGACCTCCCTCCATGGCACAGGGTGAATGTCCCACACAGGGCGGCAGTCCCCAAGCACCACTCTGCATTGCTCTCCCGCTGCTGGGCTGGCCTGAGGCGGGTCTCCCCACCGGATGAGAGGAAGGGCCCCATTTTGGGTTCATTTCCTCTCTTGCAGGTAAACTGATCTGAGTTTACCCAGACCTGCCTTAACTAACTAGGAAACTAACTAGGAGACTAACTGAACAATCTCTAACTTCTCCAAGACTTAGTTAACCCATCTGTACAAAGACATCAATGAACCAATCCCAGTTAGGGTACATTCAATGAACAGTAGGAATTCCATGAAATCATGCACGTTAAGCGTTTGGCTCCGATGACAAATGCTAACACTGGCTATTATTTGCATTCCCTAAAGAGTCCTGTAGAGGATCAGAACGTTCATGACTGGTATTTGTCTGAATTAAACAATCAGGAAAGGAAACGAGAGTGAAAGAAAAACGCCTCCCAAAGTCAAACAAATAATTTCTCGTTTGCTTTAGATAAACAACCTTCTCTCTGCCACCTTATGACTTGACATACACCTACACAGGCATGGTGTGTGCAATGAATTCTGTGGCCCTGGACCTGTGTCCTTGTGGAGAACTTGCAAATGAAGACATCTGCCGCTGGTGCCCAGCATCACCAGGATCATTTGAAACACAAATGGTCTGGGGCCAAGGCCAGTTTACCTAAGGTCTCCCCAGGTCTCCCCATCAGCTAAGAAAGAAGCCCAGCCTCATGCCAGGGAGCCTGGCCTAAGCAGCACCTGCCCACCCTCTCCTCACCCCACCACGAGCAGGGGCCTGGCAGAAAGGAAGGAAGCCAGGGGCTGACAGCACCATCCAAACGATGGAGGCCACATGCCTGCCTTTCCTAAACAGACCAAAAACACAAGACCCTCGGTGTCCAGGCCGCTCCCCCTCCCCATGCGGAAGAGCACGCCCTTTGCTGGATGTCCTGAGAGAACCTCTGCACTGTGTTCCCAGCATTCTGGAGCCAGCAGAGCCCTGCTTGGACCCCAGGCCTCTCATCAGCTCCCTCCAGCTAATGTGCACATCCCATAAAACCTCTCTGCTCTGCAATTTGCCAAAACACAAACTCAGAATTCAGCACCAGTGGAGGAGAGGTGGGAAGAAGGCATGCTTCTGCAGCGCAGAGGCTGCCAGAACACATGCGACTTGGGCACAGTGTGTCCTGCCAGCTACCCACACTGGAGCGCCTTACCCAGAACACTTTACCTTCTGCAGTGTGGTGCCCACCGTGCAAGAGCCAAGGAAGAAGGACACCCTAAGCTTCAGAGGCACAGCCTCCCCAACCTGCTTCTCCTGCTGCTGTGGGCCACCCCCCCTACACTTTCTCTTACTGGGCACCCTCTCCTTAAACACTACGCATTTATGCCCCAATTGTGTTAGGAACCTCTTGCTACCACCAGATATTTGTCTTCCTGGTCAACCCCAACTAGATTCAGGATACGTCAATGAGCAAAAGCCACACCATAGGCCAAAGTCCAGTTAGAGCCAGGTGCTGTGACTGGCTGTGTTGCAAGTGACCTGACCCCATCTGGTTCTCAGTTTCCTCATCTGTAAAACGATGCAGTTGAGCCTGATGAGTCTTCGGGTCCCCGCCAGCTCCACAATTTCACAACATATAACACTTTCTCCTCTAACTGTTTTCCACAATGTTAGTTCATGGCTCTATGTGACCCCATCTATTCAGTGACATCATTCCCTGCCCCACACATAATGTCCATTTTTATATGACAAGCAGAGATGTCCTGGGGAATATCTCTGAAATGATCATTTCAAGGGAATTGGACAAGACTTTTTTTGTCTTTTTCACATAAAACAAGTTATTATCAATCTGAAAACCCGAAATCTTTCTTCCTTTTTGCCAGACCATTAATAGCTGCTTTTCAAAAGTGCTTTCTTAGTCAGAATCCCACCAAAAATAAGCGACCATTTAATGACTGCTTCTTATGTGCCAGGAACTAGGCTAAGTGCTTTGCATGGATGATCTCATTTAGTTCTCCCAACAACCCTATGCAGTAGGTACTATTATTACCCTCACTTTAAAAAAGAGGAAACTGAGGCCCACAGAAGTAACTTTACTTTTCCAAAGTTACTCAGAGCCCCAGTATTTGACCACTTCTCAGCTCTGGGCAGTGGGTCCCTGGTCGCTTTAGCCACACTCCTGGCCTGTTGCCAGTATGTCCTACCCCTGTCATCTTGGACCGCCTTTGTCAGATTGGTTAGATTTGATGTTCTACCCAAAATCCAGAGCTGGAAAAGCACACGCCGGGGTCTCAGAGTAGAGACTGCCATCTGTTGAAAGCAGTGACAACCTTAACTGGGCACTAGAAAAAAGAACCCCTACAACTTAGCAGGCAACATTTGAGGAAAAAAAAACTTATAATAAGTTTTGTCAATAAGACTTATTGTCAAATAAGTATTTGTCAAATAAGTATTATCAATAAGACTTGATAAGAAGTGCTAGGATGTGCAAATGGACCTGTCCCTGGAGCAGGATGGCCCCCTGGTCCCCCAAGTCCTCCAAAAAGAGCTTTCTTGAAAAGCAGGGGAAGTTGCTTGCTGAGCCTAATCACAAAAAAAGGAACAACGCTGCAGGAACAACGTCCCCCTGCCACCCACCTCTCTGTCTAGGCAGGAACCAGACCCCACAGTTTCCCTCTTCCCCACCCTGAGCCCAGCCCCATTTGCTCCTATAAGATGCCGCAAGTTCAGAGCTATTGGTGACAAAGGCAGAAAGAGTCCCTGAGGCTGGCATTAGCATAAACCCTAGGTCCCTTCCAACAGGGAAATAAAAGGCATTTCAGAGACCAACGTGCAATCTAGGGCCGCAACCAACAGCCTGTTTTAATTGTTAAAATTAATGCTTTGAGCAGTCTAAATGCTCCCTTAAGTGCTTAATTTGCAAATAAGATGCAGTCCTTCTGCTTTGGATGCCCGGCTCTCTGCCTCTTCTGCGTCAAGTACAGGAGCACAGGCTGCTCAGCCGGGCGTCCTCAGGCGTCAAGGACACCCCGTTGACTTCCTAAGGTGCGAAGGACGGGAAGACAGAACTGGCTGAGATGAAAGGAGGCCAAGCCACACAGCCTCCGGAGCTCGGCGCAATCAACCTTAGCCCTTTCTCATTAAGTTCAGGGAAGAAAGGGGGAGGGGCAGCCGTTCCTCGGAGACCGCAGCAAACATTTGCCTCCTCGTGTCTGGAGATGGAGCATCACTTCAGAGGAAATGAACCCGGTTAAGGGTCACGTCCAGAGGAGGGATAAAAGGAAAAGCCACAATTCTCCTCACACCGACAGACACAATGACTGTAAGAAGGAAATCAAAGCTGAGGGCGGAGGTGGGGCCGGGGGCGCGGCGGCTTCCCTCTGCCCGCAGACCCAGGCCTAGGGAGGCAGAGGCCAGAGCGAACGTGGGGCGCACGCGAGGCTTCCTTCCCCAAGGCCAGCCACGGAAAGCATCCCGGTCTGCGCGAGCTGGAGCGACCCGAGCCCCCAGGGAGGGTCGGGACAGTGCTCTTTCCTACCAGAGCTCCCCGGCGAAGGGTTGACGAACGTTCCCCCACCACCCATCAACGCTCAGGCGGACAGATGACTTCACCGCTGTAACAGACAAGGGCAGCCACTTGCCAATTTCAAAACCAAAAAAAGAAAACGCGGGGCTGGGGGAGGCAGAGAGTGGAGGGAGGATTGAAAAGGCGTCCCCGGAGGGCACAGTCCCGCGAAGAAACTCCACAATGAGGGCTGTCCTGGGGGCACTTATCTCCGAGACTTAACAGCGGGGAGGGGCGCGGAACCACCCGGGGGTCCCTGGCAAGCCCCCCGCCGAGTCGTTGGGGGCGGTACTCACGTAGTGCTTGGAAGGGTTCCTCCGCTTCTCCACGTCCACCACGGTGGCATCTTGCACGCAGTAGGCGAGCATCTTCCCCCACAAAGCGAATAGCGCCCCCCGGCGGCGTCACCTTCTCATCCCGACCGGGCTCCGGCTCCTTCTCCTGCTTCCAGCGTCCCCGGGGCCACCCGCCACTTCGGCCCGGCGCGCCGCTGCCCGGGCTCCCGGCGCCCACGCGTACGGCACTGGTCGGGGCGGTCCCGAAGGGCACGCGGGCTCCGTGCGCCCCGGGCGGCTCCCCTTGGGCCTGCCGCGCTCTTCTTCCCTCCCGCGCCGCCGCCGCTCTCCCTCTCGCTCGCCCGCCCGCCCGCTCACTCCGCAGCCCGGTGGGTCCGGCGGGAACAGGCGGAGCAGAGGAGGGGCGGGGGTGTGTCCCTCCGGCGAGGGGACGGGGCGGGGACCCGGGAGCCTGCTGTCAGCGCGCCGGGGAGGGGCAGGCGGCGCCCCTTCGCGGTGCCGCGGCTCCGGGGGGCTCGACGCTGGCCGAGGCTGTGGGCGCAGGAGGCGGGGGCAGGGCTAGGCAGGCGAGGAAGGGAGGGGAGGGGAGAGAGGGGAAGCGCGCGGGGAGGGGCTCCAGGCCCGGGGGAGGGGCGACGAGGAGGGGGCTGCAGCCGAAGCGGAGAGGCCCGGGCGAGCCGGCGCGACCCCACGGAGCTGAGAGCGCAGTCGGCGGCCTGGCGCGGCCCTGGGCTACTTCGCGGGGCCCAGAAACTCTGGGCGGCTTCCGAGACAGAGAAGGGGCGGGAGGAGTGTGAGGGGTACTGAAGCCAGCGCGCCCCCACCCTGGCTCCTCGTCTTGGAGCAGATTTGTGTCTTTTTGTCCACACCTTTACGTGCCCCTCTCACTCCTATACCTCAGATCTCTTTAATGAGAAGCAGTTTATTGCCCTGTTGTTACCACCCAGCCCCCGGAGGAAGAGACGGGAATGAGGAAGGGGCCGGCATTAAATCCTTCAAGCCCGAGCCTCTTTTGATAAACCACCTGCCCCCCGCCTCCCGTGGGTCACAAAGGATCAATTCTCCCTGGAAATGTGATCGATCCGCTGCCTGAGTCGTCCATCGATCTGGGCCACTGTAACTAACCTGTGACATCATTTACCAGAGAAGTTACAAGATTCCGCATAACACCACTGCTTTAAGCCCAGGGCTCCCCTGGGACCCTCCTCCCCGCGGAGGAGGAGGGAAAGGATCAGACAATGGTGGGGAAATCCACTGGCTTGGGGGCCAGCTCATCATGGGCCCCAGGCTCTGGCTTTCTCACCACCTCTCCCTCTTGTATGGAAAATTGACTTTCCAAGCCCCTTGTCTGTCCCTGGACCTAGAGCACAATTACTATTTAATTCAATTTAATCCCATTTATTTCAACATTTTTTCCCATTCAAGTCTCAAATATATTTAAAGAGGTAGTGTTTTCACAATGAATCTCACTGCTTCACAATCGCAGTAAAGCTTTGTGACTGTGGACCAAGGTGAAACATCTGAATTAACTGCATTAATATTTTCTTCCCTGCACTGTCAGAACCTATGTACCAACCTAAGGCTTTATTCACATGTTTGCTTTGTACAGAGTATCCCCTGTTCCTCCAACCTTCTTGGGAAAGTAAGCTAGAACACCAAGCAGTGCCACTATCTAAATATTTGACTTTGAGGAAATATTTAAGTCACCCTAATGTTCTCATTTGTAAAATATGGGTGCTGAATTAGATGATCTTTTAAGATTCCTTCCTACATACACTCCAGGCTCTTAACAGTGATTGTTCCTATGGGGACATTTTGAGTTCTTTGTTTTTCATAATTAGCATGTATGGATTTTGACATTTAAAAAAAAATTTTAACTTCCTCTCTAAAATTCTAGAATTTTAGGATTGATTGAGCACCTACACTATGCTCATTTACAAGGCATTTAGGGACAGAAGAGAGTGAGAGGATCCTATTACCATTTCTAGAACTGAAAACTGAATCCTGTTGACAGATGTCTGCCCCTTCCCTCAAAGAGGAGAGAGGACAATTGAGAAATGGGAATCCCATTAAGACTATCTAATATGATGTGATTAGGACTCAAGGAAAAATGGAAGCCTGAACTAATCAAGGAGAGCTCTGTGGAGGACACTGTACTAGACCCTGCAGGATGGGCAGAGTTTGGAGCGCCTTGGAGTACCCAGCCTCCTCTGAACTCTTCCAGGCCAGCAGCTGCTTGGACATGTGCATATTTGTCCATAAAACACTCCCTTTCCTCTGAAAGCACCTGGTGCAGAGGGACTGGCTTTAAGGTATCTTATACTTTGCCCTCCCCATACAGCCAGCACACTAACTTATACCCAAAAGTAGTAGTCACTCTATAATAATCTGTTGAATGGGTGATCAGTGGAAGAAGAAAAGGTTGAGCGAGAAGACTTGGCATGTGTAACCTGAAGCCTGAACCAGCTGGTGACAGGCAGAGGGCCAGGAGGACAGTGCCTACCTGGGGAAGGTCAGGGAAGGGAGTGAGGCACAGAGAAGGAAATAAGACTATAAGGGATCTTGACAGCAGGCACAGGGCTTCTCTATCAGAGAAGATGATAGGAAACCATTGTAAATGCTGGAACAGGAGTCCTGGGAGACAGTGATCTGTCAGCGATGCTCAGTGATAAAGAAAAAAGAGTCAAGGCATCATGCCCCCAGCAGGGCCTGTTGGCGGGCACAAGGTGGACCCAGGGTAGGTCCTCAGCACTGGGCTTCCCCAAGGGGAGGGCCTCCAGTGGTGAATCAAGGCAGCCTGTGGGTTCACAGTAAAGGGATTCATAATGGCACTCAGCCCCTCCTCTGCGGACCACAAAGCATTCTGGAAATACCAATTCAGCCTGAGAAGCCCCTGGTGAGGGGAGCTCATGTTGAGCCGTCAGAGGGAACGAAGAGAGGGGCGTGGCTTGCCGTGGGTCCCCTTGTGAGTCAGAGCGGTCATGTCAGCTAAGGGGCACCAGCAGTTCCCCACTCACCCTCCTGCTTCTGATCAGGACCTAAGCATGACCTTAGTCACCAGAGGTCTGGGGGAGAGACGGATGTGACTCAGCCCTCACCTTCAAGGTGACGGCCTTCTTCTGTCCTAAGAAACCCTAGACAACCTGACATCTCCTAAATCCAAGGTCTTGAAGCACAGCCTGAGTGCTTCCAACTCCCCCTGAGCTCCCAAATTACCTCAGTTGGAGGGAGCAATGGAGTGCCAGCCCTCACCCCAACCCTATGGTGCTAAGACCTCTGGGGATTGGTTGGCAAAGTTATTTACACCTGTGGGAGAAAATCCCTTTTCCCTCCTGGGGCCATATGCTCAAGAGTCTTTAAGTTTAAAATGGTACAGGCTCTCCCTTCTTCCTGGGTACATTTTAACCTCTTTCCTTACCGCCCCCCCCCAGCAGTGCCTTAGGTATTCCTTGCTGTTCTAGACACATATACTGAGTGCCTGCCTTGCATGTGCCTGGCACTCCCCAGAAATGATTGAGACCAGCTGAAGCCTCCTTGGAGAACAGATTTTGGTTCATTTAATACCCCATCATGCCCGGCACATAGTAGGTCCACTAGATGGTCCGGGTTGAAAACATATGCTCAGGGAGCTAGTGGTGCTGGAGAGGATTAGGTAAACCCCTATTTTACCACGCCCATCTATGAACTGGGGGTGACTCCAATCTAAGGACCTTGTGTAAATTCAAATGATAAAATATAATCATATAAATACCCAAAAAATTAGGATAAAGGGAAAGGGGGTCCAAAATAAAGATGCATACTGACTAATACCTGAAAATCTGATTTTTCAAAATCATAGTTGTTGGATGCTTTACACACTTTGCACACTTACAAACATGTGCAGATCCAGAACACTGCTCTCCCTGGAACTCAGGGTCCCTCGTTCCAATTCTCCACTCACACAGGCATCACACACTCCCTGGGCCCCCAACGGTCCTCAAGGGCAGGGACCATATGTGTTTCCAGGGTGGGGGTCCGTGCACATGCAAATCCTATGGGTTCCTCATATGCAGCCGCCCCCGGCCCCCTCTCCCCTGTAATTTTCATGACCACCCCAAAGAAGATATACTAGAAAGCACTGAAAAGAGCTAATGCTAAACAAAGGCACAGTACACTTCTCTCTACCTCCTCAGAAAGTTTATGGCCATTTCTGACCATTCATTTGGTTACTAACTGTACTTTGCCTTATGACAGCTCAGCTGCTACAGTATGGAACAGTTATTTACATCTTTTATTGTTCTTTAGTTTTGCTGTGCTTAGGTTGTGCCTTCTAAACCAGTAAGAAGCCACTGGGGGGTCTTGAGGACCGTGAACTTAGACTCTGGCACCACCCTTCCCCTCATTACCCACACCACCCAGCACCTTGGCCACCTGCGGCACAGACCCATGCAACACGCCCATCACAGGGCTTTCTATATAAAAAAGAATCAATAAACGGTTGTCTTTTTTTACTTTCTGGGATCTCAACAGGTATTTGTAGATGCTGCTGTTGAAAGTGGTGTCTAAGATTTGAACAGAGTTTTGGAGCAGGACTTACCCAGTCTGGGTTCTAGTCCTGCTCAACAACAACCAGCCTTGTGACCTTGAAGTTACTTCCCATACCTGGGTCTCTGGTGATCTTTCTGGTCCCTTCTATGCCTTAGCATGGTAGATAACTAGTAAGGTCTAACAGACAGCTACCCAGAAGTGTGCAAATTTAAGTGAAATTTGGGGCCCCCTCCTGGCCAAACTGGTTTTAGCATCTTTAACTCCAGCAGCTGACCCAGGTTGTGTCCCTTTCAGTCCCTGGCTGACCTGGCAGAGACAAACAGGAAGTCCTGGTCCAGATAACCTGCCAATCTATAGACTATAAGCAGTCCAGGGTGCTCTTGCTTCTCTCTTCTTCTCCTCCTTCTTCTTTCCTTTCTCTCTCAGTCTGTCTTTCTTCCCCCCGCCCCTTTCTCTCCTGCTGTCTCTGTTGCTCTCTCTCTCTTTCAAATCATCACTAATAGATGTATGTATGGGGAGTATCTTGAGGATAGTCCCTTCTGGATCTGGAGTAGGCAGTGAGGTCTACTTCCCTTCTCTCCAGAGGGAAATAAATTGCTGGCCAGACTTCTCCTTACCCTAGTTGCTGAGAAATGAGACCAGGATGAGGCCCCAGAACTGCCCTGTCTGCTGAGCCCCATTGTTCACTAATTGCAGCCATAATAGTAGTCCCTCCCCCCACTTGCCAAACTACCTGGTGGTATAAACCACCTCTCTCTGACTCCCCAAATCATAAAGTTCATCGGGAAAATCTCAACAGGTTTCTTTACGTGGTGCTATTGAGTCTCAGTCTCCTGTGTGAGCCTTGACTCTGGTGAGTGTCTTTATGCGACAGAATTTTTTTTTTTTTTTTTTTTTTTGACAGAACCACTTGAAGTTCCAGACTCAGCAAATGACTGTGCCCTGCAACACCAGAGGGAAATCTGGTAACATGCATGGCTAGAGAAGCCAAGGACACAATTAGATTCACAGAGGAAAAAATATTACATAACTCTAGCCTGCATCTCTAACACTGACCAGACAGCTTGTCCCAAAACTAGTGCATTCTGTTTTAAGTCTTTCAGAAGTGGGAGTGAGGATGGTTTCATACCATCTCCCTCAACTACTAAACCCACCTTCAAGTATATTCCTGCTTCGTAATGGGTTACCGGCATCATCTTACTATAAAAGATCAATCAGCATAGTTCCATTGTAACCATAAACCACCCTAGATTTTCTTTTTCAAAATCCCCTGGATTTTCCAGAAGCCAGCAAACCCTGAGTTGACCACTGAATGACAAAAAGAACAGAAAAAAAAATCCCTTGGGGAATTCAAAGGCAGTTCCTTTAAATAGCCTGAAGCCACAACTCAAAACATGTCTGGTTTTAGTTCAAACCCCCTTTTTTTTTTTTCAGTTCTCTATTCAGAAATGTCACAGAAATTGCTGTTCTTTATACTGTTTGGACCCGTATGTCTATTTCAGGTGGAAGATTCAAGACTCTCCAAGTCAAGTCTGGCTCCAGCTCACATCCTGTCCTCTCTGTCTCGAGCAGAAGACATCCCCCTAGTTGGTTCATTTTCAATAGGCCAGAGAAGGCGGAGGAAGCCTCCGTAGGATGGGTTTTCCAATGTGGGTGAATCTGGCTGGGATTTGGACTGTCATCAAAAAGGTGTTGCCCTAAACAGATTACCATGATCACTTCGATGAATCTTACCACCTAATATATGAATAACACATGTCTTAGATGGGATGCTTTGGTTTGCCCATACTACAAATTGAGCTGAGACAGCTAAAAAAAGAAGAGAGCTTTATTTCCAATGTATAGTAGTATCTCACTATCTACAGACATCTGGACTTCTTGGAGTAGAACCAGGAAGTAGCATAGCTTTGAGAACATGATCATTTTCTCCATCTCTTATCTCTGCTTAGCACTAGGTGTCTTGGTTTATTTTTCCCTATCTGTAGACTCTTTTTTCTCTGCTTCTTCACCCATGTAGAAGGAGTCCCCAACCACCCAGGAATCTACCAGTCCCCTCAATTCCTGACACACCCGTCACTTATTGGCTGCCTCTGGAGTCCAGATTCCAATTCCCAGGAAACAGTCTAACTGGCCCAGCTTGGGTAATGTGTCCATCCAGACCCAATTAATTATCACGGACTGAGTCATGTAGTGCAAACATGACCATCATGAACTAAGTCACTGGGTTGTATATTTAATTCTAAGAGAGAGGGTTAGTGTGAGTGGTCTACACACCCCATAATATATCTACTAATAATATAATACTAATAAATTATTATTTACTTTTTTAAGAACTTCACTTGTTTATTCACTCAGTGAATATTTGTTAAGTTACCAACATGTGTTATCCACTCTGCTAGGAGCTGGGTCATGCTTGGGGCAAGCTGGAGCTGGAAGAGTCGGTATTCGTGCTTCCTGTCACCACCAGAACCAATACACAGAAACAGGGATTGAATCTTTATGGGCGCTTTATTCAGAGGGCCAGCAATCTGAGAAGATGACAGGTTATGTACCCTAACAGACCCTCTTACATTTCCTTTCAAGCCAGCCTCTTTTATAAGGAGAAAAAAGTGAGGGATTTGGAAATCAAGGGGGAAAAGTGTAGATAAGGGATTTGGAATTCAGGAAAGAGGTTAATCAGATAAAAGCTGCAGTCCAGCAATTTCCCTAACGTCTTATCATCAGCTGACCAGTGATTTTTCTATCTGGGTCCTGTGTCCTGTGTCCTGAGTGATTTTCTCTGTTTCCTGGGCGAGGACATGTCTCTCCCTGGAGCACAATGGCTCTGAGAGTGTCTTGGTCGCTTACGGCCTCCTCTGGAGCACAAAGCTGATGAGCTTGTGGTCTCCTGGAGACAGGGTGGGCTGTCCCTTCAGTTCTGAAACAATAGCTTTTTACGTGCATTAACAGCTAAGCTTATTAACTATTACCTAAAACTAAAATTTTCCAACTCTTGAGTTCCCCTACAAGACAAGGTTCTTGTCCTCAGGGAGTTTTGTCACCTTTGGGGAAGATACACATTGTTTTTCTGTTGTTCCTTTTTTTTTTAATCCCCACCTGAAGACATTTTTTTCATTGCTTTTAGAGAGAGAGGAACATCAATGTGACAGAGAAACATCGATTGGTTGCCTTCTCATGCTCCCCAACAGGATTGCACCCACAAACTGGGTGTGTGCCCTGACTGGGAATTAAACCTGTAACATTTTGGGGTATGGGACAATAACACCCAAATAACTGAACCACACCGACCAGGGCAAGATGCACATTGTTTTTAAAATCCTATGAATAAATGTAAAATTATAATTGTGACAAATGTTATCAAGGTGGGGCAGACATATAGTAAAGTATGAATGATGGGAATCTCTGAGGGTGGGAATGTCAAGTTTTAACTTTTAAAAACTAATTTATTTAAACATTTAAAAATTCTATTGTGCATATGCCCTTCTATAGTAATAAAAGGGTTGTCTGTTTTTTTAATTTGCATTTTTTTAAAGATTTTATTTATTCATTTTTTAGAGCGGGGAATTTATTCATTTTAGAGGGGGAGAAAGAGAGGGGTAGAAACATCAATGTGTGATTGCATTTCACGCTCCCCCTGCTGGGGACCTGGCCTGCCACCCAGGCACGTGCCCTACACTAGGAATTGAACCTGGTGACCCTTTGGTTCGCAGGCTGGCGCTCAATCCACTGAGACACACCAGCTAGAGCATTTTTTTAAATTTGCATTTTGAAAGCATCCCTGTGGTCCCCTGGTGAAGGGGCATGGAGAATGGGGAGCACAGTGAGAAGTTCTGCAGTGGAACACAAGAGGTGACAACAGGCTGGAATAGGATAATGGTCTTGTGGGGAGCAAAGGGGACTGTAGAAGGTAGAATGGCCTCCGTTTGGTAATGTTTGTTGGGGGGGGACCTGGAGGTGCTAAGGACAATTGTAGCTGCTTGGTCTGCGTAACTAGGGGTAGGATGGTGCTGCTCAGTTTTCTAACTTTTCTTTAGTCTGCGATGGCAGCTAATCTAGTCAGTATCAAAAGTTCCCTTTAGCTATAATAAAGAGCATGACAATAATAATAGTGACAGTAACTGTTATTGTTACTGTTGTTACAACTATATTACAACAAGTAAGATCAACAATTTTTTATTAAGCCCTTCTCTGTGCTGTGCCAGGAATTGTGCTGAGTAAGCACTATGCTCAGGTATCTATCCGGCAGATGCAAATTAAGTCACAAACAAAAATGTCCTGTCTTGTGGAGCTCAGAGTCTGGGGGGAAGAAACAATGAATAAGTCAAGGAAAAACCAAGACTTTTGGGCCCCTTGGAACCTCTATTTTAATTAATTAATCAATCAATTTTTTAATCCTTACCCAAGGATATCTTTTTATTGATTTTAGGGACAGAAGAAGGGGAAGAGAGAAAGAGAAACATCAGTTGCCTCCCATAAACACCCCAACCAGGGATTGAACCCACAACCTGGGCTTGTGCCCTGACTGGGAATCAAACAGGCCACCTTTTGGTCTGTGGGATGATGACACGCCAAACAACTGAGCCATTAGAACAGGGTCAAACTTCTGTTTCAAAAACCTTTGTTCAACATGTATTTAATGATAGCTGGAAGAAATAAATTTTCTATTAAGTTTGTACTTCTTTCTCTACATTCAAAATAAAGCATTTACTGCATAACTGAGCATAGTGTGTTTCCTAAATTGCTTTTTATTTTATGGTTTTCATACCTGGATAAAGTCAGTCACATGCTTACTATGCTAACAGTAACTTACATGGGTATAGCTTTAAGAGTCTAAAAGGTCCTTTAAGAGTTTTTTAAATTTATTTATTTTTGCTTGTTTTTACTTTCATGGAGGTCAGATGTTACCTATTTTTCTGGAGTTCTTGTTTGTTTCTTGAATTTGGGTGAGGATTGGTGGTAAGGAGGAAGTTTTCAGAATGGTTAATTTCTTGGGAAGCATATTAAAAGATCTGAGCTTTAACACAAATCATTCCTTCCAAGAAAATAGCACTAGGCCATGTGTTACTGCACAGTGACCTTGCACTGGGCAGGGACTACTGCCGACTGCGGGGCTGTCTGCTGCCACAGGGCAGAGCTGGCCCAGCCCAGTCTCCAGGTGCAAAGTGTTCTGCACAGGCACACAGGAAGAATACGCCATGGAGCTGGGAGGTGCTCTTGAGAAAGGGTTCTGAACTTCTCCTTCAGGATGCTGTTTGCTGTGGGAGGAACTAGACCACATGTGCCAGGAGATCCTTGGAAAATCCCACTCTTTCAGGCCAACTCTTCTTAGCCATTTGCCTACCCTGCTTAACATACGAGAGGTCGCCACTGCTCAGATTTTTAGAAACAAAATAGAAAATCTCACCAATGGATCGCCAAAAGAAATGTAAATAGTGTCTGATTATTACTTCGTGATATTACTAAAACATTAGAATGCCACAGGGGATGTTGGTCTGTTTTCCCACACATCCCCAGTGCTGAAAACAATGTCCGACACATAAGTTTTCACTAAATGTTTGTTAAAGAATGACGGTAATGATTTTTGACTTTCCGAGTCGTATAATCTCTGTTGCAACTACTCAACTCTGCCTATGCTATGGCCCTCAATTTCACTCCTAGGTATAGATCCAAGAGAAATTAGTGCATATGTTCACCAAAAATGTAGCAAAATATTTAAGCAGCATTATTCATAATTCAAAACTGAGAAGTACCCTAATGTCCACCAATGCTAAGTGGGTCAATAAATGGTGTGCCATTCATTTAGCACTCAAGAGAATACTATAAATCCATGATCAAGAACCAACAACTGTTACATGCAACAAACTGCATGAAGCTCGTAGACACAATGGACCAAAAAAGACAGACCCTTCGGGAACTTACTGTATGATTTCATTTACCTAAAGTTGAAAACAGCCAGAAGTAATTTATGGCGCTAGAGGTTCTATTATTAGTAGTTGCCTCTGAGAACTATGAGCTGGAAGGGGGCACAAAGAACTGTGGGGTGCTGGAAATGGTCTTCATCTTGATCTGGGTGGGGGTTTTAAGCTGTGTACCAGAGTTGTGCACTTCAGTGTATGTATATTATACCTTGCTACAGACTGCATGTTTGTGCCCCCTCCCCCAAAGTTCACATGTTGTAACCCTAATCCCAAGATGATGGTATTTGGAAATGAGGACTTTGGGAGGTAATTATGTCATGAGAGCAGAGCCTTCCTGATGGCATTAGTGCCCTTATAAGAAGAGACACAAGAGAGCTTGTTTCCTCTCCTACCCCCTACCCATCATCCCCCACCCTCTACCTCCCACCACAGGAAAGAGGACCCTCACCAAGAACCGAACCATGTTAGCACCCTGATCTTGGACTTACCATCCTCCAGAACTGTGAGAAAGAAATGTCTGTTGTTTAAGACACCCAGTCTATGATATTCTTGTTATAGTAACCAGAACTGAGTAAGGCCTACCTAAAGAAAAAAGAGAAAAATGGACTTTTGGTCAAGATGGAGGCGTAGGTAGATATGCTTTGCCTTCTCGCACAACCATAGAAAGAATTACAACCAGACCTCAGAAGCAAATAACACCCAGAACTATCAGAAAATTGAGCTGTATGGAAGTCCAACAACCAGGGATTAAAAAAAGCCGCATTCATCCAGATGGGCAGGAGGGGCGGAGTCATGGAGACATGGCGGGGAGACAATGTCGTACAGATAGGCAGCAGCATTGGAATGGACAGTCCCACATTGACGTATGGTGGATAAAAATCGGGAGGGATACCTTGGGAGAGAGCAATCCCAGCCCCAGGCCAGACCGCACAGCCCAGGGTTCCAGCACTGGGAAGATGAACCCCCACTACCCCTTGCTGTAAAAACCAGTGGGGTTTGGGGCAGTGGAAGAAACTGTTGAATTTTGCTGTTTAAAGGGCTCGCACAGGCTTAGAACATACACAAACCCCACAGCAGCAGCTGGAAGGGCGCTGACCCCATACGGGAGGTGGATGAGGTGACTGAAAGCAGGGTGAGTGCTAGGCAGGCCTCCAGAAGCCAAGCAGTGGTATTGTTCCCTCTCAAAGCACCCCCCAAACACACATACACACACACAAAGAGCCACAAAGTGGTAATGTGGGTTGCCCCACCCTGGCAATTGCCCAAGGCTCTGGCCCACATAATTTACAGGTGCCTTTTCTACATAGGCCATGCTACCAAGACAAGGAGTAAAATATACAGAAACAAACACAGGGAGGCTGCTAAATTGAGGAGGCAAAGAAATGAGGAGGCCCAAATGAAAGGACAGAACAAATCCCCAGGAAAAAAACTAAATGAAATGGAGATAGCCAACCTATCAGATAAAGAGTTCAGAACACTGGTGATCAGGATGCTCAGAGAACTCATTGAGTACAGCCATAAAATAAAGGAAGAAATGAAGGATGCATTAAGTGAAATGAAGAAAAATATACAGGAAACCAACAGTAAAGGGAAGAAAGCCAGGATTCACATAAACGTTTTGGAACATAAGGAAGAATAAACATTCAACCAGAACAGAAAGAAGAAACAATAATTCAAAAAAATGAGGAGAGGCTCAGGGACCTCTGGGACAACTTTACACATACCAACATCTGAATCATAGGGGTGCCAGAAGGGGAAGAGGAAGAGCAAGAAATTGATAACGTATTTGAAAAAATAATGAAGGAAAACTTCCATAATTTGGCAAAAGAAATAGACATACAAGTCCAGGAAGCACAAAGAGTCCCAAACAAGTTGGACCCAAAGAGGACCACACGAAGACACATCATAATTAAAACTCCAAAGTTTAAAGATAAAGAGAGAATCTTAAAAGCAGCAAGAAAAAAGCAGAGCGTTACCTACAAAGGAGTCCCCATCAGACTATCAGCTGATTTCTCAAAAGAAACCTTGTAGGCAGGAAGGGACTGGCAAGAAGTATTCAAAGTGTTGAAAATCAAGTACCTACAACCTAGATTACCCTATCCAGCAAAGCTATCATTTAGAATGAAAGGGCAGACAAAGTGCCTCCCGGACAAAGTAAAGCTAAAGGAGATCATCATCACCAAGCCATTATTACATGAAATGTTAAAGGGACTTATTTAAGAAAACGAAGAAGATCAAAACTATGAACATTAAAATGGCAACAAATTCACAACTATCACTGCCTGACTCTCAAAAACAAAAACAAAAACAACCTAAGCAAACAAGCAGAATAGGAACAAAATCGTAAATATGGAGTTCGGAAGGTTATCAGCTGGGAGGTGAAGGGGAAAGGGAGAGATCAGGGGAAAAGGTGCAGGGATTAAGAAGCATAATTGGTAGGTACAAAATAGGCAGGCGGGTGTTAAGAATAGTATAGGGAAGGGAGAAGCCAAAGAACTTATATGTACGACCCATGGACATGAATTAAGGGGGGGATTGCTGGAGAGAAGTGGGGTACCGGGTGGAGGTGGGCAAAGGGGGAAAATTAGGACAGCTATAATAGCATAATCAATAAAATATACTAAAAGAAAAGAAAAGAAAATGAATGAAATAAAACTAAACAAATCAGCCTGGATAAATTTCCATAAAAGTCTGATGAGTAGAAAATGCAAGTTGTAGAAGGATATGTACAGTATACCATTTCTATAAATGTTAAAAATAAAATACACTTGAGAACCACTGCTCTGGGTCCTTCTACCACTAACAGTATATTCCATAATAAGGCTTCCTTTTAAATAATAAAACTATTCTTCACTGGGGAAAAAAAAAGAAAACCATGTATATATTCATATATGTTTATGGATATATACATCTGTGGTTAAAGTATTAAAATGATAGAATGATGGATGGGAAGTATCAACTTCAGGATAATGGTTACCTCTGGTAAGCGAAGAGAACCAGAAGATTCTGAAAATTATAGGAATGCATGTCTTTTTAAATAGAATTGAATGTGGTAAAATGCTAATATTTGTTAAAATTGTGCGGGAGAACTTAGCTTTCACATTGTTCTTTATCTGCATGAAGTGTGTTTGAAGTATCCATGGTATTTAATAATTTATTATAAGTGAAAAGATAAAATCAATAAGTGGGGACAATGAATATGTTTTGATAAGCGCAGAAATCAGAATTCAGTGGTTATGGATGTCAGTTTCAGATTTATATTAGTGTCAGTATTCAATTTCTGGATTACTTCTGTATTTTGTTATTGTTGCACATTATCAAGTAATTCTCTTGATTTTAAATTTTATTTATTCGTTTTGGGGGGAGGGGGAGAGAAACATTGATTTGTTGTTCCATTCATCTGTGCATTCATTGGTTGGTTCTTGTATGTGCTCTGACTAAAGATTGAACCCACAACCCACCACCTTTGCATATTGGGATGATTCTGTGAGTGACTGTGCCACTGAGGAGGGCTTAAGTAATTTTTTTTTTTTAGATTTTATTTATTTGTTTTTAAAGAGAGGGGAAGGAGAGGAGAAAGAGAGGGAGAGAAACATTAATGTGGGGTTGCCTCTCACCCACTCCCCATGGGGTCCTGGCCCGCAACCCAGCCATGTGCTGTGGACTAGGAATCGAAAGGACGACCTTTCAGTTCGCAGGTTAGCACTCTTATCCACAGAGCCATGCCAGCCAGGGCTCAAGGATTCACAGGAAGACAGTCCTTTCAAATAGTAGCAGTCTTCTAGCAGCTTGTCTTGCAGAGTCCTGACACTCTTCAACGGAACTGATCCAGAAGCTTGAAAGGGGAGTAATAAGAATTTTCTGTTTCAAAAGTATATCACTAATAATATCTAACAACAGCTCACATTCTTAAATTGATTCCATTTCAACGGAATCAATAAAGAGCTACTTTGCTAGTTTTTACCTTAACTATTCAGGAAAAAAAAAGACTTTTTTTCAGATATTTGTAATTTGTAACCTTATGAGAGGTTTAATGGTGCCATTTAAAAAATCTGATATCTTAAAGTCTTAATGTGTTGAGTATCTTGCAAATTTTCAAATTAGAATTACTACTTTTTAATACAGAGCCGTGACTTGGTTTTGATTTTGATTTTGTTGCTAACACTTTAAGTTGTGACTACAACCAAATCTGCAATGCAATTTCAGCCTGCTCAGTTTTGCAAAAGTACCAGCTGCAACACTCAACTTTAAATTTAACTCATTTAAATACTAGAAGGATTTAGCTAACAATAGGTTTCCTTTAAGCAGATAGAGAGTAATTACTTGTAGTAATTTCTTTTCTTACTTGAAACCATCATACCAACATCTTGCTTTGGCCTGAGTAGTAACAAGTAAATCCTGCATCTCACTGCCTTTATTATTACAATAACCCGAAAAATGTCCTAACATTCTTCATTGTGAAGGCTGTACCTCATCATCATTAAAATGCCATATACAGTGCATTTTAAGATGCTGTGTTCTTGATGATGGCTAGTGTGTGATGTGTGTATCATCTTAGCTCAGGCATAACTTCATGGAAGACTCTACTCTCTCTTTCCCCCCACCATTGTTTTTTCATCATATAAATGTCACTGCTACCTTTTTGCCAACATTTCATGATGTGGTTAAAAAAAAAATCTTTATCATAGTAGCTTTTCTAAACGTATATATGAGGTCTGTCCAGAAGGCATCCAGCCATGTAATGTGAAAAATAGGAATATTTATCAAAGAAGATTCAAGATACCAAAAACATTGTACATAGAACAATGATGCCTCAGTACCCTTCAAAGTAGGCAACTTGAGACCTCACACAGTTCTCCCAGTCACCATCAGCTGCCCAAATCTCCTAAATCTCGCCAGTAGTCTGAAATCTCTTCCTTTCTAAGGTGATTTTAGTTTTGGGAAAAGCCAGAAGTCACAGGTACAAAATCTGGGCTGTAGAGGGGCTGAGTCACCTGGCTGATTTGATGTTTCACCAAAAATCTGCATAAGACAGTGATTCATGAGCGGGTGTGTTGTCGTGATGAAGCTGCCAATCACCAGTTGCCCACAGCTGCAGCCTTCTGAATCATCCGAATAGTTTCTGTGGAGGAATGTTCAAGCTTAACGCAAAATTTGATGCAGATTTGTTGCTCTATTCAGTCATTTTGAATGTGACAGCTACACAGTACACTTGCTCACTCGACAGCATCAACTGCCCCCGCTGACTAGGACTGTGAAGTCATCATTGTTCATGCATGCGCATTCCAGTCCACTCTCTTTGGCTGCCAGGTTACACTGATGTCGCACAAGCCCTTCTCCTTATTTTAACAATGGCTAGACTTTCCAGGCAGACCTATGTCAGTGTGACGGGGAGAACGTGGGCCTGGGTTTGGATGCATGCTCTCTCAGTGTTCTTCGTGCCAGTTTTGCAAGTTATTTGATCTTTCTCATCTTCTTGTCTATAAAATGAAGATAATAATGCTTACCTTATGGGGCCATTGTCAGATGAACATGAGATAATTCTTGTAAAACAGTCAGCAAGCACAGTGGAGGCACATAGTAAAGCCTCAGGAAATAACCATCATTGTTTACTAAATAAGCACCACTTGTTCATGGGTCCTGCTGGTTTGCAAAGATGTGCATAATCCTCAAGAGTGCTTCATAACTACTGTGTACTTTGTGAATAGGTAGACCTGCCCTGGGGAACTTGCATTTCTAGTGCAATTCCTTCATTTGCAAATTTCTCTCTGGGCAGGATGATCAGGCAGAGGTTCCTGTTGTTCTTTCATAGCAGCCTGCTCTTTTGATGTTCTTGTTGCTCAATTCCTAATAAGTCTTATTAATTTGAAGTTTCCTAAGCTTTTCCTTAGTAGCATGTTCTTCTACTTCTCATGCAATGTGTTATTTATGTGTGGCGCTGTCATTGTACTTTCATCACCAGACTTCTTTGTGTGTTTTTTTTTTTTTCCAAAAACAGTGAGCTGTTCATTTTCCATGGGATGAAAGGGAAAGCCTTGCTTTCTGATCCACTGTGTTTAGTCTCAAAATGGCATTGCAACTTGGCAGGGTCTATAAAAATAATTTGCAAAATTTACTTCACAAAACATATTTAGGACTTGAGTAATTTTTATTGCCATAAAAGGCTGACTCCTCAAAACAACTAAGCATCATCATACTCTCTTGCATGAGCATTTTTGGCACATTGTTTTCATAAACAGTGAGGATGATGCTTTGAAGAATTGGTCTAGGGTGGAGTATTTGATATGTTGGTCCTGATCAAACTCATCACACCCATTATCAGATGTCCTTCTTAAATATCCTGCTTTTCATCAGTAAAATCCATTGTTAGTTTTAAGGGTAATTGTGTAAACTACTTAAAGAAAATATGCATTAGTTATTCAGGCACTCATATGTAATAGGTATGGTAGAACAGTGTCTCAATGAGAAGTGCAACATTATTGCCGGACGTAACAGCTGGGTTTGACCAAATTGCTGGGGAACAGGGGAGACTCCAATCTGGGAGTAACCCTTATCTGGCACAGAGGTTGCCCTCCCTCAGAGAAGGGGTAGGGGTCGAAGGTAACCCCAAGGCAGTGGATGGAAATCAAAATGGAAACTGGGTGATGCCTCCCCACACCTGGGGCTACTGTAAACCATCAATGCAGCTTGTGGTACAGGCTGCACAGAGCCTGCAAGCGCTGTGGGGTCTGGATGCCCCACCCCAGGTCGAGATGTTGCACTGTTGCATGGAGCTGGGAAATTTCTGTCCCCTTTCACAAAATGGAGGCTAGAAGAGGATCAAAGACAATTGGGAGCTGACAAAAATGGCAGACATTAGGGCACATGGGTGAAAAGCCAGACACTCTGTTGTACATGAATTTCTGGTCTGAGTCTTTAAAATACAACATGTGGGCGAACACAGGTCTTTTTTCCCCTGGCTAGCTCAGGCCTGCTAGGAGGGATTATCCTTAAACAGACTACTCCATCAGCTGAGAATCTGGACATTCACTTTTTAGTATTCACACTGTATTGTTTTATTTTTCCCCAACCATGTTCTTTGTAATTTAAAAACAAATTTAAAATATTTTTGAGATTTGAATAAAATGTTTGTAAATCTCTGGAAGCACCTTACAGTTTCATGGAACACAGATTACAAATCTCTGGTTTAAAGCATATGATTGACAATATGGTTGGGATTAGCTTCAACCATGCATAAGAGTATCTCCATGGCAACTGTCACCATAGTATCAGGCCTATGACAGAGGTGGTAAATGATCTTGTTTTAAGTGGGGAGGAACACAATGTGATATCTTCCTGGACCCATTCCAGAGTATGCCAGAGACATACCTTGCACCTCGATAAAGGAAGCCTGCAGGTAGTGACCAGATGACAATGGTCTCTTCGGTAGGAAGAGCTGCATTTCCAGCTTCCCAACTGGTTTCTGCACTTCTTAACTTCTGTGGGGCAGCCTCATATTAGCTTTGGTTCATGAGGCCTCATGCGTTCACCTCACCTGCTCACGTTCCCCAAAGTGTAGAGGGTCTCTGCTCCTCAGTGAGAAGCAGGACCTCTCCCCCAAGAAAGACTTGACCTTATGTTTAGAGTACTCACACCCTACCAGACTTGCAGAATGGAGAGAAAGTTCATCTAATAGACCACTCCAGCCTCCTTCTCCTTCCCCCTCCCCATTCCCAGACCAACCTACTAGTGTTTTGTCCACTGACAGCAGGCACTGGGCAGCATTTTCCAGTTTTAATGTGCACATGAGTCTCCTGCGGATCTTGTCAAAATGTAAATCCTGATTTAGTAGGTGCCATGGGCTGAACAGTGTACCCTCAAAATTCATATGTTGAAGTGTGACCTCTAGTATCTCAGAAACGTGACCGTATTTAGAGACAGGGTCTTTAAAGAGGTAATTAAGGTTAAATGAGGTCATTGAAGTGGCTCCTACTCCAATATGACTGGTTGCCTTATAAGAAGAGAACACAGAGAGACACAGAGGAAAGACCATGTGAGGACACAGGGAAAAGATGGCCATCTACAAGTCAAGGACAGAGGCTTCAGAAGAAACCAACCCTGCTGACACCTTGATCTTGGACTTCCAGCCTCCAGACCTGTGAGCAAATAAATTTCTGTTGTCTATGCCCCCCAGTCTGTGGTACAATGTGATGGCAGCCCTAGCAGATTCACACAGTAGGTCTGGGGCTGGAACTGAGATTTTACATCTCCAACAAGCTCCTTCCTGGACGATGCTGCCGATCCTAGGACCATACTTTGAGCAGCGAAGACTGGGAGAGCCTGGTTCCTTGTTTCATGGCATTACCAGCAGCTTCCAGAACATCTAGCAGGTAAGGGAGGAGGACACCTTTTCCCAAACTCTGCTTTCCTTAAGATGGCTAAGGCAATTGCTCTCAACCTTTCAGTATTTATATTGCAGCACTTTAGAAATTAAATGCATATGGTGGCACCTTTCAGGGAGGAGCCACAAGTTAGGTTATGTAAGTGAACGAAGTGGGCTGGACATAATGATAGGATGCGGTAGCTCAACCAGGGAGCTCAAGTCTCCTCTAAAATGGGCAGCTGCCACTTTTTCTCTGAGTTAGAATTTGTGTTTTGGGTGGTCAGATTTTTCCAGACTTTCAAGAAAAGCTAGAAATTTTAATTTTTACATTAAATCTCCAGATTTTTCAACTTTTAAATGTTGACAGCTCCATCGATTGATTTTTGAAATGTGAGGCAAAGGAGCCCCTGAGGCCCTGAACATGTTCTTGATCTATAGCTTGTTTTGGGAGTATACAGGTATAAACATTTATCAAGCAAATAAAAAAATATGCATGGGAATGATGATACACATTCCCTCAAGGTACTTGTTACCTCTAGGGACAGAGGCGGGGCGGGAATGGGGTTGGCTTTATCTGAATCTCTAACATGGCTTCTTTAAAGAAATAAACCTAAGGCAAATATGGGAAAATATTTCAGAGTTGTCTCCTCTCAGTGGAATCTAGATTTTCTGCTTTATTATTTTTTGTTTGAAATATTTTATAAACACCTTTAATATTACACACACACACACACACACACACACACACTGCGCGGGCCAAAGCAAGCCCCCTGGAGGTTCCTGAACCCCTCTCTCGGTCTCCTTCTGGGACTGTATTGCTGTTTAGGTAGAAATGCATGCAGTCCTGACCTAGCTCTTCTGCATGCTTGAGTAAACACCTGCTCCCTCCTTGCCAGGGGGTGTGAGGTCACCCTCCCACTCAGCCCAGAGTCCCCTGTGACCTCTATCACCAGATGGGGCATTCTCAGTGCAGCCTCCGCTGTAAGAGTCATGTTTATACATCAACCTAAATTTGAAGACACTTTGTAATGGCTTTGCAGGGTAGAGTTACCAGAGAATGGGCTTCTCTGCTCCTGAAAAAGAACACAGCCTAGCGGTTAATTTCAATGGGTACAAACGTGGCTCTTCCAGGTTCTAGCTGCATGCCCTTGGGCAAGTTAGTCTCAGCCTCAATTTCTCCACCTGTAAAGTAGGAATAGTAATAGTTCCTGCCTATTTGGATTCATATGAAGATTTAAGTCTGCTGAGTGACTGATGCTTAATTGTTCAATGATCATTAGCTATTACTAAGTACTTCACATCAGTGCAATTTTACTTTCAATATCTTTATTACATCATGGATTAAGTCCGAGGCGACAGCATTACAAAGCAGACAGCTTCAAAAAGAAAATATTTTCAACTCCAATTCAGGTAGCAAAAGTGATCAAATATTGTCATGGCTGCTGTTGCAGGAGCTGAGGCAGCTGAAACTCAACTTTCTGCCTTCAAGGACCAATCTGTTTCTGTCCTCTGTGGAAGACCCCCAACTGCTCATATGAAGGGAAGAAAGACGGTAGAAGCTCCCAGCGGGTTCCTTTACCGCCAGCCTCAAACCCCAGGGGCAGGGCACGGGCCCCTCCCTGGGCAGGGTGGAGTTGCCAGGGCAGCCTGGCTTGTTGACAGGACGGTTGCTGTTTGGGGCTGTTGCTCAAGGTAATCCTCTCAGGAACAGCACCCTGCTGGGAGCTTTGTAACCCAAAAAGGGCTTTCGTGGTGACTAATAAAGCTGTAAAGGATACACACAGAAGGAAATCCATTCCCTAAAAGACTATGATTTCAGCTACTTTTCAGTTGCTGTTTCTTTGCCTTTTAAGCCACAAGCATTAAGTTTCTCTGTTCAAAATTCCAACTCTCCCAGCGAGGCCACTTTCTCTGGTAAATCACTGAGACACTCACTCCTGGTGCCTGGAGTCGGGGGGGGGGGGGGGCTCACTGACTCCCCCCGCCCTTCAGGAGATGCACTCTTTCAGCGTTTCTGCTCTCTGGTTCAGAAGGCCCACACATCTCCCCAGCCCCAGTCCTTTCCATTAGTCTCAACCACCTGTGGCACTTACGGGGGTCTATCTGGCAGAACCCAGGTGTTGCCCCAGCCTTTCCTTCTACCTGGGTGACCCACCTCTCTTCTGTTTCTTTAATATCTGACGCTGGCCCCGCTGCTGGGCCCGCAGGGTAGGCCCTCACTGCCTTTCCCCGGGTTCCTGCAGCTGCCGCGCTGCCCCTGAACCTGCCCTCATGCAGGGCTCCTCCGCCCTGGTGCCCAGACAGCCTTCACCCGACGCCGGCTCTCAGCTTAACCTCCTCTAAGGCTGCGCCTCCCCCACCACAACACGTCTCCAGACTGCACGTCCCCAGTACGGCCAGAATTCTGAGCTGTCAAGGAAAGAGCAAAATCTGGAGTTTTATGTGAATTCCCACATCCCTTTGTTTGTTTATTTTTAGAGTTATTACATTTTACACATTAAAACAATTATAAAACATTGCAATAAGTCTCCCGCCCATTCCTGGCCCCAATTCCCGATCTGAGGAGGCCAACCCTGTTACCAGTTTCTTCTGTAGCCTTTCAGACGCAGATGTACATTCATACATACACTGGTACCTTTTTGTTATGCAGATGGTAGCCAATGTTTTAAAATTAATTAATTAATCAATTAATTTTTAGATGGGGGCGGGAGAGAGAAAGAGAGGGACAGAAATATCAATGTGAAAAAGAAACATCCATCAGTTGCTTCTTGTATTCACACCGACTGAGGACTGAACCTGCAACGTAGGCGTGCCCCTGACAGGAACCGATATTGTGACATTTTGCCTTGTGGAACGTTGCCCAACAGTCACACCAGTCAGGGCGGTAGCTAATTGTTTGCGCTGGTATGAAATTTTAAAACTGAGGGTCAAGCAAGACATATTTGCACCCTGGGGCTATAAATCGGGTAGGTATGACTGAAAGTTCCCTGAAGGCAGGAATGGTGCTTTGCGTTAGCACCCAACTCTATACCGGGCGTGACCCTTGGTGCACGGTTGTCACTCAGTGAGTACACTGCTCGTCCACGGACACAGTTATTAAGCACCATGTTGTGTCTACAGCTGAACACAGATTTCCAGGTCAACTGTGATTGAGGCAGGCAACCTCCGAGGAAACCCTTGGGGACACGTAGGTTCAGTTAAGTCTCCAGCCCTTTGGAAACATCACCAGAACTCAGCCGTCTACAGGTTCAGAACCGGCCCACCTCCCATCTTTCCCAGTTACCTGGATCTACAACAAATGGACAGAAATAGCAGATCCCTCCCTGTCCTGGGGCCCTCCATGACAGGGTGTCTGCTTGTGGGGACAGCCCAGCCCCAGGCTGAGCGCTGACAGCAGCATTCCCCAGCCAGCTGTCGTTCCCAGGAGTAGGGTTTCCATTGCTTGCCCTGCACCAGGTCAAGGCGAGCCTGGGCGGGACAGAAACCACAGGACAGGCAGCCTGCTGACTCTTCCCCAGGCGCTGGGCTGGGCCGGGCTGACTGTAGGCTGAGTAAGGCCTTTGCAAGCTGCTTCTTGTTGGACGTGGGCTCATTGCTTGGGTGGTTTGGGGCTCTCTCCTAAGTTTGACTCTGTTTGTTCACTTGCCTGTGTTCATAGGTTGCCTCTGGCTGATCAGCACGCTTGACAGCTGTGAGACTGGAAGATATTTTCAGGTCATGATAAGGTGGACCCCACTGAGGAAACACAACAAACTTACACACAGCCTCCCCCACTCTTTGAGGTGATTTCCAATTCCTTCTGCAGTGATGTGACGTGGGTGGTTTTCATGGGTTTCATGAGCAATGTCCCTGGAACTGTGCTGTTATGTCTTCCTTTTCCCTCCCACTGAAGAGAATATTCTGGAATGCAATGTGACCTTGTTCTAAGATTCATGTTGAATTTATTTTGATTGTAGTGCGATATGATTCTTACTCCCAAAACTCAGGTGGGAGAGACTTGTCGGATTCATGTTTTTTGTTTTTTGTTTTTTGTTTTTTTCCTCTAAGTTACCTCAGGCTTGGAGACCTTGCCTTCTGCGCTGGCAGGAAAATAATATTGCTGGTAGTGGGGTGGGGCAGGCTCTCACCCTCTCTGGGAAGGTGTGATAGTCTAGGACAGTGATTTTAAGGCCCTTTCATCTCAGGGCACACATAAACTGATTACTAAAATTCTTTGGAACATGAAAAAATATTTTGTTGCTGATCTGACCAAAAAAAAAAAAAAAAGGTATTATTTTGATTTATCCACACCAGCAATTATTGTTGTCTTGGTTGTGTCCTTTTTTTTGACAATCTGGCAAAAGAGGTCTGTGCAACTGACTAAATAGTCAGGGAGTGCATGTTTAAAAAATTCTTGTGACATGCTGATAGAAAATCTCCAGTCTCGGAGGTTATGTGGTGCCTGGAAAATGGGACAAGACCACTCTTCTCCTGACACCAAGTCTTGCTGATGTCCCCAGCATGTCCCTTCAGAGGAGACTTGAGGAAGCTTCCATTCCAAGCTTGGGAATCTGGACTGAGGCTAGGAAGCCTAGGCCATGGTTCTAAGCCTTTTGAGAGATACCACAAAGCCTCTCTGCAGAAGTCCTGCCAATCTGCCACCTGCTGCAGGCACCCTAGGGAGCACATTCTGGTCTGCAGTGCCTGGAGTCCACTATCTCCCAGCTCCAGGCTTTCAGAAAATAGGAGCCAGCTTGTCTTCACAAAGAACTTCTGCATTCGCCTATAAACCAAACATCCATGAGGCAAGGCTGACTTCTCACTTGAAAAGAAGAAATACAGGAAAAACAAACCTCATGCTAATAGCTCAATATAGTATCCTGCCACCTAATTTATAATTAAATAATCACTCACAATTCAGTACATCACACAGTTCAGGACTTTTCACAATTTAATTGTGCCACACATCACAGCTTATGAGACAGACGTCACTGTTGCTTTGCTCTAAAGTGGCTAAAAATGGAAGGATACTTTGTCCTCACTCCTGCTTTCTTTTCTCCATTCATGGATTACCTTCAGAACAAAATAATAATAGTAATAATAATAATAATAAAAAATAACCCTTTCTGCAGAGGAAGCAATTTCTAGCCAAGAAAATTATCAAAAGGGGTGTTGCCAGTGTGCTAATTAACTGTACCAAATCCAGTCAATGCAGAGAATGCAAGCATAGCCTTATTATAATTAGGTTATGTCGATAAAATGGGAACAGCATTAAGACCATTTCTGCTACTAAAACTATCTTTTCCACTTAGCACTTTCTTAAAAGCAACTTTAGTTTTTCACATTAATCTGACTGGGGATGGAGTCACTGAACCAGAGCTGAATGGCATCTGGTTTATGAAAGGTCTGAGTGATCGGCTTTTAAAAGATTGCTGCCTTCATGTATTCCTGCAGATAACATTTGGGTAGACATGTAGCCACTTGAAGTTGCAAACTGGGAGCCTTGAGGTTCAAGTTCGGGATGTTCATCCCAGCTGTGTGTTACTTAAGACCTCAGCAGCTTGCCCCCTGGGCTGGTTCTGTAGCCAACACCCCTGCTGGAACACGCGACCCTGGCTGCCTTCGGCCTCTGCTGCCAGCAATGGCCCAGGTCTGGGAGAGAACTGTGTCTGTATCAGGGTTGCCCATAATGAACTGATGCTCAACACCACTCATACTTAAAGAAACATAAATGCAAACAATACCCAGAAATCGTTCTTACCTGTCAGACGGACAGTGATTAAAACTCTTGATGATACAAGGTCTTGGTGAGCTTGAGGGCAAACACTGCACTTATAAGTCACTGTTGGGGTATGCCACGGACCTATCTTTTCAGGGGGTAATCTGTCAATGTATATTCAAATTTTTAAATGCTCATGCTTTCTCCTACCAGTTGCATTGCTAAAAATTTCACACAAATGTATTCACAGATGTACACCAAGAAAAATGTACAAAAATGTACAAATCCTGCAGAATTGGTTGCAATAGCAACAAACTGGATACTGATTAAATGTTTCTCAATAAGGTTCTGGTTAAAAACATTTAAGGGACAGCCATACAGTGGAATTATGCAACCACTTTAAAAAAAAAAAAGAGGTCAATCTTGTATGCTGAAGTAAAAACCAACAGCAACTCTAAGATATAATATTAAATAAAAAAAGGAAGGAGAATATAAAATGTTGACATATCGTTTGGAAGGGCAGACAAATATTATTGTTATTTTCCTAACAATATACATATAATCTAAAAAATGGTAGACCATTTCCTTCCTTTTTCATACTTTTTGATATAAGACATTTTTTTTAAGTGAGCCTTTATGTACATCAAGTTGAAAGATGTCTGTGACAGACTGCATTTTCCAAAAATGGCCAGAGCAATATTGCCAATTCCACGTGCCCTTCTAGAACCTTGTTATTCCCCGCCGGAAGGTAGTTTATTCTTTTCCTCTGGGACTTGGGTAGAACTCTGTGACAGCCTCAACAACTAAAATGCCATGGGAGTGACAGTGTGTGGCTTCTGGGGCTATGCAAAAATGGCCATAGAGCTTCTGCCTGGGCTGTGCTCGCTTGGAATGCCTGCCCTTGGAACCTGGCCCCCATCTGTGAGGAATCCCACCCTAACCCACAGGTCACTGGTGTTGAGTATACTCACAGAGTTTTTCAAACATCACCACTATCTAATTCTACAGCATTTCTGTAACCCCCAAAAGACCCTCCTATACCACCCACTCCCCTGCCCCCATGCCATGGCAACCACTGATTTATTTTTTCTCTCTGTAGATTTTAGACATTTGCTATCAATGGAACGTTGCCTCTTGTGTCTGGCTTCTTTCACTTCGCCTACTGTTTTCAAGGTGCATTTGTGCTTCATCCCTTTTTATGGCTGGATAATGTTCCATTGTATGGATATACCATGTCTGTTTTTATACACAGACCAGCTGATGGACATTGTTTCCACTTTTTGGTAATTAGAAATAATGCTGCTGTGAACATTCACACACAAGTTTTTGTACAGACGTTTTGAAATTTCTTAACGTTCAAGTCCTTATAAATTACCTGTTGATATTAAATGATACATAATAATTAAATGATACTGAATAATAATGATACACAATTAAGATATTTCTTATTCATTACAGCAGGTTCCCTAAGAACAGCAACATGTTTCCTCATGGTAGCTCAGATGTAATACAGAACACCTAAAGTAATAAAATGGCACTATTTTGAACACTGATTCTTGATAATTTACACAAACCTTCCACCAAATCAGTCTTAAGTAATAAGACACCACTTTACTGTCTCTATTTAAAAATAACTAGGGCTAGGATGTGGTCTTCAAAATTCCTCTCTGCATGTTCCAAAATGAAAGCCTATCATTTCAGTTTGACATACAGGAGGGACTGGAGTCTCTTCAGGAATATGGGATTTGACTTAGAATTCCTGTGAATATAGAACCTTGGGCTGTGCTGTGACTTAATCTGTTTGGGTTTATCTAATAAAAGTTCAGTAAAAATAGGCTACATTTGAAAAATAAATTCTGGGTTACATAAAAGCTCTCTTACATGGGAGTTTGGGCTCACTTTTAGAGCCTCCGCCAGTAGACCATCAGGCAAATAAAAACCTTTGCCAGGTTATGCATCCGCAGGCACCATGTCCATTCAGGGCACCCCACTTTTCTCCCAGCACCCCCTGCGGGCTTCTCCAGCAAGCCTCGCCGTGGCCTGTGAGTTTGCTTGTGTGCTTCCCGTAAATTGAATATGGAGCCGAGATGCTCCTTTTGGGCGGTTGCTGCAGGGGCCACTTGTAGAGAAGAAACCACACTAATAATAAGAAAGTGTGGTTGTTTTCTCCAACAGAAAATTACCAGTTTGCTTGGTTTCCATGCTTGGCACCAAGTCTTGGGTTCCTCATCACTGAACAGACTTCTTTCCACTTGGCTTTCTCTCAGCCAGTATCCTGGCACACCATCAAAAGGGAAAATAATTAGAAAGAAGTGTTTTAGAGGGATGAGAGGCACTGGTAGCTTCCCAGATGGGGATAATCATGGATCTTCAAACAAATCCCTGACCAGGCGGTAGCATTATTTGTCTTCTTGCTTACATCAACTCGATCAGTGTTCACACCTCCTGAAACATGTGTGCACTGAGAACAGAATGCTTGCTGCTTTCCTGCTCTTCAGAGGAACCCTGTAGTGGCTCTTGGGTATACAAGAAGTGACCCAGCTGTGGTTAGCCCCAGAGAATTTTCCAAGAACTCCCCTCATCTTATCAGTTATTATGTTGCTGTGGGATATAAGGTCCATCTTATTCTTTTTAATATGTTTTATTGATTATGCTACTACAGTTGTCCCCTTTTTTCTCCCCTTTATTCCCCTCGGCCTTGCAACCCCATCCCACAAGGATCGCCCACCCTTAGTTCATGTCCCTGGGTCATACACATAAGTTCTTTGGCTTCTCCGTTTCCTATATTATTCTTAACCTCCCCTACTTTGTACCTACCTTCTTATTTTTAGTTCGCTCATGATTCAGGTAATGCGAGCGTGGGGTGGGGAGAAACAGCTTTATTATTTTTGTGATTCTTGCTCAATGTAAACATATCAGAGTACAGACATGTAGTTAAAAAGCACCTGACATCTCATCTTTCTGAGGCAACAAGTGTAACACTTTGGTGAGCATTTCTAGTAATCTGTTTGATGTGGAGAATGATTCATACAGCATTTCTCAAATATATTTGTGAGCATGGTGTTCACTTGTGTTCATCCAGAAGCGGACCCTGAGACAAGGATCGGGAGGTGTTTCAAACAGGAATGGGGAGTGGGGAAGTAAGGGAGGGGGAGGCAGCCAATTAAGGATGGCTCTTGTTAGCTGGTAGTATGGTGGATGGCGCTTAATCCCACAGAAAAACTCTGGGAAATGGTGTGGAACACGTGCCTCAGAGATAGATCATTTGAAGGGCAAGTGGAGATGTCAGCAGGAAGTTGAAAGTAGGGGTTTGGAGTTCAGGAGAGGTCCAGAACGGATGTAAATTGCAGAATTTC
Organism: Pteronotus mesoamericanus; assembly: GCF_021234165.1. Taxonomy (NCBI): domain Eukaryota; kingdom Metazoa; phylum Chordata; class Mammalia; order Chiroptera; family Mormoopidae; genus Pteronotus; species Pteronotus mesoamericanus. The sequence goes on from NW_026555229.1 coordinate 7,038,299, forward strand.
TCAGCAGACAGATGGTTGGAGCTGCCAGGCTGGTTGAGATCTCCAGGAAAGCAAGCTAAAGAGAAAAGTTGCCTGGGACTGAACCCCGAGCCCTCAGGGAGACGGAGGAATGAGCAAAGGAGGCTGAAAGAGAGCACCCAGAGGTTGGTGTCTTGAAAGTTCTTCTAGGAGTGGGGAGTGGTCATCTGGAACAGAGGCACGACCGCATTACCTGTCTGGGCACATACCGAGCCTTTGTCTGGATGGGGTCAAGATGTCCTGCACATTCAATGATAACCTTGAAAGTAACATCTACCACCACCAGATAATTGACTGAAAGCCTCCAGGAACTTCAGGGCATTAAGGGGCTATGTATTTAGTCATGTATGTCCCCAGTGCGGGGAAATGTACTGAGACACCTTTCAACCCAGGGAAAAAAAATATAAGTGTATACATGTGCTACATTTATATAGATGTACATACCAAAACACTCTCTATACAGATATATTGGATACATATGTACACACAGGTGGTTTTGGATCAATAGTATTACACTATATAAACAGATCTGCAACTTAATTTTCTTCCCACTAAATCTATTGGGAAGAGTGCTCTGTGGCAATAATGTCTGTCTGCTCCCATTATTTGAATGGTTGCATAGTACTTCGTTGTATACATGTACTATAATTAATTCTCCATATATTTTTCCCAATATAGAATTCTAAGTCATATAGCAAAGGGCATTTAGTGCATTCACCCTTCCACACCTGTGTGGTCATCTCCTTGGGATAAACTCTGGAAGTGCAGTTGCTGTGTGCAAGGCATGCATGCCCTGCTAATGGCCTCATTCAAGACTCTTCCTGCCAGTTCCAACGATCTGAGATGTATTCAATACAGAACAGCCAATGCCCTCAAGGAAGGACCACTGGGGTATCATTCCATGTGGACCCTATTCTACAACACAGGGAGGGCACAGGGCAGCCATCTGGGTAATCGCTGTTAGAAATAGGGCAGAGGTTTGGGTCAAGTCAGAAAAGTCCGCGACAGAAAGCCATCTGTCAGTACTAGCCCTCGGCTGACGCGAGGAGCTGCAGCTGACTTCCGAGCGTAAAACCACTTCTTTTCCACACAGCGCAGAGCAACTATCCAGGCCTGCAGACTCTGCGGCAGAGCCACTAAGAGCTTATTACGTCAATAGCAAATGCAGCAGACTGTAATTAACTCCAAATCTGTCTCCACACTTGATTTTTGCTGGCTGGATTTGTCATCTTGCTGTTAGAACAAGCCTATAACATGCCTCAGATTTTTTCCCTTTACCTTGTCATTTGGAGCAGAGGCATGACTCCATCACCTGCCTGGGCATGTACCCAGTCTTTGTTTGGAGATACCTTTCAACGCAGGGGGAAAAAAAAAAGGACACAGAGCCATGCCTTGGACCCATTTATTGCCACCTCTGGGTGGGTCTGTAAAAGCACTGAGCCCATGACTCAGGACCCACCGCCGGTGCTTGGCCCTTGGAAATCGTAGCTCTGCAGCACTCATTCAGGGAGAGCTAGGTTCCTATGCTGGGTTCTTAACCATTAAGCAAACACACAATAATGTTCCTGATAGTATAAACTTTTAAAAAGTTTCAGATCCGTGTGATCTGGCTGCACGCTCTTCCCTCCCACAGTCCAAGGGCTTTACCATGTGATGCCCCTTTGAGAGCCCCATCTACACGCACGGTTCAGCCACCAGCACTGTCTCCTCCCCTTCTGCTTCATCAGCAGTGTTCCGTCCCATCAGGAGGCCAACAGAAAGGGTTCTCTTGTGTGTTGTGGCTGAGATAAAAGTCACTTTACCCCAAGGATACAGCAGGTAGAAGGCAGCCTAAAAAATTCACACTAAATTCCATTCCTCAAATGACCGTATGTTACAGTTGATTATAAGATAATTGCCTCCTGACCTGTAAGCCTCCGCATGTTTAAAATCAGGGCCTGGAAATGAACACCACTTGGTCTTTCTCCCTGGCCCAGCTCCGCCTGGGCTGCCTGCGGCCTGTCCTCAGAACGCTGTGTAGTAGCGCTCCATTGTGCTGACGATGTCACTCTGGTCCTCCAGGAACTCCAGCACTTGCTGCAACACGGGCTCACTCAGGCCCGGGCTGATGCTCAGGCGAGCACAGGCCAAGATGTGCCGGAAGTGGCAGCCCTTCTCCATGTCTGCAGGAAACAAGCAGCTGGCTAAGCTTGGACACATCAGTCAGACACCCTTTCTCCTCTCCCTCTAAATCAGAGCCCTCTCAGTACGCACATTGAAGTCAGAGACATGCTGGTCTAGATTATCAGAAAGCCAAACCAAACAAAACGCCATGTTCTCAGGTCTCTGGGCCCACTGCTCAGGGACTGAAGCCTTCAACTTTCAAGGATTCCCAATCAATAATTTTGTATCCGTAACTTAAGAGTTTAGTGCTTTTTGCTCTAATGCCATTACATGTATTAGTGCATGTACTCCGTGCTGAAGCCCTAGCTCCCCAGGCAGGAGCCCACTTGAGACTGAGAGCAAAGCCAGCGTGCGGCAGCCTGCCTCTCGCAGGTCCCGACTGATGGGGCCGCCCTGGTGACGAAGGGACTGCTAGCTTTGCGCTGCTTCATTCCCCTCAGCACAGGCTTCCAAGGTTTGTCCCCAACAGTGGTGTCTTAGCAGCCTCTTACTCTCTCTCTGACCAATGCTAAGACTATTGGGTGTACAGTTGTGATCAAAGCTCAGGATGAGCCACCTTTCTCCTAGCGGAAATCAATGATTCAGTGGTACCGCACCTCAGGCTGTGACCACTAGAGGGTCGTGACTGACTGGGTTGTGATTAGCATTCTCTTTCTTACCAAACAGAGTGAAGGAGAAAATTACAGAATGTACTACTTTACAGGCAGAACGAGTCTTATTCTGGGTAACTATTTCTAAATATAGTTTACAGCTATCTATTGCATTATAATTCTATAATTTGAGTCATGATGTAAAATGTGTGCATAACTCCGAGTTAAAGTCGAACCACCGTACTAAAAACAAACTCTCCCCAGTTTTCACCTTATAGCCCCATGGTCTCTCATGTTCTACACAGTCACTGAGTGTTTTCAGGCGCCGTTTTAAGCTCCAGGAAGGTGCACGAAGAGGTATCATGGTATTGGGCAAAGCATAGTTTGGGAGTGGGTGCACCCTTGTGGCTTTGGGCAAGTCATAGTACCTTTAAGTTTCAGTTTTCTCACCTACGGAAAGGGAGGTGGGGGAAGGGGTGGAGGCACCTGTGAGATCCTTTCCAGCTCAAAGGCTCTGAGACTATCACAGGCAGAGGCCTGCGCTAACAAAGACCTGCTCAATTCTGACCTCTAGTGGCTCTGTCAACTCCTTACTCCTCCCAGTTGGGGTCACTGTGGAAAACTTGCCACCTCCACATTTCCAGTCTGTTTCTTCAACATTCATTTGATAAAGATTTCCTGAACACTTACTGTGTGTATAGTTTTTTTTTTAAAAGGGGGGGCAGATAAAGAGTGCAGATGGAGAGCTGACTCTGGAGTCCAGAGACCCAAATTCAAGTCCAGGTTCTTTGCATCTCTCAGTCTCCTCATCTGTTAGATGCGAACAAAATCACCTACTTCACCAGTGGTCACATGGATTTAAGGAGACTGGCAGCAGGTGCTTCTTACATGGGGTATGACTATGATTCTATTGTCATAGCCATAACCTAAGATGCTCATAGCTTAGTCCCTGCTCTAAAGACGCATCAACTCTTCCCGGAGGCCTTATGTTATTTTTTCAGAAAGGCCAGCCTGCGGTCTAAGAATGTCTGATAAGGCTGTTCACAAAGAGACTGTTCGGTTACACAGAAAGGAGGACTGGTTTTAGCTCTTCTTTAAATGTAGAATTTGCCCCTGAAGCCATCAGGTCCAGGACTTTCCTTTGCTGGGAGATTTTTAATTACCAATTTCATCTCCTTACTAGTTATAGATCTATTCAAATTTTCTATTTTTCTGTGGTTTAGTTTTAGTAGGTTTTATGTTTCTAGGAATTTGTCTGTTTCATCTTGTGTACATTTTATTTCTGCAGAATCAGCACTGATGTCATTTTTATTTCTGATATTAGTGATTTGAGTCCTCTTTTCATTTCTTAGTCCATCTACCTAAAACTTTGGCAAATTTGTTATCTTTTCACAGAACCAACTTCTGGTGTTGAAGATTTTCTCTATTGTTTTTCTATTCTCTTTTTTATTTATTTTTGCTCTAATAATTGTTTCCTTCCTTCTGATAGCTTTGGGTTTAGTTTCTTCTTCTTTGTCTAGTTCCTTAAACTGTAAAGTTAGGTTGTTGAGATCTTTCTTGGTTTTTTAATGGTTTTAGCTATTAAGTCCCCCTTAGCACAATTTTCACTGTGTCCCACATTTTGCTAGATTGTGTTTTTGTTTTCAATCATCTCTAAGTATTTTCTAATTTCCTTGTGGTTTCTTCTTTGATTTATGGGCTGTTTAAGAGTGTTTAGTTTCCACTAATTTATGTGAATTTTCCAGCTTTACTTGTTACTTCTAACTTCATCCCATTGTGGTCAGAGAAGACACTTTGTATGATATCTATCTTTTTGAATCCATTGAGATCTAATTAGTGGCCTAACATATGGTCTACCCTGAAAATTGTCTCATGTACATTTGAGAGGAATGTGTATTCTGTTATCAGGTAGTAATTTTTATACGTCTACTAGATATAGTTTATTTATTGTGAAAACTTCTCTATTTCCTCTTTTATCTTTTCTGATTTTTCTATCCATTTTAGAGAGTGGGGTGCTGAAGTGTCTAACTATTGTAGAATTATATCTCTCCCTTCAATTTTGTCAGTTTTTGCTTCATATATCTTGATGGTCTCTCATTAGGTACACAAATGTTTATAATTCTATCTTCTTGGTATATTGACTCTTTCACCGATGCACAATGTACTTATTTCTTGTAATCTTTTATGACTTAAAGTCTATTTTATCCAATGTTAGTATAGCCGCCCCTGCTCTATTTTGGTTACTATTTTACATCGGATATTTTCCCCCCATTCTTCACTTTCAATATATTTGTGTCTTTGAATCTAAAGTGAGTCTCTTATAGACAGCATACAGTTGGGTCATGTGTTTTTTTTTAATCTTTTCACCAACTTCTCTTTTGATTGAGTTTAATCTGTTTATATTTAAAGTAATTACTGATAAGAAGGGACTTATTTCTGTAATTTTGCCATTTGTTTTCTATATGCCTTATACCTTTTTGTCTCATTTCCTGCATTACTGCCTTTCATGTTTAGTTTTTTTTTTCCTAGGGAAACATTTAAATTCCTTTCTCATTTCCTTTTCTTCATATTTTTTAGCTACTTTCTTTGTGGTTACCATAGGAATTACACCAAACATCCTAAAATTACAACACCCTAATTTGAATATATTCCATCTTAACTTCAATAATATACAAAAACTCTGCTCCTTTGTAGCTCTGTCCCTACCTCTTTCAGCTGATGTCACAAAATTATATATTTATATATTATGAGCTTAAGAACATAAACTAATAATTCTTTTAAATACATTAATCTCTTAAACTATGTGGGAAAAAATGTGGAGTTACAAACCAAAGTTAAAATAATATAAATTTCTAGACTACTTCTTTTTTGTTGTTTAAAAAGTATATTATTCTCTAAAATTATGTAGAAAACAAAAAGGGGACTTACAAACCATTGTTACAATGATATTGGCTTGTACAATTGTCCGAATATTTACCTTTATTGAAATATTTATTTCTTCATATGGGCTCAAGTTACTGTCTAGTGCCTTTTCATTTCACCCTGCTGGGCTCCTTTGAGTATTTCCTGCAGAGCAGGTCTAGTGGTAACAAACTCCCTCAGCTTTTATTTATTGTGGAATGTCTTCATTTCTCCTTTACTTTTCAAGGATGGTTTTTCTGGATATAGGATCTTGGTTCCGTTTTTTTCTTCAGCACTCTGATTACGTCAGCCTATTGCCTCAGGCCTCCAAAGTTTCTGATAAGAAACCTGCTGCTAATCTTACTGATGATCCCTCATATGTAACAAATTGCTTCTCTCTTGCTGCTTTCAAGATACTTTGTCTTTTAAAAGTTTGATTAAAATGTGTCTTGGTGTGGTCTCCTTGAGTTTATCTTACTTGGAGTATATTGAAATTTTTGGATATTTATAGTCATGTCTTTCATGAAATTAGGGAAGTTTTCAGCCATCATTCCTTCAAATATTCTCTCTTCATCTTCTGGGACTCACACAATGCATATGCTGGTCTACCTCATGTTATCCCATTTGCTCCTTAGTCACTGTTTGCTCTTGTTCAACTGCAAGTTTACTGATTCTTTCTTCAGCCTCTCAAAATCTGCTTTTGAATCACTGTAGTAAATTCTTCATTTCAAAATGTTATTGTACTTTTCTGCTCCAAATTTTTATATATGAGATCTCTCCAGAAGGTATCCCGCCAAGTAATAAGAAAATTAGAGACATTTATTGAAGAAGATACAAGATACAAGAAACATTGTACATAGGACAATGATACTTCAGTCCCCTTCAGAGTAGGCACCTTAGGACCTCACACAGTTCTCCCTGGCATCATCAGCTGCCCCATCATATTTTCCTGAATCTCACTGATGACCTGAAATCTCTTCCTTTTCTAAGGTGATTTTAAGTTTTGGGAAAATCCAGAAGTTACAGGGCGCTAAATCTGAGCTGTAGAGTGGCTGAGTCACCAGGCTGATTTGATGTTTCACCAAAAGCTCTGTACAAGACATGATGCATGAGTAGGTGTGTTGTTGTGATGAAGCTGCCAATCACCAGTTGCCCATAGCTGCGGTCTTCTGAATCAGCTGACTGGTTTCCATGGGGGAATGTTCAAGCTTAATGCAAACTTTGATGCAGATTTGTTGCTCTACTCGCTCAGTCATTTTGAATGCTACAGCCACAGAGTACACATACTCACTCAGCAGCATCTACCACTCCCACTGATTAGTACAATGAAGTTGTCATTGTTCACACATGCACATTGCAGTCCACTCTCCTTGGCTGCCAGGTTACATCAATGTTGCACAAACTGTTCCTGTTATATTGACAAGAGCTGGACTTTTTCGATAGACCTATATTTTTAGGTTTTCTATCTCTGTATATTTCCATTTTGTTTGACCATTTTCTTTCTTTCTTTTTTTTTAGGTAAAACCCCCATATGCATTTATTTATAGGTCTTACTTAATACAGCAAAATGTTAAAGAAAATTGAGAACACTGCTCATTTTTCTCATTTAATTTGACATATAAAATGGAATTCCTTCAGAAAAAAAGATTTGCATGAAATTTACCTTACCTATGATTTATGCTCTAAGAGTACATTTCATAAAAATCAGCAATGAGGCTTCCTTTATGTTTAACTTGAAATGAACATGATAAATATAAATGAATAACTTTCTTTTACGTAGTAGCAAAAAGAGTCAATAATCCTTTCAAGAAAGAGACTATTTCATTTCCTCCCAACTTGGATTCACCGTAAACACAATCCACAAATGATATTGGTATCTCACCAATAGTATAATTCAACTGCCTTACCCGAACAATCATTTCCATCTGGAAGACATAGCCTTTAGATACACATTTTTCTATTAATTTCTGTAGAACTTCTTTTCGGTATAACCTGAAACTTCCTGTTAAATCAGATGCTCCTGGTCTCAGCAAAATCTGAGTTTTAAAATTGGCCCTGCGGCTGATTAATTTTCTTTTCAAATCCCAGCCATAAACACCGCCATTTCCTTTGTAGCGAGTTCCAGAGACAATGTCAAAATTACCTTCCCTTTGCTTCCTAATGAATTCAGGAATAAATTTTGGATGGTGTGAGAGATCGGCATCCCTAATAATTATGCAATTTCCAGTGGTATGCTTCATTCCATGAATATATGCAGTTCCTAGTCCCAACTTTTTTTCCCGTGGTCTTAGAAGAATTTTTGTCCAAACCATGGATCTTCTCCAGCTGTTCAGCAACGACCCTTGTTCCATCTGGGCTTCCATCATCTATGATTATAATTTCATAATTGATTTCACTCTCCGAGAGGCTTTTCACAAGTAGCCACACGATGAGCGGTAGGTTCTCGCGCTCGCTGTGGGTGGGCAGTAGCACCAAATACTTGTCCTGTTGTGGGTCACGTCCCTCTGGCCCCCGATGAGACTTCAGAGGAGTATGACTCGCTTCCTTGGTGGCCATGGCGGAACGTGACCATTTTCTTGACTTTCTCCATATCTTCCTTCCGTTCCCTGAGCATCTTTAAGACAGTTATTTTAAAGTTTTTGTCTAGTATATCTGCCATTAGGTTCTTTTCAGGAGCACTTTCTGTTGATATATGTATTTTTTTTTCATTTGAGTGGATAATACTTTTCTGTTTCTTTGTATGTCTTGTGATTCTTAGTTGAAAATTGGACATTTGAACCTAACAATGTGGTAAGTTTGGAGCTCAGATTCTCCCCCTTCCCCAGGGTTTGCTGTTGTATGTTATTATTATTATTATTATTATTATTATTATTATTATTGTCACTGTGTCAAGGATCAGACTGACATGTAAACTTAAGATCTTTTCTTATGCCTTTTAAGCCTAAGAAAAAGTCTTAAGGACTTTTTCTAAGCCTGTGTCTTTCTCTGGGCATGTGTGGTCACTTTCTAGTTTCTCTCCTATATGTAGTACCTTTTGGACGCACGAGTCTTTCTTTTCTGGTTCCCACAAAAAAGAGAAAAAGAAAATAAAGAGGGTGGAAAAAAAAAAAGAGCAGCAGTACTTCTCCTGGAAGTCACTTCAGATGTTGGGGGAGGGGCTTGCAACATTGGGACAAAATGCAACAATGGCCACCCACCTCTTTATCTGTCCCTCTGTAATCAGAAGCAACAATGAACAGAGCACAGATCCCTTATATTTTGAGGATGGGCTCTTTTTTGCCTTCTCAAGCTCCTGCAAGCTCTGTGCAAGATGCTCCAGAAACAAATGCACAGCTGTCCACTGTGTAGCTGGGGTGAGGGATAGGTAGCTCTTACCAAGAGGTGAGCACTGACTGCAATTAACACCAATTTACTGTCCTTTGGAAGCTTCAAGCCTTCAATAGCCTTCAGAGTTCCAAAACAGTTACATCAGACAGATGCAATTGTTGCCTAAATGGACAGATTCCTAGTGCTTCTTACTCGACCATCTTCATAATGGTTTTATAAAATACCAATTTGTTTAATCCTCATAACAATCTATCATATAGGCAATGTTATCCCCATTTTACATATAAAGAAACTGAGGCACAGACTTACCCAAAGTCACACAGCTGCAAAGTGGCAGAGCTGAGATTCAAACCCAGGCAAGGTAGCCCCAGAGCCCAGCCCATTACAGCTATGCTGTGCTGCCCATCTTTAGAGAAACCCAGTCCCAGTGCTTTAGGAACCTAAAACGAGCCTCCTGTTTATGGTCCTTTTATTATTGTGCGTTTAACCTTTGCTGAAATACTCATAAATGACTAAAGATTTTAAGTTCTCTCACTAATCATCCTGACAAGGAAAAACTCAACGCTATATTCTGCATGAAATGTCAGTAATGAACAAAAGATCTAGGAGGAATGGTTAAATAAATGGTCAAGTATCTATTTATATACATAATGGAATGCGGTGCTATTAAAAAGACTGAGACACTTTTATATGTACTGTTGCCAGATGACCTCTAGAAGCCAATGTTAAATTTAAAATATAAAGTGTAGAACACTGAGTACTGTATGCTAACCTTTACTTGTACCTTTTTAAAAAGGGTAAACTATATAAATGTACTCCCAAGTGTATATGCATCCCTAGAAGCATATGAAGGAAACCAGAACACCTACTGCCTTTGAAAGGGGAATGCAAAGCTTGGGTCTCAGTGCTGTGAGGAAGCCTGACTTTTCTGTGTGTATTTTTGCACTGTTTGACTTTTTATCATGTGCATACATTATTATTCAGAGTAATTTTGTTAATGTCACAGATATTTCCTGTGAAAAGGAGTAGTTGCAGTAGACTCCCAGAGAGTCTCCAAAAGGTATTTTTATTGGCATCCTCAGTTATTCAAGCTCCAGAATTCAGCTCCTGGGAGTTTACCAGTTCTGGGGAATTGTTTATGGATTTTAGAGGCTCCCACTTACAGACTCGGCGACAGAGGCTGTCCACCGTGACACACACGTTCTCCAAAGCAGGAGCTGACCCATGGATTAGAAGTGGATATAAAAGTCTGCCACTTTACAGACTCTCAGATCACTGAGGCTATTTGGTTCTCCTAAGAAATAAAGTGTAAATTGCTTTTATTTGCTGCACCAGGCCTTAGAATTATTGCAATCCATCCTGTTCCTAATGCAGATCAAAACAAGAGCCTGGCCAAGCGGCCTGGAAATACGATGAGTACAGGGATGTTACACAGGGAACAGCCTCTTACCCCTTCTTGCTTGAGAAATCTCACATTCCACTGCTCTTAAAAGCTCCTCAAATTGTGGATGGACAGATTCTTCCGCCACCCCCCTACCCCGCCAACTAAAGGATATTTGTTCTTATTGCTCTGTATGCAGTGAACAACCAGAAACCTTGCATTCAGATGACTGGTTACTTTAAGTTTATTTTAAGATCTGTCATCATGCAACTCTGGGTTCTGACCTCATAGGTTCTCAAAGGTTAAATAGGGCTGCGTATCAAACACGAGGGCCAAAGACCTGGTCCAGCTCTACCCTGTGACTCAGCCTGGAACACGTTCAGGCCTCAGGGATGTATGGGCTAAAAGGACTGGAGGTGGACTTGTTTGGAGGGAAAGAAAGTAGGATAAAGAGACCTGCAGTGATTAACAAGTCTTTTCACTTTTCATCTAGTGTCGTTCGTTGACATATGCCATTTGTTATTAGCAGATGCTTGCAAAAGATATATTTTGAAGAGTCACCTTCTCCCTGGCTGGTGTGGCTCAGTGGACTGAGTGCCAGTCTGCAAATCAAAGGGTCACTGGTTCAATTCTCAGTCAGAGTACACGCCTGGGTTGCAGGCCAGGTCCCCTGTAGGGGGCGCACAAGAGGCAACCACACATTGATGTTTGTCTCCCTCTCTTCCCCTCTTTCTAGAAATAAATAAATAAAATATTTAAAAAAGAAAAAGAAAAAGAAAAGTCACCTTTAAGACTGATCAGTTTTTATAAAATTTAAAGATAGGACTAATGCTTTTTTCTCTTTCTAACCAGTATGAAAATGGTAATTCTGGTAAAGATAGTCTGTTGTCAGACTATCTACAGTTTAAGTTTCTGGCCACTAGGGGCTGACCTAACTCCACTAAAACCAACTATTTTCCAAACCAGTTTTGCAAATTATTAGGTTTCAGGATGACTGAATTACACTCTTCATAAACTGTAATGTCTAGAACCATTCCTGCCAACACTGAAGGGCTTGAGGTCAAAAGAGAGGAAAATTTCAGGTCTGGATTCAAAGACAAAGGGCAAGAGTAGAACAAGAAATAACACAGGCCAGAGAGAACATCAGAACCAGAGGGACCTCAAAAAGTCCTGGCCCTGTGGCTTGCCTCACTGTACCGGCATCACCTGAGGCGCTCACCTGTCACGTCCCGCCCTCCCCCTCGTAAATCAGAATCCCCCGCAGTGGGATCTGAGCACCACATGTTCAAAAAAATCTCCATGGTTGCATTTTATGTGCAGCCCAGGTCAGGACGACTGTGCAACCCTAACGTCCACTTTGGAGAGGAGGAACCTGGGGCTCTGAGAGGGCAGGCGTCTTGATCAGCCATACTTCCAAGTTGCTATGGGGGAAAGCCCCAGGCTCCTGACTCTCCGTCCAGTGCTCTCTGGGCGGGAGTATTCCCTTCTCGTGCATCAGGACACATGTACATGGCGCCACTTACGGTTTGGTTTCTGGCAGTCTTCCTGAATGATACGGTGGATCTTTCTGTGCAGTTCTTTGTCCTCTCTGGTTACCTAAATAGAAAAAAAAGATCAGAGAGAACGTGTTCTTAAGAAACCCAGAGGTTCTATCATCTCGACTCCCAAATTAGTATTTAAGATAGTTTCTACAGACTTCATAACAATCATCATTCTGACACCAACAACATGGTTTTTGATGCTGGGCCTATTGTCAAGCCACTTCTGACCCTCAGCTGCTTGCTGCTCTGTCGCTGACCCAGAGGTGCACTCTTCGGGAGCTGGGCCACTGGGACCATGTTGTAAAGAGAAACTGGAATACTTTAAGCAGCAACTTTCTTCTTAAATATTCATAACACATTCATAAAATTTCTCCTATTTGTTCTATTTTTGAGGGAGGCACAAGTGACCAAAGTCTCTGATCTCAACCCCAGGACTCTTTCCTCGGGGCTCTGACACCTGCCTCATGTTTCATTAGTTTTATTCCTTTTTCCAACCACAAGGAAAAACAAAAGAAGTAAGACTGTAAGGAAAAGCTAGCAAGGGAAAAAATCGAGTCTATCTCTTGAGGCCCTTTCTGTCTTCAAGGGCAAACCTAACCTAGTTCCTTTCTCACCCAGCTCAGGTAAGAGGGAAGCAGCAGCCAAATGGGTCCCCCTTCATGTTCAGTAGTAAATCTAGTAACAAAACAAACAAACAAAAAATAGAAAGGCAAAAAGAGGAAGGAAAAAGGAAGGAAAAGAGGAAAAAAGGACAAAAAAAAGAAGCATGCAAACAAACATATAGGGTGGGGGGCAAAAGTAGGTTTAAAAGTTGTTCATATGGAAAAAGAATAATTAATAAATAATAACAAGAACAAACTGTGTTGCCCTGGCTGGGTTGCTCAGTAGGTTGGAGCATCGTCCTGTACATATAAATGTGGTGGGTTCAATCCCTGCTTGGGACGCATACCAGAGCCAACCGACTGATGTTTCTCTCTCTGTCCCTTCCTCTTTTGAAAATCAATAAAAACATATTCTCTTGTGAGGATTAAAAAAAAAAAGAAGAATCAACTGTGTTTTGTGTACCCACAACTGTAAGCTCACTTTTGCTCCACCCAGCCTATCCGGAGTGCTTGTTTGGTGGGACTTACAGAGTGACTGTATTTAAGAATGGGGACACTGATAATACCTGCCTTTCACAAGGTTACTGTAAAGATTAAATACGGTAACGTGGGTGAGAGCTGCTGAAAGCAGGAAAGCGCTATACAAACAGAAATAGCTACATTACTGTGATAACTATTTCACTGAGGCCAGGCGGCTATATTGAAAGGGGAGGAGTGAAGTCAGAGAAGGCGGTGGTTCTAATGAGGAATAAAAGAGTAATTGTTTCTTGATCACCCCATTCCAGCTCACACTGATTCACACGAGGAAGCGCCCCAGCCCTGCCACACCTCAGCCATGGCTACTGCCCGTGGTCCTACTGATCCTCAGGAGGGGCTGCTTTCAACAGATGCAGTTGGCCAATCCCAGGGGCAATGCGACTAGGTGGTGGGTGGGGACAGGTTGGGGGCTGCTAAGGCAAGCTGCCCGCCAGGAGCTTCTGCAACCCCACAAGAGGCAACTCACTCCCATCTGATCTTGCCCTCCTGGGGCGGAGTAGACTGTACTGAGCCTCATACAGGTTGGAATACCCTTTTCAAAAGCTATTCAAATAGTATTTAAAACATCTTAAGTTTTTAAAAATGCTATAAAATGGGGCATCACTAGAGAAAATCAATATCAAGAAAATGTCTTATTAAGGAAAGCTTCCCCTCAGGAATCATGCTTGTAAATAGCGAGACTTCTGGGATGCCTCCGAGTTCTGATCTGTCTCCAGGCCAATCACTTGTAGCTGAAGCCACATCCGTGCTACTGATATCAATGGTCAGGAGAGGGGGCCCGACCGCAGCCTGGCTCCTCCCATATCAAAGGTAAGCAGTGAAAGGTGAACTTTTAACTCTGAAAGTATGAGAAGAGCAAGCACTTGCACCCCTAGTGAGAAGGTCGACTGGTACATGCTTTTGGGCGGTCAATCAGGCTGCTGACCAAAAGCTTGCAGGTATACGTCTTTGCTCCAGCAATTCCTTCTTTAAGAGTCGACCTTATAGAAATACCTAAGTTCACAAAAATAGTTGTGCAAAAATAGCCATAGCAACAGTTATCTGTGAGAGCGAAAGTTGGAAACACCATAATTGTCCGCCAGAGAGAAGGGGTTAAAACACTGATGGCAAGTTCCCATAACATGGAATACCACGCAGAAGTGAAAAAGAATTGAGGTCGATTTGTGAGTACGAACATGGAAAGATGGTGTAATGTGCTATTTTGGTGTCCAATAAAAGTTACTGAGCATTATTTAGAGCACTGGTTCTTAATTGTCCCTGGGAACACTTGGCAATGTCTGGGAACAGTTTTGGTTGCCACAACCTGGGTGCTGCTACTAGCATCTAGTGGGTGAAGGCCAGGGATGCTGCTAACCATCCTGTGATGCAAAGGACAGCCCCCACAGCAAAGAATCATCCAGCCCGAACAGTGTTGAGAAACACTGATTTGGAGAAAATAGGTTGAGAAATCCTAATTTAGAGAATGATTGCAATTTTTTGTGAAACGAAAAAAGCCAAAGCAACATATAGTTACATGTGTTTATTTGTAAATGCACACATGTCTAGAAGGATATACTATTAAAAGTGGTACTTTGGGATTCCTTACTTTAGGTACCTCTTTAATGACTGATTTTTAAAAACAGTAAATACGTATTCTTAAGTAATAAATATATTTGTAATTGAAGCTAAGAAGGAAAATCATTAAGATGCAAGTCTCTTACATAGAAGAGGTTATCAAAACTGCCATCCTTCTGGTAAATGAATCCTTTTTCCTGCAGGAGCTTTATAGCATTCTTAAATATACTATGAATTGCCTTAGTAGTGGTGTCATTCTTAAAATCTGCCTGTGGGAAGAAAAAAAAAAAAGAGTGAGTCCCATCTTACAGCACCGGAGAGCAACTCCCTAGACCAACTGGTTTATGAATTCACCCAACAAGCTTTTCACCTGGTGAGTCAAAAAGATCCAGGTATGCACCGGCCTAGCAGGATGGTATTGAAGGACTGGGAAGTTTGCTCCAGCAGAATCATGCGATGCCCGATAACTGTTCTGCCCCTTAGTTAGGACTTTCTTGTTTAATTCAATGATATAAAATGGAAAACTCAAAAGGACATTTTTTTTAATGCAGAACTCAAACACTGTGTACATATTAGCTGGGGTTCTCCCCCGCCCCCCGCCCCATGAAAATCGTGGCTATATACAATCTCACCCTAAGGACATTAAAGAATTTTGCACACATTGCAGTAAGTTGGGGATTCCAGCATGTAGAAGGTATTGAATAGTCTCCTTATTTTAAATGGAGAACAGTGGGGGCAAACAGCCCTGCAGAGACCGGTCAAAGGTGGGTGTGTGGACTAGAGATCGACAGGGGTCCTGGCGTGAAGCAAGACGATCGTACAGAAGGAAGCTCAGCTGCTGCCAGTAAGTTTGCTGTCTCCTCAGTTCAGTATTCCTTCCTTCTCTAGGAGACAGATTTGCCTAGAGAGCTTCCCAGGCCAGCCTATTTTTTGTTCCCAAGGAAGCTAGGTTTCCAGCTATGACCTAAGGTTAACTAGGCTGTGTGGTTCTTGAGTTGGGGACTTTGTATTTCATCTTGGCCACCTTTTCTCCTTGGCACACGGAGGGGGATCAATAAAACATTTGTGTAATCAGCGGAAATATTATAGAGGCTGTGTCCTCTATATTCCATTAGGAATTTTCATTTCATTCCTAAGACAAAGAAAGTGGTGAACAATAACTGTCCTTCAAGGTACAGATCTATTTTTAATGTGACAGAAATTTGTCACTACAGTAAAAAGATCAGAGTACCAAAGAAACGTGGGAAAGCATCCAAAACAGTGTTTGAAGGCCAAGTCCTACCTTCAGCAAAAGGCACCTATGGAGGCTATCTGGGGCAGCACCCAGAAATGCTGAAAAAGACAATGTGCTTGGTACTTGCTGATGATACTTCCTCCAAGTGATATGGGGAGGAAAGAAACCCCCAAATGGCCTCAAGAGTTGACAATACCGTCCCTAAAGAAACCTTCTCTTTCCCGGAGAGGCCCCCAAACAGACATTGTTTCAGTCTAATAGATCCTGGCAATGTTTCACAAATGTGCTCTCCTGGACTGAAGAGCAGAGTCTAAGACTCTTAAATTATAGTCAATGTTTTTCCTTATCAGAACAAGCTGGAGAACCTGGTCGTTAAAACATTAGGGCTTAGCCCTGGCTGGTGTAGCTCAGTGGCTTGAGCACCAGCCTGTAAACCAAAGGGTCATTGGTTCAATTCCCAGTTAGGACACATGCCTGGGTTGAGGGCCAGGCTCCTGGTACAGGGCGCATGAGAGGCAACCACACAGTGATGTTTCTCTCCCTCTCTTTCTCCCTCCCTTCCTCTTTCTCTGAAAATAAATAAATAAAAATCTTAAATATTAGGGCCTAAAAACAGCCAAACATTCCAGGTTATGACAGCACGCACTCTCTGAAGGGAGAATAAGGCTCAGAAATATTTGATGACTCTCATGGGCAGGAAAGTTATCTGGGTGTGTTTAGAATAAATATCTCACCTAGCAATTCTCAGTCACACATCTTTTTATTCAGGGGGCCTTCAGGCAAAGCTGTTTTGAATTTTATATATGAGTTCTTTTACTTAGGGGAAACAACCCAACACAGGCTCCCCCAAAGAACTTTGTAACTACTTAATCTTCATACTTCTAATGAGATTCCATTCTCTTTAGTCAATTTAATATAAGGATCCTAGGGGTTGAGGTAGTATTACATCTCTATTAAGACAGAACTAAATTGGAAACTAACTAGAAATGTTGTTACATAATTATTCCTGTCATTAACAAAGACTCTTGATTATCCCTAGACCATACATAAAGCCTGGTTCCTCCTTCCAGACTCCAGTTAAAATCAAGCAGCAGGAGAGAGGCTGGTAAGGCCTGTGAGCTTAAAAGCAGTTTCAGCTGTGAACAAGGAGGACCCAACAGAAAAGGCTCTCTGTCAATATAAACAACATGTGAAGCTTCCTTTCCAAAAACATTTGCCTCAGCTGACCTCTGGACATATCTGCCTGCTGGTTATAAAGACACAGCCTCAAGGGTAAAACCTCCAATCATCTCTTCTAGTAGCTCTTGTTGGCCTGGGATTTGTGTCTTTCTTGTCTTTTTCTAAAGAGGAATGACAGACTCTTCAGATTCAGGAAACTGAAAGTGCTCAGAGGGAAAAACTGACTGGCTGAAGGAGCGGAGCCTCAGCAGGCCTCTCCTTGTTGCAGGTCAGGAACTGGGTGGATCTCTGAAATATATATAGTCTTCATTCCCAAACAAACTCAGCATTTATCCAGCTGTCAAACAAACAATGGTTTTGCAAGGGCTGCTTATCAGGTTTCTGGATTTGCTAAGAAGGGCCCCGATGGAAAAAAAGAAAGAAAGGAGAAAACATTCAGACCCATTCTCCCTCTGCCTGTCAACTATAACCCTATCACAATGGTTTTTTGTGAAGCTTTCATCTGTATGACAACACAAAGTACCAAAAGCTCTAGGGTTTCACCGTCACTGTAAAGCATCCTTACTCTCCCAGGCTCAATTAAACGGGATTCAGTTGAATGATACTGACCTCACCAAGCAGAGCCATGTGAGGGAACAATTCATAATTGATGGAAAAATCGTTTCCAAAGACAAAACAAAGTGCCATATTCATTTCTTTTTAAACACGCAGCACTGAGCAGACACAGGTTTCTCCTCTAAGCATTTTCAAAAAGATATCATGGCAAAAGCTCTCCACAGATTGTTTTGAATGGAGAAGCCCTTTAATCCTCAGAGACCTCAAGCGTCTCTGCTTAATTAGAGCCCTCACAGAAGAGCTGGTTCACAGGAAGAATGTGGTCCTCACTAGGCTTCCACGTTTCCTTCCAAGCACGCCAACAGAGTGGTCAGGAGCCCTAGGAGGCCACCCTGGCATCGAGCCCCGTCTAAATGATTCAATGGAGAGAGGTCAATCTTGCTGTCAGGGGACAGCTGGAAAGCTACAACTGTTTAGAAGCAACAATGACACAGGACAAAGCGGGCAGTCATGACCCTCTCCGCCTTGGTGTTTTCTGAAACAATATCCCTCATCTCGGTGTATGAAATTATGGGTCACTGGACACACAGCCTGGTGCCAGGAAGAGGTAATTAAGTTCATGAATGAAACCGAGAAGCAGCGGTCATGCCTAGGAAGTTGTACGGGGACCTGGTATCGGTTCTACCAGAATCACGAAGAGTAACTTATGTTGCCTAACAAGGGAATTCAGAGCAGCACCGTCGATAATGGTGAAAGACTGGAAAACATCTACACAGTCCAGGAATGGAGACGGTACACGTAACAAAAGATGATTGTATAGTGGCAAATCTAAGCATGACTAGGAAGGGGTCTGTAAGACATACAGCTCAATGAAAAGCTAGGGACAGGCTAGTGTTCCGCATGATACCGTTTGTGTAAAAAAGGGGATACAACTACTTCCAGTTTATATATGCACAGACTAGCTCCAAATGGATAATCGTAACACCAGTAACAGTGTTTGTCCCTGGAGAAGGGGCGGGAGGGAGGATGGGAAGGAAACATTCTTTTAACTAGATACTTTCAGGGACTATTTGAATTTTTAAAAACCATTCATTCTTCAGTCAACTAATAATTATTGAAAACCTACTTTATGCTAGACCTGTTCTAGGCCCTGGTTCTAGAGAACAGAGAATAACACAGGTGAGATCTCTGCTCTTAGAGGGCAAATTCTGGTCAGGAGGAACAGGCAGGCAAACCAGCAAACACCAGTGATATAATGCGATATGAGAATGGGGTGACAACATAGTAAAGAAGTAAGTGGCTATCAGAGCAGATGGTCAAGGAGGGCAAGAAGGTGACATTTAAAAAGAGATTATCCTCTGGTGGAATAAATGAAATAAATAAAACCACAAGTCATGTTACAACAACAAAACAATCCAAGAATTGCAATGAAAGGGAAAGCCTAATACCAAAGTCTCAAATAATTCTTAATTCCAAGCAAATACAGAAACACCAAGCTACTTAAATTCACCTTTAAAACAAAAAAAGATTTTATATATTCATTTCTAGAGAGAGGAGGAGGGAGGGAGAAATAGAGGGAGAGAAACATTGATATGAGAGAGAAATACTGCTCCAATGCCTCTCATATGCGCCCTGACTGGGGACCTGAGGACCAAACCCGCAACCCAAGCATGTGCCCTGACCAGGAACCAACCCCAGACCTTTTGCTTTGCAGGGTGATGCCCAGCTGAGTCATCCCACTCAGGGCAAGTTCACCTTTAACACTAGGTGTGAAAAGATGGGGACAGCTCGTTTTGAAATTCCTACTTACAAATCAGAATGAATATAATTGGTCTTTATTCAAACTCCTAAAATATGATAGGTTCACTTTATTCTGAAGAAGACACAGCAAGTCAGTAAAAGACTTGGTTCAAGTTCAATAAATAAAATTACCCTTGGAAGGGTAACGGCCTCTTCTCATCTATTTCCCCCATATTTGGCTCCTGCTGAGATTAAATACCCATTCTCAGTGAGTACTAAGAACTCAGTACCATGAAGCTTAGAGACTATTATTTTTTCCTACCTAAAGATTAAACTTAATGAGATTAAGTGAGAGGAAAAGGGCAGGTCCATTCTCATGTCAAATTCTTATATGTCAGTGACCTTCCCAGAATAGAAAGAACACGTAATAGAACCATAACCTCTATTCTCTGGGCCCACCCTGTGAGTCTTAACACCTCGCTCACACCCTTCAGCTGCAGACTTGGGGCGGGGGCCTTGGATTCTCAGAGGCCAGCTGCACTTACTTGCTCGGAGCACGCGCTGTGAATCACGGGCTGATTGGCAAGGGACAGCAGAGACTCCACCGTTTCCAACTCCTGCTGGTAGAAGGTTTGCACTCTGTTCTTCACGAGGAATTCTTTGGCTTTTTCACTCAGCAAACATGTGAGATTGGTAAGGTTCAGGGCACCTGGATTTTTGCTGGGGAAAGTTTTAAAAAGCCTTGTAAAAAATGATCACCTCTGTTTCTTATTGGTGTGTGTAAAATGGAAACTTAGCTAGAAAACACAACACTATATTGATGTTTGTTTTTGCCATAAAGGACTGTTCATACTACGAACATTGTGTGGTTGTTTAAAAAGAATGAAATAGAACTACAAGAACTAAGATATTCATGATAGCTTCAGAAAAAAAGTGGTAGAATAGTATAAGATATGATCCCATTTTTGTAAGAGCAAGTAACAACCCACAAGATATATGGGTGGATATTCCTGCTTGTGTGCGCGCAGAGAAAAACATCTAAGATGGTATATACACATCAACCTGCGGACGGTGGGAGCCCCTAGGGCGTGGCCCTGAGCTGGAGAAAGGGCAATGGGGGGCTTTCACTTCTCACTTCATACAGGTCTATAGCTTGGCGTGTTTTTAATATAAAAAAATGTGTAACATGTACATATTAAAAAAATGAAAGTGTACACAGTGAAGCTTCCTTTCCATCCTCCTGCTAGTTCCCACCCGCTTGGCAGCCCTCACCTGATTCTGCCTTCTCCCCGAGTTCTTTGATGTATACGTATACTAGAAAATACACTTATGTTCTTATTCCTCCTGCTTTTCTCCCCTGCCCCCACCCCACCCCACCCCACCAGAGTAAAATCAGCCCTAGTTGAGAATGACTGGCATCGTGTTTCCGTAGCTTTTCATCATGATATGTCACAGCGAGGTGTTTTGATTAGGGTGCACCTTGGTGCGATTTTCTTCAGGTTCCTGCCTTGGAGCCCATTGAGCTTCTTGGATCTGTGAGTTTATAGTTTTCATCACGCTTGGAAAAATCAGCCATTATTTCTTCATGTATTTTCTCTCTGCTCCCTCTATTCCTTCAGGGACCCCCATGAGATGTGAATTTTCCTCCCAACAACCTGACAGCCTCACAGTGAGCAGGATGATGGTTTCAATTTGAACCCACGGCCACTCCAGCATCTGGGCTCCCTCCCCGCTTGGCCTTCCTGCAGCGGCCACATCTCCAGCAGCAATTGGCTGTAACTTACCTTAGTGCCTCTTTTTCTAGGGCTGGGCTCTGGAAAGGCTGGTCATAAACTTTCCTGTAGATACTGGGCAGCTCAAGCATCCTTGCAATTTGAGTGTTGCAGACTGGATCATCTACTTTATCTAAGAAGCCATGGGGAAAAATATGCTACAGAAATTACAGGGCATTCAGTTCTTTCCCATGTCCAAGTTGCCACTGGGATGATTAACTGAGGCACTCAGAGGGTCTCCTTCCTTGTGGGATCATGTAGGAATCAGGCAGTCTAGATGCACTAAATAGATCCCAGTCATCCGGCAAAAAGGAATGCAAGGCCCTAAGTGTCACATACTTGGCCTGGATGGACAGGGACTAGGGAGAGCACATTAGCTTATTTGTTCGTCTGTGACAATGGTGGACAGCTGGGGTCCTCCCCGATTCCCAAGCAAAAACCAGCCAAAACAGTGCAGGGGGCATCACTCGGATGATACAGGGCTATCACACATATGATTGGCTATTTTATTTAAGAGTTAACGAACTTAATGGTACTCAAGAAATCTTTACCATTTAGAATATGAACACTCTGCCCTAAATGGACTCATATTTGGAACTTCAAAGTACTTTAGAAACTACTATGTTGCCCAAATAACTTTTTCAGCTATTCATAATAAATCATTTGTTTTCTTTCCCAACTCATTTATACTTACCTCTCTTTAAAATAAATTTAAGAAATGCTTTTTTCCCATAAAACCATGTTATAAGGTATAATTACCTGTCTTAAATAGCTAATATTTTTATTTGAACTTTTTAGAAGTTTGACTTTTAGCTAAACAAGTTTACTGGGCACACACCCAGAGTAACAACCAATTTGGTAGAAATATCTTGTGCTTACAATAAACAGTAGCATGAATTTCTCGCTCTTCTCTGAAGGTGCGGATATAACCTCTGAACCGGACAATGTCCCCAATTTCTATCTTTGTTCTCTGCTCAATGGACTCTTGCAGCTTCTTAAGCTGTGAGGTTAAGCTCAGTTCTCTTGCGCTTGGAGCAGCTGCAGTTAGGGCCAGGCCAGAAAGAGAGAAATGCGTAACATAATCAACTCTACCACATTTCTAAGATAGATTGCACAAGACATTTATTTATTCTACTACAGATGAGTTGTTCTACTATAGGGAATCTGCATAACCTTTTGAAATCCTCCACTGAATAAGACATTGAGCTGCAATCACTCAAAAGCAGGGTGAAGGGAGCAGTCCAGTAGCCCTGTACCGCCAGAGCAGTCAAAGGGCTCTATGTGGTCCTGAGCTGAATTCTCTAAGGGTTCAGCTGGGTTTGGTGGCAAGAGCTCTCAACAACTCTTTCAAGTGTGCTTGTAGAGAGGCAGAGGTCTGGAGTAGGAGGAAAGGGGGCCCACAGGTCTCTGTTTGTGATTCTGTTCATGGGGAAGGCAAATTCACCTTCCTTGGTGCTCAACACCCTAATCATTCACCTCTTGTCTTTGTTGGGTAACTAGGCTAATCTCTCTCTCTCTCTCACACACACATACTCTTTGTCTCTCTCTCTCTCTCTCATAGTACTTAAAACTATAAACTAAAGCAACAGAGTCCACCTTAATTCATAAAAGTGTTGTGCATGATCTAAGCTTACCCTGGTATTATGAGCTTAGCACAATGCCAGATCCATAGAATAAATTCAATAAATGTCAGCTACTTGGACAAAATTATTGTTTTGTTTGGGGTTTTTCATTGGGGATTACTGGATGTAATAAAGTACAAATAGGTCCATAGTTCATTGTGTAGTGTCAGAATGTTTACCAGAAAAAAAAAAAATCCAACTATCCTGTTCTTACAAGGTGTCACCAGCCATGTATGCATGCTTGTAGCTGCTACACAGGCTTCAGGCATTGGGATTTTTAATACCTTAGAAAATATGGCCCTGCTCTGACCCATGCGGCTTGGTTGGTTGGGCATCATCCCTCGAAGCAAAAGGTCACCAGTTCAATTTCTGGTCCAGTGCACATGCCTGGGCTGCAGGTTCAGTCCCAGTAGGGGCAAGTTCGAGAGGCAATCAATTGATATTTCTCTCCTTCTCTTTTCTCCCTCCATCCCTTCCTCTCTCTCTAAAAATTAATAATAAAATCTTTAAAAAAGAAAATATGGCCCTGGCTGTGTGGCTCAGTTGGAGCATTGTTCTGCACACCCAAATTTGCTGGTTTGATTTCCAGTCTCTCTCTCTCTCTCTCTCTCAAAATCAATGGAAACATGTCCATGGGTGAGGATTTAAAAAAAAAAAATTGGTTGGTGTATCTCTCTACACCATACCCCTCTCCTTTCTTGGAGAGTGAATAAAAACTTCATTCTCTACAAAAAAAATTTTTTTAAAGACAAAATGCAGTAATTCCATACTGTTTTATTTTGCTTTTAAGTTGGCAGAGAGGCTGTTTGTATATACATGTGCAATGACATGCTCTCTGTATTTATGTATAAGTCCTTCATCTCTTTTGAATACTCTGTTAATTTCTGAAAGATTTTTAGGGAAGCTTTGTCAAGTTATGCATACTACATCCACTTTCCCAAGTCCATTGCATTTGTTGGTCTTTCATTTCATTTCATTACATAAAAGTTTGAAAAAATCTTTTAGTCTTCTCTTGTCACTGATGATAGCTTTCAGTGCTTTAACAGGGACTCAGGAGAGCTTAACATATATACCCCCATCTTTACCGGAATAAATATACAACTCTACATTCTTTTGGTTATTTTAAGAAAGCTGCAAGGTACGGATGGTGGTTACCCCTTTTCCAACAATGCTATCTACCTAAACCAACAACATTTGTTAAACGCTAGTTTATTTCCTACTACTATATTATTTTTGGTTTGTCATATACGTACTAAGGTTCCTATAAGGAAATGAATCTCTCACTCAGTCAAATTATCTGCTCTTTAATCTAACACAACTTAGATAACTGTGGCTTTGTGATGCGCAAAGGCATTAATTTTCTTTTTAACACATCTACTATACCAAGAGAAACAGCAACCTCAGAAGCTCAGAGGGCTCTGTGTATCCAATAGCCTAACAGCTAGGAATCTAGACACAATCAGCATTAATATCACTCAGCTCACTGGGTTTCTTCAGAAAATACCCAAGTGTTACTTTTTAAAAGCTTTTCCACCTGTATTCCTATCCCCAAGTCCTCATCTACTCAGGCTGAAGTTTTAAAGTATTTATAAGTTTCACTGCCATTATTCAGACATTACAGGTGATAAAATGCTGCACATAGCACTGTTGAAATAGTCAGACTGATGGCTAGTCTGAGAAAAAGAGGCTCAGCTGTCATTTAAAGGGTGCATGACACTACCAAAAAAAGGTGCTCAGGCTGTATAATTTCATGAATATAATGAGATGGTTGGAGCCTGACAGAATTTCATTTTAAGTAGTCTATTCCACACTGAAAGATAAACCCTCTTTAAAATTCTTATATTAAGAGCCAAGCTTTCTTAACTTGCTTCATAAGCTAAGTCCAAAGGGTACATTCAATGTGACATCTATGAGAGTTAATATCATATTCTTATACCTCAACTGACTGGAACGTGATTTTGACTCAGACTAAAATTTGTTTAAAAAAAAATTAATCTTCATTAGTCACTTTCTCGTAGAAAGCTTTAAAACTGAGGGCAAATAAATTAAACGGAGAGAATGGGCTGGTCAGAAAAAATTTAAAGATACCACTTCATATATAACATGAGAATCATATTCAGGCTTTCTCCTTGTTCTCTTACTCTTTTTAGTCTCAGAGCAATTTTCAGTTAAGTCTATCCACCCAGATTGTTCATTTATTTCACCTTGGAGATATTTTATTACTCTCAGTATGGAGAGCAATTTTACCTAAAAAGTTACTAAGTATAAGAGTTATATAACATCCTAATGATGTCATTTCTTTAAGAAAGAGTTGACTCTGAAGATTTAAACAATGTCTAAGACAGGGGTCTGCAAACTGTGTATGGCCCATGGGCCAATCCCACCCACAACATGCTTTTGTAAATAAGTTTTATTGGAACAGAACAATGCCTGTTTGTTTATGTATGGTTTACGGCTGCTTCTGTTACAAAGGTAGTGCTAAATAGTTGCGATGCAGACCACATGGCCCACAAAGCAGACAGCATTTATATTTCCTGTCTGGCTCTGTACAGAAAAAGTTTGCTGAACCTTGGAATGGAACAAGTGTGCATAATCAAACTATACCTTCTGAATGAAGACTGTGACAATACAACAACCATAAAGCTGCACATGATTTTAATATGCTAGACATATGCAAATTCAAATATCTGATTGTCTTGTAGGTTTATTTATTTAAATGCAAGGGTCTTTTTTTTAAAGAACTGTGTATTATATCCTTTATTAATTTTTTAAAAGATTTTATTTATTTACTTTCAGAAACAGGGGAAGGGAAGGAGAAAGACAGAGAAATATCAATGTGTGAGAGATACATTGATCGGTTGCTTCTCACATATTCCCAATCCGAGACTCAGCCCACAACCTGGGCATGTGCCCTGACTGGGAATCAAACCAGTGACCTTTCAGTTCACAGGCTGACGCTCAATCCACTGAGCCACACCAGCCAGGGCAGACTGTCGTCTAGGTTTATTTCTCACCTGTGAGATATCTGCGTAAGTCTGTTGTCTGTCTTAATATTTTTAATCTACAAAGCTTCCTAAGCAAACTTCTACAGTGCCTGATTGAGATTTTCCCAAATCAGTTCATGGGAATGTGAAAGTTATGTGAAACTGACGTCCAAATTCTAAATGTAAATACGTCACAAAATTAAGCAAAGGAGCATCCACTGGTTAGTATAGTCAAAGTAGGGGTTGAGATTCTGATAGGAAGGAAAGAAGAAACCACTCCAAGTACTAAATTCTCACCATGTATAACATGAAACAGATACTAGATGTTAGCTATGACAGCAGGGAATATATATTGAATAACCCCACTGTGTATGGTTCCATACTGTGTATGTCATAAAACAGGGGAAAAACAATGTTCCACTTTCTATAGCTTCTCTAGAAACAAATAATAACAAACAATGCACTATATATTTTTTAATATCATTAACTGAAGCAACTCAAAAAAAACCAACAAAACACCTATTAAAATACTGTAAATTCACGCCCTGGCCTGATGGCTCAATTGGTTGGAGCATCGTCCCCTGAACCAAAGGGCTGCAGGTTTGATCCTCGGTCAGGGCACATATCTAGGTTGCAGGATCTATCCCTGGTTGGGGTACATGTGGCAGGCAACCCACTGAGGTTTCTCTCTCACATCGATTGTTTCTGTCAGTCTCTCTCCCTTTCTCTCTCTCTAAAATCAATTAAAAAAAAACGTATCTTTGGATGAGGATTAAAAAATAAGTAAATAAATAAAACATACTCAAGAAATTCTAAATGCTGTTTCAATTATAGTCAATGTGTTTAGTATGTAATTTTGAAGTTCTTTTTCAGTTTATCTTACTTAATGGCTAACTTCCAAGGAATCCTATTTTACCTTCTCATCAGTCTTAGAATTCCTGGTATATTTGTTGAACATGTAGAAATTTCAGAAATATCTGCATCTGAATGGCAGCATAGAAGCAGTGGCAACCACGCAAGAGAAAAAGTCTTCAAAATCTTCCGTGGTCAAGTGACAGGCCCCAAGCAAGGGAAAACTGACCAGACTAGCTATTTAGCTAAACATCTTGACTTGCGTAATAAGTTGTATAGTAAAAGTGAAAGGCTGACACTCCTAGTAATCAAGTCATATTCCTGCAGGCTTAGAGGAAGGAAGCATCAAAGAAATGGGAGAAAGAAAAACAAGCGGCCCCCTTTAGTATCAGTTTGCAGAGAAGCTCAGTGCTTTAAGTTTGGCTAATGTAATTCATCAGTGGGTCGACGTGAAAATTTGGGCCTATAGCTATTCTGATGAGCTCCCTTGAGTAAAGCCCACTGGTCAGCTGAAAAGCAAAGAAGTATGGCAAACGAAATTACCTGGGGAAGACTCAGTATCATTCAACTTTTTCCAGCAGATGCAGTTTATAACTCCAGTGCTATCATCCACTGCAAGAGAAGTGTAAAAGATTAGAACAGAGACTTGGGCATTGCTGGTGAATCAGCACATTGTGATTGCATTAGGCCATACTGAAAGATGGCCTTTTCCAATAGTCTGGTTGGGCAAACCCCTTATTAAATTCTCCTTCCACCTTTAGACATAATGTCTCACCCTACACCAGTGGGAACTGCTTGTCTGCAATGTCAAAGTGATACATGAGCCCAGTGGAATGCAGTCAACGTTTCACTCACCCTGCACCTCGAGAGTACTTAGGATTCTTGGCTACAACTCTCCGAAAAATGGTGCCCTCGGGAAGTTAAGAGCAAAAATTCCAATGACTGCTAATGCAGAAAAAGCAGCCTCGTTCTCCTACCCAGCAACAAGAGAGCGTCATGTGATCTGTGGCTAGAGACGCTCAGAGTGCAGCCTCCCACCATCATTTGCTCTTCCACTAGCCTGCCGACTCACCTCGACAAAGCATCCAAGCTTCGGGGGGGTATAAGGAAAGCTTAGCACACCACAGAAGGGCGAAGTTTTATTTTCATAATAAAAAAAATCATTACATCTTGGTCACACAAACAATACTGGTCTGCCTTATTTTATTCCTAGTGCAAAAAAAAAAAAAAAATCAAAGAATTCTCATTGCACTTGGATTTATAACTGTAGAGGTATTTGGAAATGTTTGCTTTGGGATGGTAGGTGTTTTCTTTTTGCTTAATTTTTGAAAAACTCAGAGCAGAGGTTGTTAAACATGGGGTCAGTGGGCTTAATGATTTTTTAAAAAGTCATCAGCTAGCCTGTTGCAAAAGCAAATGTAACATATGGGAAACATAGGGCAAAATTTTTTTATTGCTGGTTTAAATCTGTGGAAAGCTGAAACCGAGAACAAGACTTCTTACATGAAAATAAATTCTAGATGGATTTTATTTTATTAAGTGTAGTATAGGCAAACATAAGAAGATGAGGAAAAAATTTGGGTGAATACTGTTCAACCTTGGGCTTTCGGTTAGTAAGGAGAGACTTCTTAGAGCAGATTTAAAAGTCAGAGCTCATTTTTTAAAGTCTGATATTTTTGACCAACTAAAAACCTAATACTGTATAGCAATGTTCCAAATGATGGGGTTAGTGTCTTAAATATATAGAGCTCATACAAATTAATATGGAAAAGACCAAAACCACAGAGAAAAAGTACCCCCCCCAAAAGAATATCCAGTCCATGGAAGATATTTTAAAAATGGCCACTAAACATATGTCAGCACATTAAATTCACTAGTTACCAGAAAACAGGAAACAAATTTAAATGATTTCCTCAACTACTAGAATGACAAATATTAAAAATACTGATATCCTCATGTTAGTTGTTAGAGAGACTGTAAATCTGTATCAAATTTATAAAGAGCAAGCTTGAAACTATGTATTAAATTTTAAAATGTATACAGTATATCCTTTGACTTAACATTGCCTTACAGTAATTTATCCTAAGGAGAAAAACAGAATACAAAGATAGATACATCTTGTATAAGGCCATTCACTGTAATATTATTTGCAGTACTAGAAGTTGAAAATAACCTAAATGTTTATAAATATGGAACTGGTTAAATAAATTACAGTGGCATAGTATATGAGAATAAAAAGTTATAATAAAGACTGTTCATTGTTGTTAAGATATTCATGCTTCACTGTAAAACAGAAATTGTATATATAATCTTAAGTATAATCTAATTTACATAAAACATTAAATAGTGTATTTTGACAAAAATGATTTTAAGCCATTAAAATGCTAATAGCAGTTTCTTTTGGAGCATGGGGAAGGAACCCCATATTCAATGTACACACAGACTGTAAGCCTAATTTCCAAACTATTAAGAGAAGGAAATGTAAATAAGAGTAATGAGGAAATAGGCATATTTCTTCAATATTAGGAACATTTTAGAAATATTAGGAAGGATGTTCACTCAAACACTGACATTGGTTTTTTTTTTACAGATTTACAGGGTTTCACATGAGTTTTATGTATTTATTAAAAATTTCTCTAGCTTTAAATTTTATTTTGTAATGAGTTCAGCTTCACAATTTTATGAAGCAAAAAAGTGAGTAAGGATGTTTTCAGCTTAAAAAAATGTGTAACACCTCTCTAGGCATATCACTTCTCTGGACAGTTTAAAATCATGATTTATAATGGAAAGTCAAAAAATGTTAGCACAGGAATATTTGTTCTAGAATATGTGAGATCATTCTGACCTTGACTGTAGTCTCTCAGGACTCTAGGTCTGAGCTTGAGTTGTTGCCAGGTGCTCTGTGTGCTCTGGGCAATGCCATTAAACCTGACTCTGACTTCCTGCTTTGTCACGTCCCCGGGCAGACCCTCTCCTGGCGCCCCAAGGTCTGGATCCTGGAATGCCCCGGAAGGGGAGCATCCTTGAAGGGTTGCGCCAGGTCATTTCCAGCTGGGCAGTGCCGCCTGAGCTGCCGGCCTTTTGTTTCAGCCCTGGGACGGGTCCGTGTGAGCAGGAAGCACCCCCAGCACAGGCCTGCGGTGAGTCAGGCGCAGCAGGACCCAGGACAGCAGGAGTGGCCGCCTGGCAGGTGGCCCGAGAGCCAAGCTGGGCCCGAGGACAGCAGGGAGAGTGCAGCTCTCCCTTGTAACAGGCTCACATGAGTTAAAATTGCAAAGGTGTTTCTACTCAATTATTTCAACCTTCAGATGCTTTCTGTTTTCCCACAGCCCACAGATGTATCATGCTCGCACGACATCCACTCTAAGGGACATGATTACTGGGGAAAACGCACACAAATCACCTTCATCTTTTTATAATTGGACAGAGCTTAAATGAGGCCCTTTTTGGTCACAGACATAATATCTAGGCTAGTTCTAGTGCCAGGACTGATGTCCTCAAACAGCCTCATTTATTTCATTTAAAAAACAGAAAATTAAAACTTAGATGTTGATTGGGTGAGAAAAAATCAAACTGAGTTAAATATGGATTATATAGCACACTGGAGTGGGTAGATACACTGGACCCACCAGTGGAACCTTGAGCACGTAACTGAGCCTCACTTTTCTCATCTATAAAATGGAAATATCTGTCCTTTCTATTTCAAAAAATTAGAGGGAGAATAACATTAAATTATGCATGTGAAAATGCCTTGTAAATTGAAGCCCTGGCCAAGAGGCTCAATTGGTTGGAGCATGATCCCATACACCATTAAAAAAAAAGGCTGAGAGTTAGATCCCTAGTCAGGGCACATACCCAGGTTGTGGGTTTGATCCTCGGTAGGGGTGTATACAGGAGTCAGTGGATCAATGTTTCTTTCTCACATCGATGTTCCTCTCTCTCCCTCTCTCTCCTCCCGCACCCCCCCAACCCCTCTAAAATCAATGAAGATATCCTCAGGTAAGGATTTTAAAAAATGCTTTGTAAACTGAAAGATACTATTATTTCATCACTGGTATTTGCAGAAAAGTACAGTATTGTACTGTAAAGTACTTGCCCATAGCTGGGAATGCTGTAGGAACTTAGTGACTGCTTGTTGAATTGTCTAAAGAAAAATAAAACCAGTATCTTTGGTAAAATTGAGAAGAGATGAGATCCACTAAGGGGATGCCTGACAAGACGATCTATTTTAGAGTTTTAAACATATATATATGCTGGGAAAAAGCAGAGGACATAAGAAAGCTCATCTCACATGTTTTTTTTATAAGCACAAGACAATCATCCTCAGGAAAATGAATACATGTTGAAGGAAAGCAACGATAGTTTATTGGTGAATTATCAGTCACGCACAGACTACCAATGAAATGTTCTTGGTCACTAATTCAACTGCCTGTCTTTCCCAAAGTAGAGCAAAAACACAGATCCAAGGCAACACAACAAAAAATGACAATGTCAATTACAGCAAAGGTTTGGAATTCAGAGTTAGGCTCTCCACAAAATATCTAGTTTGGCTTCTTAACTACAAAGGATCTTAGAGATGCACAAGGCAATGTACTAAAATGCTTACATTAAAACCCAATGACCTGGCTGGTGTGGCTCAGGGGATTGAGAGCAGGCCAGCGAACCAAAGGGTTGCAGGTCCAATTCCTGGTCGGGGCACATGCCTGGGTTGTGGGCCCAGTCCCCAGCAGGGTATGCATAAGAGGCAACCACACATTAATGCTTCTTTCCCTCTCTTTCTCCCTCCTTCCCCTCTGTCTAAAAATAAATAAATACATACATACATAGTGAAACTCAGTGAAAAAAATCAAGACCCTTGACACTAAAATCATATTCTGACAATTGTCTGGTATCCAAAGAAACACTTTAGTTTCCATCATCATAAGGGAAGGGAAATTTTCTGATAATGTGTATTTAGCCCCTTGAATAGCAAAAAGCATTTTTTAAAAAACTTTTCTGGATATAAATCTCTTACAAATTATTTTTCAGACCTCTTTGCCTTTTTAAAGAGTCTACTTTAATCTAGCCTCTTCTTTTTAAAGGTATCAATACAGACATATATTACCATCCTTTGCTATTTATAGCTATGCTCTTAGGTTTCAGATGTCTGTCTCTGATCAACCAATGATCCTAGACTGCCGCGTTTTAATTCTACTTCCTCACTCCCCAGCAGCTGTCCCTTGGCAGTATTCATCAGCATCATTCCTACCTGTTGCCTCATTTTACACATAGTCCATGTCGTGGGCTCCAAGGGGCTCTCAATAGAGGCAAGTGCATGGGGCTTGCTCTGAAAGGCTGGGTTTGTTTTTTTTCAAATTTAGCATTCAGCTAAGTGGGGTCCTTCCACATAAATTGTCAGACACAAATGGTTCTCACCTCCGTAACTGTAGAAAGCATTTTTTTCTCTCACTCCAATAACAGTTCCCAAGATATCTACTTGCTTTATTGGATGCCCGTTGTAAAAAAAAACACCTGAAATGTAAAAAAAAAAAAAAGACAAGGTCTGTATGAGGTATGATTACATTTTCTGTTTCAGACAGTGTTAACTGTGGGGATGGGGATAGGGTGTGTGTCAAAAATCAGTAGCATGCTGCTTGCTGAAATTCCAGACTTAAGAATTGGCCCTTGACATATGGCAAGGCCCAAGAAATCAAATCTTTTCCTTGGGGGTCATATGGAGAAAGCCGGGCTTTACAGAAGCTTGTACCACTACAGAACAAAGAAAACCAGCGTTGCCCAACTGGATTTGGTTAATTTTCCTTCCACTTGTGAAAATGTAATGCATCTCCCTGTAGAACTCTCATAAGGGCCTTGTAAACAGTCATCATATTACAGAACCAAACAGAGCTCTGTGTTTTGAGGGGCTGGAAAAGGAAAAAGAGGAAACCACGAGAAAGGCTTCTTTGGTTCTTTTACTGGTGCTTTTCTAGGAAATCAGTCATCGTTTCTGTGAATAAGCAGTCACATTTTTTTTTTTTAAGATAAGATAATTAGGTTACCAAACACCACGCTTTGGGGCCAACACACTACAGCTCAAAAACTTCTTGAAACTCTATTTCCAAACCCAGATGCAGAGGCCAGCAGGTAGCTTCCCGCCGGCGGAGGGACCTGAGAGGACGAGCCCTCCCTACCCACTAACACCTCGAGGCCTTTTTCGGACTCAGAGTGGACTCCGACAGAGGGACTCCAGGCAGCAGTGAGTCCTCGATGCTGACGCAGGTCCCACTGCTGCCCTGGCTCCTGCAGGCTTCTGTTCTGTGCCCCAACCCCATCCTTACTGGAATTTTTTGGCTTAAGCTACTTGGGTTGTGTTCCTGTTACCTGAAGCTAAAGAGTCCAGACTAAAATCCTTTTTTTCTATCCACTGTGACTGAATTCTTTACTTTCAGAAAGAGGCCATAAACTTTTACATGGTGACTTCCTTTTTGAAAAAGAAAAGAATTGTAAACAGAGAATCAGTTATCACTTCAGGCATTTGGCCACCTCCTCCCACCAACCCCTGGCCAGAATCTTTCTTCTCCACATCCAAGGGGGACCCACAGTCTGAACCACAACACCCTTCAGAAACCCCAGCCTGGCCTCCGCAGACAGCTCCCTGGTTTTCCATGTGGATAAACGGGCTGGGGATGAGCAGGTCCCAGCAGAGGTCCAGGGGACGGACAAGGAGGCTCTGGGCTCCAGTTAGCCAGAAACTCCAGAAGAGTGAGATGTGGTTTGAAGAAAAGGAAACGTGGCAAATTTAGCCAAAGATGGGCCCCTTGGAGGCATACTTCAAAAATATACTTAAGTAAACTAGAGATCGTGCCCAGGGCAACCTTGGGGGCCATGAGCTGCAATGGCAGGGCCACTGTGTCATCACCAGAGAGTCACCCCCAACAAGGAACATTTGGATTGAACGATGACAAACTGGCTCCACAGATAATCCATGAAGTTTTAAGAGCAAGGCAGTCCCAGGTGACTTCCCCCGAGTTCTTACGACTAAAATCCGGGTCTTAGCTACTACCTTTGGAGCGACCCTCAGTGCCGCCACTGCCTGCCTGCGCTGACCAAGCAAAGGAGAGAGGAGGGAGGTCACGATCTTTGCAGACAACCCTTCCTGCTTCTCCGTGTGGCAGGAGGGAAGTTAAAATTGGGAGAATGAGCCTCACACAGGGACATGGGTGGGGAGTCCTCTAGTGAAGTGCACCCCAGCTGCGCCTTGATATGCCCTTGTGCAGAGATCGGCTATGGCATGGCGCAACTCTGGACCTCCAAGTTTGCTATAGGGCAAGCTGGGGCTCACAGTGGCTGGAGCTCCAGGCTGAGCCAGCCCTTTCTGCTTCCCCAAATGCACTGTACAGGTAATAATTCTTTCTGATTGTGCACCGAGCACAGCAAAGTTAGAGAACATTATTTTCTAAAACCTGACTTGTCTCCCCTTCCGCCAGCCCAGCTCATGGTCTGTCATGGTTGTCGGTCAATTTTGTATTAGAGTTGGAACACTCCACACGGCTTCCTGTGGTTAGTTGTGGCCCACAGGGCACTGCCAATCAAGGGCAGAGCTGGGGAGCCCTTCGGACCTATGAGGGCTTACTGCCTGTCTCTGAAATGTCTTTCCAGTAGGTGGTGGAGCCACAGTGGACGTTCTGCTGGTGATGTCTGAAAGCTTCCGGCAGTCCCAGGACCCTTGAGGTTTCCTTGGGGCACCGTGGTGTGTGCTATCTACGGTAGCTGTTACAATAAAGGACCGACATACTTTAAGAAGGTAAAAAGAGCTAGCCAAAAGGCATTATGACTGGCTTGAGCCTATGGAAAAGGTGATGAGAAAATTAGACTAATGACACAAGCCAATAAAGTCCCCAAATCACCAGAAGCCTAGCCATCCAACGTTACCAACTCCATGTTGGGCAATGCTTGATAAAAATCTGAACAGGCCTTCATCTAAGGACACAAGAGACTTTTTTGAAAAATACAGAAAAGGGAGTTAAACTTTCATTTCATGGACTGACAATGGCTCAACTTCAAGGACAGACACAGTCCCTTGAGATGCAAAAAATCCTTCCAATCCCAAGTAAACGAGAGAAAAACAAAAGCATCACAGAACAATGGAGAACAAATTTGGAAGAAAATAACAGACAGGTTGAATAGAAATACTCCAAGAAAATCAACTGAGGAGAAAATACATTGTGCAGAAATAAAGAAATTTCCCAAAGTGTACAGAAACATGAACTATACATATCAGAAGTACAACCTCACAAGAAGGTGGCTGAAGACATGAAAAAAGAATTGGAGAGACCCACTACCTTCTCTGTCCACACAAGATTCTCTTCTATGGGAAAAGAGCTCAAGAAAATTGGATGGCAGCTCTGTTGAAAGCTTGGCGAGCTAAGAAAAGAAAGTAACCACAAGAGATCCTGGCTCATGTTGAGTTAAAGCTGCAACCTTTCCCAAACGGCCCCTTTGTTCCTGTTGCCTTTTGTTCCACACGCAGTCTACAGAAGCCCAAATGGATCAGGGGATCCCTGGGCCATCAGGTCCCCCAGAAGGAGGGTCCTGCTGGGAGGGTCCCCAAATCCAGGGTCACAGGCAGGTCTGATTTAGCTTTCACAGCAGCCAACCCCTGAACAGCTACAATCACAGCAAAACACTTGCCTGTTTTCTCTCTTAAAAGTGCTTTCAATTTATGTTTTTTAGTCTAACTGCTGTTATTGAAGTTTGATAGTAAAATGCCTAAGGAAGTACTTTTAAGATACAGGTGTATATGTTCATTTAATATAATATTTATGAATACATATTTCTACTTTATTGAGCCCTCTAGAATTAGAGAATATAAGTATTGTATTTTGATTTAAATAAGTGATTCAATATTTATCCTGTGGGAGAAAAAGGGCCACATACTAAACCTGATAAGCTCAGGGGAGGCCTGTGTGGCAGCCTTACACAAAGGGTGGTCTGAAATTAAAACTTAGTAACTAAAAGCGGTTCACGGTGGGTAGTCTTGTCCTAGGCCAGTATTTTTCCCTAACAAAGGTCAATCTTTACCTTAACTGAGCTTGCCTGTCCTCATTTTTGCATCTACGATAACATTCCTTTGAAATGTAAAATTTTCTTTTTTCCGGGAGACCGCAAATCCCTCACTGTTATTGTTTCCATGTTAATTGTTAACTATCTTATGCTCACCAGTGTAAAAGTATTTGTCTATCATTTTACCTTTTATCCAAACCCCGAGGCCCCTGCCTTTGCTTTCTCCCTTCTCTGCCTACGTAATCTATCACCAATGATTTTATGTAACCCCCTTAAGTTTTCTCCTTTGATTCTGATGTGAAAAATGAGGTGCTAATCTGCCATTACCTGGATCATTTTCTCAATTGATTGATATTTCGCCTCCTGGCAATTGTTGTCAGTTTGGCCCAAATAAACTCATAAAAATTTTTATAGGTTTGGACGTTTCTTTGGACAATCTTATCCTTAAAGTTTGACATGGATAGAGACTTTGGAATAATAGACAACTTTGGTGTGCTATGAGCTATAAACAAAAAAACAAAACAAAATAAGATGCCCCAAACCTAACCAGCGCCGCCACCACCACCACAGTCAACCCTCGCCATATTTTTAGTTTAACCCTAAATTCACATGCTACTTTAGGGGAGTCTACATTTTGCAGAGCAATGCTGAAGTCACCCAGCATAAGGTCAAATTTCACAGGTTAAGGGCTCAGTCTCCCGTAAGACTGATCTCACTTCAATCGCCAGCCTCAAATTTGGGGGTCTTCAAGCTACCCACACTTTTAACCAACTGGCTACAAATTTGGGAATTCCCATGACTCTAATTAAGTAAGATAATTTGTTAGAATGGCACATAGAACTCAGGAAGGTGCTATACTTACAACTATGATTTTAAAATAAAGGGTACAAATCAAAACTAGCCTAATAAAGAGATGCATAGGACAAGGCCTGGCAGAGTCCAAGCACAAAGCTTCCATGTCCTCAGGGCATATGGATGTATGATTACCAACCATGAAAGCTCACTCAAGCCTCAGAGACCAGGGCTTTTATTTGGGTTTCCTTACGTAGGCTTGACAGCTTAATTTCTAGGCGCTCCCCACTCCCCGCCCCCCACCTCTCAAGGAGTCAGGCTAAGGTCAAAGCAGCTCAAAATTCAACCCTCTTATCAGGAGTTGGTCTTTCAAGCACTAACAACCCCCATCCTGAAATTACCGGGAGGCCCAGCAGGAGGCACTCATTAGCATAAACTCAGGTACAGTTCAAGGGACCACTTGAATGACAAAGACACACCTATCATTCCAGAAATCCAAAGATCTCCCAAGAACCAAGAACAAAGGCCAACCAAATTCTTTCTTATACATTTGTTTCTTGTTTTATCATTCTTGGGTTAACTTTTGTTATTTTGTTTAAGACAGTCTTTGCTGTTTAAATATTTCTAAATTTTACACAATCAAATTAGGAGTCTTTTCTTTATGACCAACCAAACCAGAACAACAACAACAACAAAAAAACACAAAAATTAAAACCTAGACGTGGCCATTTCCCACTCCTAGAACCCTACAGTTTAATCTAAAGATCACTATGTGAAATTAAGGGTGATATCTGCCTCAACCACAAGGTTTCATATTTAAAAACCACATATAGCAAAGGTCACTGGGACCAGTTTTCCTTGATTTGTTGTTAATCCACCGTAAAGTCCTTCACCCACAGGAAGAGTTAAGCCCATCATGCCACTGATACTGAGGCAGGATAGTTAGATATTAGGAGAATTTTTGACAACTGGGAAAAGGGAAACTGAGACCAATGGTTAGACAAATAGGGCCAAACAAGTCAAGCAATTTACAGCCAGTTAATAAGCCACAAGAGCTTTTCTTCCCTAACCAAGGACACATAAGAGCAAATGGTTTATACTTCTCCTCCCTAACCAAAGAGTAAATAGCTTAAATCGACCTGGTCACGGAGATAGATAACAGAAAACCAAATAGTGCCATTAGTGTCAGCCAAACCCAAGGATGAATGAAATCAGGGGAATAAATAACAAACACCCCAATTAGAGTCAAACAAATCTTAGATGGAGGCAAAGCAGACCAGCAAGTGGTTCCTTCCTCTGTGCACTCATTTTGGTGCATCAACATATTAAAAAACACACCTGGAAAGCTGATGAATGCTCTGCTAAAACCCTCTAAGATTCCCACCTGCAAAGGACAAATTAAAAAGTCCGAAGACAAAAGACCCAGTGAGGGGCTCCTTCTGAAGCACACCCATGGTTTCGCTTTCTCTGGTGTGAAATTTATCCTAAACTCTAAGGGTCTCCACTGAGACTTGCAACCTGGGGAACAGCAGGCAGCGGCAGCTCATCCAGGTTTATATCCTGAACCAGTCTCCCAAGGCCCTTTCCCTTTTCTCCGACTTTTCAGTGAGCTATCCCTGCCCTACCTTGGCTGGCTTCTTTCCTATAACCTTTCTAGAGAACCACAGCAGCCCCACCTAGGCTCTCTCCAGTTGCTACTCCTATCCTAGACCTTCTTTGTTTCACTACCCCCAGCTTAAATAAACGTTCTCTCAAAATCACCTGGACTAGTATTGTAAAAGCTTTCCTGCACCAATAAAGAACACACACATTACATGCCTGCCCGAGGCAGATGCACACCAGGCTGGTCCCTTTCCGGTGACAATAATTCCTTGAGCACCTACAGAAGACCTTTAAGCAAGGCTGGCAGTTGGTGTGAATTAATTTCTTCCTGAGGAGATGAGCTATTTAGAAATCCAGACTGTTCTGGAAAATGGACAAATGAGGGGGAGGATGGCTGCCTTCCAAGGAAAAAACAGAGCATTTCCAACAATAATTAGGAAAAAAAGGTGTGGTGAAAAGTCTATAAAAAAGGCTTTGGAATAAGATCATCAAATACATTTGTATACAGAACTGGAAACACACAAAACATTGCCTCATTAAAACTGTGCATACTTGAGATTCTTGACTATTTCTGACTCACAGCTTGCTATTCATTCAAAACTGCAGAGTTTAACCAAACTTCTCATATAACACAGTAAACACGTGAAGATCTAGCCACTGCTATGTGAATTACTTAAATCTATCCTACAGTATATGTTATATTTTTAGGTACGAATATCCTATCTTTATTGACCACCTCTAATTTTTTTAAAAAGTTATTCCTTGAAACTTACACTTATAATGCTTTGTTGTTCCAATTACTATTTGAGGGTCCACTACATGCCAGATACTGTTCTAAACAATGGGATTACATACGTGAACAAGGCAGATGATGTTTATGTTATTTTGATATAAATTCAAAACTTGATGTGAATTCAAAACAAAACCAAACCACACAAGGAAATCAGGTTAATCCCCATTTTTACAAAGAAGCTTTACAGGTGACTCACATCCAGGCCAGGTAAGCGGCACAGTCAGGAAAGGGAGCAAAGCCTAGGGATGCCTCGCCCAGGGAGCTTTCCACCAAGAGCAGGACCAGGAAAAACAACTGAGTGTGTTTAAATATGAAAGACTTCAAGCCTGGTAAACACACACACACACACACACACACACACACACTCATCAGTACAAAGGTTACTCCCCCAAACATCTATTTTAAAAAAGATTTAGACTGTTTTTAACTTGCATAAAAATAATCTCATCTGAGGGTCAGGGCTAAGTCATTTCCAAAGTCCGCAGGAGGGAAGGCTTTCCTGAAAGCCCTAAGCCCCAAGCCCCTGATTTCTGCATCTTTCGGAGAGAGTGGGGTACAGATGCACGGCAGGGCATCCACCAGGGGACCTGCCACATACCTGGCACCTGGCGGGACTCTTTCAAGTCCAGGATATCCCTGATGTAGAGTTTTGCAAAGGCCAGAAACACAGGATCCAAACCCCACCAGAGGGAAGGGGTCTCCTCTTCACACCCGCTGGTTTCCGACTGCATCGGTAGGCTGGGCGGTGGCTTCCAGCCAGCCCTAAAAGACTCTCATCGCTGAGTCGAGAATCTAGACAGGAGACACAAAGTCAGGATGCTAAGCGGTAAACGTGGGCGAAACAGGCATGGCCCCAAGCTGTTCCTGAGCGAGCATCCAGGGCTCTGCCAGGAGTAAACCCAGGCGTCCAGGACCTGTCAAGACGCACGCCACGGGCTTGAGTTAACAGGCGCTCCCTGTGGAGGACCCAAGAACTCCTTCTGGCTCTCCCCCTGGAATCACCTCTGCGCCACGGGAGTGTGTCTCCTTCCCCACGAGTTGAACACCAACTTTTCACTTTGAGGGGATAAGGCCACAAGTGGTGTACCCTGAAACCCCTTTAATGGGCGGGGTCCAGAAAGGAATTGGCGCCCTTGTGGCCATTCAAGGGTTGGGCACAGTGGGAGTATCTGTCCACCAGCCTGCTCATGCACGTTCCGGCTTCCCGGAAGAAACTGAAATACAAAGCGGAAACGAAGAACAGACTTGCACGTCTGCTTCCCCCGCCCCTCTCGCCCGGTCACACCCGCGCTCGCGCCCGCGCCGCCGGCCCTCCGGTCCCCGGAGCGCGCAGGCGCAGCCCTTCCGGCAAATGGAATCTCTGAAGTTCCGGCGGGGGCCGACACAGCCTGCAGCGCGGGATCAAGGCTCAGTTCTCCACCCAGGCCTTTCCACCCGGCGGTCCGCGGCCACGCCCCGCGGCCACGCCCCTTCTGTGCCTCGCCGCGGCTCCTCCCCACACTCTCTTCCTCTTTTCCAGGTGCCTGCGGTTTGCACCGCGCGCGTTTGACT
Organism: Pteronotus mesoamericanus; assembly: GCF_021234165.1. Classification (NCBI taxonomy): domain Eukaryota; kingdom Metazoa; phylum Chordata; class Mammalia; order Chiroptera; family Mormoopidae; genus Pteronotus; species Pteronotus mesoamericanus. The sequence continues at coordinate 7,078,631 of NW_026555229.1, forward strand.
CTGGCAGTGCTTAGGTTCCTCCACCCGCCCGAACCCCGCGGGCCTCCTTAAGGAACGCAGAGCCCAAATCTCCAAGACCTTGGGAGGTGGCCTTGAAATTTCTGCTGCCTAAACCCCGCCCGCAAGTCATCCTTTCAGTACCCTTCCCACCCCCAGCTGCTGGTGAGGCCCTAAGCCAAGACCTGAGTTGGGACTGGGGTTCGCACAGCTCTTTTTTTTTTTTTTTGCGGGGCTGGGCGGGGATGGAGTGCAGGGGTGTTCCTGTTGTATTAAATAAAGGAGTAAATAAAGCAATACCAAAAGCAGGTTTATGTACACTTGGTAAATGGTCTAACACGCGCGTTGGGACTCTACAGTCTGACTTGGAGATAACGTTAGTATCTAAATTTGACCCAGGGTGTGACCCGAGGTTCTCCTCTTACTGTCTACACTCTGGAGTGTTATACATTTAAGAATTTTGAAAAGCTGACATTTTGGTGAATTATGGCCACCTTGACAGCGCTTGTACCCAGTAGTCCTAATTTAAAATGAGTGTAGATAGCCAGCTCCACTCCCATAAATAAATAAGCTACATCATGACATTACTTGAGATGGCAAGAGTTCTTCCTAATTTACAGGGACTCTAATACAGCAGGAGTACACGTCATTTTGGCAGGCCACTCCTGGGGGCGGTAGGTGGTGGCCAAAGAGTTAATTGCTACACCATTTAGCAGAGAAGGAACTTCAAGCAGCTGGAATGGAAAATGTGTGTCATTAGAATGATGGCATTTAATTACATCCCTGGCCACTGAAGAAGCTAAAAAACGGAGTCCTTGGTGAAGTACAGCATTGCCCAGATTCTACTGCAATGAACAGGTGGGTCTGTGGAGTTGAAGGTTTAATGAAGAGAAGACACCCATCCTAGCAGGGGAGGGGCTCTCCTGGAGCAATAACCCCCAGGAGGACATCTGGTATCAGAGTGCTTCCAGCCGACCTGTCCGATAGGAGAGACAGGCTGGGCGACATTTTCCTGACTGCACACATCTTCTCCAGGGTGGAACCCAGGAAGGAAATCACTGCTGGGTGTACTCAGAGCCTGGGAAGGTTTCAGGAATGACTCTCGTGGCTTTCAGGGGCAGAGTGCTAGAAACAAGGGCCTTTGAGGACTCCATGCTTACTGCCAGCCTTGGTGAGGGCGGAGGGGTTGGCAGTGCGCACCATGAGGAAGGAGGTGGTGGTGAGCAGAGCAGACCACCCTTGCAGTAATCTTTTAAAAGGAAGGCAGGGCTTCTTGGAGTCTAGGGATGCTTCTTTTGATCAAAACATGGAGTCAGTTGCATCTGAAACCTAAGGTAAGATGTGGAGCAGAATTTCCAGACTGCAGAAACATCTAGAAGAGTTTGGAAGGATCTTCTTCCCTGACATCTATTATTAGGACAGATTCCAGTTTCCCCAAAGCACTGCCTAGAAGTGGGCAAAGTGAGTCCTGAAACCATAAATACTGGAGGGCTCTTCAGCTTGGGATTTCAGAAACCTGTAAAGCAGATATTTCAAAACCCAATAGTCTCTCACAGAACTAGAATATATATTTCAAAAATTTATATGGAACCACAAAAGGCCCTGATTAGGAATTGCGATTCTGAGAAAGAAAAACCAAGTTGGAGGAATCACACTATCTGGTATCAAACTATATGTAAGACCATAGTAATCAAAACAGCATGGGACAGACATAAAAGGAGACACACAGATCAAATGAATAGAATAGAGATCCCAGAAATAAACCCACAACTTTATAGTCAATTAATGTTTGACCGAGGAATCAGGCACATACAATGGCATTGGGAAAATTGATAGATATGTGCAGAAAAGTGAAACTAGACCACCTTCTTATGCCACACACAAGAATAAATTCAAAATGGATTAAAGATTTAAATCTTTAGACCCAAAAACCATAAAAATCCTAGAAAAAAACATAGGCAGTAAAATCTCAGACATTGCTTGTAGCAATATTTTATCTGATGTATCATCTCCTCAGGCAAGGAAACAAAAGAAAAAATAAACCAATGAGACTACATCAAACTAAAAAGTTTTTGCACAGCAAAGGAAACCATCAACAAAATAAAAAGACAACCCATGGAATGAGAGAACATATTTGCTGATACATCTGATAAGGGGTCAATAGCCAAAATTTATAAAGAACTTATAAAACTCAACACCAAACAACTCCAAACAGTGTAATTTAAAAATGGGCAAAGGATCTGAATAGACACTTCTTCAAAGAAGACATATGAAAAGATGCTCAACGTCAGTAATCACAGGAGAAATGCAAATTAAAACCACAATGAAATACCACGTAACACCGGTCAGAATGGCTATCATCAATAAATCAACAAAAAACAAGTACTAGTGAGAATGTGGAGAAAGGGCAGCCCCTTTGCACTGTTGGTGGGGATGAAGATTGGTACAACCGCTGTGAAAAGCAGTATTAAAATTCTGTATCAAAAGATTGAAAAGGGAACTGCCTTATGACCCAGCAATTCCACTTCTCAGAACTTATAAAAGGAACCCAAAATACTAATTTGAAGAACATAAGCACACCTAGGTTCATTGCAGCATTATTTACAATCACCAAGATTGTAAACAACAGTGTTGGGTTTACTTCATATAGATCTATTTTAAATGAGTCAAGTGAAGACATTCAGGCTAAGACCTGATAGATGAGAAGGCGCCAGCCACACACAACAAATGCTAAGGAAAGAGCATTCCAGAACAGTCAGATGAGGGGGAATGTCTGGGAGGCAGGGTAGAACTTCCCAGTTCTAGGAACAGAAGAGAGTATAGGGGAAAGTAGTTTTGTAAGCAATTGGAGAGAGAAGAGGAAGGCAGATCCCAAGGGACCTCTTAGGCCATGGTGGGTGGAGATTTTATTCTCAGTGTCCCTATTTGTAAAGAGGGGGATAACACTGTGACGGAGTGGGAGTAGGGCCAAGGTAGCAGGATGAGCAAGGCACATCTGTGGGCAAGCCAACATAGTAGCTGGCTGGAGGGCACTGCTGCGGAAACAGCTGGAGACCGGGTCTCAGCTTGATTTGGAAGGGCTTGAATTAGTTTCTACTTTTGTTCCCTGTAAGGAATAGAGTGTCATTGATTATTAATCAGAGGAATGACTTACTGAATTTAAAAAATTGCAGGCATACCTGCACATCTAGCATACTGTAGTAGCGAATACAAAAATTTGTAAGAAGACTTCTCTACCCAACTTATAGAACCTACTCTAAAAATTGTCTTAGGGATATTCACCAAACTATGTCCAACCTGTAGCCCCGGGCCACATGTGGCCCAGGATGGCTCTGAATGGGGCCCAACACAAAATTGTAAATTTACTTAAAAACTTTTATTTGCTAATCAGTTTTCGTTAGTGTTTGTGTATTTAATGTGTGGTCCAAGACAACTCTTTTTCTTCCAGTGTGGCCCAGAGATGCCAAAAGTTTTGACCCCCCTGTTACTGGGCCCATTGCGGTGGGCATTGACTGCATCCCCTCTCCTCTGGCCTCATCAGCAGTCTTGCTCAGTCCCCTGTGTGTCACCCTCTCCCTTTCTCTGGCTCCCCCTTGGCACAGAAGCATGCCATTCCCTCTATTTAAGTGTCTTCTCTAACTTTAAGAAAACAACCCCTCTAAAGGTCTCGGTCCCTCTAACTACCGCCCTCTTGTGCTCTTGCTCTCTGTTCAAATCTCTTGGAAGAGTCACCTGCCTTCCCTATCCACACTTCCTTTGTCTCTCATTCAACCTCCCAGAATTTGGTTCACCTTAATTTTCAACTAACTCCACCCCAGTCCAGCACTCCACTGAAACGTCTCTCCTAAGGTTTACAATTACAGTCAAATTCTCATATACAATGTATACTTTCCTTATCATTCTTCATCTTTATTTCTGATTATCTAGCATTCAATGTTGATCTGATCATATTCTCTCTCCCCCTTGGCTTCCTTTTTAGCTTCCTTTCTACTTCTCTGTTTCTTCCTTCTCTGTATCTCCTTATTCTATTTTTCTCTCATGTTGATGTTGCCCAAGGTTCAATCTCATGCCCGCTTCCTCCTCACCCAATGTACTCTCTCTGAGTAGCCTCATTCAAACCTATGGCTTCAACTGAACCAATAGTCCAGTGACTTTCACCTGTTCACATTTTACCCAGAACTCTGTCCCGAGCTCCACATCTGAATTTCCAACTGGACTCTCCTGGATACCTCAGACTAAATCTCTTCCCCTCACAGCTCTGCCTCCCTCTTTCCAGTCAAATAAATGCCGCCACCACCCAGCAGTTATCTAAGTCAGAAAACTGGGAGGTTTCATGGATACCTCCCTCTCTTTCGCACTTAGATGCAGTTAGTCACAAAGACCTGTCAATTCTGCTTCTTAAATATGTTTTCCTAATTTAGTCCCTCCTCCTGTTGGCATAGTCTTTCATCATTTATTGCCTGGATTATTCCCACCACCTTCCAACAAGTCCTCGGCCTCCAGCCTGACCTCTCTTCAATTCATGGTCTGTGCTCCTGCCAGGCTGATCCTTATACAATGCAAATTAGACAATATTATAAAATCTTTCAATAACTTTATATAGTGTGCAAAATAAAGTTCAAGTTTCTTAACATTTAATACCAAGTTTCTTGTGGCCTGGTCATGACCCATATCTTGTCTTCTTTTATGTTAAATATTTTCAGAGTGACATTTAAACTACTCTTAATTTTGGGGGGTGGATATTCTTTTTCAGGCTCATAATATAAGGATTACGAATTTCATATTAATTTATCACAACTTTATTTCAGGTTAATACTAATTTAACTCTATAAAGATAGAAACACTTTGCTTCAATATACCTCTATTCCTTTCCCCCTTCTTTGCACTATTATTGTCATATATATTACATCTATATATGCTATAAACCCAACAAGATAATGTTTAATTATTTGTTTATAAAGTCATAAGACTTTTCAAGAGGGTAAGAAATGAGAAGAAGACAACCATAGTCTTTTATATTAGCCTATATAATTATCATCTCTGGTGCTATTTATTTCTCCCTGTAGGACTAGGTGCTCCAAACCGAATGAGTCCCTTGGACTATGGCAGAGACACCGTTGGTACCCATGGTCTGCCCTGCCCTGACAAAACTTCAATATTGATCAAGCTAGGACTGGAGGTGGGGAATGAGACCAGCCCCGGGCCAGGATACCACAGCCTCCCATTGTTCTCACCTGAAGTTCAGCTGTTTTTCAAGCATAGATGCTTTGAAGATTACGTGCCTTTAATCTACTGGCAGAGTCCTAAAATGGTTGTTTTGGTCAATTTTGCCCAGTTTTGTGGTTGCATTGGGGGGAGATTATTTACTGATCTCAATCAGCTATGGTTGGAAGTCCCTGATGGTAGGACTTGTAGTTAACAATATAGCATACTGTTAACAGAGTCAAGCATAATGTGGTAGCTCAAGAAATAAGGGTGAGGGATGGAATTGTAGAGCAAGGTCAGAAATCAAGTAGCTGGAGAAAGCAGTTACTTACAGCTCACCCTGCCTCATGGAGTTTCAAGACAATTTCTGAGTCACCAGAAGGCATGATGTAAAAACAAAGGTGTGATTTGCTGGAGCACTGCTTGGAATGAGAAGAATCAGAAGTGAAGTAGAGAGATGGCTGAGGGTGAGATAGCCTCTCGATCCTTACATTTAAATGAACTAACTCTTCCTTCTTGCCCAAATGATCTGATTTGACCAAAGAGGACCCAGAGATGAGGCTGATGACCTTTGCAAAGATAAAGAGATCGAGAGGTAATGGGCTGGGGTTCAACTTGAAGAGCAGAGAGTGACTTCCTCATTGGGAACACTTGTGTCCCAAGAGCCTGGATTGAGTGCATGAGAAAGAACTTTGCATTTTGTATTTTAAAAGTCTGTATCCTGCCCTGGCTGGTGTGGCTCAATGGATTGAGCGGCTGCCTGCGAACTGAGAGGTCACCAGTTCAGCTTCTGGTCAGAGGCCATGTCAGGGTTGTGGGCCATATCCCCAGCTGGGGGTGTGTGGGAGGCAACACATCAGTGTTTCTCTCACACATCGATGTTTCTCTCGCTTTCTTTCTCCCTCCCCTTCTCTCTAAAAACAAATGAAATCTTTTAAAAATAAATAAAAGTCTGTATCCTGAAGAAAGTAGAGTGGTGGTGGCCAGGGACTAGGAAGAGGAAAAAATGGGCAGCTATTTTGTAATGGGTACAGGGTTTCAGTTCTGCAAGATGCAAAGAGTTAATGGAGATGGAGGATGATGATGGTTGTACAACAATGTGCTTAATACCACTGAACTGTACACGTAAAAAAGATTAAGATGGGAAATGTTATAGTATGTGTATTTTACCGCAATTTAAAAAAGTGAAAAAAAGAAAGAGTTGTATCTCAGGGAAATGCTGAGAATGGTTTGTGGTTTGTGCTATGTAAACTTACACAGCAGTCACCAGTGCACATTATATCTGGTCATTTCAGACACAAATCCAAGGGTGGAAGTTCTGGGAGTACTGGCCAGTACATGAGACAGGTGGACTACTTTGAATTGGACTCGTGCTCATAATGAGCTGAATAGAAACAATTATACCTTGGGCCTTCACCTCAGGTCTTAGATGCACATTCACTTTTCTGAGAAAATCCCAGAGTGTTGCTGTGACTGATATCTTCACATGGGCAGAGCTGGAAACAGAACTGCTTCCCCAGAGATGACCAGCTACCAGTGAGCATGCCAGATGGAAAATAAACTGTGTCTTACTCTTATTTTTCTGTTTTCATTATAAAGATGCTGCAGAGATTATAAGGCACTTGGAGCTGACTAAGGATTAAGTTTTGGAGAAATAGGGTTAATAGTCATAAAACTAGGCCAGGATAAAAGGATTAATAAAAATGTCAAAAAAGAAATGAAAACTTTTCTTTTTTATGCAGGGCCTTAATTAAAAAGCTTATAATTTTGATCAAATAAATTGTATACAGACACACATACAATTTTGAAACTACTCTTCCAATTTGTTTCTAAAACAAATTTTCTAATTTTTAAACGTTGAGTGTATATTACTTATTTAATAATAAAAATCATTTTAAAATCAGCATCCCTTGAATCTCACAGCTGTAATGTTGAGTGAAAGAAGCCAGACATATATGAGAGTAAATATTGTGTGATTCTATGTACACAATATACAAAACTATGCAAAACTATTCTATGGTGTTAGAAGTCAGGGTAGTGATTACCCTTTAGTTGGAGGCAGAGACTGAGAATAGGGAGCATGAAAGCGGCTTCTGAGGACACTTACCATTTCTTGATCTCTAACTATATTATATTTCAATAAAATATTCTTTCATGTTTTCATCCTTAGTATTTGAATTAGTTGCGTTTAAAGTTGAGACAAGTTAGAAAGTAAAAATTTATTAAATGTACAAAGCCCCATATTTTATGTTAATGTTACTTGCATGGAAAAATAGACTATTTTAACTGTTAATGTAATTTGAGATGATTCAGCATCATCCTGAATTTTTCTTAATTACTTGACATGTACTGATAAGCTCAAGTAGCCATGGCATTTCATAAGCATTAGTATAAAGCTGGCCAATGGAATAGAATTTTGCTTCTCTTATCAATTTACAATTCTCCCCAGGGCTACTTTCAATCAAAGAAAAATTGAACTCCCCAATGATGTCAAAGACAGCAGAGGTTAATTAATGAGTCACCCAGAGAAGACTGAACAGCCCTTGTGCTGACACGTTCCAGAGCTAATTGGTCCTGATGATGTAATTTTCAGTAGTGCCTGATGCATAGTAGCTGGATGGGTGACACCTGCTATGGGCCTTGATGATTAAAGTGTGAAGCCAGGGCGGTGAGTGCTTTCAGGTGGAGAGAGGCTTTTATAGAACCAGGTGAACTCAACCTGGTCATGCTGGTTACTCTACTTGGAAAGCTTCCTCCACTAACACATTTCACCAGGTCTAACACGACCTCAACTCCAAGTTCACTTCTACTTCGGTCAACATGGATGCTCCCTTCCTGAAGGCCAGTAGCACTTATGGTCAGCATGACACACTTTAGCACTTATTTCTTGAATAGTTGTCATGTTTCCCTAACTTGATGGTAAGTTACCTAAGAACATAATTATTTCTGTATCTCCAGCATTACAGAACATATTGGTAGGTACAAAAATTAAAAAAAAAATAACTGGGGCAAAATATTGATAATTGTCCAAGCAGAGAGATGGTTGCTTGTGGGTTTATTTTACTATTGTTTCTATTCTTGTGTGTTTAAAAATTCCCTTGAAAGCAGAGTTGGCAGATTTAGCAAATAAAAATGTGGAATGCCCAGTTAAATTTGAATTTCAGGTAAACAATGAATAATCTCTTGCTATTAATAATGCATATTTTGTTTTAATATTGCCTGTTTCATACATTTTAATTTAATCATATAATTTATAATATTATTAATATATACTATTTCATTATACATTAGGTTGATATTATATATTTATATTATTTTATTATATGTTCCCATGATGCATATTTATACTAAAAAGTATTGCCTATATGAAATGCAAATTTAACTGAGTGTCCTGTATTTTATGGGGCAACCGGACTTGCTAGAAACTTAAAGACATGATTAGCTGAGAGAAATGGGTGGTAAAAATAGTACAATGTCTCTTAGATTGTGATCTGCTGACACTTGCATCAGAATCCCTATGACGCTTGTTAATAAGGCAGCTCCCTATGGTCTCCTACCCTCAACGTCTAGGTACCAGATCATTATTTCTCCTGGTGGGGCTCTGCATTAGCAATAAGATCTGCAGGTGATTCTGGTGCTGTTGCTAGCTGACCTGATTCCTATGCTGTTGCTAGTTTTTCTGATATGATCTTTTACAACATTTCCTTATAGTGGCCTTACTTGAGCAACTTCTACTCTGTTTTCATGTCAGGGACCTGCTTTAAGAGGTGCTAATATTCCTGTTCCATACTCGCCCACTAAAGATTACAAGTCGAATACCATCACAAATATTCTAGTAGCCCTTTGTGGTTAAGCTACTCTTTGAATATTCATCCAATGGCCCAGCTGCTTCACTATTTATGTATATTCTACTAATACATATTCATTATTATCGAGAAAGTGAGAGTTGACCAATTCGTAGCTCCTTTTAGTATTTTAAGGTCAGGGCTTCTAGGGCAACTGAATCTCCTGCTTTGCTTGGGACCATTCCAGTTTTAGCACTGATATCCCCGTGCCCTGGGCTACCCTCACCCCTGGTTGCCCCGGTCATCCTATCTTAGTAGATGTCACAGTATGCCACCCAGATCCCCACCGCAGGACCCAGGCTCTGTTTTCACCAGGGTCACAGTCGAGAACCTGCTCAGGAAATTGCCTCACTCAAAATTATGCCCTGTCCCCAGAGGCAGTAACCTATAGATGCAGCCCCGGGTTCAATTCAGGACATCTCCGACTGTCCATTTCAGCTTCAGAGCTCCCCGGAGGGTCAGCTGAGGCCGCTGTCACACCTGTCCTACTTCTCTTTCTCCCTCTACCAAGGGTGTCCAAACTTTTGGCATCTCTGGGCCACACTGGAAGAAGAAGAGTTGTCTTGGGCAACACACTAAATACACAAACACTAATGAAAACTCATGAGCAGGAAAAAGGTTTTAAGTACATTTACGGTTTTGTGTTGCATCGCAGGTTGGATACCCCTGCTCCCAATCCTGCTTCCTTTGCCACCTCCCAGGAGCAGCTCCTGAGAGCTCTCCCTAATAGACCCCTATCGGCAAATCTAGAGTCTGAAGGCCTGGATGAACCTAACCTCCAATAACTGAACAAGAGTGGGATGGTCTTAGGAAGCAGAGTCTAAAATAAGATTTTGGAGTTGACTCACCTGCTGACTGGCCGGTAACGAGAACCCCTCACTAGTGGCGGGCAGAGTCCCTGAGGAGGTAGTAGTGCAACTGTAAAACTTTCAGCAGTAATAAACTGAGAGGGGATGCCAGTGGAAGGGAGTCAGCCGGAGGGTACAGCATCCTGGGCATCCAGAGGTCCAGGGAAAGTAGTAATTTAAGGCCAATGGACTGGGATGGCTCTTCCCAGAGAGAGGTAAGAAAGGCAGAGCGTGATTAATCACCAATGGACAAGACCAGACCTCCTGAGACCGAGGCACAGCACTTAAATTCCAAGGCAACAGAACTCCAGTGAAGGCAGAATTCTCAGTCCAAGCCAGTCAGCCATGTGAAAGTCCTGGTCTTAACTGAGAAGGATGGAGATCTTGTGATACAGGGTGAAAACATACGGGTCGATGTTCTTGTAAATCTTGACTCCCCAGATTTCCTCTGAATCCTCTGGGATGTAGAAGGGGCCCACTCTCTAGGTTGAAAGTTTGTACTCCCCACTTCTGAAGTTGATATAGAGAATTTTGCCTTCCAAGAAAATACTTCCTTCCCTCAAGGAGTCTTAACTCACTCCGTCACTCCCACTTCCTACCAAAAACCAGTAAGTAGAGTTAAGTCACAGCATAAGTAGTGGTCCAGCTAAGGAGAAAAGAGACTATCCCTTAAAAAACTGTATTGGTAGAAGCTGGAAAAGTATAGATCCTGAGCATTTACGGTCAAGGGGAATGAGGCAAATAAAAAATTTGGATAAGGAAAAATTCATTGATAAGAGCTTTCTCCCATGACATAGGAGTTCACCCTGGCAAGGACCCAAGGAGACAGTGCTCTCTTATTGCTAGGATTTTGTTTATTTAATTATAGAGAGAGGGAGAAAGAGAGGGAGGACAACATTGACACGATTGGTTGCCTCTCAAATGTGACCCCACTGGGGACCGATCTGGAAGCCCAGGTATGTGCCCCGAGTGCCAATAGAATCGGTGACATTTTGCTTCCCAGGAGAAAGCCCATCAACTGAACAACCGGGGTCAGGGCTAGATGACTCTTGGAAGCTTGGAGAAAACGTTGTATCAAATAGGTCTGCTCTATGAATGATATCATATTAATCACATTAGGTGAGCAAGAAGTGCCAGCCAGTGTATGGAAGGCCTTGGTGAGACACTTGTGCTTCAGAAGGTGGGAGTTACACCCTACAAAGATTCAAGGCTCTGCCACATCAGTGAATTGCAGTAGTGAATTTTTAGGGGTGTAGAGGCTGGGCTACACTGGGACGTCCCTCCAAAATAAAGGTCAAATTGTTGCATTTCATGCCTTCCACTAATCAGAGGGCAACACAGTGCCTAGTTGGCTCATAGGGTTCTACAAACAGCCTTTCCACATTCATAAATACTTTGGCCTTTTTGCTGGTAACTGAGGTGCTAGCTTTGACTGGTGCTTTGAAGTCAATCCCATGTGCCTGTTGGCTGGAAAGCCTCTGTGTCCCAGAGTTTCTGAGTCACCTAGGAGGATTTTCCTGCCATGCGTGTTCTGTGATTCCTCAATTACAGTAAATCACCCACTCTGTCTTCTGAAATCTAATACGCTGCCCCCTCCCCTCTTTTTCTTTGTGTAAAATGTCTTATGCCCTGGCTGGTGTGGATCAGTGGATGGAGTGCTGGTCTGCAAACCAAAGGGGTGCTGGTTCAATTCCCAGTCAGGGCACATGCCTGGATTGCAGGCCAGGTCCCCAGGAGGGGGCACATAAGAAGCAACCACACATTGATGTTTCTCCCCCTCTTTCTCCCTCCCTTCCCCTCTCTAAAAATAAAGAAAATCCTTAAAAAAAAAATGTCTTATATACCCAACGTTGCCTTGCTGTCTTTGGGAATTTTCAAGGATTTATCGTGTCTATGTAAATTCATGCACATATGTTAAACTTTGATTTTCTGTTTAAAAAAATACACAGCACACCTGTGCATTTAAAGTCATTGGCATTGCCATGGAACCCCCTCCATTACTCCCCTAAAATCTTCAATGAAAAGATACCTCTCTCCCACCGTGGGTACAAGAGGAGGTAGAATTTGTTCTCTAAACCCCTGTGCTACAAAACAGAGTTCTAACACAGAAATGTAAAGCCCCAGGCAACAGAGGACCTAAGTATGTACCCTGAAAATTCAAACAATCATGGAAATTGAGCCAAATATGGGATGAGCAGGAAGACCCCAGCTGACAATTGGGGGGGTGCATCTAATTCATCATTATACAAATTGGGAAAGTGGTGAAGAGTTATTAAAAATGAGCCTAATGAGTTATAAAAGACAATAAAATGTTAATACTTTTCATAGTTGTTCTCAAATAAAATATAAAAGTGCTGCTGAAACTTTAACCCATGTTTACTGATTATCCCAGAAAGGGGATAAAGTTGGGATCCCAATATCAAATCGTGTTTCTCTCGCTCTTCCCCCAGATACCAGCTGGCATTACCATTTCCCTCCTCGGCTCTGCTCCAGCTCCCCAGGATTCTGTCTGTGGCGGAGGGAGCCAGCGCCTGGACCAAAAGTGCCCGATTTCTCCTGCAGATGCCCTGGCAGCCCCCAAGACAGGGAAGCCATTGTGGGGGCTGCCAGCCCCCACGCTGCCCCTGTGGCTGCTGCCCTTTGGGCTCTCAGAGCTCCACGGAATGCGGACAAACTGCCTCTACAGCCTTGACCTCCCTTATCCCGGACTCTCCCTAGGACAGGAGCTGGGTTGGGGGACAACACAAATAACCCACATTCACCTGTCCTGAGCAGTGGCATTCCCAGTGATCTTATAGTCATAGGGGATAATTTTAAACACCCTTCCATGTGATAAAATTTATTTTAATATTACCCTGGCTGGTGTGGCTCAGTGGATTGAATGCCAACCTATGAACCAGGAGGTCACCAGTTTGATTCCCAGTCAGGGCACATGCCTGGGTCCCCAGTGGGGGGCGTGTGAGAGGCAACCACACATTGATGTTTTTGTTCCTCTCTTTGTCCCTCCCTTCCCCTCTCTAAAAGTGAAAAATATGATCTTAAAAAATATATTAATCATATGACTTGTGGTGGTAAACACACAATACAGTGTACAGATTACATGTCGTGGAATTGTGCGCCTGAAACCTGTATAATTTTGTTAACTAGCATCACCCCAATAAATTTAGTAAAAAGAAAAAAACAAAAAAACCAAAATATTAATTGTGCAACAAAATGAGTAGTGATAATGACTAGAAGAGAATTGCAACAGTGATGAGTAATAACATCTCTTATGAGTAATAATATTAACTTCTGCAAATTGGCCAATGACTGCATGAAAATTGTCTTTACTTCTTCATAGTCAAAGGACTCACAGTTAGTCAAAGAACGCTATTTATTCTAATTTTGAAAAGCTTTTTCATATAAAGTAACATGTGAAAAGTTCACATACAAGGTAAAATCTTATGGCTGTTATATCTATAGGAGAAGATATTCAATCTTGTTCTAAGAGAAATGCAAATTAGAATTGTGCAATAGTATTTATATTTCTCAGAATGTCAAAGATTAAAGAGTTTGATGACATAATTTGTGGATGAAGATGTAGGAAAGCAGGAATTCCAATATATTGCAGGTAGAACTATAAATCGGAGTATCCTTTGAATTTATGGCAATAGCTATCAAAATTACAAATGCACATGCCTTTTGGTTCTACATTCTATTTGTAGGATTTTTTCCCTACAGAGCTTACATATGACTGAAATGGAGTATGTAAAGAGTATTCATTGCAGCATTGTTTGTAATGGCCTATAATAGGAAACAACATAAATATCCATCAATAAAAGGGAGATTGAATAAATTAAACAATAGAATTTATTCACAAAAAATTGTATATTTATTTTTACATGTTTAAACTTCAGTCACCTTCAAAGTACTTTTCATTCGATGCAATACACCTATCCATTTTTTCCCACTGCTCAAAACAGTTTTTGAATTTGTGGATTCCAAGGACTTTTAGTGCTTCTGCCATTTTTTCTTTCACCTCTTCCACATTGGCAAAATGTTTACCTTTAAGGACTTTTTTAAATCTGGGAAACAAACAAAAAAAAAAGGGTGAATAAAGAAGGTGGTGTACAGGGGTCATGACGTTTTTGATCAAAAACTGCTGAATACCCAGTGCAGTGTGGGCAGGTGCACTGGTAAATTGCCCACCATGAAATGGGCAATCTTCAAAAAAAATTCACTGAAGCCAAATGCAGTCTCTCACAACAATGCCAGCTGGTCCACTGATACAGATGGGTTCCTAGAACACTCACCTAGCAGAAGGAGCCTGTACTACAAGGGGCCTGCCCTTCAGAAAATAATTCTGTTTTTTTTGTGTCCCCCTTCATATATATAACAGGGGTGTTTTTTAACTACATTGAGGAGAGTATAAGGAGATGAGTTATTGGAAGCAATTGTGTCCTTGGTTATGGAGGATGGTCTAGAAAATATACTAGGTCTTTTTAGTCTCCAACCTCCACAAGTGTGCATCGAGAGTTGTCAGCCTAGCTGTTCCAATGAGGCATAAAACTTCAATAGTAATAGTTGAACAATTCTCCTTTCCATTGGGAACCTGTTTTTCTCTATTCTTCTTTTGTGAAGAAGAGCAAAGAACTTATTTTAAGACATGATGTTGAAAAGGACTATATATGTTATTTTAGCAGCACCTCCCTAACAAGTCTATACAGGCCAAGCATGAATTGGGAGGAGTTCATGGCGAAGTTTTACTTCAGGAATTTCCTGAACTAACTCTCCACAAAAGTTTGACTCTCATTGAAGATTACATTGACCTCATGAACTGCTCATGAATATTTAATACTGCCTGGTAATCAAGACCATCATGTAAAAGTTTCCAGTTATTATGTTAACCAGGTTATAATGATCAGGAGCAGTTTGAACATATTTTTCTTCATATTCCATTGTGTTAACTGTAATATATTATAATAATTTGTTTATGCATCTGTCTCTTCTACCATGGGACTATGCCCTCCTGAAGGGCAGGAATATAAGAGAAACTCAACAAATATTTCTTTTTTAAAAAATGCTTTTTTAAGTTTATTTTTAGAGAGAGGAAAAAGGAGGGAGAAAGAGTGCGAGAGAAACATCAATGTGTGGTTGTTTCTCATGCACCTACCACTGGGGACCTGTCCTACAACCCAGGCATGTGCCCTGACCAGGAATCGAACCCACGACCATTTGGTTCATAGGCTGGCACTCAATCCACTGAGCCATACCAGCTAGGGCTCAATAAATATTTCTTAAATGAATAATATAAAATTAGTACTTGGATTTGACTCTTAAAGGAAGAGAGTTTCTCAGAGGCAGTTCTAGTCCAATTCACTGCTTGTTTTCTCTGTAACACTGAACAGATAATTTAAATTTTCTTTATTTCCCCCCTTTTAAAACAATTATGACAAGTTTAAACAGACAAATGTAAAGAATAATAAAAATTAATGCCTATCTACCCCCGAGTTTTATATAAAATTTTGATATTTTGTCCAATGTGATGGAGAGAGTAACATGTGTTTATCAAATCCGGTTTTATTTTCTCCTTCCCGGGGGCACCGCTGGGATGCATCTCCCAGCCTAGGTTGCGGTTAGATTGGTTCCAGGAGACTAGTTGTGCCAATGGGCTGTAAGCAGGTGTGGTGTGTGTTATTCCAAGGTAAGCACAGAATGACTGAATTCTCTATGTTTTCTTCCCCTGTTGCAGAGATCAAGGAGCCATGTTTTAAAATGGTGGTATCAGGAGATTCTGGAACCTCCATCAGCCTATCCCTAAATGAATCAATGTTTGAAAATCTCCCTAGACCTATCTACATCTTCATCAACACTCAGTTTTGTCAGCTTTTCAAATTTTTTTTTTTGCCATTTTGACGATGTGAAATTATTGTTTTAGTTTGTATTTTGCTTATGATTATGAGTGACACAGGGCGTCTTTTCAAATGCTTGTTCATCATTTGCGTTCTTCTCCTGTGAGTGCCTGTTCATATCCTTCACCCATAGTGGTGGTGTTCATTATCCTAGTGTTTTGTAGGAATACTTTATATACAGGGTGGGCAAAAGTAGGTTTACAGCTGTTCCTATGAAAAATAATACAATAATTAATAAATAATAAAACAAGAATAAGGTCTGTGTTTTGCAGACTCACAACTGTAAACCTACTTTTGCCCACTCCTGTATTTTGGAAACTAATCTTTTATCAGTTACATTCATGGCAAATACTTTTCCCCAAATCTGTAACCTATATTTGTACTTTGTTTAAAGTGTTCTTTGATGTATAGTTTCAATTTATCCGTCTTGTTCTTCTGCTTTGTATAAGAATTTTTTCTGATGTCAAAGTCATAAAGGTATTTTCTTATATTTACTTTTGAACATTTTAAAGGCTTGCATTTCATTTTTAAGTCTTTATCCACTGATAATGGTGTGTGTGTGTGTGTGTGTGTGTGTGTGTGTGTGTGCACGCGCGCGTGCAGTGTAATGTAAGAACTCTGGGTCCTAGCAGCCAGGCAGCACTGATTCCAGGCACAAGAGTGAGACCGTCTTGGACCCTCTAGTTACAGCCAAGTGGTCATATGGCTACATCTATGACTCCAGCTGAGCCTGAAAAAAAGAAGCCTCGATGATCAACACACAGGATTATGAGACATAATATAACATTGACATTTTAAATTCCCATGTGCTGGGGTTTGTTACACAGGAATAGGTATCTGAAAGACCGCTCTTCAGAGATGTCCAAACAGCTTCTACTTCACAGAGCCTGCAGAGAAAAGGGATTTCTCTCCAAACATATTAATTTATTGTGCAGTTAGTAGAGAGTAAAAAATTAATTCTTTTTATTTTCACTTTGTGACCTGAATTTAAGCTTAAATTAATGTTAAACTACACAGTTGTTACTTGATCGGTGTATTTCCTCAACTACCTACCACTCAAGGGACAAGAGTGTTCATTTCCAGTTCAGTGTTTGAAACTTTTGAGAAACAGTATCTCACTATCACTCTCCTGTTCTGTGACCCCATTTTCTGGGGGTGCTCTGGCTGGGAGACCAAAGGACCAAATGTTTATTTGCACCACATCTGCTTACCACATTTGCCTCCAGATACTATTATCATTTACCATTTATCTGTTCTACTGATGTTTACACAGATTCATGAAAATATTGTCTTGATAGATTTTGGGCTACTCAGAACATCTTTTCATAAAGGAAAAAAATGAGAAACAAATGGACAATAAAAATACTAATGGTTGCATAGACTAAATTCATAATTAAAAAAAAACACAGTTTCAAACAATGAGTTTCCAGGACTGCCATGTATAGTTGTTCAATGTACGCACTGTGCAAAGTTGACTGGCCAAGGGGAGAGCGGGGCAGAAATAAGAGTTCCGAATGACAAATTCCCTGTTCTGGTATGGCCTCTCTCGACCTAGAAGGTTGGCAGGGCTGGTGAAGGGGTGGGAGGTGATATGGGGAGTGTGGAATTGAGAAGGGGGAACTTAAAATTCATTCACCCAGAGGTGAAATCAGTCAACTTTTAAAAATTCTTTTTTTTCCAAAAAAAAAAAAAGTGACAGGATATGATTGTAGATTTATAGGACATTTGTGTCCTATAACAAGTAGCAGTTAACAGTGGGTATCTTCTGGAAAACTAAGGGGAATAGGGGTGCAGGATTTCAATCTTCCACATTATATCCTATTTTGTTGTTCAACTACTTTTTAAAAAATAAGATGAATACAAATATGAGGGTTTTTGCAGCATTCCATGTTCATTGCAGCATTATTCACCATAGCCAAAAAATGAAAAGAACCTAAGTGTCTGTCAATGGATGAAGAATGGATAAAGATGTGATACACACACAGATCCACATACAATGGAATATTATTCATGCATGAAAAAGAATGACATTCTGCCATTCGTGACAACATGGGCGGGCTCTGAAGGCATTATGCTAAATGACATAAGTCAGACAGAGAAAGGCAAATATTGTATGATATTATTTATATGTGGATTCTAAAAAAGCCAAACTCATAGAGACAGAGACTAAAATGGTGGTTATAAGGGGCTGGCAGGGTGGGGGAAGGAGGGGATGGTAGGCAGAAAAGGGAAGATACTGGTCAGAGGTACAAACTTTCAGTTACAAGATGAATAAGTTCTAGGGATCTAATGTACAGCATCGTGGTTACAGTTTATAATATTGTATCGTATACTTGAAAATTGTTAAGAGAGTACATCTTAAATGTTCCTACCACACACACACAAAGTATAGTGATTATGTGATGTGACAGAATTGTTAGCTAAGCTATGGTGATCATCATTTTGCAACATGTAAGTGTACCAAATTAACACATTGTATACCTCAAACTTATACAATGTTGTATATGTTAATTATATCTGAAAAGCTGCGGGGAAAGGAAGTTTTGGGGAAGCCAGCTCTGAGACTGAGATAATTGTCCTGAAAGTTTACTACTTGGAGAGCAGGGTTGGGGCCAACACCTGCGGAAAGAAAGGGAAGGAATCGGGATGGGGCAGAGAGAAGGTGGGCTGCCAGATAGTCTCAGCAAAGGCCTCCACTAAGCCTGTTGGGATCTCTGGAGTTGGGATAGCCCTTCACAGCTGTCCTGCATCGGGGCAAGAGGGCTGGGCCTTGATGTACCCCAGCATCAACATGTCAATGCTTGAGGAAGAGGATGTGGCCTGGGGAGAGGGCACTCTCTAGCTGGATCATTTCTGGAGAGGACTGTCTCCCATCACCCGAGGGAGTAAGTCCTTCAGTCCTGATAGGGATATTGCTTGGCACATTTAGCACTACTTCTGTAGCAAAGCCAGTTTTCACTCATTCAGCCCAATGACACTTTACATCTGTCAGTGAAACCCCAGTTAGCCCTTTCAACGAAAACGGATACAGCTAAGAATAGCACTGGCTTTTGGTCCCCTGCTCCTTACTCTGGCCTGTAATATTAAAATATTGACCAACATTGTTTAAGTGCTTGTCTTCCCAAGTGCTTTGGTTCTTGTGTTAAGCAAATTGTAAAAAATAAAATATCTTGTATATCAGACACATCACTGTTCTTTTTTTATTTTACTTTCAATATTATTTACTCAATTTTATCATTTTTGATTTCAGATAGACAGCATAGTCCTTAGGCAATCATATTCTTTACAAAGTGTTCCCCCCTGATATTTCCAGTACCCACCTGGCAAACTGGCACCATACATATTTATTGCAATAGTCACTGTTCTTTTTTTTTTTTTTTTTAATCCTATTTCCCTGCTCCTACTCCTTCATTGTTTAAGACTTATTGAAGTAGTTTTAAGTCCTCTGGTAAATTTTCCATCTGCTCTTGGGAATTAGAGGAATACAGATCTTTTCTTTCTGTGTAGTGCACAAGTAAGAAATACTTGGACTACACAGAAACCCTCATTTTTTTAATTAGAATTATGTTTTATTGAAGCTGAAGAAGCACATCACCTTATAGCGCTTTTATATTAATAATTGAGCTAGCTTGTTTCGCCAGCTCAATAAGGTCATTTGAAAATAATTCAGTTGGGCTGGTTTACAGGAGCACCCACATTGTAAATGAGTTTATCTGCAGAATCTGGATGCTATCAAAGCATAATGGAACATAACCTCCCTTTGGAAAAGTAAATCATGCAGCTTCAGGGGAAGACAAAAGAAAGCCCTCTGGGAGAAAGCTAGTGCTTCTGAGTTTGTGGGTTTAGCAAGATTGGTCTGGGGTTGGATGGCCATAATACTTGGCTTCAAAGCAGTCTTGATCCTTCAGTAATTCCCTAATCCCTGTTGTTATGTGAACCAGCAAACATTTGAAAGGCAAAGCTGGAGAGTAGAATTAGGATGGTCTCCTGAGTGAGGTAGAAAGGCTCAATGGATGCAAAGAACTTGCAGGATTCCACTTGAAACTCACATTTTGAGGACTTTAGTAAATATTGATTAGAAGAAGCAAAATGTTCTACAAATATCAGTATAATTATTAGTGCTAACCACAGACCACCAAAGTGCTTCCATATTATAGGAAGAGTCACAAAAAGGGGGAGATCTTCCACACTTTAAAAACATGTCTGAAATGCCATGGAATAGGAGAAACCCTAAGACAACAGAGAAGATAGAGAACACCCCAGATGTTTAAATGATGACACTGAGGTCTAAGTCAGAGGCCAGTGCCGTCTCTACTTTATCAATTACCTTTGTTAAAACAAGAAAAAGGGGTTCCTTTGGGTGGACAACACATAAGCTCTCAGCCTAGTTAATAATATGTGGGCTGAATTTCAACCTCCCTCTACCTCTTCAGGGGTGTGCTTTTGTGCGGTGCTTTCCACAAGCCAAAGAGAAATCTGGAGACCAGAATTCCCAACTTGGTTGTTTTGGGAGTGAGGCGATTAGAGTCAGCACAGTTTGAACAGAAAATAGCTTTTCTAGCAATCAGGCATAGATCAGGGTAGATTAGACTTGGCAGCGAGGTCATGGGATGGAATCTGGACCCTGTTGACCTAGGGCACATCCAGAGTGGAGTGACAGTAAGACGGACTGGAGAACACCGTCTCCAGGGGCCAGGCCCTAGTAAAGGGTCTGAAAGGAGAGTGATGACAAAAGGGTGCCCGGGAAACGGGTCAGCATCCTAGTCCGTGTAATACTGAGCTTTGATGTGGAAGTTTTTATTCCAAAATTCCCTCCTGCTGAAATGATATGTCTGAGCTGAGACACAGGGGAAATGAATGTGTGGGGAGAGGGGACTGGGAATTGGTCTTTGATAAGAAAACCAAAACAAAACCTCCACTTGATTTTGGATGATGACAATTAAGAAGACACTTGAATTTCACTAGACATGAGACAGGATATAAGTTCTCAATTTATCCACTTCAGTTCAATGTTCTTTTTAAGCTCTGGACAAATAAATAGGCAGTGTCATAAATTTGTACCAGTGTAGTAGAAGTATGTTGGGTAGTTCAATTTAAGGTCAAGTGGGAATTTAAGGGAATGTGGAAAGCATTCTATAACACTCAACATGTAAGTATACATTGCTGCTATTACCTTCCAAGTAAAACAGTTTAATTTTTTTTAAAGGAAGTTATGTAGCCATTGATCTCAGGGACTTTGAAGTAACTATTGAGATGCCATTTAAGTTTTTTTTAAAACTGCCATTGGAACTTTTTATAATTTAAAAAATGTCAATAGGCAAGTTTAAGGTATTTCTTCTGATTACCAGGATTGACTATATTACATAAGAATTTTCCAGTTAAAACTACCCTGATATTAACTCTGCAATTTTAAGGGTTAAAATTTCAGTTTACTGAATTACTGAAAGGTTAGTCTGGTTTTCTTGAAGTCTGGTCCTTTTAACACCAATCTTGCAAGATGACACTTTAAAATACAGATTCGGGGGGGCCCAAGGAGAGAAGCATTTTGGTCAGACCCAGCCTCACTGTGGGACTCTGAGGAAAACCTACCACTAGGTAGGTGCTGTCTGTCACCGTGGGTAAAGGAGACCCCAATACACTGTGGGTCAAAATGTCCTTGTAGGTCTTCTTCGCGCGAACCTGCTGGGAAGAGCACAAGGAGAAAAATCTAGACTCTTCTGTCAATTTTTCTGAATTCTCCAAGAAATGTTCAGAGAGATGGGAGACAATGTCTGCAAAGAAAAAGTCAAACTTTGAAGGTATGGCAAAGACTGACAAAGCTCGCTATGACAGGGAGATGAAAAATTATGCTCCTCCCAATGGTGGTGAGACAGGAAAGAAAAAAGATCCCAATGGTCCTGAAAGGCCTCCATCTGCCTTCTTCCTGTTTGGCTCTGAACATTGCCCAAAGATCAAAAGTAAACTCCCTAGTTTACCCATTGGAGACACTGCAATAAAATTGAGTGAAATGTGGTCTGAACAGTCAGTCAAAGGTAAGCAATCATGAGAACAAAACGCAGCTAAGCTAAAGGAGATCAATGAAAATGATACTGCCGCATATGGTGCCAGGACAAAAGTGAAGTGGGGGAAAAGGGCCCTGGCAGGCCAAGAGGCTCAAAGAAGAAGAAGGAACCAAAAGATGAGAAAGAGGAAGAAGAAAAAGATGACGATGAGGAAGCGGATAGAGATGAAGAATAAATGGCTATTCTGCAATGATGTGTGTGGAGTATGTGTGAGTGTTCAGGCAATTGTTTTGCTAAGAATGTGAATTCAAGTGCAGCTAAATATTACAATAGCTTCAGTGTAAAAAATGTACAAATTTTTTATAGCTAGTAAGATTCTTTGTAGAGAAAAATGCTTTTTAAAAAAGCAGGTTGTAGCTTTGTGAGGGGCTACTACATACAGTTAGATTGTAAGGTTTCTGATGTTAAATCTTTCTAAATATGTAATGGTTTCTTTAATTTCTTGACTTGTGTATGGTAGCATAGCAAACTCATAGGAATTAGCTTCAATAGGAAATTTTGGGTTTTTTAGAATGTTACATTTTGTTTTTTAAAAAAATTTGTCATAAAATTATGTATATTAAAAATAAATAAAAGGCAGATTCTAGGGTAAAAAATGTTTGAGAAATACTAGATACTCTTGTGCAGAAGTACAAAATACATTAGCCCATTAGAAGTTCTGTGATAAGAAAAACTAAAACTTTATTTAACCAAGAATTTCCCAAAGTTATATGGTTGTGGCACTCCTTTTTAAAGTAAAATTTTGAGTTATTTAATATTATTTCAATTATAGCTTGTTGCTTAACAAACTTCCCTAAAATGTAGTGCCTTAAATTAACAACAGCAGTTGTTTATTTAGTTCATAAATATGCAATTTGGGCAGGGCTCGGTGGGGAAGGCTTGGCTCTTCTCCACTGGATGTCAGCTGGGGTCATTCCCCTGGAGGCTGCGCGATAACTTCAGGAGGGTTTACTCACAGGGCTGTTGGGTGGGAGCTCAACCGGGACTGAGGGCCTGGGACCTGTTTTCCTTTCCTCACACATCTCCCCACATGGGCCTCTTCATGGGTTGTTTGGGCTTTCTCAGAGCATGGTGGCTAGTTTCCAAGACTGAGTGTCCCAAGTGACAGGAAGTGGAAACTGCCAATTTCTTAAGGAAGCGGCCTGGAAGCCAGGAGTGTCACTTCTGCCATATCACATTGGTCAAACAGTCATAGTTCCAACATTCAAGGGGAGGGTTCCTGGACTGCCACCGCTTCACCTCCTGACAGGATGAGTTTCAAAAAATTGTAGTGGCTATGTGGTAAAATTATACATACAGAAAAACATACAAATCATAGTAAGAGCAGGGTTTAGTGAATTTTTGCATAATAAACTCACTCATATAATTAGCATCCGGAGGTCTCCCACTATGACCTTTTCTAGTCACTGGCCCCTCAAAGGTAACTAACATCCTACCTCTAACACTGAAGATTAGTACAGGGTTCGTCAACCTGAGCTGGATAATTCTTTGTTGGAAGCAGGGATGGGGAACTGTCGTGTGCATTGTAGGATGTTTAGCAGCATTCTTGGCCTCTACATACCGGATGCCATTAGCTGTTCCCCCCACCAAGTTGTGACAACCAAAAAGTCTGCAGAAATTGCCAAATATCCTGGCAGGGGGAAGGGTAGGCAAACTCACACTCCGTTGAGAATCATTGGATCAGAATATAACATCTGCCTTTTATTATTTGTCTACACCCTGCTTAACCATCGAGAATATAAGTTCCAAGAGGCAGCAGTTTTTGTTTTTTTTTTAAATGTTTTGATTCTGACTGATCCTCCAGTCATCCCTACTGGGGTATATAGTAGGATATTGCCTAGCATATAGTAAAAAATTGAGGCCATGTGTTGAATGAAGGAGTGGATAGAAGGTAGTAATTCTAGAAAGTTAAAGTCGACCCCAGAATATATATTTTTTATTCAGCTGAGCCCTCAATCAAAAGTAGTTGGTTCATTTTTGTTAGAAATGGCCATTTTATAAAGTTCACATGGATAAAAACTCAAAAATAGATAGGACTCTAATAGGAACCGATATTAGTTAATTTCCTCCTGCAGCAGCATGAAACATGAGCCACAGAAATAAAAAGACTGTGATTTCCCAGACAAATAGGCAGTGTCACAAATTTTGGTTTCTAATTGTGGCAGCGTTGTGAAATAGGAATGCACAGTAATAAAGTTTTCATCAAAAACTTGCTGCTCTGAAAGATTACAAGAGTTTAAAGGAGGGCACACAGTGCGATACACAGATCCTGTATCACAGTAACATACACTTGAAACCTGTATGATGATCCTATTAACCAATGTCACCCCAATAATTTAATAAAAATTGAAAAAGAAAGAGTTGAGGAGGAAAATTATAAGATCATAGTAAGAACTTTTTATTTCCCTGCAGGGAAAACCTGAACATTTCTTTTGGAGGATAGCCTCTGACATTACTCTGAAAACATCCCACCCAACCCCTGAGGCATGTGACAGGCTTTCCTATCTTACTAGGTAAATTTCTAAAGGGTTATTCCAAGAATAATTTTCAGTAGGAACAGGATTTTCAATGAATTTCAACAGACAGCCCTTCTTTTTGAAATTCCTTACCCTTACTGCATTTATTTACTCTTCAGTCACAATT
This sequence comes from Pteronotus mesoamericanus, assembly GCF_021234165.1. NCBI lineage: Eukaryota > Metazoa > Chordata > Mammalia > Chiroptera > Mormoopidae > Pteronotus > Pteronotus mesoamericanus. The sequence continues at coordinate 7,103,122 of NW_026555229.1, forward strand.
GTGTCAGAAAAATGGACACAATTACCAGTATGTGTATAAGGCTACTAAAGTTAGGGGCACAATGAAAACAGAATTTTACCGTTGCAAGGGCCCTTAGAGATCAGATTGAAGAAGCAATCTACTAAAATTGTCCCTTAGCAGTTATCTTATTTTCTGGCACATTCTGAATTGTTTCTTTTCCCTGAAGCCACCTCTGTTAAAAGTGAAACTCACAGAGTAGTGACTTGCCCACAGAGCTAGTTAATGATGGGACAAATAATTTTGAGCCAGTGTGCAAGACTATCATATCCAATTTGTTTGCTTTATGAAACAAAGATAAAACTGCAATACATAAAATTATGGGCAACAGAATAGCGCAAAAACTTTTATTAACTCCAAAGGATTGGCTGCCTCAACGTTGCAGGTAGTTCATGTCTGAATGAAATAAATCCAATATTAACCAGTCAAGTCCTTAAAGCTCAAAAGATGTTATGGCGTCTAGATTTTTAAACTGGAATATGAGTGCCACTTGTAAAAGAAGTATGTCTGTACAGTTTTTGTTTTTTAATTCCCCCAGATTTGAGTATGTTAAGACTTGCCATTACCACTGCCAAATGTTTATGACTCACTTCAGCAGACGCAGCTAGGGCCGAGGAGAGGGCAGGAGTGGGAGTGTAGTAATTCTGTGTGACGCAGAAAGGGGCATGCAGTCAAAGGGGACGTATTTTTAGATTCCCTTTTTGAAATAAAAATAGCTTACCAGGTGATTTGTTTACTTTGAAAGTAGGAAGTAAAATGACCAAAAATCCTATTTGGGATTTTTGGAATGACACACGATCCTATTTCAGGAGAATAATTGTCATGATTGCAGGTTACTTTTAAAAACTACCTGAAAAAAATTCTTTCTAAAAATATGACTCCACAAGGATAGACAAATGTATTTACAGCACAGTTCTTGAACACCAGATGAATGTGCTACTTCCATGTAACCTTCACAGTAGCAATTAAAGAACTTACTAGTAAATTTGCTGCCTAAATTAGAAGTAAAGAAGAGAAAAGAATTGGCATGTAATTTGTGTTGAGTAGGTATACAGTTCTTTCATTTTCATTCATTTTTCAACACAGATTTATGGATTAGGAAGATAAGTGGCTAGATACAGGGGATGTAGGGATGAGCAAGACACGGTCCCTGTCCTCAAAGTGCTCCTTGTCTAGAGGGAGAAATATATACATACCCTCACAATATACTCAGGTATACACTTGTAAACATACAAACTCACTGTCAAATACCCATATACACATATTTACATGTATACATGTGTCATACACAAACATGCATGCTACCATACACTTCCACACACACTCACATACATATTCACATATAAACACATATAAGCATATATACCTACACATGCATGCTTGGGAGCTAACAAAAGGGAAACAGTAAGTAGAGTATGTTTTCAAGGTAAGAAGGAAAGGAGAAAAGAATAGCAGTGGGAGGCAACAACCCTGTGAGATACCTATTACAGCAGCTCAGCAAGGCTAAGGAGACAATCTTAGTTGTTCAACGTTTGGTTTTCCAAGATCTGGATTCCAGCTCAAATTTGCCATTACTGTCTCAGAGTAACTCTGTCTCAGTTTTTCTTGCTTTTATAGGGGCTATCATAGTACCTATCTCATAGGGTTGATAGGAGGTTTAAATGAGATGGTGTGTGTAAACCACCTAGCACCATGCTGGCATGTAGTAAGCACTCAATATGTATTCAATTAAAAAACATTAAAAAAAAAATCCTCACCCAAGGACATATGTATTCATTTCTTCTTAAGAGAGAGGAAGGGGGAGAGAGAGAGAGAGAAACAGTTATTGGTTGCCTTTCATATGCACCCCAACAGGGTATTGAACCTGCAACCTAGGTATGTTCCTTGACCAGGAATCAAACCTACAACCTTTGGTGTATGGGACAACACTCCACCAACTGAGCCACCGACCAAGGCAATACATATTCAGTTTTTAATTTTTAATGGTATCCTTATTATTTTTAGTGAGGGGTAGTTATTTGGAAAATTGCAAAGATAGTTCTCCCCTCACTAAGCTGTTAGTGAGCATGTCTTCAACTATTTTGAAGGTGAGGGTAGCCAAGAAATTGTGTAGTAAATGAATACTTTACATGGTCACTGGTTAAACTTCACTTTTACAAATAATACCAACAGGTATATATCAGGGTCATTACTGGGAAAATCTGAATCTGTCTAAATGATATCTCATTGGTATTATTAGATAATTTCTGTGGCTATAACTTCATGGAAAAAAATGTATAAGATACTATTAACTCTATCATCATTTCACCAAAGTATGTTAAGACTTGATCACCTCATTTATATAATACTAACAATGCCATTTGATGTTATTCACTGATGAGTCGATTCATAAAATAAGAAATAGAAGTGTCTAATATACATGTGAAAAGATGTTACATCACTAACAATTAGAGAGTTGTAAATGAGAGGTTATTTGGGGCTATCAGCTTGACAAAGATTAAAAAGATGAGATAATACCTTGGTGCTATTCAGGGTGTGGTAAAACTGGCATTCTCATGTTGCTAGTAGGAGTATGAATTAGTACAACATTTCTAGAGGGCAACTTGGCCACACAGGTAAAAAAAATTCTGAATATGGTCTTTGACTCCGCCAACCCACATCTAGTATTTTATCTTAAGGATATATAATCACACAGATATACAAAGATGCTTGTATATGCCTGCTCACTGCGGTGTCATTTATGATGACAAAAATTTGGAAACCACCTAAATGTCTACCAACAGGGACATTCTTAAATAAACTATGGTTGAGCTATTCCCTGGGACTGCATGCATCTATTAAAAAGGATTAGATAGATCTATTTGTGCTGGCATGGAAAGATATCCATGATCCATATTGGATACCATTTTTATATTAGAAAAGTATATGCATAGAAAAAAATCTAGTTAAATATTTACAATTATCTATATCTAACTTTTTAAAAGCAGCTTTATTGTGGTCTAACTTACATACCATAAAATTCAGCCACTGTTCATATATAATCCAATTATTTTTAGTAAATGTATATAATTGTGCAATCACTACTACAATCAAGTTTTAGAACTTTTTTTGTTGCCCCCAAAAGTTTGCTCATATTCATAGGCTTAACTTTCACAGGGGTTAGGTTGGGGCTGAAGTTGGGTAGGGAAAGGCAGAAGGAAAAAGTTACAGACAACTTCCTAGCTTATCATTTCTGTATTATTTGAATTAATTTACAACAAGGATATACTATCTTTTAAATTGAGAAAACAGTAAAGGTTTTTTCTATTTTGAAAAGAACAAAAAGAGGAAACAGACTTACACCCTTTGACCTAAATTTACTTCTGGTGATTTGCCTAAGGAAATAATCAAGTATTTGGAAAAGGATTTGTAAACAGAGATATTTATCAGTGTTTTATCTAAAATAATCAAAATATCTCAGGTTTGAAGAAAACAATTACTAATGGTATGATGCAAATCTTTATATGCAGTATAATTTAGTCCACATTAAAAAAAAGTTAATCCACAGCCAAAATGTCCTGTTTGGAACTATAATATAATCTTACCAATGGTAATATCTGGATGGTAGAATTAAAATATTTTTTATTTTCTTCTTTGTGAATTTATTAGTTTTCCATAATGAGTATGTATTACCTTTACATCTAGTATTACCTACATAAATGATAATACTTAAAGATAGATTATTCCTTTCACAGGTGTATACTTCTGCCAAAATAAAATAAAAAAGTATATTTTAAATATGTACAGTATATTGTACATCAATTATAACTCAATAAAACTATTAAAAAATAGAGGAACCTTGAGAAACAAAATGATTCTAACCTCTTACTGGAAGAAGGGTTTTGTTAGACCATTTTGGGGCTGGAGGGCAAAATGGTTGGGTATTATACAGATAGTGACTGGGCCTCTGCTCTAGATAACCTCCATTCATTCAAGGGATCTGCCTTCCTATTATATGCCAGGAATGTTGTCAGGTAGTTGGATACGATGAGGAGCAACCACTGCTCTGAAAATGCTCTCTTCTGGGGGAGGACAGGAAGTCAGGTCACTATCAGATAGATCGCAGCCAACGCCCACATTGTCCAGGCAGTCTTCCACTGGTGTTGTCCAAGGGTCCCAGAGGAAGACCAGGAAGTGAAAGCCTTAGTATGTAGCATGGCTGTGGAAGTGACCAAGAGGAGGTAGATTACCCCCAAGGAGTGTAACGGTCATCACTCAAGAAGCGGACTTAAACAACACAAATTATTTATTTATTTATGGGGGCCGGGGAGAGGTTTGTTTTATACTTGTTGATGCATTCATTGGATACTTCTTGTTTGTGCCCTGATGGGCCTCTAACCCATAATCTTAGTGTATGGGGACAGCACTCTAACCATCTGAGCTACGTGGCCAGGGCTTAAATTATTTTTATGTATCTATGTTTATATTACCTAAACATTTGTAACAACAGCAAGAACTAAAATCGAGGGTTTGCCGCTGCAGGTACCGCGCAAAGGGCTTACGTCCACTGCCTCATTTCCTCCTCTCCTTAATGAAGAAACTGAGTCTGGGAAATGTTAACGCCCGAGGTCACAGAGCTGGTAATCTCTTGCTCCAGCTCCCAGCCACCACACACAGTCCCCTCTCACTGTACTCTTGGACCCATTTGAGAGTGAAAAAAGTCCACTTCCGGCCCCAATTGGGACAGCTCAGCTTTCAGCCTTTACAAATTTTCCCAGATCCAGAATGGAGGCATTATCCTCTAGCAAAACCAAGAGGGTCGTGCCCGCTGGGAGAACTCAGTCCACCAAAGCCGTGGGCTGATAGGATTTTAGGGCTTTGGGGGCAAAGAGGGAGAAACCCGCAAAAAGCGACAAACGCCAAGCGTCCACATCGCACCCAGCGCTGGGTGCTCGAGAGCCCTTCAAGAGCCCCTCAAGGCAGTCAGCTTGCTGAACCTAACGCGCTGAGCTCAACGCGCGTGCGCGGGGCCAGAGGGCACGCCCCCGCGCCAGCGCGTGGTGAGCGGGGCGCGCGACCGGGGGAACGCGCGGGCGCGCTGCGGCATTGGCGTCGGCGTCGGCGCCGGCGCGCGCTCCAGAGAGAGGCTGTGTGGGCTGGGGAGGGAGCGAGGAGGCGGTGGCGGCGCCCCAGAGCTAAGGGGACGCGCGGGCCTCGCACCGCGGGAGGAGACAGCTGCGGAGGGTACCCTGGGCTCGCGGTCCGAGGCGGGAGAGCTCAGCCTATCGACTGCCGGCCTCAGAGGTCGCCGGCCGCGTCCCTTGCCCGGAGTGGCCGCCGCCCCTGGAGACTCGTCTTGACACGGGCCTAAGCCGCGGCGACCGCGGGCGTCCGGACCGCTGGGACCCGTCGGGCCGGGCTGGGTTGGGGCGAAAATCCGGACGAGTGCCCATCGCTAGGGTCGACTCGGGGAAAGGCGCCGACCGCGCGCCCCGCGGGCCGGGCTCGGCGGAGGGACCGCCCGCGCAGCCCCCCCCCACGCTCCGTGAGTCGGAGCCCGAGTCGTGCCCCGCCTTCCCCGGGGCCGCCCGGCCGGAGCGGCGGGAGCCAGGAGAGCCCGCGCCCGCCGCTGCCCGCCGGGCTCACGCGGGAGAGGAGGGAGGAAAAACTTTGCCTTTCATTGTTGTTTTAGCCCTTAAGTGCCAGGAACTGTATTAGGAGGAAAAATGTCCTTCTTCAATTTCCGTAAGATCTTCAAGTTGGGGAGCGAGAAGAAGAAGAAGCAGTACGAACATGTGAAGAGGGACCTGAACCCGGAGGAGTTTTGGGAAATTATAGGAGAATTGGGTGACGGAGCCTTTGGGAAAGTGTACAAGGTAAGAGGGCAAAAACGGGAAGTTTCCACTGTCGGGGAGTGGCACGAGGATTTCTGCTCCCCCTTGTCCCGTTCCCTTATCTTGCCTCGTCTTGACGTCGCAAACGTGCGTTGGAACTTTATTTAGGTTATCGTCCAAGGAGCGACTGAGACTAAGACAGTAGGGTGTAGGGTTGAACAAAATGGGGCCTGGATGCAGTTTTAAAGAGTGATTGCTAAAAGGAGGCAAGGTTCCACAGGCTACTCTGTCCAACTTGAAAGGAAGTGGGGCCGTTCTTTAATTTAAAGCAGGAATCAGGTTGTGGCCTTCGAGTATTTCAGCATCATTATACTTATTATGAGTTATTTTTCACTGGACTTGCATTTGTGTAGTAGCCGTTTGCAGTCGTTATGTATGATTGCACTAAAACGGTTTCTTTTTTAGGGTCCAGGGCATACACTTGATTGTGTCTGTAGCTAATACTTAGCCAGTCTCTTGGGAGGAGAGCACAGTGATTGCCACTTGCAGACTATTCTTGAGTTGGTTGCTTGACAACATGCTATAAAATGGAGTGGAATTTCTGATAGAAAATTTCCAGAAGACCTGCATCTGGAATTGGTTTCAGAGTAAGCGTTGACTAGAAGTCAGTACCAGTGCTTAAGAAATTAAAAACACTCGTATTTTATATATGGATTTATTTCAGTACAAAGAGGCTTGATGCTCCAACCTGAAGATATTAACGTTCACTGTTTACTACTTCATAAGGGTAAATGAATGATGTCATTGGAATATTTTCATCCTGCAGGGTGAGATTTTTATGAGACACAGGTTAAGGGGAGAGATCCACAGGGTTGCCTGGAAGAGAAAACATAAATAATGTTTATACAGGACTTTGCAGTTTTCAAAGCACTTTCACATAACTTGGCCTCCAAAAAGTCCTGTGAGGTGGACAGGTCAGTAGTATCTACATTTCACAGATGAGGACACTGACACTCAGAAATTGTTCAGACTCACACCAGTCACAGTCTTGAACTCGGGTCTTCTGAACCCATATTTACTGTTGTTTTTTACTTTAATATCCATTGGTAAAAAAATGATAGAATTTTTCCTCTTTTTTAAACACCAGCACATTTCTGCCTTTGCCCTGCCTCAGATGCATCTCACAGCCTTTGTCTTCCTCATTTTTTACTCAGGCCGAAATAGCCACTCCTCTCCGTGTGCTTTCAGAACACATTGTTCACAAGGCCACTATGGCACTCTTGTGTATTGTAGTTAAATGTTTCTGTTTTTATGATAAAACGAGGGACCAAAATTATGATTACATTTGGGTTCATCAATTGCCTTAGCATATAGTGCATCTTTATGATTGTTGAAATGAAAGAGTGTACGTTACCTACATGTAAGTCCTATTGAAGCTAATTTGAATGCATGGAAGGTTGGCAAAGTAAACATCAGTGCTTGTGTGGGGGGTATCAGTGCTTGTGGAGAGAATAGATATCTGGTAGGAAGAAGTGCTTTTAGTGCAGTGGGAAGATCACTCTTGGGAGTTGCGTATTAGTGCTGGCTGCCACAAACCAGCTCTGTGGTCTGAACAGAACACTTAACTTCGCTGGACTTCCATTTTTTTTTTTTTTATATCCTGGAAAATCATAGACTTCCCCAAATGTTTGTTTATATTTTTTCACCCATTAAAGTTCTGTTAGTATGCATTTGCCTAGGAAAGTCAGGAACGTCCTCAAAGTGTCTGGAACCCCGTGGTTAGAAGGCAGTAGCTGATTACGGGCAGTTTTCATGGTACAAATGTTGTATTGACTAGGTACACTGTAGTATTAAGACACTGGTTCAGGAGTTGTAGTGTATCTTGGCTCCCTCAATAGTAGCCTGTGAGTTTAGACAAATTATTTGATCATTCCTTGTCTCACTTTTCTCATCAGTAAGACCTGCTCCTTAGAGTGTGAAAATTGAAGGAGGTAGTAAATAAAAGGCACATAAGAGGGACTCAGCTAAATGGTAGAAATGACTTTTATATTTAGAACTCAGAAGCAAAATACAGGATGGGAAAGGAAAAGGGACCTACAAATGTAGTGAACTATTTTCTTTGAAAAAATATTTTTAAAAAATTTACTGATTTTGGTGGGGGGAGAAAGAGAGAGAGAGGGAAAGAAAGAGAGAGAGAGAGAGAGAGAGAGAGAGAGAGAGAGGGAGAGAGAGAGAGAGGAACATCAGTTTGTTCCACTTATTTACACATTCACTGGTTGATTCTTGTGTGTGCCCTGACCCCTGCAACCTTGGTGCATCAGGACAATGCTCTAACCAATTGAGCTACCTGGCCAGGGCAATAATGAACCATTTTCTTATTTTCCCATGGCACAGGATGATTGTGGACATGCTAAGGCCCTGTAGTTGAATTATTTAATGACTGCAAAGTATAACACATCTGTCTATAGTGAGACATCATTGAAAATTTTCTGAAAAATAAGAGACTATGTAGTTGAACACTATAAAATTGTGTTGAGAATAATTTTTCTGGGCTCAGTGACTATTTCAGTGTGAAATTTGAAGAGCAGAAATTCTTTGCATCTTTTCCTTTTTACCATTATGTGCTTCCAAGGCTCTGAGATTTCTTTAAAAGAAAATTTCAACTCATGGATTCTTTTTTTCCCTGATACTCTAGAAATTTTAAATTTATAAACTTTCTTAAGTGTGTGAGAAAAGGCTATTAAACCTTAATATTGTATGCAATAGAAAACTATTTCTAAAATTGATTCTAAGTTTCATTTACTTATGGAAAGTGGTAACTGTTACAAAGATTAAATTATAAATAGGCAATCATCTTGTGTACTTAGTTTATTTGAAATTTTTCCAACATATATTGTATTATTTCCTCTCAGTTTAGCACTACACAACTCTGTAACAGTTACTTTCTTGCCTGAAAAATCTTTCCTATTTTTAATCTATTTTCTCTTTTTTAAGTCTCTGTTTTATCTATTTATTTTTTATTTTTAAATTTTCTTCTTTTAATGTAGTATTATTGACATGTAAATGAAGATATGTAATTTCCCCACTTATCTTTTTTTTACATTTGGGTTTCTGTTGTTTTTAACAGGAAAAAAAAAAGGAGTGACATTAAATTATTGAGTTGAAGTTGACCCCCTGACTATGTGCTGCAGAAAGTGATTCTTTTTATGGCACTGATGGGTGTCAACCTTTTTAAAAAAAGAGTGAAATATATAATTTTTGTTTTAAAAAAATATAAAAATGTATGTGTACATTTAGCAAATAATAATAAAGTGAACTCCTGTTAATCATCAGGGTCAAGGAATCCTGCCAGAACCCCAGAATCCCTTCCACCTCCCTTCTGAATTGATCCCTATCTCCCCCTAAAGGAAACCACTATCTTGTCTTTAAGTTACTCATTTCTTTGCTTTTCTTTATAGCTTACCATATAGGTATGTACCCCTAAATACTATAATTTGGTTTTGAATGCACTTGAACTTTATATGAATGGAATCATATTGAGTGTCTTGCCTCTTTCAGAATCAGCATTATGTTTGTGAGGTTCGTCTTTGTTATCACCTAGAGCTATAGTTACCTTCATTTTCATTATTGCATAGAATTCCATTGTATGGTTATATCACCAATGATTTACCATTGTACTGTTAATGGATATATCAGTTGTTTCTAGTTTTTGGCTTTTATACGCAATACTGATGCATATATGCATGAGTTTCACTGAGGCTTAACTTAGGAGTAGAATTGCTGGGTTATAGGGTGGTGTATCTTTAATTTTATTAGATGATGCCAGACTATACCAATTTATACTTCTACCAGCAGTATATGAGAATTTCCTTGCTCTGCATCCTTGCCAACATTTGATATTATCAGAATTTTTCATTTTTGACAACCTGATATTGTTATGTTTTTTTATTGTGGTTTTAATTCATCTCTTACTACTACTTAATTATTCTTTTCATAGGTTTGTTGGTAAATTGGATTTCTTTTGTGTTTAAGTCTCTTGTTCATGTTCCTATTGGATGTCTTTCTCTTGTTCGTGTATTTTGAATTTTAACCATTTTGCAAATCACTTTTCTACCTTGCCAGCTGCTCACTTTTAGTTTTCTCAATAATGGAGCACAAGAGAAGGAGGAGGAAGAAAGGACTTACGCCTTTCTCTTTGTTTTCTGTGGGTTTCCTGTCTGCTTTCCTGTGTCATCCTAGTGGAAATTCTTCACCCCAGCAATAGCAGTTGAAGCCAGTTTGTAGTTTTTGCAACACTCAAGAGCTAGCCTCATCATAACCCTTCATAACACCACCTCCAGTTGGCCGGCCCCGCCTTCCTCAGAAGGTACCCCCTAGTCCTGTAATACCCCTCATCCAAGCTCAGAGATGCCAGTAGCAGCCAAGCAGCACTATCTCCTCAGGGATCTGAGTTTCAGCTCTCCAGAACCTTTCTTCCAAGCTTCTAAGTTTTAATAATTCCGGTCCCTTCCTTTGGCTCCTCTGGTCCTTGGGTAGTAGTTTTCTCCTGTGGTTGTTACCTTCTAGAAGGGTAACAACTTTCTCCACCTTTTCTCTCTATCTTTTTAATTACCTAGTTAACAATAGAGTCAATAATTATATTAAATTTTCTCTATTAAAATAATAGATATGATATCTTTTTCCTGGCTGGACCCTGATTGGTACAAAGATTAAATAAGCTAATAAATGGAGAATGCAAAGAACAGTGCTTGGCACAAGGTAATTTACTCAATGAATAACATCATCTAATAGCATAATGGATACTATTATATAGAATAATATACTTCAGATTTGAGGTTTTATACCCCATTTCTTTGCAAAATACTAAAATTCCCTATTTAACAACATAGTTGAAAGAACCATAAAAATAATTGTTGAACTTTATCAATATTCATATGCTCAAAAACCACCTTCTCAGTGAAGTCTAACTGAACTACCCTATTTAAATTGTAACTTCTTCCCTGTGTGACCCCATCATTTCCTCATATTTCTTTATTACCTTTTTTTTTCTTCCGTACTAATCACTAATATACTCTTCTATTTTTTTTTTTTTTAAATTTGCCTATTGACTGTCCTCTGCCCACAATAATAAGTGTCATGAGGACAGAGGGATTTTGTATATTTTTCATACCATCAACATCTGGAACAGTGCCTGGCATATATAGAAGATACTCAGTAAGTATTTCTTGAAAGAATGAATTGATTTTTGCAGACCAGTTGTTGAGCATACTTTTTAAAAAAAGAATTTATTTATTTATTTTTAGGGAGCGGGAAAGGAGGGAGAAAGAAAGGGAGAGAAATATTGATGTGTGAGAGAAATGTCGATCTGTTGCCTTTCACACATGCCCCAGGGGCCAGGCCAGAAACCCAAGCACGTGCCCTGGCCAGGAATTGGACTGGAGACCTTTTTCTTTGCGGGACGGTGCTCAAACAAATGAGCTGCGCCCGTCAGCGAGCGTACTTTAACAGACTTTTATATTGTATTTCTGAGAACAGATTTTTGTGGGGTGTTATGTTTGTATTTGTGTTTCCTACAGCTCCATCTAATGCCTTGCATGTAGTAGATGTTGATGAATGGTGATTTGATTTGTTTAATTTTGACATGATGGTTGAATTTATACACTGGGCAAAAAGGGACCCCTTGTCTTGGTGGGAGGAGGAATGCCTTTGAGCCCAAATAAATCATCCACATGAGTAGAATTAATCCCAGTGATTATTGAAGTGATTGAATTCATTTCTTTTATTCTTTGTCTTTTAGATTCTTTTTGTGTTTACCTTATTTTCCTTCCCCTTTTGATTGACAAACACCTCTGTGGTACTAAAGTCATTTATATTTTGTGTGTTAGTTTTTCAGTTTCCAGCTGAAAATTTTATTAAAATATATTTCCTATTGCATGATGCAATGTGCAGTTGATGTCTTATTGAAACATTTATGGTTTTGCAAACCAATGTCATCCTGATAAATTTAAAAATACTTCCCATTATGAAAGCATCAGACAGTCTTAGAAAATGTGGAAAGAAAATAAATGAAAATGTAAAAATTACTGTGTCCACACCATCAAAGAAGGTAGCCTCTGTTGAACCAAGTAATATAAGAGGATCTAGTTTTTACTCTACCTCATTTAGAACATGAAACCAGTATAGGAAACTTAATAAGTTATGTTTCTCTGTAGTCCCCTATTTGTTTGTGTGAAGTGCCCAAGCTGTATTCATGTTTATGAAAATAAAAGTGACCTTTATGTTTATTATATATTTTTTCTTTTATTGATTCTAGAGAGAGGGGAGGGAAGGGAGAAAGACAGGGAGAAAAACATCTGTGTAAGAGAGAAACATTGATTGGTTGACTCTTGCACATGCCCCGACTGGGGACTGACCCCGCAACTCGGGCATGTGCCCTAACTGGGAATCAACTGGCAGCCTTTCAGTTTGCAGGATGACACCCAGCCATCTGAGCCACACTGGCCAGGGCCACAGTGATTTTGAGATCTCATGACTGATGTTTGAAAACAGTCTATCAGTTTAAAGTGATATCTCAGTATGTGTTATTCCATTCTTGTTTTTATTAACATTTGTTTAGTTATTTCATTAAGTCTTTATGTGAAGAATTTTCATGCTTGTAGGTAATAGTTAGATGAGACTATTTGTATTTAACACTAATATCCATTATATTTCTTTAAAATAAAGTATTACATGCTTATCATTGTTTATTAGATTTGATTTTCAGAGTTTTCTAGAATAGCCAGATCCTTATGAATAATAAGAATCAAGTTGTTTTCAAGCAATAATGTAGGAAGGTATTATACTTTCTAATGTAACTTTTATTTATTATTTATATTAAACCAAATGGTACCACTGTTGGTTTATTTGGTATATCCAGGGGAGTGGAATAATGAAATTTGTTACTATAAAGAACTTTAGAGATTATCTAGTGTTATTCCCTATCCCACCCTGTCCCCCATTCATATTATTCCATTCATAGATAAAAGAGATCTTTAAAGTCTCTCAGGACATTAGTAGAAACATGCAGAAGTAGGATGACTTTTAACTCCACGCAACAATATCCTTGGTGTCCTACAAAGTCTTATATTTTATAGTGTTCCTCTTCATAGACACTTCCTCTGGTCTCCTTTTTCCCCCAAAGTGTTACATTAAAATGGTGAGAGAAGGGCTTATCTCACTGGCTTTTCCCTCTTACTTAGGGGAGGGTAAGTTCTAATTATTTTGGCTCAACTGTGGTATCTTTCTTAGAGATACAACTTAATGCTGTATTTTCACCAGTTATGACAGGCTTTTTGCTTTTTAATGTCTCTGAAATTGGGATATGTCCTTTATTGATTGATGCCTTGGTATTATTTTTGGCCAGGTAGAGATCATGCTGTATCTACCATTGAACTTAGTTGTATCCCTGGTGTCATACAGTTAAAATCCCTTGGTGTTTCAATTAATAAACTACTTAAGGGTCTTTTGAAGAAAGAATGGGAGTCCTAGTTGTTACCTAAACACCTTTAAGCACCTGTGGTTAGATCAAGAAAGTGGTATCATGATTATAACTGTAAAGTGGGAGACAGTGGCTTCAAAGAAAATTTTGGAGACAGTAATTAAGGAGCAGTGCAGTATCAACAAAGTTGTTTTTTTTTTTTTATCTTGATTTTTAGAGAGGAATGGAGAGAAAGAAATACTGATTTGTTGTTCCAGTTATTTATGCATTCATTGGTTGATCCATGTATGTGCCCTGCCCCGGGACCAAAACCACAACCTTTGCATAGTGGAACGATGCTCTAACCAACCGAGCCACCCAGCCAGGGCCACCAAAACTTTTAATGGCCAAAGAATGATATTGTGTGGAAAACATATACATTAGATAACTCTGAGTGAAAAAGTGATTTAGAAGAATAAAACTTAAATATAAGTATTTAAATTTTTATGTATGAACAAAGATAAGAGATAAACAATAACAGTTTTTGTCTAAATATGTCCAAAAGAGTTCTTAAAAAATATGTATCAAAAATTCTAAATGATAAAACATTGACATAGTTTAACTAGGAGCTGTTTTCTTCTTAGTGGAATATAAGATAATGGCGTATCTTAAAGGCATTGTAAAGGTGTTAACATGGTAGTTTAGATTATTCTAGAGTGGTAGTGATAATCTTATGACGTTATCTTTTGTGCAGAACGTATATTCTGAACTCTAAACATTAGGATTACTTAATTAGTAATTAGTATTTTTGCCCCTATTTTTTCCTAGTGAAGTAAAACATAAAGCAATAATGTACTTAGAAAATGTTAAACAAAAGACTTCACAGCCAGAAGTTTTTTGAAAGAAAGCTTTTATTGAGCCAAGTGATAGCTAGGAAAGGACCATTTCTGGGGCACTAGGTCTAAGCCACCAGCATCATGGTGGATGGAAAAGATTAGCATGTGTGTGGTACTGGTGTTGATGGGCACTTTTATACATTCTGTTTTGGTGAAAAAGGATGTAAGTTGTGAAAGAATTTACATTGGCTGCAGATAAGGAAGGGTCGGGAAAAGGTGAAGTGGGGGCATTTGGGTGATAGTTATGCCATCTATAAAGAAGAAATATTTACTAGTTTTGATTGGTTATAGGCAACAGCCCTGAAAGTTCATGCGTATGTTGTCTAATGGTTGGCTAATAGACCTTGGAGGTTGATTGGAAGTTCCGACATACATTCAGGAATGTGAGCAGTCTTTTGTTAGTCTTTTGACCTACAGCTATTAACTGGTTAATTATTCCAGTCTCTTTCTTCTGCCCACCATAATTTCATTTAGGTTATATCAGAATTTTTCTCTTGACCAAAAAATTCCCATATATGGCCGATACCTGCTTTTGTTTATTCATCATTGCCACAGTTAGATAATAGATCACTAAGAAATCTCCCATTTACTAATTTTTAAAAATACTTTTTTGCCTCTGTAATAATAACAATATACATGTCCATTTTTAAAAGTTCAAACAATGATATGAAATACAAAAAAAGTGAAAAAAGCACCTGAAAATCCACCATCCTCACTTTCCAGGTACTTCTTGGGCAGCTATCCATATGTGAAAATGAATGTGTAGTTTCTGTAAAATCACATACCTCTCAAGTTTAATAAGTTGTCTTTTTTCCCATTTGCTGATGTGTTATGGCTACTATTCCATCTAAGGAAATATTAATTGATTAGTCAATTAATATTAAGGCTGCATGTTTCATTGTCAAATTATATTAGGTGATTTAAGCAGGTTCTTGTGAGTGAGCATTTAGGCTGATTCAGTTTTCCTTACTGTAAATAGTGCTTTGATGAATATTTATGCATTTTTTTATTTTGTAAAATTATCTTCTTATGATAAATTCTTAAAAGTGGGACTTGGACATTTATTTATTGAAACCCTTATTAGTAGCTTTTAAAAATTTGATATATTTTTCTGTTTTGTTTTTTTAAGGTAATAATGTAGTTATGCTGAAGTGATAACATACATAATATTGAAATATCTTAAAAAACCTAATTAGTATTTTAAGATCTGATTAAGCACTTAGCATGGTGCATAGCATGCATTAGTTAATATTTATGTTTAGGCTATCTTTTAAAATAAGTATATCGAAATAATTAGAAGACAAGCCACTAACCGGGAGAAAAATTCAGGGTCTGGCACAAATAACACTCCTTTTTTATTACAAAATCATAAGCATGTAATTCTGTAACATAACAATATCACACTCAGGCATACCATATGACATTTTAGGTGAAATATTCAAATTAAAATTTTAAATTATTACACCCTTATTACTGCTCTATCCTACACTCAGGCAGGTGTTACTTCTGCTGGACTCTATATTTGCAATAGATATCTGATAAAAGACTATTATTCAAAACATGTACATAACTCCAAAAACTTAACAATTAGAAAACCAACAGTGTGATTAAAAATGAACAAAAGATCTGGACAGACATCTCACCAAAGAAGATTTACAGATGGTTAATGAGTATATAAAAAAATGCTTGACATCATATGTGATTAAGGGAGTTGCAAATTGAAACAGGGCGATACCACTTTACACCTATTTAGAATGGTGAAAATTGTAAACACTGAAAACACCAAATGTTGTCAAGGATGTGGTGCAGCAGGAACTCTTCATTCATTGCTGGTGGGAATGTAAAATGGTAAGCTACTTTGAGAAACAGTTTGGCAGTTTCTCACAAAACTAAACATATTCTTACCGTATGACCCAGTAATTAATTGTGCTCCTTGGTATTTACCCAAAGGAATAGAAAACTTATGTCCACACAAAAACCTGCAAATGTATGTTTATAGTAGCTTTATTCATAATTGCTGAAACTTGGAAACAACCAAGATGCCTACAGTAGGTGAATGGATACATAAAATCGCACATCTATGCAATGAACTATTTATTCAGTGCTAAAAAGAAATGAGGTCCAACCATGAAAAGACATGAAGGAACCTTAAATGCATGTTACTAAGTGAAAGAAGCCAATCTGAAAATGCTATATACTATATAATCCCAACTATATAACATTATGGAAAAACAAAACTATGGTGTAAAAGACCGTGTTTGCCAGGGGTTAGGAAGAAGAGGAATGAATAGGGAGAGCATAGAGGATTTTTAGGGCAGTGAAACTACTCTGTATAATATAACAGTGGATACATGTCATACATTTGTCAAAACACATAGAATGTACAAAAAGAGTGAATCCAAATGTAAATATGGTTTGGTCTGTGGGTGATGATAGTGTGTCAGCATAGGTCATCACTTGTAATAAATGTACCATTTTGGTGCAGAATCTTGATAGTGTGGGGAGACTGCATGTGTAGAAATGGAATTATGGGGACTCTGTACTTTCTGCTCAACTTTGCTGTGAACCCAAAACTATTCTAAAAAATGAAGTTTATTAAAAAACAGAAAATAAAATTAGAAAAACAAATATGCATTGGGACATTTTTGATACTTAATATTTTTAGGCCCAGAATAAAGAAACCAATGTTTTAGCTGCTGCAAAGGTGATTGACACCAAATCTGAAGAAGAACTTGAAGATTACATGGTTGAGATTGATATTTTAGCATCCTGTGATCATCCAAATATAGTCAAGCTTCTAGATGCCTTCTATTATGAGAACAATCTTTGGGTAAGTATTTTCTATTGATTGGTAGGAATAATCAAAATGAGTTCATTGTCCTAAAGAGGTTTGTAAGTTGTGAAAGCTTACTTTATGTGTAACCTCTTTTGTGTTACTTGTGTTGAGAGTTGACCTGCTGATGAGAGGAGGGTCATTAATAATATAATTACCCTTAGCTTCAACAGATACAGGGTGGGCAAAAATAGGTTTACAGTTCGTATGGGAAAAAGACATGCAGGTTATTGCTATTAAAATAGTTTTGTGTGTTTCGTGTACTCACACTGCAAACCTACTTTTGCCCATTCTTGTATTCAGATGTGTAGTTCAGATTGTGCCATTTCAAACAATCATTTCATGATTGTTTGACATTGGACCCAAATGGAGAAACTTGGTTATAAATACTAATTTCCTAAACTATGAAATTAGATGGTCCTCTCTTATTTATACTTTAAATTTAAGCATATACTTAAATTTTTTTGTTTCTTTTGTTTTCCTAGAAATTGTTTATAATTTTCTTACCAAAAACTTTTTCTAAATCATGTAATAAATTATGAAATAGTTACTAGAAATGTTTAATATTTATCTTATATAATCAGGACCAGCTTTAGTATATAAGTGGCATGGGCTGTATGTATAAATTATGTTTATTTTTAGAAACTATTAGGCAAAAATATAGAAATAAAATATTAATATTTATTATAATAACCAGTCACTTGGTCTGCACCAACATTAACTTAATCAAGAGGGCTTTTTGAAATGGAGTTTTTGTTTCTCTCCTTGAAGGAAGAAGCATAGTGTTACAAGAGAAGAGTAGGTAGTACAGGTAATACCTGACTGGGAATTAAAAGCTCTGTTTTTTGATCCTGTTCTTGCTAGGTAGGAGCTTGCTTAAATCAATTAACTGTATAAATCCATGTACTCACTTACAGGATGAGTAATGATTTACCTTCTAAATTATTTTTCAAATGATATAATGCGTTTGAGAACAATTTGTACTTGACAAGCATCTGTAAAAAATAACGTGCTATCATAGAGAAAACAAAACGGGAAACTATACAATTTGTTAAGATATGTAAAAATTACCTATAGTTACCATTAGTGTGGTATCTTCTATTATAGTTATTCAGGTCTCTAGCAAAATGTTTCCAGAAATTATAACGAAAATGAATGCCTAGATAATTTAATAAATAGATACGATCTTTACTTGAGAGTATGAGATAATAAAAACTTAGACAATTGTGAAAGGTCAGTCTAGTGGGAGAGATAGATATTAATTAACCAAAGAATCATAGTAAGTATAAAATTACAACTGTGATAAGGGTTAAGAAAGAAAGGTACGTGGTGGTATGTAGGTGCCAGGGAGGTCTGGGGAGGCATCCATCAGGAGTAATAATTGAGCTAGGATCTGAAGCTTTTGTGTATATTTTTTTCTTTTCTTTTTTTTTTTAATTCAAAGAAGCCTCTCTAGTTTTTCAGGATTTATTCCTATTGGTAAAGCTAAAAATTACATTTCCTCACTTAAATCGCAGTAGTTACCTTACAAATGAGAGTAATAAAATCATTCAGTAATAATGAGGTGGATATATAATACTGTCCTGAAAAAAAATTCTGTGCTTGGTTATTTCAGAGAAACAGGGGCACTAAAAATGGTGATTAACAAAAATGCACATACTTCCATAATGTGTCCTTTTTGTGCTTTCTCAAATGCATATCATTAAGACTCCTAACTTTTGACAAAGAAAATCTTTACGGTTAGCATAATATTGTTTCCATAGCCTAGGTTATTTGATAGCTATTCTTTATCTTTTTTGCTAACTTGAAGGAAGAAAATACTCAAACACAATGTTGTGTTAGACACATGCTTTTTTTTAATTTGCCCGCAGATCCTCATTGAATTTTGTGCAGGTGGAGCAGTGGATGCTGTGATGCTTGGTAAATGCCTTTCTTTATGTTTATGTCTTAAATAACACTTAATAAAAATCAATGGATTTCAAATATTTATACATATATCTTAACTGTTAAGTGAAGTTAATCAGTTAAGAAATCGGCTTAATTAT
This sequence comes from Pteronotus mesoamericanus, assembly GCF_021234165.1. Classification (NCBI taxonomy): domain Eukaryota; kingdom Metazoa; phylum Chordata; class Mammalia; order Chiroptera; family Mormoopidae; genus Pteronotus; species Pteronotus mesoamericanus. The sequence goes on from NW_026555229.1 coordinate 7,122,183, forward strand.
AGTTTTATATTCTTGGATAATTGTAGTAAAATTCTAAAATGTTGAGTATAATATGTGAGGAAAGTAATCTTTTAGATACTTAGTTCTGCTAAAATAAATTCACTGTATATGATCCTTGACAATAATGACAAAAGTAAAAAAAATAAAAACATGGCCTGCTGACATATTTTCACTCTAAAAATGCAGATTTGTTTACTTTTTCCTTACAGAACTTGAGAGACCATTAACTGAGTCCCAAATACAAGTAGTTTGTAAACAGACCTTAGAGGCGCTGAACTACTTACATGATAATAAAATCATCCACAGAGATCTAAAGGCTGGCAACATTCTTTTAACCCTAGATGGAGATATTAAGTTGGGTAAGTTTATTCTGTTAAATAAGACATTTGTATTTTTGCTTTGAGATTCCCCTCTGTCTGTATGTGACTTAATATTGTTTTATGATTCAAATATGTGAAACATGGAGAATTACTTCATATTAATTTTTTATTTTTTAATTTTAATTTTATAGTTTAAGATTTTACTTATTTTTAGAGAGAGGGGTGCAGGGAGGGAGAAAGAGAGGGAAAGAAACATCAATGTGTGAAAGAAACATCGATTGGTTTCCTCTCACACGTGCCTCAACTAGGGACCAAATCCTCAACCCAGACATGTTCCCTGACTGGGAATTGAACCAGTGACCTTTTGCTTTGAGGGATGACACTCAGACAACTGAGCCATGCTGGTCAGGGCTCCATATTGATTTTTTAAGTACTTCCTTGGATAAATAATAATTCATTAACTTCCAGAATTCCTAAGGGTAGTTATCTGATACAAAGGTACTTTAAAAAGAAAGTAAGAAAGGATTTTTTATTTTTAAAACAGCAAGCTTTTAAAAACTGGTTAATTCTTTTCTTTCCCTTAAATTTTTGTATGTAGACTTAATACTTATTAATACGATACATACAGAATATGATATAGTATGTAAAACTACTAACTTGGTTTTTAATTCTAACACAGGTCTAATGTTTAGTGTTCTACTGTATACATGTGGTATCTTTGCTAACCTTACAAAATAACTAAATCTTTGGTCTGAAAAGGATGCCTAAAGTAAGTATTAGTATAGTTTTTACTTTTTTACACTGAAGGAATAAACCTTCATAAGGAGAAATAGATGTAGATGTAAATGGGAAATTAATTAATTTCTCATATACATACACAAATAGAAGATACACTTCTTTAAGTACTCCCAAGATGGTAATTTTTTAAAAAATGTGGTAATGAAGCCTAAATTTGTGTATTTCGGAAGGACAGTAAAAGGACAAAGTATTAAAAAGCCATATTGATACCAGTGATCAAAGTCATTCTACTTTATTTGTTACGATATTTAAACAGGTATAATTTCATATACTAAATTTTTACCTTTTTATTTTGAAATGAACAGGTATAGAAAATCACACAAACAGCTTAAGACAGTGAATTGGTGCTCTCTCATCCTCAGTTGGTGACCAGTATTTTTAAAAATACCATAATTGGCTGGTGTGGCTGAGTTGGTTGAAGCATCATCCCATAGACTGAAAGGTTGCAGATTCAATTCCCATTCAGGGTGCATATGGAGGTTGTGGATTCAGTCCCTGTGGTATGCATATGAGAGGCAGTCAATTGATTTCTCTTTCTCTTTTGTGCTCGTTCCCCTCTTCCTCCCCCTCTGGCCCTGTTCCTCTTTCTCTCCCCCACCCTTAATAGCAATGAAAAAATATCCTCAGTTGAAGATTAAAAAAAAAATACCATTACTAATTCATGAATTTAATTTTATTTTATAGATTTCAGATCTATCATAATTTTTATTCTCATTGAAGCTCACATTATACCATTTTTTATCACATTGGCTTGTTAATCTTTTTGACATGAGTCTAGTCTTTGATAGTTTCCTTGTTATTTGTTAGGTTGAGATGTTTCAGGCTCATATTGTATATTTCCTACCTCAGACCTGTAATTGGCCATTTCTTCAAGAAACCCTGGTTTCTTTTATTAGGGTATGGTATTTTTTTTTTTTTTAAGTCAACATCTTTTTTTAAGAGACAATAACTATTTTATTAGCTTGATTTTATAAGTTGAAATTTGTAATATTTCTTTTTTGTTCAGGCTATGGTATTTCAAGACCACCTTTTGAGTGTTAGAGATGCTTATAGTTTCTGGATTGGCCATTGTTCTAGGCCAGGGGTGTGTACCCTTTTGGCATCTCTGGGCCACACGAAGAAAAGTTGCCTTGGACCACACATTAAATACATTGTGACATGACAAAAAAATCTCCTAATGGTTTAAGTAAATTTATGATTCTGTGTTGGGCTGCATTCACAGCTATGCTGGGTGCATGTGGCCTGTGGGCCTCAGGTTGGACACCTTGGTTAGGCCTTTCCAAAGGACAGAGTTACTCAATGAATTCCTACATATTTTCTATTCAAATTCAGCGTAAAGGTGGGTTCCTGCCCACCCACCACCACATAATCTCTTCTGTATTACACCTGTATCTTCTTTCTTCTATTCTGCTTCTCAAGGACATTGATGATAGATTTAGAATATACCATAACAACTCATTTTAGTCCTGATTTCTATATTTAATACTAATCACTAATCCTTATGTTGATGTATGTTTGGTCATATTTGTTGTCTGAAGTTTGTTCCCTGATAGATTCCTCTGGAAGAGCTCTCTGAGTTTCTATATAATGATAACAGTTCTACTCTTTATACTTTGAAGGTCAGTTTTGCTGGATAGAAAACCTTTGGATAACATTTTTTTACTTGCATATCTGAAATACGTAACTCTGTTTTCTTCTGTCATAAAGTGTTGAAAAGTCTGGTGGTAATAGGATTTTCTTTCTCTTACAAGTGATGTGCTCTTTTTTTCTAGATGACAAGGAAATGCCAATACTAATAATTTGACTAGACTTTTTAAATAAAATATATGTTCTTATATTATTCAAGTTTTTTTCCAAAAAGGTTTTTTTTTTGAGATTACTGATATGAGTATTTGTTCTGTTCCATTGCATTGACTTTTTAAAAAACTTTATTTTTTATTGTTCAAATACAATTGTCTCCGTTTTCCCACCACCACTTTCCCCAGCCCCACCCACTCGACTTTCTTTTTTAGGGTTTTTTGTCTGCTTCTGGGATTTGCCGATCATCAATATTTATAACTTTTTCTCAAGTTCTTTTTATCTTTTTTCATTAAAAAAAAATTTTTTTTTAATCCTCACTTGGGACATTTTTTCATTGCTTTTAGAGAGAGAGGAAGGGGGAGAGAGATATAGAGACAGAGAAACATTAATATGAGAGAGAGACATCGGTCAGCTGCCTTCTTGTACGCACCCTGACGGGGGTCAAACTCACAACCTGGATATGTGCCCTGACCGGGAATCAGACCTTCAACCTTTCGGTCTATGGAATGATACTCCAACCAACTGAGCCACACTGGCCAGCGCTCTTCATTTTTTTTCTTATGGTGAAATATACTTAAAAAATGTTCCATTTATCCATTTTTAAGTGTACAGTTCTGTACCATTAAGTCCACTCATGTTATACAACCATTGCCACTATCCATAACCTTTTCACGTTTCCCACTGAAACTCTGTATCCTTTAAACACTAACTCCGCATTCCCTCTTCCCCGCAACCTCTGGCAGCCACCATTAACTTTCTGTTTCTATGAATTTGACAACTCTAGGTACCTCATGTAAGTGGAATCATACAACATTTGTCCTCCTGTGTCTGGCTTATTTTACTTGGCATATCTTCAGGGTTCATCCATGACGGAGCATGTGTCAGTTTCCTTCCTTTTTAAAGATGAATAATATTTTGTTATATATATGTATACACATACTCCCCTCTCCACATTTTGTTTATCCTTTCATGCGTTTATGAATACGTTGTTTGCTTCTACCTTTTGGCTCTTGTGAATAATGCTTCTGTGGACACGGGTGTACAAATACCTGTTTGAGTCCCTGCTTTTAGTTCTTTGAGGTATTCTAGAAGTGGAATTGCTGGATTATGTGGTGATTCTGTGTTTACTTTTTAGAGGAACCAACATATCATTTTTACATACAGTACCTACCAGTAATGCGGAAGGGTTTCAGTTTCTCCAGCCTTGCCAACTCTTGTTGTTTTCTGTATTTTTGATGCTATCCATCCTAATGGGTGTGAAGTGTAATTCCTGTGTATAAATTTGATGTGTTCATCTGTTCTTGCCATTCCTCCTAGTTGATAGTCTTTTTTTCTAAAATTATTTTTTTATTTTTAGTTTTCTCAAGTTCTGCCACCTCATTTCTGAGTTTTTGTAATTCTGACTTAGGTTACTCTTTTATGACTTCCATCATTTTTTGAAGTCTCATAGCTCAATTTGAAATAGTATAATTATGATCCATTTTTGATTAATGTTTTTCTGTATTAAAATCTTATTTGAATACAGGAACATATTTTTGTGTAAAATAATGTATACTTTAAAAATAAGTATATATTTGAAGATTTAGGAATGCCAAATAGTTTTAACTTGGTTGACATTTAAAGCAGTTTCAATTTCTGTTTTATTAATTTTTAAATACAGCCCTGGCTGCTGTGGCTCAGTGGATTGAGTGCTGGCCTGTGAACCAAAGGTTGCCGGTTCAATTCTCAGTTAGGGTGCTTGTCTGGGTTGCGAGCCAGGTCCTCAGATGGGGGCATGCGAGATACATGGGGACACCGTGTATCTCTCGCACACTGATGTTTCTCTTCCTTTCTTTCTCCTTCCTTCCCCTTTCTCTAAAAGTAAATAAATAAAATCTTTAATTTGTAAATACAGAGGACCTTTCATTTCTTTCACACCCTGTTAAATGTACACAGAAGTATAGAACCATACTATACCCAAGAACCATATTATAGTACTGAAATTTTTATTATTATGTTATTGGATCATGTCACTGCAAATGGAAATAAGACGGAGCAGTGTGTACATGCCATATCATTATAAGTAGAAATACAAAGCACAAAGCAAACTTTATTTTCCCCTTTCCACATAAAATAAAGATGCCTTTTATTCCCTCCTTAGTTTACCTCCTATTCATTAGAGTGCTTAGGAAGGATGAATATTGTCAGTAGACAGTTGTTTAGACCTGTTTCTGGACCTCCTTCCCAAATTGTGTTCTGAGGGGAGAAAGTTAAAAAGAATAGTGTTGATACATGCTAGGAAAACACTAGAATAAGTACTGAGGTGACTTTACCTGAGTACAGAACCTCTTCTGGCAGGAATATCATATTGTGATTGCAACTCCTTCCTCCAGAATATAAGCAGCTTGTAAGTAGAGGAGGTGGGGGCAGGTAATAGGCTGAGGAGTCCCAAATCTATTTATGTTGCATCTTCTGTAAATAATATATTCCAAGTATAAGACCTTATGTTCCTGTATATAATGCATACGTTTTTGCCCAAATTTTTGAGGGAAAAATAAGGATGTGCATTAAACATGGGTATAATAATCCCATATATCATGTGCACAAAAACATGGGTGTGCATTCTACACAGGAGTACAGTATACATGGGAAATACAGTAGGTACTATTTGCTTATTCATTTAATTACAACACATGAATTATCTAATGTAATGAAGGACTTTGTACACTATATTAGGAAGCTTCAACTTCATTGCACAGGCAATAGGTAGCTCTTTATTTATATTTAAGGAGAAAATGTATTCTGTGCCAGGCCTTGGGGCATGAGCACTAAATGCTGCATTTTGGTATTTATTTAATTTTGAGAATTGTGGCATGTCGAACATGAAACTGAGAGATTTATGTATGTATGGCGTGAGGTAATTTGGGCAGCAATAGCAGTTTTTGTGGGTTTTTTAAAAAAAGACTTTATTTTAAAATAGGGGAAGAAACGAAGAGAGGGAGAGAAAAAATGTGTGGTTGCATTTTGTGCGCCCCCTGCTGGGGACCATGGCCTGCATATGCCCTACACTGGGAATTGAACCGGCAACCCTTTGGTTCACAGGCTTGTGCTCAGTACACTGAGCCATACCAGCTAGAGCAGTTTTATGTTGCTATTAATGGTTGAGCTGTAAGCTGAAAAGGTGGGGTTTAACAACTGGTAAGACCATATTGCTGCTTCCTCTATAATTTAAATTAGAAAATGTCTAATTTTTTACCTTGTAATATAATTTTATGAAGAAGTTAGCAAGCCATATGGTGTCATAAGGCTGCTGTGGTATAACTTCTGTTTTTCACACTGTAAAAAAATATATATGTGTATTGATTTAATTGTAATGTAACACTAGTTGGTGTTTGAAGTAGATAGACTGGTCTACTTTGAAGTTAGTATTTTTTCTTCAGTTTTGGAGAATTTGTAATCTGGAGATGTATAAAGATAGTGGTATTAAGTGTACAAGTGATGGACTTTTCTGCGGCAGTTTTTGAGGGTGGGGATTGTAGAAAGAGGGTGGTCAAAATTAGGATGGTAGAGGTTATTTTTCTTACCCTTTAATAAGAATGGTCTTATGAAAGGCTTGATATGCCCTTCCTCTTTGTTGACTACAGTGAACTTTCTTAAAAATAATTAACACTTTTGTATGGTTATTTATTTCAAGCGGATTTTGGCGTATCAGCTAAAAACACAAGAACAATTCAAAGAAGAGATTCCTTTATTGGCACACCATATTGGTATGTATTCATTTTTATGGATTTACAGAGTTAGTTATGTCGGCCATTATTATATTCATTAATTTGTCCACGTAATTGGTGATGCTATCTTTTATGTGGTTTTCTTAAATTAAACATTTTAACTTTCATTTCTCTGTTTTCATAGGATGGCTCCTGAGGTGGTCATGTGTGAAACATCGAAGGACAGACCCTATGACTACAAAGCTGATGTTTGGTCCCTGGGTATCACCTTAATAGAAATGGCTGAGATAGAACCACCTCATCACGAATTAAATCCAATGCGAGTGTTGCTAAAAATAGCAAAATCTGAGCCCCCTACATTAGCACAGCCATCAAAATGGTAAAATATTCTAGACAAAGCTTTTTAAGAAGCAAAACTTGATGCTTTATTCTTCCAACTTTCCAAGGGTATTTAAATTTATAGTACAAAGACTATGTGAAGTAGAAAACTGATTTTTGGTATATTTTCAAGATTTAAGGGCCATGTAAATTCTTATAACTAACTTTTTCCATAAATTTGAAAATACCAGGGATTGGAGTTCCACTGAAAAAGGTGTTTTCTGTACCACGAGAAAGTGAGGCAAATATTTGTTTGACTTCATTTGTGGAAGAATTTTTGTGATTTCTTTTGGTGTACTTCTGAATATATGGTAATATCCTAATGTTTAAAACTTTGAACCAACCTACTTATATGTCTAACTTGTATTTATAAATGAATAACTTAGAAAATCCTAATATTCTCATTAACCTGTTTTTTTATGTTGAATTGATACTGTTGGATACATAATGAAACAATTTATCAGAGTTTTGTTTGACTTTAATAATAAGAAAATAAAATAGAATGTCATTGTTAAAATTTTATTTTGAAGGTCTTCAAATTTTAAGGACTTTCTAAAGAAATGCTTGGAAAAAAATGTGGATTCTAGGTGGACAACATCTCAGCTACTGCTGGTAAGATAAGAGTAGTATGACAACTAAACCAAGAGTAGTATGAAAGATGTAATTGTCTTAACATCTTTCAAAGAAGAATAGTTTCCGGTTCATTCATTGTGCTCTCTTTCCACTTTCATTACCTGGTGGAAACTCAAAATATATTGTAATAGTAAACATTTGCTTTACAAACATATGTGCTGCTATTGCTAAAAGGCATTTAACTTACAAGTCTTTCCCCTTGTGCTTTTTTGTTTCAATTTTGTTCTTTTTATTTTGTTAGTAATTTCCACTTTGTTAGTTGCTTCCATTTTATCTCTCCAGTTACTGGAAAGCAAGCAACTTGGGGGCAGGGGCACAAGCTAATGAATTTTTTTATGCCTCCTGAGGGTAAATGTTCAGTAATGTTGTTGATTTTAACACATGGTGTTAAAGTGACTGGGTAATTTTGTTTTATAGCAGGACCTGTTCATAATATTTGAAATAAAATGTCAATTAATATTACAGGTGAACAAAAAGAAAGGCATATCCTGAGACACTTGCTGTTAGGTTGAGTTACTGTTTAACTCCTGCATTGTAGTGTTTCAGGTTGATGTAGTCATATGGGGAGAAAGCAGGAAAAATTGCCCTGTTCTCTGCAACAAGTATATCCCTTGGGCACACTTTTATTACTTTACTACCCACACATTTGAAGGCTTTATTCTGTGATAGACACTGTTTAGTGCTGAGTATACAGAGAAGTGTCTTCTTACTCTTAAGAACATTGGAATCATGTCAAAAAAGAGGTATTTGTAGACACTTAACAGAACTTTAAAGCTTTTTGTTATTCTACTGAGGCTTTATACAGGGTTTATATATATTGTTACTTTTTAAGAACTGGTAATGTACAACTAACCTGAAATTCACTTTAAATTTTGTTTTATTTTTTTAATCCTCACCTGAGGACACTTTTTCATTGTTTTGAGAGAGAGAGACACACACACATCCATGTGAGAGAGAAACATCGATCGGTTGCCTGCATACCCCAACTGGGGTTTGAACCTGCAACCTGGGTATGTGCCCTGACCAGGAATTAAACACTTGATCATTTGGTCCATGGGATGATGCTCCAGCGGAGCCACATTGGCCAGGACTTTACTTTAAATTTTAGATTATGAAATTTGAAAACATACACAAAAGTACATGTACCTGCTATCCAGATATTATGTGTTATTATTTTTGACATATTTCCTTCAGATTCTTTAAAAAAAGGTGAAGTAGGGGTTGTAGGCAGCCCCTGCTCCATCCATCTTCTTTACCTCCTTCCTTTCCCAGGTATAACATTATTTGATGTTTGTATTTTTCCTACCTATGTATTCATATTTTTAGCAAATAATAATGTGTTTTATGTTTTTGAAACTACTTTACAAGCAAGAATTTCAGGTGTTATTGAGTGTTCTTTTTTTTAATGATCCAACAGCATCCCTTTGTTACTGTTGATTCCAACAAACCAATCCGAGAGTTGATTGCAGAGGCAAAGGCTGAAGTAACAGAAGAAGTTGAAGATGGAAAAGAGGATGATGATGATGAGGAAACAGAAAATTCTCTGGTCAGTATGTAATAGAAAGGAAACTGCATTTAGGTAATTTTTAGAGTTGGTTTTTGAGGTATGATTGCACCTGTGTCTAAGGATTAATTGATGGATAGCAGAACAAAACCTTTAATTTTAGAGGTGAAGATTAATAGCAAGTTTACTCTTGGCTACCCATTTTTGTCATATTTATCATGTGAAGACTTGTCAATTCTTTAGATTATCTCTATAACTTCATTAGATTTACTGAAAAGATATTAAATTATATATGAATTAAATAATTTTTAAATATAAATAAAAAAATAAAATGTTGTTTTGGTCACCATCTTGTTTTAACACTAAAAATGTATAAAATCTTTTTTAGCCAATACCTGCAAGTAAGCGTGCCTCCTCTGACCTTAGTATTGCCAGCTCTGAAGAAGATAAACTTTCACAAAATGCTTGCATTTTGGGATCTGTCTCAGAAAAAACAGAATATAATACTCCTGAAGATAAACTTAACAACAGAATTATTAATGAAAAACCCACTACTGACGAGCCTGAAAAAGTTATGGAGGGTATTGATGAACGTATTAATGATGCTCATTTAGAAGCTGTGGCTGAACTCCATAAGAGAAATATAATAATCAAGGACAATGAGAGAGAGGAGAAGAGACCCAAGCTTGAAAATCTGCCTGACACAGAAGACCAAGAAGCAGTAGACATGAATTCAGTCAGTGAAGGGAAAGAGAATAATAGGATAACTTTAAAAACAAATATTGAACAGACTATGAAACCTGAGGAAGAAGGAGATCAGGAAGAGCAAAAGGTATTTGAAAATAAGATTATAAAATCTGAAGAAGAAATTAAAGATACTACTATTCAAACAATGGATTTAGTTTCTCAAGAGACTGGAGAAAAAGAGGCAGATATTCAGGCAAATGACAATGAAGTTGAGCTTACAAAGGAAGACACCCAAGAGAATTTGGGAGAAGATGAGAAATCTCAAAAAGATGTGATCAGTGCTACAAGTAATGTGATAGGAACAGATGAGGCAGTAGATGTTGCACAGAAGGCTGTGGAAAACAATGCTAAGGATGCTCAGAGTAATGATGGGAAAGAAGTGGTTGAAGTAGGCCGGAAATTAGCAAGTAAACCCATGGATGGTCCTGAGGTTGGTCATACTGAGGAAGCTTCTACTAGAGAAATAGTTGAAACTAATGAAATAGATAAAACACCTGTGGAAGGTAAAGGTGAAAAACAGTTAATCAACAGTTCTGAGAACATAGTGGAAACCAAGACAGATGAAGTTAAGGAAATTACTGAGTCAAGTAACACTGAAGAAATAGAAGTCAGAAGTGCAGTGATTCATACTGACCAAAAGGCTTCAGGAAGTGAAATACAGGATGTTCGTGAAGCTACTACTCAGACAGATACAGAACAAAAAGAAATTCCATGTGAAGTGCCAATTAAAACAGAACCTGAAGTTGCTGCTGCTTCACAGCCCAGTGAACCTCAGCCTGTTCCAATACCTAGTATTAATATCAACTCCGAAGATGCAGAAAATAAAGGGGAAAGAGGTGCTTTATCGAAAACTGAAACCATGTTGCTACCAGAATCTGAGAATCAAAAGGAAAATGATACTGATTCAGGCACTGGTTCCACTGCTGATAATAGCAGCATTGATTTGAATTTATCCATCTCTAGCTTCCTCAGCAAAACTAAAGACAGTGGATCAATATCTTTACAAGTAAGTATACATTGGTCCTTTTTTGAGTTTTTGTCATTTTGGCAATTCAGAATTTATGTGAAACTGATGTATTGAAAATAAAACAGCACTAAATCAATCTAGTATTACCCCTATAAAATTCTTTTTTTCTCTATAAAATTCTTAATTTTTTAAAAAGATATTATTTATTTATTTTTAGAGAGGGAAAAGGAGGGAGGAAGAGAGGGAAACATCGAGTGGTTGCATCTCGTGCTCCCCCTGCTGGGGACCTGGCCTGCACCCCAGGCATGTGCCCTGTAACTGGGAATTGAACTGGCGACCCTTTGGTTTGTAGACCTGTGCTCAGTCCACTGAGCTGCACCATCTAGAGCTCCCTATAAAATTCTCAAGTCTTATGAATGCAATCAGTAAAAAAGAACCAAGAATAAAGGGTCTGGATGTGATCTTTAAATTTTTTGGTAGTACCTACTTATTTTTGCCAACTTGATATAAAACAGTATAATATAGTTGCTTAGTGTGATTTGGGTTCTCTTATTGCATGTATCTAGATACTATTTTAGCAAGAATCAATAACATGAGAAAATTGACAAATTGAAAGAATGGTTTTTTCAAAGCATGTTTAGGGTCTAAACAGCCCTTGATTTACCACAGGACCGAACAGATGACCGCTGTTGCTTCCTCAGTCATAGCTATCACTACTGCCATGAGATCCATTGTGGGAAAACAAACAAAACCAAAATCTGAAACCCTGAACATTTACAGTTTCTAGAGTATAATTCTCAAGTATTAGTGTGTGTAGGAGGAGTTAGCAGGCAGAGCTATGTAGAAGTATGGGGTGGGGCCTGAGAATCAGTATTTATAACAAAAGATCCCATGGAATTCTGATATATGTGAGCCATGGACTAATTAAAGACTTTGGATTGACAGGTAGCAGAAGAGAAGACTGTGAAAAGCAGAAACAACTTAGGGAAACTGACCTTAGGGACAGGACTCTAGGGCATGATTGATCAGCCTGCCTATCTTCCCCAAGTTATTGCATGTCTTGACTCGATTGTCTTCAGTTTATTTTGTTTCACTGACTGAAATTCTGTTAATCTAAAGTCCATTCACTGGCAATAATAAGTACTGTAACTATGCATATTAACTTTCAAGTTACACTATAAGAAATACTAACTTTTAAAAAAGGTTTTATTTATTTATTTTTCGAGGGTAAGGGAGGGAGAAAGGGAGAGAAACATTGATGGGTTGCATCTTGCACGCCCCCGAATGGGTCCTAGCCCACAACACAGGCCTGTGCCCCAACTGGGAATCAACCAACAGCCTTTTCACTTTGTGGGACTACGCTCAACCAACTGAGCCATGCTGGGTAGAGCATAATATTTTTTTAAAATGCAAATACTTCTGTGAGAATTAAGGTCATGTTAATTACGGGTATTTTAGTAGGAACTGAAGAAATTGGACGTTTGGAGGTTACAGGAAAGTAGATCTAGTTTGGGGGCATGCCCACTTTAGATTTTAGAGAAACCTTGGGTAGGGTGCCACAGTCCAGGGCTTAGGAAGAGTAGTGTGAGGATACTGGAAGGCTGGAGAATAGAGCAATAAGAGATTGCAGAAAGGTGACCAGAAAGTGCTGAAGACGAATTACTCTAAAATTCTAGTGCTTTTTGAATTTAGTGTTTTCACATTCCACCTTTGTTCCCTTTGCTTGCTAATCTTCCCCTCCACAGCAAAACCAAGTAATTATCTGCTTCCAATATTTTGTTTACCAAGCATATTTGTAGGAGTGTTATACTTCTATTTTAATTTGCATTTAAAAAGCATTTGAATACTGGTTGAGGAATGAAGAGTTTGGTCTTAGTAAAAAATTGTAGACGGTAGCTAGGAGGCAAATACGGTTCTTTCAGGGTACAAGTAGAGATGCTGTCTTTCTAAGAACTAAAATCACACATTTATCTCTGGCCTTGAGGTGGAGGAGAGCTGTTGATATTGTTGCTGATGAAGTAGATTTTGATTCCCAGCCCTGGTAGTGTTTAAAAATTAACTGGGGAGCCTTTTCAAAATACAGATTCCTAGCTGCCCTCAGGCCCATTGATTTAGATTCTTTATGGGATGATTCCCTGGAATTCATTTTTGTTTTGTCGGTGGTTTAAAACTGAAAAGCAGAGGTGTCATCTGAGAACCTACAAGGTGAAAAGAGGAAGAAAAAAGTGGTTAACATGTAAAAGTTTTACTAGCTAGTCATTTATGTGAGTTGCTCCTTACTGTTGTGCTTGGTTATGATCTGGTATCAAAAAAATTATACATGCACATCATCAGAAAGCATAATTTCACTTGAAAAATTTTGATCTCATCTGTAAAGTCGTGTGGTAGTCAAGTGAGATATAAGATGATATAACTGGTTACACAGGTGAGTATTACTGCTTTATATTCTTTGTGTGGTCATGACTGTTCAGATTTTTTTTTAAAGAAGAAAATGTTTTCTATCACTAATATTGTCCATATAAAGCCTAACTAAAATAAAATCTCACTCAGGAAACAAGAAGACAAAAGAAAACATTGAAGAAAACACGCAAATTTGTTGTTGATGGTGTAGAAGTGAGTGTAACAACATCAAAGATAGTTACAGATAGTGATTCCAAAACTGAAGAATTGAGGTTTCTTAGGTGAGTAGAGAAATGACATAATTAAAATGGTTTTGTGACCTCTTTTCAGTCTGGTCTGTGTAGAGTGAAGACTAGAGAAACAAAGTCTTGGCTAATTTGGGAATTTTTTTTATTATACATTTGAAAAAATATTTTTAAAGATTTTTAAAAAAGCATTACTTCAAAGTAATGCTTTAGAGGTATAATTACTTTGAAGGTTTAATTTTGGTTACCTTCCTCTATCATTGCTATTTCATTTTATCAGACGCCAGGAACTTCGGGAATTAAGATTTCTTCAAAAAGAGGAGCAAAGAGCCCAGCAGCAGCTCAATAGCAAACTGCAGCAGCAGCGAGAACAAATTTTCCGGCGCTTTGAACAAGAAATGATGGTAAAGGCTTAGATATTTGTACGATTTTGTTAATTACAAAATTTGGTGCTTTAAGAAAAATCTGCTAGCGGTTTTACAACTTTTCGCTGATGACTAGTTGTTCTGGCTTTGTGATGTGATGACCTTTGTCTCTTTGATGTTCTTGATGCCTTTTTTCCCCCTCTTTGCCCAGAAGGGTCTTCATCCCAGCCTTGCTATCACTGACTTACAGTGTGATGGTTGTCTTCATTTTTATTTGATTAAAATCTTGTCACGAAAACCCGGAGTCATGAAGCTAGCAGAAGGTTTACAAAGTTCTCTGTTGTGCCTAAAAGACAGTTAATTCTTTGGCTTCTACAATTAAGCTTCCTTGTCCCTATTCACAGCTGTTAGAGAAATTAGTGCTGACTAGGCACGGGTAATTGTAACTGAGTTTTTGGTTTTTACCTTGTGTCCAAAGTTAGAAGAGGAATTAGTAATGTGATGTAGCATTTTGATGATTTATGCTGAACATGTAACTTAATGTAGGTTAGAAAAAAGATAATTTGAAATACAGTGTTTATACTTTGAATATAATTATTTTGCTATTATAATTTTAAGTGCTAAGAATTCTTTTATGTGAGGAGTGTACTGTTGATTATATTTGTTCAATCATAACTGAGAATTCCTAAGAAAATAATGAACTTTTTTTCTCACTGAGTATTTTTATGGTACTTACATTGTTTCCCCAAACCTGGTAAAAGCTGGGTTTCTTACCCCCCAAATATTTTTCAGAATGTTTTGCTTTTTAATTTATTTAAAGAAAACATCCTTTGCAAATATTTTACTGTACCTTTATCCAAAATTGCAGTGTTATTCAAGTTTCATATAAGCAGCAATCTTTTGCTGAAACAGATTTATAACTCCCAAGGACTTGTTTTAATGAAATAGAATTTTTATTTTAAGAATCTTAAAAAGAAGAGTAAATCTGAAAATGACAATGGTTTGTAATTAAAATAGACTTCAGATAAGACCTTTGACTTATCAAACATTTTATTGTATAAATATCGAAATTTTTCTTACTTTAGTGTTTCATTGCAACTGGCTGTTCTTCTGGATTGTCTAAAAATTTTGAACATTCTACTGCTTGTATAATAGATAAAAGTACAGTTGACTCTTCTGATCTGTAGTCAGACGCATTATCCATGGCGCCACTGGCCTGTGCCTAGAAAAAAGTACAGTTGACTCTTGAATGGTGCAGGGGGTTAGGGGCACTGACCTGTGTCTGCTCACCCCCCTGACCCCCGGCCCCCATGCTGTTGAAAATCCATGTTTAATTTTCTAACTCCCCCAAAACTTCACTATAATTGTCCCTTGATATCTGCATGGGATTGATTCCAGGATTCCTCCTGGATATCAACCAACATCTGCAGATGTTCAGGTCCCTTACATAAAATGGTGTAGAACAGTGCATACAATAAATAGGCCCTCTGTATCCATGTATTCCAAACTGTGAATTGAAAATACTGTTTTCAATTTGTGGTGTATGTAGTTTATCTGTATATGTGAAACCTGTACATTTATTGAAAAAAATCTGTCTATAAGTGGACCTGTGCAGTTCAGATCTGTTCAGGGGTCAGTTGTATTTATTTTCCATGTTAGAAGAAGTGGAGTGCTTATCATATTTTAGTTCATTTGTCTTGCACAGTACTACAAAGGTATATATATATATATATATATATATATATATATATATATATATATTACATCACTAAAATAAAATGCTAGTTATGTGCTCTTAGTAAACATCTTCATTATAATGAGTTAATATGAGTGATAGAAAGATTAAGTGATCTTCAGCTACATTGTTTTTCAGAACAAGAAGCGACAATATGACCAAGAAATTGAGAACCTAGAAAAACAGCAGAAACAAACTATTGAACGTCTAGAACAAGAACACACAAATCGCTTGCGAGATGAAGCCAAACGCATTAAAGGAGAACAAGAGAAAGAGTTGTCCAAATTTCAGAATATGTTGAAGAACCGAAAAAAGGAGGTAAATATAACTACTGTTTTTAATTACTAAAGATATTATTTTAATACACATGTAAGAATGTCTAAGGTATTAGAAATAATACTTGATAATAATACTAGTTAAATAGCACTCATTTTTTTTGGCAGGCGGGGTGGTTTTCCCAACAGTCATTAGGGGTAGTAGTAACATCAGCAGTTATCCCATTTTACTGTCAAGGAGACTAGAGTAGAAGAGATTTTAATGACCTGTTTAAGGTCACAAACTACCATTAAATATCCAGCTAAATGTTGAGCCAAGTCTTCATTTTCCTTCCAAACTGTCATTCTCTTTCATTAATGCTACCTTCAAGGCCTATTACAGAAATACTTTTTCAAGAAAACTTACAATGTTGGGTTTGCACGTGGCAATAATAATTCATCTTATTATTTACTTGTAATATGTAATTTATACTTAAATTTTTTTTATTAACTTGATTGCCTTTCTTGGTCATTGTGCCAAAACAAAATCTGAGTAACCTGGAATTTGAAGTAATATCTATAAATTCATCAAATTGTGAGATACTTTGAAGAATCGCAGCTAGAAAATATTTGTAAAGTCATTTGAGTAGAATGAAATTTTTCATTTTTCCTGAAATTGTTCCATATTGTGGTATAATCTATATTTATGGTATGAAAAATTGTTATTGATTGAGAAAGAAGAATATTTACATATTGTATTAGTGTGTCTTTTTCTCCCCAAGTTAAATAAAACTAAGAGAACTTTATATAGTTTTCAGAGATAGTTTTATGATTTATTCTATACATTGAGTGTGGGAGGAGCATTTACCTTTTCATGATTATAAAAGATCTTGGGGTTAATAACTATGATTACTTCTATTAGATTAAAACCAAAATATCTCAACCAAACTAGTGAATGTATTTTCACTTTTGTATGTTTCAAATACCCTGCTTCATTGACTTTAACATTTAAATTAGTGCAGAAAATTGAACATCATATTGCTGAACTTGAGGATCTACTTTAAAATGGCTAGAATCTGACATTAATATACTGTGTTCTATGATTTCTTTAGGTAAAGATGAATGAAATGGTATATAATTTTATTTGATGTGACTACCATTTCTAAAAATTAGTTTTGTCACATTATTATATTTTATATAGAATAGCTTTGTATATCATGATGTATGACTTTTACTGAGGCTACATGTTAATTCTCTTGAAATCAATTTATTTTTAATATCAGATTAAATAAAACATTTTACAGGTAAATATATGATTTAATCCTAAGTATATAAAAGTCTCTAGTTATTACTGTTTTGGGTAGGAGAGTTTTAGCCAGCGAATATGTTTGACATCATGATATGCATATTTCAAATAATTATATTATTTATTTTTTCCCTTATCACTAAACTTCTTGCATTCGGGGAGTCTCTTACTTTTAATGGTGATTTGGTTTCATGAGGAATTACTGATGGGAAATTTTAAAAACACTACGTTAAATCAAAATCAGTCTCTTTCATGGACCATCAATAGCATGTGGTGATTTGGAATCTGGTTGCTTTTGGTGCTTCTACTTGTAAACACATGATTGTTTTTTTAAAGTTGGTCTATTTTTAGGTGGAAATATATCTAGAATTTTGAAAAGATTTAAAAGAAGGAGCTCTAAAAATTCTTTGTTTTATAATATACTTTATTTGGTATAATAAATTATAGCATATTAAACTTATTTTATGAGTGCTTATATTACTGATTTTAAACTTGACAATTAAGTTTAGCTTAAATTGTCAGCAAAGGAGAATGTTATTCTAATCCAACACAAAATCATCAGATATGTTCATTTTTATCATGCTGTGTGTAAAATGGTGTGTTTTAAGAAAAAAGAAAATGTAGTGTCCATTTTTTTCTCCTTTGTGTATTTTAAGGCTTAATTTCCCTTTTGTTTTTCTTTTTTGTCTCATTTAGTAGGTTTTATTTAACATTTTGTTTAGTTTTGTTTTTTAATCCTCACCTGAGGATATCTTTATTGAATTTGGGGGCGGGGAGAAACATCGATGTGAGAGAGAAACATCGATCAGTTGCCTCCCATACATACCCCACCAGGGATCGAACACACAGTCTAAGTATGTTCTCTGACTGGGAATAGATTCCATGATTATTTGAGACAGTGCTCAAACCAACTGAGCCACCCAGCCAGGGTTAAAATTATTTTTTTGATTTTATCAATAAAATTAAGAAATGTTTCACTTTTATAAGGGGCATTAGCTTTCCTTTTGTCTAATATTTCAAACAGTGTCAATAGATATGTTTATAATTTTATGAACTTTCAAGGTTAGTTTATTATCATTAGCTCAGCATCGGTGCTATAAGTAATCCTCTACTGATTATCTTTGGATCTTTAAGAGAGAATGATATATAGGGATAACTCAGCAACTAATTAACTTCTACATGCTGTAATGTCCCTTTTCTGCACTGAGATTAAGCATGTTCTGTCCTTTCATTCTTTTTCACCAAACTAACACCTATGCCAATGCATGTTAAACTTTTTAACAGCTTTAATGTTTGACTTGTAGCTTGTCTGCTCACATAAATGCTTGCTGTAGAGAAAGTATTTCCCCACCTCCTGCATGCTTATACACTGTAGGTTATAAATGAAGTGGAGAAAGCACCCAAAGAGCTGAGAAAAGAGCTTATGAAACGCAGGAAAGAGGAGCTTGCACAAAGCCAGCATGCTCAGGTAACAGCAGCAGCTTAATGCTACTAAAAACAGAAAGCAGCATTATTCTCACAGCTCAGTAAACCATGGTTAAAAGGGCAAATTGCTAACTGTACTTATATGATACTGATTTTTCCTCATACAAAGGTTCCCAGGGCATCCTTCTTCTAGTAATAAAATGTACACTAATGGTGACATTTAAGTTGCTAACATGAAGTCAAGTGGAATGTTTGGAAAGTTGATGCCAGATGAAATAAACAAGTATGTTAATGTATAATCCACTGTATTCTTATTTTAATCATGATGGAAGCTTATATTTTTAAGTAGTAATGCCAATGTTTGATAAAAGTCTTTCAGGACAGAAAAATATGGAAGGTGAGTATGAAAAGAATACCTATAAAAGGCTGTTATTTCTAAAAAGTTCAGTTAAAAGAAAAATGGTAAATGGTAATATTAAATGGTAGATCAAACATTTAATACTGTTAATCTCAACATCATAAGCAACTTGCAACTTAAAACCTGATTTTAAATATTAAGTCTGGTTTTGTTTTGTTTTTTTGATTCAGAATCTAGCAGTTTAAAAAAATAGACTGTTTTTACTTATGTAAGATTGATTCTGGATTATAAGGCTGAGCCAATTAAGATGGGTGAATTTTTTATAAAACTAGATAAATGAGCATTTTCAACACATTTTTCAGAATTATTTCACATAACTCTACAAGGCGTTTTTATGCTAGGAATCATCTTAAGTTTGTACTCAGCCTGGAGGCAAAGAAAGGTGAGCTCAATTGTCATTACATATGTCAATGGAAGGAAGAAGAGACATGGATTATATATTAACTATTGCTTTATATTATATTTTAAAGTGGTTTTATGTAATTTAAAAAGCGGTTCCCAGACTTTTAAATTTTACAGACCCATGGAAAAAAACATAAAAATAACAAAAAACATTGGGGGCTATGATAAATGGATTGCCATTAAAATTTTTTTTGTTTTTGCCAAGTAAGGATATTTTAAAAACTGCCATTTACTTGTCACCATCATTTCAAATGAGAGGCTATTTTAACACCATGAAAAATAAAAATATCTCAGAATTTAAAATTTTAATAAAACTAGCCTATTTGAATAAATTTAATTTCTGCTGTGAGCCAGTGAAAAATTTTGTATGTTGTGGAGATCACTAAATAGCAAACATAACATATACTATGTGTCAAGCACTGTTCTAAATGCTTTACCTGCATAAACTCAGTTAACCTCACTACATATGAGGTAGTTACTCTTAATACCTCCATCCTATAGTGGGGGAACTTTGAAGTACAGGACAGTTGAGTGATTTTTCTCAGGGTCACACATCTGGTTAGTGATAGAACCAGAATTCTCGTGCAGGCAAGTTTGGTTCCACACTTTGTACACTGAACCACCATACTATGCTTCCTCGCATATTTAATCTATCCTCTTTGTGCCAAATCTAAACTCTTACCAGCTTAGCTTCGTGATTGTTGGCCATATCCTGTTAACTAGGTGAAAAGAAAGTCCTTGCTGGTTGTACATATATTTTTGGATAATTTGGATTTCAAGCTGCCTAATAATGATACAGTTCTGCTTTGTAAAGGAATATAGACTTTTCAGATTCCAAAAGGTAATTATATCAGACTATAGAGTTGAAATTAAGAATTTAGTATTGAGTGAATTAGAAGACCCTGTGCTTTATTACAACTCTGTTGGTGATTATTCTTATAATTTTGGGTGCTAGTCTGTATTTTCCAATGAAAGCTGAAAGCAATAATTTCTTTTTGTAAATTTAATGAATTTAGTAGTCTAACAAATTTGTAAAGTATTCCTTTTTAGCTACTGCTTTTAATGGTGCTAAAACTTGATAACTTTACAGAGTTTATGTTAAACTTTTTTTGAGAGTTTATAAATAATAGCCATATAGTTATGGAGTTAGAGTGTATTTGATCATCTGGTCCAGTGGTTTTCAAACTGTGTTTCTAGGAGCTCTTGAGTTGGAAGAAGCACCTTGAGAATCCCTCAGAAAAGCAAAGACTGTGGGGCTCTGGGCTTCTGCTTCTACCTCAACTCAAGCAGTATCACTTTTTACCTGTTTTATAAATTTTATATGAGGTCTGTCCGGAAAGTATCCAGCCATGTATTATGAAAAATGGAGACATTTATTGAAGAAGATACAAGAAACACTGTACAGAGGACAATGATGTCTCAGTCCCCTTCAAAGTAGGCACTTCGGGACCTCAACAGTTCTTCCAGCAACTCTTCAACTGTTCAAAATACTCTGCAAAATCCTGTGTTGGAATTGCCATCAGCTGCTCAGTTGTATTCTCTTGTATCTCATCAGTGGTCTGAAATATCTTCCCTTTCTAAGATGATTTTAGTTTTGGGAAAAGCCAGAAGTTGCAGGGCATCAAATCTGGGCTGTACGGGGGCTTGGTCACCTGGGTGATTTGATATCTCACCAAAAACTCTGCACAAGACATGACTCAGGAGTGGGCACGTTGTGTTGAGGTTGTCCATCACCAGCTGCCCATAGCTGTGTCCTTCTGAATCATCTGAATAGTTTCCACAGAGGAATGTTCAAGCTTAATGCAAAATTTGATGCAGATTTGTTGCTCTGCTCGCTCAGTGATTTTGAATGAGACAGCCACACAGTACACATGCTCACTCAACAGTGTCTATCACCCCCATTGACTAGTACAGTAAAGTTGTCACTGTTCCCACATGCACATTCCAGTCCGGACGCTCTCCTTGGCTGCCAGTTTACATCGATGTTGTGTAAACTGTTCTCATTCTATTAACAATGGCTGCACTTTTTCCAGATAGACCTAGTATTTTTGGTGCACTTTTTAAAGAGGGTTTGACTGATTTAAAAAACAATACCAGCAAACTAGAGTTTGGAAACCACTGATCTAGTTCAAATCTTTCATTTTGCAGAGGAGAAAGAGGCCCCTCTGTTTCAGGCCTCAAGAAACTCAACATTTGTATAATTATTTTTTCCATTTACAAAAAGTCATTCATCTATGTTCTCACCTGGGAGGTGCATTGTATTCTGATCCACAGGGTCTTGCTCAGGTCATGATTCAGTCTTTTCAGTTGTCATCTTGTGCAGTCTTCAACGCCCAAATGCAGGACGTAAGTCCCGCGTGCCTGTAGGAGGATGCATTCTCCTGTTTTACTTGCTTTTTCTTTGGCTCACATGTGCCTTTTCATTGTTAGCTTTATTTGGTAAAATCTTAGAAGATTGGTAGATGATAATGTCATTAATGACAATAACAGTAATAACCTGACATGGTCTTTATAGTACAATATTCTTGAGAGTTTTGACATTTGATTCTCACTGCCACCACCCTTATATAGGGATGGAGTGTATCCATTTTACAGATGAAGAAATCGGCACAGAAGTCTAAGTGATCTGTCTAAAGTCACAAACATTAATGGTAGAGGTGGAATTAGAACCCTTCTTATAAAGTGTTCTTTTTCATCTACCCCACCACAAATTTTAATTTGAGATTTTCATGTTTTTCAAGAAATATCTCCCCAGTAGTATTTTATGAGCTTTGCACATGTGAGAAATTGAATGCTGTGATTAGATTTTTATTGTTGTGTGAAGTGACATTTTGATTGCATATATGTTTATGTAGATGTTTTAATTATGGATATGGTCAGAAAAGCCATATTAAAGTGGCAATTTTAGTTGCATTTAACTAATTTTTACTATTCAAATTGTCCATAATGAATAGTGTGTTGCTATTTTTCTTCCTGTAGTTTTCAATTGAGTCTGGAATTCCAGGCTGTATTCTTTCTCACAGTTTCTACGGGGAAGTGACTAGCTCATTTAAAACTGTAATTTTTGTTTGTGATGTTTGATATACACAACTGGAGTAGATAGAATACAGCTTGATTTCAACCTCTTCTTTCTCCTCTCCTGAAATTATACTTATTATTTTTTATTATTGGCAGCTGTCGAGTTCTATAGTTTTCTAAAAATGTAAGCAAAACATTAATTTTTTTCATGAGAGGGAGAAATCGTAAATTGCGATCACTTTTCTGATCATTACCATTTTTAGCTTTTCTTTTTAGTTAAAATGATAAAATTCTGTACAAATAGCCCAATATATCAAACCCTTCCTTATTGTTTTTTAGAACCCAAAGTTGTATTTTATATGTTCATAGTTAACCTGATTATATGATGAAATTACTTATTGAAATTTAAAATTATACATTTAAAGGGCACTCATTTTATAATTTACATGTCCATTTTAAAACTGTTACTCCTAGTGATCAGATTAATCTGTTAGTGTTTTATAGGATGAATGTAACTTGTATAATCTTTCTGGAATGTAACATCACATTTTAATTAAAAATTACTTAGGATCTAAGTGAACTTGTCTTTTGAAGTTAGGAAATTTAGTGAAAGCAGAGTAATATTAAAATTTCATTTCTTTCAAGGTAATAAAATATATTAATTAGTATGTAAGGGACCTTTCAAGTTCATAGGTCTATAAGACAGCTAGTGTCTTTGCTAACTCTGATTGTTAGGAAGCTCTTCCATATGTTGCCTTCCTTGACTCTTTACTTATTGATTCACATTTCACAACCTGGAGCAGAGCAGTGTTAGTGCTGCCTGCTTCTGTAAACAGTCTTAGCTCTTCTTTTCCTCTCATTTATTACCAGTATGCTGTAGCTCTTTCAGTCATTCATTGTGTAGTATGGTTTCTGGACCCTTTATTCCCAGCTTTGAGTTTTCTGTGGTTTACTTTAGACCTTTTGAAAATGCAATACTGAGGAAAGGGGCCCACTACTCTTTATATGAACTGAAAACCAATTTGGGACCAATAGAATAGAAACTCTTGGAAGACAATACTGTCTTTTATTAGATTTAGTAACCTTGTAATTAGTACAGTGCCCAGCATTGACTAAGTGCTTAATAAAGATTTTCTTTGAATTGAATTCTTATATTCTTCATCTAGATACAAATATATTATAGTAATGTGACCAAAAATTGCATTGATAAGAAATTACATTCACTTTTTTAGGGGCACTGGCTTATATTTACTTTTTAAATTTTCCCATAAATATCTATTCACCCCATCTTGTACTTTTGCACATGATTTATGTCAGTCTAAATGTAATATTTATATTTATGCTAGTTAATTTGGACCCATTGTTTCTGTCCACACAGATTTTTTTTCAATTTTTTTCTACAAACCAATGGTAAAAATGTTGAACAAAAGAAAACTCGATATATCTAGAGGTTATAGTAAGCTTATTTAACAAGTTTGCATATAGGAATTTTATAATGAATTAGAAAAACAATTTTTATTGTGATATTTGCTGTAGGGCAAAGAAAAGCTTGAACAACTTTCTTTGTAACTGCTTAAAAGATAGACATGCAGGTTTTCCATTTTCTTAAATAAAACTCAAAAAGCCTAATTCTCTAGAGTTGAATTTAAATATTCATTTAGCTTTACTTATTTTTTGCTGTGATAAAGTTAGTAGGTGTCTGTAGTCAAGTTGGCAATTGTATTTTATAGAGGCGATTCATTAGCTTTTTTTGCTAGTGTATATTTGTATTTATGCTAAAATACAAATTATAATGCAGAAGATACAGTAACATTTGTGATTCTGAATTACTTTAACAAGACATTGTGAATGGTAAGATTTGATCCTTACCTCCAGAGATCGTAGTAAGGCAAGCATCTTAAGGAACATTCAGTGAAGGTCAGGCTGGTAGTGCTGCATCCTACAGGACTCTGAGGCCTAAAAAATAGTTCCACAAGGATCTTGGGGTTTTATCTAATCTGTGATGCACAAGAAGAGGGATTATAGGTGAAGTGGTGCTTCAACACTAAATTTTTAAATCCACACTCAAGTTGATCAGAATACCCCTTGAACTAATCACAAACTGCAATAACTGCCAAGAGAGAGATGGCAATCCAAACAGTTCCTGGGAAAATACACATTTCTTCAATTTGGATATTGCTTTTTTTCTTCTGTAAGTGTATGTTCTAGCATAAAGATCATAAGTCACTTTAACATTTCCTTTCTTATACTGTAACTGAAGGATATTTTTAAAGCATAAATTGGCATTTAGGCAAATAGTATGTGCGTAATAAGTATTTGTTGAATTAATGAGTAAATCTGAAACATGTTAGTAGAGTTTTCTGATTATAAGGAATTTCGTTTATAGGTTTATAAAATGTAGCTCACTTTCTTAAGTCTTCAAACTGTTGTTCTTTTTAGGCATAGGCTGTTGATACAGAAACTATCTTTCTCTGACAGTATAGGCATGGTGTTTCTTCCTAATACTTTATTCTTTAGAAAAATAGAGAATATAAAATTCTGGTATCTGTTTTATTTGCTCTTTATTGCCTTTTTTTCTAAAAGACATTCCTTGTTTGTTTTTGTTTTATCTACCTAATAGTGGAACAGATAGTTTTAGAAGATACAGATTTATTATTTTCCCAAAGATGACAGTGTAACAGGGCATTTTAATAATGAGTAAATAATAACTTCCTATTGTATATTATTCTTAATAATGAGTATAGAATAATATGTATCTTAGTATTTTTTTCTGGGCTTGAATTGGGTGACTAACATTTATATATGTGTGTGTGTATATATATGTACATTAGATAATTTTGGTATTTTTTTAATTTCACTAACTTTAGAAAATTTGGTTTAGAAATCTTGTTAACCACTAATATATGAAGTCATATAGCTAAATGGATTTTTTTGCTCAGTAAATACTTATTAACTGATGGTTAACTATGTCCGATAGGAACAAGATTTTGTTCAGAAGCAACAACAAGAATTAGATGGCTCTCTGAAAAAGATCATCCAACAACAGAAGGCAGAGTTAGCAAATATTGAAAGAGAGTGCCTGAATAACAAACAACAGCTCATGAGAGGTATATGAAATTATGCAGAGTATGTAAAATGATATCTCAAAAACGTTGCTGAGATATACCTTGAAAATTATTGGAATGCTTTCCTTTGCCAGAGTGGTAGAGGAAAGATAAAGTTGAAGTAAATAAGAAGAAAAATAACTACAAAATTAAGAAATACTGTGAGATATAGAATTCCTTTTTGACAGTAGAAGTGAACATAGACATACAATCCTTGAAACATCTTGTCCAAATGATGCTAGAAATACACCTGAATAATTTTATATACTGATTGTTTCTTATAACTGTTGGTATACTTAATGGCTACATAATAGAATGGGATTTTAAGTACTTATTTGCTCTAAGAAATAGCTTAGTTTTTTTTTTTTAAGTTTCTTATGAAGATGATTAAATGGAATTTTGGTATGGGGGTGGGGCATTCTGTTACAGGACATCAGAACAGTACTCAAAGTATTAATAGATATTATCTTTATGTTGGTAGTATTTCATTTATAGTTCAGAATGTCAGTGTGTAAACGTTAGTATATATAGAACACATTTATGTAAATATTAAAATGAAGACCAAGGTGCATTAGTAAAAAGATCAAAGTGACATTTTAAAAATTGCTTTCTTCTTCTAGCTCGAGAAGCTGCAATTTGGGAGCTTGAAGAACGACATTTACAAGAAAAACACCAGCTGCTCAAACAGCAACTTAAAGATCAGTATTTCATGCAAAGACATCAGTTACTTAAGCGCCATGAGAAGGTTAATGACAGGAAAATTTATATACTTTTGTGTTCATTTTCAAGTTTTCAGAGTGAGGATTTCATTTTTGAAACTTAGATTTCTTAGAGAATGCATTCAGGTTTCTTTATTTGATCCTGAAATGTCTTTGATAAAGTTTAGAGTAATTATATGTTGATAATGATGCAAACTTCTTTTTCACAAATTCCAAGGAAGGTAACTAATTATAATGCTTAATGGTCTCTGATAATGTTCATCTTGGTCTCTTAAAGGTAGCTATTGTGGCTTCATTTATAGTTTAAGTGTCTCAAAAATGTGGACTCCCTATACATATTGAGAGTTTCAACATAAAACTGTTATTATTAATAGCTTTGTATTTTTCTTATAAATTATTTTTTGCCTAATATTTTGTTGGTTTGTATGCAATAAGGGAGAAAGTAATTTTGGGAAAAAACAACAATAAAATGGCATGTTTGAGCGTATGTGTAGGTACTGAGTATTATATCTGTATCCCTGAGTTCTGTTTAAAACTTTCTTAGGAAACAGAGCAAATGCAGCGTTACAATCAACGACTTATTGAGGAATTGAAAAATAGACAGACTCAAGAAAGAGCAAGACTGCCTAAGATTCAGCGTGGTGAAGCCAAGACTCGAATGGCCATGTTTAAGAAAAGTTTGAGAATTAACTCAACGGCCACTCCAGATCAGGACCGTGAAAAAATTAAACAGGTAAATGAGCAAATTATTCTCTTTCAGTTTAAACAAATTTGAATGACCTTTAGAAACGCTACATAATTGCGATGTAAACATTTAGAGTGACTGCACCCGTTGATGGTTACTCCGGCTCAGTGGATTGGGGCCAGATAAATGGCATATACCAACTTCGTCTTCCGAGGGTGGTGGCCACAGGAGGCAGAGCTGTGCCTCCCATGACCCGTCCCAGATCCTGGGCTAGACTGGTTCTAATACCAGCCCTGGGAATGCGATGACTTGGGCAGCTATTTAAGTAAAAACATACGGTCTCACTATATTTCTATAATCACAGGCCTTACACACAAATTAACTGAGGTTACTTAGCAGATAGGAAGGACAAGGTTTTAATCGGAGGTCCTCCCTTCCCTATGATATAAACTCCCGCTTTGAGTCACAGTATGTTGTTACTTGCAGCTTTAACTTATTTTACTTTAAGTTTAGTTAAATTCCTTAATTATATGTTGGATGGTGCAGAAATTACATTGCTTATTAATCACATTTACCTTTGTTTTTCCTATTTATAGTTTGCTGCTCAAGAAGAAAAGAGGCAAAAAAATGAGAGAATGGCTCAGCATCAGAAACATGAAAATCAAATGCGGGATCTTCAGTTGCAGTGTGAAGCCAATGTCCGGGAGCTGCATCAACTGCAGGTTAGATATGGAAGCACAAAAACAAAGCTGATAGTAGATGGGCAGCACAGCTTTCGAGAAAATTATAATTAGCCAAAATGAACTGCTTTTTACTTATGAAAATGCTGGTATTTTTTTTCCTGTATAGACCCAAATGAAGTATCATAGGCACTTGTTTGGATTTTATATGACTATGGGTAATAAAATATGAAGCTAAATTATAACCTAAGAAGTTGAGTCTTTCAAAAGCAATATTGAGTATTTTTAGTATATTTTGCAAAGAATATGAACAAAGTTTTCAAAATGATGTAGGCAGCCCTGGCCGATGCGGTTCAGTTGGTTGGAGCATCATCCCATAACCAGGGGTATCCAGCCTTTTGCTGTCTCTGGGCCACACTGGAAGAAGAGTTGCCTTGGACCACACATTAAATACATTGTGATACGTAATCACAACAAAATCTCATAGTGTTTTAAATAAATTTATGATTTTGTGCTGGACCACATTCATTGCCATCCTGAGCCATATGCAGCCTGTGGGCTGCAGGTTGTACGCCCCATCCGCTGTAAACCAAAAGGTTGTGGGTTCAGTTTCTGGTCAGAGCACATATCTATGTTGTGGGTTTGATCCGCAGTCGGCGCGTGTACGGGAGACAACCAATTGATGTTTTTCTCTTTCTCTCCCCTGCCTCCCCTTCCTCTCTCTAAATCAATTTTTCAAACATGAAGCTATGATTCATTTCATAGTTCTTAGCCCTTTGTTTTTAGAGGATAATTTGAACCTCAGTAATAGCCTAGTGTTTGATGAGTAATTTATTATTTTGGAAGATAATTTTATTTGTGAAAAATTGCTTTGTTGATCTGAAGTTTTGTAACCCAAACTTTCTTTTCAGAATGAAAAATGTCACCTATTGGTTGAGCATGAGACTCAGAAACTGAAGGAGTTAGATGAAGAACACAGCCAGGAATTAAAGGAATGGAGAGAGAAATTGAGACCTAGGAAAAAGGTAATTTTAAGTTTTAATTCAAATGTTTGCATCTATCTGTCCATCAACCCATCCATCCTTCCATTCATCCACCCATCCTCCCAGCTCTTGGCCCTGTACCTAATATGTGTCAAGTACAGGAGATACAGAGGTGAGGAGACAAAGTCCCTGTGCCCTAAAGGTTCAGAATTTAGTGATAAGAAATTATAGATCAGTAGGATTATTGTCTGAAGGAGTTCAAGATACAGGGGATAAGGGGGTTAAATGGTAATGGAAAAAAATTAAAAAATTAAAAATTAAAAGGATACAGGGGAGTGGAGCACAATATGCAAGCAAAGGAGGAGGAGTGCTTATATCAGCTGGGGGAGTCGGAGAAGCCTTAGAAGATGCCTTGTAACCCAAGTGAGGCTTGAAGGGTGAGGAAGAGCTTGCTAGGTGGACAGACAGATTGGGATGGGATGAGGCAATTCAAGTACAGAGAAGAGAATGAATGCTCAGGAATGGTAAGTAGCTCTCCATCATTGGAGCGTTAGGAGGAGGGTGTTCCTGTATGTGGGCATGAGGGAGAGGGAGAGGGAAGGAAGTACTGATAGCTTGGTGTAGACAGGTTGTCAGAAGACAGATTGCAAGCCATTGTGTGCTATGTAAATTGACAGTAATAAAATGGGAGTGGCTTTCCCGTCTTGATCTAACTAGCCATTTATATTCCTTATTTGCACTTGATTCCCTGCTAGCCTGGTCTCATCGGTCAACCATTTCAGTTTTTGCTATCACTATATGATCCTCTCCCTTGGTTACCTTTCAAAACTTTATTGTTCTCTTGGGCTTCTTGACTGTTGTACTTTTCAACCATTCCTTTCTTCTATTCACCCAGTCCATCAATTACAGAAATATGTATTTAGTGCCTACTATGCATTAAAGGTTTCTAAAGGAGGCAAATGACCAAGTTAGTTGATAGTGTGACTTTTTAATTTAAATTTTATTTATTGTTAAATTCTTGAATAGGTAATACATTCATGTGGTTCAGAATTCCAGAGGTGTGGAAGGGTAAACAGTGAGAAGAATTCCCTGCTTTTGTTTCTTTTAACTCTTTGCAGTCTAGCTTTTACCTCATACTCCCAATTTGAACTTTAATGGGTCACAAGTGAGTTGCTAATAACCAGATCCTATGGCATTATCTAACTGGTCTTAGTAAAAATCTTGTTTCTTAAAATTCTATTCTTACCTGCCTTTTATGACATACTTTCACCTTTGTGCTCTTTATCAACTTTTCTTTGTTTTCCAGTCACCTGAAATGTAAATATTCCCCAGTTTTATATCCCTAACTCTGTTATCTTGATGATTTCGTAGCTGGTTATGGCTTCATCTCTTGCATACTTAAGGACAATCCCAAAACTTGTATAGTAGGAGTCATATAGAGACAGATTCTAAAGTCAAACAGATCTGGGTTCAAATCTCAGTGTTGACACTGATTAATTTTGTCATTTAACATTTCTAAGCCCAGTTCTCCTCGTTTGTGAAACACAGATGATATTACATATCTTAATGGGGTTAAGATAGTTAAAAGAAGTGATGTGTGCACAGCAGTAGTCCCAGTACTTGAACATGGTCAAGGTTCAATGAATGGTTGCTATTGCTGTTATTGTTTATTTTATTAGTAATGGTTCATACTCTGAACTCCCATTTCCCACCTGGATATTCCATTCCTCATTCCATTGAGGCCTCCTTTGTAAAAAATTTTTAAGTGTATTTTATTGATTATGCTATTGCAGTTCTCCCATTTTTTTCTCCCCTCTATTACCCTCCACCCTGCACTGCCCCCACCCCAGCATTCCCCCCATCCTTAGTTCATGTCAGTGGGTCGTACATATAAGTTCTTTGGCTTCTCCATTTCCTACGCTATTCTTAACCTGCCCCCCCCAATTTTGTACCTACTGTTCATGCTTCTTAGTCCTTGTACTTTTTCACCCATTCTGTTCCTGCCCACCGCTGATAACCTCCATGTGCTTTCCATTTCTGTGGTTCTGTTCCTGTTCTAGTTTGCTTAGTTTATTTTGGTTTTTGTTTTTAGGTTCAGTTGTTGGTAGTTGTGAGTTTGTTGTCATTTTACTGTTCATAGTTTTGATCATCTTTTTCTTAGATAAGTCCCTTTAACCTTTCATATAATAAGGGCTTGGTGATGATGAGCTCCTTCAATTTTATCTTATCTGAGAGCACTTTATCTGCCCTTCCATTCTAAATGAAAGCTTTGCTGGATAGAATAATCTTGGTTGTGTAGGTCCTTGCCTTTCATAACTTTGAATACTTCTTTCTAGCTCCTTCTTGCCTGTAAGGTTTCTTTTGAGAAATCAGCTGATAGTCTTTGGAAACTCCTTTGTAGGGAACTCTCTCCTTTTCTCTTGCTGCTTTTAAGATCGTCTCCTTATCTTTAATCTTGGGTAATGTAATTATGATGTGCCTTTGGTGTGTTCCTCCATGGGTCCAACTTCTTTGGGACTCTCTGAGCTTCCTGGACCTCCTGGAAGTCTATTTCCTTGGCCAGATTGGGAAAGTTCTCCTTCATTATTTTTTCAAATAAGTTTTAAATGTCTTACTCTTCTTCTTCTCCTACTAGCACACCTGTGATTTGGATGTTGGAATGTTTGAAGTTGTCCCAGAGGACCTAAGCCTCTCCTCACTTACTGAATTCTTGTTTCTTCATTCTGTTCTGGTTGAATGTTTATTTCTTTTCTTTCTTTGAGATGTAGTAATTTTATTTTATTTTTTTAATTTTTATATCATGTTTATTGCAGTTGTCTCAATTTCCCTCCTTTACCCCCCTCCACCCATCCCACCCCCACCCCCTGCTCCCACAGTCAATTCCCACTCTGTTGTCCATGTCCATGGGTCATTCATACATGTTCTTTGTCTAGTCCCTTCCCCTTCTTTCCACCATTGTCTCTTTCCCCATCCCCTCTGGACACTTTCAGTCTGCTCCATGTTTCCATGCCTGTGGTTTATTTTGTTTGTTAGTTTATTTTGTTGAATAGAGTCCCTGTATAGATGATATCATATGGTATTTGTCTTTCCCCAACTGGCTTATTTCACTTAGCATAATATTCGCCAGTTCTATCCATGTTGTCGCAAAAGGTAGGAAGTTCCATCTTTCTTTCTGTCTGTCTTTCTTCCTTAAATGCAGATTGATTTTATTTATTTTTTTAAAATAATGAAAATGCTGGTTTGGTGGAGGTATATTCTTTTGGCTTCCTTTTGTCTGGGAAGCTCCTTATTTCACCTTCCATTTTAATTGAGAGCCTCGCTGTGTAGAGCAGTCTTGGTTGCAGGCCTTTGCTTTTCATTCTTTGGAATATTTCTTGCCATTCCCTTCTGGCTTATAGTGTGTCTGTTGAGAAGTCAGCTGCTAGCCATACTGGGACTCCCTTGTATGTTGCTACCTGTTTCTCCCTTGCTGCCTTTGGGATTCTGTCTTTGTCTTTGATATTTGCCATTTTAATTATGATGTGTCTTGGAGTGGGCCTCAGTGGGTTCCTCTTGAATGGGACTGTCTGTGTGTCCTGGACTTGTGTGATTTTCTTCTCCCCTAAAATTAGGGAAGTTTTCCATCATTACTTTTTCAAACAGGCTCTCTATCCCTTCCTCCTCTTTTTCTCCTTCCGGTATCTCTATTATATGGATATTACTAAGTTTCAGGTTGTCCTGCATTTCCCTAAATGCCTCTTCATTCTTTTTGAGTCTTTTTTCATTTTCTTGCTCTTTCTGGGAGCTTTTTTCTACCTTGTCCTCCAGCTCACTGATTCTTCATCTACTTCAGCTACTTCAGCTCTACGTCATCTAGCCTGTTTTTGATTTCTTCTTCTGTGTTCTTCAATTCAGAAATTGTATTCCTCATTTTCTCTTGCCTCTTATTGATAGTTTCTGTGTCCTTTTCCATGTTGATTCAGCTTGCAGTAAGTTCCTTGTTGTTTCCCTGTAGCTTTTTGTAATTCTCTCTGAGCTCACTGAGCTCATTGAGCTTCCTTAGAACTGTTGTTTTGAACTCAGTATCTGATAGTTTCCTTGCCTCTATTTCATTTAGTTTCCTTTCTGGGGATTCCTCCTTTCCCTTCGAGTGGGGGGTGTTTCTTTTGTCTTCCCATTGCTTGTGAGACTCTTCTTTTTTGCTTCTGCTTCTTAAATTGATCTGTCTTGATGTCTTGACTTTGTGGTGTGAACTTCTATGGTAGGAGACCGCTGTTTTTTTTTTTTTTCTCTCTGGATCTGCCTCTGATGTCAGATGTTAACCCTGTGTGACCCTGGGCAGTCTGTTTGAGACTTCCAGGATTCTATTGTCTGTGGTTGCCTCCTTCTGCTGTTAATCTAGTCACTCTGCACTCAGCAGGCAGCTTAGAGATACCACAGGTTGGGGCAGAGTCCCTCCTGGGGACGGGGTTATTGGGTCCTCTCATGCTGCTGCCGCTCACGAGAGTGGTCTGCCTGAGACAGATGGCTACTGCTGCACGGGGGTGGAGTCAGCACCAGGATCCTGCCAGCTACTCTCTCTGTTCTCTCCCCAAAGCCTCCTTCCCCAGTCTCTCCTCAGGTGTCTCTAGCCCACTCTGCCCCCGCCTTTGCCAGAGACCAGGTAAGTGGCTTCAAATAAAAATTTATGCGTTGGCCCTTTAAAAGGCTGCTTGCGTCTCCAGCCATTTGTCTCTGGCAGAGAGCCACCCTCCTGCTTTTTGCAACTGGCTGTTATCTGTGTACTTTTTGGGTTCTGGTGATGTAGGCTGGAGATCCCCACTCATGGTTTAGACTCTGCACTTCTCAGGGGGATCCAACTGGCTCTTTCAATATCCTTCTGGTGCTGCCCGTGGGTGCCCCTCCCGCCTTCTCGAGTCTCTACGGCAGTCCTACCAGTTAGGTTGTGCTAAAGCTGATTCTTCTGTCTGTCTGAGGTTATAAGGCTTCTCTCTTGCTACTGTTCAGTTGTTTGTTCCAGGTGATTTCTCCACAATTTAGTTGTAATTCCAGATTGTTCCTGGGAGGAAGTCAGTGTGACTTCCATTTACTCCTCCGCTGTCTTGATTTTCCTCAAATGTTTATTTCTTCCTTCTGCTCCCAATGGTTGAACTGAGTCCCAGTTCCCTTCCTTTTGCAGTTGGTTCCCTGTATACTTTTCTTTATTTCACATTGCATAGCCTTCACTTCTTCCTCTCTTTTTCATCCATACTCAGTCATTCCTGTGAGCATCCTGATTACCAGTGTTTTGAACTGTGCATCTGATAGGTTTGCTGTCTCCTCATCGCTTAGTTCTTTTTCTGGAGTTTTGATCTCTTTTTTCCTTTGGGCTGTATTTCTTTGTTTTGGTGTACCTGTTATATTGTAAGGGATGGAGCCTTAGGTATTCACTGGGGTGGGGCGACCTAGGTCACTTCATTGTCATGCTGTATGTGGGGGAGGTGTCTGAGAGGAAACAATGCCGCTTGCTCAGCTCTTGCCCTGCTTTCAGTTACTTCCCCCACTACCCACAAGCAAGTTGGACCCTTCTGGTGCTGATTCTCAGGTGGGTGGGTTTTTGTACATTCTAGGACCCTGTGGCTCTCACCAGTGAACTCTTCTGTGAGGCTGGGAGTTTCTCCCACCACCGCAACCACCACACATTTTTACAGCTAGAGGTTTTGAGGCTTTAGTTTCCTGGCACTGGAACCTTGGGTTGTGTGGTGTCTTACTCCCCAGTTGTTCTTCCCAGTATATCTGCACATGAACGTGGGACCATCGCTTGGTCTACCCCCTTGCTGTGTGTCCTTCCCTGCCCCACCCCCCGGGCTGCCCATCTCCACCCCTCCTACCAGTTGGGGTGACTGTTTCTTTAGCTCCTTGGTTGCCAGATTTCTAAACAGTTCGATTTTCTGGCCATTCTGGTTGTTCTTTGCTTTTTAAATTTGTTGTTGTTTTGGTTGTGTGAGGAAGCAGAGCGTATTCATCTTGGCTGGAAGTCAGGCCTCCTTTTTTGATCACTGTATGTAAAATAGACTCTATGCTCAGCTCAAACATTCTCTGTCCCTCACTTTTCTTTGTTTTTCTTCATAACAGTCATCACCACCAGATACGTTTGTGTATTATTTGTCTTCTCTCACAAAAATATAGGCTCCTTGAAAACAGGGACATTATCTCTTTGGTCACTGATGTATACCCAACTTCTGGAATGATCATTATTTACCTGTTGAATGTAGACTTTAAGATTGTAAGCTCAGTAGAGATACACTTAAAGTCTGCATCCTTTTTTCTTCATCTGCATCTCACCTTTTTCCTATCTCTCCAGCTCCATCCACCAACAGATGTTCTCACATTCCTGTTCTCTTGACATGTAGACTAGAAACCTAAATTATTTTTCACTTATATGATACCCCACATTCAATCATAGTATTTCTCTTTTCCCTATTGTCATCCTACTACTTGCTTAAAATTGGTCAGTAATGTCCTAATGGGCCTTCTGGTCTCTAGTTCCCTCTCCTATTTTCCTGCTTGCCTGCCACCACCAGATCACTTATCCCCAAGAACATCTCTGGTATTGTCATAGTGGTATATGAGGGGTGACCACCCTAAAAAATACACTGGAATTACCTTCTACTACAAGGGGCGGGCCCCCTGTAGTACACGCTTCCCCCACTAGGTGAGTGTGCTAGGAACCCATCTGTATCAGTGTACCAGCTGGCGCTGTTGTCAGAGGCTGCATTCAGCTTCAGTGAAATTAACAGAAATGATTGTTTATGCTAATACAGTTGTCCCGCATTCTCCCTCTTCGCCCCCCCCCCCCCCAGCCTGCCCCACACTAGCACAGTCAGCCCCACACCATTGCCCGTGTCCGTGGCTCCTTCATACAGTCTCTTGGACTAATCTCTTCAGCTTCCTTCAATGAGTCCCCACCTCCCCCCCACCCCCAACCCTTACAGTTGTCAGTCTATTCCATGATTTTAGGCCTCCAGTTCCCTTTTGTCTCATTAGTTTATTTTGTTTATTAGATTCCCCTTATAAGTGAGATCATAGGGTATTTGTGTTTTACTGACTGGCTTATTTCACTTAGCATAATAGTCTCCAGTTCCTTCCATGCTGTTGCAAAAGGTGGGATTTTTTTGGACGACTCTTTCAACGAGTTTGTTCATTTCCTGATGGGTCATTTATGAATGCATCTTGTAAATGTACCAGTGTATCTCATTGTGCTGAGTGTTCAGCAGTTTTCAAACCAAAACGGCATGACCCTTGTGCCCCACCCTCCCTATTCACCTGATCTTGCCCCAAGCAACTTTTTTTTGTTTTCCTGGATGAAAAAAGTCTTATGAGGGAAACATTTTGCTGATGTAGAAGAGGTGAAGCAAAAAATGGCAGAAACATTAAAAGGCATCAAAATTGACAAGTTCAAAAACTTTGAGCAGTGGAAAAAATGTCTTGATAGGTATATTGCATCAAATGGACAGTACTTTGAAGGCAACTGATGTTTAAACATGTAAGAATAAATACGCAATTTTATATAAATGAATTCTGTTTTGGGGGCTCCCCCCAATAGGTAAATACTTAGTTTTATCAGAGAAAAATGTAAATGCCTCAATCTGACTTTTAAACCTTCTTAGTGTCACACATTGGCTGCAGTCAACCTTTCTAGTTTCCTCTCCCACTAACCACTTTGTTCCCAGTTCATGTTCCAGTATTGGGTATAATCACCATTACTGGCACCAGCTTTGCAGTTTCCTGCCTTTGCATTGTTTTGGCTCCCTTTGTCTGTCATGCCTTCCACATCCTGTGTATCAGTTTTTTATCTTTCCTTCAAGACTAATAAACTCATGCTTCATTTCTTCTGAGAAACCTTGTATCCTTCCATCTTCTATACTTTGCTTGTACTTCTACAGCCACGCTTATCTCTGAACCACTTGTCCACAGAGTTATTGGTACTTCAGATATTTATCAAGCACATATATTTATTTGCTCTGTGTTTTGGGGATGTAAAGATAAATCTGGCTTAGGTTTTACCTTCAAACAGCTTATAGTCCAATATGGGAGACAAGACATGCATATCAATTATCAAAATATAGAAAATGGTAAGTTCCACATGGGAGTGACAGATAATAGTTAATAATAGGTGCCATCTGTGGAGTACTTAGTATGTGTTAAGGACATCATTGTCACATTTAGCCCTCACGTAGCAACCCAGTGAGGTGGGTGGTGGTATCTCTCTTTATAGCAGAAGAATGAAATGATTCCGTAACATAGAAGAGTGAAGTGATTGACCCAAGTTGGACATTATTATAGCGGAGCCGAGACTTGGTGCTCAGAGCAGTGCACAGCCTTTGATCTTAACTGTGGAGCAGTCTGGTCTTCATAGATTAACATGCAGAGAAAGTGGGGAAAATAGCTTTATCTTGACTGTCAGAATAAATTCTATTTGTAACACCAGTACATAATTTTCTTTTTCCTTCCTTTTTAAGACACTGGAAGAAGAATTTGCCAGGAAACTGCAGGAACAGGAAGTGTTCTTTAAAATGACCGGGGAGTCTGAATGCCTTAACCCATCAACACAGAGTCGAATTTCCAAATTCTATCCTATTCCTAGCTTGCATTCCACTGGATCGTAACAATGGGAACCATCCTGTGGTCTGGTTTGGCTTTTAAAATATGTCGTTTTGTTCTCTTCATCTTCTGCCACAGTCTACATTAGAGAGTGCACGAAGACAATCATCTGCCTCACCTTTTAGGTGGTTTTTTGTTTGTCATGTTTGTTTAATTAGCAAAAGAGAAGGGAAAGGAACTGATGCTGGGCCGTGTTGGCATAGTAGCATCTTGCAGTAATTCCCTAAGGTGATTTTGTATATTAATCTTAAAAATTGTGTTCTTTAGACACTGTTACCTAAAAAAATTCTTAGAGATATAATGTTTAAAGTTATTTTTTAAAAAACCTGTTATGTCTCTGAATATTAGTAAATATTGGTTTTTCTCAATGATGCCTAAATTCTATAGTTGAAACTCTGCTGTAGAGAGTTGGAAAAAATTTCTTTTGGTAAATCAACTTTCATGAAAAAGCTAGGAGTTGCTCAAAATATGATACTGATTTATTACATACATCTATTTTATCTTTAAATAGCAACAAATTCTTTTAAAAGAGAAAAATTATTTCAATAATCTAAAATAATACCTGTTTAGGCATGAGCTAATATTCAAGGGTGCTAGTTTTATTAAGATAGTGCCTAAAACACTAAACTTCAGTTGAGTCTAAAATAGGATTTCCTTTTTTGATTCAACAGGAACAAAATATCCTTACCATTAAGCATTATTGTTTTTAAAATCTTGTTTTATTACCATTTGATGAAAATTTTCACCCTAAAACATGTACAAAATTGGCAACAATGGGGAAAAAAGTAGCTTTTAGATATCATTGGGAATGTAAAACTCAACAAATTAAAAGAAATAGAGAGTTAGCTGTCTCAGCTTATTTTTTAAAATAGTACATGAGCTGGTTAAATGATTTCGCCCATCTTAGCAAATTCTGTTCATTGAAAACTCTGTCAGAGGCCTGCTGGCTCTGAGTTATATTTATAAATGTATTTTCTGAAATTGATCTTAAAAGAGACATTTGTTCAGAATACTTTTTAAAAAAAATTTAAATAAAATATTTAGGCAAATGTTGGAAATGACTTAGTTATTTTGAAATAAAGTCATTTATATTTTGGTTTTACTTTGTTCCATGTTTAAATTATTTACTTTGATTTGAGTGGGAAAAGCCCAAATCCTTTATCATGTGGTTGCTGATATGTGTCATTATTAATGAAATGCTCACTCTTGGTACCCCTCGAGGCTTAGAATTTCAAGCACGTGTCAGGTCAAACAGTATTATGAACTGTGCTGTGGAGTGTGAGACGGCACGTTTGAAAGTGAGGCTTGCTGCCTGCCATTTGCAACCTATTCTCTTTTAAGAGCACTAGGTACCAAATCGTACAAGTTTCAGTTTTTGTTACATTACATTTGATGCTGGTGAAAAATTTAAATGTAACTGTGGGAACACTTACCATATTAAGAAAATGTAAATATCTGTAGCACTTTCTTGCAGTTAATTTGAAAACTTTGAATACTGAACCTTATTTTGTCAGTGGTTTAGATGATTTAAATGCATGTGTGATTTTCATTTTGTAATTATTTTGACAAGCATAGTTTACTTGGACAACTTTGTAGGTAGCCTTAACTTCTGGCCAAGTTTGTTTTTTATATAAAAAAAAATATATATATATACGTACATTATGTATGGTTGTAAATTCATACACTTATCACATGAATGTGTTACTGTATACAAAACTCCTTTAATGCTTTATTCTCAAATGCTGGGTTGAAAAATGTTTTGAAAGCCTTTTAAAAATATATATCTTTATAAAGTAATATTCAGGATGATGATGGAAATTGTTTATATTATAAAAATGACAGTATAAAGTTACTTAGTGTATTTAATGATTTATTTTTAAGAGGGAGAGAAGATTCTCAAACAACCTCTTTCTTTGAAATTTTCAGGTTATTGGCTTTTAAAAAGTTAATACTTTAGGCAGTGACATTTTTTCAGTATCATTTAATTCATAATCTGTGTGCTAGTTTGTGGCACATAATTTCATTTGATATGAATATTTATTCCTTTTCTTTCTTTCACCTTGACATTCAGAGTATTGAGTAAAGGAAAGGCTCAGAGCAGAACCGTTGACACTCTGATAAGTTTATGTTCAACTGCTGCGTCTCCCTTAAAACTGCCCTTTGGATCCAGTATTTATTCTTGAGTCCTCTTTCAAATATGACCGTATTCCTGGGGGTTCAGGACTATGAAATGATAATATACAGAGGTGAAACGTTCATTTTAATACTTAAAGTTACATAAATATTTTCAAAAAGTGTTTTGTTATGGAGTATGCTGTTTGTACCCATCCCTGCCCACTTCTTAGGCCCTCTATTGAGATAGGTAATAGTGACCTTGCTTGCATGAAGTGTAGGTGGGGAGTGGGGGAGGGGCGCAGACGTCTTTGAAATCAAAGAATACAGTGAAATCCATTCCTGATTTGGTCTTGTTGCTGTGGCAGACTGTGCTATGAAATGCATAAAAGAATTCTTCATGGTGTGTACCCCAGTTCCTCACCCCCACTCCTGCGTGCTGTAAATCCACCGGCCCGCCACGCTTCCGCAGGTCTAGCTCGCAGAGCTTGTTGCACCAGGTTGCCTTTCCTAGTCCTGTCAACCCGTAGTCGGGAGTGAATTGCTGAATTAGCTGCTATTCTGTATGGAGTCACAATTAAGCTTTTTCTTACCCTTTTCTATGGGGAAGCTATAGGGTGGGTAAGGAAGAAATTGAGCGCTTATACTTGGCTGAAAATATTAGAACTTTCCTCTGACAGGATACAGCAAATTGTAATTAAATATAAACCAGAACCAGAGCTACCTCTAAGTAGTGTTTCCTCAAGCACAAAGCTCTCAGGCATATGAGATCCGCTCTAATGGAGGGTCTCTGATTTCTTGAGCATCAGCGAGTTTCAGAAGTGACTGTCTTTTCTACTCTTTTAAGTTCCTTTGTAACTACACACTTTATCCCATTCCACACTGTGCTTAAATGACAAAGTCTCTTCTGAGAAGCCAAATCCTGTCAAATGATTAGCTAGAGATAGCGTTGATTAAAGGAAAACCTAGAACTGAGGTGAAAGAGGAGAGTTAGTTCTAGTTCTAATAGTCTTCTGATTAAATAAATCAATTCTTTTCTGGGAAATGATCTTTTATAGGAAATGGGATATTTTAAATGCTTTTCTTAAGTTGAAGGCACAACAGTTAATGCCTCTATTGTTGCTTTTCTGTGGCTGACATGGTTTTGATACAGCTTTAAAATTTCTGCTACTAAGCTTTGGATAGAATGTTATACCAGTTTTAAATGTTGGCTGCAGCTTTCTGTGATCCTCTGATTTGCAGTGTAATAACTTCACAAGCTAAATTTCCGGAAAGAATTTTGTTTCAGATTATGCCTCTTGTCTACTTGGGAGCAATGTCTTTTCAATCATGGGATTGACACATGAAAAATAAAGTTATTTCTTAATCTGTGTTGAGAAGCAGTCTTTTATTGAGAACTATTGAAACTGAATTGTCATGCGTGAGAACACTTTGCAGCTTTTCTTGGTCCTGGTTAATATTTTAACATTTGTAGTCGTCCAGGTCTTCTGACCCTTTCAGTCTTATCAGTGGTGCTTTAACTATTTCTACCCAAATGTGTATATGTACATATTTTATTTTTTCCCCTTGGGATGGATTATTTTTCTCACCAAACATTTCACAAGCCATATGACCTCACTTTCGCTAAAAATAACCTCTTTTTGTCATTGATAATGTTCATACACGTTTCAGTAGATGCTAGGCAGTAGCATTTGGCAAGTGTTCAGCTTGGCTGGAGGGAGGCAAAGCGCGTCACTTTCTAATCCAGGACCATTGTACACTATTGAGCTCAGTCTTAACCCCAACACCCCCCACCCTTTTTTTTTTTTTTTTTAATAGAAATAAGAGGCTCAGAGTCATTGCCATCCAGCCAAGAACATATATCTGCCCGCTTTTTTCCTGGGTTCTGTCCAGAGAAGGTAAGCAGGTTTGGACTTATACCTATTTCACCTGGCCTTAGAACTCTGGAGGCTTTTGGATAGCTTAGAAAGGTAAGTAGGGGAAAAACTCATGTCTGATTAATCAAGATGAGCATCATTAAAGGGGATATAATACTTGAGCCCTTGGAAATATAAACTAGACTCAGACTTTAGGTAAAACTAAAACGCTGAAAAGACACAATGTAGTCATTATTATGTACAGTAAGTTTTCATTAGGAAGTTGTTTGAAACTCTGAAAGCCTTTTGGACTCATGTTTTAGTATTCCTACACTGATTTAGAGCAGGTACCTAATAGGATAGGGTCAACGAGGTAAACAGGCCATGTGGAATGTTTGGTGCTTGACTGGTGGTCGCTGCTAGCTGATGTTTGCTATAGCGGAATTAAGTGCTGTATTTTTTCCCAGGATAGTGTGTGATATAGGAGAGGCCACATGAAAAATAAACAGTCCAGTCTTTTAGAAGAATAGAGGTACGGAAGGTTTCATTTAACTCCACTTGAAATTATCTAGCATTTGAGTGTCACAATTCGTAACAAATTCAAAAGTTGGTCAAGGGTAGCCTCTTTTGAATTTGCATGTCTGATTTTACTGTCCATTTCTGTGGGGTATTTGATGTTTGTGCGTTTTTCCTGCATGGGCACTTTGGTATTCCATATTACTTGCTCTGTAATTATAATTACTTTGCCTTGGAGTAAATCACTACAGTAATTGAAAATAGTTTTGTTCCTCATCTGTTGTATGTATGCTTATTTCAAGTGATTTATGCTTAGGGATTGTAATTGCCCAAATTGAATTACTAGTTACAGATAAAGGTCTGCCTTTAATGATCACAGTGATTAAACAAA
Source organism: Pteronotus mesoamericanus (assembly GCF_021234165.1). Classification (NCBI taxonomy): domain Eukaryota; kingdom Metazoa; phylum Chordata; class Mammalia; order Chiroptera; family Mormoopidae; genus Pteronotus; species Pteronotus mesoamericanus. The sequence goes on from NW_026555229.1 coordinate 7,164,273, forward strand.
ATGCCAGAAACTGTGTCCCAGAATATTGTGTTTGTAACAGTGTCAGAGTCAAACCTAAAGTACTTTCTTTTTTCTTAACTTTGGTTAGATGAATCACATTATACATGATATTAAAAAAGGGAAAAAAATCCTTTAATTGGAAATTTTACATTTGAAATGACTTTTTATCTAATAGACCACATTAATGCTTTTAGACATTGAAAAGTGCTTTAAAAATCAACTGCGCCTAGTACCCAGTGCCATTTCTGAAGTGCAGAACAGAGGTGACATCTTTCCCAGCAGCAAGTATTCTATTTTCCTTCTCCTTCTCTCCCTTGCCCCTTGCCCTTCTTTTTCTGTTTGCTATAGTCCTATGGATACAGATCATAGCTGCAATCAAACTTTCTAAGCAAGTGGGAATGTGGTATGTGGTGAGAAATAACTATTAGAAAGAAACCCTGTTTCCACCTTCAGAGGAAGTGAATTTCTTAACTTTTTCAGTTGCAAGAGTTGTTAGCCAACTCTTTTCTGTAACTAGAGAATGCAGAGTGGTCAGAGGAGGAAGGAGCTGATAGCACAGCTTTAAAGCATAAGCTGGATTGCACCCCCACCAAGTGTCAGCCCCAGGAAGGCGCACCCCCCTCCCATGCCCACCCCTGCCTTCCATTTTTCTGAGCTCATTTTTAGGCAAAGCTGAGGGACTCCTGAGCCAACCTCTATGTACCTGGCTTTGCTAGGTTAGGGCTTGAACTAAGTGGTGAAGAAGCCAAGAGCTCAGGGCTAGATAGCAGAGGAGTCAGCCTCATGCCACAGCACTGCAACTGCGCAGCTGTTTCCGATTGGTGTCTGAATTATTTATGTATGTATACATTGTTTCAGGCTAAAGTAAGTGTTCTAGTTGACTATTTGGCTATGCTGTTGTCAGTAGGACAATGAGACTCCAGCTTTTTCACCCTCGGCAGAAATTTTGACAGAGGAGCATGAGAAGCCATTGGAAGGACTGGCCTGGGGGCTGGTCTGCCAAGGGTGGTAGCTCAGGGCTTGGCGGCGATACTTCTCTTTCTCCGCCCAGCATAGACTTGGTCACCTGAAAGTTAGAAAATGAAAGTTAGGAGTTAAAAAACATCTTATGGCCTGTGGGTCCTTTAACTTGGGCAATTATGGCAACTGTGACTACTTGCAAAACTGGCTTAAAAGATAAGTCTATTTAAATTGTTTACACTGTTTCATTACCAGACTGGCCCTCCTTCCCCCCCTGCACTGGCACTCTCCTCCCTTCCTCCCCAGCTGTCTGGTTGTCACGCAGATTACGTTGTTGGCAGGGTCTGCCTTTAGTAATTGGCGTTTGCCTTAATTTTTCGGGCTTGCTGTGGAACAACTCTCCTGCCTCTCAGTACTCCAGAAACTGTGGCAGCGGAGGCTTACCTTTGTCTCCTTTCTCTCCCTTGTGCCCTCGAGGGCCAGGTGACCCAGGCGGGCCCGGTGGCCCAGCTGGTCCCCTGTAACCTAGGAGGAGAGAGAGACGCAGCATCAGCCAGGAGTCGCAGCATCAGCCAGGAGTCGGGGGCCTAGAGGAGTGGCACAGAGCCCAGCACAACGCTGGCGAGGGAGCTGCTTCTCAACACGGGCTTGTTATGCAGGGTCCTGGTGGCTGTTTCCTGCCACCACTTACCTCTGGGTCCTGGGATGCCCACTTCTCCCTTCTGCCCAGGGGGTCCTGGAATGGCTCCATACGCTGCAAGGGGGAAACCGGCCTTAGACTAGCAGTGTGCCCGAAGCTGGGCGGTAAAGTGATTTGTTCCCAGTAACACAGATGGGTAGCGGTAGAGTTTGGGCTTGTAAGAGGAAAACGAGGTTTAGAATGTGAGAATTTTAGCATCTCAATATTAAAATGAGGTTTTTTAGGAGACTGGTTTCTTCTATGTGAGACTGTGCAGCAAGTTACGTGCTGGGAAAGCAGTCTGGGGGGGCCCTTACTTCGGAAGAAGTCCATGAGGTCCTCGGTCACGTTGCTATAGGCGGAGAAGACCTTGCTGATGCCGGGGGGACCCTGGGGCCCAGGTCGGCCTGGTGGGCCCTGGACGGTGTAGGCCATCCCTTGCAGCAGGCCCTGACCTGTGAAACATGAACATGTGGGTACACCCCTCACAGTGGGGAGTGCAACTCCCACTGCAATGAGACTAGGGTGAGGGACAGTGGGGGACAGCCCAACGGCTTTCTTGTCTTCCCCTGTGGAGTGGCGCTGGTCTCTGCCGCAGTGGGCTTTCATCAGACGCGTTTGCCTGATGACTGCGCTGATAAGCTACAGGGAGAAATGGCTGCTTAGCTGCCAACCTTCCCTCAGCCGCAGCAGATGCTGTCACAGGACTCCGGAGACCCATTCCAGGTAGTGGGAGAGCCAAGGACAAAGGCCCCAACCTCCCCTCTCCTCTGCAGCAGAGGTTCCAGCCCAGGGAACTAAGCAGGGTGAGAATTAGGCTGGGGCCTCCTGTCTTCTGTCCCTGCCCGTCTGACTGCAGAACGGCAGGGCTCACGGCCTGGGCGCTCCGAAAATGAGGAGGGGTGAGTTTCCGGAGCCCAGACGTGGAGATGTTCATGTGCCCCCACCTCCCTCTCCCCAACAGCACTGGGGCCTAAGGCTCCCAACTTACGCTGCAAGCTCTCAGACACTCGGACAGCCAGCTCGTTGTAATCCAGACCTCCAGCAAAGCCATTCCCGAACAGTCCGCCATCACCGCCATACACGCCACCGGCTCCTGTCCCGTAGCCTCGGCCCAGGCCAAGGTCTGAGCCAAAGGATCCCGCTTCACCCAGGGAGCCCCCGCTGGTCCCTCCCACGCCCATGGAAGAGCTGTAGGATGTGTCCCGGCTGATCGACGAGCTCTGTGAGGAGCTGCTACTCCGACTGTAGGAGCCATCCATGGACTCTAGGCGGCTGTCTCCAGGTGGGCCCTGGGGCCCCGGAGGGCCCGGGGGACCCACGATGAAGCTGCGCACATCAGGACCTGTGGAGAGGAAGCTGCATTATTAGTGGGAGTGCAGATCTGTGTAGAGAGAAGTGGAAGTTAAGGGGTCTCTCATAGGGTCTCGACACTCCTAAGCTGGTTATGTAATGAACTTCAAGGCACTTGTCCATAAGCAGGGTCGTACTTGCAGGAAAGAAATTGGGCTTTCTTTGACTAGTGGCTCTCACGGATGAGCCTCCCAGGTTCCTTTACCTTCTGCTTCCCTTCCAGGGAGAAGCAAGGCCTGGGAAGGGTGCCTACTGTGCGACAGCCATGTTCGGGGCACCTACTTGTCAGGTAGCTAATCAGTTCGCTCCGGAAGCTGTCGGTGTTTTCAGCTGCGTAGGTTGCCAGCGCTGCTGAGACGCCAGGAGGCCCTCGAGGGCCTGGGGGACCTGGAGGGCCCGGAGGGCCTGCGATGGAGGACAGGCCAGCAGCTGAGCCGGAAGCAAGAGAGAGAAAGATCAGAGATGGCCCTGCTGAGGACACTGAGTTTCCCGCTCAGGGCCCCACGTGGTCCCCTCTTGGAAAGGAGCGGTGAGGAGGGAGCAGCTGACACCCAGAGCACCACCAGGGAATGACTGCCCCGCACTGGCCCTCCCACTCCCAGTTCTACCTGTGCTCCATCCAGATCATACCCCCTCCCTCAGCCCTCTGCCACTGAGAGTGGGAAGCCCCGCCTTGGCTCCTGGTCACCCTGGTAACACTCCCTGGCTCATCAGTTTTCCAAGGGCTGCACCTGGGAGCACTGTGCGTCCCCACTGCGCCTGCTGCTGGGCTGAAAGCACTCAGAGCTCAGATGCCCCTCTCCTGGGCACCAGTGCCCAGCCCCGAACGTGCTGCAGGAGGGCTTGGCAACACGTAAAGGGATTTAAGTCCACAGCTGCCCTTACTAAACCCCATGGGGCCCTCAAGCCCAGGTGGCAGTCCTCTGCCCTCCTCACCCCTGCTTCCCATGGCTTACTGTGCAGGTAAGATGAGAGGTCCTCTACGCTGATGCTGGACCACGCATTGCCTGGGATTCCTGGTGGCCCAGGGGGGCCTGGGGGCCCAACGATGCCTCTGAATTCAGATCCTGGGGCACCAAGGAAAAGCAAGGAGCTGGTCATGGCCTGGGCCGAGGGTCTCTGCCTTCCATCTCAAACTGCGTGGACAGAGGTCCCCTGCTCAGCCTTACCTTGGAGCAAGGAGAGGAGCTCCTCATAGGATGTCCCTGGCAAGCCAGGGGGCCCTGGGGGGCCAGGAAGCCCGATGCTGATTCCAGAACCTGAGGAACAAAATCCCAGGATGTGATAGATTTAGATCAGATAGGGAAAGGCAGATGGAAACACCCAGTGAGAGGTGCCAGAAGGGGATAGGGCAGCCAGACAGGAGCAATGTAAACGGAAGTGGGGAGCAAGAAGGGGATAGGGGAGCAGGAAGGGACAGGCAGAAAGAGGGACACACAGATGCCATCCTGGGGAATGATGCCAAGGAGGAGGGGCCCCTGGTCCTGGAAAAAACATAGGGCAGAAAAGGGCCCATATCCTCCATCCTGTGGGGGGGGTGTGTGTGTATAGAACAGTGCATGTGCATGTGTGTGTAGTGAGGTGTGTGTGTATGGAGAAGTGTGTACAGAGAGGTGTGCGTGTGAGTTGTGTGTATAGAGAAGTGTGTGTGTGTAAAGAACTATGTATGTGTGAATCGTGTGTATGCGTGTAGGGAAGTGCACGCTCTGTGCAGGATGGCGCCTAAGCCACTCGTCCTGGCTTCCCTCGCCGGGCCCTGTGACATGCCCTGGGGCTGCGGGTTTGAATGGCTCTGAAGGCCGCTCACCCTCTGGGTTGGCGCAGCCAAGCAGGAGGGGGTCCGTGGGCCACTTGAGGGAGTCCAGCCCCCATGTCTCACCCCAGGCCCTCCGGGGCGACCTTGCCTGCAAAGGACAGACACTCACTCGACATGTAGCTGAGAATGCGACTGCTCAGCTCTGCATAGTCCAAAGACTGGAGGGACCAATCTCCGCTGGCTCCGGGTGGCCCTGGGGGGCCTCGGGGGCCCATGAGGTGCTGACGCAAGTACTGACGCACGTCCTCCCCTGAAAGGAAAGGGTGCGTTGGCATGGACCCACCCAGACCCCGGGACAGCCACAGCCTGGTCTCCCCACACAGACTGGCTGGCGAGGGATGTGTGTGGCTCTGGTTCTCAGACCCGTGGGGGATTCAGCAAGCTGACAGGTGTCTGAAGGGGCACCTGCCTGGTTGGCTGGCACTGGGCAGGGAGATATCTGTCCCCTTTCCAGTCAGTATTTGGGAGCAGAGAGGGAGTAGCTCCTTGTCCTGAAGGACAGCCTCCCCTTTGCACCCACCGCGAGGCTCAGAGGGGCAAGATGGGCCTGACAAGGGTGGTCAGGAGAAGGCAGGCGGGCCCCCACCTCCAGCCCGCTGCAGGAGACTCACGCTGTAGCGCGGCCAAGATGTCTTCCGAAGTGATGGCGACAGATGACAATGAGCTGATGCTGTGCCCCGAAGCTGTCAGGAAGGAAAACTGGGGTTTACCTGCGTATCGGCACGGAAGCAACACCCCATCACTCCCAAGTCACAAAGACCTGGTCAACTGGCTGCTTCCATTTGGGGGAGATGAAGCAAGGGGAGCATGAGGAGGTGGTTTGCAAAGCATGAAAAGGTCAGGCATTACTTTTGTTTTTTGTTTGATAAAAAATGGGTTTGCTTTCCAGAGTAAGCATTAGCCTAAGTCCTAAGAGAGCCCGCCAGCCAAGAGGACCCCATCTCCCATATCTAGGAGCCACCCATAACACACACACCGCAAGCAGGCTCACTGAGCACGGCCCTGCAGCGTTCCTTCCCCCGAGGAACCCTGTGGAAGCCAGCTTCCGGTGGCCCAGTCACCGTGAGTTATGACGTGAACATCACGTTCAGAAGACGGGCACAGGCAACAGCAAATGAAGAGACGCAGTTCCAGGAACGAAAGTGCATGGGGGCGTGGGGAGAGTGCCATTGCAGCTGCGAGAGAGGCTTACTTTGTAAGTAGCTCACGACGAGGCTTGCCAGCTCTGCGTAGTTGAAAGTCTCACCCCCGATGGTGGTGACAGGCCCCGGAGGACCGGGAGGACCTGGGGGACCCTGAACTCCAGACAGGTATGACCTAACGCTGTCACCTGCCCACAGCGAGAGAAAACAAGGTCAAGCCTGTCCCCAAGTGGGCATGTACTGCCCATGGAGGTGACTTGAAGCACTTGATGAAATGCCTACCCCACCCCACACTCAGGGCCAGCAGGGAGCCCAGATGTCTCTCGTACAGATGGAGAAACTGAGGCATAGGCAGGGCCAGGAAATACTCAAGGGCTGGGGACCAACAAGACTCTAGTCAGACACCCATTTGACGAAGCTCTGGTGTCCACATTTGTGGAAATTGCACATGTCCATGGGGAGCACGGGGATGGGGTGGGGAGTGCACGTGTGAACATGTGATTGTGTACGGGTATGCACATGGACAAGGATGTGGGTGTGCAAGTCTCTACTGGGGCGAGGCTGAGGTCACACGTGTGGGCAGCCAGAAGGCAGGAGCTCAGGGACCTGCTGTCTTGGCTCCAGGGGAGGAAGAGCTGGGCTTGGCCATGCAGAGACTACGGACCCCAGCACAGATACGTGCGCACACACAGCCCAACTTTGCCCCCGGCACTCACTCTGCATGTACTCAGAGATGTACTGCTGAATCTCCAGGCCAGAGCTGCTGATGGAGCCCGGGGGCCCAGGGGGCCCAGGGGGCCCTGGTGGGCCTGGCATGAACATGGTGCTGGAGGAGGATCCCCCTGGAAGAAAGAAAGCCTCTGAGCTGGTTTTTCCACCGCAGGCCCTGACAAGGGCCCCAGAGCTGCTCTCACAGTCTGGGGAGGGAGGGTCTCCCTCAGTAGAAGAAAGAAGCCAAGAGAAGGGTCCCCCAAAAAGAGAGGAAAGGAGTGCCTGCAGCAGCTGCAGTCTGCAGGGGTGCGGAGGGGGTAGCTCTCCAGGCCAGACCCTCCCTCCTCGCCTTTGGCCACTGGTCACCACCCCAGCGTCTCCCTCGTCTCGGCACAGCCCCAGCTCCCAGGGCCTGCTCTGTCTCCTCCTTTCTCACGGGCATTTTTAGTCATCTTTACGTGCAGGGGTTCCCCATGCGGCCCCCACTAACATGGAACCTCTGGAAGGCAGCTCAGAAGTCCCAGCATTGGAAAGTACCTGAGCAACCCCAAATCATGGATAAAGAGATAAGTGAATGAATGAATGAATCCATGGTCTCATTAGCGTGGTCAGCCTTGCTTGAGGAAGGGGAGAGGAATGTTGGTCACCCATGGTACTGACCTTGAGAGGGACCACCAGGAATGCCAGGAGTCCCCGGGAATCCACGATCACCTGGAATCCAAACACGAGAAGTCTGTTTGCATCACCTTCCCTTATCAGCATGTGGCTCAACAATTGTTTCATATCTGTTTCTGCAGTGATACCGCAAGTTCCCTTTGGGCAGAGACTGTGTGTGTCCCCATATCCTCATCCCTTACTCCCCTCCAGCCTCTCCGTTCTCCCCCGCTTCCCCCCCCCGCCACCCCAGGCGTTAGCACCAGTAAGTACATGCTGCTCCCAGCTGGACTTTGGGAGCCAGCATTATTCTTACTCCTCACTGCCTTCTTGGCTGCTCCCTCACTGACCTTTGTCACCTTTGGGGCCTCGGGGACCAGGTGGGCCTGGAGGGCCGGAGAGGAAGGTCTCTGCAAAGGAAAGAAACAGTTTGGAGTGTGGACACAATGCTTCTGTGAGGCAGCAGCACCTAACACAGGGTTCATCGCACTGTAGCTTCTCAATACGTATCAAATGGAAGGGTTACATGGATGGGTAGGTGGATGGGGATGGATGGATGGATGGGTGGTTGGGTGAATGAATAAATGGATGGATGGATGGATGGGTGGGTGGATGAATTTTCTATGAGGGAGAAGTTCTGAGCTAGTGGCTCTAAAGCTATTTCATGTGTTTCTGTGTTGTACTGTCAACATTTATCTCATTTCATATACACGAGTCCTTCCTATTTCATCAGACCTGGGCTCCCCAGGGACAGGAACCAGGTTTTCCCAGTCAGTCCAGATCTCCCCAAGGGCAGAACTGCCTCCCTTCCTCCCTCAGGCTAGGATGCCAGGGGCTATCAGGGTGGCTGGGTTGTCATCGTTTACCCTCTGTACATGCAGCAGGTGGCATGGAATTTATGTGGCCACACCCTAGTGGGAAGTCAGGAGGAGGCGTGGTAGTAGGTCAGGAAGACCAGATGCCTGTGACCGTAGGATGCGCGGGGGTTAGGGCTGAGGTGGAGAAGAGGTGTGACCTGACGCCCCGACATTACCTGAGCTGCTCAGGTGAGATCCTGGTGGGCCTGGAGGACCTGGCAGGCCTTCCCCTGGAGAAGAGAACCCACAAGATTAATTATTGCCAAGAGGTGGGCCAGGAACCCTCTGCTCAGGAGAAGAAGCGGCAGGAAAGCTCTTTCTAGGGGCCAGCCCAGAAGGAGCCTGGGCTCTGGTCCCATTGTCTTATGCCTCCCCCGCCCCACGGGCCTCGGGGCCCTGGGGGGCCTGGAATGGAAGATCCTGCAGAAGACAGTGAGGGAGAGACAATGCCAAACCGAGGAGCAGGGCCTGGCTTCCTTACTAAGGACCTTGAGTCCCCTGGGCCCCACGATTCCCCTCCTTCCAAAAATCCCCGAGATGCTCACCTGGTGGCCCAGGTGGCCCAGGTAGTCCAGGTGGGCCTGGTGGACCTCGTAAATCAAGACCCTCTGTAGAGAGAAGAAAACAGAAATGAGCAAAAGCTGACGGGAGGCTGCTTTCTGCCAGCCTCTCCCCTCGCCAAGATCATCGGCGCCAAGCACCCCGGGTATGCTCACACGCCACACCTCAGGCCCTGGGTCAATGCACGACCCTCCAGCACGCCCTCTGCTAGGAGCGCCCTTGCTCAGAGGCAGGGCAGAGCTAGAGTCAAACTCCCTGAGAGCTCATAGGGGTGTATTGAGTGACGGGTTCAAACATGGCTTCAGTGTCAGAGAGCCTGAGTTCAAATCCCCGCTCCACCACCTCTAGCTGATGACTATGGCCAAGTTCTCAACCTCTGTCAGCAACAGCTTCCTCCTCTGTAAACCAGAGATGTAAGATCTATGTTGCAGCAGCCTTGTGAAGACTCAGTGAGATGCCACGGTGCCACGTCTGGCACACACGACCACTGGCCCAGGGCTGGCTGATGTCTTTGCTGTTCAGCTGTCCAGGCACTCACGTGCTGCGGTCGGGGCCCAGCAGCATCTCTGCCCGGGCTCTTTAAAGGGCAAGGATCAGGGGTCCAGCCTCCCAGGTCAGGCCTGAGGCTGAGAACCCACAGACTGTTGTCACTGCTCCCAGGGAGAGGGGGAGACAGTCCTCCTGCCAGTGACACTAACAGAGTCTGGCTCCCCGGAGGCCCTGTGTGACCCTTGTCCCCTGGAGTCCGAGAACCTTTCTGACGGCTGCCCCATCCCCAGCGAATTGCCCCCTACAGCTGACAAAGCCTCCGCTGTTCCATCTCAGCTGGCATTGCATTCCAGAGGAACTGGTCACCCTCACCCACCTCTGGGGCTCCGGGTGACTCAGGGGTATGGCTGCCACAGGCTCCAGGGTGCTGACTCTCCCACTCCCGCCCCCACGTCACCTGCCCCGGGGAACATGGGGCACTCACGAGTAGAGAGGACCTCGGAGATGGAGCTGCTGCTGACGAACGATTCACCAGCAAGTCCTCGCTCCCCTCGCGGGCCTGCGGGGAGACACAGGGTCGGGGGGTGGGGGGGTGGGGGGAAGCCTCGCAGCGGACCCTGAGAGGAGGCCACAGTGCCCAGTGCCTGGGGCGGGGCAGGCCAGAGAGCGGCAACAAACTTTCCTGCCTGTGAGAAACACCCCAGGCGGAGCGCACTGGCCTTCCCTGAGCCTGTTTTTTGGTATTTGGATAAATCTCTAAGTGGTGGCATGATTATCAGGGTCTGGTCACAAGAGGCCCGAGGCCTGGTGAACATAGCTGAAGCTTGACCCTGACCCCATGGCCACGGAGCTTCAATCCCTGCCCGGCTACCCCTGCCTTCTCAAAGACATGGAAGAGGGTGAAGCAGGTGTCTCCTCTTGCAGCCAAGGCTTCGCAGGGCCCTCGGTGCAGAACCCTGTCACCCTTCCCCTGCCCCCCGCAAAGGTACATCTCTTGCTTCATTTAGAGACCGGAGCCCAAGGCCAGCAGTTGCTGTTCATTCAGGAATGACATACCTTGCTGTCCTGGGAGACCAGCTGGGCCGATCGGGCCTGGAAATGGGGTTGGGGAAGGAAGGGCTTGGTTACACCTCTAGGGTCGCAGTTCTAGAAAATGCTCAGGGAAAGGCAAGTCCCGGGTATACACGCGGCTCCCTCGCAAGGCATGGAATGGCGGCCCAGAGGCCAGCGTGCTAACTGGAGAGCAGTAAGCAACTGGAGGCCAGCCCTGAGGTCCGCTCAGGCGAGAGCTCCTCTGCCGCGCCCGGGGCCCCTGGGATGGGCAGGGCTGCCCTCTCAGCCGCTGCCCTCCAATGACGAGGGGCTTCTAAATGCGCCCATTGTCCCCTCTCTCACTGGAGCTTATCAGGAGGGAAGGCTGGTCCGTTTTTGCATTGGCCATGTTAAACCATGTACTTCATTTACATGTGAACATTTTTAAATAATTAAAGAAGAGATACAGTTGGCCCTGGAACCACAAAAGGGGTAGGAGCTCTGACCCTCTGTGTAGTTGAAAATTCACATATAACTTTTGCCTTTCCAAAAACTGTGACTACTAATAGCCTAGTTAACACATACTTTATATGTATTCTATATTTTATTTGTGTAATAAAGTAAGATAGAGAGAAGAAAATGCTATTAAGAAAATCATAAAGTTTGTGTGCGAGTTTTTGCAAGTTGTCACAAATCTCCAAAAAAATTTCCAATATATTTATTGGAGAATATTTGACTATGAGTGAGTGTGCACAGTTCAAACCCATCTATATAGCAAAATAACAGGCATTTTGGAAAAATAGGGAAAAAAATCACCCATTATTCTTTAACTTGTAACATTTTCTTTCTTTCCAACATTTTTTTTTGCATTTTGTAAAAATATTGTTGCAACCACAGAGCACACTTTATGAACATTCTGCTCTTTTACATAATACTATTATCTCCTAATAACTTTCTTTCAAGTCCTTGTATTTTTGTAAGGATTCCATTTTTGTTGGACAGTTTGGGGATATTTTCTTCAAATAGAGCCCTAGCATTTTTGTTGCCCTTGATGCATGTTATCCAAGAGGAAACAATTCAAAGACCAAGGGCTCTAACTAGTCAAACACTGGCTGTGGATGCAGAAGGACCTGGGCCAAATCCTGGCTCTGCTGCTTCTTAGATGAGTGACCTTGGGCACGTCATTTACAAGCTGGAGCCTCCCACAGTGCTGTGGGGTCTGGAGAAGCAAGGCCTGTGCAGGGCTTGGGACGCTTGCTGGTGCGTGACGAGGGCTCGCTAGGCTGCCTGGGAGTGGGCTTTCTCAGCTCCCCCTTACTCTCCTCCCCTGGTTCCTGCCCTGGGTTTCAGGATTTGAGCAAACACTAGTGTCATCAAATGCAACCTGCAACCTCGGCCTGCAGCTATTTGGGAACAAAGCAAGAAAACAAACTGACCTGGGATACCTGGAGGTCCTGGGGGTCCCATGGGTCCAGGAGGTCCCGGGGGACCTGGCACAGTGAGAGTCGATGACCCCTCTGAAAACAGAAGACACATGGAGCACTGAGCGCCACTCTTCTGGCTCAGAGGCGCTGGGACGCAGGCCAGGCTGTGGGTTGGGCCGAGCCAGGGTCTGTCGCTCTCATTACTTCAAAACTGCCCCCACCCCTTGCTGCCGGCACAGAGAGCCCAGCACTGCATCCTGCCCAAGGCACCACGTGCACAGGCTGGCGCTTCCTGGAAGGTGCGAAGGTGGAGCCAGGGCAGATGCCCAGGACGGGAGAATACGCAGCACAGGGCCTGCCTACCTGCAGTGACCATCCTGCCTGGAGATCCTGGTTCACCTGGTGGGGGGAGGAGAAGGAGAGTGGTTGTTCCCAGCCTCGATTAGCGGCCCGATACACCATTTCCAAGGCTTCTGATTGTATTTGAGACCCACACCGGGGCCTCTAACCCGCAGGCTAACGGCATTTTAATGAACTGAGGGCACGTTCAGGATGCAAGAAACACCAGACTCTGCGCTGGAGACCCTGGTGGCTGGAGCCTCCGTCTTCTTGCCTCCCATTAGCTTTGGGAAGCAGCTGGGATTCCCCGCAGGTGAGTGTCGAAGAGTGTGCCTTTCAGTGAGGCCGGAATGAGGCTGAGTTGAGTCGTTCCCACTCCCACACTCTCTTCTCCCACAGGGGGCGCCTCAGGGTCTTCCTGACGGGCGTGGGTGGGAAAAGCACTGAGAGGTCAAAGGACAGCGGCATGAGCCTTCCAGGCAGAGCCCGGTTCCAGGGCGCCCCTCAGGGTGCTGTTGTCCTGGGATAGCGGTGGGACCCGTGCAGCGAGAATGGGCTCTGTGGCTGCTAAGGTGGGAAAGTTACATAAAGGCTCACAGATCTCTTCTCTGCCAGCATCTCTGAGGGTTGAAAAGGCACGTGTGCGGGGGGCACGTCCACGAAGGGGCCGCCAGGCTCACACTCGCCCGTCATGTCCACCACTAGGCGCCACCACGGTGAGGCAGCTCTTGGGACTGGAAATGCACACAGGCCTCTTTCGTCACTTCCCCTGGTCTGTGAGGCTGCTATTGATGTCCTTCTCAGGGGAAGCAGAGGGCTGCTGGTCTCGGTCTGTCATCCGCCAGCCCCTGGCAGTCAAGGCCAAGAGGCGGGGGAGTACCTGAGTTCATTTCATTGGAGCACAGTCCAGTATTAGGTAAAATGTCCACGTTTTGTGCACATTGTCCCAGGAGGATCTGAGGTCCTGTTTGAACAGGAATTTATGGGCCCTGGAAGGGCAGGGTGCCTGGCATTTTGGGGAATTTCAAACCTATTTGTCTTACGAAAGGTGCCATCGATCCATGGACATATCTGAGGACCCAGAGATCTGTCTGGGATGTGTGAACTCAGTCGTTGTTATGTCAGATTATATTGACTTGACCTAAAAGAACTCCTTAGCTGGACCAGTCCTTGGAAATAGTTTCCAAAAAGTATTTATTTTGTTCCTCAGGTCCTCACCAGGGGACAGGGACTGGCCATGACAGAGCACAGCCGCACAGACCGTCAGGGTTCAGGGATGTGAGGTTGCAGGGACGGGAGGAGGGGGACTGTCCCTGAGCACCTGTCTCCCTGGACTGGCTCAGGGTTGGGGCCTAATGGTGCAGAGCAGGCCAGCGGCAGAGGAACAGAGCAGGACTGGAGTTCCACTCTGTGCTTAGGGGTCCCTAGGCTGGCCCCGGCCAAGCCCTGCGGATGACTCCTCTCCCAGCAGCACCTCAGAGGCTCTTCACTGCCTGCACTAAAGCCCCTGTGTGGCTGGTAACACTGAGGTGGTTCCTGGCCGAGACAGTCATGTCACAGGGGACAGAGCCTAAGTGAGGGGGGCTGAGCACGAGGGGAGGTCAGGGGTGGACTACTTGTCGGGGTAGGAGCAGCAGCCCTCAGATCCTCCTCCAACGATGGCCTGGAGACCCCCAGGTACCAGAGTGGGCTCCCGCTTGTGGGGCAAGGAGGCGTGTGGGGCGGGGTTCAGGGCTTAGTTGATCCAATAGATCCCTAGCTCCCCAGCCTCCAGCCTTCCGCTGAAGCCACTAGATGCCACTGTTGATCCAGGCTCTGCCCAGAGAGGGGCTTCCCTCCTACCAATCCTTCCCATCCTGGGGGTGGGGGTGGGGGTGGGGAGGAAGACTAGTGAAAAGAAAGAAATAGTAATTTGGAAAATCACTTACCTTTAGTCCCTGCTTGGCCGGGGATTCCAGGAAGTCCTGACATGATTGAAAACAAGTCAGTCAGGACAGTTAAGACCCAGCAATTCCAGATGCCCTCTGACAGTGACTAGCGCTCTGCTCTGCCACTCAGCAGGGTCACTATCGCCGGACACCCATCTGGCTTTGCCTTCTGCGCTAGCTGAGGCGGCCCCTAGGGGACCCTCTTGCTCTGAGCCCTTTTTTGTCTCTGGGAAATGGGGCAACAGCGGGGCTTGAGGGAGGCAGAGACCCAGGGACTTAGCTTTAGGTGATCGCAGGTCTTCTGCGGCCCCCACCTGTCTCTGCAGGGCCCCGCCGGAGCAGCCAGGCTCCCTGCAGCCGGTGCTTTTGTCTACTGAACCCCCGGGGAGCAGCCGGAGGGTGTCCCTGGGCGCCCAACTTTCGGGGAAGCGTGCTGCTTGATTTAATTTTACATCTTTGCTTAATTTCCTTTAGGGGCGGGGGCTGAACATGGGGACAGTGCACAAGGGTCCCACTCTAGGACAGATGCTGATCCCTAGGCTGTCCCAGAGAAACCGGGCCCTTCTGCATGAGGTGAGCTCCCACTCCCTGCCAGGCACACGGGGACAGGCGCTGCTGGGCCAGCGCGACTCGTGGGCCCGGAGACCAGGGGGCACAGGGCTTGGGCAGACGGAACTGGCACCGGAGCCAACTTCACTTCTGTGAGGGTGGCTTTCTAGATTGTTCTGTGCATATTTGTCCTTCCTAAGGTACTTCTCAAGACTCACAGTAAAAGGACCCGAGCCCACGTTCACTGGGAGACTGAGGGGAGGAGATGAGGAAACGCAAGGAGGCTGGAGGAGAGGCATTTGCTGAATGCCAAGGGCTGGGATAGGGGGCTTGGCGGGGGGTGTTTGGAGGTGGGAGTGACCCAGTGACTCACCGGGAGGTCCTGGGGGTCCTGTGAGGCCTACAGGAAATAAAACACAGGAAGGGGGAGTTACAATGCTGAGGAGCCACACGCTGGGCCGCAGGAGCAGGTGGGATGGGTGGGGCGGGCGGAGCAGCTCTGAGCGTGCGGCGGCCAGACTCCGCGTCCTCGCAGCCCTGGACCAAGAGCAACTCTTGGACTTTGCAGTGAAGCGACCCCACTGCTCCATCGGGTGGGGGGGGTCACAGACCCTGTGGCACCTGGGAGCCATGAACCCAGAAAACCCACACCCTCCCTGAGCCCGCAGACTGTCCCCAGGCTCCCTCCGTGAGGCGCCTCCTCTGCGCACCCAACACAGGAGCCTGGGGCCCTGCTCATCGCAGCCTGCTGAGGAAGGCCTCGCTTCACTCAGCTTCCTTGGTGTGTCTTGGTTTGTTTCTCCTGCAGCCCTGAGGATCTTGCTCCCCCATTGGGCCTTCCATAGGGATGCTAACAATGGCTTCTCTCATCAGACAGCCAGGGAATGAGTGAGGGGCCAGGTGCGGCCTGAGGGGAGGTGGGCCAGAGGGGAAGGCTCAGAGGAGCAAGGTACTGAGGTGGTAAACTCTGCAATTTCAAAGAAGACGCCTTGCCCCTTTCTACAGCCCCTTGCTTCCAACCATTAATCTCTCTCTTCCCAGTTGCCAGGCTTGGTGACGTATCAGGACACACAGCCACTGCCTACAGCAGAAGCCAGCAGTTGTAGTTCCCTGCTGATCTGCTGGAGGAAAATGGGATAAAGGCACGCGCACACACGCGCACACACACACACACACACACACACACACACACACACACACACACACGGGTGCGCACAGGCGCACATAGACACCCCCAGAGCAGGGCCGCGGCTCCTTCTTCCCGCTGTTACCTGGCTTTCCTGGGTCTCCAGAAGGTCCTGGTGGGCCTCGGGTTCCAGGCATCCCTGTGAGACCTTGTTCACCTGGAGAGAGTATGACCAATGTACAAACGTCTTCCTTCTGGGAAAGCCGAACCAGCCAGCACGGCTGAGCTGACGCTTTCTTGGGGTTTTACTAAGTAACTTGCAGGCAGGTGGCAGGGAGAAGACTAACAAGACCCAGCTTTGCATGTTTCTCCATGACACGGGCCCCTCTGTTGCTGTGATTCGGGGGCGTGGGCAGGACAGAACACAGGAGGCAGGGGAGGCAGTGAGAGTAAGGAGAGCTGATCAGTGACCAACCTCTTGGGCCTTGGTGTCCATCGGGGCCTGCGGGTCCTAGGAAAACAGAACCACAGCTCATTAGCGACTCCCAGAGCTGTTCTAGGACGCCCTCCCATGACTGTCCCTCAGGATCACGTCAGGTTTTTCCCCAGGCGGGAAGCCCGTGGGTCCTTCCCGTGGCCGGCAAATGCGGAGAAAGCCCAGTCCCTGTCGCATCGCCTGGAGGCAGCTTTCTCCATGCCCTCTCCTCCGGAACCAGTAACTGTCTATTTCTCTGTTAAGAACTGTTCACTGACTCCCCATTGTATCTCCCAGTCCTTGGCAGGACTCGGCACAGCCCGGATGCTCGATTAATGCCGGTCTCATGGACTCAAGGTCCAGGAGTCAGGGTCCTCCAAGTTCTTGTCCTTTCTGCTCCAGCTTTCCAAACTTTCTAAGGTCCTTCTGGGACCATGTCTTGCTTTTTCCTACCTCTCTGACTTTCCTTATGTATGTTGTTGTTTACTGCTCTTATGTTGTTGTTGGAAAATTTGGAATTTTCCAAATCAATCATGACCAGAATCTTCCTTACTTTTTAGGACAATCTGAAGTGCCGCCTCCTTCACCTTCCTGGCTGAAAGAAACATCCCTCTCTTCTGTATCCTCCTTGCACTCTGTACATTTCATGGCACTTGTCACTTCATATGGGCTTTATCTCCCCTTGAGGGAGGTGAAGCATCTTACTTGCCCAGCACAGAATGAGCACTTCCTAACAATTTGTTAAATAAATGAGCAAGTGAATAAGTCACATCAGCCACTGGTAGGGCCTAAACTCTTCTGGGACTTGGTGCTCAATGCCTGGCCCTCTGTGATTCCTTGGCCTGCTCCCTGTCCTGGCTGACAGACCCCTTGGTGAGGGTCAGCACAGGGATGAACCCTGGATCTGGCTGTGGGGCCAGCCCTGGAATGCCAGGGCCATGTCTGGAAAACTGTGGACTCCAAAGGACTCTAACACCGCCTGCCCCTCCCCAGGGGCCCCAGGGGCTTGGGAGCAGGAGCCAGGGTGGAGGCCATGCCTTGCCAAGTCTCCCCCAGAGCAGAGAGACCTGCAGAGAGGCTGCTGCTCTCTGGGCCTCAGGAGGGATATGCAGGCCTGGAAATGGCCTATGAATAGAGCCTCTACGAGGGCTGGGCAGGTCAGAGAACAGGAGAGGTGGCTCTAGAAGGATCTCAACTCTAGAGCTATGATGACATCAGAGTGGGGTAGACCTGCCGCATTCGCTGTCCTGGGACACTCACCCATTGCTCCTTTAGCTCCAGGCTCGCCCGCAGCACCAGGCAGACCTTTCAAGCCTGGTTCACCTGCAAAGGAAACGCATTAGCTGGCCAGAGGCTTTCAAGCTGGCATTTTCGACTTGGCTCTCAAGCTTTTCAAGCTGGTGGTAGAATGCCGCACCCTCCCTGACTACCCCCAAGCCTGCCACTTCCCAAACAGATGAGCTTGGGGTGCCAGAGGTTGGGGACACAGTGTCTGCTTAGATTCTATGGACTGGGCAGCAGGCATGGACTGGCACAGAACCACGCCTGGGCTGAAGTTTCACGTGTATGAGTCCTGTTTCCTTGGCAACAGAGAGTTGCCCCTGGTAGCTGAAGTACCATTACTATTAATTTCCTTTTTAATCAGGCAAGTTGGCAGCAGCTAAGTGGGTGAAGGGGAACAAATAGTGCCAACTTTCTGCTGCTCTGGCAAGAGCTTAATTTTCTCAACTGATTCCCTAAAAGAATCAGTGACAATCATAACTCCCTTTTTTGCCCCAAACATACACTGTCTGGACTCAATGTCTTGCTGCTGGCTTATGCTCCAGCTTTATCTCGTCTTGTGTTTTGCTAGAGTGCAAGCTCTCTGAAATAGAGATTCTGTCTCATACTTCTGTGTTTTTTTCCACCTCCAGTGCCTAACAGATTTACAAAAAGTCTTTAAATAATCAAAGTGGATTCCCATGTAGGACTGACCTGTGAGGCCGCGGGATCCTTTCTCACCCTGGTCACCTAAAACAAACATGAGGTTGGGGTGGGGACAGGAAGCATCGGTGAATAGCAAGGAAAACATCCTCATCTAGGTAGGGGGACCCTGGCTGCGGAATAGTTCTCATCGTACCTGGAAGCTACTGTCAGCAGGATCTTGGCAGAGAACTTGTCATTTATGAAGCCAAAGGGGCACTTAGATCCCACCCACAAACTGACCCGGACCCCTGCTGTCATGCGATGGATGCTGTGGGCACAGGAGGACCAGAGCAGGAGGTCCTCAATACTGCCTCCTCCCTGCCCCGAGGACACCCAATCACAGCACTATGATGTTGAGGCCTTGTGGCCCCCATGCCTCAGTTTCCCCATTTGACAACACATTGCTCCCAGCCCCAGTGTCCAGGAGCCAGAGCCATCTGTGTTCTTGGACACTGGGGCCTGAGTCACATTTGGGTTCCCAGGAGTCAGGTAGGTTCTGGTGATGTCTGGGCAGGACCAGGAGCAACATACCTTTGGGTCCTGGTGGTCCCATTGGTCCTTTGTCACCTAAAAAATTAATGGACAAGTTGGTATAAAGAGCGTTGGTGAGAAAGGCCAAGAAGGGCAGCGTCTGTGTGTCTGTGTGTGAAGACAGGCAGCTGGTCCCACCACCTGGACTTGCCCTTCTCTTCATGTTTCTGTCAACCTGCACAGGCTGTTGGTCATGCCCATCTGACCCTCTCTGTCCCCCCAAGACCTTCTTCTTGAGCTATCGGCACCTACTGGGTGACATCTCCCCGCACCCCGCTCCTCCCCACCAGCTTACCTTTGACGCCAGGGAGTCCCACTTCACCTCGGAGCCCTTGGAGACCTACAGGGCCTGCAGGCAGAGGAGACCGCACAGATAGGTGAGTGCCGTGGCTTTGGAAGGGACGCACATGCACGCACACAGACACACACAGGCATGCACACAGCTACATGCCCAGGCACACACCCAGGAGTAAAAATCAAGAGCTGTTCTCTGCAGACTCCTCCCCATGTCCCCTCTACACTGCCCTGGTCCAGGCCCTTTGCCCCTGTGATTACCAGGCCCTGGTCATAAGGACACCGTTGGGACCCTGGCGGAGACCTTGGCCTGATTATAACGCAGCCTATAGCTCGAGATTCCCAAGGCGGCAGGACGAGCCCCGGCCCTAGGGATGAGACGGAGGCAGGCACTTGCTCAGACGAGGGCAGGGCGGGGAGCTGCCAGAGGGCCACGGGCCCTGAGCCAGTCCCGCGTGGCTCCCACAGGGCCTGCCGGCACCCAACCTCGGCCGCAGCGGACACCGTGTGGATGTGAGTTTTGTGCCTCCAGGCTCTCTTTATAATTGCTGCTTTTGCTTAAAAATGTTTGTTTTTCCTTTTAACATCCCTTTCTTTGCCCCAGAAATAGCATCCATTGGAAGAAGCAGTGCACTGACCTGGAGGGCCCTGTGGGCCAGGATGACCACTGGCACCTGGGAAGGGCGACAAAGCAATGATCAGGAGGGTCGGGCACAGACCAGGGACGTCTGACGCCACACGGACGGCATGGGTTCTTGTCAGGTCTCCAGAGCCAGTGGGCCCAGCACTAAGTCTTCCTCGGGGAGGAAGCTGGAGCTGGTGGGATCACGAGATCCCTGCTCCTTCCCAGCCAGAGTAAACCGTTTGGGCTGGCCAGGGGAACGGGGAGAGGTGACCAGATGGCCTTCAAATAGAGAAGGCCCATTCTCCCGGGTGGTTCAGACAGGTTGCTTTTGAATGTGTGCATCTGGGTCCCAGTCAGGTGAGGAACTGATCTGACTTCTGAGTTCCTGATCCATCCATCCACTTAGAGGCCATCTAATGGCACCATTGAAAACAGATGGAAACGTGGCCCCAAATCCACCATGCAGCCCAAACTAGCCCCAATCGTGACCCCCAGGCAGTCCTTTGTGGGGGACCCTCTCAGGACCCATCACCCCGGCACAGGCCTGGGATGGGGGTTAGGGCCGCCCGGGATCCCAGCACCTGGACCTCTGATCCGTCCTGGACATGGCAAACTTGGGTACCGTCCTGGGCACTTGACTCACCTTTGGGACCCACAGAACCGGGGACACCAGGAGGGCCCTGAATACCCGGTTCACCAGCAGACCCTGGGGAGAAACGAGCACTCTGAGAGAGGTCCCCCGGTGAGGTTGCCCGCCCAGGCTGGACGTGTCATTTGGGGGATGGTCCCCACCCTGCCAGCGACTTCTGATCCATTTGGTGCCTCCCTGAGACCATGAATCAGCAAAACACCTTCAGTTTCCACCCTCAGAGCCTTTATGCTCCCTGTCTGGCATCTGAAGTACTCGATAAACATTGGTTGCCTTCTTGAGTAATATTTTTAAGAGAAAGGGAAGCTAAAAATAAAGCTTCTTGCTTATGATCTGTTGGCATTGAGGGGATTTCTGGTGTTTGTTCTCAGTTTTCCTTGATAAAAACAGATTAATGTTAAAAATCTTATTGCAAAATCTTTCCAGACCCTTCCAGAGCTTGGCCTGTCTGTGGTGTTTTCCGTGACACCTTCCCTGACTAGTTCCAGCCGAGAGCGGCCCACAGGCCTGAACCCCATTCCACCTTCCATCAGGCCCTGCCACAAGCTCTTTGTCTCAGCCCTGACTCCTCCCTGCCCCATGTTGGGAGACCCCTTTCTCCCCGTGACCACGTTCTCCACTCATTCTGAGTACTGCAAGGTTCTTGGTCTGAGGCCTGGACCTGCGCCTGGCCCATGCCCCCCGGTCTCTGCCAGGCCTGGCACAGACCCTAGCTCAGGGTGCCCAGCAATTGCTAGTGAAAGGAGGGAGGGAGGACAGGATGGAGGGAGGGAGGGAGGGCGGGAGATAGATGAAAGGAGGAAGCATGGATGCAGCTAACTCTCCTGGTGAAGGGATCGCTTCTTACCTCTGTCTCCTTTCTCTCCGAACCCAGGTGGCCCAGGTTCACCACGAGGTCCCATGGGGCCTTCACGTCCTCTCTGACCCACGGGTCCCTCCAAGCCAGGCTCTCCTAAAAATAGAAATAGCCATATCAGAGTTTGGACCCCGAGCCACACCTGAGGGCTCCTCAGGCAGCATCTCGCTGGCAGGACTCCTGTCTAGAGTCTCTGCACTGGTTCCTGCACCTCCCCTTGCCTCCTGTAATCCAGGCTCAACCTGGAAGCCAGAGCAACCCTTTGAAAATGCAAGAGGATGGTGTCCCTTCCCTGCCCCCAACCAGCAGGTGGCTTCTCACCTCGGTGGGAGATGTCTTTACAAGGGCCTCCAGACCCACATGGCCAGCCTCGCGCCTTGCCCTCCTTCTGGACTCCCAGCCTCCCTCCTGGGTTCCAGCTGGGGCCTCTACCACCTCCTCCTCCTCATCGTTCCTTGACCAGGGGGCACACCCTTGCCTGTGGTTGCTTCCTCTGCCTGGAATGTGTTCCCCAAGATCTCCTCGAGCTAGGCTCCCTCGCCCCCTTCAAGCCTTTGCTCAAACGGCACCTTCTCAGAGAGACCTTTCCTGATGGACTCCTTAGGATTCCCGATGCCCTGCCAGCCCCTGTCCTTCCTATTTCCAAACCACCTCCTACTCTGCTCTGTACTTCATCTATTTAACATGTCTGTTGTCTTTCTCCCCCACCCAAACATAAGCAGGGCTTTCTCTGTTTTGTTTACCGATGTCTCCCCAGCACCGAAACTGGCCTGGCACACAGGAGGCACTGAATAAACACTTATGGAAGGAAGGGAAGAAGGAAAAAAGCGGTTCTTACCCATGCTGCCTTTTTGTCCCTTTGGTCCTTCTGGACCTGCTTGTCCCGAGAGCCCAGGGATACCTGTGGATACATGAAAATCCCTCAGCCCTGTTTTCCTTCCAGAACCTGGGAGCTGGGACCAAGCAGCCCACGATACCAGCCACACCATCAAAGGTTACGCACCTGGGGTCCCAGGGAGCCCTCGCTCTCCTGTGGGAACAGAGATAAGAGAGAGAGGTCAGCTAGAAGGCCTGGGCCACTACCTAAAGGAGGCACCAGGTGGGATTTAGGCAGGATTGCCATATGCAGCAAATGAAGATACAGGGTGCTCAGTTGTCTGGGTTGCAGATAAACATTGAATAAATTTTTAGTGTAAGTATGTTACATGTAATACTTGGGACATACTTGCAGTGAAATGGTATTTGCAGTTTACCTGTAATTTGAATTTAACTGGGCACCCTGTATTTTATAGTACCTGCAGGCTCAGGGTCCCCAGCATGGTCAGGAGGGGTGTGGCCTGCACACTGGAGTCCTGGGGAAGGTGGGGTGGGGCTGGTGACCCAGGGAATGTGGGTGGGGGCAGGGAATCTTGAAGTGAAGACCACCAAGTGGAGGACCCCCGATTCCTGCACAGGGGTCTCCTGGGAAGGGAGGTGGAGCTCAGAGAGGTGGCCCTGTCACTTTAAACAGTGATTCTCAGTATAAACCATGTACCCCTGTCCTCAGAACCATCTGGGGTGATCAAGGCTGCAGACCCCTGGCCCCCACCCACCTATTCCTGCAGAATCAGAGGCTTTGGAAGTGGGGCCCAGAATCTCCAGCCAATTCTCATACACACTGAAGTTTGTGACCCCCACTCAGCTAGATCAAGGGTCCCTGGGACCTCTTCCTCCTACCCACGGGCCTGTCCCATTGATTGTCAAGCCACTTTTCTAAAGATATACATCCATTTCTTACAGCACCTAAGTGTGTGCCCTGCACATCAGCATGAGATTGTCCCCACCTGTGCGACACCTGTTCCTGTGACTGCGTCCTGCACATCCCCCGAAGGCAGGTGGTGTTGCTCCTCCTGGCCGCCCCCGCTCCCCGCCCCCCGCCCCGAGAGCTCAGCTCCTGATGGCTGGGTCTCATCCCCAGCCCCCCTCGGCTATGGCCCAGGGAGCATGTTGCTCACTTGGAATGGTGGTTCCTGGCCTGATTCATCAGAATTAACCTGGGGGGCGGGCGGACCTTAGCCCCAGAGCTCTGCTTCAGGGACACCTGATTCTCGGCAGGGCCCAGGAATCTGTATTTCTAGAAATCTGCAGGGCGTCAAGGGGTACGTTGTGCTGTAGCTGCCCTCAGGCTGCCCTTTGGAGCTGGGGGAGATGCAGGTTCCTGACACAGGCCACCTGAGGGCCCATGTTCTGGGAGGCCCTGGAGCCCCGAGAAGGGGTGAAGGACAGCAATGTGGACCCCTGCTCTGGCATGAAGCCCCTGCCCCAGGAGCTCAAGGGTAGCAGGCTGTTCTGCAATTCAAGGTCCTGCCACCTGGGGTCAGGGTGGGCGGTGCGGTGGCCAGGAGAGTGAGAGGTGGGTCCTCTGACACTCGCCGATTGCTTTACACCATCAGCCTCACTAATATTTACAGTAAAAATTACCTTTAGGGCCTTGGCTTCCCATGTCACCTAAAATAAGAAAGATGAGAAGACTGTGAATGCAGTGAGAACCCAAGGCCCTTTCTCTTGTAGAATTTCAGACCAGCTGACAGCAGGTGAACCGCATTTCAAGGTGAGGCCTCGGGGATGGGTTCCTGTCTCCATCTGTGTCACTTGGCATGTCACTGGGCCCCTCTTAGAGGAGGCCTTAGGTCTTTTCCTGTTCTGAGATAGTCTGACAGTAAAGCCAATTCTCAACCTTCCCAATAGATACCGTAAGATTTTTCTACTGCCCATCCTTCAGTTTGGAAAAAAAGTTTTCCAGTCCACCAGAAAACACAACTCCAAGTTCAAGAAATGAGAGGAAAAGGGGTTCCATTCACTGCAATACCTTTAGGGCCAGGGTTTCCTCGGAGATTGCCTGCGAGAGACAGTAAACCCTGAGTTAGCCACGTATCTTCTGTCACACACACACACATGCACACACACACACACACGCACACACACACACACACACAGACACACACACAGGCTCTCTGGTATAGGGGGCAGACACCGAGGCTAGGGCAATTCTCTCCAGGTGCCAGTTTTCCCAACGGTAAAATGGGTTCACAGTGCTGGCCTCCCTCCCTCCTTCCCTCCCTCCGTCCCAGGAGGATGGAGGGGACTGGGAGTGGAGGGCGTCTGCGGTCCCTGAGCTCACCGTTTTCCTGCTCCATCATCAGCTTTTGCTTCACGAAGAGCCACAGGTCATTGTAGCTGTGGTCGCCCAGCCCAGTCTTGTCAACACCTGCATTCACCCAGGGCGCTTCCCCCTTCAGCTCATCTGTATTGCTCCCTCCTCTCTTCTCAAACTGCTGCATCCTGTCCCGCATTCGCTCCAGCTCTTCCACGCGGGCCTTCAGCTTCCTCACCTCCTCCGCTGAACCACAACAGGCAGCGTCAGCCCAGGGGCAGAGCCAGAGCCCTCCCAGCGCACACTCACTCCCCACTGGGAGCCTCAGCTGGGTACTCTGGGGCCTGTGACAGCTTCTTCATGCCGCAGGGACATTTTGTTGGAATGCTAATGGCTACCAGGTGGATTAGCTACTCAAAATTGTTATCAAGAAACCTGGCCCGGGGGTCAGTCTTCTCACCGGAGAAGGTGACAGCGCTGGCGCTCACTCTCCCTGGGAACTGGTGTGAGCCCAACAGGGTTTGGAGGGCAGAAACGCTAGGGGAAGGCATGGCCTGACAACTCAGGGCAGCAAGGCACTCAGAGAGGTGCTGCGGGGACAGCAGTCTGGGTAGGGTGGGAGGGGAAGGGCGGCACTAGAATCCTAGCTCTGCCACTAGGTGGCCTTGGGGCCTGGTCCAGGTGCCTCCTGAAGCCTCAGTTTCCCCATCTGCACTGACAATGTCTGGCCCCTTAGTCCCAACCTTGTCCTTTGGGCAGTGGGGCCACATACCCAGAGCAATGAGGCCAAAGAGCAGCCCCAGGAGCAGCAGCCAGGTGAGCAGCAGGCCCAGCAGCCACTTCCACCAGCTACAGCAGGAGCCGCAGGGGCACCAGGCTGGCGCTGCCCCCAGCGGGCCACCGCCAACACCGCCGCCAATGCCACCTTTAGTACCGCTGATGCCATTCTGTCGGTCATAGCCATGGATTTCTGTGGAAGAGAGGGGTAAGGGTAAGGTGAATGCGGGTGGCTCTTGCTCTCTTGCCTCTAAATTCGCTGGCTTTTGGTGACTTCCTGTGGGCCTGAGTGAATGTAAGTGGGTCTTTCGGGCTCCTACGCAGCCCGGTGAAGGACGAGGCTGGCCGATGGAATGAACACGGGGCGTGGCGGGTGAAGAGCAGAAGCCTGACAATCCCAAGCTTGAGCTGTGAGACCCTGAACTGTTGTTTTCCTTCCTTCCTTCCTTCCTTCCTTCCTTCCTTCCTTCCTTCCTTCCTTCCTTCCTTCCTTCCTTCCTTCCTCCCTCCCTCCCTCCCTCCCTCCCTTCCTTTCCCTTCCTTTCTCTTTCTCTCTTCTCCTCTCCTTTTCCTTCTCTCTCTCTCTTTCTTTAAAAATAAAATAAGGTTAAAAGATTACTTACTTCATAGGATGGTTGTGGGATGAAATGAGAGGCATGGAAGGTAATTAGCAGAGGACGCAGCACAGAGAGCCAGATGTAAAAATCTTGACTGTGAACTTTGATCTGCTACCACCTCCTGCATTTTGCTAGGCCCAAACCAGGGGCGTGCCCATCCCCATGTCTCAGTATTCACAACTCTTTGTAATTCCCAAGTGCCTAGAATTACACTCAGCACTTCAGAGGTGCTCAGTAAAATTTTTTTTTGTCTTTTTACAAAACTTTTCTGGTTTTTAACGTCTAAAACGTGGTGCTCAGTCTTGCTCTGCCTCTCTTACAAGGCTACAGGAGGAAGGGAGGTGAGTGTTAAGGGCTGTAGACACATGTGAATTAGCATCACCTTGCAGCCTGTGTGAGTTGGGAGGCTGGGCGGGTAAGACAACGGCAGCCCTACTGTGTGGTGTTGCTCCTGTTGTGTGGGGAGACCCTGGACTTGAGGGCAGATAGCAGGTGCCTGGAGGTGGGGCGGGGGCATGCTGTGAGCAGCAGCCCCTGAACTGAGCTTCTGCAGCCAGCTCTAACTGGCCTGTCCCCTCTACTGCCTTCCACTCTGCTCCCCTCCAGCCTTCAGGGACACTCATTAGAGCTGGGTGGCTCCGGTGTGCGCTGGATGCACTCAGGTGTCCAGGGGAGAGGGCCTCAGCTGTTGCATTCACCACAGCTGGCCCCACGGGCTGCTGTCACTGCAGGGCCCTGCAGTGTCACCTACCTGTAGAGGTCGCCTTGCCCTTTGTGGACACCGTCTTCAAGTCTCCTGAAAGACAAACACCGAGAATACAGGTTTTGATCCGAGCTTTTAAATGGGAGGGGCCCACAGGACAGCCTGTGTGTAGATTTTGGGCAGGGCTTTAGGTAGATGAGCCCCCTTCCCCGGCGCCTTGAGTACTAGATGGCAGACAGGGCTTGGCAAACAATTAGTGGTGGAAAAAAGCAGTGTCATAACCCCCTTGTGACCTGACACCTTTAAAGCCAAGACATTTTCAGAGGATCATGTTAGGTGACCTTTGCTTTCAAATAATAAATGTGCTTGTGAGAAATGGCTCTTGAATTTTTTTTTTTTTTTTTTTTTTGGTTAAGGGACTTTGAACACAAGTTCTTAACCTGCCATGGAGGGAAGCCAGCAGCAAGGATGGGCTGGGAGGAGGGTTCTTCATGAGTTTCTGATGTTATTTGACCATGGAGTGTTGTGGGATGTGTGGAATTTTCTGGGAAAACTGTTTACAGCTTTCATCAGATTCTAAAAGGGTCTTTGGGCTCCACTGCCTCATTTCCACCCCTAAAATGTAAGGCACTGCTAACTTAGAAGGCTTAGAATTAGGCATTATCAGGACTGTAGCTGATTTCATTTGCATTTATCTAAAAATGTTCTATGAGGTAGTTTTCCCTTCCTTTATGGACCCCTCTGAAATCAGGGATTTGGAGAGATTGTTGAGGATGCAGGGCAGTGAAGCAATGTGTTTAACTAGGAGAGGATCCAGATATTTGGGAAGAAAAAAGTAAAGCTAGCAAGTGCTTTGCAAAGTATTTTTCTATTAGTTCTGAAAATTAGGGGAGCATGAGTACAGTGAGGAGAAAATATCACTATAGACCTTACATGT
Source organism: Pteronotus mesoamericanus (assembly GCF_021234165.1). NCBI lineage: Eukaryota > Metazoa > Chordata > Mammalia > Chiroptera > Mormoopidae > Pteronotus > Pteronotus mesoamericanus. The sequence goes on from NW_026555229.1 coordinate 7,191,455, forward strand.
ATCATGGGAAAGCTTTTGATTCATTATTGTGCATGCACAAATTGACTGGAAGCTTGTTAAAATGCAGGCTCTGCCTCAGCAGGCCTGGGTGGGGCCTGGGAGCCTGCATCTCTAACATGCTCCTGGGCGTTGCCATGGCTGCTGGTCCAGGGACCACACTCTGAGTGGTGAGATCTCAGGAGACAGATAAATAAATGAAATGTGGATTGCTGAGGGCAAGGTGGACAGTGACCAGATTTGACCTTACCATTAGTTTCCGAGATCAGGTTGGTGTCGGCGGTGTAGGCAGCTTGCTTTTCCTTTTTCAGGGTGTCCTCTGAAAAGGAAGCTGTGCACACAACCCATGACAATCTGGGATATTTGCTCCCCACTCTCCAGCCACACTGTACATCCTGTCCCACTTGGGAAGGTATTGGTTAGCCTGGTAGGAAGAGGACCCAGCTTTCCTGGGATTAAGTCCCCCATCTGTGTTTGTGAGTGGGAATCTTGCTGTTGTTCTCCAGAGACCCCTCTGGGAGCTCTTTTCCAGAATTTCCCTGGCTTGTCTGCATTCAAGGTGGACCCTGGGAACACCCTAGTAAGGCAGACAGTTTTTTTTTATTTGAATGGGTGACTGTGCTTTCACTATTAAAGCATCTCAAACCACCTTGCTAAGACCTTGGGTCTCCTGCACTATCTGCTTGTCTTCTGAAACCTGAGTCACTCGGACTCTCACATACTTGCAGCGATGCTGGCGGGGGAGGCTGTAAAGACCTTCCCGCTGTCCTTGTTCATGATCAGCAGTTCCACCTCCTTCTTGGCAGGCACGTTTTCTTTCTCAAGGATCAGGAATTTACAGTCCTTGTGCAAGAGGTCGTCATTCTGGACACTTGTGGTACAGGCTAGAGAGGGAAGAAGTGGGTGAGGGGGAAGAAAAAGGTGCCAGGAGAAGGCAGAGGGAGGAAATGACCAGAAGAGGAAGGAGAAGGAAGGGAAGGAGGAGGAAAAGGAGATTAGGGGGTGTGTCCCAGGGGCTTGGTCTCCCTGACAGTGGCTGCTAAAAAGCATTGTGGGGACCAAAGACAACCTCCCGTGTGGCCGGGCCTGGTGATGAGGAGGTTGGGTTCATGTGAGAGGTACTGGGCGGCTGGCCTATGGCTGCCTCCCACCTGGACATTACAGGATCGTTAGGGAATGGACAGAAGTCCCCTTCTCAGATGGGCCCTTCTTTACCTCGGTGGTTTCATTTCTATCCTTCAGGTCTCAAGTGGTAGCATCCTGGGGGTGTTTTCCTGAGTACCCGTCTGATGTACACACGTCACCTTTTCTACTACCTCACCTTTCCTTCAAATTATCATGTGTCTTCTGGCTACTTGTTTATCTGCCTCCACTGGAACTGCCAGCCTGGTGAGGGCAGGAACCTAGCCCTGCCCTGCTCATATCTGTGGCTTCTGGACTTAGAACAGTGTCTGGGGGGAAACAGTGGGATCAGAGCAGCGGAGGAAACAGCCAACCCTGGGCTGTGGGCCTGAGTTGCTAAAGATTCTACAGAAAGCAGGGAGGGTGTGGCAGCTTTCACTGGCTCCCCAGTTCTTACAGTGGGTGACATTTAACAGGAGCAGGACAGGGGCTTCCAGACAAAGGTGGGGGCTGAGGTGTAAGTGTCTGACTCTAGGCAGGTTGAGAGGCGCTTCCTGCCTTCCTTGGATAGAAAGGTCAAGGTAAGGTCAGGGAGATGCTCATCTCTGCTCACTTCTGGAAATAACCAAGAGGCCCATTTGCAGGCTGTTGACCACCCGTGGGTTATATATACCCCCTTCCCGTATGCCTTGTCACCACAGAGCAGCTCTCCCTGGCGGCTGGGGACAGCACTCACCGGCAGAGGTGGACACGCCAGTGCTTGCCGTGGCAGTGCTCTGGGGTATGTTTTTCTTCATACCATACGCTGCAAGAGAGGAACCACTGAGTAAGCGGGACAGTGTAGGAGGGCGGCTCCACACACCTTGGAAGCAGCCTGACCGGCCCTGGCAGACAGACAGACAGACAGCCTCCCCACGTAAGAGTAAGGCAATAATACTGAACACGAATCATGAACGAATCATGACATGAAGAATAACGAATAATGAAATCAACTCTCTTGAGCTATGGGGGCAGCAATGAGAGTTTAGATGGAACTTTCTTTGGTATAATTCTCATCCTTCCAGGGCAGGTCTCAAGGTCACCGCCCCCACGAACTCCTCCGAGCCCCGCCAACAGCAGCTTCCTTTCTGACTCCTACAGCCCTCACACCTGCTCCGCACAATGTCACTCATGTTGTCTCACAGAATCCCCCAACGTTTCACGTTTATTGTACTTTCTACTCCAACTAAACGGTAAGCAAGTCGAGGGCCAAGGCTGATGCTCATGCCTCTCCTGTCCACCCTCGCCCAGTTTTGCACAGGAAGTGAACCATAAAGTCAGACAGATGGTTGATTTGCAGCAACAGTGGCCCGTCAGGGACAGCAGTCAGTCACAGGGATATACAGGTGACACTCACAGCAATGCTCCCCTGGGGTTTCACTCATCTGAGCTGGCAAATGATCAAGGTTAGCATCTCTACGGCGGAGGGTTTCTTCGGTGGGAAAGTTCAATTGATTTTTTAGGGACAACTTGGTCCCTCGGATTCAGTTGTTGAAAAGGGATATTGTGAGTTATAGCTGCACAGAAGGGTTACTTCTCAGCCCTAAGCTCCAAACCTCAGCTACTGACCTGTGGAGGTGGTGGCCGTGCCATGGGTCAGGGTGGAGGAGCTGGGGGCCAGGTTGTTCTGCATGCCAAACACTGTGAGAGGAATTGAAGGCCGCTGAGCGCAGGAGCACAGTGGCGGCTCCTCAGCTTAAGGCACCCTCCCCGCCCCCACCAGTCCCCAACACCACTTTCATGATAAAGGCCTTTGCATATGACAGATTCCCAGATGTTCTCAGTTCTCATGTTCTAAGTGACACAGCAATTTTTTTTTTTTATTGAGCAACTCCCCATCCCAGGCCAAAAGTTACGAACAGTTCTGTTTTTTGAATAGTTGGGTCCACACAACTTGTAGTGGTAGTTATCATAGGGTCTGAAAGATTTCACTGTATTTAAAAATTCCCTTGAAATTTAAAAGTAGCACAGGGTTCCCTGTTCCCTACAGCACCCTAAGTTGCCTTGGTGTGCAGTGTGGGAACTGTGGGCATGGGATAGAGACACAAGAGGGCCAAGAGGCGTAGGCGTGGCATAGCCCTTGTTTTCCCTTGAACTCTTCCTTCTGACTCAAACATGGCACGCTCTCCCCACCCCCATTCGGACTTCAAAGGCTGGTTGTTTGCAACAATGTGCAGAAGCTCACTCCTCCCAGTCAATGGCTTCTCTTATTCCATCCTATCTAGTGATTAGTGTACAAGGTCATGATCCAATACCCTCAGTCAGGACTTTACAAAGCAGATCAGCAAAAGCAGAAGAAATGAAGATGAACCAGGTGTCTTCTGGGTTTGACAGGATGCTAGTCAATTAGAGGTGTTTAACCTCAGAACACCTAATTTGCACTTGGAGATATGCCAGACAAGCAAATAAGGAGGCCCACATCATTGTATTTACTAGTCCTTATATTGCAGGGAGAAGGCACATTCCTTAAAAACAAAAATGATGCAGCTGGTAACTTACATCTAGGTGGTTTCAATGTATGTGGAAATAGAGTGAATAAATTTGAGCTCTCAGTGAATTACTATATTTATAAAAAGATCTGGAGTAATAACCTTCTAACTTAACAATGCTCTTTACCTGGAATGTCCTAAGCCATGCCTCACTTAGCTTCTTTACTCCCATTTCTCTGCCTCTCAGAGGAAACATGTAAGAGAGATCTCTGGCCCCTCCGCCCTCACGTAGGCCTCTCCCCTGGGGACTGAGCTGGCTCTCTGATGGAGGGCGGGCTCTGTGCCTTCTACTGCAGCCCCTTGGCCACTGCCTGGTGCACAACACATGCAGGGACGTCCTCATGCTTCTGGGCAGAAAGGATATCTTCTCTAGAAGCCATGAGATTTTCCTCACCAGGAAGGAACGTCCCTATTATTATCATCTTTTAAAGCAAACCAATGGGAAAAGGCGGCTGAAGCGGGTGAGCACTGACCTGAGGAGCCGGTGCTGATTCCAGGGTGCAGAGTAGGGGAGCAGGACGCCATGTTGTTGGGAACTCCAAAGACTGCAGAGGGGGGGAAGGCTGATGAGAGGGATGTCCAGCCCGGAAGTGGGGGTGCCATTGCAGCTCCAGAAGAAACACCAGCATTGCATTTGTATATTTTGTTAAATTTGTTGTTAGGAAAATCTTAGGCTCTTTCTGGTGTGCCTTAGAATGTAGCCAAGGGGTGGTCATAGGTTGGTCATGTCTCGTGTGGACAGTGGCTCTGGCCAAAGCCCCACTTGTTAGTGACCATTTTACAGAACAGGAACTTGAAACCCAGAGAAGTTAAATGACCTGCTCAGGATCACACAGTCCACACGAACTGAAACTAGGTTCCTTGCATCTGTTGTCATGTTCTCTCCCATTGCATTTTTTCTGATGCTCTGTGTAATATAGTTCTTTTTATAGGAGACCCACCAGAAGAAACACCCTCAGGGGTGGCCAACCTTTTGGCATCTCTGGGCCACACTGGAAGAAGAAGAGTTGTCTTGGGCCACACGTTAAGTCCAAAAACACTAACAAAAACTGATGAGCGAAAAAAAGGTCCGTGCATAATTTTCGTGGTATCTGCCACCACAGATAAGCAAAAGAGTCCTCACACAATAACCCTAATTATGCGTTAGCAATTTCGATAATCTTATAAAATCATTGAGCAGGTCCCAAGTTTGTGATCACTAATATAGAAAATGTACATATCTAAGTAATAAACTAAGTAATGTTTTAAGTAAATTTATGATTTTGTGTTGGGCTGCACTCATAGCCACACTAGGTCACATGCGGCCTGGGGGCCAAGGATTGGACACCCCTGCCTTAGAGATTGAACTGAACCTAAGTTCCAGTGGAAACACCTTGGGATGTTTGGCCACTGGAAGGCCCCTAGGAAGCTGTGGGGATGGTGAACGCCAGCAGGGTCATTCAGCGCCAGGTAAAAGTGAGGTGGGCCGGGGGTGGGGGGGGATGTGCACTGCGTGTCACATACCCGATCCTGCAGAATAGGCGTTGGTGTTGAGGAGGGACGAGCTGTGGGTTGTCATGTTGTTGTGATAGGTCCCCATGGAGGACCCCGCCGGCAAGGTGGAGGACCACATGTGGGAGGGAAGGTTGGCATCCAGGATGGTTGTGTCGTAGGTGCCAGACACTGAGAACAGACAGATAGACAGACATACCCCAGTGAGAGACAAAGCAGCACTCTGTGCTGGGGCGACACAGTTGGCTCGGTTTGCTGGGACTTTTCCTGGTTTAGCCCTGAAGGTCTCACATCCCAGCAACGTCCAGGGCAAACCAGGGCCGTTAGTCATCCCACTTCTGTCTCAGGCCCTGGGGCAGGGGCAACCTCGATCTCTTGGCTTAGAAATTCTTGCTGGCTCTTGAAGCCTAAAGCAGGTAACTTTTACTACGAGGTTGCCCATTTCTCCTAAGTCCCTCTCCCCACCTCCTGTCCCCACCAATGTTCTCACTCTGTCTGTTCCTGTCTCCACCTTCAAGAGTGCCAGGGAGCAGTGCATGAGGTCCCACAGCGAATGCTGGGGGCGGGATTCCAGGCACACAGCCAGCACTGGTAGGAAGCCATCGCTTCCAGGGCCGCACCACATGGATGGCAGCCTTTTCTGGGTCAACTCTCCTTGCCAATGAGACCCAGGGGGCACTCTGCCTCCAAGAGGGGGTTTTGGTGCTTCTTCAAATCTGAGGCTGATTCTGCCTATTCCTTATATGAGGTGGAGCTAGCCACACAGGTCATAACGTGCTCTGAGGTTTTGGCTTTGTATTCAAAAACAAACAGAAGATCACAATCTCAGGGTCTGTTTTTTTCCAGTAGCAAATGACGGGAAAGCTTCTTTTCTCACCTTCTCCCTAAGGATCTTCTCATTCCTCTGTGTGCCTCCTCCAGAACCTACTTACACCTACCTGGTAGGCACATGAAAAATTAGTGCTGAACAACATTCACCTGACCTTAACTGAGATCTCTCAGGTTATCTGACTCCCCCCAGAGGCCCTCACCGCCATGAGGGCAGTGCCCGTGTCTACCTTGTTCATGGCCTTTCCTCAGTGCCTGGTGCTTGGCATGGAGGAGGCGTATACGAAACATTCACTGAACAAATGAATTAAAACACAAAGTCTTCATCTGGGGAGCCTGGCCAGCACATTCCCAGGAGATGTCAAGAGTCTCTAGGATGTAGAGCCCGACCGCAGTGCGCCATGGGATGGCTGACCAGGCAGGCGTAAGAGGGGCACAGCCCACATTTTCATGCTGCATAAGGGGCAGTGGTTGGCCATAGCCGGAAAGGCCTGCCAGGGTATGGTCGAGTTCCTGGGCCAGGACAAATGTGCCACCTTGTTCCCTTCCCTTCATGGCAGCCCTGGGCCGTGGGGCTTACCTGAATGGGAGCTCGCTGTCACGGTTTTGGTCTCCACAGTGCCTTTCTTAGGGATGGGGAGTGTGTTGGAGGAATTCCGGGTGGGGCTCACACTTGCCGATCGACTCCCCTTGAGCAAACGTTTCACTTCATCCAATTCTGTCCCTGTAAAAGAATCCTCGCATTTTTCATTGGTCCCAGGATTCTTTCCAGAGTCCAAGTGCAGTGGGAGTCACATTTATGGCATTCTGAATATGAGGGAGGGTGGCCTCTGCTTCACATGCTGGGACATTTTTGGTTAGTCTTATAACTTTTGCATTTTTCAATTTATAGCACTTATTAACCTGGCACTTTGTAATATTAACGGCCTCATAAATATAGTGCCTCTACAAGGAGGTCAAAGTTGTCGGTAGATATTTTATAATTATACCTTGTCAGACACCACAGGGGCAATTCTGTGGCTGGAAGACCCTGTGGCTCGAAGATACTGTCATCCTGGATCAAGGGAAATTTATACCTAGGGCAGTTAGAGAACCAGGCCCCCTGAGACAAGTGGTTCAATAGTGATTTCAACCCCTGCACAGGACACCTCAGGTGTCAGGCCCCTGACCTTGTGTGCCCTGCAGTGTCAAAGGGATTTGTGCCCCGACCTCCTAAACTTTATGCTGCTTTGTGTGAGTTAATGTCAAGTCTGTCTGGCTGAAATTATTTGTAGTGGGGTGATATGGTAGAGCAGACTCCCTGTACCTTCCACCTGGCATACAGGAGAGGAGGGAGGGAGGAGGGAAGCCTGGTGCAGGGGCAATGCACAAGAGGAGACGAAGAGATTTGCAGACAACACATGCTGCAGGACTGCTGGGGGCCCCTCTGCTGAGACGCGTATCCTTTGGACTCAGCAACTGTAAGCCTGGAAGGGCTCAGGGGAGACAGAGTCCTTGGGCCTACGGTGAGACCCCACGACCCCAGGCACGGAGGGAGCTCTTTCGGCAAGTGCCCATCTCTGATTCCTGAGCCACCCACCCAGCTCTTTCTCCTCCTACTCTTTGTACTTGGCTCCCGTCCTGATAGTGGGGCTCATGTCCAAATGTCAAATAACCTTTCACAAGAACAACAGAAATGTGACACAGTCAGCAGACTGAGACGGGGGAATCCCTGACATTTGAGATCTAGTTAAAACTCTCACACACTACTTCTGGCCTTCCCTGATCTTAACACTCCCATTAGGTCTCCTTCTGCTGCTTTCCCTTCAGCCACACTGAGCATTTCTCCAGGGTCCCATCATCTGTTCCTCAAACGTCTCTGCCCGCTCGCCCCGTGGAGACTAACTGGTCGACCCTTCAGCCTCCCTTCAAGTGACACTAACCCAGGAAGGCTTCCCAGGATCCCTGCTCCCCCGACTCCCTGAGCTGTCATGGTTGGCTGTTGACTCTCTCCCCATCACTTTGTGAAGTACGAAACAGGAGGGACTGCCACTGACCCAGTGCCTTACCCCTGGCACCAAGCCAAGGGTGCCAGTCACCGAAGGTCCTTAGAGACATTCACTGATTGAGAGACTGAACACACACACACACACACACACACACACACACACACACACACACACACACACACAGCCCTGGATTCCTGGGTCCTTTCTTTTCAGCAAGGTGGTGACCACTTACATCGGGTAGATGGAGACGCACTCTGCAGTCGAACTCGGATTTCACTCTCTGTACAAAGGAAGATGAGGAGAAGGCTGTGAATGGAGGGACTCAGGAACCAGTGCCTGGCACTGAGACCTCTGTGTCCTGGGAGCAGGAAACCTAGGTATACCCAGGATGAGTACTGCTCAGAAGGAGATGTTCTGTCCCTACACCCTGACCTGCCCACCGCACACCTCCAGCCCCTTGGAGATGTTCTGATGAAACCCCAGGCCGAACAGCATGGCTCCATCACAATCATCAATGACCGCCCCCTTTCCAATTTCCCAATTTCCAGAACCAAGCTTCTCTCCTGCCTCCAGGGTCTCTCAGGCAATAGTAAGAGAGTTCTACAACCTATAGTGTTTACTTAGCCATTTTGGCATCTTCAGAAATGGAAAGTGCATAGTTTAATGTTATTAGCTTCAGGTGGAAGACTGGTATCTTTCAACTCTCAGCCCAAAGCTGTGGGTGGTTGGCATGTTCCTAACTTTCCAAGCCACTGGTGCAGTGAGCCCTGTAGGAAGTCTAGGCTGGTCCTCGAGAACTCCCGAAGCCTGGGAATGGTTCTGCCTTTCTCACGGGCCTGACGCTTGCTCCTCACCAGATTCATCAAGGGCAGCTTTCTCTGGGACCACGTTTCCCTTCTACAGCCTTATCCATGGGCAGGTGTGGGGAGTACAAAACTGCCACAGAGCCCTTTGGCCCCTGGAATAATTGGAAAGAAAGGGGCTTTTGCTCAGTTTTGATGCATAAAGGCAATCACAGCACATCTTGTTAGAGTCAACCAGGAGATGCGAAGGGAAACAAGATGTAGCGCCAGCACCTCACACGATCCACAGCAGAACCAACTATTGCCCAGGTGGTTACCATGTATCTTCATTCCTGCCTCATGTGCTTATTAGATTGCCCTCATATCTACCCTTCCCATCCTGGTAGAGCCAGCAAAAGATTCCCAGGATACTGTAGGCTCCTAGAGGGCAGAGCTGTGCCTTACTCATTCTTCTGCACTCCTCCTATTTCCTGGCTCAAGGCTGGACACACATTAGATGCTCAGAAAATACTTGTTGAACAAACTGAATCCAACTCAGAGATAGAGCTCACCTCTTGTTTGGCTCCGTCCTCTGGTTGAAGAAGATGCTGAGAAACAAAGAAAAGTTATCTTAAGCACATATAAGAGGTGGCATGCTAAATATTTTTTTCACATGGGGATAGATCTATGTGGGCTGGGGAGCAGTTTGTTTTCACAGTATGTTTTTCCCGGATAGGGCTCCTTAGGGCTAGAGGATGCTCGATAAATGATGAGCACATGGCCAAAAGGCAGACAAAGCTTTGCAAGGCCCCAGTGCACTTAGGGTGTTAAGTTAGCTGAGGTAATCCATTTAGGAGCATGATCCACCTGGACTGCCTGACTACACACTGATCAAATGTATCAAAAGAGAACCAGGTCTTTCCTTTATTTATTTATTTATTTATTGGTTAGAGATTACCATGGTTTTCCCACTGAAAGTAAATAAGTAAAACTATAACCACTGTACAATCAATGACCAAGTCGTCAATTCATATGCATGGTGAGAATCCGAGAACGTGGATGAAAGACTTAAGGCCAAGGGAAGACGCTTGGGTTTCACTTGGCATAACACGTGCCCCTTTGAAGCCGCTATGGTAGAAGTTGCTTGGCCCTAGGGTTTATCTGTCCATGCCTGAGCCTTGTATAAGTAGCTTGTTATTTCTGTAGCCTCATGAGCAAAGGCTATGACGGCAAGGTAATGTGGCTGACAGCCCCCTTAAATGTTTCAGGATAAAACGCAAAAGAAAAACAGGTCAGCAGAGGTTAAACTCTTAGAAGAAACCTTGAACTCATGATGTTCCCTCCCCACTGCACCCGAGGCACTTTCCTGGTGCCTCCTTTGACCATTTCTTCAGAAAATAAGGGAAGGACATACCTATTTCTTTTCGAGGGTACTCGGGAGAAGAGTTGCCACTGGAGCTCCCTGAGAAGAGGATAAAACACTCAGCCCCTCCAGCTCCTCCAGCCCTCCCCCACTGCCACCCGCCTAGTCCCAGCCAAGTTTTCCCTTCCCTGGACAAGTGAGCTTGTCCAACCTCTTTCCTCCCTATTTTTCCTGCACATGGCTTTCCAGAATGCTACCCCTGCACCTCCAATATGATCAACTCTTTTGTTAAAAATCGTTGCGGCTTCTCACTCTCTGCAGAGTCAAGTCCAAACATCTGAGCCTAGCACTGATGCTGAGGCTCCCAAGCCCTCTTAGCTAAACCAACCATCACTGCCGCTTGCTGCCTCAGCCCTGCCTCTCCTCCTGTGCTTGCTGGGCTGCTGCTCCCACAGCCTGGAGCTCCTCGTCTGCCCACCTCTGGTATCAAAATCTTACACATCCTGAGGGCCCAGCTCAGATGCCACCTCCCCACTAGACTCTTCCCTGTAGACTCAGCCAGAGAGGATAATCCCCTTACACTTTGCATTATAATTTTTATCTGTTGTTTTAACTTGTCTATTTAGACTATAGGCTCCTTGAAGACAAGCTGCATGTCCGATTCATTTAAGCATCCATCAAGGCGTTCGGTGTGGTGGCAAACACGTAAAATACCACAGGAGGAAGTGACTAAATGAATGAGTGAACGATGGGGTGGGTAGATCACCTAAATCTCCAAGTAACGTGAGTCCTTACAAGAAATGAAGGAATAGTGGAGAGAAATATGAGGGGGCAAAGTCCGTGGGACTGATACCTTCGTATGTTCCATGGCGGGTGATGTGAGCTTTCCTTTCAAAAGTTGAGCCTGGTGAGTTGGGCAGAGTGGAGGCAGGCGAATGAGCCCTCCTGTAACTGGAGGTGGAGGCATTGCCCCGGGTGCTTCCACCTGCAAGCGGAGGAAAGCGTCAGTCCTCACAGCCCTTGAGCAGATTGCCATCTCTTATGTTAACTGAGTACACCAGGCTGCTCATAACGAAAGGGGGCCTATGGAGGGGCTACAGGGCGTCAGCCCTGAGAGGGTCCCCTTCAGCATTCCCTCAGCTGCTCAGGAATGGCAGTGGCATTATTGTTCCTGCCACTCCTCTCCACGCTGGCCACTGGAAGGCGGGGGTCCTTGCTGCACAGGTCTGCCATGAACGGGAACCGAGGGCCTGGCATTTACTCGGAGCACACAGCTGGACAGCCTGGAGCAGAGTCTGGGGTGGAAGGTCCCTCAACAGATGAGAGCAGGTGCCTCTCTTGGTCAGCCTGACCCTTGGCCTGTCCTGGGTCTTCTTTTTTCTGTTTTAAAATGGCTTCACGGGTTATGTGTGTGCTTGTTTTTCCCATTGCCTTGTTTTGTTTTATTTCAGTGTGGAAGCTAACATCAAAGGGCGTTTCATGGGGAACAATGGCCCTGTGTTGGACGCTTGCCCCGTGGAAACTCGGGCAGTGTGGGATCAGATTCCCTGCACACAGTGACCCAATCCTTCAGCTTCTTTAATTGTTGTTCATTCACATTGTAAACCCTCAGAAGTGCATGCCCTTCTCTAAAAGGGATGGCTTCCAGCGAGTGATTCGGTGGAAAAGGGGGCCCCTCCTCATGAAGCCCTCCTTAATTAATTATTGTTATTTATAGTAGGGAAATTATGAAAATTGATCCCATTTTAATGCAGATGATTTGAAAGTCTCGCCTCTCCTGGGTTCTGTGTCATTTGCACAGCATGTTGGGTCATGTGGATGGATGACAGTTTTGTCCCCCTCCTTGCTGGCCTCTCTCCCTGCCTGCTCTTCCCTCGACCCCTCTCACCAGCAGGCACTTACCTGAGTTTAAGTAGCCGCTGCTGCCATGGGTCAGGCTCTGTTTCTCCAGCCGGCTCCCTCCACTGAGAGAGCCCGTTTTAGCATAGCCATTGCTGGTCCCCCCTTCTGCAGAAACAAAGAGCAGGTGATAATTTGTGGGTGGAGCCAGCTCTGAGGGCCCACTCATCCCTTGGCCAGAGGAAGCCTTCCCTGGCTTCTCAACCATGACCCCCTTGGTTTGGCCCCCCTTTCCCATCCATGGTGCAGCTGCCAGGCTCTCATTTCATTTGCTTCTGATACAAATGTCTAGAGCAAATATCCTACCAGATTTAAAAGGAACGTCGTCGGGGGAAGTACAGCAGGTTGTTCGTTAGGAAAATTTAAATGTTAGAAAAGGTAGTGAGTAATGAATAGCTCCTTGAGGCCGGGCCTGGGTTGGGCTTGCTCCTTTCAAAGGCCTGGTCAGTGCCCCAGGTATGGCAGCGCCTAGAAGTGTTGGAGGGACAAGCAACACTCTGTGCTGCTGGTGTTCTGGCCAGCAGCCTGTCATGCTCCAAACTGGGGGGCTGATGGGTGGGATTTCCACACATCCCTCTCTTCTGTGTGCCAGGCTTCCTGGGAGGGCAGGACTTTAGGTCTCAGATCTCCATGCTCGAATCCACTCAACATAAGCACCTCCCCAGGGAAAAGTGGACTCAGACAGAAGCCTCCCTCACTGGTGGTTCCCTGCTCCCACCCCGTGCTCAGGTTGTATAAGAGTTTCAATATTTTAGTGTCCACATCAGGCAAATATATAGAGATTGAAAGAAGATTTGAGACATTCAGGGGCTGGGGAGTGACCGCTAATGGCCATGAGGTTTCTTTCGGGCAGAGTGAAAATGTTTTAAAACTAGATTTGTTGCAAAGAATGCACAACTCTGTACATATACTAACAACCACTGAATTATACACACCAAACTGGTGGGTTTTATGGAATATAAACTGATGTCAATAGAAGTGTAAAGAAGAAAGAGATTTCAGCTATTTTGGGTCTGCTCTCCTGGAGCAGGAGGCCCCTGGGAAAGCCCGCACGCAGAGTCCTTCACACATGACTCGCTGCGAAGAAAGCTCTCGGGACTGTCACTTACTTGGCGGTAAGGATGTAAGTCTTGTAGTTACTGTTTCGGTGATAACTAAAAAAAAAAAGACAAGGGAAAGATGAGATCTCATGTCATGTACTGAAAGCCCTGTATTTTGGCAAAGTCACCTCTCTGTCACAGGTGCACTAAATTAGCTTTGACAGACTTGTATATACTGTGCTGTGAGGTAGGTGATCTGCCTCACTATACATGAAAATACGTGCGAGGACAACGGAGTTTAATTTACCTGGAAAATAAGTTTATGTCCCTTTGGAACCCAAAGGAGGTAGCTATCCAGTGATTTGAAAAAATAAGTTATCTTGATGTCAATGCCATTCGTTTAACAATTAGATCCAGTCCAGGCCTTTGAAGAAGGGCCAGGACCTCAAGTCACTCTCAAGTACTTCACGTCACACTCTTCCTCTGCACTGACCCTTCCAAACGGTCACCCAGTTCAGCTGGGGCCAGTGCATCATGCTGGCTGATTTCACTGTGAAGTGGATAATTACCTCGACTTCTAAAAATGAATTTGGGGTATGAGTATGAGGAGGCGTAGGCAGGAAGCGGGGGTTGGGAAGTAACATTTGGTGTTTGGAGAAATAGGGGATGGATGAACATCAAAGACAGACTTGAAGAAAAAGTCCCTTTGCCTCCCGAAACTGAATTTCTCAAGACTCCAAGTGATGGTGTGTCGATGGAGGTCATAAAAGCTTACAGAGTTGTTTTTCTAAATAACAGAAGAAAAACCTCATGCTTTCCCGAGCCACCCTCTCCCCGCATGGGAAAGGGGATTGATTTCCCAGACCACAGAGGGGCCAGTTTTGTACTCTGACCATGACCCTCACCACTACGTACTCCTGTGTTGGACACAAAGGAGCACCTATCAAGCTTTCTGTGTGTGTGTTGTGCACGCCCAGGTATATGTGTATGCGTGGTGTGCATGTGCACATGCATGTGGTTATGGGGTGGGGCATGAAAGGAGAAAAGGGTGAAAGATGGTGAGGGATTTTTTGTGCCCTTGAAGCCCTGCTGCTCACCACTGCTCGACCTCATGCCAGTCTTACTACCCACCCCCTCGCCCTTTCTTTCTTCAAATTGCATTTCCCTAACGAACTTGGTTGTCCTAGCAGGAACACGGGGTGAGGGATACAGCAGAAACAGCACTCCATGCATAAAAGGAAATGGTTTTTCAGACTAAAGTGGAAACTTGATTCGAATAATAGCTTTGAGCTTTCACTAACCCTCTCAGCACATGGACCTCTGGGATTCTTCAACACATAAAAAGAAAGTATTTCTTAACCTAAAGTTCCAAGTCTGTGGAGCCAGAACTTTTTTTGTTGGAGATATATGAAAGTCACAGGATGAGTGAAAGAGTTAGAGCTGCTGAGGGGACAGTTTAAATGTCTTTGAAGTTATTTAGGCAGTTTCATGAAAGAAATGTGTCTGTTTTCAATTTCCAGTGTAGATTGCAACCATGACATTGTTTTTATTCCAACTTTGTCCCTTCAATAATGGCGATGTTATTGTTTTGGTTTTCTGTTGCCCTGTATCCCTAAATAAGGAAATGGTTAAAAATATAATAGCAAATTCATGCAAGAGAATGTTATGCAACCATTAAAAATGCTGGTTATAAAAAACTATATATCAAATGGAAGTTTTCATCTTCTTTTTTTAAATTTAAGCATTTTATTGTTTATGCTATTATGGCAGTTTTCATCTTTGAAGAAAAAGTAGAACACATTTTGATTACGAGTATGTTAAAATGAAAGTCATTAAAAGGCATCTCACAGGAAGGAACAAGTTCTTTTTAGGAAATACCTTTAAAATGATAGTTTTTTAAAAAACAAAATAACCTGCTAAAAACAAAAACAGAAAAATTAAAAAAACAGAAAAAAAAGATACAGTAGTTTGGTGGAATTAGGGATGAGTTGCCTACTCTTTCCAAATTTTTATTACTTTGATGATAACAGATATTTCATGCTCTTACTTCTTTCAGTGACTTCAGTGCCTTCTCGCTTGTTTTTGTTGGTTACATCCATACCATAGCCACCTGTGGAAAAAGCCAGAAACCGTAAACAACCATGTCTCTTACCTTCACTTTTCAAACGCATAGATTCCTACTATTCAAGCTGAGAACCTGAAACCTGATTCCTGGGATTCAGAGCATAATTCTCTTATGTGCATATTTTTTAATGAGTGATCCTACTTCTTGTATCAGCTAAAATAGAGAGTAATTTAATAGTTCCAATTTAGGTTCTATTCCTTGTACTGAGATCTTATTTTTCAGGATGTATTTGAGCAGGCTGCCTGCCCCCTGCTGGGTTTTAAAGGGCTTACATGGAAGATGTGCTGCCCTGACCTTAGACTGTAAAAACTCCATACTTTGCCAAAGTAACAAATGGCTGAAGGATATCTCTCTGTCAAAGCACTCAGTGCTTTCAGCTAACTCATTTTGATGTATCCCATAATGTTCGGTGTTCTATATGGAGCTCTATGAATATAAAGCATTTATGCTTTATTATTTAAAGTTAGGGTATGAAAGTGGTCTTTAGTGTATTGAAATCAGGATAAAAATCATTACAATGGTCATACTTGTATGGAACTTTACACTTTTTAACAATACAAACCAGCCCTACTGTGCTCTTTTGCAGACATAAATAGAAAAAAAATATATAAAGAAAATACATATAAAATCTATTGAAATATGTAGGAAAATACATGTTCACAGATGTTAGCTATGTTCCCCCCTCATGCTTACTAAGCTTCTGGGAAGGAAAGTCATTGAGATCTTGTTCATTGTGCCCTGGAGTGTGGATGGGAGGAGGCGGGGCTGCCATCAAGGGGTGGCTGGGGATGGGGCTCAGGCCTAAACATTCAGGACTATACAGCCCAGCTGGGCTCTTTTTACTGTAGGTCCCTGTCTCAGGTTCCGGAAGGACTTAAAATCTGATTTTTCCTTTGGCCCTCTTCCTTCCATTACCCCACCTCCCAACCCTTCCCTTCCCCTGAGATTATTTTTGGGATAAAGTTCAAATTGGGTTCTAGAACTCTGGGGCAAGCTACTTCTGCTCAGGGTACCCCTTAGTTGAACATCTTTTCTTTCAAGATTTTTTGCTGGCCTGGTGACTTCAGTGCCTAATCCCATCATACTTTTAGGTGCCCCCAAAAGTAAAATCAGAAGGAAAAATAGACACAATCCAACCTGGGTTATCTTCTTCCAAAGCAGTTATAAAAAATACAATTTTTAAAAGTTTCTTTTTTTTTTGTTTTAAATGGAGAAAGGGGTCCCAAAGCCAAAAGTGCTGAGGGCCCATGAAAGTCATAATATTATCCTGAGTAACTTTCCTGCTTGAAAAGCAAGACTACATAAGACCAGCTGATCATCTTCCCAGTAGAATTAACTAAGATTGGCACAGTTAGCTTCAGAGCTGGGTTGAAGGTGCCAACTTCTTGCTTGTTTAAGTTTTTTAAACCCAGCTCTAGGCAAGGAATGAGGCATCATGGAAAAACTCCTAGGTCAATCTGAGAAGCCAAAGAAGGCCTTTCTGTAGGCATGTGTCTCAGGGCCAAGAGGAGGGGCTCCACACGCAGTGTAACAAGGGAGTCCAGCCTCATTGGGTGGCTAACCCTGGCCTGGGACTGTCTGCATCCCGGCAACAACCTGCACGATTGATGTCATGCCAGCCTACACACAACCAGATACCCTCTTTGAAATTCTTTGTTTAAGCATTAATTACCTTGGTACCTCTGAAGTCCCTCTCCACTTTTTTTTTTTTTTAATTGGTCATTAAATGTGAACCAGGCGGCATCTTGGAGAATAAACATTCAAACGCACCTGGCTACTGGTAGGTGAACCTAGTTTGGTACCTGAATGGATATGCAATATTATCCTGAAACTGCTTATAACAATCCATGGAAACGTTTACTTCCCACAAATTATTGCTTATTTTGATCCCTGAATGAAAGTTGCTGCTGGTAGCTATAAATTTGGGACTGGATGAGTTTATTCCACTTGTAGCCATCAAGGCAGGCTGATGACAGCTCTCTTTGGTAAGAGTCCGAGTGTCCAAGCAGCAAAACTGGCAAGTGTTTTCTTGTTCTTTCTATACCCAGAAAAATAACAGACATTTCTTTGTCCCCCACACCCCTCGACTCTTTTTCTTAAGTCCTAATTATGGAGCTTTGAGATCAACAGCAAAAAGCCAAGGGTTTCCCAACTTCCAGAGGGCACAGAGAGACCTCTCACTAAGAAATGAGATGACTTTGACCAGGGACTAGAGGCTCTTTACTGGCAGGTACCCTGGGACAGAACACGCCCCAGGTGGGTGCAAGGAGATAGCCCCTTGCCTGTCAGTCTGAAGCCCCTCAAATGTGTCCCATGACTGAACAGGATGATCTCTTGGGCCTGAAAAGTACAGGGCAGAGGAGCTCTGTTACTTTGCTGAAGTTCTCTCCCAGACTGACAGTCTGAAGAGGCAGGAATATGTTGGGAGATGGATTTCTTTAAGCCAAATGTGAACAGAATCTTTCTGTAAGTGGATTATAAAATATGAAATGAGGGGTTGAGGCACAAACCTTGACTGGGGTCATCCCTTGGGACCTACCGTATTCCCACCAGACTTCCTTTTTAAACATTGTAAGTGCTGATAGTTTTAAAAAGTATAACTAACATTAGGGAAGTGAAATTACATGCCCAGGCATGAGCCTTATCCTGTCTTTCCCAGCAGTGCTCACCATTGTGCTCTTCTCCCAAAACACCACTTAATGGAGGCACAGTCAAGGAGAATAATTTTTAACTTCTTGGGTGTTTGGGCCATTTCATTAGAACTAAGGATGAGCAGATTACTCAAATTTTCAATTCCAAAAGTATGCTAATTTCCATCCGTACTTCTCAGGGGCGGCTTTGTGGTTATTTCATAGTTAATGCCCCATTGAAGATGTTAAAAATGATCCCATGTCATTTTCTGATGCCAGAAAATGCAATTCAAAATCATTTTTCTACTTTTGAGTTTTTTTCTTTCCACTTCATTTAAATGATGTCACATCCACTGAAAACTGGTCCAGTGGTGATGGGGTATAACACACACACCAGCAAGGACAGTGGTAGTAAACCATGGCATAGACCAGGTCTTATTCTAATGACTCATTAAACACTTGGTCTTTGATACAAAGAATGGAATAGAGAAGCTAAGTGTTTTCCTCTATTTTCTATTTTAAAAATAAATGTTCTTATACTCTGCTAAGGTATTGTAAGTATTTTTACAGCTCCTATTACTCCAATATCTGCACACTTTAAATTTTAAAACAAAAGAACAACAACATGGCCAAAGTATAAGAAAACCATCCAGTCGCTACTGATCTATAAGCCCAGGAGGGCCAAGCAGTTTCAAGAAAACCAATGCCCTGGGGCCGATTGTCTCAGGAGCTTTTGTATCTACCCCAGCAATGGGCTTGCCCACCTGTAGTGCTTGGCATCCTCGATTTTCATAGCTTGGGAGCAAAGCAGCTTGGACACCACCTTTGTGATTAGGCTGCTTGTTTGCAGCCATGTTTGGTTAAATCCTACTGCCATTAATAACAACAAATGAGCCAAATCACACAGACACAGATTTCTTTCGGTCAGGTATCATCTTAGGATCTGATCAGTTTCACTAAAATAAGGAGTTTTTATCTACACTTAAGTCAGAACTGTCTGCTTTAGCTTTTTCCATGACCAGATTTTCGTGAGTTTCCTGAGGGGTCTGAGAGTATACGGGCTCCTCTGCTGCTCTGAAGGGGCTGACGCCTGCTGTAGTTTTGCTCTGACTCAGCGCCCTGTGCCTTGGCTCTGAGGGAGAGCATGCAGGGGTGGAAGGAGCAACTCTGCTTTTTAAACGAAACTCTTCGTAAATCCTTACTACATTTTATGGGCATAATGAATCCAACTTTTCAGCTACTGATTAACTGCTTCTCAAAAGAAGTGATGTGCCTGAGGCTTTGCCTATAACTTAAAAAGTGAAGTGATAATCTATCAGTAGTTACTGTGGTGCAGTGAAACACCCAAGATGGTAATTCTCACCTGAAAATGATTTTGGAGGGCCAGATTGGCCAGTTAAAGTGTGGACACATGCAAAATTTCTTTTCCCTTTTTTTGGCTCTATATTTGCTTCCAGTAAATTCCTGGATTAATTATATCATTCCAGATATTTCACTTTACTTTAGATTAGGAAAGCAGTAATTTTAGAGTGTGATAAACAACAATGTTCACTCAGCCTCTTGAGCTTAAGCAGAACCTGCCTGCAGCAAGGTCTGGGTAGCACATCAATACTTAAATGCTCAGGGGCTGCTTCTAGAAGGCCCCCCCCCTTACTTACACTTGACCTCTGCTGTCAAAGTGAGAGAGGGAAATAGAGGGACTAGGGGGAACGAGCAAGAGCAAGGGGAGGGGGAGAGAGAGAGAGAGGAGACATTATAAACTCTTATCATATGCTGAATGAAACAACTTAACATAAGCCATTTTATAATACTGAAAAAAATACAACAAATCTGGCCACTAGAGCTTAGTTTATCTTAACTAACATTTTTCTTCTTTTTCCCACTAATGCAACTTTCTTGTTATTCCTTTAAAAACATATCCTAAGCAGAATGTATAAACCAGAGTAATCATTTATGATCAATTAACCACTTCCCCAGAACATTTGAAATCCAACAACTTTATCTTATTTTCTCCAACAAACATTTAAGTTCTAAATGGCAAACCTCAAATCAAAGTCTCAAAAGAAGGGAGAAAGGTCAATTTCTTCCTGTTACTTACCTCGTTTGAGATTTGAAGGAATGGGAAATAGCTTTGAATAAATCTCCCCACTCTCTTCCCCTGATGTGCTCTTCTAGATGTTTGCGGTTCCCACTTTTTTTTATCCAGACCCAGCCAAGATGTGTTAAAGCTGAGTGATCTTTCAAAAATGTTCACTTTTTCTCTCCCCCTTGTTTCTTTCTGCTCTTCGCTTCCAGACAAGTCCTGACAAAGGTGTGTCTTGGTTTACTGCGTTACTCCACCCTTCCAATTATCTGACACTTGCTGGGTTAAAAAAAAAAATCTGCCTCCAGGAACCAAACTTTACAGGAGGTAGAAATTTTCTCCAACCTGTTTAGGAGGATTAACCATTTCTGGGCCCATGGGGAAAATGGAATAAAGGTCATTGTAAAAGAAGTTCCCTTTTTTTTGTTAAAGATTTTATTTATATTTTTTCAGAGAGATGGGAAAGGAAGGAGAAAGAGAAACATAATGTCCAAAAGAAACAGGAGTTTGTTATCTTCTCACACACCCTCAACCAGGGGCCTGACCCACAACCCAGGCACATGCCCTGACTGGGACTGGAACAGATTACCTTTCCGTTCACAGGCTGGCATTCAATCCACTGAGCCGTCCATAGTTCTCAGGGGTGGCTTCATGGTTATATTTGTGGTGAGCCACACCAGCCAGGGAAGGAGCTCCCTTGTATTACTTCTTACCTTCTATAGTCAGAGAACTGTTACAGCTTGGTATTCCCCTTCTTTGCTGCCACGGAATAGTCAAAATCCCAATGTGCATGGTTTGCGGTGTAGCTAGGCATGTGGGGGCCTGTGGTCAAGTTGTCTGAGCCTTAGAAAAATTGTGATGTTGCCCTCTCTCCCCCATTCTGACCCAAGCCAGGTCAAATCCACCTGGAAGAAACAGTGAGTGACCTAAATTCAGAATAAGATGTTAATGACTGCAAATGTGGAGCAATTGGTAGGATAGGGATTCATTTTTTTAAACGAGGTAACCAGATATATTAATGCTGACTCCCAAAAGTGACATGTTAGCCATAGGATTTTATGAATGTAGCCACCTAGAAAATTGATAGAGATACTGTTAGGGAGGGTTAAGAATCTTCTTGCCCCTCAAATCAGCAACCACATAGTCTCCACACACATGTGTGGACTCCCAGAGGCCCTGTAACTCCAGGTGCATCCATGGGACCATTGGACTTCCCTAGAGGGTCAATTTGCACCAAACTAGATAATTCTTATGAATACCTGGAGATCACCTGGCTTTCCAGGACCCCTAAAGATTAGCTTGTGGGCTTCTGGTCAAGATGGAGACACAGGCAGATATGACTTGACTCTTCTCACAACCACATCAAAATTACAACTAAATTATATAACAATCGTCACCCAGGAACATCAGAAATTGAGCTGAATGGAAGTCTGACAACTACGGAATTGAAGAAACCACATCCATCCAGACTGGTAGAGGGGTGTGGATGTGAAATGAGCTGACCCCAAACTTATGTGGATAAAAATTCATGAGGGATATCTTGGGAGCGAGGAGTCCCAGACCCACACCAGGCCCCCCAGCCCAGGATTCCAGTGCCAGGAAGATAAGCTCTCACAACCTCTGGCTGTGAAAACCAGCAGAGGTTGAGTCGGTAGAGGAGGCTGCTGGAACCCTAAGCAGTTCCTCCTGGGGAACGCACACATGGACTCACCGACCCAGACTTGTTCCCTCTGAGCTCCAGCACTGGGGTGGCAGCTTGAAAGGCACCTGTGGTATATAAGGAGAGACTGAAGTATCTGGCATCAGGGCAAGCAGAGGATATTGTTCCTTTGCTGCACCCTCCCTGCCACAGGGCCAGTAGGCTGGTACCATATCAAAGACTCCATCAACCTGGCTAACAATGTGTGATCCACCTTGGAGATCCACAGAGGCTCTACCCAACCCAACTTATGAGCCTACCCAAGCTGCTTTTCCATATCAGTGGCTGGTCTTAGTTCTTAAATCCTATCAAACAAGCAACAGCTGGCTTCAGTGAGCCCTAGCAGCAGTCAGATTAGAGTCACAGTTTGGCTTCACCTGGGGATCTCTAAGTCCAGCACAAGTAGCAGCCATCTCAGATTGCTTTACAGCTGACAGGGTGCCCTGGGGGAAAAACAGAGGTAGAGGCTGAACTTGGCCTTCACATCCCAGGAAACCCCAGGGCCAATGCACCCCGTGGACAGCTACAGATCACATCAGAGCACCACCACCCTGCCCCTGCACAGCTGATTCTCCACAGAAGGTGGAAGTTGGTGGTGAATGGTCACAGCTAATCCTTGCAGCTGACTGGCCTGGGTAAATCCCTCCCATATAGCAACCAAGGCTCAACTGTAAGAGAAGGGTGCACTTAGCCCACACAAAGGGTATACCTTGACTACCTAGCTTGGGTGATAGGGGAGGCTGTGCCACTGGACCCTACAGGACACCTAGTACATTAGACCACATTACCAAGACAGAGAGTCAAAACACCTCTACCTAATACATAGAAACAAACACAGGGAGGCTGCCAAAACGAGGAGACAAAGAAATATGACCCAAATGAAAGAACAGATCAAAACTCCAGAAAAAAAGCTAAACGAAATGGAGATAAGCAATCTATCAGATGCAGAGTTCAAAACACTGTTTATAAGGATACTCAAGGAACTTAGTGAGGACCTAGTGGCATAAAAAAGACCCAGTCAGAAATGAAGGATACACTAACTGAAATAAAAAACAATTTATAGGGAAAAAATAGTAGAGTGAATGAAGCCAAAAATCAAATCAATGATTTGGAACATAAAGAGACAAGAAACAACCATGCAGAACAAGAAGAAGAAGAAAGAACCCCCCAAAATGAGGATAGTATAAACAGTCTCTGGGACAACTTTAAGAAGTCCAACGGTCATCTCATAGGGGGGCACCCTATGAAGGAGAAGAAGGAGAAGAGAATGAGCAAGAAATTGGAGATCTCTCTGAAAAGATAGTGAAAGAAAACTTCTGTCTTTTGGTGAAGGAAATAGACATGCAAGTCCAGGAAGTGCGGAGAATCCCAGTTATGATAGATGCAAAGGGGCCCACTCCAAGACACATCATTATTAGAAGACAAAAGGATAAAGATAAAGAGAGACTCTTAAAAGCAGAGAAAAGAAGTTAGTTACTGGAAGATTGCCAGATGGGATAGGGGCGGGGGAGAATGGGAGAGGAAGTGAGGGGATTAAGAAGTACAAATAGTTAGTTACAGAATAGCTATGGCATTGTAAAGTACAGGATAAGAAATGACCCATGGACATGAACAACAGGTAGAAGGATTGCCTGAGGCAGTAGGGGGCACTGGGTGGAGGGGAGCCATGGAAGAAAGATCAGGACAACTGTAATAGCATAATCAATAAAATATAATTTTTTAAAAAAGACTAGCTTGAGACTCTTGGTGTAGGTAATATGGGAAGTCTGAACTTAGAACTCATTCAGGTGGTTCTTTGGAGTCATTGTCAGCTTTGGATTCCCAGTTCTGGGGCATCATTCCAAGACCCTGGAGGGAGCCATGGAATTCCTTTAGCAGAGCACCAATGTCTGCACTCTGCTATTGTGGGCTCTCAAACTGCATGGAAGGGTTTGAGCACCAGCTGTGGGGTTTTTATGCCAAAGATCCCAATATTCTCTTTTGGAGCTACACATTTCAGAACTCTTTTTCTGTCTTAGAATGTGACATTGGATTCTTGCTTTCTGGGATGCTCCTGTCTTCCCCAAATAAATACTTATTAACATGTCTGCTGTCAGCCTTCTAGGAGAAGAGTATTGAAAAATCTGGAAGACAGACAGCATGAAATTGACACAACTGTGCATTGTTCATTCACATATTCATTAATTCATAAATTAAACAAAAATATATTAGCTCCTGCTTGGAGCCAGACATTGAACTATATGCTGAGAGTTCAGTGGTGAAATATAGACACACCCTCTGTCCTTAGGGAGTTCATAGTCCAGTGGAGTAAGATAGGTCTTAAACAAGGTAATGCTCTGCTAGGACTTTCATAACAAAATTATGGTGGCTTAAACAACAGACACTACTTTTCTTACAGTTCTGGAGGCTGGAAGTCCATGGTCAAGGGGTCAGCAGTTTTGGTTTCTTGTCAGGTCTCTCTCCTCAGCTTGAAGATGGCTATCTTCTTACTGAATCTTCACATGGCTCTCTCTCTCTCTCTCTCTCTTTCTCTCTTTCTTTCTTTCTAGATTATTTATTTATTTATTTATTTTTAGAGAGAAGGGAAGGGAAGGAGAAAGAGAGGGAGAGAGAAACATCAATGTTTTAGAACATCGATTGGTTGCTTCTCACATGCCTCTCATCCAGGGACCTGATCTGCAGCCCAGGCATGTGCCTGCCCTTTCACTTAGTGGAATGACACTCAACCAAATGAGCCATGCCAGCCAGGGCCTCACATGGCATTTTCTGTGTGTGTGTGTGTGTGTGTGTGTGTGTGTGTGTGCGCGCGCGCGCGCGCGCCCCTGGTGTCTCTCTCCCTGTGTATCCTAATTTCCTCTTTTTATAAGGACACCAGTGAGATTGGATTAGGGCCAATCTTAACAGACTCATAGTAACTTAATTACTCCTTTAAGGGCCATATCTCCAAACACTGTCACATTCTAGGGGACTGGGGGTTGGGCTTCAACATTTGAATTTTGGGGGGGACACAATTCATAGCAAATTATGTACACAATGAATAATTATGTACCAATATGCAATTAAGAATGTGATAACTATTATGGAGAATAAATTCTGGGGACTATGAGAGAGCAGAAGAAGAGACAGTATCTTGAGGAAGTATGTAAAGAAAAGTCCTGCTAAGAAAGTGGCATTTAAAGAGATAGCAGACGGTTGAATAGAGATTACACAGGTGAAAGGAGGGGACAAGAGCATTCTAGAATCTAGACTGGGAAGAGAATATTTGAGAAGGTTCTGTGGAAGAAGCATGGTGAGTTTGAAGAGCAGTGATGTCCATACATTGAAGTGCACCAAGTGAAGGGGAAGGCATTGGAAGCGAAGCTGGGGATAGGCGGGGGCTGGATCATACAAGGTCTCGTAGGCTCTGGTAGGGAGGTGGTTTTTGGTACTTGGCAACTGTTCTTAAATTGACATTTGGGAACATCTCTATATAGGCATTGTGTGAATGTTTGGATTATTAAAAAAGAAGAGAGACTGGAACTAATATTTTCTAAGGCCTATTATGTGTCAGATATTTTA
Source organism: Pteronotus mesoamericanus (assembly GCF_021234165.1). NCBI lineage: Eukaryota > Metazoa > Chordata > Mammalia > Chiroptera > Mormoopidae > Pteronotus > Pteronotus mesoamericanus. The sequence goes on from NW_026555229.1 coordinate 7,216,588, forward strand.
CATAATACATTATCTTATTTAATCCCTCTAGCAACTCTAAGAGGTGTGTGTATTACTTTTATTTTATAGCTGAGAAAAGTGGCCTTCAGAGAAACTCAGTAACTAGGCCAAAAATCTTACACCTAATAGGTGGCTCCAGAGAGGAGAGAGGAATTTGAAAAGGAGTTAAACGATTAATCATTCCTACAGGATGAAGCCTCCATAAAAATCCCAATAGTATGGAATTCAGAGAGCTCCCAGGTTGGTGGCCACATGCACATACTGAGAGGGTGACAGCCTCCCCTCCTCTATGAGGATTGAGGCTCTGCACTCAGCACCTCTGCATCTTTTCATCTGGCTGTTCAGCTGTATCCTTTATTACATCCTTTAATAAATTGCTAAGTGTAAGTAAGTGTTTCCCTGAGTTCTGTGAGCTGTTCTAGCAAATAATTGAATCCAAGGAATAGAGGTTCATGGAAGCCTCCAATTTATAGTCAAACTGGACAGAAGTTGTGGGTAACCTGGGGACCTGCCACTGTGACTGGCCCCTGAAATAGGGGTAGGGGCGGTCTCATGGGACTGAGCCCTTAACCTGTGGGCTCCGGTGCTGTCTCCAGGTAGAAGGGTCAGAACTAAGTTAAATTGAAGGACACCTAGCTAGTGTAACAGAGAATTGCTTGGTGTCACATCGTGGAACCCCCTTGCACCAATATCTGGTGTCAGAAGCAGTGTGAGTTTGGCAGTAGTGTGAGAGTAAAGAAAGACACAGGAGGAGGACTGGAAATGTTCTATAAATGCAGAACCTATATTCCACTTAACTCAAACCCTTGTTTTCCATTGCCTGTGTATTATTAAGATTTAAGTATGTCCATAGCTTTGAGCTGAAAGAAAATAGGCAATATCAAAACAGAACAGGCTGAGGGCAAACGATAACTTAAGAACAAAAACCATCTGAACACTGGGGACATTTTCAATCAACAGCATTATGGTGTTGGTATAATTTATTGGTGATTTTAGACAAAAATAAGTATTAGGAATTGGCAACCACAGACCAATCCATTATTCAATTTATATATCTACTACATAAAGCCAGACATGATAACCCACCATTGGAATCAGCATGGCTGGTTTTTTCTCCTGTTGGGGTCCTGTAATAACTGTTATTCTCCAGGGACAGTGGAAAACTCAGACCCAAAATAAATAAATCCCAAAGTAATTCACTCGGGATCCTCTAATTTAACTAAATACCTAATAAGTCTGTGTGTCTGCACACTCCCACTTGTTTATGTGGGCATGTGAGTACTGTTTAAGTGTCCTGTATTAGGTCCTTTGGCGAAGAAGAAAATAAAAAGACTCTAAGAGTTTATATTCTAATTACTTAAGGTGCATAGTTTATTGTGTTTGGTAAAATTATTTATATGACTTATCTTGGTACATGGAATGAAATAAACCATGTGTTCATTCAACATTCATGTTATCTTCCTAGCATATCCTGGTACTAAGGTAATTGTCTTTTGAACGTTTCAAATTAGCCAGAAAGCAGCAAAATTCTTGCTAAAATTAAGGAAGAGAGTCAGATTTAGGAGACAGCAGTGACTAAGACCCCGGAAAGGTGTTTCTTGTTCCCTGCTCCAAATAGGGAACAGGATGAGAGAGAGGGCAGGACCCTAGGATGATGCTGAGGTTTTCTGAGCCAATCACTGACTACTCTCCTTTTTTCTGCCAAGTTAACTTCTTCAAATGTCCACCTGTTAGAGTTTACATTTCAGTGAGGATTAAATCCCCTTGGTTTGAACTCTTCCCTATGGTAGGCAGTTAGTCAGGCATGAGCAGAGTAGGGCAATAGGTCAAGTATGGAGTATCACCAGAGGAGAAAGTCCAGGGTATCTACTACAGGCAGAACTAGGAGAGCAAGTATTGGAAATAGGTATTGTAACTTAGGGCCATGCCTCTGAGTCACTCTTTCTTCCCCTAGCTGGTTAATGGTCATGTGGGTCAGACCCTCTCCTGACCTTTTCTCCGCTGGTATGTAGCTAGTCATGGGGTAGACCCCCTTAAAGAAGCAACAAGGGGCTGGAGGAAAGTTCCACATGATTACCATACAAGGACAAGAGATTACTAGACAGGTCCTGATAGATCAGCTTAGAGAAGGAAGTAGTTAGCATACTCCAGGGGTTCAAAGTAACTGTGCCAACACCCCGAGCAGCTGCCTGCCTGAAATCTTCTTTTGCATGTTGAATAAACTTTCTAGCTGAATAAACTTTCTCTTGTAGTTTAAGTCTTGCCTCTGAGTTTTTTCTTAGCCAGAACTCAAGTACCAAGGTCTCTGAACAAAGGTCTGGTCTGACTCCACCGGTCTAACACCTAGTACCATATTCCCACCAACATTCCCCACTCCCATTACCTAACATACTACAAACGTGAGGTTTAAAAAAGTGGTTTATTTTAAGTCTTGGAGAATTTAGATATGAAGACAATATTAGAATATATCATCTGTAAGTGATTTATTTGTTAGTTTAAAACCACTGTTCCTTAACACATGCTGTACTAAATTATCCAAAATGTGTTTCTTTTTTTTTTTAAAGGTTTTATTTATTTTTAGAGAGAGTGGGAGGGAGGGAGAAAGAGAGGGAGAAAAATATCAATGCGTGGTTGCCTCTCGGGGGCCCCTATGGGGGCCTGGCCCAGAACCCAGGCATGTGCCCTGTCTGGGATTTGAACCAAGGACCCTTTGGTTTGCAGGCTGGCGCTCAATCCACTGAGCCACACCAGCCAGGGCCAAAACTTGTTTCTAACAGTTTAACATTTATAGATTAGTTTTATCAAAAGATAGCAGTGAGCCAAAGAAAAATATGTGATGTGTTCATTTTACCAGTTTCTATTCTTTCATAATCAGAGAAAAAAATATCCCTTGGATTCCAAAAGATTTCCCATTCATGGAAGAAATGAAAATCCTCCTGTCTGGGTGGGAAGTCATTTGTAGCCTTATGTTTGGCAATGTTTACCTGCCTACCCTGGCAGTGTTAAGCCTCTCTAAGAACTGCGGCAAACCAAGTTATTTGTCCTTTGTTTGCTTAAAAATGACATGGGAACGATGTCAGAAGCATCAAAGAGATGAAACGTTAAATATTGCTCATAGAAAAAAAGATGTGCTCTTGAAAGTGAATTATTTAATATAAATAGGCCAGTCGTATAAAATGTGTGTAAAGTTTGATCCCTTGTGGGTAGCAAGGAAAAACAATTCAACAAAACAGTAGGAAGCTACAGGACAGATGGTTTTATTGCTAGATTTTAAAGGTATTTAAAGCCCAAAGATCTAGCCCAAAGATCTGAAAAGTCTGTGTCAGGTGATGAGCATTCTCTTGCACTGTAGGCCATGATTCAGAAGACAGGCTAGGTTCTCACAAAACATGTCCACACAAGGACTGTCTTCATTAAGATGAAGACCGCACCCTATTACATGGTTTGTGGTTAGCACTGTGTTCCTCACAAGTATATCTCTAGTACCTAGACTCATGCTGAAAATCAGACCTTGTTGCCTGACAGCCTCATCGGCTGAACATTCCACTGAGGATAACTCATAGGCCTTTATTTGACATTGCTGCCAATAGGCCTTTAGTAATGCGGTGGTAAGATGTGGGCAGAGGGAAGCCTCCTCTAGTGCTATGTTTACATCTCCTTCTTTTAGTGAGCCTATGCCTCTGTATTCTGAATGCCAGAAATGCTTCTCAGTTTTTTCTCCCCTCCTTAGTTGGGAAAGAATAGCTAGAGTGTGACCTTCCCTTCTCACAGGTAAGTTAGGTTCATAGTAATGCTCCAACTGGTTACACTCTGGACAATGAATTTTCCCTAAGCACAGACCTTGTAAAGAACAAAGTGCTCTATTGTATTTCAGCATGATTCTTTTTCTCCTCCTCCTGGCAGAAACAAGAGAGGATTTTCCCCCCCAATATTTTCTGTGGGAATGTGGTTAAACTCCTGGAGGTAAATCTCACAGTATTGTGGGGACCCCTATGACTGGATCCCCTGGAGATTTTAAGTCTCAGAATTGTCCCCCATGAGCCTCCAGCAATTTGTCAGGTACAGTTCAGATCTTCCTTCCCTGCACTAGTTCCTGCGGTGGTTTCTGTTGGTGAGTCTCTGCTCCGTTAAGTCTTGGTTTCCTGTATTGGCCTCCAGTCTCAGGGACAGTGGTTTGCCCTATTTTCTCTCCTGCCTTAGGGATCCAAGAAGAGTTTTTGCCTTTTCAGTCTGTTTGTGTTTTTACTTGTTACAATGGAGTGACAACTTCCAAGCTTCTTACATGTGGAACCAGAAGCTGGAAGTCACTATTGTTTTTATGTTTTTGGTTTCATTGATTTCTGTTCTTACCTTTATTATGTCCCCCTGCTCCTTGCTTCTAACTTTGCTTATTATTTCTTAAGATGGAAGCTTAGGAAATTGACTTTAAATCTTACTTCCTGTCTAACGTTTACTGCTATAAATTTCTTCCTAAGAATTGCTTTAGCTGCATCCCATAAATTTTGATATGTTGTGTTTTAACTTTCATTTGATTTAAGATATCTTCTAATTTCCCTTGTGACTTTTTTGATACATAGAGTAATAAGCAGCCCTTCCCTTTTCCCAAAACTAACAAGAAGCAGCTTTATTTTCAATATAAGTATTTAATAATAATTCTGCATAACTTGCAAGAGTATCATAAATAAGTTTCAAGAAGTGATTAGTTAATAACATATTGCCGTAATTTAAATAACATTTCAATAGGTAGTTTTGGGGGGAAGTCAACAATCTGAATTGAAAACATGGAAAAACAAACCCAGACATCACTGAGAAGAAATATCCAAGTTGATGGCAGCTATACTGATTTACTATACATAGGACCCCACATGGATGGTCAAAACTGCCTGTTTCCTTAGCGGTAACCTCTGGCTAGACAGCAATGTTCTTGGCACAGGAAACTTTTCTGTGTCAAGAGACTTTTCCTTTAAAGGGTTAAAAATGAAGCAGGTATGCAACCTTTGGGTTGCCATCTTTGGTTTGCCTGGGTTAACTCAGGCATCTGGGAGAAGACTAGAAGAGTCAAGTTGTTTATGTAAACCTTAACTTATTTAACCAGCCTACAGAGATTTTTTAGGTTAGGAGAGAGAGACACAGTGAGTGACTGATGAAAGAATAGAGTGTTTTTCCTGTTGGTCACACAAATGGGGTTGGGGGTAGGGTAGTGTGGGATGGGGAGGGGGGGATTTCCATTAGTTCTAAGATCTCAGAAGTAGATAGCCAAAGGGATTTTACTGCAAAAGCTGGGAAGGGTTTCTGAAATAGAAAGCTAATTTTGTCAGATCTCATAGACAGAGAAGCTCCAGGAACTTCTTGCACCCCATCAGATTGGCAGCTTTATTAAAGCCTGTGCATCCATCCCCGCATACCCTCCGGCTTGTTCAAGGGCCCAGGAAATACGTTGGAAGGAATGGGAGAGCTCACTGGCTGTTTTGAGATTCACCATAGTGTTAAGCCTGACAATAAAGCTAAAAAGTTCAGGCCTCTTGAAACAATTTGGGAAGGAGCCCTTCTAGGTAGCCATGGAGTTCCCTCCCTATGTAGAGACAGAAACTCTTCTGGTGTTGGGAGACCAGTTAGAAACATCCCTAGGGTAAGACTGGCTGCAACAAGTTGGTATCAATAGAGCTTCAAAGGCCAAGCCCAAATTTAATGCCTATGGAGACCACCCTGGCTGGTCTGCTTATTGAAACTGAGGGTGTGGCCACTCCATTCCCTTATCTGGGATACATCTGACCACATGTTCTTTGCATCTCCTCAGCACCTGCCCATTCTTTTACCTCTGTGCCTCTAACCTTTGAGTACACTTGTTTGTGTTCTTAGAGTCCTTGGAGACATGGGCTGGGTTTTCTTCTTTCACCGTATGTCCAACACCAAATACAGAGCCTCTAGTACAAGAGGCATTCAGTATAACGTCCTTTCTCCCAGTCTCCTAATTGGTATTTCCAACTATTATGGTTTCCCTACTGGGACATCCTGCTGGCACTTCAAACTCAACAGGGTGAAGACCAGACTTGTCCCTCTCCCCCTCTTTCCCATCCCCTCAGCCATGCCTCTGGTGTGGTATTCACTGCATGTCTGCAGGGCCTGGTCTGTATCAGGCTCACAGCAAGTATTCAGAAAATATTCATTCAAAGTGGAATGAGAAGTGAGGAAAGAGAATAGATAAGAAGCATGAGAAAAAATAGTAAAATAAAGAAGAAAGTTTTAAGGCAACAAGAGAAAAGAGAGAAGAGGAGATGAGGAGGATGGATAGGATGGTGAGACAGATATTTTAAGTTAGTTTTTCTCAAATCAGAGGGGGCATAGAATGCACCTAGAGCCCTTGAAAGAAGAGCTAGAACACTTTCCCATCTTCTCCACTCCCCTTCCAGTGTTTTCTTACTGCTTCCAGTTTGGGCTGGACTCCCAAAGTTTATGAGTGTGATGAAAGAAGGGACTTGAGGGCATGTCTCCACCTCTGCAGCCATTCCTGCATATGCAGGTATCAGAAGCCGGGCTACTTTCCACTATGGAGCATGTTTGTATGTAACAGCTGGCAAAAATTAAAAGTGTGAGGAGACTCCTCATAGTTCTCAGGATGAACTATGTGAAATGAAGATCTGGGGTTGAGGTGCATTTGTTTTCCCCATGAGGAATGATTCCCTATTTTGCCTTGAGTAAGTCAAGGAACAAGATCTTGCTTGCTCTCCTGGTCCCAGGGTTTTTACAGTCTTGTAACTTATTGTATGTCTTCTTTTTGGGTTCTTTTGCCAGATTATTTTAAGTCAGATCTACTAATCTCTTTGAGTGATGACATGTCATAACTGTAACCCCAAGACATTTTCAGGTAAAGGCAAGACACAGGCACACCTTGGTTTTATTTGTGGGAGGTACATTATAGCCCGTAGGGAAATGTGTAAGATATATTCCGTCATTTCAAGGGACTTGATAAAATCATGTTGACATCTGGAAGTTTTCAAGGGTGCTTAGATCTATGAAAAGAGCATTTTCCAGATAAATTATTTTTTCAACACTTATTCCAAAAAAGAGGCTTAAAGGACTCGTGATTTTTTTTTAAACCAGTGAAAGCACCTCCTATTCCTAAGGCAGCTGTCCTCACATGTTGAGTATATATATACGCACCCCAGATTCCTGGCATCCCTGAGAGAGGGTTTTCTATTGGAATGGAGAATTGTACTGAAATATAAATGGGCAGGAGTTTGTAAACTAACCCCGTCAGTCAGTACATGAAGAAGGATGTGAAAACCAAAAACAGGAGGTCTCTTCCTGCTAAAATCCCTGGCCTAGATACTTGAAGCGTATTCTTTTTTTGCAAGCTCTTAACTAAAACAGTACAAGTACTCATAGAAATAAATTATTTACATGGTACACACTCCATTAAGAGTTTTTGTTAGGTTTCTAACGTAAATGAATATTGAAAACACAAGTCAGCTTATTGTCTTCGGGCATGGTGTTCACCAGGAAATTGGGCAAAAGTATAGATTAGGGCTCAGTACAACCCCTGTGCAACTCAGAGGATTGTCCTAAACAATTGGAGTTCATAGGCAAGAACAATTTTCATGTAAGAATAACAGCACATTCATTCTTAATAAAACAAATGACATCCACCTTTCTTCAAATGACATGAGCGCAGCTCATTTTCAGATGAGTCCCAATATTTCACAAATTACTAACACCATGGATGAACTCTGCATGCTACTACCGCTGTTTATATTTGTGCAGGTACTGTATTTACCTAAACACATCTGAAAACCTTGTGCTTCAGAAAGCAGTTAATGGCATTTGTCAGAGGACAAGCTTGGCCTGAGAATGAGGAAGGCTATTGGTATCTCAGAGACCTTTCCAGCCACACTGGAAGCACAGGTCACAATATTCCACTGGGTAAGAATGTTGTCAGAAAAAAAAGAATGTCTGTATATTTGCTATTTGTAAACAAGATGTATGATCTAGTAGATTAAATTCTCTAAGTAACAACAAAGATGGGTGATAAAATACAATTCAGGCTACTTTGAGAATTCCCATGATTTTCATGCAAAGGAGTATGATATAGGAGAAAACCTGGATTAATGAATGTAATGAGTTCACTTCTCACTTTGTAGTAACTCAAAGTCAGGTAACATACTACTTCATTGTAACTGTTGAAAGCACTGTTTCATTGAATAAATAATTATTGTCATGACTGTAGGTCTACAAATAGATATTAAAGTTTTAACAACAGTTTTATTTTCTTAGAGTTCTAAATAATTCCTCCCAATATTATTAATATTTTCCATGAAGAATTAATTTATTAAGCCTATAGTCATCTGATGTCAATCTAATCCTTCCCAATGTTTTGATTTAGTAAAATTAGTATTATAACGAGGCTGTATTAGTGGTAATATTGATATTACCTGACTCAACATATCAACAAGGTGGGTTAGTAAACCCATCTTGCCTCATGAAAACTTTAAGAGGTCTTTGACGTTATTCTTGACTTTGGATTCATTAGTTCTCTTTATGGGTTGTGTTTATGTGACAAGTTTTTGGGTTGTTTCTGAATACATTTAAGTATGTCTGCTTTTTCTTCATATATATATGTGTGTGTGTGTGTGTGTGTGTATGTGTATGTATATATATATATATATATCTCAACACTCCCAGTATGTTGTTCTTTCCAATGACTAAAAAGTGGATTTATCTTTAATCCAGTGCTTATAAGTACAAATCCAACAAAGTTCATTCTCAGATTCAAATGCAGTTAGAATTTCCCTGTCAGTCCTGAGTCTTCACTAGAAGCGCTCGCTACCTGCTTGTTCTTTGTGACCTAAGGCAGGTGAGCACAGTTATCTTCCGCTCCTGTCACAGTATTGTCATTCCGGAGATGCTGGCTGGGGAATCCCAAGGGAGGCGCTGATAAGAAATCTGCTGTGCAGACCCTCTCCAGGCTGAGTGTGGCCCACACTCACATCCTGAGGTGTGCTGAGTCTTTTGAGGTGGCTGTGCCAGGACTAAGGACTTCCACATCCTGTCCTGAGTTTTGTGGTGATTCAGAGCGTGACTCAGCAATCGTCAGTGTAGAATGGCTGATGGCAAGTCCTTCCTGAAACACTATTAATAACATCTTTTACCAGAATGTTGATACATTCTAATCACCAAAGACAAAATGAAAGGTAGGCTAATCCTGAAATTTTAGGCCTGGGAAGCCAATTCTTCTACCCTAACACTTGACCCTAAATCCTTAATTTGATGGTATTTAACTTAAACCATTGGCTAATGGCACAAAAAGAAACTTCCATCCTCTCTGGGAAATGCCTGTAGTTATAAAGAAGACAAAAACAATCAGCAATGGGAAATAGTAATTTTTATGGAAACTGCATGAAGTTAAGAAATCAAATATGTACCAACTCTAATGGGAACCGTGGACTTCAGTTAATAAGAATGTGTCAATACTGGCTCACCAATTTTGCCACACTAAGAGACAATTGTGGTTTGTGGGGAGAGGAAGTGAGACAGTATATGGGAACTCTTTGTACTTTCTGTTCAATTTTTCTGTAAACTTAGAAGTGCTGTAAAAAATTCTGTTAATAAAAAGATTTTAAAAAATTCAATAATGTAGTTAATATGTAGAAGTGCTTGCTGCTGCCTGAAAACTCCTGAACTCAGAAATGGAGCAAAACTTGAAACATGCGGAGAAAGTTCTTGATTCATGGGCTGCTTGTCTTTTATTTTTATTGCTTCTTGAAAAAATACACATACAGAAAGGTATACAAATCATAAATATACAGCTTAATAAATAATCACAAAGTGAACATGCCCATATAACCAACATCTAGGGCAAGAAATAGAACATCACCAGCACCTCAGAAACTCTACTTTTCGGGAACTCTTAGTACCATAAATTAATTTTGTTTGTTTTTGAAATTAATAAAATGGAATTATAAATTATGTAATCTTTTGTGTCTGGCTTCTTTTGCTCAACATTATGCTTATGAGACTTATCCTTATTGTGTGTAATTCATTTTTATTGCTATACAGATTTCCATTGTATGAATATATTACATGTTATTTATATATGTTTGTTGGCATTTCAATATTTTCAGACTTTGTCTATTATGAAAAATGCTGCTACAAACATTCTTGTACATGTCTTTTGTTGAACATGTGCACAAAATTCCTGCTGGATCTATACCTGGGAGTGTACTTTCTGGACAACAGGATGTACATATTTAACTTTAGTAACCAATGCCAGATATTCCACAGGAGTTACACCAATTTACATTCCCATTAGCAATGTATAAGCCCTAGATCCACACTAACATTTCGTATGGTCAGTCTTTTTCATTTTTACCAATTTGGTGGGTCTGTATTGGTGTCTCATTGTAGCTTTAATTTGAATTTCCCTTATCTAATGAGGTTTTCCACCATTTTATCTATTAATGGCATTGAGATATATCCTTTTGTGAAATATTTATTCAAGTTTCATGACCATCTTAAAATTAGGATTGTTTTTCTTTTTCTTATTAATTTCCTTTGTTAGTTGTATATGTTGTAAATACCTTCTCCCAGTCTGTGGCACCCATTTCAACTCTCTTAAATATGTTTTATAAACAGAACACTTAATCTTTTCCTTAATGGTCAGTATTTTATGTCTTATCTAAGAAACCTTTCCATTTCCCAAGGTCATGAAGACATTCTCTCCTGTAAGTCTCCTAAGTTGCCATTTTTTGACCTTTCACATTTGGCTCTTCATTCTCTTTGAAATGATTTTTGTGGATGGTTTCAGTTAGGGGTTGTTTCACTATTTTCCATTTGGCTACTCAATTGATCTAGCACCATTTATTAAAAAAATAATTCTTTCCACCATTTCTCTGTAGTGACATCTTTATCATAAATCAAGCCTCCATCTTTGCATGGGTATTGTTGTTGGACTCTGTTCCATTGGTATTTATCTATCCCTTTTCCAATTCCACACTACCTAGATATCAAGATATCTAGTAGAGAAAATTGTTCCTTTTTGTTCTTCTTTTTCTACCCATCTTGGCTGTTCTTGGGTGTTCTTGGGTCTTTACATTTCCAGGTAAACTGCAGAATCAGCCTGTCAAACACAACACACACACACACACATACACACACACCAAGAATTTTTTTAAAATTGAAATTGCACAAAACCCACATACCAATCTGAGGGAAATCAACACCTTTAAAATGTAGTTTTCTGCTTCATGAGCCCTGTCTATGCCTCCATTTATTTAGGTCTATGATTTCTTAGAATATTTTATAGTTACATGTATTTTATAGTTTATGTGCTTTATAAACATATAGTTTTTATGTTTTAATGTTTATACTTTATATGCTTTTATGTTTAATAAACACATTTTTTATGTGTCCCATATTTTTATAGTTTATACATTTCATAGTTTTCTGTGTAGATGTTTTATGTCTCTCCTAGGTATCTGATATTTTTGATTCCATTGGAAATGTCTTTTAAAATTTCATTTTCTATTGGAAGTTTAATAAATTATTTCTATATTTTGACCTTATGTGTAGTTATCTTGCAACATCCACATATTATTTTGAATAATTTATTTGTACATATTTTTTGATTTTCTGTAGATACAATCATATCATCTGCAAATAGTGAGTTTTATTTTTTCTTTCCAATCCTTATACATTTTCTCTTTTTTGCCTTATAGTTTGTAACCAGAATTATATCATCATTCAGTACAAAAATGATTAGAAGTGATAATAGCAAACAGCCATTTTAAAGAAAAAGTTTTCACCATTGTATTTATCATAGTTTTAAAAATTAAATTCTTTGTTAGGTAAAGAAGTTTCTTTTAATTAGTGACTTGCTTTTTTAGCATAAATCAATGTTGAACTTTATCAAATGCTTTTATCAGTGTAGAAAGAGTTTATGGATGTAAGGTTTTGTTTATGGTATACTTAACAATATCAGAGCTCACATACCTATAATAAGAAAGAGTTTCTCAGGACATTTTTCTAAGAGGGTTCTGAATTCTCCCTTTTTAAAACTAAAGGTAACCACCAACCTTTCCTTATAAACCCAACTGTGGTCTGAGTACAGAAGCCTTAGGAAGGGAGATTGCTACTCCTAATTTTTGTTAGCATGCCAGATTCACTTCACAGCAATAAAGCTAACACTTGAGATAAGCAATTTATTAACACAAATATAAATAATTAAATTTATGATTATGGTAGGTCTTTGAATGTGAAGCATTACTTGCAAAAATCCAACTTGACTCAAACGGAACTGTTCATCCAGCGCTCAGCAGTAGGGGACCACCTGGAAAAGCTGGACTTATGTCTCCAAATTTATGCCATGTTCTTTGAGCCAGTTTATTTGTGTCTGGATAATGAGGTTTCCAAATCCTTTTCTCCCATGCCTCTGAATTTAGGTATGGGAGAAAAGGATTCTCCCATGCTGAAACATAGAAAGCTTACTAGAATAAACATGGACAAAGTAACACTGAGCCACACCGTGAGCCTAAGGATGTTCAGCAGATTGGCTTCTTATAGTCCTCAGGGATCAGTCATGCCAGTCAACACCTAGAAATGTGCTAGGCTCATCTACTTATCAAGAACAAGCAATAGATAAGTTCCTCTGAGCCTCAGAGGATTTCTGAGAAGGTGAATCAAGATTTAGTCATTTGTGTTTTTCAAAGTTTGAGTGGCTGCCTTGTTCAATCCTTAGCTGTGAACATCATGGTTCTCCCTTCTTGAGGATGACTGGTATTGAGCATGGGCTAAAGCAGGACATATTTTCCATGTCTTCCAACTCCCACTCTTTGGGATAGCCTCATATACAGAGACTCCAGGAGGTATAGATGTACTCATTTGTTTATTGTATGTACAATAAATAACAAGTGTGTAGCAACCAAGATTTCATTTAAAAAAAAAATCTGTATTTGTACGGCAGTTTTCTTCTGATGTAAAAGTGGATTAGGAGATGAACAGTTGGTACTCAATGGGTATTTTAGTAAAGTCTTGAGGGTGCCCTAATAACCAGGGCTCTGAAGCTTCAGACAATAGGATGCTGGTAACAATAGACCGTGCGCTTCTGCATGTGGTCGAGCACAGGTATTGACCTGGTGCTTTTTGTGGAACAGCATGAAATCAAGCCATATTTAACTGTGTCATATGAACTAGGAACAATAATACTAGCAAAAAAAAGTGGCCAAATTACACGGTTGAAAGTCTTTACCAAAAATGTCCCTTTTAATAAAAACATATTGTTGTTGAATATTGAATAAACATTTAAATTAATCATTTTACTGATGTTTTCTCTTAATACTCATTTACTAGTTATTCTTTCCATCTATCATCCATTAAGATACTTTTAAGAGGAGTAAATTTAAGAGGATATTTTTAATAGGATAAATTATAATTGAAAACATTCTACTTTTTAAAAAAAGATAGTTATTTATTTATTTATTTTTAGAGAGAAGGGAAGGGAGGGAGAAAGAGAGGAAGAGAAACATCAATGTGTGGTTGCTTCTCATGTGCCCCCTACTGGGGGCCTGGTCTGCAACCCATGCATGTGCCCTAGACTGGGAATTGAACTAGCAACCCTTTGGTTTGCATGCCGGTGCTCAGTCCACTAAGCCACACAGCCAGGGCAAAAATATTCTACTTCTTATTTATTTTTTTCTATGAATTTAGAGAAGATCACCTTAACTTTAATTTTACCTGTGAAACACCTCAGACCAGCTCACAGAACACCGTTGTTCTACTGGAGCAAAATTTGAGAAAATTTGGCTAAATGGAATATACAAGTAAAATGCCCTCATCAGGCAGCTTTCTTATTCTGCCACCTGCTTCCATCCTTGGCTTTAAGTCATCACCACCAACACCACCATCTTCACTCCCACTCTGTCAAGTGTGACTATCCGCCAAGTTCCACAGTAAGTACTTTATCCGTATCACCACATTTGATGGAGTAGATATGATTGTCCCATTTTACATATGAGAAAACTTAATAAAATTAAGTTTTATATAGCTTAGAAGGGCAGAGTTGAGATTTAAATCCTGGTATATCTGACTCCACTGTCCATTCTCTTAACTGTTCCCCTTTACTTCCTTCTTTATGACTCAATGCACAGCAACAAGAGTGGAAAATAACAACCCATTTTGGGTAAGCCTGTAAATAAGCTCTTTAATCAGGTGTTCAAAAACTTCTCAATCATAAGTTTATCACTAAATTACAGAGTACCTGTCTCCTGTAGTCAGGTTTGTATACTTGTAGACTATTTTTTACAAAATTAGCTGCTGATTGAAAAGCAAGAAGGAAAATTCTATCAGGATTGTTGTAAAGACAATAAAATATAGCTCAAATACCACTTTTTTCCCTCCATAAAGTTTTCCTTGACTCAACCTTCTCAGAACTCCCTTAGCATTTTCCTTAGCATGTTATCTCTGATTAAGCCCTATGAAAATCTGCTAAGTCTTTTGTGCAGTTGCTGGGGGTACAAAGATCAAAGACCCAGTCCCTGCTCTCAAATAGCTCCAGGTAGTACCTACAGGGTACTGTGGAAAAGGAGAGGCATCTAACTCTACCTAGATGACCTGGGAGAGAGGAAGAAAGGAGTATGTGGAGCACTGGGGTGAGCGAGTAGGGATTTTGATCCTTGATCCTACGTAGCCTGAAGCTGGAAGTAGGACTTAGGCAGATGGAGACGGTTGTGTAAGTGTGTGAATGTGTGTGCATATGCACATGTGTGCATTTTCTAGGCAGAAGGCACGACAAAGATTATAAAAAGGAGAGGAGCCTGGCCTGGCATGGGAACTGCACGTACATACTGTGAGAAAGCTTGCATGTGGGGTGTGGGCTGAGAAATGGCACAAGATGAAGCTGGAAGGTATGTATGAGTGATTTGGTGAAGAGTTTGGATTTTATCCCAACAAGGATTGGGTGTCACTGAAAGATCTTAAGTTCTTTAGAAAGATCATCCTGGCAGCCATGTAGAGAACGGAAGGGCGTGGGAAATGAGATGGCATAGGGAAAGCCGGGTGCAAGTCCAGAAGCCAGGGGACCCAGTTGGGAAGCTCTTGCAGACAGGCATCCAGGCCAGACCTGAGCTCAGGCAGCAGCAGTGTTGTTGAAGAGGAGGGTGAGACAAGCTGTATGTAGGCAAATGCAATGAATAAATGGGGCAAAATAAAACACTAATCTTAGCTTTTCAGATAAATAAAATATATTTACCTTTTTATATTATCCCTGAAAAGATTCACATTTCTCTACCTTTTCCAGAGTTTGTACTTTGGTTTATGGCACAGTTAGTCCAATTGACCATTCTTTGCATGAAGCTCAACATATATTTATTTCTTGATGCACCATCTGACTTCTTTTCCTGAAGCTGAAGTTATGGGTTGATTTTCATGAACTGGCCTTACTTTTACTTTATTCCCTGGCTACACAGACTGCAAATTATGCTGCCTCTCACAAGAGGTCTGGGTAAGGGACAGAAAAGACAAACCTGTTGAAACCCATACCATTGTGAACAAAGCAACTCAGAAGGCGCCACTTCTAAGAGAGCTGGCCACTTCATCCCGAAAGGAAGCACGTCTTTGGTGAATATTTCTATGATTCCTTGGTCCAATGACAGAAGCAACAATAAGCTACAACGTGCCCTGAAACTTTTAGATTAGATTTGAGGAACAGTTTTCCCCTAAGAGGAGCTGTTCAGTATTGATAGCACTTTTGCCAAAGAATATTCTTCCCTGGAAATTTTTGGAGGATGGTGGTAAAAAAATATATACATTTACACAAAATTGACCATTTCAACTCTTGTAAGTGTAAGTTTCTGAGGCATTGAGTACATTCACATTGTTGTACAACCGTCACCACACCGCCATCCAGCTCCAGGATGCTCTTATCATCCCAAACGGGAAATCTACCCATTAAGCAAAAACTCTCTAGTCCCCTCTTTCCCTGGCACCTGATGACCACTATTCTACTTTCTGTTCCTATTAATTTCACTACTCTAGGTACTTCATATAATTGGATTCAGACAATATTTGTCCTTTTGTGCCTAGTTCCCTTATTTCACTCACCATGATGTTGTCAGGATTCATCCGTATTATAAAATGTATCAGAATTTATACCTTTTAAGGATGAATAACATCCTATTATATGTATAATAAAAAATTTTGTTTATCTATTAATCTGTTGATGGATATTCTGGTTGTTTCCTCCTTTTGGTTATTGTGAATAATGTTGTTATGAGCATTGGTATACAAATATATGAGTCCCTGATTTCAATTCTTTTGGGTATATATACTAAGAAGTGGAATTGCTGGATCATGTATAGTAGGAAAACAAACACTTTTTCCTCTTGCGTGTCTCTCCTTTACTTTCACACTACTTCTGACACTTTTGGTCACCAAATGTGTGCATTTTTTCCCCCACAACAAGCAATTCTCTGTGACATCAGCTGGCTGTCCTGCGGTTTAACTCAATTCTGACATTATCTGCCTAGGTAGCGTCAGGTTTGACAGGTTAGGGGCTCAGTCCCACGACACTGGCCCCTACATCAGATACCAATGACAGGTGGGAGGCTCCCAGATTATCTGTAACTTCTGTCCAATTTGGCTACAAACTGGAGGCTCCCATGACCCTCTTCCTCTCGGATTTGATTATTTGCTAGAGCAGCTCACGGAACTCAGGGAAACCTGTTTACCAGTTTACCAAAGGATATCAAAGGATGTGATAAAAGATACAGAGGAACAGCCAGAGGAAGGGATACAGAGGGCCAGGTCTGGGAGGGTCTTGAGCCCAAGAGCTTCTGTTCCCATGGAGTTGAGGCGAATCACCCTCCCAGTCTGTGCGTGTGGTCACCAACTTGGAAACTGTCCAGTTCCCACCCTATTGAAAGTTTTTGGAGGTTTCCTCAGGTAGGCATTATCAATTATTGACTGTATTTTCAGCCCCTCTCCGGAGAAGTGGGGGTGGCAGGAGTGAGGCTGAAAATTCCAAGCTTGGTCTTCCTGCTGACCAGCTCCCATTCAGGAGGCATCCTAGAGCCACCCAAAGTCACCTCATTAGAAGGAAAGATGCTCTTATCACCCAGAAAATTCCAATGGATTTAGGAGCCCTGTGTCAGACACTGGGATCAAAGACCAAAATTTAAACTAAGGATGGTCCTAGTGCTTTTATCAGCTAGGAACTTCAAAATGTTTCAGGAACACTGTTTCAGGAGTGCTGTTCCAGGAACTGGGGGGTGGGAACAGACAGAGACAAATATACTCGTGCGCGCGCGTTTGTGTGTGCGTGTATGTGTATATGTGTAGTTTGTTGTCTCAAAATATGGTAACTTTGTTTAATTTTTTTTGAAGAACCACCACACTGTTTTCCTGTACTATTTTAATGGCTATACGATTTTAAATTCCCACAAGCAACACGAGAGATTTTTAAAAATGGGATTTTGCCTGGAGGGGGTGGGGGTTAGACCTGCTTCTCCCAAAATTCACTCTTTATTCACCATGCCATTAAATTCACTAGACTTTTTGCTTGTATTGACTATATTTTTAGTTTAATTTTATCATTTATTTTTTATTTAAAGATGGATAAATTTAGTAATTTACCAGTAATTTGAAAGGCACAGTGAAACTTCTAGCTGCTGTTAATATTCCCCTGTCCTTTCCTATACTAGACTGCTACACTATCGCTCTCTCTTCTTACCTCATTTGGAATTCTCACCTTTTGAGTTACTGATTAAGTAACTAATTTATTTATCCTTACATTTATCCATCCAAAACACATTTATTGAGCCTTATGGTAAGCATCAAACGTTAATACAGGCAAGGGTATGGGTTCCAGAAGATGATAGTAAAAGTAACCAGAACCAGAGTAACTAGGAGCGTTTCCTGCAATGGCAAATGGTGGATCATGGGATTTAGCCTGCAGCCCTGGGCTTGGGAGATTGGGACTGAGCCCCTAAGAGGAAGAAAAAAAGTCCTCTATATAACAAATTTTTCCCCAGTGCTGGTGCTGATTGAATCTATGTGATAAATATCAATGTATCCTATTTGTCTTTGTAAACACTTAAAAAATATACTTTTTCCATCTTCAGTACCTAGAACATCTTCCATAGTATCATCATAATGGTTGCTTCCACAGGGAATTTTATCTGTAACTTTAAGTCTCTGTGAACTAAGTAATGGTGGAAACTGGTAATTTCATGTTTACCAAAACATGCCAAAACTAAAATCTGAGAAACTCTGAGCTGGGAAAGATTGCCTTTCTCTCTACAGTTCATAGGTGAGAAAACTGAGACCATAAAATTTAACTGAATCTGCCAAAGTCACATAGCTAGTTAGCTGTGAGCAGCAGAGGAAAGATCTCAGCTGCTCTGATTCAGTCCTAACCCCTGCTGCGGCCATATTTTCATCAGAATGAATGAATCAGGGAAAAAGAGTTGTAAACATCAATTGTGTCATTTGTATTCACCAAAACTTGTATTCAGACACAAATTCCAAATGGCTTCCCCACTTTCCCCAATTTAAACTGACAACCCATGATTATGTCATGGTTAGTACAGTTTTAAGCAACCTCACCTTCACAGTTTGTGACCACAGCCCATTTCATCCCCAACTCACTGCATACAGCAACAAAAATCCACAAAGAGAAATTCTAGAATGCTAAAGAAGACGCAAGTAAGGTCTGTGGTGTACAGCCTAACTCATTTAAAATTTCACCTGCTGTAAAATGTGGTTTATGTAATTTACAAGATATAATCTGGTTTAATCTGACTACTGTAGTATTCCATTGGTCCTATAAAAGTACATGTGTATCTATAATACATGCTTACATCTTTATTAATTATAAAATCTTGCACTTCCAAAATTCTTTTTATTCAATTGTGTCAAAAGGCCTTGATAACAAAAATTATGCATTTCTCATTTCACAGAATTTGTCCCCAATTAAGTGTGCCCAGGTTTTGAATTGTTTGATCTACTATTTGGACATTTAAACCCAGGTTAAATCTACAGAATAATTTATAGTATGAAGTAAACAAGCCTAGTAATCAGTAATCTGTTATAACAAATGGTGTTTTAAAACATAAAAGTTTTGTTTTGGTTAAGGACAAGAAATAATGTAATAAAGATGTCTCCCTCCCCTCTTCTCCCCTCCCTCCCCGTTTTGTGTCCTCCCTTCCCTTGCCTCTTCCTTCCCTCTCCTCCTACAAAATACTTGGCATTGAACTCTGAACTCTTGACGACAACTTCTTTTATGAATGTAGTGGTCCAGGAAAGCTTCCTGTAGTCTTAGCTTAAGCAGTTATTGATAGGAAGGTGATGGGTTTGTAAAGCTTGCCTTGAGAGCTGCTAATTAGTATTCAAATGTTCAATTTCAGCCTCCTAAGTACCCTCATTAGTCCACATCATTCTTATCTGTGGTCTTTCAAACCTGTGACAACATGCTATTCTCACTCCTTAAAATCAAGTCACTTCAAGTGCTGACTCACTGCATCTACTGTTTGCTATTCATGAAGTTATTTTTCTGAATAAATTTAAATTTTCTTCCTAGAGTTCATTTTGAGGACTTAATCCCATTCTGAGCACAGAAGAATTCTATCTAGGTTGAAGGGAGCAGTAAGTTTGATTCTTTCACACTATAAAAATAGAAAGCTTTTGTAGTGGACCGGGTGTATTGGTGGGTATAAGTGGTTGATTGAGTCATCTTGGAAACCAGTGACTGAAAATAAATCACGCTCTCTCTAGGCAATTATTGGAATGAAAGAAAGTCAGCTCTAAATACCTTCCAAACTTGAGGAAAACAGCTCTGAGGGAAAAGAATATGTACTGATGAAACTGCTTTTTTAAAAAGAGGAACATCTTGCCAAAGATTCAAACTCGTTCCTTTCAGGGCAGCTCAGTTGCACAAGCTTTATGCTAATTATTGTTATATTAAAGATGTGGGAGCTTCACAAAAATCTGAAACTTGTATGTACAGGTCCAAAATACCCAATTTCAGTGGCTCAGAGTTAGGCTAGGAAAGCATTTCAGGTAAGATAATTACCTGTAGTAATGTTTGTTCTTTTTTCTTTTTCTTTAAAACCTATGGGCAGCTTATAATTTATAGTTTCATAAGAATTTGCTTAACAAATTTAGTCACGATTAGTACCTGCCCTCCAAAACCCAAACCTGTGTTCTTTGGTATCATGGGGTGGTATTTGCCAACCTACAGGCTTTAAAAAGTCTAAGAAGACCATCTTTGCTGATGAGTGTTATCCCTGCATTTGGTATGAATTTCACTCATAGCAGATCTTTGAATTTCAATATCCAACATTCACAGAAGAGCATAGATTCACAAGTTATAACACAATGTAAGAAAGAGAGTAAACAGTTCAATGGAGATAGACTAAGCCATCATTACCATGTTCTGTAGAGTACTGAAAAACAATTAAGTAATCTTCTCTGGATTAAAAAAAATGAGAAAAGCAAGAAAAGGATAACTTGACTCAGAGCCACTTATATCAAGTGATAGCTGGTAAAATGATAAACCGAGTAGCACACAAGGGAAATTTGGGGAGGTGGGAGGGTTGGGAAGAGTTTGAGTTGAAGGTGTACACTGTTGAAGGAGAAGTATTATCTGTCTTAATATTGCATTAACACAGTCTAAATAGCTGTGTAGAGTCTTAGAGGACCTTGTCAGAGTGAATGTAGCTGTATTCTATGCTCTTTTTCCAAGATCTTATCTGTGGGAAAGATACATTTTCACCATAAAAAATAGTAGTATCATTTGCCAGTTGAGGGTTACCAGCATCATTATTAAACTTCACACAGTTTTTTTTGGTAGCCACAAAGGTAGATCTCTGGGTATGTTGACACTGATGAGCTGTGTGATTTAAACACAATGTGGGGGACACACGAACTAGGTACAACCCTGAAGGTGGAAAGGAGAGGAAGATCAAGGAAGAGACACCTTTGCTGACGTCACCTCCCCCATCTTCGATCATGAGTCTCCTAAGGATACGCCCTGGTGCTTTAGACCTGCTGGTCAGGGGTTCTGCATTCAGTGGGTTTGGTACTGCTTCATAAAGGTCCATGATGAAAATAGAAGACATTTTATGTTACCTTCGAGAGTGATGGAAAAGGGATTAAGTTTCAATCTAGCTCCCAGGTCCTGAGTTGGGTCAGAAAACTCCTGGCTCTGGCTAATTCACAGATTTTTCTCTACTACTATACTTGTCAACAAAGTTTGCTAAGGGGTAGAAAAGCAGGAGCAAAAAAAGCAAAAGGGTCATGGAACATGGTAGAATGGTCTCTTAATTCCTTCTTTTCCTGGTACCATTGACCTCCCTTGCTCCCCATCTGAAAAATATCACTGAAAAGGAACCTTGTATACTCTCAAGACTGAAACAAACAGGAGGGGGCAGGGTAGAAAACTGAGCTGACTTCTTTGCTGGCACTTCAGACAAATTTCAATACTGTGAAATTATCTTGTGTTATCCCTCAAACTTCAGGTAGTTAAAAATGATTAAAAGACATGTTCTGTTGCTTAAGAATTTGCTGACATCTAATGCCTTTTTTTCTCCAAACAAAGGCAGTGGTGACATTTCTGAGTAA
This sequence comes from Pteronotus mesoamericanus, assembly GCF_021234165.1. NCBI lineage: Eukaryota > Metazoa > Chordata > Mammalia > Chiroptera > Mormoopidae > Pteronotus > Pteronotus mesoamericanus. Next base: position 7,238,194 of record NW_026555229.1, read on the forward strand.
TAAAGGATCTGAGAAAGACATGGCCCTGAGCAATACTTTTATTACCATTACTTTTTCACAGTTTAACTCCTCTGCCCCGACCCTCCCACCCACATACACCCTACCCCCTTCCTCACCGTTATTAATCTAACTTGAATCACTCTATTCTTCTCCAAGAGAACACACCCCAGTAATAGCAGTGAATCATAGACTCTGCTTCTCTAGTCTCTAATGGACTTGACAAAATGCCATATCTGAGAGAATAAAAGGAAAGGAACTTCAGGTGAAAGGAGCTCTTTAGGTTCTTGTTCAATATGTTACCCTCAATATTATTTACCAGATAAATTTTCTAGTTGCCTGGTGGTGGACAGGTGTTTTTGTTTTTGTTTTAATCATAACAACACGATTGACCATCTCCACATTTCCATGCTCTCCGTAGACACCCTACTCAGTGAAGCAACCTCTCAGGCATGCCTATAGCTAAGTCAAGGGCTCTTTCATCTTGAGGTTGAAAATAAAATCTTTTCTTTATTCTTTTCTTCACTTGGCTAAAGAATATTAAAGTTTACCCATAAGAATTTGATAACAAAATCTTCAACAGTTTTTGCAAGTGAATACATTATAAAAGTTCCTATGAAGTCTTTAGGTAATAGAAAAAAAAACCCAATAGAAATAATTTGTCAAATATTCTCAAAGGGAAATTTATGACATGATAGAGTACTAAATAAAACACATCTCCTTTACCATGGATAGGTCTTATAAGTTGATACTTGAATTCATGGCAAGAGAAACCTAGAAGAGAGTTTCTGAAGGCAATTTTCAAGTTATGTACAAATGTCATAAGAAATATTGAAAGCCAGTTAAGAAAATTTAGTAGATTTTCTTGTGTTATAAAATCTATATTATTTTGTTTGTTTATTTGTCATAATGGACATTATAAATCAGCTCAAGCATGTGTGTTCTGTGTAATTCTTCACCTAAGTGGATTTAAATCTGGTTTTAAAAGTGTACATTTATATTTTTAATTGTTTAAAAAATACCTGTGGGTACTAGCTATGTCTACATGATATATATATTTTTTGTCGACTCAGAAAAGTCAATGGAATGAAATTTAATTCATCCTGAGATTACCATTAAGATTTTAAAAATAATGTTAAAGCTTAGAATTTAAAAAATATGTATCCTGAAATGAAATTTAAAAGTGTGTGTGTGTGTGTGTGTGTGTGTGTGTGTAGAGAAAGAGTAAGTGTGGGAGGAGAGGGAGGCACTCTTCACTATTCTCTTGCTATTAACAAAGAATAAAAAACATCATGAAGATTTTTTAGGTCTATGTCATCATCTCACCAACAATAATCACAGAGAACAGAAGACACATTTTACCACTCCTTGATGAATAACAAAGTGACTAACAGTAGCCTTGGGTATTGAAGAAATTTTAAAAATGCAGTGAGAAAGCCTCCCTTAGGTTGATATTAATTACTGTTATCATGGAATTCCATTGCTCAAATTGTTCTCCATGGCAGGGTAAGGAGTCTTTGCCTTCTGGCTCTCTGGGGCAGTATTTTTCCCTGCCTGGAAAGTTTCAAAAGAAACATCAAACTCCTTAAAGTCAATAGATTTCAGGCTCCTACAGACGTGAAAATGTTTGCTAGGCTTTATCTATAAATGTACAGTGAAAACTATAGGGGCTGTATCCCAGATCTCTTATACTAAATTGAGAGTGGATTGCATGTTTCCATTCTTGTATGTGATGGAAGTATAATAAAATAGAAACATATATGGAGAGATCAATTCTAACAACACATGTAGGTCAGAGATGTAGGTCAACAAATGAACATTTCTGAAAGACAGGTTTATCTGTGTGCTCATTCTCAAGTTCTTTAAAGGTCTGGCCAAAACAATCCCATTTTAATATACCAGTTCATATAATAAGCAAGTCAGGACATTGCAAGGCAAGATGTTGTTTTCCTTTATGCAGCCAGTAAAAACAGCTCTAAGCTTAGGTTGTAATGATAAAAAGGATTTTGAAGCAGCTGATTTTAGGGAATCATAAAAACAACTCAACTTTCTGCCCCAAAGTATTATAAAGAATATGCTCAGTCTGCATTGTACTTCTAGTTTCAGGACAAATCATTCTGCCTTTTTTTTTTTTTTTTTTTTTTTTAGTGTAACTGATGCCAATGGATGAGGAAAGGGAGAAATGAAAGTACAGTCTGAGACCTGTGGCTTGGTTAGGTGAATAACACCCATGTCGCAAAATCATGAGTTCTTTCTTTCATTTTGTAAATTCCTTGAGGTTAATTTATATAATTTTTGAAAAACTTAGAAAGAGTAGAATACTTATTAATTATTCTGAGGGCTCCAAGTTTTCTTCTATTTATGGCTGAAATTGTGAGAGATCTCACAGTTCACAGCCCCACTTATAAAAAAACAAACCCCGTGGCCTTTTTTGGAAAGGTAAGTGAAGGGATAAAAGAACTATGTGACACATTTCTTTAAATCAATTGGAGAATTGTGAATATAGTTGCTATATAAAATAACAACTATTGAGTGCTTTCTAGATACCTAGCACTGTTCTCATTGCCTGTAATTAATTCTCATTTAGCCTTCCAATACCTAGGAGGTCGATATTATATTCCCATTTTACCCACCACGAAACCAAGGCACAGAGACAGTACATTACAAAGCACATAAAGTAATGGTGCCAGAATTTGAACCTAGACCATTTGACTCTCACATTTAAGTCTTTAATCATTCACTGCATTAGGTTTTCTTTAGGTTCTGTAGTTTTCAGTCCTCACCCAAGGACATTTTAGGGGGTTGAGGGGGAGGAAGGGTGGGGGTGGGGTGGGGTGGAGAGAGATAATGTTTGCGTCCCATACGAGCCCTGACCGGACTCGAACCCACAGCCCTTCGGTGCACGGGACAACCAATGATGCAACCAACCGAGCTACACCGGCCAGGGCTTCAGGTTCTGTATTTACTTTTATATCCAACTGCTTAGGACACAGTTAAACCCTCCTGAGTCTTGTCTACTTTTAAGCCAAAGTCACAAAGATGTTAGTAAAGAGACAATGTCAACGTTTAAAATGGCCATTGACTGAAAACACTGGTCCCTGAAAATTCCCACCTTCCTTGTTGACTCAGAAATTACTCAAACCGTCTTTCCCTACAGGCAGAGCTCCACCCAATGTAGTTAACTTTTTTGTTGCGCAGCAACAGAACATCACCACACAGGAAACCAAGGGCATATTTTAGACTAAGGATGTCGCTGCCCAGTATTCAGCAAGGGCCCTGTCTCCTGCAAACGTCTTCGTGCAGGAACAACGTAATCTTATTTGGGGATTGTTCTGCTTCCTGTCTGACACCACAGCAAATTTCTTTGGACTGCATTTTCTCTCAAGACTTGAAGCCAAGCTGAGGAAATCTAAATTTTGAGGTAGATACTGTAGAACACCTGTGACTGGGCCGCCGCGTTTGCGGCAGCAAAGGCTAGAAACTACCTCAACTGCATTCCCCGGGACTCTTCCAGGGATCGCTAACATGTTGGATTCTCAATAGGCCATTTAACCCAGCGCTGCTCTTCTGTGGTCTCTGCCTTGGGAGAGTTTACAAGCTGTAAATTTAACACACAGCTATTCTTGGGCACAGCAGTTCTGGTGCTGTCAATACTGAGGAAAGTCCTTGGCTGTGATGAGTGAGGAGACAAGACAAACGGGAGCTAGGAGAATGGGAGGGGCATTCTCAGACACATTTCATAAACACAAAAATAAGGAAACAGGAAGAAAGGTTTTGCACGGAAAGAGGAGGGAGGTGAAGCCGCAAAGAAAAGCACGCTCCCTCGGAATCAGGCAATCGTTGAGCACACGAGGGCGGCCGTCCGCACGCGAGCCGAGACTCACGGCTGCGCGCGCAGAGTCCCGAGGCTCTAGGGCGCTGGGCGCGGCAGAGACGCGCTCGTCCGTCAATCTGGCCAATCACGCGTCTCTGCCGCCTCCTACGTTTCTCCGCTCCGCCCGCGCTCCCTCGCGGAGGCTCGAGAGCGCGCGCGCGCGCGCAATCCTGCCACTTTCGGGCCCTGGGTGTAGCAGAGCTGCGCGTCCCTGTCAATCCAGCCAATCGCGAGGTTCTTCCGTCTCTCCCGAAGCCCGGCCCCTGGAACGGGAGCGGCTGGGCGGGTTCTCTGCGCCCAGGGGATGGCGGAGGGAGGTAGCGTACGGGGTGGCAAGTGGTTGTGCGAGACCTGAACTGCTTCGGGGTCTGCAGTGCAGTCGAATAGCTCTCCCTCTCCGTGGTCAAGGGGACCTCTCAACTGCACCTCAGGCCTGGGGTCTCCGGGTCTCGTGTATTTTTTTGCAGCGGTGGGAGGGGAGGGACCGCTTCTTTCTCTGTTTTGTTTTTGTTTTTTCCCCCGGTAAAGTTGTTGCCTTTGTTTCAGGAAACAAACTTTAGTCGACTCTGCTTTTCAGGGTCTTTTCGCTAGTTAAACGAAAACGATACGGACAAGCGTAAGACTCTGCTTTTCAGGGTCTTTTCGCTAGTTAAACGAAAACGATACGGACAAGCGTAAATTCATCTGCAGTTGTGTTCCCTCAGGCCTTATCCCTCAGGCCTGGCGGGTCCTTGGTTCTAATCACCCAGCCTTTAGGGTTTAGGGTAGTGTGAAAGGTCTGGTCCTGTTCTTTGAGTCAAGGTTTCAGTTATATTTCCATTCATTATGAAGCTGGCGTAATGAAATGAAAGCATTCTGTAACGTTCCAACGTTGTGCTTCTCCCCGTCCCCCTTACGGCAGGTTTGAAGGTATCTTGATGAAAACAAATGGAGGGTCTTGTTTATGTGAGACGCCAGCTAGTTAATCTGTCATAGAAAAGCTAGTAGTTACCATGTGGACCAACACAAACTTATTTGGGAGGGTAAATGGAAAAGGACAGCAAAAAAGCCAGGATGAATCACAGCTAAATGAAAGAGGAAGATGCTGGCTTACTTGCTGATGTTACCTACAATTAAAAAAAAAAGTTCTTTGGTAAAAACTGAGGGATATACAGAGGTGTGGGTTAATTTGGTTTCCATTTTGTGATTTTTTTTTTGTTTGTTTGTTTTTTAGAGGTAAACCAAGATTTCATTTTCAAAATGGAAAGTCCTTCAGACTCAGCTGTGATTTTACCGAGCACTCCGCGGGGTTGTGCCAATCTACTATCTCCCCCTACAAGCAGTTCAAGAAAACAAGTATGAAAGTCTCAGTTCTTTCAATGGATCAATTCTATATTTCTGGCTATTGTGGCAGTGGTGGTTTTTAAGTCTACTGATGATTGTTAATGAACATAATGTGTAGCATTAAAAAACTGTGGTAAATAATTTTAGATATTTCTCCTTAGATAAAGTATTTGTCTTTTTCCCACCCCCAAAATTTCATTTTGAATCAATTATTTAGTTTCACATCAGGTAATTATAACATTACAAAAGGAAGAAGTTTGAATCTGCAGTGTCATGAAGGTTTTTGGTGGCGGGATGTAGGTCTTCTACAAAATTTGTAACTCTGAAGCACCTAGAGCAGCATCAGGCATGTCCTAAGTTTCTGAAAAAATGTTTGTGGTTACTGGGGAAAGTGTCTCAACACTGTTGTAGAAGAGTGCTGATGTTGCTAAAATAAAACAAAACTAATGGAGCTTCCAGGAGTTAATATTGTGTTGGTTAGTTAAGATATATGGAGACAGAAAGCCATCTAGTGGTGTGTGTCTTTATTTCTAGTAGATTTATTTGCATCAAGAATGTTTTTCTTGATTAACATTATTAACGTTTATGCCTTTTACAGCCTATGAGTGCAACACTTAGAGAACGGTTAAGGAAAACTAGATTTTCATTTAATTCCTGTTACAGTGTGGTAAAACGTCTTAAAGTAGAGAATGAGGAAAACGATCAGACCTTTTCAGAGAGACCAGCATCTACAACAGAAGAAAGCTGTTCGGAATTTCAAGATAATTTTGAACACATAGACAGTGAATTTGAAGAAAGTTCACATCTGAAAAATACCTTCAAGAATATCAATGCATGTGAATCTAAGCCACTTGATACTGAGTCTTGCAGTGGTCTGCAGAATGACTTTGATGAGAATCGTCCCAAAAAAGAATTAAATGAAGAAAAGGCAAAATTGGTGAGGCAGATTCAGGAGAAAGAAGACCTTCTTCGGAGGCTAAAGCTAGTTAAAATGTATAGAGCAAAGGTGAGAATAATTTCAGAGTCATTGCGTAATTATTTTTTAAGTTGTTAAATTTTTTAATTTTTAGATAAATGATAGGAAAGTCAGTCAAAAAGAAAATTATTTTTAGCAAAATAAGCAATAAGCCAAGCATCCAGAAACCCGGCTTCCAACACCTCTTAACTCAATTATGTCAGATTTAGAGTAGAGTAGAAGAAGCTTCTAAAACATCAGATTCAGCTTCTTAAAAGTCCCAGCCCTTGTTTGATATGTAGTTGAAGCTGCATGTAGCAGTATTAGCAATATCAAATGTTACATGCAGGTACAATGAGAAGAGAAATGACAGCTGACAGTGGTGTTTTAAAAACTTAAACATTGGCCAGAGAGTATAATAAAAAGTATTTTTAGTAAAGATCTAAAAATCCAAATTATTAAAATTTCCAGGCATTTTATTTGAAAAAAAACAAATATGTATTAGATTTTATATTTCAACCCAGATAGACTGAATTAAATAGAACTTGGGCACTCTGAAGAAGATAACCTTTATTTACCTGGATCATTCACTTATATGCCATTGCTCCTTCTTCCGTAGCAATGTGGAATAAATGATGGAAGAGTATATCTTATTTGCTCTATAATTTTTAAGATTTTTCTAAATATAACTACTTGAGTTTTATGAGATAGTGAATGATGAAAGATATTTTTAATTTGAATGTTCTCATTTTTAAAAGCACAACTGTAATAGAAAAAGTGGACTTTTTAAACCTATACTGTTGCTTCTCTACACAATTCTGCCCTATTTAATAATTTTATTTTTTTCCTGAGGGAAAGGAAGGCCCAGAGCTTGCACCAAACAAAATAGCCATAGATCTCAATTCTAGTGACATTGTAAAAACCACCCTACTTTTTCCTAGGTAGAAGGCTCATTCATGACCAAATACGTTGGTACCCTTTAAACCTACTCTTGACTGATTTAACAGCTTTCATTAAGAAAGTTAAAATAAGATGCTTATCTAGTTATTAACATACATTTATGTTTTTTTTCCTGTTTCAGAATGACCTGTCTCAGTTACAGTTGTTAATAAAGAAGTGGAGAAAGTGTAGCCAACTGGTGCTTTATGAGTTGCTGTCAGCTGTATCTGAGGACAACAAGAAACTCAGCCTTACTCAGTTGATAGACCACTATGGGTTAGATGATAAATTGCTACACTATAACAGAAATGAAGAAGAATTTATAGGTGTTTAATTCATAATTTTTTCTCCAGAATATCTTTGACAACTTAAAAAATACTTATATATTTTGAAGATACATAAACCATTAGGGCTTAAAGAAAGTATCTTGATGAACATTAATTTAGGGTGCTCTGTTAGATAAACATATAAGTTCTCAAATGAAAATTAGTATTTCTGGATAAGTTTCTCAAAGAAAATTTAACATTTAAAGAAATGTGAAAAAATTGTACTCATGTTTTAAAAAATAAATTGGGTAGTTCTGGAAGTCACTTGTAATACATTGTTTTGTTTATTATGGTAGAAGAAGTTTTTTTTTTTTTTTTTTAATGTTAAAAAGTAGCCAATTTGGTGAATGTCTAAACCTAAATTGGTCTAAAAATGCCTGCCTGTGGCCTAAGTGTATGAACCTTGTTTCCATCCATTTACCACATATTTCCATCTGGATGGTCTATCAGGTAATTAAACTCATATGTCCAAAATTATACTCTTCCTGTCTCTTTGAATTTGTTTTGTTGTATTCTTCCTCTCATTTAGTGAAATTTGCCTTCCAAAACCACATATCCTCTTTTCCCACTCAGGACATCATGGCATACAAGGTCTTTCACATTCATCTACCTTTCTAGCTTCATCTGTGAAATAAAGTAAGCTTTGAGTGTCTGTTTAGTTCACAGTTACTTCTCAGTCAGAAACCCACCTTCACATGATTCTGGCTGCCCTGTTGTACAGTGTTACCTGTCCTCCTGGCTGTATGCAGAAATATGACCCAAGCTGGCCCAGTCTCAGAATTTGGAATTGTGCTCAGAAAAAGAAAGCTCATCTATTTTTGTGGCTGAAACTGTTGTACGTAAACTTGGAAGCAGAAGAGCTGGTGTGCTTCCAGAAAGCCTTCCTGAGGGCTTTCTGGATTTCTGCTTTTCGATCCTTTTAAGGGCGAAAACAGCTTTACTTATATTTTATTTTTTTAAAACAAACTTAAAAAAAGCACTTCCCTACTCATAGGCCCCCCCCCCTTCAAGTGTACCCTACTTTCAGCTCACTTCCCTCCCCATGATCTAACAAACTTAGTATTTGGCATAGCAACCCTGGTTGGTATGGCTTAGTGGGTTGAGCACAGGCCAGCGAACTGAAAGGTCACTGGTTCAGTTCCCAGTCAAAGCACATGCTTGGGTTGTGGGCCAGGTCCCAAGTTGCGGCATGTGAGAGGCAATAGACTGATTTTTCTTTCACACATCAAGGTTTCCCTCCTCCTCCCTCCCTTCCCGTCTCTCAAAAAAAAAAAAAAAAAAAACCAAACAAACAAAACCAATAAATAAAAATATTTGGCACAGCAGGGGACCCAAAGACTCTGCTCTTGCATCTGTTCTAATTGTTAGTGGCCATGACAGTAAACTCTGCCACCTACTTACCCTACCTCCCCACCCCTGCCACACATACAAATTCCTGCCATCTAAGACATTGCCATTGTGATTGGCTTCTGTGAACCTGAGAGGCCTGGCCTGGCCCTCTTGAACACTTGAACACTTAGAGGCCATTGTAGGCTTATTAGTTGGTCTAGTTTAAATGTTGTGTCTCAGGGAATAGGGAGGCCTAAGAAGAGGAACAGCTAAGGGTGGAGCAGTTAGAACACGTACAACATTTATCCACTAAGTTCGCCATCTTATATGGGCATGGTTTGTGGCACCTTCAGTTATCACAACAGTATCACCAAAGATCACTGATCATATGTCATAACAAATATATAATAATGAAAAAGTTTGAAATATGAGAACTACCAAAATGTGATTCAGAGACATGAAATGAGCAAATGCTGTTGGAAACATGGCACCCATAGGCTTGCTTGAAGTAGTGTTGCCACAAATCTTCAATTTGTAAAAAACAGTATCTGAGGCACAATAAAGTGCAATAAAATAAGGTATGTTGTATTAAACACCACAATAACATTTTTATTCATAAAAGTGCAAGCTACCACTTAGCACTTGCTTTATGTTTCAAAAGGATGTTAATTCCTTTGAGTATTACAATTATCAGCTGTTGGGAAACACCCCACCTGGTTTCAGGGACTGTAGCCTTGCCAACAGGCGAGAGGGCCCCAAGGCTGGAAATAATCAAGGAGGCCTTGGGAAAACAGGCCACTGAGGAGATGAAACCTGTCCCCCTGTCAGGGGTGCAGCCCCTGCCTCCCTTACATCACACTGCTTGGCCCTGTGATGGTTAGTCAAAAATGGGTAAGATTCCTAAAGAGGAGGGACAACCTAAGCCAGACACAGCCAGTAGGGGCAGCAGACAAGGACCTGGGGGACACAGAGAAAGGGCAAAAAGTTCCACGCCCCTCAGCTCAGCTTGAACATGGCCGGAGTCCTCATTCTATCTGAAAGAAATCTCCTTATCTCTTGGTGGCTCTGCTCCGCCTATCTGGCTCAGGCTTGAAACAATATCAAAGGCAGGTACAGCCCTAAACTGGATTGGTGTTCCCAGGGACAATCAGGCCTAGAAGTAAGTTCCTCTAAGCATGCTTTGTTCTTCTCTCTAAAGCTATGATAACCGGCTCATACTGGGAAGGAGATTTACATTATTCATAGACCCTGACCTGAGGCAGATCTCTTGTGTTCCTTCAGTTGTTACCTATGATCTCTATTTGTTTTCTGTAAACATAGCCTTTTGACATTGATTGATGAGCTTTTCATCTGTACCCATGCACATATGGTTCTCAATAAAAGCCTTTGGACATGGGAGTTTGGGGCCTTCCCCACTAGAGGGATGTTGTCATGTCTCCTCTCCTGGCAAACAAAGGAGTTTGTGACGACTCATGTTTATTCCCCCCATCCATGACAACCCTGGGACGGGCTCTGCAGGATTCAGAGCCCTGCTCCCTCCTCAGCTGGTTCCGGACAGTAACCCTCAGATCCAAGAGCGCCCCAAGGTCCCTGCAATGCATCGCTCCCCGCGACAATCAGCATCACAATTTCTAAGATGAGGAAACTTAAGATAAAGTAGTTATTACTTTATAAAGTAGTTAAAAACAAGACTTCCGGTCAAGATAGAGGTGTTAGCAAACATAGCTAACCTCCTTACACAGCCACATTAAAATTACAACTAAACTATAGAACAACCATCATTCAGAACCATCAGAAATTGATTTGAATGGGAGTCTGACAACTACAGAATTAAAGAATTCACATCCCTTCAGACTGGCAGGAAGGGCGGAGACATAGAATAGGCTCGTCCCACATCCACATGTGGCAGATAAAAATTTAGGAGGGATATCCCAGGAGCACGGAGTCCAGGCTCCGCATCGGGCCCCCAAACCTAGGGTTCCAGTGCCAGGAAGTTAAGTCCCCATAATTTCTGGCTGCAAAAACCAGTGGGGATTGTGTTGGTAGAAGAAACTTCTGGAGTCCCAAGCATTTTCTCTTAAAGAACCAAACTTACTCAGACTCCCTCTAAGCTCCAGTACTGGTGTAGCAGCTTGAAAGGCATCAGTGGCATACAGGGAAGAAATGAAATGTCTGGCATCAGGGCAAGAGCTGGGAGACAGATTTCTCCCAGACAGAAAGATGGGCAGAGGCAATTGTCCCTTTTCTGAACCTTCCCGCTACAGAGCCATAGAGCCACAGAGCTGGCAGGCAGGTACCATATCTGAGACTCCACCAACCTGGCTAACACTGTTTGCCCCACCCTGAGACTTCGCCCCATCCAACTTATGGGGCCACCCAAGCTGTCAACAGTGACTTTGCCATATGAATGGCTGGTCCTGGCTAATGCTTCTGAATTTCCTAAATCCTCTCAAACAATCAACAGCTGGCCTCACAGAGCCCCCAGCCTCCATACCTCTTGCTAAGTGGTCCCAGGCCCAGCATTAGCAGCAGCCAGCCTAGGTTCATAGCGTGGCTTTGTCTGGGAATCTCCAAGCCCAGCACAAGTAGCAGCCATCTGCAGATTGCTTAGGAGCTCATGCTGAGTGGACCTGGGCAGAGCACAGGTAGTGGCTGACCCTGGCCTACACCACCTGGGAAACCCCAGAGCCTGCTCACCCAGTGGACATCTACAGACCACCATAGAGCACCATCACCCTGCTGCTGCATAGTTGAGCCTCCACAGAGGGTGGAGGTTGGTGATGAGTGGTCACAGTCAATCCATGCAGCTGACTGGCCTGGGTAAATCTGTCCCATTGATGTGCCAACAGCAATCAAGGCTCAACTGCAAAAGGAGGGTGTACTTAGCCCACACAAAGGGTCCCCATCCTGGGTGATAGGGGAGACTGTGCTGCTGGACACTGCAGGACACCTACTACATTAGGCCACACTACCAAGACACAGAGTCAAAGCAGCTCTACCTAATACACAGAAACACAGGGAGGCTGCCAAAATGAGGAAACAAAGAAACATGGCCCATATGACAGAAGAGATCAAAACTCCATAAAAAGAACTAAAAAAATGGAGATGATCAATCTATCAGATGCAGAATTCAAAACACTAATTAAAAGGATGCTCAAGGAATTTAGTGAGGACCTCAACAGCATAAAAAACATCCAGGCAGAAATAAAGGATACACTAATGGAAATAAGGAACAATTTACAGGGAATCAACAGTAGAATGGATGAAGCCAAGAATAAAATCAATGATATGGAACACAAGGAAACAAAAAACAACCAGTCAGAACAACAAGAAGAAAAAAATCCAAACAAATGAGGATACTGTAAGGAGCCTATGGGACAACTTCAGGCATACCAACATTCCCATCAGAGGGGTGCCAGAAGGAGAAGAGAAAGAGCAAGAAATTGGAAATCTATTTGAAAGAATAATAAAAAAAAACCAACTTCCTTATTTTGGTGAAGGAAATGGACATGCAAGTCCAGAAAGCACAGAGTCCCAAACAAGATGGATGCAAAGAGTCTTACCCCAACACACATCATAATGAACATGCCAAAGGTTAAGATAAAGAGAGAATCTTAGAAGTAGCAAGAGAGAAGCAGTTAAATACGAGGGGTTCCCCATAAAACTGTCAGCTGATTTCTCAAAAGAAACTTTGCAGACTAGAAGGGATTAGCTAGCAGTATTCAAAGTCATGAAAAGCAGGGACCTGGAGCCAAGATTGCTCTACCTAGCAAAGCTATCACTTGGAATCCTAGGGCAGATAAAGAGCTTGGCAGACAAGAAAAAACTAAGGGAGTTCATCATCACCAAACCATTATTATATGATATGTTAAGAAAAAGAAGATCAAAACTATGGACAACAAAGTGGCAATAAACACCTACCTATCAATAACTGAATCTAAAAAACAAACTAAGCAAATAAGGAGAACAGTGACAGAATCATGGATATGGAGAGAGTTTTGATGGTTGCCAGATGAGAGGGTAGTTTGGTGGAATGGGTGAAGAGGTGAGGGGAGTAAGAAGTACAAATTGATAGTTACAGAATAGCCATGGGGATGTAGAGTACAGTATAGGAAATGGAGTAGCTAAAGAACTTATATTCATGACCCGCAGACATGAACAAAGGTGTGGGTATTGCCTGAGGGGGTAAGGGGTATTTGATGGGGGGGGGGGCAAAAGGGGAAAAATGGGACAACTGTAACAGCATAACCAGTAATATATAATTATAAAAAGAGGAAAAAAAAACCCTAAATAAGTATTTAAAACTGAATTGGCCAAGCCAGAATTTGAAACCAGGTAATCCATCATCAGAACCCTACGCTTAAGTCCTATACATGAAGCTATGCTATGTTCAAGTCAGTTAATTATATTACTTTTAAATATAGATATTTTAAAGGACTATAAAATACGAATATAATTGCTGTTAGTTGAGCAAAAGCTGAGAACAATCAGTACCATGGACAGTATCAAAAGTAGGCTAGGGTACATAACCCATGTGCTCTTCCACAGCCAACCTCCCAAATCACCAGATACCTCCTGTTGAGAAGTGCTGCTATTAGAATATAACCTGGGGGCAAGAGGTTCCTGCTAACCTCCACTGTATACATGCCTCAAAGCTGTGACATTCAAGCAAGGAGCATTGCTAGAGTCATCCAGGGTGGCTACTAAGGTAAAAATCACACAGGCTGTTTGGTTTCCTAAGACCTGGAATCCACAGAGCATTACCAGTGAAATTTATGGCACTGGCTATTAGCAAATGGAGCCTTCAGGCAGCTGATTTGGGTAACATAGAATTTGTATCATCAGAGGGGAGAAACCTAGTATATTTATTCATGGTTGACTTCATTTGACAGGACAGAGGACTTCTGACAATCCTACCTTTTGTATAAAATATTTGTACTCTTCATATAGTTCTCCACCCTTGGGTTCATCCTCCTACCCCCTATAATCCCCTTGTCAGATAATTTTGAAGGACCTTAGATGTAGGAACAGTTACCAATGGGCATTTTCCTGCCAAATCAGAAAAAGTGACTACTTCAGGAGTCATTCTAGTTCTAAGGAGGGAAAGCATCAAAAATGGTGGTCCTATTATTTGTCTTACTATTCCCATCCAGCACTAATCAGTGTATGGGCAATCAGTAATGGTACTATCCTGACAATTTCTAAATAGATTTTAAATCTCCTAAAGATGTTTTCGAAATAGAAGGTTTCATAATTCCTCTCTTGCTTTACCTATACCAGTGTCCATTAAACATGCTGTTGCCGATTAAACTTAACTAACAAATTGCACAACAATGAGACACTGACGTCACTTGAAGATTGTGGTCAGTGATCCCAGTGGTGTCACCTTGGAATGCAGCAGTCAGTCCACAGGCTAGTGAAGGGCAAAGCAGTTTTCTGACCAGTTAATCTCATTATGTAATTCTCATCTGCATGAATACAACAATAAACTTCATGGAAATCAGAAAACATTTTTTTCCTGTTTGCTAAACCTTACTAGGTAGGACACAAAATTGAATTCTGTTACGATGAATATGACATGTAGAGTATTATGTTATGTTTGTGCAGAAGAAAATATGTCATAATTTATAAATGATTAAGGACTTAGTAAAAGTAAAGGGTTCACCATATTCTCACTGCTAGAACAAAGAATGATCTTAAATGTTCTGGCAATTTTTTCCTGATTATACAACAGAATAAATGTTTATTGAAGAAAACACGAAATATAGAAAAGTATAAAAATCATCCATAGTCTCATAACTTCAGGTAATTTGTAAAATTATAAATGTCACCCATGGCTAAGAATAATTTCTTTTTGTCTTTAAGACTTTCTATACTGTTATTGTGAAAATAATTTTTGACCAAATTAAGACAAAATAAAATAGATCTTGAATACTTTCTGAGTTAAAGTCTTGCTCATTCCTGAAAACAACAATTCATGATATTTTATACACTTATTTATGCAGGAAAAACATTGTTATAATTATTAAGGCTAAAATTAAATAATTTGTTATTAAAATATGCAACTGAAAGACGCACTACTTAAATTTCCTTATATGAAAAAACAAAACAAATCATTTTAATAAAATTATTTTTTAAATGATTGTTTTAGCTTTATGTTTCCCACCAGTGTTTTTACAATGGAACAAGAGCAGGAAATGTTTTCATCCTTAATCTTTCAACTTCAGCCTGCAGTATTGAAATCTGTTTGGCTTGTTCTTTTGAAGTATTTCTTAACTTTTGTTGTTGCATCATGTTTTCATAGTGTTCTTTGGCAATTTTTTCCCAAGTCAATTGAGACCCTATCCCAACAATGAAGAATAAAAGAATTAGTTGGACTATTTTCTGTACTTTCCAGTATAGAAATAGCATTCAGAATGAATTAAACATGTGGGAGAAATGCTGGTAGCTTTATAACAACTGTACAGATTTCAGGAATACTGACTACATTTAAAGAACCTACAGTGGAATAAAGGAAAAAAATAAAGCTTACCCATGGCATTACAGATGTCTTTTCTCTCTGAGACAGCCACCAACTCGTCTCGTAAATTGCAGCTTAGAGTATAATTTGCTATATCTTTTTGATTGCTGACCTTTTCCAGTTTTTTTAGTAGTTTTTTACAGTTTTCCACATTCTTTTTGTGGGTCTGAAGTTTTTGTTTCCATGACACCCCACAAAAATAATTTAGAAAAAATATATTTTATAAAGATGTTATTCTTAAAATTAAAATTTATTATCATTAAGATACCATCTTATCACCATATCCCTAGTGCCTAGCATAATGCCTGCACATAGTAGGTACCTAAATTATTTGTTGAAAGATGGAATGGTATGATAATGCCATATTTCAGAAAAAATCTTGTATATTCTTAAAAATGAGAGAAGATTAAAACACATAGCCTTGAGATTACTTTGTTTTCACTTTACATATACTACACAATCAAATCTGAGTATTCGTTAAGCAGTTATAAAAAAAAAAGCCTTTACAATGCCAAGGTAAGACTATCAACATTTTGATTACACAAATTATAATCTAATATAAACAGGAGATTCATGTACACTCAGATATCTACCAAGAGGTTAATTCTAATATTAAAAGAAGTGCTTCAGTCTACAAGACTTGCTATGGTTGCAAAGACACTATTCAGGAACCTCTAATTGCATCCTGAATATCAGAAAAGGACCTCAGCCTTGTTAGGTTCTGGTTGAGTTCATGATTTGGAACACTATTACCTTGTACAAATGACTACAACTATTGGCATTATAATGGTCAATATCTATGAGACCTACCTTATCTAAAACAGCAATGGTTTGTTCCATTATTCCAATTTGAATAGCAATCAGAGTATCATAGTTTGGTTCATTTAGGAACTTTGAGAGAAGAAAGAAAACTTCACTATATATATATATATGTTTATAAAAGAACATATTTCTCTATTTTTTCAATAGATAACTTTATAAAGATTACCTTAGTTTTGAACGTTACTATTTTCATAAAAACTATACATCTAAGATTCATTTGACTTTTGTGCTATATTTACTTCTATTTAGCTACTGAAATGCTCATCTATATGCTAATAGTTACAAATGCCTAGAGTTTATTTTCTCATTCATTCATTCATTCATTCATTCATTCATTCAAGTCACCAAATGCTTATTGTCTCATTTGAGTCCCACATTAACGGTGTTACAGTTAAAGACACTGAGGAAGATACAAAGATAAGTGACATGACGTACCATCAAAAAAAGAGAATGCGTAGAATTGATTAGCTACCAGAAAATACATAAAATGACATGCAAGTCCAAAAGTTAAGATGGGATGTGGTTTCTCTGGATTGGGGGAAATCAAAAGGATTTATGAAGGGGGTGGCATTTAAGCTAGACTTCGAAAAATGATAGATCTGGGATGTGAAAAAAATGAGGAAAGGTATTTTAGGAAGAAGAACTGGTAATGAGCAAAAGCACAGAGATAGAATCCTAGATAACAGTAATCAGTTGGGTTTGACAATATTGATGTATGAGAGGAACAGTGGGAATGAAATGAAAAGTTAGGTTGAAGAACACTGAACAACCACCTAAGGATATCCTAAGTCATTTGCCAGGTCAGAAGCGGCAGTTCAAAATCTTTGAGCAGAGTAGTAACACTATTAAAGCTGAATAGGAATGATAATGCAGAGATAAACTGGGCAAGGCATGGAAGGCAAGGCAAAGAGGGTAGTCATAGATGTCCACAACTGAAGCCTGATGAATGGCTGAAAAGAACAGAACCAGGCAAATAAAGATTGGCTATTAGTAGCGGGAAATAAGAAATAAAGCCTGAGGGAGGTCAGGGCCAGAGAGCTTGGATTGGAATTAAAATTGAATTGGAATCTAGAAAGCTTGTATTAGTCTTTTAAAAGTGATCATTGAAGTGATCATTTAGAAAAATAGAGGTCACTATAGGAGAGGGTATGGAAAGAAACACAAGCAGAGTTAAGGGTAGAGTCTCATAAAATAGGTACATTTAAGAGTTAGAAGCAAAAGAGAAATTGGTAACAGAGACAGAGTGGTTTGGCATGTTGGACAAAAAAAAGGGCAAAAAGAAAAAAAAAGAGATGATAAAAGCTAAAGGAATGGGCAGTTGAGATGGTCAAATGCTACAGAGTTGAAGGATGGTGATGACTGAGAAAGTGATCACTGGATTTGACAATTAGGAAATCCTCACTGAACTGTAAGATAGAACTGCAGTGCTGAATGGGTCAAGAAGAACCTAAGGCAGCTAATGTAAATTACTGGAAGAAAAAGACAGAATTCATAGATACACTTTGAAATACCACTGGCTTAGAATATGCTTGATATCACAGAGGCTTCTTGTTAAATACTAGTGAAATAAATGCATCAATGAATACAATTAAAATTAGATAGCGGGGCAGGAAGAACTTACCTTTTGACGTTCTCTTGAAAAAAACAGCATCTGAATGTCCCAAGCCTTCTGATTTAGATCTTCCATTTCCATCTCCATTTTCTTATGTTCCCACTCAATCTGAAATATTCCTTTGTGGATATCTTTACTTTCCATCATGCTAGAAACTTTCTTTTGTCCTTGAGTCTTAAAAAAAGAAAGTACATTCTGATATTTATATAATATGATTCTGCACAAAGAATAGAGAATATCTGAAGCTGTATTCTGTAATTAGAAAACACTCGGATCACAGAGATAAGTTTATTTGCTTAAAAAATATAGCAAATATTTTTAAATGACTTCTTGGGGAAAATCTGATCACTATAATGCATGATAGTTGCTGAGCAGAAGGAATTATGAGATAAATGTGAGTGGCATAGCCAATTTATACGCCAATGATTAGGCAGACAAATCACCAACCTTCTAATCTGCATACCTTTGTAGCCCTGCCTTCTGACACTATAGATAAACTGGAAAACCAAAGATAAAGTCTCAAACGCAGACACATTACAGTAAGGGGAACAAAGTTTAAAAAAAAATGTAGTAGGCATTATGTCAGAAACTCTGAAAGCCAGAAGAAAATGGACAACCATGAAAACAGAAGAATAAAAAATATTTGATACATGGTTGTTTTCTCTCTTTAGAAAATGATAATTACCCGAATCACAGAATTCAGGTCTTCAATTATGTTCCTGTTGATGAGAATTGCATCAGAATAATCCAGCAATAACTGGAAATTCTCCACTTCTACTTGTCCTTGTTTAAGGAGAATTTGGATTGTCAAATTCAATTGGAATTTCACTTTCTCTTCCTGTAACCTAAATTGAAAAAGACTTTCAAGTAGATAATTGCAATATATTTATATTTTAAATTTCACCTATTACCTGAGAATATAAACCCAAACTTAAATGTCCTTTAGTTTAAGGAAGACATGCTGGAAATTAATGTGGAAAATATTTTCCTGAGGATGAACTTTACTAGAGATCTCCATGATGCCTCTTCTTATTGATATAGAATCATACTTGGGCTGCTCAAAGAGTGGTAGGGACAGAAATACATTCATAAAGCTTCACTTTATGATTTAAAAAGACTAATATAATTGTGATGATTAAGTAGAAGAAAATAAAGATGCTGCCAAAAAACTTTTGACTGAGTTCTGATATTATATTAACAATGTTCTATATGCTACTTATCAAATCTATTTCTGGGTAACTCATATTTCTCTATATAGCCTAGATCTGAAAAATGATATATAATGTTGAATTTGGGGACATTAGAAAAGTATCAGTATGGCTATAAATATAGCCAAAAGTAAAGTAAGGACAACACAGTATCCCCATCACCCAGCAAAATACAAGTCCCTTAAAGAAAAAGACATTGGCTCGTTACGTGTCTCAATGGAAATTTTGTGGATATCTGCTTAGTTTTCCACATAATCGTTCATGTGGCTTGAGCCCAAAAGTACTCATTAGCAGAAACAAATTCTTTGTATAGAATAGTTTTACGTGAAAGGAGCAGATGGAAAAATACTAAGACTTTTCCAAAAGTTACTTATTTGTTATAATAGCAATGGAACATGCAGGGAAGTTTCACTTTGAAATAGGGTGTTATATAACAAGGTGCACTTTAAAGTCCACGGAGATATAGACAGCTCTCTGCTAGCTGTAAGCCAGTGTGTAGGCATTCTTCCCCCATGACAACACAAGCTAACCTAGCCCTTGCTTAGACTTTGAATAAATGAACATGAATGAAAGGTCCAATTTACAGAATGAGTTCATGGGACACTTTTTCAATTTCCTGGTGCACCTTCTCATCCTCGTCAACTCTCCTCCGGTGGAAAGCCACCATTTCCGTTAAGCCAGCTGCTTTCTGCTTTACCTGAAGAAATCAAACCACAAACATCTCAGAACATATGGATCTTGAGAAATAAAAGCAAACTAATTTTTAAAGAGCTTTAGAAAACATACTTCTTTTGACTTTGTTACAAAACCAAAACAACCCCCTCTTTCTAAGAGATTAATAAAAATTTAAATCCCTGCCATTATGTAATAATACAGGATATCTAAATCTATTTTTTTTCTTTCTCTTTTTTCTTCAGGGGAGAGTGTGAACGCAGTCCCCCACTACCACCAATTGCGCAGCCGGGTTTCCCACATCTGGGGCAATCGCAGGGGTCAGCACACCCGGAGTGCAATGGCTAAGCCCGCCCCGGGGAAACCACCTTCAGGATCATGGGGCCTCCCCTGCCAGGTATATATCCCATGAATAATTCGAGAAGTATTACATTTGCTTCTTGCTGAAAATCAAATGTGCAAGCAACTAGAATTTTTCTTATATCTTACTTTAAAATTTGTTCCCTTCACCTTAGATAAAATTATAAAATCATAGATACCTTATCAAAAATATGTCAACCTGATGTCTGTGGCACTGAATTTTGGGAATTTGGAGGGGGGGAGGAAGGAGTTGGTCAAAGAGCAGCAAGAGGAAGGATTCTCTTTCCAATTAAACACACTCTCAACTTGTTACCCTTTGTTACATTTAAAAAAATATTCTAGCAAAACTATAAAGTTGTTTCTGGTGAAATATAATTCTAAGCTATGTAAAAGGAGATGAAAACTACTCAAGATTAAGGCAGAGAGGAAAGGGAAGTTATGTGTACAACAGTGGTATCCAAGAGAAATATAATGGAAGCCACATATATGATTTTAAATTTTATAGTAGCCACATTATAAAAAGTGTAATTAAACAGGTGAAATTAGTTTTACTAATATATTTTATTTAACACAATATATCTAAAACATTATCATTTCAACCTGTAATAAATATAAAAATATTGAGACATTTTCTATGATTTTTTTCATTATTTTTAAGTCTTCTGAATCTGTGTGTAATTTTCCCATACAGAATGTCTCAGTTAGGACTAGCCATATTTATTTCAAGTAAACAATAACACATGTAGGGAGTGACCACCCTTTTGGACATTGTGGGTTTATACAAGTACAGACCTAGAGTTAGCCCTCAGTGGCACTAAAGTTGATATTTTATTTCATCATTACTCTTATTACTGTTACTAACTACTACCCTAGCAGGAAAATGTAAATAATTGGATTTTCTCTAAGTATTGACCACCATAAACCATATATTTTATATTAGTACATTAAATGAAATTAAATGAAATAAAATGTTATTATATACTTTTTGTTCGTTTTCCACTTTTGCTCGTCGGGTTGCACAGAAATGACTCCAGACCAAGGGGTTCAAGCCTTCTGGCATGTTGTTAATATTGTCCAGGTCATCCATGGCTTTCATTAATTGGGCAAAGGCATCTGCATTCAATTTCCCAGATCCTGGCCGCTCTCCAAAAGGCACAATACTGGTCGTATCTGTGGGCGTTTTTGGTTTGTGAACCCTGGAATTGTCAATAAAAGCCCATCAACATTTCATATTCTCATACATACAAAAAAAATCAATGTTAAATAATATAACGTTTCACATAGGCATGACATTGCATGACACTTTCCTTTGGCACTTGAGGGCACTTGAAAGAAAAACACCTATTTTGACCTGCTTCCATACTCTCTGGATCCCCAGACATAACCTTGGCTGGACTATAAGATGTCCCTAACTGCTGTCAGCACTGACAAATTTACCTGGATTAGAAAATGTCTCCCTTCTTGAAGAAGAGAGAAAGAATTTCCCTGGCAAGCAAAGCAAAAACAAAAACAAAACCAAACCACAGGAGTTTATCACCATTAAACCAGCTTAATGAGAAATGTAAAGAATCTTCTTTAAGCCGTAAAGGAACAGCCATGACCAGAAATAAGGAAATATGAGAATTAAAAATTACACCCTTCTGTGTATTTTAAGCGAGCAAGTAAACCCCCAAGAGTGATGCTTCTGTGCTCTGCCTCCTGCTGGTACCCTTTCAGCAGGAGAGCAGCTTTGACTGTATTCAGATACACACACCACTTGAGAAAGTGCCTCTTTGATCTGCATTATTAGATTAGTTTTGTTTCCCTGGACTACGGCTGGGAAGGGAATTCACTATTAAATGCTTTACAATACACTGTGCAGTGACTGTCTGTGTCCTTTTTCTGTCGGAGAGGAAAGCAAGGCTCTGAGAGACACTATTGGTCTAAGGTCACAGGTCTGATGGTGGAGTTAGGATTTAAACCTAATTCTGTTTGACCATAAAACTTACACTTTTCCCACAGCTGCCTCCCAATATATGAGAGGTCTCACTACTTTCTTAACAAGCTTATTATAACTCATTACTTTAAAAAAAATAGGGAAATCAAGATATGAGGCCGGTTTTAAGTTGAGCTTCAAGTTGCATGTAACCTCTCAAAGGTGATAGAATGAGTTTGTATCTCAGACACAAATGAGCCTATACCTTTGTGACAAACCCCTGATTTCTAGATTATATTTTAAAATTATGGAAATATGAATTTATAAAAATTTGGAAATATGCAGGAATGTGATTCTAATGCTACTCTCAGTATAAATATTGGATTATTTTTTAAATTCTCACCCGAGTACATTTTTTTCATTGCTTTTAGAGAGAGAAGGGGTGGGGGGGGAGAGAGAGAGAGAAAGAGAGAGATCAATGTGAGATAGAAACATTGATTGGTTGCCTTCTGTATGTGCTCCAACTGGGGACAGGAACTGCAACCTAGGTATGTGCCCTGACTGGGGATTGAACTCGCAACATTTTGGTGTACAGGGTCAGCCAGGGACAGAACTCTTTTTTTTTAGAACTCTTTTGATAATGGTTACTTTCAAGTATTTATATACTGGCATTTTTCAAACTCTGTCTGAACACAATCACATGAGATGCTCTAAGAAAAAGTGCTTTGTGGTCAAATAAGTTTGGAAAACACCAATTACTCTATTTCTTGTACATGGAGACCAAAAAGCTAAAAACAAGTTCTGAGAAGTTATTTTAAAGAAAACTGTTTAACTTTTTTTAACCTTGTGTTTCTCCAAACTTATTTTGTCCTGACAGCCTTATGTAATTCCA
Organism: Pteronotus mesoamericanus; assembly: GCF_021234165.1. Classification (NCBI taxonomy): domain Eukaryota; kingdom Metazoa; phylum Chordata; class Mammalia; order Chiroptera; family Mormoopidae; genus Pteronotus; species Pteronotus mesoamericanus. Next base: position 7,260,938 of record NW_026555229.1, read on the forward strand.
ATTCATACCACAAAGTACTCATATGTCCTGGGACACGTCTTAGAAAAACCTGTTTATAAATCTGGATACTACCCATGACTTAAGAGGAACTACTTTCTTGTATAAAATAGAATCTTTAATGCCACTATGCTTACCTACTTAAGTATCTTTAAGTAATTAAAAGAAATTATTATTCTTCATTGCTTACCTTAAGGTACAAGAATAATCTAAAAAAATTCAGTTATAATAAAGACACTTGAACATTTTCAGATAAAAGATATTAGACTGAATATGTCCATCTAATTGGGAGAAAAAGCTGAAATCTAATAACATTCCTGTTCATGTACAAACTATTCCTCAGAAACATGATAGCAAAGGAGAAACAAACCTTGGTCGGCGTTTAAAAAGTTTGTAGAGCATATCCACTTGATGACTGGGAATTTCAGAAAATTCTTTTTTAAAGCTGCGATCGAGAACCTAAGCACAAACAGATCATTGCCAGAATTGCAATATTTCAGAAACATGTTATGTATTGACAATACAACACTTTAAAATACAGGGTTGTACCACTTTGATTTTAAAAATCCATGGAAATTTGGTTTATAAACTAGGCTTGTTTGGGAGTGACTACTCACTGTGCAAGGATTTCTTAGACATTTGTTTTGACTAGAAAGCACATTGGTGAATTAAAAATATTATTTCCTACAAGAGGTTTTAGAAATAATTCAGAACTGAAATTTTATAAAACAATATTTACCCATAAAACATTCAAGGTACTCTAATCTGTTCTTATTCCATTCCATTCCACTCCATTCCATTCCATTCTTCTTTATATATTTTTCATTATAAAACTGCTGATCATAGTCCACCAAATTGATGGCACGACCACCTAACAGGGCCGGCAACCTGAAGTTTGAAAGCCCTACCGTGGAGATGATCTCTTTCATTTTTGAAAAGCTTACACCAGAGAAGTTTATAAAAATTTATTTTACATAGTGATTTTCAGAAATCTACAATGGCACAGACTAAAGTTCACCCATAACTGAGAATTATAGTAGGAAATTAATGTGAGGAAATTAAATTACACTCCTTCTAACCTTCCCTCCAATCCTGGCGGCAGCACTCTACCGCACTGGCGAGGGGTAAGACTATGGCTCTCACCTTGTCTTCTGCCAGTAAATTGTCATACTGTTCCTTGTACACATCGAGCTCTTCTCTAGATTTCTGGATGGCCTCTGAAGTCTGGGTCTGTAATAACATTAGGCATAGCCAGTTGTAACTGTATGTTTTTCAGAAGAAACAAAAATATTGGAGATACTAAAAAGAACAAGGAATTTCCTAGTACAAGATAAATGTGTCGGTGAAGTATTCATTGCAGACAGCATTTATAGAGGAAAGTAAACCAACTGGAGACTTTGAAAGAATGAACATCCAATCCACCTGTTTCTCAGCACAGTTAACTCCGTATGTGAGTGTGGAAGTGACTACAGAGCTAGCTACATTCTCCGCAGCGCATATGGATGATCTCACAGGCTTGGGGGCTGCCTGGACCTGGGTACTCAGAGACAGAATTTATAAAAGGAAAACAGCCAGACTGCATGTGAAAAAAAAAAACTCTGACCCACAGCCTCTGCGGCAATTTGCCCCAAACTGCCAAGACTTAGAAAATAACTTCCAGATTTCTTAATTTCCCACAATTTCCACATTTAGAACTAACCAGAGAAAGTCAATATACTCCCCAAACTAATTACATATTTTGTCAGATTTCTAATTAATTTGCCCCGAGATTCCTCATGCCAAAAACTTCAGGTCAGAAGGTCTCTCTTTTATTCATTATAACGCTTTCCCATCCCTCTGCCTGCCTTTGAGTGTCTGCCAAAAACAAATGATGGTGGCTGATTCCTTTTCTGTACAAAGCTCTGAATATGTAGTCCACTCATTCTCATTTGAGTGCTCTTCTTTGTTTCCACAGTTCCAGTTCCTCCTATACTGCATACTACGGGGTGACTTAGATATGTTGCCAGTCTCTCTGAGGCGGTCTCCACGTCTGTGAAGGAGCTCCAAAGCCCTGTAGGTTGTTATGAGTAGGGCTGTATTTAGAAAGTGTTTTGCATATGCTGCTTAAAAGACTCTTAGCAAAAAGTAAGTAGGAATGTTACATATGACACTTGAAATCATTCATTCATAAATGTCTTTTATTAACATTACCAATATAAGCTGACATATTTTAAAAATGCGGCAAGCTTTTCTTTGTCTCTTCAGTGAAACATATCTATTTGTGTTTCTATTTATTAGATAGCTTTTTATTCTTTTAACATAATCCACTGCTTACGTGATTATTAAAACCTAGGGTGCCAAATGGTCCAGACAACATTCCCTACTGAAGAGCTTGCAAATAGCCTAAAAGGCTATCCATCTTGCCCAAGGTTTGTCCCATAGCCAGTCAGTGGTTAAAAGCAGGTATTTTCAACCATGAAGTTACATGTAACCATGTGTGTCATATTAAAAAGCATATGTTTCTTTTGACTAAATGATTGCAAATGAGGAATTGTCTAACTTTGCTATCGGAGTGCATGCTCTCACCAGACCCTGGAGCAAAGTCTCAGAGAGGGAGCCATGGAATGCACACAGTGGAGTTAGGAACATGGAAACGAAGGAAGCGTCTAGGTGTGTGTACTCTTGTTAACAAGGACAAGTCTATCAAAAAATGCTGTACTTGGATATCAGATACTATACTTACTTTCTCCCCCTGTTTCCTTTTAAGATAGTTGTTTAGGAATGTTTCTCTGGAGCTTATTTCTTCATCCAACAGTAAAGAAAAAACAAGGTTATTTATTTTCAATTCCTCCTGTAGAAATATTTAAAAGGGGGAAGTATGATCAATACTCCTATCCAAGAAAGGATTTTGTCCTGAGGGTCAGAGACTTGGCACTTACAAAGCAAGTTTATGACACACAAGTAAGAGAAATCCTTTTTAAGAAAATGAGAATATAAACTGCAACAACAACTACTCAGTTTTGCACTTTCATCTTTTCATTGTAAGATAAAACATACATACAGAAAAATATTTAGGACAAATGTGGGGTTTAACAAGTTATTATAAAGGCAAACATCCTTGCAGTCACCACCCAGTTCAAGAAATAGAACTTTGCTGCTGCCCAAAGCCCCTTCCATGTGTCCCCATCATAATCTTAATTCAAATAACCACTGTCCCAACTTACAGTAGTCACTATTTTTGTGTTTCCTTATAGTTCTTTAATACCTAAGTTTGCATCTTCAATCACTATAGTATACCTTGTCCATTTAAAAAATTGTCACATTTTTAAAGTCTCTTATACCCCACAGGTTCCCTTCTATCCCTTTCTTTTCCTCACATTTAGTTGTGGTTATTTGTAGTTTCACCAAGTCTGGGTTTTACTAATTGCATATTTATAGTGAATTTATTAGGTCCTTTATCCCGTATTTCCTGAAAATTGGCAGCTGGATCAGAGGTCTACTGAGACCCATGTTTGGTCCTATTGCAAGACAGTAGGTGATATTGTGTTCTTTGATTAGGAGACACACAGTATTAGGTTGTCTTTATTTTTATGAGGTTAGCAGCTATAAATGCTCAATGCCCAGGTCCATAATCCATTCAGAGTTGCAAAGTGTTAATAGTCTATTTCTCTTATTCCGTTTTTGTTTACTAATTGAAATTATTTTATAAAGAGATGTTTCTCCTTATCTACTTTTTTTCATTATCTACTGGTACGGTTTACATTAAAAAGGCAGAATGAATACTTGATGCTTTCTCTTTATCAATTTTTCAAAAAGATTTTATTTACTTATTTTTAGAGAGAGGGGAAGGGAGAGAGGGAGGGAGGGAGGGAGGGAGGAAGAGAGGGAGAGTAACATCGATGTGCAAAAGATACATCGATCGGTTGCCTCTTGCATGCCCTCAACCAGGGACCTGGCCCTCAAAACCAGGCATGTGCCCTGACTGGGAACTGAACTTGTGACCCTTTGGTTCCCAGGCCGGCAGTCAATCCACTGAGCCACACCAGCCAGGGCTCTTTATCAATTTTTAGGTAATAAATTGGTTGTTATCCTTTGAAAGTGGACAATTAGCAATTTTTCTTTTTCAAAAATCACAAATTCATAAGTTTAAACAAATTTTATGGGTTTCAGTTAATTGCAATTATTGTCATTGTTGAATTACATATTGTTCCATCTAGGGGAGCTTTTATTTTATTTTAATGTTTATTTATTGATTTTAAAGACAGAGAGAGAGAGAGAAAGGTCCTGCAGGCTCTGGGACCTTTATATGCACCTATTCTCAGGGAGCAATTGGAAGATGTGCCTCACCAAAGCACAGGGACCAACCAAAAGAAGATGAAAGTAGTTAAAGGAACCTTTAGAAAGATGTCTGTATCCTCACCATCCTACCAAAATGATATACCAAAAGGATTTCCTTTAAGAAAGTTGAATGCAAGGATTCTTTACTGAGGTTTAGACAGGGTTAAGGGAAACAGCAAGGAATGGTGAAACACTCAGAGACTAGAAACAACTGGGAACCAGTATCATCTCTAGAGCTAAGGAGGCAAGGGAAGGAAACCGTTACCAGGACCCTGCAGGACCTGTAGACATGGGAGAGGATCGCTCCTCAGCAGTCATGGCTGTAGATAGAACAGCATGACTGGCCCGGCAGGAAGGGAGTGTATGTATATGGTAGTTAGGTGGGGGAAGCTCAGAAGTGAATACCACAGTGTTAGTCATAAGAGTAGCATTAGTCATGGCCAAAAAAGTAAAAAGAATCTAATTGCCCAACAATTATGAATGGATAAATAAAATACGGTTTAGCCATGTAATAGAATGTTATTTGGCAATAAAAATAGTACATGCTACCACATGGATAAACCCTGAAAACATGCTAAGTGAAAGAAACTAGACACTCAAAGCCGCATATTGAATAATTCAATTTATATGGAATGTCCAGAATAGGCAAATCCATAGAGACAGAAAGTTAATTAGTGGTTGCCTTGGCGCTGAGGCAGGGAGGTCTCTGGGGCGTGGGGTGTGGAAAGAAATGGGAAATGACTACTATAGGATTTCTTTTCAGAGTGATGAAATATTCTAAAATTGATTGTGGTGATGGTTGTACAACTCTGTGAATATATGAAAAACTATTTTATACACTTTAAATAAGCGAATTGTATTGATTGGGAAACACGTCTTGAAAAAGCTGTTATTTTTAAAAGATATGCTTAGAATATCTTTCATACAAGATTATAAGTACTACTAGGTAACATCAAAAAGACTCAGGAGACAACTTTAAAAGCTCCCCTAAATAGCCCCAGCCAGGTAGCTCAGTTTGTTAGAGTATCATTCCGATACACCAAGGTTGTGAGTTTGATCCCCAGTCAGGGCACATACAAAAATCAACTGATGAATGCACAAATAAGTGTAACAACAAATTTCTCTCTCTCTTTCTCTCTCTGTCTTTAAAATTAATAAATAAACATTAAAATAAAATAAAAGCTCCCCTAGATGGAACAATATATAATTCAACAATGACAATAATTGCAATTAACTGAAACCCATAAAATTTGTTTAAACTTATGAATTTGTGATTTTTGAAAAAGAAAAATTGCTAATTGTCCACTTTCAAAGGATAACAACCAATTTATTACCTAAAAATTGATAAAGAGCCCTGGCTGGTGTGGCTCAGTGGATTGGCTGCCAGCTTGGGAACCAAAAGGTCACAAGTTCAGTTCCCAGTCAGGGCACGTGCCTGGTTTTGAGCGCCAGGTCCCTGGTTGAGGGCATGCAAGAGGCAACCGATCGATGTATCTTTTGCACATCGATGTTACTCTCCCTCTCTTCCTCCCTCCCTCCCTCCCTCCCTCTCTCCCTTCCCCTCTCTCTAAAAATAAATAAATAAAATCTTTTTGAAAAATTGATAAAGAGAAAGCATCAAGTATTCATTCTGCCTTTTTAATGTAAACTGTACCAGTTTTGCATTTCTCTAAATCTGCTTCTTCTCTTACACTCAACTGATAGTTTGGCAAGGTATAAAATCCAATGTTAGGAATAAGTTTCTGTCAGATTTTAAAGGTCTCACTCCTTCATCTTCTTGCTTCTAGTTGCTGTGCATTTCATTGATATTGTTACTGATGAATCAAATTAAGCCATAGTTTTCATCTTATCTTTTGGATATGTGGCTTATTCACTCATTTAGCATATAGATGAGCCCAGCCTTTTGTTAGTTGCTGGAGATACAGGGATGAACAAGAAGGACTCAGTCCCTACCCTCATAGAACTTATAGTCTTGGGAGTATTACAAAGTAATCTCACATAAATTAAAATTCAGTTGTATAATAAGTAATAGAAAGCAAAAGAACAAAGTATGTAATAGGAAGAGCTAACCTAGCTGGAGGAATTAGCTTTTAAGCTGAGATCTGACAGATGAATAGATCTAGGCCAGGAGGTGAAGACGTTGGCAGAGCATATCACTAGCAGAGTTGGGAGAAAGGACAAACTGGTGTGCTCCAGACACCAGAGAAAGTGTGGCAGGTGACTGGGAGGGTGGCACAGGTGAGGCCAGAGCGGGAAGCAGGCCCAGAGCCTGCAGGACCTTGGTGCCGGAAAGGGTGCTGGTCTTTACCCCAAGAGCACAGAGAGGTCCTGGAAGCTCCTTAAAAAAGAAAGTTATATAAGGAAACTTTTATTTACCTGGTTAACAACCATCTCTGCTTTCACTCTCCTTTCAAAAAGCCTTTTCAAATGTTCATCAAAACTTTGTGTGCTTTCTTGAATTGAGTTTTGAAGTTTCTTCAATTCTGCTTCTAAGGACTAAAAGTAAGTCAACAGCAAGTTAACATTTAGGAATATCAAATGCTCCTAGGAAGTGGTGTTCACATTTTACCACAAGGGAAGGGCAGGTGGTGGGCAGATCCTGTGAGGTGTTCTGGGTCCTCCGGCCCCCTTCAATCAGAGGTGTTCCACCTGGATTTGTTTAATACATTGTTAAATAAATATAGACTTTTGCTTAAAAAAGATTACACTAAAAAAAAAAAAGGTAAAATCACTGATCATTACTAATGATGCAGGTGGCAGTAAGCTTAGTAAAACAAATTGCAGCAAATCTTTCCAGAAAATCTTGACTTTATATAGAACAGAAATTTCCAGGCACAAAATCAGGCCTGGGGAAAAAAAATCTTGATTTTTCTAAAAGCTGTAAATACATCTTTGTGGAATCTTTTAGATTTTTAAGGAAATAAGTATTTTATAAACACACACACACACACACACACACACACACACACACATATACACTCTGTTTTTGTTTTTGTTTTTGTATGCTTTGTCCTTCCAAGCAGTTCTACATCAGGGGAAAAAAAGTTCCACCTGCTCTTTAAAAAATTCTACCAGAATATAGGCCTAAGCACACACTGGTAAGTGAAAAGCTATAAATTTATATTTTTAAAGAAAACAACATCTGCAGATCAATTCTAGACATAGTTACAATTTTTATCTTTAAAATTTTTGTAACTTTTAAGTTTTGATATGACTTCAAATTTACAGAAAAGTTACAGGAATAATACAAATAATTCTCATATACTTTTAATCAATTTAATCAGTTAATACTCTGCCTCATTTGCTTTATCACTTGCTCAATGTCTATTCCCCTCCCCTTCTTCATTCTCCACGCCCCCCTTTAAAGATTGAGGACAGAGAAATTGGAGTGAACCCAGACTGTTTCTGGAGGAACTTCCAGCCAAGATGGAGGCGTAGGTAGATACACTTTGCCTCCTCGCACAACCAAAAGAAGGACAACAACAAATTTAAAAACAAAAAATAACCAGAACTGCCAGAAAATCAAAATGTATGGAAGTCTGACAACCAGAGAATTAAAGAAGAAACATTCATCCAGATTAGTAGGAGGAGCAGAGAGGGGCAGCCAGGGCAGTGAGGACACGTAGCAAGGTGGCAGCTGGAGGACCGGGTGGTCCCACATTTGCTTGTGGATAAACTGGGAGGAACAGCTGGGGAGCGACATAGACCACACGATCCAGGGTTCCAGTGCGGGAAAAGAAAGCCTCAAAACCTCTGGCTGTAAAAACCCATGGGGGATGGGGCAGCGGGAGAAACTCCCAGACTCACAGGAGAGTTTGTTGGAGAGACCCTCAGGGTCCTAGACTGTACACAAACCCACCCACCCGGGAATCAGCACTAGAAGGGCCCAATTTGCTTGTGGGTAGCGGGGGAAGTGACTGAAGGCCAATGAGAGCCAAGCAAGTGGCATTATTCCCTCTTGGACCCCTCCCCCACATACAGAGTCAAAACAGAGAGACCTGGGTTGCTCCACCCTGGAGAATACCTAAGGCTCTGCCCCTTCCAACTTAACAGGGGTGCTGAAACAGAGAAATATGGCCCAAATGAAAGAACAGATCAAAGCTCCATAAATAGAACCAAGCGTTGAACAGATATCCAGCCTATCAAGAGCAATGGTTCAAAACACTGGTAATCAGGATGCTCACAGAAATGGGTGAGTATGGTCACAAAATGGAGGAAAAAGTGAAGGCTATGCAAAGTGAAAGAAAGAAAAACATAGAGAGAACCAACAGTAAAGGGAAGGAAACTGGGACTCAAATCAACAACTGGGAGCAGAAGGAAGAGATACACATGCAACCAGAACAGAATGAAGAAACAAGAATTCAAATAAATGAGCAGAGGCTTAGGAACCTCTGGGACAACTTTAAACATTCCAACATCTGAATCACAGGGGTGCCAGAAGGAGAAGAGGAAGAGCAAGAAATTGAAAACTTATTTGACAAAATAATGAAGGAGAACTTCCCCACTCTGGCCAAGGAAATAGACTTCCAGGAGATCCAGGAAGCTCAGAGAGTCCCAAAGAAATTGGACCCAAGGAAGCACACACAGAAGCACATCATAATTACCTTTCCCAAGATTAAAGATAAGGAGAGGATCTTAAAAGCAGCAAGAGAAAAAGAGAGAGTTAGAGGAGACACTGAGTAGTGGATTGAGAGGAAAGTGGGACTAAGGGAGTTTTTTTATTTTGAAATAATGTCAGACTAACATAAAAGTAACAAGACTAGTAGAAAGAACTCCAGAGTCCCCTTCCACGGTGTTCTTTTTCTTTTTCTTTTGTATAATATGAGAGATGTATACAATGTAAAAGATCACAGCATGTGTTTATGTTTGTGGGGAAAACCAGTGGGAAGGGAAAAACTGACAATACAGTAAAAGGGAGCAAATTGCTGGAGTAACAATGCTGAGTGGGTGAGATGGGATGGTACCAGTGCTCAGGGGGACGACCAGGCTTGCGCGGATACATGGCCACTTCTTCGATGAGAAACAGCAAGGCAGGGAGATTCTATGGATTCAGTTCAGGGTGCCAGATGTTGTAGTTGTAGAAGAGTATGGAAAATCTCCTAGTTGCTTTTCTTCTCCAAGAGAAGCAGAAAATAAAGTTACAGGGGGTTTGGTGTCGGAAGTTCAAGGACAGAGAACGTGCGAAATGATCCTCTAGGACCTAGCTACCCAGAGTGTAGTCCGCGCGCTAGCAGCAGTGGCACCACCTGGTTGCTTGTTAGCACTCTGAGGATGCTTCCCTCTCCTCAGAATGACGGAATCCAAAGCTGCCTTTTTAACAAGGCCCCCAAGGCGCTGTGGACTAAGCTAGCCGGGAAACGGAAGAGCATCTCTGGGCAGCTCTCAGGACCGAATAAAGGTTAAAGGGAGGTGGGGGAGGGTACGGGGAGGGCGACTGGCGACAGAAGGGGACTTGGTGGTGAACGCACAGTACAGTGTGCAGACGATGTTTTGTGGAATCGTGCACCCGAAACCTGCATAATTTTATGAACTAGTGTCACCCCAATAAATTCAATAAAAACACAAAAATAACCAAAGAAAAAATAGGAAAACAAATTAAATTGAGGCTATTAGAGGGAAATTGGTCAGTATTTTTTTTCTTTATCCACTGCAGGTGCATGTGCTGGGAAGGCCACCTACTGGGCTCAAACAAGGCCGGCTTTCCCAGGCGAGAGCGACCGAGGAACAGAGAGGCAAGGACGCAGGCAGTGCACTGTCGTGTAGTGCAAGACCATGGAGTAAATGCCACCCCTTATTTATATTCCCTCGCTCCTTGAAATCTTTACTTTATTCACAACTATTCATTTTCGCTTTCAAGTAAGTATTATCTTAGGATAAAATGCAAGGACACTGCTAGAGAATGGCAGTGAATAAAAACAGGACAGGTTAACAATAGGTTAAAATAAATTGTTCATGAGATACAGCCACTATAAAGCTGACAACTGCCCTGCCTCAAATGACATTAGGACTTTACTTTCTTCGCAGAGGAATAAACATCATTTATTTGGTTGTATACCATCAGCTTTTATATCTCCATTATAATTTTAAGCGATTGTAATGTGGGAATGTTTCTTTGTGATGAAAGAGGATAAAAGTAGGAGAACTGCTTTGCAAAAATCTCAGATTAGAACTGCACAAATTAGGGCTGCACTGATTGTGTTATTCTTCTCTTGAGTCCTTTCCTTGAGGCTGAGAACAAATTAAGTAAGAGTATTACTAAACTCAAGTAGATGTAGATGACACAGAGCAGTGCCTTGAACATACTGTAACAGGTGTTCGTTAAACACTTGCAGAATGAGAACCAAATGAATTGTAACAATGTGGGAAATGCTGATATCAATAAGAACTTTGAAAACATTGAAATACATTCTTTCTTTAAAAAATTTTTCTAACTTTTTAACTTTATCTCCACTCACTTCCCCAAATTCTTCTGGAAAATTTCACTTGAAATATTATCCTTAAACTACTAAAGATGATGAGAAAATCAAGAACACTTAATTTGAAAGTATACTGGAAAAAAAACCTTGATATCATAGGATATATTAATTCCCTGCTCTTCTGACCTTTCTATACTTATCTCTTTCTTCATTTAACTCCTTGACTTTTTTCTCATACTCTTTGAATTGTTTCCTTTCCTCTTCAGTCCACAGAGCATCAGGTTTCGCCATGAAAGCAGGCTGAGGAATCACCTGCAGATATAAAGCAAAGCATATATTGTAGCTCAAGCCTACATGCAGTAGTACAATAAAAGCTCAGTGCTATCATCACAGTTAAAAAAAAAAGAGCCCTTTAGCATGGTGTAGTTCTTCACTTTGGCAAGACAATGACCTGACACTTTGATCAAAATGTAAGAGAAAATGGAACAACTGTTATTCTGTAACTTAAGTGAAGTTGGGCAGTTTGGGATGTACCCAGACTTGGTGACAGGTTCGCAGGTTTGTGTTGATATCTTCATAGCTAGAACTACGTCTGAGCTCCAGGGACACCTATGTCAGGTATCAAAGGGAATGTTTCTCAGGAGAATAACAGGTGCAGCGTTATCCCTGCTTTCGGTAGAGCCCCAAACCACCGTGGTTGCTTGTTTTTGTTTGCTTTCTGTCAGACTGGAAGGCAAGTCTGAGGTTTCCAATTTCTTATTTGCCTTATGTGGTATGTTTATAAGGTACTGGAGGTTGTGTATTTGTTGCTGTAGAATTTCTGAGACTCGGGTTCACATAGGCAAAGATGGTCAAATTAAAGTAGTTCTCTTCCTCCCATTCCACCTTCCATAAGGCTGTCTGGGAATCTCACCATTCTTAGAATGTCTTCCTTCTTGACTTCCAGGACTCCTCCCATCATGTCCATCAGGGCTCGGTGTCTGGTGTCGGAGGCCTGGGGGAAAGCCAGGGTCAGTGAGGGCAGCTGGCTCAGAAGTGGGCGCTCCCGTGGCACCGTGGGCGGCCTCCCACTCAGCGTTAGAGTGGCTGCATCTAGGATCGGGGAGGGTGCACAGGGGCCTGGAGGGGAGCGGGGAAAGAGGCCACTGGGATCCAGCGACCTCCACTCGTGACACATGTGTCGCTGTGATTCTGCAGTGGAGTTCAAGGGCAAAACTGTTAAACCAAATTAGGAACAGGTGTCCCTAAAGGAAAGCGGGCTTTAGGTGCTGAGCAAAACTGCATACCTGTGACAGAAGCCACTGCTCCATTTTATGGGTCATAATCAATTCTGTTTTGGCCTTTTGCCATGGTTTAACATGTTTTTGAGCTGAAATCTGAAAGAAAATGTATAAGTTTCCTGCTGTTATTCTTACAAAATTCAACCAAACTTCCCTTCCACACACCAAGAGAAGGGTAGAAGGTATTAAGGGGTGAAAGGGTATATCCAGATTTTACAACTTGTTACTTATTTTTGAAATGAGAGAGCTGGAAAAATAGATTGGTATTTCTCTATTTGCTCTCTAAATCCATCTGTGTCACCAAAGAAATTATAACGGGGGACCTAATTTATATCGGAAGGAAAGGGATCCAAAGAAGTGTCATCTAAACCAAATCCTGCAGGATGGAGGTCTGAGAGGTCAAAGTCTGAGGCATTCAAGGAATTGTGCGAACGCAAGTGTGGCTACAACAGAGCAAGGCAGGGAGAGTAGCCGGAGGGAAGGGGGCCCAGGGTGGGCAGTTAGAAAGGGACTAGTGGGTGTTCCCCAGAGTGAAATGAACAGCCACTGCAGGGGTTAAGCAGGAGAAGGAGAAAATAGTGTATAAGGTCACTCTCCTAAATGTAGAAGGGATTAGCCTATGAGAGGAAGCAAGTGGGTGAGGTTAATTATGCACATGCCAAGTGACCGCCTGAGCAGGGCCTTGGTGAGAGCAGCAGAGCGGGGTCCTTGGCTCTCAGGTCCTGTGACAAGAGTCTGGTTCTGGAAGAAACGACTTCCTTACACAAGTACAACAGAGTGTGGAAGTTAAGGGGAAGTAGTCTGAAGCATAATGATTACGTTCAGACCCAACTCTGTTACCAGCTTTGTAACTGTGGTCAAGCTGCTTAACCCCTCTGTGCCTTAGTTTTCTCTTCTGTAAAATGGAGGTGACATTGGTTCCTATCTTACAAGGTCTTACAATGATAAATTAGTCTAAGTCTCCAGTCTATCTAGGACACTTTGAATAGTGCCTGGCTTTTAATCAGGACTACATTAAGTGTTGTTATTTTTAAGCAGCATTGTTAGCTTTTTTCCCCCCTAAGTAATCTAGTTTGTTTCATGTGAGCAAGGGGTTTTCTTTGAGTATTCTGTAGCATTTTTTACTTTTTAGAAATGAAATATGGTCATATTTTAATTGTTTTCTTTAAGCATTCATTTTCTTGTACCAGTCTCTGTGCTAAACACCTTGTAAGGAAGCCCCTTTCTCTGGAGCCCAGGCTGCCCTAATGACCTGGGTAATTACTGGAGCTCCATCAGCCTCCCTCCCACAATGTGACCCGACCTCCCCGTGTACAGGCCCTGGACCAGAACTACGCCAAGGAGCCCCTTCCCAGGTAGATCCAGAATTGGGACTAAGAGATTCTAGTTCAGACCAGCTGCTTTCTTGAGTGTAGGAGATAGAAAGTAGACACTGCTAGAGGAAGCTGAAATGCAGAGAGAAGTTAGCTAAGAGGTGAAGCATGACTTCCAGACACCCCACAAGGCTCCAGTCTGAGGTTCCTGCTTCTTCCTAGGCTTGCTGTCCAAATCTTCCCTGCACTCCTTGGGACTCAAAAGAAATTCTCATTATTGCTGAGGTTATGTCAACTGTTTTTGCAACTTGCAATTGAGGACGCTACCAAATACAGTGATTTCCAGTAGTGCAAACAAGATGGATAAATAAGAGGTTGGGGAAACAGCATGAGAAACGAGGCGAGGGAGTTGCTTGCCAGTACCTCACTGTCTTCCACAACCAGGGTTCTCTCTGGCTTCTCACAGTCCTCGAATTCTGGTTGCCAGACTGATTCTTCCAGTTCCAGATCTAAAATAATTTCTTGAATTCTTACATTTCTTTCTTTCACACGTGTAATTTCAAACTCTTTTTGTTTATAGGCAGCATCAAACTCACTATTGAAAACCGTTTTTACTTTGTAAATGATATCCTGAAATAGCAATATGTTATTGAATACACAACACATATCTTTGCTGGTAACATGATCCCACAGTTTTACGTTCCCTCCAAAATCATTTTACAAGTTTCAGAAGATTAATCTTTCTAAAATACTGTTTATATTGAATTCACTTCTTGGTTCTGTAACCTACAGTGCCATCCCACCATAGGTAGGATTAAGGCAACAACTGCTATACTATATCCTACTACCCAAAATGTAAGTTATAAGTCAATGTGCAGTTGTGTTGACAAATGCTAACGTGGGTGATGAACAGTGGGTGATTACGGAGATTGTTTGGAGAATCTACCAGGCAGGCACAGCCACACACACTACTGTTCCTATATCCAGTCAGGTTATTCTCAGGTAGGAAGGGACCACAAGCTGCCTAATTACTAAGGTGGCAGTGGGTTTAAGTGGATTGTTCCCACCTCGGCTGGGGACAGTGGGCCAATTCAAAGCAGCCTTTATTTTATGAGGAGAGTTCAGCCTATGTATCTGTCCTACTGAAGATGAAACCATTAAAACATGGTGGGAAAATGACCTTAACTACTGGCACCAGAATTGGGCTGAAATGATCTTTTTGTAGGAAAATGGCTTAGAAAAGCAGCAGAAAAGTGAGACCTTGAGGGCACAGGTCAGCAGAAGTCGAGCAACAAAAGAGACACTAAACAGTTCTTGGTAGACACGCAGAGGAATTTCAGGGGTTGAAGGAGAAGAGGAAAAGAGAGTAGAGTAACACGGCAAGAGGCCAGCACTCAGATGGCAGGCGTGGCTGCAGGGCGTTCAGGGTCAGGAATGACCAACGTTAAATTTCAACTATTCGTATGGGTGGGTCGTAGTCACTGTGTTGTCAGAAACCTTCCATAGGCACCCACAGACTTGTTCCGAGGCTGACTTGTGTGGTGGAAAGTAAGGAGTAGGAGCATGGAGCCTGAGGGTACTGCACCTTTACCCCTGAGCCCCAGAAGTTACACGAATCTTAGAGAGGAAATTGTATTTCCCTGGTTAAGGGCATAGACAAGCAATCACATCTTCATCATACGAGGAGGTCCTAACTGACATCTGGGTTTCCTAAAAAATGGCACTCAAGGATTTCTTTTATCATTGAGCTTACTGAAGATCCAAGTAGAAGGATCATTTGTTTGGGGTGTCAGCCAGTGCAGGGTGTTTTTTTAGAAAACCTGTTATAACAGAACCCGATCCAAATGGATGAAAGTAACCCTTGTACACAAGCTCTGCTTACAGAACATGGATGCTAGCCATCTGGATGTTTCTCTGTGCACTACAAAGACATCATTTGATTGGCATGGGATTTCAATCTGAGCCTTTGTAAGGTACCTCGTGGGGATTTTTTGAGATTTTGAGGGATAAAGAAAAATATTTACTCACTTTCAGTAATATAATTTGGTTGATTTTCTCCTCTCTGGAATGAAGTTCCAATTGGCTTGACAACAAAGAGACAGATACCCCAAAATCAGTACTCAGACTGCCAAGCAGGTAATTGGGCAAGCTGGTATCTCTTACTGCCGTGTCTTCTTCCTCCTCTTCATCTTCTTCTTCATGATGCTTTTTAACCGAGGTAATACCAGACTGAACTTCTACAATTTCCTTCCGTAGCTAAATACAGAAAAAGGTTATATGTAATATAACCTTCTTATGCAATAAGAAGAATTCTCTAAATGGTGATTTTGTGACAGCTTAATAATTTCAACAGTCACTTTAAGGTGATAAAATGTCTTGTCAACAACAGAATTCAAAGTGATGAATAGACCTTGAAGCTGCTGCAGAAGAGATTAAAGCTTTAGAAACTGACCAACTGTGGGCAAGTCAAACGGGTAAAAATTGTCCTTGTTAGTATTTTGCTGTCAGGATGACAACTGTTTGTAAATATTTTGAGTCTTTGTTGGAGCTTAAGCATTAAAAAGATATCCCTTCTCTTCATATTTTACAAAGAAACTTGTTCTCATAGGACTGATGGGTATAGGTTAAGAAGAATTAAATATACCTTCATTTTATGTTTCAGAAAAAGAATGGATGCAAGGTTTTGGCCAAAACAAAACTACACCAGTGGGGCAGTGTTTTTTTCATGGTTTGAGAGAGATTGCTGTGTTTTAAAAAGCTGTTATTTCTTTAGGAAAAAGTGTAATTCTGTCAAAACAGACACTACTTCATTTTTGGTCAATTAGCTTAAAATACAATCCCTAGAGATAAGAGAAGATACAAAGAGTACAGGTAGATGAAGACAACTGAGTAGCACAAGAACACCCCAAATCTCATTTTTAAAAGTATATCCTCACTTAAAGGCTAGCCAGTGCTGTATAAGACATAGGCTTCTTGGCTGTGTGGGGTTGGTTCCTATATTCATTAGAATATGTTCTACAAATTAACAAGCAATGAAAATATAGGTACAAACAATATCTGCACTTGTCCCAAATTGTATCCCAACTCAAATCTGTGTGAAGGAGACCTTGAAATAAAGCACACCACCTACATAGACACATATACATTTAAAATTTTACCTTAAGACACTCTGTTTCAATCTTCTTGTGTTGCAAAATTCTTTTTACTTCTTCCAGCTCTTCATCTGTGCGTTCTTTCATTGGGAAGTTCTCAACCACGTAGGGGATGTGAAAGCCCTTGTTGGAAAAAAACAAAATAAGTGCATTTTTAGTACAAGTTATATATCTGGAATGGGATGAGTGATGTTTTCCCTGATTAAAATGAATTCATAGGTTATCATGCATGAGTAAAATTGAAAATGGAATCTGTCTTTAAAATAAAACAATGTATTCCATTAGCACTGATGTAAACTTTGTATAAAAATACTGTGCTTTTGGGAAGAATTTACTTCTCGAGTAGCGGTTCTCAACTATGAGTAACTTTGCTTGTCCTTCCCCCGACCCCCATCCCAGCTCCTCAGGGAGGTTTGGCAATGTCTGGAGATATTTTTTATTTTTTACTAACAGGGTTATTGGGTGCAACTGGGGTCTAGTTGTTGCAAAACATCCTACAATCCACTGGACAGCCCCTGCAACAAAGAATTACGCAGCCCAAAACATGCCACTGTTGGAAAACTCTGATTTTGAGCAATATACAACCACATAAATGTAGTCTGACCATATACTTTATTAACCAAATGGGGTAGGGGGAATATTTAAAAGAGGGTGCTATTAATAGTTATTCTAGGACCACAGGTACAAACGGGGACTTTTGGTCACCCTACACAAAGAGGGAAATAGTGTTGGGAGGAATTTCAGTGAAAAAGCATGAAGAAACATCCTTTAGAAAACATGAAGGCAGGCACAGGTAGAAATGTGAAGAATATTATGTTTAGTTTTCAATCTGTGTGGATGGTGAGTGGCCTTTTGAAATAGACAGATATTAAGACCTGGATGCAGGTGGTATTATAGAGGAAAGAGGTGCTAAGCCAAATCTTAAGAGATGCTAGCTTGGAAGTACACAGGGACTGAGCAGAGAAGGGAGAAGATTTTCTTAAAATTATTTTTTTAAGATTGTATTTATTTATTTTTAGAGAGAGGGGAAGGGAGGGAGAAAGAGAGGGAGAGAAATATCAATGTGTGGTTGCCTCTCACACATCCCCAACTGGGGACCTGGCCTGCAACCCAGGCATGTGCCCTGACTGGGAATCAAACCGGTGACCCTTTGGTTTGCAGGCCAGTGCTCAATCCACTGAAACACACCAGCCAGGGCTTTCTTAAAATCGTTTTTAAAAAATTCTCTGCCATGAAGCTTTTGATAAAAGTCTCACTGGCTAAGTGAAGGCGCGGTACCTTCCATCAGGAGTTGTATCTGTTACCTTAAGAGCTCGGCCTTTCACAGCCATTGAATTCCAGCACTCTTCTTTAATAAGTTCAGTCAGATAACTCTCGGCTAGGTTATACATCTCCACATCTTTCCTTATCTTGAAGGACAGAGATGAAGGGAAAAATAAAAATGAAAATGTGGCCTCTTAAAAAAAAAATCTCACTTGTAAATTCACTAACTAGTCTGCCCATTTAGTGGTGGAGTCTGATCTTCTTTCTTCAACACATGGTACTTCTCTGCACTGAGATGCACTTTGGTGGGAACACTTCCCTGTCTTTGAGAATCTTTCCTGAAATTTAGCTGGGAAGCCTGGGACTCCCTTCCTTGAGGACAAAGGTGTCAGTGCAGACACCTCTAAGGGCAGGCAGGTCCCACACATGAGCCGAGGTGGGTATGCGTACAGTCGTACAGCTGGGATGGGCTGGGTAGCTCGCATTCACGTTCTCAGAAATCTTGCCAGTTGGTGCAGGGTGGGGAAGTGAGCCCACTGTGCCAAGCCTCCCTGTTTTATTAGAAAAGTAGAAATGTGTGATGTTATGAAACCGCCAGATATCTAAATGTTGGTTTAATTTTTGTCAATGCATCTTTAAAGTGCTAGTCTGTGACCTCTGTCTTGGGATCTTTATTGCATTTAATTCTTCTATTATTTAACTCTACTACTCTTGGGGATCACATAATTTACCTTTTCCTGCTTAGAAATGTATGTGTTACCTCAATTACTTATATCTGCTTTAAGTAATCGTATTAGTTAATGTTTAAGTGATTAAGTATTCTTATTTTAATAAAGTTTGCCAAAAGAGCTGATATGAAACTGACCTAATAATCTTTACTTCTTAGGATCCTCTTCAGAACTTTTTGTGCATTTCACTTTGTTGGCAAACTAGCTAAAAATAATACCCCCCCCCACCAGATTAGAAAATGTCTTATTTATTTATTCATTCACTTATTTGTTTATTTATGTTTATTCACTGTCTGAACAAATACTTTGCTTAATTTGTCCTTCTTTTTGATTTTTATCCACTGATAACAGCTCATACCATTTTAAATTATTTTAAGTGGTAAGTTTTGAATAAACAGCTGTTTTTGTATATGCATTGTCAGAACCTTCCTGATTCCCAGCCCTTCCCTCTCCACTGCCGAGGCTGCTGGATCTACCCCTTCAGACTTAAGTTTCTAATACTGGGTCCAGGTTGTCTACTGGGCTTTTGTCTTTCCCATATTGCTGAGATCATGGCCTAAGATGGCTAGCAGCCTGGTCCCTTTAGGCCTGGGGTCCCTGACTGGTAGGTGCCACTAATTATTCCTACAGACTAGTCTTCTGCTCCCCAGTGTGCTAAACGCAGCTGGGTTTATGGTAAAGCCATCTGTTAACACTGTTCTGTGTCAGACCATCTGGTCCTGTTCTCACATCCATTCTGGGGCTCATAGCTCTTCAAAACCCTGTTGCTCAGGAAAAAGAAACATGAGAAAAATGAGCATGTGGAAAGCCTTTCTCTGCACCAAAGCACCCCAGAGCAACCCTAAAGCCTTCCTCTGCACCCCAGAGGATCAGGAGGCTTCACGAGACATGCGCAGGGATTTGATAAGCAGCAAGAGAGGGGTGAGGGGTGGGTGATATGCTGCAGAGGCTTGGGGTGAGGGTGAGGTGAGCAGGGTGGGTGCATCAGTGGTCAGTAGGTCAGCAGGCTGGAGGATCGGTTTCATGGGGCCAGGTAGTCGGATATGGGTTCAAAGACAGAAGCAACGCTAGAGTGAGGATGCAAACAGGCACCCAACCCAGACTCAGTGCAGAGTGGTCCAGCTGACAGGTCTGAGAGAATCCGGTGCCGGGATTGGAAGGGGCATTCCAGGCCTGAGTGAAACCTGGTGGGCAGACTGGTGCCTCCTGACTCAGATCTGAGTTGTGGGCTCTTAACCAAGTGACTCTAGGCCTGCGGCCTCAGTTTCTGCAAGTGGTGAAAACAAAAACCTACCTTTCTGAGTTGTTGCAACAACCAAATAACATTCAAAAAGCCGCTAAATTGATGCTTATTTGTTATAATAAAAATGGGATCATTTCTAAGAGCTTCCCATTGTGCTTTTAATAACAAAAGTCAAACTCTTTTACTAGGACAGACAAGGACCTGAGAGTCGGCCTCCGCCTAATTCTCCCAC
The DNA here is from genome assembly GCF_021234165.1 of Pteronotus mesoamericanus. Classification (NCBI taxonomy): domain Eukaryota; kingdom Metazoa; phylum Chordata; class Mammalia; order Chiroptera; family Mormoopidae; genus Pteronotus; species Pteronotus mesoamericanus. Next base: position 7,280,879 of record NW_026555229.1, read on the forward strand.
ACTCCTTCAGTGAGGCTCTCTCCTGTCCGCTGTGTTACAGCCTTTCTAGCCTTTCTCCTCCTGGAATACTTGAAGTCACTTCTGCCTCAGGGCCTTTGTTCTTGCTGCTCCCATCGCCCCGACGTTCTCTCCTCCAGGACTTTGTATAGCCAGCTCCCTCCCTTCTTTTAGTTCCCAACTGAAAGGACAACCCTTGAAAGTGATCTCCTTTGACCACAGAAGTAGATCTCTCACATCTATCACAGCATCCAGTTTGTTTTAATCACACAATACAGAGAGATTTATTTATGATCTGTCTTCGCTGGATTAGCCCCATTAGGCGGGACCTATCTGGGGTTTTTTTTTAATCCTCCCCCATGGACATGCTTATTGATTTTAGAGAGAGGGGAACAGAAGGAAAAGGAGAAAGAGATGGAGAAAAATATTAATGTGAAAGAGAAGCATTGATCAGCTGCCTCTCACATGTGCCCTGAGTGGGGATGAACCTGAAACCTAGATATGTGCCCTGACTGGAAGTCAAACCCATGACCTTTCAGATTATGGGACAATGCTCTCACTAACTGAGCCATACTGGCCAGAGCAGAGCCTATCTGTTTTATTCACTGTATTCCCAGCACTTACAATAGTGTCTGGCATGTAATAGGTAATCAATAAATGTTGCAGAATGAATTGATGGATAGGTGAGTGATAATTCGGGTAAATTTTATCTCCTGGAGTCAGTCTGTTGAGATCCTTTAGATCCTGATTCTGTTATCCAATATATTTCCTCTTATCCTCAGCCTCATATCACCAATTAGACAAAGCTGCCTCATTTATACACCTTCACTCCAGTCATTAATAATCATGTTTAACAGGGCAGAGTCCTAATGCATATCATTGGAAACCTCTCTCCTAGAGACATCAAACAGTCCCTTTTTGTAACCGACTAAAACTCACTTAAATGTCCTTCAATCCAGCTATATTTCATTCTCTCATTCAGAGGGGGAAATGTTTATACACTCATGTTCAAAATGTACTGTGCACGTTGAGAAAGAAGTAGCTTAACAACATCCTGTATAAAACACAATTAGTGTTTTACCTAAAATAAAATCAACATGAGTAAACAATGTGATGTGACTGCCACAAAAAGAGGCAAAGCCCTGAATTAATAAACATATTGTATCTAGTAATGTAGATGTTTCAGTTTATGCTTTTCTCTAAACTATACAGATAATAATTGGGATTCTGTTGTGGATGCCAGACTCACATATAATAAAAACTGTGCAATGATGTTGAAGCTATCGAAACTACCTTATGTGACGGCCACAGGAGCTGGGACAGTTAGCTGAGCCAAGAGAAGATACACACGGTAGTTGCTCATCTCCTCTAACCATTCTCAGGGCAGCCACAGGGCAGATGGTGCTCAAAAAATAGAAGAATCAGTGAGCAAAGGGAGAATGATTTCAACTCAACTTAAGGGATTATTAAACCAGAGTGTCCACAGTTGACATGAGGTGGCTGAAGGGATTTCTAAAAATGTGAAATGCATGGTAGAAGACGTTTGGTATGAATGTCATGCAGGAAAGACAAACATCAGATGTCTGCATGGCCTGGATGCTCTTCTTCCGCTGAACCCCCAAATTCAGTAATTCTCTGACTCATTCCACTCACACATACTAGGTTTGCTTTATTTACATTGTGCTGGGAAACATTTTTGTTTTATATGAATAATTTTGGAAACGATTTCCTCCCTATTTTCTCTTTACTTCCTTCATTGCATTGTTTCAATCAGATTTTTCCATACCTTTGCCACTTCTTCCTCACTTTCGTTTTGGAGCCTTTCCAGTTCCTCAAGATCCAGGCCAAATTCCCATTGTTCTAATTTTGCAATATTCCCTTCTGTTTCATTTTCTTCCATCATATTCAGAACCTGAATTTTAAAATAGGAAAGGATGGTGACAAGTGAAGACTTAAACTTTAAAGACATGGTTTACTAACCCTTAGATAGAAATCAGTAAAAAAAAAAAAAAAAAAAAAAAAAAAAAGATGGTGTGCTCATTCAAATGTAACTATTAGTAAAGAATTGGGTTATGTGCATATTGTGATTACTTAAGTTTTAAGGCTTAGTCCTTAAAAGTTCATTAATCTATAAAGAACAAAAAATGTGCTAATCTGTCACTTAATTGAATGATATTGAGTAATTATTGGTATTTAGCCGTGCGAAATAACATTCTTTAAAAACACACATGGGCCCTGGCTGGAGTAGCTCAGTGGATTGAGCACTGGCCTGTGAACCAAAGGGTCACCAGTTCGATTCCCAGTCAGGGTACATGCCTGGGTTGTGAGCTAGGCCCCTGGTGGGGGGTGGGGGGTGCATGTTGATGTTTCTCTCCCTCTCTTTCTCCCTGCCTTCCCCTCTCTCCAAAAATAAATTAATTAAATCTTTAAACACACACACACACACACACACACACACACACACACACACACAGAATGTTCACAAAAAGTGATCAGATACAAGGCCACAAGGACAACCTCAACAAGATTTATTTACTGATCACAGTGAAAGTTCAAAGTTAGCAACAGAAAGATATATAAAACAATGTACAAATAATATACAAAACAATCTGGAAGTTAAGAACAGAAAATATGTACAGTCTTCTAAGAAACTTTTTGGTTGCTGAGTGCAAAGTGGAATTATAAGCAATAAGGAGAAAACTGCATATCAAAATCAATGCAAGTGTAGTCAAAGTGGTACCCAGAGGAATATTTATGGCCTGACATACATAATAAAAAACAATAGGAAATAAACCAAGTTTTCAACTCAAAAAAGTAACAAAATGAGGACAAGTAAACCTGAACAATGTAGGAAAAAATGAATAAAATCCAAATTGGTAAAATCCTAAATTAATTAAATGTATAAGTATAAAATTATATATAATGTGCTTAGAGTAACAGAGTCGATTCAATAAAAATTATACTATATTAATAAAATAGAAATGCTACTGGAAAGTGTGATCAAGAAAAAACATAAAAGGCATACATATGCAACATTAGAAATAAAGAGAGAGCTATACTTAAAGAATTAAGAGACTTGAACATTAGCTTATATAATTTTATATTATATATTTAAAAATCTAGATAAGATGGATAATTTTCTAAGAAAATATAATTGATAAAATCTATACTTGAAAAAGAAATAGAAAACCTAGTAAGACTAATGACCACAGAAGAACTTGAAACGCTAGAAAGGAATCAACTCCTGCACAGACATTAGGCCCAGATGGTTTTATATGTGCATAGGGAGGAGAGGTTGTTTCTTTTTTAACCGAATATTAGAGAAAAGGAGAATGCCCATTTTATACAAACTGTACTAGAGAGCGGGGAAAAATGTAGAAAACTATTCAAATCACTTGGTAAGGCTAGTATAGCCTTAATACCATTATTAAACAAAGTAAGCATAAGAAAATTAGACCAATATTACTTATAAATAGAGATACAAAAATCCTAAATAAAATATTAGCAGATGGAGTCTGGTGTACTGCTTAAAATGACTAATGTCTATCTGAAAATACAAGGCACCTGACCAAATTCACAATAAAGTTCACAATAAAAACTGAGGTAACAAGGGACAGAAGCTTCAGCAAGCATCACCCTTAAAAGTTAGTAGCATTCCTATTAAGGTTAGGACGAAGACAAGTATGACTACTGCCATGACTGCTATTATATTAGAAGCCCTTGCTATATGACAAGAAAAAGAAATGAAGTATCAAGACTGATAAGGAAGAGACATGTGATTTTCAGAAGGCACAATAGTGTACCTAGACAAACCAAGTGAATCAATTAATAAAATAGTAGAACTAAAAAGAGAAGTCTGCAAGGTGATCAGATATAAAATGAGTAACATTCATATATACCAGTAGTAACCAATTAGAAAATGTAATAGAAAAGTATTCCATTCACAAAAGCAAAACAAACTATAAGATACCTAAAATAAATTTAATAAAAAAATTATAGTCACTTTTAGACTATAAAACTTTGCTAAAGAATATTTTTAAAAAATTGAATAGATACATGTTTATACATTTATGTAATGCATGTTATTGTATAAGATTCATATTATAAATGTATATAAAATATATAAATATATTATATATTATATAAATTCCTCACTAAATCATGTTATAAGCAATATATTCTAAATCAAAATCAAATAAGACAAACTGACTTTAAAATTCAGATGAAAAACTACATAAAAAGCCAATGTTTATGGTAAAAGAAGAACAGAGAGAGAATTACTTTCAAGATATAGAAGTATTTTATAAAGCTATAACAATCAAAATAGTTTGGAATAAGCTCAGGAAAAGATCAATACTCAATTTCAGAATGGAGAGTCCCAAAACAATCTTGTATACATGAGATTCCAGGCATTGATAGAGGAGGAGTTGCAAATCAGTGGAGAAAAGATGATATATTCAATAAAGAGCACTGATGAAATGGGCTACTTATTTGGAAAAAAATGAAATTAGACCCATACCTCATACCATTCATGAAAATAAATTATGGCTGAAATAAAGGACTATTAGGAGAAAATACATAAGACTATAGAAGCCTTTTTAAAATCAGACACAAAAATAAAAGCTATAAATAAAGTGATCGATACACTTGGGTCATAACTTTTAAAGTTTGCATTTAAAAAGGCACATTATAAAAGTTGAGTTAGGACAGAAAATATTTGTAGTATATTAGGCTGACCCATACAAAACAGCAATTTCATGTGGTTCAATTAAATAATCAGGGCCACCTCTAGACTTGCTCCATGCACACCTGTGTGCTGTTTTCCTCTTCCAGGTGCTTGGGATGAGACAAGCAAGGCAACCCTAGAAGCCCTGTGGGGAAGTTAGCAGAGTTGCCACCAGCCTAGATCTCTGAGTGACTGCATGGAACAGAGCAGCTGTTGACTTGAACATCCACCCAGGACTGTTTTTTGAGGAAGAAAGAAAATTTCTCATCTCCATGCCATTATGTTTTTTGGAGTTTAATTATTATTGCAGCTTAGCTAACCCTAATTATCATAAATAAACGTGTTAACAATAAAAATAAAGAACTCTTACAATCAAAAAGAAAAAGACTAACAGCCCAACAGAAAAAAACAGGCAAAGGATGTGAACAGGGAATTCACAGAAGAAGAAATATAAATAGTCAAAGATGCTCAGCCTCATTAATGGTCAGGAAAATAAAACAAAGGGGAGGAAAATAACAAAGAAAAATTTAAGAACAACCAGGACTGAAAGACAGGTTTCTTATTGAAAGTGTTCACCAATGCCTAGCATAAAGAGAAAAACAAACAAACAAACATACAAATTAGGGTCCTTGCCCTGGTCGAGTATCTCAGTTGGTTACAGCGTCACCCTGATATACCAAGGTTGCAGGTTCAATCCTCAGTCAGGACACATATAAGAAGCAACCGATAAATACATAAATAAGTGAAACAACAAATTGAGATTTCTCTCTCTGTCTCTCAAAATAAATAAATAAAAATTTAAAAACCAGGGTCCTGGTATGAAACAGATGGCACACTCAAATGGGGTAATTGGGTGGAGAGACTTTAAAAAAAAACCCAGATTTGGCAGGGTAAGGGAAACTGCAAGGCATGATAGAGCATCTCAGGCTAGCAACCACAGGAAACTGACACCACTCTCAGGTCTGACGGGCAAGGGTGGGGAGTGTTTACTGACACCTGAAACGGTCTGTAGCTATAGGAAAGGGCTGGCAGTCACTGCCAACTCACCACACCACAGAGAACACCCTGGAGGAATAAAAACCCTGACCCAAGTCGGCTCCTGCCCTCTGATCTGCTGATACCACCCATGGCTAAACCCAAACAGAAGCCAGAGGCAAGAGAGCCCATATTGATGCCCCAACAAAGGCCAGCCTCCTGAGGCTCAGGCCTGGGTGGAAAAGGGTAGAGAGCATATCTGCACCAGCAAACCAAGAATATCCATCAGACACCTCAAGGTGCATGTCTGTGAAATTTCTGAACAGCAGGAATAAAGAAAGGACCCCATAAGTTTCCAGAGTGAAAAATCTGGTTATCTACAATGAACTAGGAATCAGAAAGTATTGCGTTCTCTAAAGGAAACACTGAAAGCTGGAAAACACTGGAGCAAACACTCAGATGAGTGTGTGAGTGGGATAAAGAATTTTAAGAAAAAGCAACTCTCAAAAAATGTAGCCCCTGTCTACTCTTTCTCAGGAACCAAAGCAATGTACAACTCTAGAGGGCGGGTGCTGTTCACATTGTATTACATTTAAATGGTAGGCTGGAAGCACAGCCACATGATAAATAATGTTCCCTAGCACTGGACAACACAGCAGTCCTGCTTAGGAAGCTGCTGGAAGGTGTAAAATTGAGGGTCAAATGTATTAGTATGTGAAATCACAACACTTACAGTTTTAGCAAGTGCTTTAATTCCTCTTTTTATCTCTTTCCTTTTGTTGGAAAACAGTTTAACCTCCTTTTTGATGGCCTGAAATGAAATGGGACAAGGATTTAACTCAAACAGGCCAAAAGAAATGATAGAGAGGCATATGACAGGTACACATATACCTACATCCATATACGCACATACATACATAGACAGATGCATAATAGATAGCGCTTCTCTAGAAACAAAATTTTTCAACACCACTGCAATACCTCGCTTACGTCAATTGCTATTACATTGACTGAAGCAACATAGTAGTTTTAGTCAATTATAATGCCAATGGAAATAAAATAATTAAGTAGTAAAAAATTAAATAGAGAATAGTTGACAAAGGAAAATCATTCTGCTGTTTTAACAGGGACTGGGATGAGACTAGGTAATCAGGTTAAATCCAGACACGAGCTACTACAATACTACCTGTCACCCTTCTGTACATCTGGAGCCAGGATGTCCCTTCTCCTGGCCCACCGTTTCTTACGTCAACTGCTGCAAGACTCCCTCCAACATAAGGTATTACAATTCATTCTTGACTTTGGCTTACGTGGACAGCTTTGTTGGGTTTCTTATTAGCTTAAGTATAGTTCTTAAAGCTCATTAACAATATAAAAGATTGGGCTGTATTTAGGGTGTTTGTTTGCTTTCAGGAAAGTTACACTTGTATAGTGGAATGCTCTGCCAAGTAGTTATCTCATGCTCCTTTCCAACTTTTCAATAGGTTTTCATAGGAAACTAATCTATTTGGCATACCTACAAAGCCTTATTTGAAACCTCTCTCATGTTTTATAAATACCTCTTCATTTTTTTGTTGTATCCAGGGAATTTCCTTCATATTATCAACTTGGGCTAATTCCTCTTGCGATGAGTCAACGCTTAAATTCATATTCTCATTTATCTTAGAAAAAGACAGACATTTCTTAAGTTTAAAATTCATTAAGTTTTTCTCCCATGCTACTTTATGTAATTGTTTTGAATCCCTTTGAACTTGTATTTTTTAAAAAATAATACCAGACATTTTGCCTGTCCAAGATGTAATATTTTATTAATTTAATTCCCACCAGTCTGTCTTTACATCAGCTATACTTTCCACAGAGAAAAAAATGATCAGATAGGTCATATGTTCAGCAAATCGCTCTCTGCCTTCTTCCTGTTACTGTAGACCAAACACTCTTGCCTATCAAGGCCTGTACTTAGGATCTTAATCTTTTCTACCTTCTCAAGGCCTTTACACTTAAACAACAACAACAATAACAACAACAACAACAACAACAAAACCCTCATTGCCCTGCTGCATCATCCCTTTCTCCCTTCTACTGAATCTTTCCCAAACATGTGCTGGTATCTCCTGTCCTAGGAAAGCTACTCTCCACTGACTACCTCAACCTCCTTTAGTTAACTACCTCCTTTCTATTCTCTCTTCGCAGCAAAGTGTCTTGGGAATTTGGGATGTCACACTCCCCTGGCCCCTCTGTAACCTCTTGGGCCACCTCTTCTCATTCTCCTCTGCTTCCCCAAATTGTTCTCCTGGATCTCTAGAAGATGCCCTGCCCTGGTCCCGTTTCTTACCATTCACTCTTCCATGATGACTTCACCTGGTTTTATGGCCTTAAATGCCATCCATATGCCTTGACTCTCAAATCAGCATTTCCAGTCCTGGCCTCTCCCCAGAAATCAATGCTCATCTATCCAATGACATACCTGGTATCTTCTCTTGGCTTCTCCACGTTGGCATGAGTAACTGATTTCAGATTCTCTTTTTCTCCCCGCAGTGGCTCCCCACCCCACAGTCTTCCTCATCTTCACAAATACTATCATCTCCTACAAAGCTGATCAAGTAAAAACTCTAGAAGTCCCTTTCCCTCTAATCTGCCAGTGAGATTTGTCAACTCAACCGAAAACCTTCCCTGTAGTCTATCCCTTCCTTTCCACAACACTCCCCCACCTCCACCCTTGCTACCTGGATCTCTGCCATAGCCTCTTAGCTAATCTCCCTTATCCTCTTAAGCCCCTGTAGACGCATTCTCCATACAGCAGGAAGTAATTTCAAAAATGTAAATAAGATCTTATAAATTCTCTCCTCAGAATACTTTAATAGGTTCTCATTAAATGTGAAATTAAATCAAAACTCTACCTAGTTTACAAAGCCCTTTGTTACCTGGCCTTCTCACACCTTGAGGACCTCACCTCCTACCACTCTCTCTCAGGCTCCCTTTCACCGCACAGGCCTTTTTCAGGTCCTCAGACACGTCAAGCTCTTTCCTCTCTCTGCCCTGAGTGCTTCTGCCCCATGTTGCACGTTGGCACCCTCTTTTAGTTCAGGTCTCAGTTTAAACGTCTTCTCCTTGGAGAGGCTATTCTGGACAAACTCTCACACCAAGCCATTTTTATTCACTAAATAGATCTTGTTACTCTCTACGTTTCTTATTTATTTGCCTATGTAGCTTTCTCTCTGCTCATGCCAACTCTCAATTAGAACATAAGTTTCATGAAAGCAGACACTTTTTCTATTTTGTTCATGCCTAAACTCCCCACAGCCTACCATTTTGTAGGTGCTTGCTAAATGTTTCTTAAATGATTGAATGAATGAATGTTGTTCTCTGGCTACGTACTTCCTAAATAATGGATGTGACATAAAAGTATAAAAGAGAGACTACTTTGACCAAGCACCACAATTGGTAGTAAGATTTTTTTTCCAGGCAAGCCTGAATCTTGTATTATGGTTTAAATAAGATCTGAGGTATAATATTTGCCATTGCTTTGAGAAAGGCTGAATATTTTCTCTCACATGTAGCTCATGCTCTTTTTTGAGAAATAAAGAGAAGAATTACTGAATATCTGCTTAAAGAAAACTACAAACTGATAGCTGATTTAAAAAGAAAGGAAGTGGGATATAAAAGCTGTTCCATTCATTGAAAGTAACCTCAAAGGGTAATGTGATCATAAATTCCTAAATGGGCAGGTTATGGTGGGTAGCCATGCCCCAGGCATATAACATTTTTAGTAAAAAATATCTTTGTCTTAAGCAAACCCTGTCCATTGCTTTTGTGAATCTAAGTCAACACACCTTTGAGATAAGCGTAACCACCTTTAACAGAGCACACAAGCTTGTTAACTACACTGTAATCCAATCCCCGCCTTGCTTTCTCTTACTTGCAGGCAACCTTCCTTTGTTCCTTTCCTAATTTACAATGCATAAAATAAACTGCGAAACTGTCATCTGTGGAGCATTTGAGTTCTGGCTTCCTGGCAGTTGTCAATTTGGCTCAAAGAAACTCATAAAAATTCTTTACAGATTTAGACATTTCTTATGTTGACATAAGGAGAAAAAAAAAAAAACTATATTGGAACTCAACTGTGTGTTCGGGTTCTGATCCCACACCAGAGGAATCGCTTTGTCTTGTACTTAAATAATTATTCTCCTCCTCCATGGTGCTGCTCAGAGAAGTTAAAAGCCGCTGGTAATATTCAAGAATCTCACTGGCTAAGTTTCCTCCAAACTTCCTATATTAATAAAAAAGAAAACACACAGGCTATAGAATCACAATTTTAAAAAGTCACATTTAGCAGTATCATTTCCCGATATACCACCATTTCTACACAAAGAAATATGTGGACAATTCTCTCCACTGCCCTGTAGTTAGGAAGGCTCCACTTCTTAGAGGAGCGCCCGTTCATGGGCTCCAGGACACGACAAGCCCCCTGCCCTATCTGGATGACCCTCTCCTCATGCTGTCCCCATACCCTTCCCCCGCACGTCCTCGGTATCTGCCTTGGCCAAGGCACAGAAGAGCCACGACTTGGGTCAAGGCCGCAAAGTGCACTGGCTGCTGCACTGCTGCGCAGACCGCGCTTGTGCATGATTGCGTTATCACAGTCAGTCCTCTCCGTCCCCCTCCCGCACCAGAACATTTCAAAACTTTGGGAACGTCAGCATCACCCGGCAGGTTTATGGAAACAAATTTCTGGGCCTCACCCCTGGAGACTGATTCAGAAAGCCTGGGTGGGGTCCAAGAACGTGCATTTCTAACAAGCCCGGGGGTGCTGCAGGCCCCACCCTTGAGTAGCATTGTTTTGGAAGATTTGGAGGGGCTGTCCTGTGCCTGAGGGTACAAGCTAGTAAATCCTGGACTAAGATTTCAAAGTCAGTTTTGTTTTGAGTCACTAGTCCACAGTATTAACTACTATGGGTGGAAATGTCTTTATTGCCATAAATAGGGCCCCAGCACTTGTTTGTTGTTACCTGAGACGATATTTGTTCACTGACTATAAAGAATATGTTAAGACATACATGAAATACACGTTATGAGGAGTTCGTGTGTGAAATGGGCATGCTGGTACAGCCTTCAAATGAGTCTTTGAACTAAATGGCTACCAAAATTGTTATGATATAAAATCTCTACAATATTTAACAGTTTCAAAAAGAAAGGCCCATGTCTTACGATGGTTTTGATCACATGAGCACTGTGAGATACTACTTTTAGTGGACATGAATTGCACATTGACTAGTAATGTCCACTGGCAGATTGAACAAGGCAGCATTTAAAGTCCTGGCTGTCGCCTTCATGCTCTCTACCCCCTGGTTACCATCCATATGCTCAGTAGTATTTGTTTATCTAGAATTTTACTTTTAACATAATCAAAGTCCAAATAAATTAATATCGTCTAAGCAAAGTCTAATTAGGCAAGTCAGTCTGTGCATGTGTACACACACATACATATCTATGGAAGGATTTTTAGGGATAAACGAGTTTTTAAAGGTATCTACTGCTCAGAATTGTCCTCATTTCTTGTACTCCTCCTACAGGTATTATGAACCAGAGGACTGATCATCTCATATGTATTAAGCATGTCTTTTCTGTTTTTGTATTTTGCTGCTTTGACATCCGGGGCCAGCCGGTTCCTAGAAACAGTAAACAATTCACGTCGGAGACCACCTTTCAAATGCACACCAACTAATCCAGAACCATCACCCCACCGCCTCCCACACTGGGCCTCCATGCTCAGGCCACTCTTCCCTGCCCCAGTCACCTCAGGACCAGGCACCAGACAACCAGGGGCAGCCCCTGGGCCCCAGAGCCCACTGACAGTATTCAAACTAGCCAGTTCTAAATCTGCCTGCTCCTTCACAGGGAAACCATAACAGAGGCTCTTGCCCATGGCTCCCCTGCTTCCTCTGCCTCCTTATCCACCCTGGTTCTTCCTCATGTGGGCCCCCGATGGCAGGGCATGCCCTCTTCTCTTGGGAACTGTGAGGATCACAATCTTTTCAATGACAGTTGTCTCCTTATGCTGGCCTTGCTGTGCCTAAATAATAACAAAATCCTTATTCTAAAACACTGTACCACATCAGGTTGCTTACTGTTTACTGTACGTACCTCCATTTTAGGCAAACAAGGGTGCCATCATCTCTCCCATTCACCAGAATGTTCTGTCCGTCCATTGAAATTCTCATTGACTGGATTCCGTGCCCCTGGTGAGAATGACTCCGATACCGAACGAATGTTTCCTCAATGGTTTTAGGAACAAAGTGCAAAAATTACAAACACAATTCTATCACATGGTTTTTCTAAGTGAGTTACATGCACTTTGCTTACTGATTAGTCTTTTTCTATTTGTCAACAGCATTTTAGTTGGTATGGAAGTAGCCTGTGGGTAATACAGAACACTGAAAATCCCTGGTTCAAAACATGTTCACCAACACGGATTCATTCTCCCATCTGTGGTAGCATGGAAGGAGAGGGATTATCATCATCAATCTTTAACAGGAAAATCAGACACAGAAAAGCGAATGAACCCGCAGAACGCTCTGAAGTTAAGGGAGGGGCCTTGAGCAGGCAGAGGGGGCAAATTCAGACGCCTTCAAGAATCAGGCAGGCTCCACCTGTGTGTGGAGAGGCTGAGTGTGATGCGAGGGTGACGGGCACTGTGAAGAAAGGGGAAGAGTGTGCCCCACGGGGAGAAGGGTAATTAAACCCGTTTCATCGGAACCCAAACAGAAGATATCATTAATTGGGTACACAGGGTGATAGTTTAAGCCCCTCCACTAAACGCTGGGATTTCTGTGTCACGCTGGTCCTCAGCCTTGATGCCTTAAATTTTTTAAAACTTTTGAATGGATGCTACATTAAAATGGTTCAAAATTCAAAAACTATAAAAGTGCCTGCAGTGAAATCTTTCTATCACCACTCCCCAACCACCTCTCAAGATCTTTCAATATCCTTCAGACAATTTTTATGCATATAAATAAATTTTTACACAATTTTTAACATAAATTGTAGTATAATACCTATATTATGCACTTTGCTTTTCCTCCCTAACACTCTCTTGGGGTTCTTTCTATATTGTTGCATAAAGATTTCCTCACTTTGCTTTACAGCTGCACAATATTCCACATTTTACTTATGTATTGTTTATGTACCATTATTTATTTATCTAGTCCTCTGTTGATGGCCAATAGGTTGCTTTACAAACAGTGCGGCCATAGATAACCTCCTTTATTAGGTGCTTTGCATAGAATAACCCCTCTAAAACTTTGACATCTTGTCATATTATGCCATTATCAGTTGTAGCGTACATTATAAATCATTTAAATAAGGCAGTGTAACAGAGTTTGCAAATTGTTCACTTATAAAAAATCTCTAAGGGATGTAAAGTTTTCCCTTTATAATAATAATACCACTTTTGCCCAGCTGTGTTGCAAATATGCTTTCTTGCACATGTGAGCAAGGAGAACTGGATGGGCACAACCAGGGCCCAGGCGATCTGGACACACAGGCATGTGCCAGGTGGGTCTTTGAGACAATTCAGATATGTGGGGTAGAACGCTGGGTAAGAATCACTGGCTGCATTAAATTAGGCCGATGACCAGTGCAGCTTGGTTCCAGCATCACATAAAGAGTCAGACGGGCAGCGGCAACCAGCCCAGAGGCCCTGCAGGCCAGGCAGAGAGCAACAACAACCCCTGGTTTGCAGAGCGGTTCACTATTTCCAAAGCCATTGTGCATCCTCCCTCTCGCTGGCCTTGCCAGAATCTTGCAGGGTGAGAGCAAGCAAGGCTTCCCAAATATTACAGAGGAGTGTCTGAAGCTCAGTGAGTTTCCAAGGCACATACATCTAAGTGGAGGAGGAGATGGGCTGGGGCTCACCCATGGTAGCCCTGCCCAGCCTTTTTCTCTGAAGATGTCGTTCCCTCCCTCAGCACATAAATACACCTAATATTAAAGTCAATAACACCATCAGTGGTAAATAAGTTATGACTTAATTTACATAATAAAGAATTCCAATTCCTTTCCTAAGGGCTTTTGCTCCCTCTACAAGATATATCAAGGTATACATCCCATAATTTTTTTGAAAAAAGTTTACCAAAGTGTGAATGTCTCGTATACACAGAGTTCCACATTTAGCTCTTGTTATGAGCCATGATCCATGCGTAGACAGAGAGAGTACTCCAGGTCCGTATTGTTTGCTCTGCACTTTTTGGTATGGCTTAAGAATGCAAATACCAGTATGTTCCTGCCAGTCAAAGAAAATGACTGCATTACAGAAAAGATCAGGGAGCAGCATCTTAGGGTTTGCAGTTATGCATATACCGTCAGATTGAAGTTTGCAAACTCTGTCATTGGAAATAAACTGATACGTGATAAAGTGGGCACCTACATTTGTATCACATTTTTTCATCTTTGTCTGAAAATAAAAGTTTGGCCAACTAAGAAAAGCCTTTATAAGTTAGTTATCATTAAAGATCCCAGACTATACTGACAATCTTCCTCACTCATCATTTTCATACATTCCCATGCTCAAGTCAAAATAAATTACTCAGTACGCCCCCTATGTATCTCATGCACTTCCACCTCCAAGCCTCTGCACCTGCCGTGACTTCTGTCTGGAATGCCCTTCCCCTCCTCATCCCCTCAAATCCTGCTCCCTCCCTACCTCAGCAACCCCACCCTCACCCCCCGCACCAAGATGCTCCACAGTATTTCTCCATCTCTTAATCTAACCTATTCTTCAAAGTTCAGTTCAAATATTACTTCCTCTATGAAGCTTTTCTTGAATCCTCCTTTTCACTAGCCATTTCTTCCTTCTCTGAATTTCTAGGTCTCACACCTTGCTGACATCAGCTCCTCTGGGAGAGAAGGGTTTTGACTGAAGGGTTCAGGGAGGAAGGGCGGTAGATAACCTGGGCCAGAGTATGTTTCAGGAGGCAGTACAATATGGGAGAAGTTTGAAGAGAGTTGGATGAAAGGATGCCAGAAACATAGTTTAATTATTTTGTGCAATTTTGCTTAGGTTTTAGGTGCAAATTTCCACTGAAAATCATCAATCCTGTAGCTCCTGACACCTGTGGGATAGATTTTCTAATGTTAGATTGTTTTTTTCAGGGCACTAAACTAATATTGTGTCATCTGCATATTTGTCTGACAAGTATGATAGATGTAGCACAAGTGTGAGGTTGTACCAACATATTTTGATGGATTGACAAATCATGCTAATATATATCTAATTCAAGGAAATTATGTTATGATAATAAAGCCATTTGTTAACTGGATTGTAATGTTAAAGCATGGATCATGTCTAATTAATACAATGTGTCAATCTTGATTGCTAAGATAAATGATAGCAAGCTTAAGTTTTGGCATACCGTTTCAGGAAGAAGATAGCTGCAGATATATGGCACTTCACTACAGAAGCCATATACTCGGTTACTTTGGAAGCCCAACACTGCAGAGGACAGACTGTGCTCTATCTCATACAGGAACTTATGAATGAATGTGTCCCTCAGCCTCCCTCTTTCATCAGCAAAGCTTCCAGAAACTGTGAGATTTAGGGAAGAAGAGCGATCACTTACACCATATATCGATTTTATTTTTTTAATTGTTAAGAACAACTATGAAAAATTAAATAAGAAATTAAAATGTTCTATTAATAATGCAGAGGCTAGTAGGTGATAAAAATGATTTAAAAAAATACTTGGCTCAAGAAATAATTGAGTATTAAATAATTGATAGTGAATAAAATATCTTTTATAAGGCCTTGGTTAATTACATCAATTAAATAGAGACATATTAAAAGAAACTCATGATGGCCTTTAATTAAAACATGGTTAATAAAATATAAAACTACTTGGAGGTTTTGGCTATCTTATACTCTACAATTACATATTTTCAAAATAGCTACCCCGACAATAGTTACCTAAAACAGAGTGTCTGTTTTATTAGACCTCTAGCCAGAAAGCTTTCTTCAGAATTTTATCAGTGAAAGTAATGACACAGTAACCTGTATGAATTTGACTATATTTAAAATGACAGAGAAGAGACATCACAAAATGAGAAATCAATTTGACAAAAGTGCTGGTCGACCCTGTTTCTTTTCTCTGGTAATTGGACAGATTTGTATGAATGACAAGGCCTAGAAGAAAGTCCATCTTTCACACTGTTTAGCAGCCTCATTAGTTTCACTTTGTAAGATACATAAAAGGTGGCCATTTTACCTCTCCATGTGTTAAGAGGAAAAAAAAAATTGTTCTCACCAGGAAAAAAAAAATGTTATAGAGCAACTACTTGTCTGAGTCCAGGACAGAATTGGTTGCTTGTCTTTTCTTTACCTTGTGGTAGTATTCTAGGCAGAGTAAATATTTCCAGCCTGCTTCTTCCTGTTTCTGGAAGTGGGAAAAGCACCATCACTTCCACTATGTCTGTTTCCAAAAGGGACACTGTGGATATCTGTAAAATGCCTTTGCCCACCTCTGAAAGAAAATGGAAATCAGCACACCACTAGTGTCATCCATGAGTTGAAAGAATCTTCTATCTTCCCAAGCAAGATATCACATTATAGAACTGCCTTCACTAAATCTTTAGATCCAGATTTATTTACTAGATAGTTAAAGTGACCTTTCAACATACGTGAGAGAGACATTTTTGATGCACAGATAAAGGAGTCTCCTGATAAGGCTTCTGTTGGCCTTTTCAACCCGGCTTGGATGGACTCAGCCTCTTTCCTAGGCGGGGAGGCCTCCAGCGAGCTCTCCGTGCCCACCCCTGAGCAGCACCTGCATGTTCTGGCCCCTTGAATGTCCCCGTAGGCTGGTTTGCGTGCTCCTAATATTGGACGGACTCAGGCTTCAGTGTTCTTTGCCCCTGGAGTCAAGGTATTGAGGGCGTGGTGAAAACACGCAGGACCTGAGTTGGTCTTCCAGGACCCTCAGCAATCTGACCTCTGCAAGATTTATGCCTGGGCCCCACCATGGGTTCTCTCCAGAGTCTCTGCTCCTAGTTTCCATGGGGGCTGTTCCGCATGGCTCCGCTTTCTCAGGCCCCCAATATCAGCCCCTCCCCTCAGGTGTTCAGTGGAAGACCTTTCCTCTCAGCAAGGAAAACGGAGAACACAAACTTGACCTCAACTTTCTTATCCAAATCACGTATTGTTCCCATCCTCCTGACATTTTTGTAGGAACAAAATGTAACCCTTTCCATATGTGATTTTGAGCTCATGCCTCCAATGCCCTGTTAGACCATGTGCTATCAGTTACCTCTTTTTATTTTCTTGTGTCTTTTATGGTTTCTTCTATTCAGCCTTCAAGAACCCCCTATTTTCAAATCAGGACCTTCCTTCAACCCTACTTCCCCACCTCAGTTACCATCCAATTATCTTTTCTCTACTGCAAACTTCTTAAAACTAGAGTTGCCACTTACTGACTTCATTTGCTGACCTCCACTCCCACCCTAACCTCTTTGTCTCTCCACCCAGAAGAAGTAACTCTCCCAGGGGTCACTCGTGATCAGCAAATATATGAGGGCCTCCTCCCAGGACTCACCCACTCACACTGCTGCCACAGCGTACCCCCAGCCCAGCCTTTTTTCTTTAAGCTCTTTCTAGGGTGCGCGATCCCAGTTTTCTTCTTACTCTGGCCAGTTCTCAGTTTTCTTCACTGCCTTGTCTTTTTCTGTCCACAACTTCAATGGAAATAGTTTTTCCTACCCCATATTCTGACTGACCAGATATGTTAAAAAATGGAATATTTCGGCAGAACTTGCATCCACTCTGAGGTCAGCCATAGGTCCTGTCTCACTCTATGTCATCTAATGTACATAGTAAGGTTACCTGTTTGGTCTCATTAAGCAATTGGGTTGGCTTCTACGCTGTCTTCTTAAGCCTTCTCAACAGCTTCCATGATTTCAAGATCAGAATTCTACCCTTAAGCTGTGAACTACAAATCTCCATCTCCAAACTTGTACTAAAGATCCACAAATGAAGAGCTTATCAGCTTCAAATCTACAGAGCTCCTCAGCTCACCCTATTCCTCAACCTCCACAACTTCCTTTTCTCTTGAGTTTTTATTTCAATTGATGACTTCAAAAGCTTCCACCATCCAGGCGAGAAATGTTAGAGTAATTCCTGCTCTTTCCCTTTCACATGTAATCAAATACCAAGTCCTATCAATTCTGTCACTCGCAACTGTTCCCTCCGTTTTCTCTCATGACTGCTGCACAGGTGCGCGCATGCTCAGTGAGAGCGGGAGCCCTGGGCCGGGCTTGCTGAGCCTCGGCCCTGACTCCACCTCTGCCTACAGCTACGGGACTCTGAGCAGGACTTAACCTCGCTCTGTCCCTGCAGCCTCATCTGTGAATCAGTGTAATAACAGTCCCCTCCTCATAAAAGTGCGTCGGTAAGAATTAAATAAATTGTCCACATTGGTGTGGCTCAGGTGGTTGGGCTCAACCAGGAAATCAAAAGGTCAGCAGTTCAATTCACAGTCAGGGCACATGCCTGGGTTGTGGGTTCAGTCCCTGGCTGGGGCACATACCAGAAGCAACCAATTGATGTTTCTCTCCCTCTCTTTCTCTCTCCCTTCTCTGCTCTCTAAAAATAAATAAATAAAACCTTGAAAAGAAAAGAATTAAATAAATGAACACATGCCAGTGCTTAAGAACACTGGAATCCCTCAATAAATGTTGGCTTTTGTCATGATTAATAGGGCCTCGTGCCTGGACTACTAGAATGATTGCCTGGCTCATTTCTTTTTTATTTCATTCTCTTGCTTTTCTGTCCCATCCTTCACACTTGTGCCAGAGTCATTCTTGAAAAACTCAGTCAAATCACTCTAGTCCCATCTGAAAACCTGATGATATTGGTTTAACCACAGAACTAAGTCTGGACTCCTTGGAATGATACTCAAGATCCTGTGTCTTCTCTCAGACTTCATTGCCATAATCATCATTTAGTAAACACTTCTGTCTACCTATGACACCAGACCTCTTACCAATCCAAGCGCTTTTGCTCCGACTTTTATCTCAAGATAAAATACTAACATGGCCCATGCTCCACTACTCTAAACCCTCAGAAAATTCGCCCCTATCCTCTGCACCCCTCTATTAGTGCCTCCTTTTATCCCTACTCATTTCCTCACACCTGGCAGAGTTGCTTCTTCCTTTGAGCCTACACAGCCCTCTGCTCATTCCTCCTACACTAAATTGTCTCCTTGACCTTCCCATGCCGCACAGGGCCTAGATTGAGTATTTTATTCCCAGTAGGTACTCGATAATTTTTAAAAATCAATAATGGATTTAAAAGTATATATCTGGGGTACATAGACACATGCATTTAGTACTTAAAAGTCAGAGAGGAATGTATTCGTTCTTACTGTTTATCATGTAAGTGCTATCTCGCTTACCAGATCTGTAATGTACCTGGGCATTTAAATAAATATTACTAAAAGAGATAGCTATCATTTTATTTAAAGAGGAAACATTGAAGATTCATGTCACAAAACTTTCTTTAGATAAGTTTATTAAATAAAGACCAAATATTATCTTTAAAAATATTTCAGGGATAAATAATCCAACTTCTCTTTGTAAGAACATTAGATATATTTAGCCATTTCATTAATTAATTTATGCTTGACTCAAGAAAAT
This sequence comes from Pteronotus mesoamericanus, assembly GCF_021234165.1. NCBI lineage: Eukaryota > Metazoa > Chordata > Mammalia > Chiroptera > Mormoopidae > Pteronotus > Pteronotus mesoamericanus. The sequence goes on from NW_026555229.1 coordinate 7,300,254, forward strand.
TTATTTAGTATCAACTATGCACCGAGCAGATATACCAAAAATTTCTAAATATGATATGGGAATTCTCTGAAGTAACTTCTGTTTTTTAAATGTTTCACTTTTAGAAAACATGCCACAAAAATTATCTCACTATATCCCCATTTTCACCACCTTAAATTCTTTGGAATAAAGTGGCCGATATTTTAAATTAATAAGCATTCTGTGTAGTACCTATGAATCCAAGAATCTCAAAGGAGCTTGAGGGGTTGGCATTGATAACAAAGACGTATCCTTCTGATGTTCCAGCTAATAGATACATTCCTCGCTGGTCATAACTAGAAAAGAAGAAGTCTGATTTTACTTGTTCCACTGATAAAATGGTAAACATTTCTTCAATGACAGCACAGAGATGCATTCAAAACCAGTCATTCTTATGCTCTGTGATTTTCAATATTATCTGACCTTATAAAAGCCAAGTGATTCCATAAAAATGTAATCATTCTATTCTAGGCTAATGTTATTTCCAAATTACAACACAGTCAAAAAGATTCACTGAAAATGGTCAACTATTTTGTCATAAGTGAATGAAATATGACCATAGAGCTTTCTAGATATTTCAAGTAGAAATAAGCAATTCTCAAATTGGTGTTGAGCATATTTCAGTGCCCTTCAGCGCCAATACCTGGCAGGAGGAAGAAGAAATGTAGTGAAATGTTTCTACTTCTTCATCAAATTAGAAAAAGTGGGGAAATACAAATTAGGATAAGTGAGAAGGATCTGAGAAAGAAGACATAACAAAAGCTGTGGTACAGAGGAGGTGGCTGCAACCAGAGGGAGGTTACAGGTCCTTCCCCCTGAGCTGGGGGCAGCAGAGTTTGCAGGGACAGCGCAGGTGGGAAGCCAACTCCCCCGGGTGCCAGCTGGGTCATCTCCCGGGAAACGCTTCTTTTCATCTCTTGGAACCTGAATTCCCTCATTTGTGGAATAGGTACAAGCATAATAATACCTTCCTAGCTAGTGGAGTGAGGATCACATTCAATAAGCTGCAGTGTGTCACTGGACACAAATGTCAGTTCTTATTATACCTGTGACTATGATAAATTAACAAAAGAAAGAACAGTAGCACATGAGTCCAAAATCAATGTCTCTATGTTGCCTTCTTAAAAGCCTTGCTTCAAAGCATTTAATATCATCTAAATGCCCACTGATATACTGTCTTTTAAAAATGATAGTATATTCATATAATGAAATACTATGTAGCTGTAGAAAAGAATGAGGAAGATTATGTGTTGATAGAAGACATCCTTACAAATTCACTATTAAGTGGGAAAAAAAAATGAGATACAGAACATTGTATATATTAGAGCAAAGGCAATGACTCTGGAGCCCAGCTGCCTGAGTTCAGATCCTGACATTTGCCATTTATATCTGTGTAATATTAAGCAAGTTATTTAAACTCTTTGTGCCTCATCTTCCTCATCTGTAAAGTGGAGACAATACAAGTCTCTATTTCATAAAGTTAATAAAATAGAAGTGCCTGGCACACTCTAAGTGCTTGATAATTATTTGTGTAAATAAAAGGAAATACTTATCTTTTTGCTTGTTTATGATAAATATCTCTGCAAAAAAGGCATGAAAAACTGGTAACAGGCTGCCTCCAGGGAGAACTGGGTGTTCAGGGACAAAGGTAAAACATCTTTTATTACATGCCCTTTTGTACTTTTTGAACATTGAACCAAGTCAATATATTCCTTTCCAAAACAAAACATGTAAAACTGAAAATGTAAAGGAATTATGGCTTCACTGGAATTCTCAACAGACCAGTCTGACAAAGTCGCTGGCGGAAGCAGACAGTACGTACAGGAGGTGCTGGATGGAGGATCCCGAGAGAAAGGCCTTTTGAACATGCTGAGCGGACTTGGCGTCCCGGATGTCAAAGTAGTGGACAGAGCCGCCCATAGTCCCCACTGCTGCAGACAGGGAGGAGGGAGAACAAGCCAGAACTGTTGTCTGTTAAAAAGAAACCCCCAGATGCTTAACTTCACTGTGCCAAAAACAAACAAACAAACACACACACACACACACACACACAGGAGGCTAGCTCTCCCACATATCAGAATTCTAGTTTATTTGAATAGCCTGCAGAATTTGAGAAGAGTGGCCAGTGTTGCGTGGTATGACAAATTATATGTTCAGTATTCCTGAGCTAATCGATTATGTAATAAGTCACAGGAATTTGTACATCTTATTCTTTTATCCTAAACTTAAAATGATAAAAATATGAAGACATTTATTGAACTTAAGTCATGGCTTTATTTTTATCCCTAAATGATTATAAAATTACACCAATAATTATGAAAAATAAAATAAGAAATTTAAAAGAAATTCCTAGCACCTTTTGGACATCTTTATAGAATGTTAAAGATTTTTTAAAATCATCATTCATCTGCTGGGTAATAGTAGATCCTGGGGTGCTGGTATGACTGAAGAGGACTTCAAAAAATAACCATTATCACTGGGCTACATATTCAGTCACCAAAGAATGCATCACAGATTCCTGCTTTTCTCACAATGATTTACAGAATATAATGTCTAAGAGAATAAATTTGCTTTTGTGACCCTTAAGAAACCAGATTCATTTCTCTATAAATTGAACTTTGTAGGTTGTTTCGAATAAAATCATAGAATGTTAGAAGTGGAAAAGATCTTAGGAGATAATCATTTTTGGAGAATAGAAAAGAGAGGCCAAGAAAAGGGCAGCAATTTGCCCCAGGATCTCTTAGCTGGTGACAAAACTCAGGTCAGAACTCAGGTGCCCTGACCCATTAAAATGCAGTTTCCCAAATAAGCAGGTTTGTATTCTAGTTTTAAAATTGAGTCTTCCAATTGATTCTGGCTGAGTCTTCAGTGGTATCTCAGTGTGAAACCAGAAACAAAATAGCGAGGGTTTTTTCCCTCTTTTTTTAACTTGAAAGACTTTATGGGACCTCTCAATGCATGTGTGCATGTGTGTGTGTGTGTGTGGTGTGAATTCTCATAATAATCAGTTGAAATTATTCTCTATTCCAGGGCAATGGTGGGCTAGGCTAAAAATGTACAGCAATATCTGGAGGGGTCTTATGCATCCTTCCAGATGACATCAAGGGAAGCAGCCAGTAGTGTCCTGGTATCCTGCTATCATGGTGCTGGGCTGGGTTCTCTCTGCAGTACTGCCTAAAACATTCATGGGAACACAGTCGTGGGTACAGGCAGGGAGATCTGGCCCCAGCCTATCAATTCCCCACAGGGCAGCAGTATCCTCCACTGAGGAAAAACTGCCAACTCTCCCCAGTGTGCGCAGAACTGCATGGGTGTGCCATGCCTAGTTTGAAGCTCAGCGAAGGTTTGATGAATTCACTATGAAAGTTGTCCAAATCTCTCCCCTCTGATCAGGTGAAGGGAAGATCTCTAAAGCAGAAAGCAGGCCATCTGATGGTGCCTATTTCCCTTCTTAGCCAAGAAGAAGGCAAGTCTTGATTATGCAGCCCCTTGCATAAGTGGTCAGATCTGTATGTCTCTCTTCTGTAAAAGGAGATGTGATCAGATGAACTTTTTAAATATCTTTCCTAGTTCTAGTAATTCTAATGGAAACAAATACATACAAGCCTTTGTCACAGGTATGGAGTCTACTCATAATTCAGTCTTCTAGGTAAGAATTTTTATCTTTACCTTTTGAGGTGAGTTTTATTTATCCTATTAAATTATGTGTCTTTTTTATTTTGTAATCTTCTTATATATGATATGATGCTTCATCTTATTTTATCACTGAGATTTTAATTTTATAATGGAAAGGATTGTAATTTCCCTACCTACCGCCAAAATCCATGGCTCATCTAAAACAGCATAATATAGAAAATGATGATAATTTAAGAAGAGATAATTATCATTGTTCCTGGGTCCTTTTATGTTTTTAAAATCCTATTTTATGTAAAATCACAGGGAACTGTAAAAATGGCAGAAAAAAATGGTATCACCTTATGGCAGGTGTTATGAGAACTTGTGGTTTGCCACCCGTGACTTATATAGCCTCCTTGCTTCCAAATTTTTTTTAATTTTATTTTTCAATTACAGTTCACAGTCAACATTATTTTGTATTACTTTCAGGTGTACAGCATAGTGGTTAGATAATCCCATACTTTATAAAGTGATCCCCCAATATTTCAAGTATCCATCTAGCACCGCACAGAGTCATTACAATATTTTTTAATATATTCCCTATACTGTACTTTACCTTCCCATAACTACTAGAAAATTTTTGAATATCCATTGAGAATCTATCTCTCTCTTATTTTCAGGTTGAGTGGAATAGACCTGACTCCCATTTCCAGGGCTGAACTTAAGCCAATTAGCATTTCTCATCCCCTTGTCCACAGTTCAGAGGTGTTATTAAGACATTAGAAGGTATGTAATAGGCTTCTAAAAAGGAGATACTTCTTTTCTCTTCCTCTTCTCACTGTAGGCACTCTTTCCTGATGGTCTGATGTGAGCTTGGCACCTGCAGCATTTGGGTACCACTAAATGAAGCCAAGGTGAAAGTAAAAACAGTACACAGGTGAATTGAGCCTTACCTGAGGCCGAATTATACACATTATAGTTGATTGACCCAATAACCCTACTTTTTAATTTTTGGCTCAAGCTGCTTACAGTGGCAATTTTCTTTCATTTCTAACTAATCCCCTTGAGGTTAGATGGGGCTATTTAACTAGTTATTACCAAGGGGATATTTTACTTTGAGTAAAAGCACTTAATTGTTAATTCAAGAACTTCTGGCACTTTCTTCGCCATAACCCTGGCACTAAGGAGTTATTAGTTGGTGGCGCCTCAATCAGCCTGTCACCCTGAGAGACCGAGTGGAGCAGAGACCCTGCCAATCCATGATGAAGTTACTGCACGAATGGGAGATTTACCACTAGAAGTTCAGAATAACTGCAACCACAAAAAAAACTTGTCTTTTCCTATATACCAATGTAGAACCTTAAGTTCCATCCTCTGGGCTGTGGAACATACTTTATGCACAAGAAACTCTAAATATGTAAGGTAAAAATGCTATAAGGCATCTGAAACAAGTATGGCCCCAGACTACGGGCAGGTGAATATGCAAAAGTAGATTAGAGTAAAATTCAACATTTCTTTAAAGTCCATTAATAAGGCACACTTACTGGGGTGTTCAGATAAATCCTGCTGACACAAGCACCATCCTCTATGCACCAAACGCAAACTTCCCCTGAATGTGTGAGTGTCTGTAAGAGAAAGAGAAATAAAACCCTAAATGGAAAACAGGACTCTGTGTTGGAAGGATGTTCTAAATCCCTTTCTAGTACACCTGCCACTCTGATTATTTAGTGTAGAACTTTATTCTTCTTATGAGGATTATAATTATTTCACAATCTCAGCACCAATACTTCTGATTTTAACAGATATTAACTACTATTTTTAATATGACTTATGTAACATAAAAACTAATTAGGATTACAAAAGTGAAATAAAGATTATTTTCTAACATAATTGAAATAAAAATTACTTGAAAATTCAGAGGATTATTGCCTAGAGAATAAACCTAGAAATAGGAAATCGTACATTGTTATTTATTTGATTAATAGACTTTGTTTTTAAGAGTAATTTTAGGATGACAGAAAATGTGAACAGAAAGCACAAAGACCTATCTCCTCCCCCTTACATCCAATTCCCGTATCATTGACACCTTGTATCGATGTGGTACATTTGCCGCCCTAAAAATCCCCTGCTCCATTTCGTCACCCTTCTCTCCCTCTCTCCCCACTGGACCCCTGGAAACCACTGATTTCTTTACTGTCTCCATAGTTTTGTCTTTCTCAGAATGTCATATGGAGGAAATCACACATCCTTATCAAATTGGCTTCTTTCACTTAGCAATATGCATTTAAGTTTCCTCTATGTCTCTTCACAGCTTAATAGCACATTTCTTTTTAGTGATGAATAATATTCTATTGCATGGATGTACCACAATTTGTTTATTCATTCTCCTATTGAAGGACATCTTGGTTGCTTCTTCCTGTGTTTTTGTTTTGGTCCCCCTGCTGTCTGAATTTCCATGAGGTTTCTTAAATAAGACCTGAGATGTGCATACTGTTCAGTTGCAGTCCCCCGCCATCCCTGCCCCGGTACTGGCTCTAGGGTGGTTTCTGCTTCTGGGCATCTGTTCCCTAAGCTGTGGATCTGCCTGTCTGTCTCTATAATTTGGGGAGCAGTGGTCTTCCCTACGACCTCAGTTCTCTGACAAACTTGAGAAGAGCTGCTGGTTTTAAGTTCATTCAGCTTTTTTCTTTTTTTAAGTCTCCTTTCATGCCGGAATGGAAAACTCAAGTCCATATTGTTCATTTTTACAAATAATATTTACTCTTTCACAGGATCAAGACTGAAAGCAGCTTAAAGTAACTACAATGTGGTACAATTTAATTCTGTTTTTTGACTACTAGAGAATGGGTAACATGAAAATGTGGATCAAGTATCTAAACCCTAAATGTGAAACTCTTGTATGGAATTTTTAACTGAGTTGAAACAACTGTAAGAATATACATAATGCTTATCAGAGGATATCTGGGTGAAAAAATCACATAATCATAACTTTAAGACTGGAAGAAAACCTAAATGTAACTATTCCACAATCTATGTGTTTTTTATTTGCCAAAACTCTCAAAATCTTAATGGATTTGCTAATAAATTATATGAAAAGTAAAATATGTTTCTTGAGATAAACAATAGGTAAATAGTGAAACACCTAGAAAAAAGGTTCTTTTCTAAATGTAAAGGGTAGGTTGTTTTATTTCTAACTAGACCAAATTCCCGTTTTTTGCATTGCAACTATTTTATTTTCATCCTCAGATGGGGCTGCATTACTCTGAGAGAGGGTAAATACTAATAGGTTAATGAGTGTTGATAACTCATTAGCAATGAATGTGTTTAAAGGTCTGGATTGGAAAGTTTGTATGGTGACTATAAACCAAATGGCTCCTAAAATTTCAATTGCCGTGGCCATTTACAGAGACTTACTATTACGGAGTTTCAATATGATAATGGCATTCTGGGTGGGGAGTATTTGATGATAAAAATGGTTGGCTTTTCTATCTCATCTTCAGGAATAACCTCTACCTCCTGTCTGCATTTAAACCCTACTGTGGCACAGGCAGTATTCCTCACCATGCAGTACTCGTTTCCAGGTGTGATCAAGTCAATTGCCTGAAACTTCCCATCACAAGCCTTGAGGACTTTATCCAAGGTTGGCTCCTCACCAAAAGTGTAAATATAAACAGATCCCTTTAATTGTACCAAAAGGAAAAAAAAAAAGGAGAATAGATGTAATTGGTGCGTGAGCAATTCAACAAATATTTATCAAATGCCTCCTGTGAGCAAGGCAGTATATGGGACTGGGTGGTGGAATATTAGAGATCAACTCCTTAAGGCCCTGACCTTGTGGAACTTAAAATCTAAACGTTTACTGTTTGTTTATTAATTCATCATTTATAATAATCAATACATGACACTATATTCTTTTCTTCAATTCCAGGCATTCATTTTTTAAGTCGTAAAATGTAACACAATATTTTTTCTAATTATTGATGCAGAAAATTTGAAATATGTGGAAAACCAGAAAAGTTAAGATGAACTACGTCTTATCACATACTAGATCATGGAGGGCACTAATGAAAACTTTTAATAAGCCTTTGTGGAAATTGTGAAGATGGGGGTCAAAGCTGTCACTTTATGAATTCTCGGCTCTGAAATTCACTTCTGGAAAAAAAATTTATTCTTTAAATTATGCATCCCAGACAAGTAACTGTAATATGGTATGGTCACTTAACTAGCAGTAGGTAGTTTGCTGTCTACTAATCACAAGTTCTTTAAGTTTGAGTTAAACATGAATATTTTTGTTCTTATTTATATAAAAAATAAAACTTTGTAGACTCTAAAATCTGGTAGATATTTATTGATTTTACCTTTCATTCATCATTTCAACAAATACAGGGTCTGGCACAAATAATGCCCCTTTTTATTACAAAATCTTTTATTACAAAATAGTAAATGTGTAATTCTGTAACATAACAATATCATGTTCGAGCACACCATATGACATTTTAGGTGAAATATTCAAATTAAAACTATAAATTATCACACCCATATTATTACCCTACCAACCACACTCAAGCAGGTGTTACTTCTGCCGGACCCTGTGTTAAGTGGGTACACTGTGCCGGATATTGGTCTTGATGCTGGGGCTACATCAGAGGACAAAATTGACAAAAAGTCCCTGCCCTCATGGAGCTTACATTTTACTAGAGAATCCAACCATAGTTCGCTAACCCCAGCACTACATGGATGATGTATTCACTATTTCTTACTTATATTATTGTCACATAGAAGTCAGTGGTTTTTCTAATCGAAATTCTTTTTAAATAACCTTTTTCTCTCTGATTTCTTTTAAGATTTTTCTCTTTGTCTTTAGTTTTCAACAATTCCACTATGTTAAATCTAAGTGCAGATATCTTTTTTATGTCTCCTGCTTGGGATTCACTGGGTCTCTTGAATTAGTAAATTCATGTCTTTAATCGGTTCTGAAAAATGTCTTTTAGTATTGCCTCTGCCACACTCTTTATTCTCTCTGGGATTTCAATCAAACATATGTTATATCTTTTCATTGTATCATTCATGTCTCATACCCTCCCTTCTGTGTGTCCTACCTTTTGAGGCTTTGGGCTATATTCTGGATAACTTCTAATCTACTGTCCAGTTCATTAATTCTCTCTCTGGCTGTGTCCCATTTCTGTTAGACATACTCATTTAATTTTTACTTTTTTAGTATATTTTTGTTTTTTAGAAGTTCTATTTAGTCTTTCTACCTTCTGTTATGCTACCTTATTGTTATTATTATTCCCTGTTCTAAATATTTTAAATTTGTCATTTATTTCTCATTTATTAAGATATAGTTAGTAGAGTTGTTTTAACTTCTTGTAATTATCAGAAACTGAATTCTTTCCTAATTTAAATTTGAACTTTTTTGAGGTAGAAAAGCATTGAACTTTGTTTGTAATTCATCTAAAATTATTGCCTAACAATATAAACCGCTGCTAACCCTGGCCTTCGAAGGTCATTCCATTAATTGGGAGTCTTTCTAATAGTATAGTTGAGGTGGACATTTGCTGTTATCCTGTTTGTTCCCCTCTCTTCTTGTCTTACAGAACACATATTTTCCTTAGAGAACCACTCATCACTCCCATCTCAGTCTATGTTTTGCTGGGTTGACTATCCAGGGTCCAAGGGTAGGCCCAGCCAATCAGAGCTTAGAATCCATCTGGACATAGCAACTGACACATGATGGGAGAGGTGACCCAAATTAGTACAAGGAGTCTAGATTCAAGGACATTTTTTCTATGTGGTATCTTTCTACCATGGTCAACAAAAAGATAGAAATATAAACTAGAGTTACAGGAACCTTGTTTGACATCATCGTGGTGAGCCTGTATAGAAAAGGAGACAGCAGAGAGGAACAGAGCCAAGAGATGGTGGAAAAGCAAGGCCAGCGGCTTCTATGGGAGCTCCTGGATTCAGATGAGCTCCTTGTCCCTTCAGTTACAGGCACAAAACCAAACATAATTCCCTTTATTAGTAAAGCGATTTAAATTTTTTTTTTTTCATGTGCAGCTTTAAAAAGCCTTGACTTGGAGAGTATCATCATTATGCCCTACCCTTCATTCCTGTGATGCAATGATGATAATAATATCTGAAAATTGCATACCAAGAAATCACCATCTAGCATACCTTGTCTGTTTGCATAAGCAACATTTTGTAACTGGGAGAAAACATCAAATACTCCAAAGGCTCTTCAACCTGAAGAAAATCCTCTACTCTGTAATTTGAGTCTTTAATAATAAAAGAATATACAAAGCCATCCTAGAGACCAAAAACAATGAGATAAACGCAGAAAATCAGTCTCAGTCAATGCATAGTATACTTTCCTTATCAGACAAGCTAAGAGTTATTGATTATCACTTACTGTTCATTTTTAGAATCACTATCTATATTTATATTATATACAATACCTCATCTTCTTCCCTTTAGACAACTTTTAGCCATATTTCCTGGTCAAGCTTCAATTTTCTCTCAGTTGTGACATATTTTGCAATTATCTAAAATTTTAGTGACCTAACCTTTCTTTGAACTTTCCTAGCATCTATTTCCTTGTCACATTCTTTATTATACAGGAGGTGGGGAAAGTGAGGCAGAGTCTATTGTGTGGTTTGTGTATATAGCAGTCTCCTTACTTCAAAAAACACTAGTCTTAATGTATGTTCTTTAATCATTGTTATGCGGAATTTCTTGTCTTCCTAAATGACTCAAAGGTACAGAGTGTGCTGTTTGTTTCCTTTATATTCTTCAAGTATCCAGTAAAATGAGTTAGTTGGTTAGTTGGTTGAATATGAACAGATTTAGGTGAGTTTAACTACTTTCAAGAGGAATTTGAGGTATGTCTACTATAGTGAAGAGGCTTTGGTCAAATTCATCCATAATTTCTAGAGCAGACCCCATTATAACTAAGAGTAAGCATTTGTGAGATGGCTGGGTTCCAACTCGGTGGGGAACAGGCAAGGTGATTTCATCATTCTTATCATTGTTCTGTATCTCTCACCAGAGCAGGTGCTCTCATCCTTTCTTTAAATTAGTTTAAAGAAAATACCATGGCCACAAATGCAAACTAAATGTAGGAGGGTGGGGGTAGTCCATTGCAAGGTTGGGGGATGGGATTATGTGATGAGTATAGGTTTATGAGCTCCAGGTTGTTTCTCATTGGTGAAGCTCCATCTCTCACCCTGGCAGCATTGATTAGCTGCCCTCAGGGTCCTGGAGATGTGGTTTGTGGCCACAGAAGACACAAAGCTAACAGTAGTCTCAGGACAGCTACCGATAGATCTGGGATCTTCATGTGGTCAGCTCTACACGGTAACACTAATTACCACAGCATGGCAACGTAACATGGTCTGACCCCTTTTCAGACCTGCTGAGACTGAGGGAACTCAGAGAGACTTGGTTCCTTCATCAACAGTCATCCATAGTTCCTACTCAGTAGGGTCGCTATGAGGGTGGAGGGGAGATAAATGGTAATAAAAATACAATAAAAAGTAAATTTTTAAAAAAGGAACAATAAGATAATACAAAGAAAACACTTAGAATAGTGCCTGACACAAAATAAGCACCTAGTAAATGATGGTTATCAATACTAATTCTATTGTGGACAATAACAGTATGATACAGGTAAATGAAGTGGGCACACACAGGAGGCTAAGGTCCCATTTGTGTCTGAAAACTTAATACATTAAGTGCACAAACAAGAAGGAAATAGGGTTACGATACTAGGTGTTTGGAGGAAACATGGATTTTTAAATTTTTATTTTTGCTTATTTGTAATAAGATACGGTAGTTCATTATCCTGTGATCACTACTTTCATATACATTTGAAATTCTCATAATAAAAAGTTTTATAATAGCACTCAAGAAGGAAACAAATTAATAATCTGACAGAACCTAATATCACAAATAATGGCTCATAACAGTGAATGAGAGCAAATGGAAATTGTATATTTTCTTGAAAGCAATTAATTTTGAAGAAAAAGATACATTACAATTCCAGAGGCAAGAACACCTCCCTTCTGATACACCATGGTGAGCGGGCTGACAAGATTTCTTCCATCTTTTGAGAAAAACAAACAAACAAGGTAAAACGGATGATACAATTAAAAGTGCAATACAAAGTACTTCATCTCATTTGATTTCCTAAGACTACTTATTTCTTTGCAATCTTTTTTTTCCCAAAAAACCAGCTTCATATTAGAATATGTGCTATGATGCTTCCCAAGTAATGAATCACAAAAGCTGCTTAGCAATTATTACTGATGTAAATCACAAGAGTTTTTTTAAGGTCGGTATCATCAGATCTGTGCAACTAATATTGCAGATTTAGTTAGCAAGTATATTTTCTTTCTTAGGAAAACATTGTCAGAGATTTTAAGAGGTCAGGAAGAAAAACTGTATTATTATCATCAAACTGTATACTTAAGATCTGAATATTTTATGGTATGTAAACTTGTACCTCAGTAAACAAAGCACAGTGGATAAAAGAAAGAACACGGTCTACCAGAACTTCTTTTTTTATTGTTGCTCAATTATAAGTGTCCCAATTTCCCCCCCCATTTTCTCCCCTGCCCTGTCCTCCTGCTCCCCGCCCTCAGTCAGCTCCCACCCCCTTGTCCGTTACCATGGGTCCATTATACATGCTCCTTGACTAGACCCTTCCCCCATTTCCCCTCTCCCGCAACTCCTCTTGTCACTTATTAATAAAATATTGGCCTGGGATGTTATATACCTGAAACTTATGTCATATATGTTAATTATATCTCAGTAAAAAATATATTGTCCTTGCGGGCAAATATCAAAAGCATATTACTTGTTATGTAGAAAAACCATGAGACCTTCAAGATAAAAAGTTCAGGTGGCATCTGTCAAATTATTTGTTTACTGCATATTAGGTGCTTGGCATTTGCCAGATGCTAAGAAGGATACTGTCCTTTCCTTCAAGGACTATTCATCTCCCAGCAGTCTCTTCTTTCCCAGTCCAGCTGCTACCAGAATCCAGCTTCCTATGACTCCTCCCTTAGTCTAGGTGCCTGCTGCTTATAGCCACCTGATTCTAGGATCTTCCTTTTCTGAATAAAGGCTAAATTAAGCTTCCCAAGCACAATTCCAGTTGGGGTACCCCCCCATTCAGGAATTTTTGATGTCTGTCCACTGTCAGTTGAATTAACTATAAACGCATTAGCCTTACATTTAAGTGCAGATAAGCTCTAGATGACTTTCCATTCCCCACTATCCCTGTGTAAACTTGCCGCTCCATACAAACTATACAACTTCTTGCATCTCCACCTACCCCATTTTTTTTCCCTACACAGATATCATTGTCAAAAAGTCTATCTACTTTTATTTCTGTCTGTGAACCCACCCTTCAAGGGCCATTTCAAACACCACCTTCAAAGTAACTTAACTTGGTCTGTTATCCTCTGAATTTCCACAGCACTTGGTGAAGTTCTCCCTTAGTGAAATCATCCTAATCTACCTGACTGTAATAAACTGACTACCTGTCATATTCTCTTTAATAAAATAGAAATCATTTGAAAGTAGAGATTATGAGATTATATATTTGCCTTCTATGTCAACTCTGAGGCACCTTGCTTAGTGTCTTACATATGGTAGAGGCTAAATAAATATTTATTTTGAAAGCATTATGAAAATTATTAGAAATAGTATACAGGAAGAAATAGCAAACTGTGTCCAATTATACATTATTAGGTCCTAAATTGGGTATAACATACTACAAGTGTGGCAGGAATTTGGAAATGAGAAACACTGTTTTATAATTCATTTTACACACACATAGAGGTGCTAATTTACTGCGCAGAACTCTCTAGGATTAAATTCTGGAATTAAGGATAAGTAAAACACATTCCTGACTTCAAAGAGTTGATGACTAGCAGGAAAGACAGACATGCACACAAGGCATTGTAATGGGACAGAATGAGGCTCTAAGAAAGGAGTCTGAAGGAACCCAGACAGGGCCACCTAATTGTGCCTGCAGGTTGGGGTGAGGGCAGGGAAGCCTCCACAGAGGACAATTTCACCAAGTAAACATGGAAAAGAAGGACATCCTAGACAAAGGTAACTACAAATAGCAGAAGGCAGAAGTTAGGGAGAGCACAGGAGTGATGAGAACTTCAAAAATGTCTCAAGTGGGAGTCGGTGACGTTGGAAATGCAGGCCAGAAAAAAAGGTTTGTTATTTAGAAAGCTGGGGAATGGCATTTTGGATGCGAGATTAGAGAGGAAACCAAGCCTGGGGGGTAAAAGTGAGAGGAAAGGAATCTAACGGCCTCAGCTTTATGAGTGGGTGAGAGTCAGGGAATGGGAGAGGGCACAGAGGAGGGGCCCTGCCAGGGGTGGAGGCTCGCTGTGGCGGATAGCGTTTGAGCTGCGACCTGGAGAGTTCAGAGAGAAGTGGCAGGGAATGGGCTAGGAGGCATGCCTGTGAAACGATGGGAAGAACTGACTGGCTAGACAGGAGACCTGTACTGGGGAGTAGTAGGATCTAAGACTAAATGGGACAGGCAGGATCAGAATAGAGAGGGTCTGAAAGCAAGAGAGAGTAATCCGTGAGTTACATGTTGAAAACAGTAAGAAGAAGAGCAGTTGGGCAGGAATGAGCTGCCTGGTTTGAGCCAGCTGTTGATTAAGGTCAATGAAATCAGTCCTGAGGTTGCTGCAAAAATCAGGGTGTGAAGTGATAAGAGCACCTGGAATGGAGAGTGCCATGGACAGGTTTGGGGAGTTTGCCCTGGCAAGGTTCGTTTCTCACAGGGTCTACACCTAGCCCCTTCTGTGACCGAGGCCCAACTCTGGCCAGACCTGATGGGACTAGGAATGGACCTCGTCCATTGAGCTAAAGAAAATAGGTCAGGTTCCCTTGGAAAGTCTAACCACTTAACATAAAGCTAATTTTCAAGATGGCAGTTGGACTTATGAGACCACTAGAGAGAAAGGGGTTGATAGGGATAGAGGGCAGGAGAGAACACATTAGCTTATTAAACAGAATGGCATATGTATGGGAAAGGATATAGCATAGTAGCTAAGAATTTGGACTCTGAAGTCTTGTAGCCTTAGTTCAGGTTTCAGCTCTACAGTTTACTAGTTTCAGAAATTCAGGCATGTGTGATAACCCCTCAATGGCTCCATTTCTTCCTCGAGATCAAAACGTATCTCCTTGTAAAGGTGTTTTGAGGATTACATGAAATATGCATTATAGAGTACTAGCAGAACGTCTGGAGCATGTAATATTTCAGAAACATTAGCTAGCTAGAAGGACTAGGACTTGGTAACTAACTATAGGATAAAGGAGAAGAAGGAATCAAAGATGCCTCTAAGAAAGAAAAATAGAAAATAAAACATTCATCTTCAATTGCAAACCCATCACCAATGGCTCTACACTTCTGGGAATATGTAGCAAAGCAGTTTCTCACCCATTGGTGGTAAGTCTTCTATCTTATCAAGCACAGTCACTTTCAAGTTTTCTCCAGTAATCACTAAAAGATGACCCTCTTCACAGCCAACGTATAGGTCACTTGTTGGAGTCCAGCAGTGCATTGTCGGGTGAAGCAAAGGATATAGATCATCTTTGGGCTTTAGGGAAAGATTAGAAACCTTGTATTATGACAACAATTATGGCCTAAAAGCCAGAGAAATACCCATCAAAACAATTTCCAAGAGGAAACAAATGAACATGTACATACATACATTCATTGTCCCCACCATTTGCCAAGAGCTGACTGAACTCCTTTCCTCCTCCACTTCTCTACATTTTAATTCACTAGGAAAAAAAAAAAAATAAGCCACTCTTGCCAAATCTAGGGTCTAGATTTTCATGAGTTTTGAGTAATAACTTCTATACTGTTTCCTGGTGGACTTTTTTTTGTATCTTAAAATATAAGAAGTTGTTGTCTAGCTACAGTCTCTCTTTTTTAAGGAAGATTTTTATAACATTTTTCCCTTCTGATTCTGCAGGGGTCACGGATGCGATTTTTCTGGAGTAGCTACGGAGAGGTCGCCTAGATCCCCTGCTTAGTTAGCTTTCATGGCGAATGAGAAGAAGACTCTTTGTCTGATTCTGGTGGCCTAATTTGGTCCATGAAACATCCTACATGACTTTGATTTAATGGAAAACTCAAAGAAAAATGCGCACAATCTATGGGATGTACCTAGAAAAACCGCTGGCTTTGGAGACTGAAAAATAATACAGGCCAACGATGTAAGGGAAGTTTTGCCTATAAAGAAATATGTTAGGCTTCGTAGACCACATTGTTCTCTGCCACATACCCAACCTACCCTTCTTAAAACAACCCTTAAAAAAGTGTGAAAAATTGTCTTAGCTGGGGCCATACAAAAACACATCATAGTCTGTTGATTGCTTCCTTAGGCAGTAATACCTCAGTATTATTTCTCCTATAGCCTTAAACACTTGTGCCCAGCAGAGCAGGTCTCCCTTTTTATAAGGACAAGCAGGTCTCCTTGTAAGTCTAGGACTACCTGCTCTCTTTCCTGGAGGTCAAGGTAGTTGTAACAGCAATTTTGGGCATACTCCCCTGCCTCAATCCCTGAGAATGATTAAGATTGTAAACTCAGGATACAGTAACATGGCATTCCTTCCCTTCTACTTAAATAATTCATACATATGGAGCTTAAATTTGTTTATTCGTTTAATTTGTATCAAGAACATAAGGTTTAGTATTTATCTGAGCTTTTTGTTATGCTATGCTATTATTTAGAATTGCATTAGCTACAACATAATATCTCTGTTTTCTCTAGACATCATTACACCCATAGGAAGAGAAAACACTTTTAATGAGCCATTAGCCAAATTACCAGAATTGCTAAATTCCTTGAGAGTTCCATGCTTATTTTGCTCATTTATTCATTCATCTAACAAATATGCATTGGATACTTATTACATCCCAAGCACAGGAATGTACCAATGCGCAAAGCACAAAAAATCCCTGCCCTCATACATCCTGGTGAGGGGAAATAGAGTAAAATAAATAAGAAATGAAATATATGGAATGTTATGTGTTGAAAAGTGCTGTGGACAGAAATAAAGTAGGGTACATTAGAGTTGGTTCCACAGTTGGGGAATACTTCAAACCTATATACACAGTGATTTTTCTACTCAGAACTTTCCAATGCATGCAAGTCACCTTTATAATAAATACTCAATTAATTGAATAAAATATTACATACTGTTCTTTTAATTTAGGAAAGGTTTGTCATGTTAAGGTAAAGCAGGTGTGACACTGTAAAAGTTACTATTTCTACTAGATCCTCAACTTACATACATTTGTTTCATAATTGACATTTCAACAAATGTTCGTTGGGTTTTGGCTAAATACCAGGCATTGCACCAAGACCTAAGGAATTCCTCTTCTCAGTGGGATAACTACCCATTGGGGGAAGGATTAGTATCAACAAATATCAGAATCAGAAAACATGGCAGCTTATAGTAGAGGAGTATTTAAATACGGGGTGGACAAAAGTAGGTTCACAGCTGTAAGTACATGAAATAGTTTATTCTTGTATTATTTTAAATTCATTAATGTATTATTTTCCATACAAGCAACTGTAAACCTATTTTTGCCCACCCCTGTATTATATGTGCATCCATAAGAAAGCAATTGGTTCTTCTTGGTCGGGTGAAGGAAGCGTAGAGAAAGAGAATTATCATTTGGGATGGACCTTGACACATGAGTAAGGGAGAAATCATATATATAGTAACAATCATCATGACAGTTTTTTAAAAGAATAGATTGACTTTGATTGCAAAATTGGTCTATTTCATGCCCTTAATAAGGGTATTTCATACCATTAGACTGTTAGAAAATAAAACTTGAATAACAATCTGCCCATCCAGTAGGACAAACAAAGGGACAAGACCAAATGGATTAAACTGTTACTAATTAATGACATTTTTGTGGTGTCTGAGATTTGACTCAAAGAAAAGAATTACTAACTAAACACCATTATTTTAAAGTCTTTTGGGTTGTCGTGATGACATATAACCTTAGACTATAAATCACAAAAAGACAGACTCTACCTGGTATTACGGTGGGCTTAAAATCTTAAGAACACACATATCTGGCCCTCACAACACTAGTGAATCTGTGCATAACAGAATGTGGGGATTAAAACTTGGAATTTTCTGGCCTTGGTATGTTAAACTAGTATTTACATGTTGCTTTTCTTAGTTTAAGATAAACCTTGGCTTATTTTCCTGTTACTTCCTTTCATCAACATGTTCTGTGCCAAACATATTTTTTTGTTGTTTATTGATTTTAGAGAAAGAAAAGGGGAAGGAAAGAGAGAGAGAGAGAGAGAGAGACATCGATGTAAGAGAGAAACATTGATTGGTTGTTCCCCATATGCGCCCTGACCAGGAACTGAACCCACAACCTAAGTATGAATTAATCAAACCCACAACCTTTGCGTGCGATGACTCTCCAAACAACTGAGCCACACCGGCAGAACTGTCCCATGGCATGTAAAAAGTAAATGTGATATTGTATGGATTATGTGAGTACAAACAATAATCTTTAATTCTGAAAATTTTGAGAATTATAAAAGAAAAGTGCCGACAGTATTTAAAAATACTTGTTGATAACACCACCTCCTTGTTTAATCCTCTGGAATCATGATTCAAATATTTTGGTCACTTGAAGACCAAATATGAAAAACTTGAGTCCAACTCAGTATTGCTTTAGAAAATGTAAGCAATTTTCTGAATATATTTCAGAATACTTGAGTTTATAAAAGAGATTTTTATTTTGCAACTTTTTTTTTTTTACAGGTAGATGGAAAAAGGAAACTGGACACTTGAGATTAAATTAATTATTTTGGATCCATTTTCTGGCCAGATACCATCTGCCTTTGTTTCTCCCATGCTACTACTAGATATATTTTTAATGTCCTAATTAAGTTGTATAATGTGATACAGGCCTATTTAAGGGCCTGTAATGTGCCTTTCTATTATTAGCTACAAGAGATAGAACAAGAGCATTTAATGTTTGTAATTTTGTAAAAGTACACAGATTGTCAATTTCTTAGGCTCTTATATACATCAAGTCATTACTGATTTCTTTGCCACTGGTACCCAGGTTACAAAAAAATGCCATTCAAAGGAAGGAATAGAATCAAGATATTTGAGTTCTATTTTATGCTTTCACTCATTGTACAGACACTAATCAGTGTTTTAGGCATTTTTCTCACCTTCTTTATCTATACAATGAAGAAATAAATACTGGGAAAGTTAACTTCCTATTTGAATGCAAAGTACATGACTTTGTTAAAATTCCTTGTATGATTTGGAAATGTCAAATTTTAACATTAAATTTCTGTTTTCAGAAAAAGGTCAAAATGCACTGAGTACAAAAGTCCTAGGAACTAAAGATGTCCATATAGCTATGAGCATTTTTTAAAATTGTAACTCCACATTTAAATATTTAAGGAAGACATTCCTATAGCATTTTTGAAATGACAAGGACAATTGTCTGAAATGTAAATGCTTTGTATAGAGTTTATGATGTTGGTGCAAAATGTGAAAGATGAGGGCTCTTACAGGGGGAAAAAAAAAGATTTGAGATAATTGAATATTTGGAGTCCTAGGAATCAAATACTAAATGTAGAAACATTTTTTTTTTTCAGTTGTGAACCCTGATGGCTGATCTATTTGTGTTTACTTTGCTGCTCCACTGTGGCTGAACGGGGTTCTATTTCCAAGGCTAAGATCTGTGCTGTTAAAAGGAATTAGTCATCTTCTGTAATGTAAAAAAGTAATTGTCATCCTTTAGAATAAACACAAAGAGCATACAATCTTTTCTCTTGTTTGCCAGAGCTTATTTTTAATAGTCTACTACACTGAATTATTTTTAGTATCTATAGCTTAATTCTCTGCAGCGGTCAGAAATGTTTGGGAACCTCTATCTTTTATCTTTGGCCTGGAGCTTTAACAGAAGCATTAGCATAATGTAGGTGGAGAGGCTTAAGAGTCAAGCTCCTTACTTTCATCTCAAAGGCATTGCGTGTGCTACTACTCTCTACTCTCTGACTCCTTGAACATCACCTGCGCTTCACCCTCCCCCTATTTACGGTGCTCCAGCTGTATGGGTCTTTTCTCAGCTGCTCAAACATACTGAATTATTTCCTTCCCCTAGGACCTTTGTGCATGCAGTTCCCTTTTCCTAAACACTCTTTACCCTGCTTGTAAGATGGCCTCCTAGGCCTTAAAGCCTCAACTTAAGTGTCATCTCCCTAAAGGACAAACCAGCATGTTAATCTTGTCCTTACCTCCATCCCCCATTTATCCTGTTAAGATTATTGCCACATTTTGCAATGATTTAACGTATCTTCTTACTTTTGGTGTTGTTTCTCTGTCTCCCTGATAGAATGCAAGCTCCAACAGACAGGGATTATGCCGCCTGACTGGTCCCCATGTGACCCCATTGCCTAAAACAGTTCCTGCTGCATGGGAGGAGCTTGATAAATTTGTGGGATGAATGAATGAATGAGTGTGCAACTGCTGACAAACTCCCTTTTGAACTTTCTCCCTTTTTTTCCCATGGACTTGTTTTTTCCTGGATTTGCTCCTATCCTGCGACTGTTCTTCTCAGACTCGTCTTCCTCCTCCCAACCACTGGCCGTCAGTTTCCCCTTTGGCCCTCTTCCCCGACCTCCTTTCTCTCCTTTTCATCACACCTCTCCCCTCGGCACTTCCAGCGTCCTCTCTGTGGGAATGACTTGGCCTCACGTGTCTGCAGCCTGACTTCTCCCTAACAGTAAGCCACTTTTCCAGCTTCCACCCCACATCTCCACCTGGAGGTATTCTCAGCCCCCCAAATTCAGTATATCCAAAACGGAAATCACATCTGGGCTCTCGGTGCCATTATCTTCCCAGTCACCCAAACTCGAAATGCCAGCGTCTTCCTCTCTCATGGTCTCTAGGCTAATCTGTATTAAAAACCAGGATGATTCTCTCTATCCTGCACACCTCATGGGATGATTATGTGAAGGCAAACAGGAAGATGTGCCAGGTAGTTACCCTGAAAGTTTCAGCCTCTTCGCCTACTAGCCCGGCAATGGCTGACAGTGGGAGAACAGGTCCATGGATAAGATCCTTGGGCAATGAGTCGGGGAAAATTGTGTCTTTTTCATTAAGAAATGACCCATCTTCCATAGGTAGTTTTACTGACCTATAGAAAAAAAGAAACATCAGAATAATCACATTAACAAAAAATAGTCATTAACGTACTGATGGGGAGGTGTTATAACATAAAAAACAAACAAAATAAAAAAGATACAGGCCAAAAAATAGATTTTTAAATGTATATCATAAAAGATATTTAATACACAGCTTCAAATTAAAGCATTGGGATTTTCAAAGTTAACACCTAAAGTAGGATTGTAAATCTGAATGTTGGTGGGGTCAGGCAGGTTACGTGTGGCAGGCAAGGTGGCAATTGTGGCAAATGGGCAATTGTGTTCCCTCCTATAGGTGGCAGGTGCCACTCAGTTCCAGCCAATAGGGTTTGTTGACATGTGAGAATTCTGGTCCCAAAGTTATAAGAGAATGTACATAACCTGGATACTCATGAGAAATCTCTCAAATTTTAGATGCTAGCCACCAATTCAAATAAAAAACACTGTGGGTCAAAACAAACATTATGTAGGTTGTATTCAGCTACCTCTGTGGCCTCTGGTATCAAGAATTCATTTTCAAATTTATCATATATCTACTTTTAACTCATAATATGGCTATCAAGATGAATTTGGGGAAGTCATGGCTTCATGCATTATATTAAAAATTTGTTGATTATGTTTTATGAATGATGAATAATTTTATAAAATGGTCACACTAAAATAGTACCTACAACTCAAATGTAAAGCTTAAGTATTTTGAAATCCTGCTTGCTTTCTGAATTGGAAAATCCACTCACTTTGGCTCCCACTTTTTAGAAAAATTAAAACTCAGTATTTAGAAGAGAATATTCAAGGGAAGCAAAAAGAGAGAAGGGTGTAATAAGTTACTTGCCTACCCTGGTAAGGATCTGCTAGAGACCTCATCTACTTTATTAACAGTTATAGTGTTGTCATCTCCGCCTGGAGACAGAGTTGGCTATTCAGTGAGTCCTTGTGAAAAGGAAATTATGACATAAACAGTACTGAGAAAAGAAAAGTGTCCCTCTTAGGGTTCTCCATTTAGAAAACTTTATTTACCAGCTTTACATTTCTCTGCAGAAGGCAGTTTTCAAAAAGTGCAATTTCAAGGGTGTACTGGCCAACATCTCCTTAGTCTTTGACTTGGAGAGTACGGTCAACTCAGGGACATATTGAGCCTTTGAACCCTCCTCAACAGAGACACCATTATGATCAACCATTACCAGGACATTGGTCATAGAATTTCTCTTTGACCCAGTTCTATTTATTAATAAATGGTAACTCCCATGATCCATTATATGCAACTACCCTTTTGCTTATAGATAATGTGGCTGAAGGTATAATCTATATAAAATTTCCATATCTAAAAGTTTCGTATTTTTGAGATTTCAGCTGGGCATCAGAGTAATAGGAGCAAAAAGCTGTGTTTTGAAATAATAAGAGCAAATAAAATTTTGGAAAATTGAGTGATATTGGATAAAGCTCTGGGAGGACTTGATATTCAAAAGAACCTCATTGGGAAACCAACTCATAGAGAATATTTTTAAAATGCAAACCAGTCCAAGACCATTATATATATAGAAAGATGTTATAACTTAAGATGTACATAAAGCCATTTAATTCTCAAACTGATCTGATCACATTACATGAATACAAACAAAGAACACCACTACATTGAGCTGTAATGAAGTCTCTCACTTTGCTTTGAGATAATGTTCCTGGTTACTTCTTTCAATGGTCCACACAGTCACTGAACTTGGACTTGACAAGCACAGCTGGTGCCAGTTCATGGGGTTAAAAGTCATCTGGCTCACATCAACACCAGGCTGTGACTTCTTGCACAAAATGACACCCAATTCCCAGTTCCTTAGAGAAAGTGCATTTGGTAAAAAACAATTAGTTTGAACTTCATATCTTGAGAACATTTGTCTAATTTGAAAATAACTTACATAAATTTTAACAATTTATACAATTTATATAATCTATGACATTAATATCAAATGTATAACTAATTATGCTTATCATTATACTGTTAAAGAAAGCAAAACAAATATTTAAAAAATTACTCATATGCTACCAAGGCTGTTTTATCTTCCTCATTAAATTTGTATTTAACTCATCCAAATCTAGAAAATGGAATATATCATCACATTTGCTGAAAAATAAGTGTAGGTGTCTAAATCTCTATTCTACGTATGAGTATTCTATGGTTCTGGGTACACGGTATACATTGATGCCAAGTGATCATTTACTGAGTTTTTTAAAAGATTTTATTTATTTATTTTTAGAGAGAGGGGAAGGGAGGGAGGAAGAGAGAGAGAAAAAGAAGGAGAGAAACATTGAGGTGAGAGAGAAACATCAATCAGTTGCCTCTTGTATGTGTCCCAACCGGGGACTGAATCTGCAACCCAGCCACGTACCCTGACCAGAAATCAACGGGTGACCTTTCACCTTGCAGGATGACATCTAATCAACTGAGCCACTCCAGTTAGGGCAATCATTCACTGAGTTTTTAAAATCATTGTACTAGTACTTCAAAATTGATTAATTCATTTATTCACTTGAGAGAGTTACTTGAATGCCTACCATGAGCAACGTCCCTTGCTAGACGAAATAAATATTAATGTGAACTATCCCCTCATACAAGGGGCCAACACTCCATTCAGAGTCGTGATTGAGAAAGTGGATCTAGTATGTATTAAGCTCGCTTGGTCATTTGGGTTCCTCCTGCTCTCATTTCCTTTTATTGTCGTCACAAATGCCCTGTCCATCATATCAACTATTCTAGTGCTGGTTCTTTGGATCTTTTGACTTTCTGCCTCAGATACCTGGGAAAAACTGTCAAGCCTGGGATGGATACAAGTGAAAGTCAGGGCTACTGGAGACATTGGAAGAAAGATCACAAGGTTACGTGTGTCAATGACATAAATTCCTGGCTACCACCCCCACTGAAGCCTCAATATAACCTCAGATCCTACTGTTTCTCTGGTCAGTGCTCTTTCCTATTCTCTGAAGTAGTTATTTTTAATGTTCTCTATTTTCCTGAAGCCTCTTACCTCTCCACATTACTCTCAGTAGATGGCTTTGTTTTCTATGAAGAAGATTGAGGCCATCAGCTGAAAATTTTGCCTAATTCCTGCTATCAAGCATAACAACTTGTCAGGATCTAGATCACTCTTTCTTACTTTCCTATTACAATGGAGAGCATGTCACTCCTGCCTAGACCAATTTCACAACCTGTGCTCTGGATCCTACAAGTCTTGCATTCTTAAGAACATTAGTTTCTCCTTATTCCTTCTTTGTTTCCTTACTTAAAGAAAATCATGTTTATTCTATTACAGTTGTCTCAATTTTTCCCCCTTTGCCCTTCTCCACCCATCCCCCCTGCCCTCCACTCCCACAGTCAATTCCCTCTGTTGTCCATGTCCATGGGTCATTCATACGTATTCTTTGTCTAGTCTCTTCCCCTTCTTTCCACCATTGTCCTCTTTCCCCATCCTCTCTGGTCACTTTCAGTCTGCTCCATGTTTCCATGCCTGTGGTTTATTTTGTTTGTTAGTTTACTTTGTTGAATAGAGTCCACTTATAGGTGTGATGATAAGGTATTTGTCTTTCACCAACTGACATACTTCCCTTAGCATAATATTTTCTAGTTCCATCCATGTTGTCACAAAATGTAGGAGTTCCTTCTTTCTTTCTTTCCTTTTTTTAAAATGCAGATTGATTTTATTTTTTTTTAAATGTCAAAATCCATTATGAAATATTAAAAAAATTAAATCCATCATAAAGTTTCAGCAATTAAAACATGTCACCAGCAGAGAAATAATCAAGTAGATCAGTGAAATAAAATGAGCATTCTAGAAACAAACATATATATCTAACAATGTAATATATGATTAAATTGATATTTCAAATCAATGGGGAAAATAAGACTTATTCAACAAATAAGGTGCATGGACAACTATTACTTGAATAAAATAAATATAAAGCCCTGTTTCACACATTCTACAAAAAATATCCAGGTGAGTTAAAAATCAATATGTAAAATCTAAGGAGTTTTAGGAAAAAATACAAAATAATATTTTTCTTACGCTGAAGTAAAATATTCAAACCCAGAAGCTATGAAGTAAAATATTGACAATATGACTATATTAAACATTTGAGACTATACAGTAATATACATATAAAAAAAGTTAAAGGACAAATAATGGAATAGGTAAGCATTTGCAATACATCTAAAAGAGGGTTAATAGTTTTTGTTTTTTTAGGAAAAAATTCTATATTTAGTCAAAAAATGGGTAAAGAATACCAAAAAGTCATTTAAAGATTTTTAAAAATAATAGAAACAGGCAAGAAATATACAAAAACAGGTTTAGTCTCAACAAATAATAAAGGAACAATTAAAATAACACATTATTGTCACAATCAGATTAATAAGTATTAAAAATATTGGTAATATCAATTATTGGTGACTGTGAAAGGAACTGGGTATTCATAGACTCTTTTTCTTCATCTTCTTCTAGCAGTCCCTTTAGCACATCTTGCAATGCTGGTTTGGTGGAGGTGTATTCTTTCAGTCTTCTTTTGTCTTGGAAATGCCTTATTTCACCTTCCATTTTAATTGAGAGCCTTGCTGGGTAGAGCAGTCTTGGTTGCAGGCCTTTGCTTTTCATGACTTGGAATATTTCTTGCCACTCTCTTCTGGTTTGTAGTGTTTCTGTTGAGAAGTCAGCTGCTAGCCGTACCAGGGTTCCCTTGTATGTTACTATCTCTTTCTTCCTTGCTTCCTTTAGGATTCTCTCTTTGTGTTTGATATTTGCCATTTCAATTATGTGTGTGGAGTGGGCCTAATTGGGTTCCTCTTGAATAGGACCCTCTGTGCTTCCTGGACTTGTGTGGCTTTCTCTCCTCCAATTCGGGAAGTTTTCCATCATGACTTTTTCAAACAGCTTCTCTATCCCTTTCTCATGCTCTTCCCCTTCTGGTATCCCTATTAATATAATAATATGGATATTATAACGTTTCAGGTTGTCTTGCATTTCCCTCAACGCCTCTTCATTCTTTTTGAGTCTTTTTTCATTTTCTTGCTCTTTCTGGGAGCTTTTTTCTATCTTGTCCTCCAGCTCTCTGATTCGATCCTCGGCTTCATCTAGCCTGCTTTTGATTCCTTCTACTGTGTTCTTCCATTCAGAAATTGTATTCTTCCTTTCCTCTTGTCTCTTATTGATAGTTTCTATGTCTTTTCATGCTGATGTAGTTTGCAGTAAGTTCCTCTTAGTTTCCCTGTAGTTTTTTGTAATTCTCTCTGAGCTCACTGAACTCATTGAGCTTCCTTAGAACCGTTGTTTGGAACTCAATATCTGATAGTTTCCTTGCCTCTATTTCATTTATTTCTCTTTCTGGGGATTCCTTCTTTCCCCTTAAGTGTGTGTGTTGGGGGGGGGGGGTGTTTCTTTGTTTTGCCATTATTTGTGAGACTCTTCTTTTTTGCTTCTGCTTCTTAAATTGATCTGTCTTGATTTCCTGACTTTGTGGTGTGTACTTCTATGGTAGGAGACCACTGAGTTTTTTTTCTGGATCTGCCTCTGATGATGTCAGATGTTGACCCTGTCTGATCTTAGGCAGTCTGTTCGAGACTTCCAGGAATCTACTGTCTGTGGCTGTCTCTTCCAGTTGTTAATCTAGTAACTCTGCACTCAGCAGGCTGGCTTAGACACCATGGGGTGGGGCAGAGTCCCGCCTGGGGGCTCGGTTATTAGGTTCTCTCATGCTGCTGCCACTCAGGGGAGTCGTATGTGCCTGAGCCAGAGGGCTGCTGCCATATGGGGGAGGAGCCAGCACCAGGATCCCGCTGGCTACTTCCTCTGTTCTCTCCCCAAAGCCTCTGTCTCCAGTCTTTCCTCAAGTACCTCTAGACCACTCTGCGCCCCCTTTAGTCAGGGATCTACTATCTGTGGCTGCCACTCTGTACTCAGCTGTCAGGTTTTAGCACCACTGGGCCAGGGCAGAGTCCTTTCTGGGGGCAGGGCTATTGTGTCCTGTTGCTGCTCAGGGTAGTGGTCTGCCTGAGCAAGATGGCTGCTGCCGTATGGGGGATGAGTCAGCACTAGAATCTCACCAGCTACCCACTCAGTTCTCTCCCCAAAGCCTCCTTTCCCAGTCTCTCCTCAGGTGTCTCTAGCCCCCTGTGCCCACACCTTTGCCAGAGACCAGAGAAAGTGGTTGCAAATAAAAATTTAGGTTTTGGCCCTTTAAAAGGCTCTTTGTGTCTCCAGCTGCCCGTCTCTGGCAGAGAGCAGCCCTGCTGCTTTTCACAGCTGGTTATCATCTGTGTACTTTTTGGGTTCCAGTGCTGTAGGCTGGAGATCCCTGTGTATGGTTTAGACCCTGCTCTTCTCAGGGGAATCCAACTGGCCATTTCAATATCCTTCTGGTGCTGACACCCATGGGCACCCTGCCAACCTTCTTGAGTCTCCACCGCACTCCTTACAGTTAGGTTGTACTAAAGCTGATTCTTCTGTCTGTCTGAGGTTATAAGACTCCTCTCTCGCTCCTGTTCAGTTGTTTGTTCCAGGTGATTTCTCCACAATTTAGTTATAATTCCAGATTGGTCCTGTGAGGAGGTCAGTGTGACTTCCATTCACTCCTCTGCCAGCTTGATTTCTCTCTCCTTATTCCTTCTCTTCTGCATCTTCAGGCTATCCTCTCCTGACTCCTTCCTATCAACACTTACATTAAGTGTTCATCTGTACCACTTTTTTTTAAAGCCCTCCCTCAGTATCACTCATTCATGTCTCTCTCCCATCCCCTTCAAGCCAAACTTTTCGAGTGAGTTGTTCTTAACTCACTACCTCTTCTTCCCAACTCCTGGTCGCTCCTCATCCCAGGATATTTGCATCCCATCACCACTACTTCATTGACACAGCTGTCTCCCAGATCCACTGATGTCCACTTTCATCCTAAATCCAACAGGCACTTCTCATTCCTGTCTAACTTTACTTCTGCATGATTTGACTCTGCTTATCATGACTACCTTCTGGAATGACTCTTGGACTCTCTGTCACATACCTGTGTCTCCCACTGTTTCTAAGGCCTAGATCACCTGTTCTTATTAGCTTACTTGGTGGTTGTCCAACTCTGTAAGCTTTAAGTAACTTCCTGTAGGTACACCCGCATGTGCCTCACCCTCAGGCCTGCTCCACATGCCCAGGGACTTCCCTAAAGCCCCTTGGCACGACATACAGGAGGTTGTAATAAACCTAAAAGTGTGGTGAAGTTAATTCCTTGTGCAGTTGACCTTTGACTGATGGGATAACAGGAGTTGGTGAATAAAGTCTCATCTCTTCCTCTCCCCTTCCCAGCCCACTGCTCATACAGCTTCTCAAAAGACTACCTGCAAGACAGAGCAAGCTACTGTATTTGGTACCAAGTGGTGGTTAGCAAAGCAATGTGCACTTATATGGGCTCTCCTCCTCCCCTGCCTTCCTCCCCTTTTCCTGTAGGCCTCTTTCCTGAGATTGCACTCCCCACTAAAGTGGCTTGTGAGCTTCAGCCACAGGCTGATTTCTGTGGAACCCTTCTTCCCCCATGACTGCTCCTTCTGGGTCTCCAATGAGGTTTTAGTACCTTTTTTATTGGTGTTTCTGTCCAAATCTCCTCTTTAGGTGTTCTTACTCACTTTTAGCACTTTGATTACTATTCTGATTTAATAACTCCCAAATGTTTGTTTCCAGCCCTCTCTCCTGAACTCCCATCCCAGGTATCTGTGGCAGAGACATATTGTGTCCCTCAATATCTGTTCTTCATATCTCCCTCCTAGTAACAGAACTTCTGGTTTTTAGCCAAGCACACAGTCACCCACCATGAAGACATTTCCCAGCCTCCCTTACAGCTCAACATTGCTTGTGACTAAGCTGGCCAATGGGATCTAAGTGTCAGTGACATGTGCAACTTCCAGGCTATGCATTCCAATGAAGGTTTGTGCCTTTTCCTTACCCTTTCCCCTTCTCACTGGCTCTCAAAAATACATGGGCAGTGCCCCCACTTTAGACTAGAGATGAGTGCCACACCCTAGGAGTGGAAGAGCAAGATAGTGGGAGACTGGTCTCTGACTCTGGGGAGCCACCACACCAGCCATGAGCTCTCATTCCCAGATTACTATATGTGAGAGAGGAAGTCACTTCTGTCTTATCTGAGCCACTTTTCAAGGGTAACATGGGCCTCTGTGACAGCAAATGAACTTGATCCTAACTGATATATCAAGTGCCAACTAGACATGTCCATTTATTTATTTCAGGTATCCTCAGCTCAACTTTTTCCAAGCCATCTTCCCTCCTTGCATGCCCTTGATATCCTTCTGAATAACACTGTAATGTCCCTAAGTTGCCTGAGTCACAACTCTGGGTAGAACTCTCAACTGTCACTCTCCCTCAGCATGATGCCCAATATTCAGTCAGCCACCAAGTCCATGGGACTGCCTTCTAAACACCTCCCAGGTCTCTCCACTTCCCTCCATTCCTATTCCCACCGCCCTAGTCCATACCACAGTCACCTCTCACTCGGACTGTCACAGCTTACTAATTAATGTTGGTCTTATTTCCTTCCACTATACCTTCCATGATACGACTGGAAGGAGTCTTTCTACATTCAGATCTGAGCATGTCACATCTCTGCTTAAAACCCTTTAATAGTCTCCCATTGATTTTAGGGTAAAGGATGTGCCTGCCCATTAGCGTGGCTTATATAATACATAGAGTGAGTAATCTCCCCAGTATGCCTACGACAAACCCGGTTTAGACCTGCTGTTCTACATTAACTTTCAATAACACTGCCTTTCACTCTTGAAAGTGTTCTGATTTGGATCATAAACTCTATGATTACTTATTTACAAGGCTGCTCCTGAGCTGCCCTCAGACTATCACTCCAGGCTTGTCTCTTATGGCTAGTATCTTTTTCTTATCACTATGCTCTCTTGATATCTTAATTAAACCCTCAAACCTATGATATTTCTCTCTGACCTCCTGGACTTTGCACATGCCACTCCTATGCTTGGAATCTTCTTCCTTCTTTCCTTAGAAGGCTGCTCTCTACTCGTCCTTTAAATATTGCTATGGGTTGAATTGTGTCCCCCAAAATTCATATATTGGTGTTCTAACCCTCAGGTTCTCAGAATATGACCTTATTTGGAAATAGGATCTTTATTAAAGTTAAATTAGGCCATTTAGTGTGGGCCTACTCCAATGAGTAGTATCCTTATAAAAAGGGGAAATTTGGAGACGGATACACATGCAAGGAGAACATGTGAACAGGAAGTTATTTGCAAGCCCAGGAGAGAGGCCTGGAACAGATTCTCTCTCATCGCCCTCAGGAAGAACCAATGCTGCTGACACTTTGATCTCAGACTTCTAGCTTCCAGAACTATGAGACAGTAACTTTCTGCTATTTAAGCCACTCAGTTTGTGGTATTTGGTTAATTGCTCCCTAGCAAACTAATACGTCCATTAACAGGTGAGTGGATAAACAAACTGTAGTATGCTTAGAAAGGAATGAACTATTAATATGCACAGCATAAGAGAGTTTCAAAATGAGATAATCCAAAATTATGCTGCATGAAAAATGCCAGACCAAAAAGAGTATATATAACGTATAACTTTCTGTTTATTAAATTCTAGAAGACACTAATTAAGAGTAAGTGTATCTGTGGTGAAATGGGGGGGCAGAGGGCAGGGCAGTGATGGGGTAAGGGTATGTGTGGCAAGGGCCAATTAGGCAGCATCTGAGGGGCACAAGGGAACTTTTGGGGGTTATGGATATACTTACTATCTTGATTATGGTGACGGTTTCATGGGTTTATTCATAAGTTAAAAGTTATCGAATTATATATATGTATATATAAACAGTTTATTATATGTCAATTATACCTTAATAAAGCTTTTTTATTAAAAAAACACACTGCATAAACTAAATGTGGCTCACTGAACCTGTATTATTACATTTTTTAAAAAGATTTTCTTCTCAGAGAGAGGGGGAGGGAGGAAGAGAAGGAGAGAAACATCAATGTGTGGTTGCCTCTCAAGTCCCTACTGGGGGCCTGGGCTGTAACCCAGGCATGTGCCCTGACTGGGAATTGAACCAGCAACCCTTTGGTTCACAGGCCAGCACATAATCCATTGAGCCACATCAGCCAGGGCTATATTATTACATTTTTATATAAGAAATACTAATATGTAAGGAGCATCCACGATCATTTCTGGAACATTTTGTACTTCCCCTTAATAAGACTTCCATGAAGGAATTTTTATTAAGGATGGAAAAGTAAGTGCAGCTTTGAAGCTGGCCACATGGGTAAACCCAGCAAAGACCACAGATATGTCTTATCCACAGGTATTTCCTATAGCACTTGCAAATATGTCATAATATTCCACTCTCTGAACATATAATTGTTGTAATGTTTCTAAAAACTATTACTTCAAACTGAGCTCTAATATAGACACTATCTTAATTTCAACATTAGTGGGAAATATGCAAACAACTCAAAGGAACTATTTTAGAAAAGGTGAAAGTTTATGAATTTATAAATGAATTCTTTACCTGACAAAGGAACTGTTATAACACATAAATAAAAAGAGAACTATGATAATTAATTTAGCTCTCATATAGCTTTTGCCCTACCAAATTTTATGCCTAAAAGTAGTAATTGATATTACGTTACGATTAGGACTTTTACTTCTTCCATTGTTCCTTGTTTCAGATTTTTTCATGTATATGTCCTGTGATAAAATCCAGAAGGACAAGTAACTTAATGTAAGGAATTCTGCAAATTCCTTTGACAAGTCAAATGAAAGGAATTCTGCAGGATGCTGGAACTTACCAGACAGCCAACTCAAATTCTGGGAGAGAGGAGTAGCTAGCCAGATAGGTGCCACAGTAACTGAACGAAAGTAAAGTATAGTCCAGAAGAACATTGCCTAAAATATAAAATCCATTACAAGGACTCAATTATCATATTCTGACATTAACTATAGTCTATAATTTATTTTCCTTTTCTAATAAATTTCAATTAATTCAAAAAAGCTGCAGTTAAGAGATCTCATAGCTAATTTCTAACATAATGAACAGAATGTTAAGAATAAATTAAGATACACTTTTAAAAGATATTAGAGTGAATAAAGACTGTGAGTTCGCTGTCCCTAGACTTCAGTGCAACAGAGCATACTGCAACATGTCCCAGTGTGATCTGAAATGTCTCAAGAACCATAAAATAGTCCATAAATATATGAAACGCTGTGATCAGAAACATTCAAACAACTTTAAATACCTTGGGGAAGTAAAATAGTTCTAGTTTACTTCTTTATCTCCATACCTTAGGCCATACCTGGCCCTTAGGTTAATATCATCCAATTTTTGTAACTACTATAAAAATTTCTATTCTCATTTGTCTTTATAGTTGAGGAAATGAAAAATGACTTTAAAAGTCTTTGCAACAATGTGTTCAAATGTACATCAGGAGGATGCTAAAACAGGAAGTGTCTGTTTCTGCCTCTCTGTATATGAGGCTCTGGTTTTTCTTCTTTATCTGCTGTTTTTCAATGTAGTTCCATAACTGCAAGCTTTACCTTTTCCTATGTCTGTCTTTTTTAATTTTTTACATTCATGTTTCTATTCCTACTTCTGTGTATTTTTAATGATTCTGCTTTTTAACTTTCTCACTTTAACTGACCATAATATAATGCTAAACTTTGTCATTTATTGAATTTATTTAGCCTAGTTTAATCAACAAAGAAAACAGCTTATATTTTTTAAGCATTCAATGCAAAAATAAAAATAATTTTTCTGTGGGATAGAGGCTTTAATAGAATAACTTTCTATCCTTGTTATACAGACATTTCCTCCCCAAACTGAAGCTTATTAATTTTAATTTCCTTCAGTTATTTTAAATTTTTAAAAATGCATGGTTTTCGAAGAAAATACCAAAAAAAGCATAAAAGGAAAAATATATCCTTTGTAATCCTACTACTAAATTTGGTATATTTCTTAGTGGTATTTTCTTCTGTGTTTACCTGAAAAAAATACACATTTTTTTCCTTAAATAACTTTGTTTTTTATAGCTATAATAATCATGGGTTAAATATTATACATAAAAATTTATTTTTAAAAGGAAACTTGAACCATACATTTTACTCCTATTAGTTTGTTGTTGCATTTTATAATTAATAATGTGAATTTTAATGTCCACATAATACCCCTTTATGGGATGTTTTAACTTATTTAACCACACTCATGTATTGGAGATGTAAGTTGTTTCCAGTCTTTTGCTATGACAGTGCTTTTTACTCCTTTGCACACAAATCTTTGACCATATTTCTGATTATTTTCCTAGAAGTGAATTCTAATTCTTGAAGTGGGTTTAACTGAGTCAGATAAATGTTTACTTCCCAGAAAGATTGTATCAACTTATACTCCCACCTTCAGCAAAAAAGAATGTTACAAATTTCACTACACTCTGCCTAGCAGTTACCAAGTTGTTGTTTTTTTTAAAAAGTGACCTTGATAAGCAGAAAAATCTCATCTTGATTTCAAGGACTCTTTAAAATGAATATTGAGATGAAATATTTTCTGATGTTTTTGATCATTTGTAGTTCATGGTGTGGGCAAGTTGCCATTCCATTTTTCTAATAGTTGTCCTTTTTCTTCTTGTTTCCTAATGCTCTAAAAATATTTGATTATATTTGTTCCAAATGTTTCCCTCAGTTTATTATTTGCCTTTTGATTTTCCATGGTAATTTTGATACTCCTAAATTTCAAATTTGTATGTAACGAAATGTCAATCTTTCTAATTTTTCCTTTGTATGAAAAGTTCTTCCTCATCCTGAAATCATTCCAATATTCTATCATATTTTCTTGTACTTTTCAATGGGTTTGTTGTTTATATTGAACTCATTTTCATGTTATATATTTTGAAGTACAGTATAACATGAATACCCAACATGATACTTCTGTTCAAGTAGTCCCTGAACACCACTGTTGGATAATCCATTATCATCTATTTTTTTGTGTATGTGGGAATGTCTTTCATCATATACTTAGCTTTATATATTCTAGAGTTTGTCCCCAGACTTCAACTCTTTCATTCATCTAGTGATCTCTGCACCAATACTACACCCTTAATTACTGTAGCACCACGTTGTTAAAGGGACCTTCTGCCTTGCCATCATTCTCTTTCAAATTATTTCCATTCTCTACCTTTTGTTCTTCCTGATGAACTTTGGAATCATTTCATTTAAGTACTCCTGCCTCTCTAAACATATGATAAACCTATGAATTACTTTCTATGAAGAATATAAAAAATGTATTTATAATAACCAGAAATGTCTCTGTATCTTTAAATATACTAAATCAATGATTTTTGTAGTTTTCTACACTCAGGTCAATCACATTTCTTCTTTGGATTATTTCTAAGCATTTAAATCTTCTAATTGCATGGGTATTTATTTTGAAACCAGCATCTTATTGAGCCCTCTTTTATTGGTCCTAGAAGACTATTGCATTCCCATTATCTCCTTTCCCATAGCTATACTTTTTCTCAGTTTCATATTTTGTTGCATTGGCTAGAAGTTCCAGGTTGATATTTAATAATAATGGTAACAACTGGTATCTTTGAGGACTTATTCCTAATTTTATTGTGAATACCTTTGGAGTTTCATTATTCAATGTGAATGATGGGTAGCAGCTTGAATTTATCTTTATCTCCATACCTTAGGCCATACCTGGCCCTTAGGTTAGTATCATCCACTTTTTGGAACTACTATAAAAATTTCTATTCTCATTTGTCTTTATAGTTGAAGAAATGAAAAATGACTTTAAAAGTCTTTGCAACAATGTGTTCAAATGTACATCAGGAGGATGCTAAATTTTTTAGACAGGGCTATAACGAAATAACCTAACCAAATAATGGGAAAATTTGAAAGATGAAGGGTAGTTACAGCCCACCTAGACAGTTTACAATGTACGAATGGGTTATGTTTTTAAAGTTGTTTTAATCTGTGAGAACACAAATTTCCCCACAAATAAAATGTCAAATTATAGTGAAGTTCCCTGGCTTGACGCAAACACTGATTTGACCCTCAAGGCTATAGAACTAAGACCAGCCTTTATCTCTCCTGAGATTTCTGTCCATGATGTGTTAAATGAGGGACTCATTCGAAGGGCTCCAATAGATGTGCAGCAGCCCCGTCTGGGTCAGCTGTATCTAGAATGAGTCAATAATAATTTAAATGGTAGATAACACTGATTGACGTATATATGATGTATGTCCTATATTATACAATGACATATATAATTTCATTTATTATTACCACAGCCTTAACAGTATATATTACCATTATCGCCATTTCACAGAAAAGGAAATTGAGGCTCAGAGATTTATCTTTAGAAGTTATACTACATCAATTCACCCGGATATTCAATAAACTATCAGGAAGGGAAAAAAAATTGTTCTGAAAAAGGTTTTTTTCCAAACTGCATTTAGTGCTATAAATGAGTCTTCCAGCTCATGTGCATATGAATCACCTGGGGAATGTTGTTAAAATGCAGATTCTAATTCAGTTAAGTGTGGGTTGGGGGCAGAGTTTCTGCATTTGTGACAGTACCCTAGGTGATGGCGATGTTGAAGGTAAGCAGACCACACTGCAGGTAGCAAGGCTCTAGCCCAATTAATTAAATCCTTTATGGTCAGCTTGATTCCTTCTTTTAAAATGGGTATTACAAAAACAAAAACAAAAAACAATAACAAAACCTCCCCAAAATGCTTCACTTATAAGAACTAGGTTTGGTTACATCTTACAACAAAATCCTTCAGTTATGGCAGAGAAAGGGGTCCTGCAGGATACCTTTTAATTTGGTCCTTCTGGTCAGTCCAGGAAAGTTGTATATGTAGATGAGAGGTTTCAGTTTCCGGTCAGAGAAAGCCACAACTTCATAAGGAACGTTAGTTGCCACGACGCCCACAATTCCATTCATACACTGGAGTACAGTTTTTTTCTTGGTTGCAATATTAATAAATATTATGAAATTGCCACTAGGATAGCAAATGGTGCCGTCGTTGACAAAATGAACATTCTGCTTAGGGAATCCTTGCACCCATCTTTAGGGAAAAGATATATTACCATCAATATAATACGTTCCAAATGCTTTCTTCTTTTTGACAAAGCAAACAAAAGGTCACCAAAATCCTCGAAACACACCTATTCTATTTTCAACCCCTTTCTGCCCCAAACAATCTCTAAGATAAAAGAACACTTATGCTGCCTGAGAGGCCAGTTTAAGTCCAAGTACTACAGAAATTTAAATGTAGACCTAAAATTCCATAGGTCTCAGGAGCCTTCTACAGAGAACTTTTTCAGTGAAGCAAATTCTCTGATCAAACCTAAGAAAGTCTCAAGCATTCCTGGAGTCTTGTATGCTTGAAATAGAACAAGTGAAAAGAGAGAGAGAGAGAGAGAGAGAGAGGAGTGGGAGAGAGAGCAGCTTGATCCTAACAGAAAAGAGGGTGTATCCTGGGCCATTGTTTTATGATTTTTCTTTGATTTTAAAAATGAACTTTATAAAAAACAACTTTGAATAGGACACCCTGCTTTGTGGTTGTAAGCAGAGTAGGAAATTTTCTTCTTTAGAAATGTGTAGCCATCTTTTAGATCTAAAAATATAAATGTAGAAAATAAAAGGAATTAAGCCAACATGAATAAAAGGCTAGGACACAAAAGGAACATACTTTAAAGGAGTGAGTGGTGGGTATATGCTAGAAGTTAAGGAGAGTCTGAGATGAGGGGAGAGTCTGGTTTTATTTAAATATTAAGGACACACTTAAAGATAGGTGGAAGAGAAAATAAGAGAAGGGCACCACGTTGGTGAGAAACTTCAAGAAATTGGAGAGAAGAGCCAGGGACCAGTGGAGTATGCTGCGTGGAACAGACTGCAGGTAACAGACACTCCCGGAATGGGGAAGGAAAGAAATGCCACTTTCATCTGTGCAGCACTTTATGCTTTTCAAAGGCTACTATAAATGCAAATAAATCCAAAGTGAGTTGTTCAGAGTTAGGAGGAAGAGAAAGACGGCCCTAAATTTGGAAGGAAATCACCAGAGGCTACAAGCATGGGATGGGGGCTCTCATTGGCATGTCGGGGGCGGGGTAGCATTTATGAAAAGTGGAAGGGAAAAGGATCACTGAAGGCAATACTGGGCCAGGAAAACGAGGCAGGAATAGACAGTTGGGGAGAGCGATGAAGGGCAAACGAGCGAGGGGAGGGGAAAATGAAAGGGGGTGGAGCAGAAAAAGAGATGGAGATAGGGTCATAGAATAAGGGTTTGACGAGGTCAAAGTTTCAGGGAACGCGGGTCTACAGATTGGGAGGAAGAAGAGCGTAGGAAAGGGATGTAAATCAGAGCAAGAGTTTCCGCGAGACCGAAGTCAGTCGCCGGGCGGCGATGCCGCACCTCACGGACAGGGACGCGCTGCTAGCGATGGCGTAGGGGTTCTCTTCTACCTCCCGGCCTTGAGCCATGAGCCGGTGTTTCTCAAAGCCGGGCCCAGGCAGCAAACGCTGGAGCCGGGCTCCAGTCTGCAACGGTTACCCCGAGCCCCTCCGCTGCCCAGGCAGCGCAGCCCCCACTGTTTGCACCGTAGTCGGGAAACCGTAACCCCTGCGCACATTGGCTCTGCCCCTCTGGCCTACTCCCTCTAGAAGCAAGCGGATTGGTGAAAGCACTGCAGCGTATCAGCCAATGGGCGAGCGTGAGCGACGAGCGAAATGAGGGGCGGGTCCCTTGGAATGGGGGCCGGAGTGGCCTTACCTAGAGTGTGGCAAATAATTAGAATATTAATAAATATCAAAAGCAGAAACTAATATCGAGCGCTGGACGAGCCAGACATTGCTCCAAGCTCGATGTAGGCATTATTTAATCTTCAAACCCCCCATTGACCCCATTTTACAGATAAGTGCGGATAAGAAAAGTAACTTGTCTACAGCTACAAAACTGGGTGAGATTTAAAGCAAGATCTAGTCTAAATCTACAGTTTCAAGCCTTTCATTGTTATATTACACTTTCACATGTAGCTACTTAAAGGAGGCAGACAGCTTCTGAAAATAGCCTGATCAAACTGTTACCGAACAACCAACCCAGGCGGGAATCCTCCCCAGCAACCTCATATCCGACTTCTCTCTAGCAGGCCCTGCAATCAGGAGAGCTGCTTGTTCAGTTACATCCTGGGTTAAACTTCTGCACACTTTCCTGGTTAGCCTTGTTGATACCAAAATTAACCCTTGCTTGAGGAATGAAGCTACCCAGCAGTTATTGACACTGGAGGTAGTTCTCAATGGCCCTCCTCCTTGTCTGATTTGAAGCCGGTCTGTTAATTGATATGCAAAGTAACTCAATGGCCCCACTCGTTGTCTCCCATCCCTCATGGCTGCCCGCCTGAGGGGGGGAGGGAGGAGAATATTCTGTATTTTTCTTGGACTCCCCAATTTCTAGACTCCATTACAAATCCCCTTGGGGGAGCCTAGCTGTAGCTATTACAAAAGGGTCTGCAGCTTGTCCTCCCTTCTCCACTTCCCTTTCAGACCCTCCCTAGGTAGCTTTCCCATTCCTTCGCCTTCCCTCCTCTCCATTCCTCCCCTTTTTCCTGCTCTCCCCTTCCCTTCTTTAAGTCCTTCCTTCCTGTCTTGCCACCCTCTCACCTTTGTTTCATTCACAAATATTTTCTGAGTATCTCCCTTGCATGGTGCTAGTCCCTTGGAACAAAATAATCAGCAAAACGGGTAAAGTTCCTTCCTTCTTCGAACTTAGAGACTGGTGGGGGTGAGGGGTGGCTGGCATAGACATCCACTTCGTTACACAAATATGGAATTGTAGATTGAATTAAGAAGAAAAGGAACAGGATATATGAAATCTCATGTTGGGGTCCACATCTAGTTGGATGGGCAGTGTCAGAGATGGTTTCCATATGAGCATGTGCTATTTTCACTGAGAGGCACAGGATGAGGAGTGATTGCTGGGAGGGGAGGGGGAATGAGCAGAGGGCAGTTTTTGGAAAGGTATTAAAGCAGGACAACAGATGGGATGAAGTAGGAAGGGAAGTGTGATTGAAGCAGAGGGAGATGGGTAGAAAATACTAAAGGTATGGCTGCAGAAGGAGCCAAGGGCCAGGTAAATGTCAAGTTAAGAATTCTGGTCTTTATTATAAGAGCCATGGAAAGGCATTACATGCTTTCAAACAGGAAAATGACAGATTTGTTTATAAAAGATTTTTCTGGCTATAGGAGGATTATCAATTAGGTAGGAGAGTAGGGAGAATGGAAATAAGATTTATTATCAGTCAGTTTCATGGTCTGACCAAGGAGAGCTAAAGCACTACTGATGTTTTGGGCTGGATAGAGGTGCAACACCCAAACCTCACATTCTACAGACACTAGGCAGTCTTTTGTTTCAGGGACCTGGGGCAAAAGTGGAGAGATGTTTCCTCTTAGGCGGGAAAGGGGGTTAGTCACAACCATAGATCTTTAGGGTTGCAGTTGTGCTGGGGGATGTTGAGCTCTGTACCCGTGAGACAGAGGGGTAGGCTGGAAGTGCGAGGCCGGTAGAAAGGGCATATGTTGTGGCGTCTGTAGGCCCCACTATGTCACATGTCTGACAAATAATGCACTAGTGAAAGGGTAAATAATGTAGAAGGAAAACTTTGTAGGCATTGATGAAAGGGGCAAATAGTAGAGTTTATAAGAAGTTTGATAAGATTACAATGTAACAAAAAATCAGACAGTTGCCCCAGCAGGCGGTACCAGGACATAGACGTGTTGGGCAGGCTGAGACTTCTGGGGTTGCTTGGAAACTTGGTTCCCCTGCAATTTTGCAGAACCTTAGTATCTATGGACTCTAACATGGATTTCATTGAAAGAAATCCAAGAACCATTAATGGAGAAAAACAGGAATCAATTTATGTTGTGGCACAAATTATCACTGCAAACAGTACTTTAGGAGAACATTAAGGTCAGGTTTTTGAAGATGAGGTAAAACTATTGTTTACCATCATTACACATTCAAGATTTGAGTTTGAATAATCCTGTCAGGGCTTAAGATCCTTTCCAAAAGCTTCATCTCATCTTGCATTAAATTCTCCATTGAAACTCTCACAAAAGTAAAAGCTTAAAAAGCACCAATATCCATCACTACATTTCACTTTATTTCCTTTCATCTGACTACCTTTCAATTTCCTTTGCCTTTCAGTTCTTTCATATTACTTTTGTTCCCTTAAACTAGCAATAGAGAAACTGCTTCTTAAAAAATATATGCCCCGTGGCCATAAGTTTTTACTGGTAGAAACCTGGCATGACAAGTTTAGAATCAGGTATTTCAATGTATCCTGTGACAAAAACTGGAATCCACAATAAAATGAAGATGAAGTGGCGAAAATATCTGAGTTCAGATTATACTCTCAGGCTATGTGGTTTAGAGAAAAGAACTCTCAACCTAAAAATTCATGTTTTTATTCTGTCTCTGCTTCTTACTAAGTAGGTGATAACTGGAAAAGTCACTGAAGCTTTCTAAAATTTAACTACTTCATCATCTGTAAAAGGAACCTTATATTTTCCCTGCCTACCTTCACAGGGTTGTTATGAGAATCAAATGAAATAATGTATATGAAAAGAATTTTATATAAAATGTGTAATACAGACACGTGGTCCTGTTACATAGTTTCCAGTCATTTTCTTCAGCTATTGAGCCTGGGAAGGACCATGATTTTATGTGCACACGACATCATACATCATGTTCAGGGTGGCTACCTGGTCACAAGACTGCTAAATGTTTTCCTCTGGTACATAGACTACTATAGAAGGTTAATTCTAAGAAGGAAGATTATCAGGTTCCCTTAAATTATTAATTAACATCAGTAACACAAGTCTGTGTTCTGGAACAGTTAGAGATTGGAACATATTAGTGGTATGATCTGTTTTAAGTCATCACCAGTCTCTTCTTTTAATGAAAGAAAATGAAATAGAAAATTTCACAATGCATCCCACATGGTAAGGGGAAATAATGTTGCATATATTTGTATTTTTGTACTTGGTAATTAAATAAAATACACTTTTCTCTTTAAAAAAGTCAGCAAATACTTTAAAGGTTATTATGAAGGAGACCAGTCACACTACTCTATTTCATCAAATCTAAGATAAAATGATAAATGGGAAAAATATACCAGAAAAATTACAACAGAATCTTTTCTCATCACCCAGAATTTTTATTTTATACTTATTGAAAGAACTCTTTTAAGCTTAGATATTTATCATAAAAGAACTCAAACTTATATAAAAATAGATTTTTGCCCTATCTATCTTACTCTTGTGCAAGTATAAAAAAAAAATATAGGTGACATAAGCTACAACTTCATCACTTTTAGGATCCAGCTTTTTTTTTAAAAGATTTTATTTATTTATTTCTAGAGAGAGAGGAAGGGAGGGAGACTGAGAGGGAGAGAAACATCAATGTGTGGTTGCCTTTTGCGCACCCCCAGCTGAGGACCTGGCCCACAACCCAGGCATGTGCCCTGACCGGGAATCAAACTGGCAACTCTTTGGTTCACAGGCTGGCACTCAATCCAGTGAGCCACACCAGCCAGGGCAGAATCCATCTTTTTTGAATAATTATT
Organism: Pteronotus mesoamericanus; assembly: GCF_021234165.1. Lineage (NCBI taxonomy): Eukaryota > Metazoa > Chordata > Mammalia > Chiroptera > Mormoopidae > Pteronotus > Pteronotus mesoamericanus. The sequence continues at coordinate 7,341,796 of NW_026555229.1, forward strand.
CAAATCAGAGTCATAGGCCTTCATTTCCCCTCCATCCTCAACCCCAGCCTTTCCTATGTGCCAGCAGAAGCATTTCAGAGTGCTCCCCTTATTTCTGGGATCTTCTTCCAAGCCATTGACATCGACCCTACAAATTTAAGCACAAGCAATAACATCCATGTCAGGACTGCACCCAGCAAACAGTGATCTTAAGATATAGCCCAATTTTCAGAGATGTTCAAAAGTGAAGAAGTGTACAACTAAGAATCGATGAGATATGGAAGTAGGTAGAGATCAGACTCCGATATCAGTCCACAGTTGAAAAACCAGCTCCACCATTCAAAAGCATGTCCCTCTTGGTAGAGTACTTCATTGCCATCCTCCAGTTTCCTCATCCAAGAGATGGTAGCATTAACAGGGTTTCTTATTTAATTCTTAAGGTTGTTGTGAGGATTTAAAGTTTTTCATGTAGAATGCTTAGCAGATATGTGGCAGACAGTGTGCATTCAATAGTGGAATTATCTCCTCTACGCTGTTTTACCTCATTTTCATTTAAGAATATACCGAATGTGTTTCTGCATCAGTATATATAGCTCTACGTCATCCCTTTTATTAGTAGGTTTCTTTATTGTTATTGTTGTTCTTTTTTTAAGTCAGTTTCTTAAATTTTAATTTTTTTACTATAGCATATAGTAAAAACTTAGATTCTACACAGGAAGGTTTTCAAATGACAACAGTCTGCAGCTCATTTCTCCTCACCTCATCCTTTCCTACCAGTTCTATTGTCCTGTGGCCACCTTCCAGCTTAAGAAAGAGAATGTAACCAATATCAGGAAAGCACACCCCATGTCATACCCTCTCCCTTTTTCTTTCTCTTCCTTCCCACACTGGTAACAACTCTTCTGAATTCTGTTTATTGCATCTTGCTTTTCAATTCTACTACATATGCATGTGCCATAACCAATATGCTTTTTCATTTTGCATGTTTTTAAAGTTAATGCAGTCATACCATATATATTGTTTTGTGACTTGTTTTTATGACTCAATCTTAAGTTTTTGAGATGCATTTGATAGCTGTAGCTGTAGTTTATTAGTTTTCATTGCTGGATAGTTGTTCATTATATGAATACACCACAATTTACTTATCCATTCTACTCTCAATGCACTTTTAATATACCCTTATATGTATTTTTTGCTATTTTTTATGGACCATTTATTCCTGTATGGCTTCTTTTTGTGAGGATTAATAATTTTTTTCCATTTGACTTCACTCTGGGCCTTACTAATACTTTCTTATGAAGGCTATTTCTCCCTGCTATGGACTGTCATAGCATGTTAATTTTTAAAGAAACATCTGTATTCACAAAATAAGGGCCCTAATTTTTTAAAGGAGATTTTAAATATAATTAATTAAAATAATAACAGTGAAGCACTTCATGTGACTTTCAATATTCCTAACTTACTCTGTCAAATATAAGTATCAATTTAGTATATATTAAAAAGTATAAAATTATTCAAATAACATTCTTGAAAAGTCAGAGAATGTTGTGTCAAGTGGGTGTATATCATCAGTAAAGACAGATGGTACTTAGAAGGTAGAATATTATTTCTTATCACTAGGACCACTAACTCTTGATCTTTAACCAGCAGAATCAGTTGACGTTTGCCGACGTAAGTTAATTATTGATAATTACAGCTGGAAAAATGTGAAAACTGTGTTTTTCCAGCACATAATCCAAAAGGCTTGGAGATGATCCACTATAATGTAGCGCAGTGCTAACAGTACAGTAATTTCCTGGGACATGTATTTTCAATTTATTTCTTTGAGGAATTAACTTTTTACTTTATTAATGAATTGGATCTTTCAAATCATTGCAACAAAACATTACCCTATACTAGTTAGGGGACAGGCCATTCCAAGTAGTTCTCAAATAATACTTTGACCTGAAATTTTTAGTTTGGCAAAGTTTAAATTTACAGGGTTCATTTGCATGATATATTAATGTGCTGAAAAACCTTCCAAAAAGTTGCTTTTCTGAAAAAGAGTTAAGCAAGACCCATGCTTTGGCAGAAATGTGGTCAACTTTTTTTTCACTGAGCATCTGCAATAATAACAAACATTTATTTAACACATTCTGTGCCAAATATTGTTCTAAGTGCTTTCCATATATTTACTATTTTGATCTTTCTTCAAATTCTGTGAGAGAGCCATTAGGTTTTCAGCACCTCACTTTACAGGTGAGGGAACTGAAACAACAGAGGGAACTCTCCTACAGTCACATGATTAATAAGGGATTAGTATAATTCATATAGTTTCATAAAATTCATATGTTGGATTACGAGTTCATAAACTTATATGTCAAAACTCTAATTTCCAGGACCTCCGAAGGTGACCTCATTCGGAAATAGGTTCATTACATTTGTAATTAGTTCAATTAAGATGAGGTCCACTAGAGCAGGATGGACCCCTAAACCAGTATGACTGATGTCCTTAAAAAGAGAGGAAATTCGGACATAGGCACACAAGGAGGATGCCATGTGAAGATGAAGGCAGAGATGGGGTGATGCTTCCACAGTCCAAAAAATAGAAAAGATTGCCAGCAAACCACCAGAAGCTAGGGGAGGGGCATGGAGCAGATTCTCTCTCACAGTCTTCAGAAGGAACCCATCCTGCCTACACCTTGATATTTCTTGCCTCCAGAACTGTGAGAATAGATTTCCGCTGTTTAAGCCACTCAGTTTGTGGTACTTTGCTGTCCGAGCCCTAACAAACTCATAAATACAGGGATAGAGTAAGGATCAAACTCAGGCAGGAAGGCTCTGAGACAGTTGTGCTTATCATCTATTTTCTGTTTCTGCCATAATAGAACTAATCAAAATAAAACAGACCAGCCCCACCTTTCCATCTGGCAAATAAATGGCACAGCAGTCATCACCAGCTCTCAAATCTAGGCAGACAAGCAGAACATTGGCTACCCTTTTCCTGTATCTGTACCATGTGCTCTGGAATCCCTTTTTCCTAACCCCTAAGTTAAGAAGGGCTGTTTGAGCAGCCGCTCAACCCAGGTATTTCTTACAGACCTATGGGACTAAATTTATTCAGCCTACCTGCATGACCCTGAGATTTACTAGAGCTTCAAAATCCAAACGTTTAATAGATTTTTGAAAGCAGCACCATCTGAGGTTAGTAATATCCAGATTTGGGCCATTTCCTTTGAGTTAAAATTATAAGGATGTGTCCTTTGAGTCGAGTAGGGACAGTGGCTCTCCCAGTAATCATATTAAGCTAGTACTGACAGGAGGAAAAGGCTTTCCATGTGGCCGGGCGACCCGTCACTGCGCCATGGACAGGAACCTTTGGAGAGCACATTCTGGAACCGTGAGCGAAAGCTGGGCCCAAGCCACAGGCCCTGAAGTTGGAGAAGCCTTGGAGCAAAGGAGGAGCTATGAGCAGGTCCGTGCCGCATGAAGGAGGCCGGAGTGGGCTGCCCAGCAGGGACGCGGAATATGGAAGGTTGGGGTCAGCGTGCACCCGCGTGGAGGGTAGATGAGAAACCACCATCGTTCGGGGTTAGGAAATGGCTCCGGTTTTTTTGTTATTGTTGTTTTTTGAAGGGGGGGGGTGCATCTCAACGTGGGGTCATCTCATGGCCAGCACGATACTTCGCACAACCACCAGCTGCAGGGTTTATGCACGATCCCCACAAAACCGGGAAGGCCAGCCCTGGGTCTGGGCGCAACGGATGACCGTCCGGGCGGCGATTTCCCTCGTAGCGTTAGGGCTACGACGGCGGCGCATTCCTTCTGGCAGAAGGTGGAAATAGAGACTGGTGCGGCAGTAGCGGTACTACACCCGTCTCTTTACGCAAGGGTTCCATCTAAGCGCCCCGGGCTGTGCCCATTCCTGGAAACACTGCGCAGGCGGAGCTAGCAGCCCGCCCCCGGTTTGCGCATCTCAGGGGAGGAGGAGGAGGAGAAAGAAAAGGAGGGAGGGGTGACTACTTCCTGAAAACCCTGCAAACCCTGAGCGCCAGCCAGGCCTACGCTGGGCCACGATGTCCGGAGGGTCCGCCAAGAGCCTGGAGAAGGGTAAGGCCAGCCCGCGCGAGAAGCGGGGGTGATCTCGGCCACCCACGGCCGGGGGTCCCGTTTTGGCTGCTTCAGAGCTGAGCCTCTCAAGAGGCTCCTCTGAAGAGGCTCCTCGCGTGGGTAACGAGTTGGGGCGGCAGAGCGCAGGACCTCTCTGCGTCCGGTCCCAGGGCTGCGGGAGGCTGGAGTGGAGGCCTCTCTCCGGACATAACCGACTCTACTTCTCCCCGGCAGGAAGCGCGCCCCCAGGACCAGTCCCGGAGGGCCTGATTCGCGTCTACAGCATGAGGTTCTGTCCATTCGCCGAGAGGACGCGCCTCGTCCTGGAGGCCAAGGGAATCAAGTGAGGACTCGGGGGGACCGCTCCCGGAACTAGCTGGGAATCCGCTGCTGCTGGCCGTGGGGGTGGGAAACTTGGATAGGGCCTCTGGATTTTCCTTACTGCAAAACAAATTACTATTCTCAGCCTTTTGGAGAAGTCATAGCAAGTTATGGACCCTCTCCCAGGGGAGGGAGATGAAGGGAAATGCCATAGACTCCAGAAGTCTAGGGCACTGCATTTAGATTAACCTAACCATTTTATAGGTTAGAAAAATGGGCTCCAGTTAAGGTAGTGACAGACAGCAGCTCTTTTAACTCTTGTAGATCCCTAATTCCTGGTTCACTGCCGTTTCGCTTACACCTGACTTTCCATTCCAAACCCCACCTAGTACCAATTTATCTGGTACTGCTTGCTGTTATTCAGAGCATAGTGTTCTTTATCAAATAGTTAAAAATTAGCCCAATGCAGAGTTCATACCTTGACTCTCCTGGCAGTGTGCTGAGTTAACTATACTATACATATTCCTCTAGGTTGGGTTGTTGGTTGAATCAAAGGGTCTATGCCTAAAAATTCAATCCTTTGCGAAGCCTCATTGAAACTGGCGGGGCTATTGACCTGTGGGTTAGCCGCGGGAATCATGCAGGAGTCACTTAGAGATGTCAAATATCCATTGGAACCGCCCCCCTTCCAATGACTTTTGGAATAGGTGAAACAGACGTTAGATACCTATAGTGTGGAAGTTTAAAATGTAGGGCCACCCCCCGCACCCCCGTTCTAAGAAATTTTCCATGTGTTTAGGGTTTATAAATGTATTTTAGTCTTATGGGGGAGAATTAGGCAGGCAATTCCTGCCTGAAAGACATATAAGATGTATTCTAAAGAAAAAAAAAACCCAAATTATTTATGGATTAGCCCTCATCTCAGTAAGATTGGCATCTTATTTGGATGAAATTGAATCTGAACATGTAGTAAAATACTCAACATTTATTAACATTTACCCAAAGCCCTGAATTTTATCCAAATACTATAATATTTGCTATGATTAGTCAGAATTCTTTTATTGCAAGTAAGAGAACTAATTCAAACCGGAAAAAAGACATATCTTTTTCTCATAAAATTGAAAAGTCCAAGAACAAGATGCAGCTGAATTCAGGGCACCAAGACCTGGGTTATGTGCCCCTCTGCAACTCTAGTTTGAAAACAAGTCTACCTTATTTAGAGTTTTCCAAAGGAAAATTTAAATGACTTTTTACCTTGATAGTGAGTATATGGGGGGTGAAGAGTGGTGACAGTTGCCAGGTAACAGAAACAACAGGGGTCACTAACAGTCATAGATCTGTTTTGAATCCCAGGAGACTTCCATTAGGGAAGTACTAGATTTCTTTTTTTAATTTAACTTTAGTTTTTCAAATACATTTGCCTCTGCCTCCCCCCCACCACTTTCCCTTGCCCCCTCCCTCCTGACCTCCCTCAGCTCTTCCCCTTTGGTTTTACCGCGTGGAATTTCTTTAAAGGGTACGTGTTCCAACTTGTGGCAGGTGTGTTGACTTATTGACTCATAATGCCAGGTTACCACCAAATGCTTGTGTTCTGAGAACCTTTTTTGACACACCTTTATGACAAAGGATCTACCTTTTGTTTTTATAGTATAAAATTTCAGAAGAGTTGATAATTCCTTGACAAAGGGCCATATTTTTCTTGCAACGGGTTGTATCTGAGTATTTCTTCAGCACATAAACCTTTTAACAAAATGCATACATACCCACATACTAGTGTTTCATCAGGTTATACCTTTGTTTCCATGGGTGATGACATATTTTTTAAAATATTATATTTATTTATAGAGAGGGGAAGGGAGGGAGAGAGGGAGAGAAACAATGTGAGAGAAAAACATTGGTTGGTTGCCTCTTGCATGCTCCCCAACCATCTGAACCCGCAAACCAGGCATGCACCCCAACAGGGGATTGAACCTGTGACCTTTCACTTTGGAGGATGATGTCTAGCTGACTGAACCACACTGTCAGGGTGGGTAATTACATATTTAAATCCTCATACTACATGCTGTTTTACCTACTGTAGTGGATGGGAAAATAGGAAACAAAAGGTGTTGGTTTATGTTATTTTTCAGTAACTAATCTGTTCTATTGAATAATTATCTAGCTTTGACAATTATATAGGTCTGGTTTTATTAACTATGTGAGACTTTACTTTCTCTTATTTCTTCTAAAAATCTCTCAGGCAAGAAACAAGTTAGATCTAATTACGATCTGGATAGAACCCCAGACTTTATCTGTTTTCTTCCTTTTGTGTTTACCATGCAACAGTTAAAAAAAAATCAGTGCATGGAGATTTAATCTGAAGGCTTATTTTGTAGGTGGGGTTTTTTTTTTTTTTTTGGATTCCTTAATATCCTTGTAAAAAAGCAAGGAACTTTCTATCTAAATTAGCAAAAGGAATTGGATTTAATCACATTGATTCTCATATAGTGGATAGTGCACATAATTCAATTAGTTGCATTATATAATTTACAATTAAGATACCTCTTAGCCAAAAATGAAGTATCTTACTGACAGCCTTGAAGCATTTCCAGTTATTTATTCATTCAACAAATATTTACTGAGTGCCTATCTGAAACTATTTTTATTTTCTTCACAGCATTCAAACCTATTTTAAATATGCTTTTATGTGTTTGTTAATATGAACAAGGCACCTAAGATCCCTGTTTTCATGGAGTTTACTTTTTAGGGAGGTGACATAATAAATGGGTGAATAAGTCATCAGCTAATTGCAGATGCGTATCAGTTCAATGAAGAAAGTAAAACAAGATGGTCACGCAATGGAGGCTCCCAGCAGCTCAGAATGGGCGGTCAGGGAAGGCTTCTCTGTGCATGTGGTACTTGACCTGGGAAGACAGGCAGAGAAGGCAGAGGGCCAGTAAGTGTAACTGTTCTAAGGTGGGAACATGTATGGGAAAGTCAAGGAATGTAAGAAAGGCCAGTGTGTCCAGATCATAATGACAGGAGGGAAAGTTGTAGGAAACAGGTGTGAAAAATTACATGTGCCTGTGTGTCATAGGATGTGATTTAGAGTTTATGCTCTTTGCAGTGAGGAGCAATTGAAAGGTGGTTGTAAGCAGGAGAGTGGCCTAATCTAATTTACTTTTGTTACAGCCCCACCTGGCCGTGTGTACAGAGTGGACGGTAGGAAGGCCACAGGAGGAGCTGAGAGGCTGGTGGGGACTGTTGTAGAGGCCCAGGTGGCAGATGATGTTTTGGATGAGGTAGTAGTGATAAAGCTGAGAAGGGAATAAAGTCAATATGGTTTTGGAGGTCTAGCTGACAGGTCTTGCTGATCCATTTGACTTGAGGAAGAAGGTGTGGGGGGCAGGAATCGAAGCTGAGTTGACTTCTAAATTTGGGGTCCGATCAGCTAAGTGGATGGTAGGACCAGAAAGGAGTCATTCAGAAGTTACAAAAAGCGTTTGTCTCTTCATTTTCTTCTATGTGTCTTTCAGGCATGAAGTCATCAACATCAACCTGAAAAATAAGCCCGAGTGGTTCTTCAAGAAGAATTCCTTTGGTCTGGTGCCAGTTCTGGAAAACAGTAAGGGCCAACTGATCTGTGAGTCTGCCATCACCTGTGAGTACCTGGATGAAGCATATCCAGGAAAGAAGCTGTTTCCAGAAGACCCCTATGAGAAAGCGAGCCAAAAGATGACCTTTGAGTTATTTTCTAAGGTGTGTGTAGAAGAAATTTCAGTTTATATTTGAAAAACCTTTGTTTCTTTTAAGCTATATCATTGGTCATTTATGGTTCAGTAATTTGGGAAAGGAAAACAAAACAGGATTATACTCTTGTCTGCCTTGCCGTGTCCTGCAAGCCCTTTCTTGATCGGTTCTTGTTTACCTCTGCGAAGTTTCCCCTCCTCACTCCTCTCCTGCCATGTTCTATTCCAGCCGTACCAGATGTTTTAAGTTTTCCTAAACTCAGCACCTTACCAGCTCTTGTTGGCAGACTCTTCCCCCTTCTCACTTTGCCTGGTTATCTCCAGGTCCTCTTCCAGGTATCTGCTCAGATACTGCTGCCTTCCAGGAGCTTGTTCAGAGTGAGCGAGAGCCCAGCCTGTGTTCCCTCCTGAACTAACACTTCCCTGTAGGTGACTGCCTGCCGTTTTGCATATGTGTAGCACCAGGATGTCATTGTTGACTCACTGCCTAGGTTTATGACCAGCTCTGCCACTTCCAAGTTGTTTAACTTGCTAAGTTAGTTACTTTACCTCTTGTGTCTTAGATCATCAATTATAAAATAAACATAATTTTCCTTCCTCATAGATAAAAATCAGTTCATATGAAACACAAAGAGCCAAGTCCGACACATAGTAAATCTCAGTGTTCGTTCTTGTTGTTCTAGCCAATGTCTAGCAGTGAGCTTCTCTACTCTGTGTTGGCAGGAGCTCTCAGCTGAGTAAATGGCATTCTAGTAGAAGAATTGTTTGTATCTTATTAGCATCAATGTTGTAAATTAGTTCAAGCAGGTAGTATTAACAAGGATATGACCAATAGTAGACAAGAATAGCAACGCCAAGTTATGTGTCTATAATCCTGTTACCTGTCAGCATATATCAACATACACAGACATATCTTGTCTCTAGAGAAAGAAATGGTTCAAGAGATACCGCGAAAATGGGACTTACAGGGAAGACATATTGTTTAAGGAGACAGTGCAAAGGGAAGCCAATGGGGAAGGAAGAGGGCCACTGTCTGGCTTAGTAGGGTGAGGGGGGAAGAACAGTAGAGATGGCTGCTGTCAAAGTTGATAAACAAGGAATAGGGCAAATTTACGAGAAAGATGCTGGAGAATTAAAAAAAAAAAAGTAACAAGATTCACTGTACTGTTTAGAAAGAAAATGAGCCTAAAAGCTGGAGAAGCCCACTATTTCTGCTCACATTCAAGAAAGAGGTGCTCTTAGGTAGCATATGACCCCTGATCCTGGCCACAGCTCAGCAAACCAGAAATGTCCTCATGTGCACCCCCAGGTGCGCAGCCCAATCATCATCTCTCTTAGAAACTCAGAACTGAGACAGACTAAGAAAGTAAAAGTGGGGAAGCTTTGAATATATATATATATATGTAACTGGAGACTTAACCAACCAAAGCCATATAGGGAAGTGGAAATTTACACTGCAGAGGGACCTATGTATGGAAAACAAAATGGAACCGATATGTAAGGAGAAGCAAAGATGAAAGACAAGGCAGAAAATGTGGATGGAAGGGCAGCCTGCAAACCTTCCGTTCCGATGAGCACAGGCTGTACCGACATCAGCGGGATTTCAGGAGAGCCTCACGCATTTTCAGAGTGCCCATTTACTTGAACTGGGAGGAGTGGACTTCTGTCTCCAGCAACGGGATGATACAAAACACACAAACACCTCCACCACAAGCATTGGGACACTACACCTGTCAGGTCTTCAGGTAGACAGTCTCTTTTAATAGTCTTCTCATGTCCTCAAGGTAGAAATCAGAAAAATTCTCTTCCCTAGCACCTTCTGCAGTAGGGGCCAAGGCCTGGGACCTAGGTTCCCCTGTCAGATGCACACATGGTAGAGTTCAATTCAGAAATGATCAATGTGATGAAATAGGCTTGATGCAGGGAACTGGTCGTGCCGGTGAGAGTGGCTGAGAGCAGGGCTTTTGGCTTTCAGGAGCCGTGGTGGTTGCCAAATTAAACTCCAGAGTAGAAACGGCTTTGGTGCTAGTGGCATTAGTTACCTCCAGGTCTTTTCTGCCAGGGGCACGGCCTTTAGTTTGAGCTCATTGGTCGCAGTGTGTGCTTTCCATCAGGGCAGTTTGAGCATGATTTGGGAATGTTCCAGCTTAGTTCCAAGCATATTTGTTCGGCCTCCCAACAATTCTGAGTCACTTGTTGTCCTTTAAAGATATTTTTGGCTCAAACTTGCCAAAGTGGGTTCTGTTATTTGCAACTTATAAAATCCTGTTTAATATAGCACCTTAGGCCACAAAACTGTTTTGAAGATAAGTATATGACCTCTGTGAAAACAGGAATGGTTGTACCCTTGAAGTTTCTAGAACACTCTGACCTTGGGACAATAAGGATTCTATCGTGTTTTTATGTGAGGCTGGTATACTTAGCCTTCCACTAATAAACTAAGAAATTATTCTCTGTCTAGGTACCATCTTTGATAGGAAGCTTTATTAGAAGTAAAACTAAGGAGGACCGCTCTGGCCTGAAAGAAGAACTTCGTAAAGAATTCAGCAAGTTTGAGGAGGTAATCAATGTGTCTCTTAGCTTTTATCAGAGTAAATAATACACTACATCTACCCTCTTCCTTCTACTCTTTTGTTCATATTCCCATTTCCCAAATTGCTTTATAGCAATTAGTAATAATACCAAATAAGAAATTTTAGTTTATAACAGATTGCCATAGGTGGTGTGTTTAACATATAAACCAAAACTACCTAAAAATATTTTGTCATGAACTTGCTTTTAAAGCATTCTGTTGCATTGATGTTAAAATAACAAGGAAAAAAAGAAATTCACTAACATTTCTATGTAACCTATTTTGTTTATCCATGCTGTTTCTAGTCCTTGTACATATATTTTTAAAAAATGGTTAACATAACTAATCAGAGCATAGATACCATATTGTGTTCTTTTTTTTCTACTTAGTATTACATAACAAACATTTCTCACCACAGAGTTTGCCACAAATCATATAGATACTTGGCAAAGCCCAGATGTGTTTTCCTTCCTTTGGGGAATAGCTGCCATTTTGTGCCTTTAGACAGTCTTCTTCTTGGACTTGAGACATTCCAAATACTCAGGTAGATTTAAAGAATCATTTTACAATGAAGAATGTTATATGGGCCCTGAAGTTATAAAAGTTTTATAAAAGGTGAGTTGGTGTTGATTAATCAAATAATACTCTCAGTTTCCCCCTTTGACAAAACCCTAATACCAATTCACCCTCTTAAATTTTGGAAACATTATTTGTGCTTGGTTTTCAAGTAATTTTATTTAATAGTTAATCCAATTATTTCCATTATATTTCATGTAAATTGTTTTATTGAAGGATTATATGCAATGTACCCAAAGCATAAGAGTATAGCTTGATGAATTTTTACGAAGTGAACATAGCCAAAGAACCAGCTCCCACATCAAAAAACAGAAATCAGTTTTGGCTACTTTTTGTACTCTATACAAATGGAATAATGTAATATGCACTTTTGGACCTAACTTCTTTCATACAGTATTAGGTTTGTGATGTTCACCTATGTTGTGTGTAGTTCATTCCTATTCTTTGTATAGTGTTCCAGCATATGTCTGTACCACAATTTTTTTATCCCTTTTACTCCTGGTGGACAGTAGACATGTCCACTTTGGGGCTATTAGAAAGAGTGTTACAGTGAACATTCTTGCATGCATCTTTTGGTGAATATATGTTCACATTTCCAAGTAGAATTACTGGGTTATAACGTGTTCATGCAGTCAGTTTTAGTAGATACTGTTAAAACATGGTTGTACCAGTTTACATTTCTATCAGCAGTGGTTCCACACCCTAACTAACTTTTTCTGGTTCATTTAACTATTACGGATGCCTAGTGTTACTATGCTTTGGTTCTAATTTGCATTTCCTTGATAACTAATGTAGTTCAGTGCTTTTTCAAATGCTTATTGTCCATTTGGACATCCTTTTTCTGGGAAGTGCAAGTCTTGCCCAATTTTCTGATGGGTCGTTTGCCTTTTTCCTTGATTCCCAGGAGTTCTTTCTATATTCTGAATACCGGTCCTTTGTTGTATTACAAAAATCTTGTACTCTGGCCCTTATTATATTTTTCACCACTTTCCAGTTTATCTTGTTGATTGTTTTGCTTCATCCTGAACCAACAGATTCTAAAGCTTAAATTGATCAAATAGACAAAAAGTGACCTTGGTTATGTTAGGCAAACAAACAGGGCTGCTCTCCACATATTACGTAACTCACCTGCATCATCAGATGATGAGTCTTACTAGCTGCACAAATAAGAAGTACTCTTCTGCTATTTAATGTCCAGGTTTTGGCCAATAAGAAGACAACTTTCTTGGGTGGCAATTCAGTTTCTATGATTGATTACTTCATCTGGCCCTGGTTTGAACGACTGGAAGCAGTGGAGTTAAATGAGTAAGAATTTTGAATATTATGTGAATAATTTAGGATAATGATAATTGAAATAGCATATGTTGACCTTGTTTTCTGAAAATTAAAATATTTTATACAACTGTTAGGAATGGAAAAAAGCAGGCAAGGAGGAAAGGCTTGGGCATGTCATACATCTACACTCACTGCTGCTATCCGCCCTGCGGGGCGGGCAGGAGTTCTGTGACATGTAGTAAAAAGCTTTAAAGGTAATTTACTCCTTCCCTCCTGGGTAAAAATTCCTAAGTGAGGTTTAGAGGGAGGGGAACTACATGAATAAGGTGAAGGGATTAAGAAGTACAATTAGTAGTCACAAAATAGTCACAGGGATGTAAAGTACAGCATAGGGAATATAGTCAGTAATATTGTAATAACAGTATATGGTGTCAGATGGGTACTAGACTTACTGGGGGATCACTTTGTATGTTATATAAACGTCTAAGCACTATGATGTATACCTGAAACTAATATAATATTGAATGCCAACTGTAATTGAAAAAAATTTTTAATCCATAGGATGTACCTTTTTATAAGGCTGTCATGCAGGATTGTTGTGACCAATGCTACCTCTCATTTACCAGTAAGATTCCCATACTAGTTTCCAAGCTCCACATTTTGAAGTTTGGCTGCCACCTTGGCATACTCCCTCTTACAGCTTAGAGCTATTCAGAGTTACTTTTTTGTATATATATTCTTTTTAAAAAGGTCTTTAAATTTTTTTTATCAAAACATTTTTAAAATTTAAGTACAGTTAGTATTGTAAACAAAAGGAGGCCACATACTAACACTGACAGGCTCAGGGAAGACCTGCGTGGTGGCCTTATAGACCATAGAGACCTGGAATAACCACTTAGGATGGTCTGAAATGAAAACTTTTTAACTAAAAGCAGTTTATGGTAGGTAGTCATGTCTGTCCTAGGCTAGAATCTTCCCTGACATAGGTCATCTTCACTGTAACTAAGTCTGTCTATTGTCCTTTTGCATCTGGGATAATATACCTGATGAACACACCTTTGCAAAAACACAGTAATTTCCCTTTTACCAGATCCCTCAAAGCATGGGCACCACACCAGAGACCACAAGTCCCCTCATTGTCTTTGTTGTCATGTTAATTGTTGACTGTTAACTATTCTATACCCATCTATGTAAAAGAAATATGTGTGTATCATTTTACTTTTTATCCAATCCCAGAGGTTTCCCTACTTTGCTTTCTCCCACTTCCCTAATCTATCACCAGTGGATTTCATGTAACCCACTCACATCTTCTCTTTTGATTGTAATGTATAAAGCAGGGTGCAAAACAGCCATTGTCTGGAGCATTTTCTCAACTCATTGAGGTTTTGCCTCCTGGCAGTTGTCATCAGTTTGGCTCAAATGAACTCATAAAAATTCTCTACAGGTTTGAATGTTTATTACACTTACAGTACACGATATTAGGTTTCAGGTGTACAATATGATTTGACATTAATATACCATAGAATGTGATTAACACAGTAAGTCTAGTAATCATCTGTCATAGTGCAAACTTACACAGTATTGTCGACTATAATCCCCTTCACCTTTATCACCCATCCTCACCCCTTCCCCTCTGGCATCCATCAGTTTGATCTCTCTCTCTGTTTTGTAATTGTGAATTACAGTTGGCATACAATATTATATTAGTTTCAGGTGTACAACATATTGATAGTGCATTTGTATAACTTATGAAGTAATTATCCCAATAAATCTAGTAGCCATACCATAGTTATTACATTACTAACTTTATTCTCTATGCTGTACTTTATATCCCTGTGAATGTTTTTATAATTGGCAATATGTACTTTTTAATCCCTTCACCTTTTAGTCACAGTTTGGCCATAGATGGATTATTTTTCCTGTTCTCATTTTAAAAAGTTACCAATCTCTCAATTTGTAAAAGTCTTAATGCCAAATGAGCAAGTTGCTTCATTTTGGAAGATTCCTGTTCCATAAAACAAAAAGTTCTACAATATCTTCCAAAGCTAATATACCTCAGAGATATTGCAGTTCAGTTTCAGACCACTCCAATAAAGCAAATATCACAATCAAGTCAGTCACATGAATATTTTGATTTCCCAGTGCATATAAAAATTATGTTTACACTATACTGTAGTCTGTTAAGTGTTCAATAGCACTATGACTGATAAAAAAATGTAAATGCCTTAATTTAAAAATGCTTTATTGCATAAAGAAACACTAACCATTATCTGAGCCTTCAGTAACCTTTTTGCTAGTCAAGGGTTTTGCAATAGCAACATCAAAGATCGGTGATCATAGATCTCCATAACAAAAAAATAATGGCCAAAGTTCAAACGAACTGAGACGAAGTCAAACAGATGCTCTTGGTGGAATTGCATGGATAGACTTGCTCAATGCAGGGTTACCACAAACCTTCAACTTGTAAAAAATGCAGTATTTGAGAAGCGCAACAAAAGGAGGCATGCTTTATTCTATAATCACATGCATTTTAAAGAAATTTTTTTTAATGAACTACTTTAAAAGGCTGGAGGAGAACAAAATGAAACTGCAGGGTGATGATGACAACAGACAGGAGACTTTGCAATGCCTTATTTAGTCTCGCTCACACCTTCATTCTTTCCGTCTCCCGCAGGTGTGTAGACCACACTCCAAAACTTAAGTTATGGATGGCAGCCATGAGGAAAGATCCCACTGCATCAGCCCTCCTCACTGATACGAAAACCTTGCAGGGTTTCTTAAATCTCTACATGCAGAACAGCCCGGAAGCCTGTGACTATGGGCTCTGATGGGGGTACGAGTCAACAGTGAAGATCTGTCTGATATTTTCCTTCACTAATATGAATAGTAACACACTTTTATTTTACTAAGTGCTCTCATGTCTCTTTGGATTACCTTCTCTTTTTGACATCACAGCACAGCTGTGGTATTTCCTCAAGGCCCTCCTGCAGAAATGTAACCACATTTCCTGCTAGGATGCTCAAATCCTCTCTAGCGAGATTAGACTTCAATCTAGATTTCTAACTGTCCGTAGGACATTTCCATTTGGATACTCTGTTGTCATTTCAAGAGATGCCTCTTAAGTTTGTCTTTGAATAAATAAAATCTTTACAAAAAGAAAAAGCCCTGTCTGGTATAGCTCAGTGGATTGAGTGCTGGCCTCCGAACAAAAGGGTTGCCAGTTTGATTCCCTGTTTAGGGCACATGCCTTGGTTGTTGGTCCCCAGTGGGAGGTGCTGAGAGGCAACCACACATTGATGTTTCTCTTCCTTTGGCCCTCCTTTCTCTCTAAAAATAAATAAATCTTTAAAAAAAAAATAAAGTTTGTCTTTGAGGTTCTGAATTGAGAATTTACAATTCTTCATTCTTTCCATCATCGACTGAATTCACTTCCTGTTTTATTCCTTTTCTGACCAATAAAGACCAGACCTACATCACCTCAAAGCCAGGTGACTAGTTGGTTTCTTATTTAGTCTCCAATGTCCAGTCTCTGCCCCCTTCAAATGCTTCTTACCAAATCCCATGCTGGGCACGCAGCAGGTATCCCATATACGTCAATACTGTGGAGACCACTTCCCTCAATGCAGTTTGTAAGGCTGAATGAGTAATAGGTGATATCCCCATTCAAAAATATTAATGCCATCTTTCATAGACTTCCATAGCCCATTGGGCTTCTCACTAATTTTTATCATCACATCACCTCCATGAGAAGGTGGGTCGTAGAGCATCTTTTCATTCTACAGATGATTCAACTAAGGTCCCAAGGTTAAGTGAGCCCTTAAAGTGCTGGCACAAATTTACCTGGAGAACACAGCCAGCACCCTGTTGTTACTATCAGAATTAAGGGGCACGTCTTCGACCTGCTGGCCCCAAAAGTCTGGATTCCCGTACTCATTCTTAAAGGTAAGAGCACCTAATAATCACCCAAGTCTCACCGCTCCATTTGTGGTTCAGTAAGTCGGTACGGGGTGGGGCGGGTGGTCCACATTTGAAATGAGGCCCCTCCGCTCCGCCCCCAGCCTTGTGGTGGTGCGGGCCATCTAGGGGCCACACCCTGAGACGCAGCTGACACCGGTTGACTTCACAATCGCCCTCCAGCGGCCCGCCCTCGCCCACCAATGCCCAAGCTCCGGCCGCACTCGTCTCTGCCGTCGTAGGCCTGCCCCACCCTTCACGCCCAGGTCGGCTGCGGGAGGACTTCAGTTGGATGTAGACTCGCGCGCTGAGGTGCCGCAGCCGGCCACTGTCTGTTCACAGACACCCAGGGGCAATCATTACTCGGGTTTTCAGGCCCCTTGTAAGGCGGCTGCCCTTTGGCTTAGCTCGGCACTGATTGGCTGGAGTGCTTCTCAAGGCTCTTAGGATTGGCTGGAGCTCTGGGCATCTTGGTCAGTTTGCGGGTAGGATCGCTTTCTAGGGGGCGGGTTCCACCGCCGTTCTATATCCGGTTCTTTTGCTGCGCGTTGGGAGGTGCTTGAGGGCGTCTCTCCAGTCACTTGCACCGGGTTGGTTCGGCCAGTTTTGCATTTGAAGGGAAAAGGGATTTAAGGTCAATGCTGGATTTTGGACTCTTCCACGAATTTCGGGTCCCAGAATAGGATTGTCAATGTTTTATGTTGCCTAATATTGTCGAAAGAAAGCCCAACTACTTTAGCTTCATAAAAGTTTCATCAAAGAATTTAACATCCTAAGAAGTACAAGGGCTATAAAATCCAAGATTAAAGAACATGTCTTTAAAATGAATACCTTTAATTTGAAGGGGAAAAAACCTCATTAAATTGTTTATTTTCCTGATTTGCTTGGAGACATGTAGAGACGACCAAAGATCAGGGAATTCTCCTCCCTGCATTGTACACCGCTAGCCCGGCTACGTTAGAGGGCACCGCCGCAGGGGGATTCGGTCCCAGGGGATGTCTTTGTGACCCTGCTGCACTCTAATAATAATAAAAATAATAGCTAACGTTGAATGCGTACTAGGTAACAGAGAAATGCTAAGTATTAAGCATCTTTCATCCAGTACCTGAATGAATCTTTCCCAAACCACCTGATGATGTATTGGTACCATTAACTCCGAATTACAAATGAGAAACCTAGGGCATAGAAAGTTGCTGTGATTTGCCCAAAGTCATCCAGCTATTAAATGCTGAAGAAAGTCAAATCCAGCCAGAACTCAGTCATTTACACCACTCTTGGGGTAAGAACTTAGTTATACTTCTGCCCCAGTCTCTTTTTATTTATCAGCTCCTAGCATTCAGAGAGGTTGAGCCAGGAGAGGATAGAAAGCACCATTTTGACACACACTGTTATACCTGGGACTTAACAGGAAGTGTTGCCATCCTTTTCCTAACTCAGTCTGTTTTGACTTTATAAATGTTTGGTTTGGCTGATTTCAGGATCTTGAAAATCTGCCTTTTTTTCATTCAGAGGTTACTATAACGAAATGTTTTTTATTTTTTTTCTTTGATCCCTTAAGCTGTAAAGAGATACAGGGGTAGGAAAGCCAAATCAAGTACTTAAAAAAACCTCCTTTTGATTCTGCTTTCCCCGGTGGGAAGATGGAGTTTCTCCTCTTGACAACTTTAGTTGGCAATAATCTTTATTGTATTTGTCTCAGAATTGTGGAGGATGGGGATGGGGAGGGACTTGGATGAAGGTGGTCAAAAAGTACAAACTTCCAATTGTAAAATAAGTCCTGGGGAGGTAATGCACAAGATGACCATAGTTAATACTACTATGTGGTGTATTTGAGAGTTGCTAAGAGAATAGATCCTAAAAAGTTCCCCTCATGAGGAAAAAATATTTTTTGTAACTATATGAAGAGGTGAATATTAACTAAACTTGTGGTAATCATTTCACAGTATATGTGCATCAGGTTATTACACAGTGCACATTAAACTCATACAGAGCTTATGTCAATTATATTTCAAAACTGAAAAAAAAAGTCCCGAAAGCATTAGTACATAGGATTCCCAATGATCCTAACTTCCTGGAAACAAGTCCCTGATTCTAAGTCCATTTGAAAATAAAGCGTTTTTCCTGATTTATCTCACTCTTTGAACTCAGTGAACAATATCTGAACACCCAGTAATCTTTCATGTACATTAAGCAGGCTTAATTTATATTAAGAGGATTATCCTTTGGCTTCTGCCACTACCAGAGATAGGTATGAGAAAAATTTTTTGAAAAACTGAAAAATGCAAACTCCACTTCTATTCTCAAAACAGAGACTCATTTAAATAGAGTGAGGAAATTATTTCTCTGCTGGCATTCTTTTCCTCGAAGGCTTAAGTTATTATTACCCATGACTGAAGATCCCCCACATTTTCAAATAGATCTGATTATATTTCAGGTTGCTGAAAACCGATTTGGAGTAGGTTTAATATAGCCTTGTTGCCATTTGTTTCTTGCTTGAGTGAGTCAGTGTAATAGACGTGTAAGTATGATATAATAACATTGAAGGAAAATTTGCAAAGAGGATTTCCAAGAGGTACTTATTGGGTCTTAAAAAGGAAGTAGGGATAAGCTCAAAGGGCATAATGCTAGTCTTTCCAGGGAAAACATGGTGTTCATTGGTAAGATTAAAAACCACATTACTGAAATGTAGCTTCCAGCATTCAACCCCTATTCTACTGGCATTTAACTGGTAACTGGTAAAATAAATATTCTGAGTTGAATTCTAATTCTAATATGCCTTGCAAAGCTGAATTGCAGTGCATTTCATTTTTATGAATACAAAATTGGAAGGCACTGTGCTATTTAAAATGTGTTCTTATTTACTAGTATTAGTCATTAATTTTGAGTTTTTTCTATACTGAGGATGGCCTGCATGACTTCTTTCATTATTCAAAACCCATCAAAAAGGTATTTGTATTCTCATTTTACAGGTGAATAAGATGAGGATCCATGAGGTGAGAGACAGCTTGTCTAAGTGTCAAAGCCAGGGTTTGAATATAGTGCCAACTGAGAACCTTGACATTATATTGCTTTCCTTCAGAGGAACAACTGTTTGCATTCTTTTATCTATTCTCTAACTATATCAAATAGACTTGCATTTCAGAATGTGACTCCCCATACATAGATATAATAAACATCATTTCCCAGCTCTCAGAGTTGGTTTCCTTTAAAAGGTGTGAATGAGAAAGAAAAATACTTGGAAATATGTTCTCTCTAGCATAGTGAAAGCTGGAACTTTTACTTTATAAGTGGAATTCCCAGTTTGGCTATTAATAATTCATTCATTATCAGTATACTCCAGGAATGGGCAAAGTCAGGCCAGAGAGCCAAGTCCAGGCCTCTGCTGGTTTTTGTATAGTGTAAGAGCTAAGGACAGTTTTTACATTTTTAAGTGGTTGAAAAAAATCAAGAAAAGAATCATAATTTGTGACACATGAAAATTATATGGACTTCACCAAGAGTGAACCTTAATGTAAACTATGAACTTTGATAATGAAGTGTCAGTGTAGGTTCATCAATTGTTAGAAATGTAAATGATGCAGGATGTAGTTGGTGGGGGAGGCCATGCATTTGTGGGATAGAAAATCTCTCTCCTGCTTGGTTTTGCTGTGAATCTAAAACTGCTCTAAAAATAAAGTCTGTTAAAATGCGGGGGTTGGAAAAAGTAGATTTACAGTTGTGAGTACACAAAACGCAGAGTTTATTCTTATATTATTATGTGTTATTTGTTGTATTATTCATTTGAATTTCAACTGTGAACCTACATATATACATATGAAATTCAAATCCAGACTCCATAAATAGTGTTTTCTTGGAACACAGAGAAACCCATTCATTTATATATTATCTATGGCTGCTTTCACCCTATAAAGGTTGAGTTGAGTGTATGAGGCAGGATGACTCAAAAAGCCTAAGATATTTACTGTTTTGACAGAAAAAACCTGCCTATCTCTGGTACAGACTAAGATCCTGTTTGGAGTGCTTGCCTGGGAATCAAACTTCATAATCCTCTCTCCACGTTCTTACTAGTTGTGACTTAACCTTGCTAGCCTCAGTTTACTCATCTTTTAAAATAAATAATAACAGAACCTTTATAGGACTACTTTCAGTATTAAAGAAGTGAATACACATAAAGTACCAAATACATGTTACTAATAACTGATTGTGATTTTGAGAATTTCATATTCCTCTTTTAGGATCTGGATATATTTTCACTCAGCTATTTGACATCTGCTTTCTTTACATGAGGGATACATTTGTCTGCCCACAAGTCATTTTCTTGTCTACCAGAAGGTCTCATATATCATGGTTATGTTTGTTGCTTCTATTCACCATTCAGTTTGTCCTTCTTGATTAAAGTTAGTTTCAGAATAGTAGTTATCCTATTTATCTTCCAATATGCAAAATTGCTGACATATATGCATTTTCTTTCCAGGGAAAATTTATTAAAACATTTTTGCTACTCCCCAATTCTTGTAAGTCAACAGCAACTTGTGATGTATTACGTGAAATCTCTCTGAATGACTAAGCAAAAAATGTAGTTGAGTCACTATTCTGAAAACTTTCAAAGATTCCTATTCAGTAGAAGAAAAATGTTAACATTATTAACCAAGAATTTCTGGATAGATTGGAATTCCAAAGGACAAAAGTGGCTGTTCATAAGCTACATAATTAGGTTCTGTCATTTTAATAAAAGATATTGAGATTCAGCTAACATTTATTTAGCAGCAATAATGTGCTATATTTTTTTCCAGGATTTATATCCTTTCCCCTCCACATGGTTATCAGCTTTCAAGGCCAACACAATGAGTCAGGCTTTGTACTTTTAATTAAAGCTCTTCAACCCGACTAGCTGGTCACTCTGGGAAAATAATTTCATATTCATAGAGGATATTTTCTGTGTTGTAAAATAGGAATAATAATAGTTGCCTAACTGAGTAGTCGTGGGAATCCAATAAGGTAATACATAGAAATCATTTAGTACGTGTGAGTGAACATTATACTACTTTTCTTTCCTTCTTTACCTGTCAACCACATAAATGCATTTATAAGTAATTCCTATTTCAGCTTAGTCCTGCAAAATCAAAGGATTATCTTTCCACCTGTTAAATTTCAGGACCTCAGCTTCTTAGGGCAGAGTGAAGGCTGGCTATCTCTGTTACCTCATGCAGGTGAAAGTTCTCTCCAAGCGACCCCTGTATTGCTGGGCTGTTGACAAAGTGTTCTTAGCTGTTACAAAGGGTCTTCTCTGAAATTTATGCTGGGGGATAGGGAGAGCCCACAAATTTTTCTTTGCCATTAGGTATCTTGTGTCTAATTCATTACCAGTTTTTCGTAGCTTGGGTACAATCTCACAAATAAGGGTGGGACTAGGGTGAGGCCAGCGAGGTGTCTAGAGCACAAAATTTAAGGAGACACTCTCAGGGGCGTGCAACATCTCAACACTAACAAGTTTTTTTTCTTATCTACTATATCATGAGAAAGTTTGGCTTTATTTTTTTAAGTATTCATTATACAGACAATGTGGCCAATTGTCTTAGAGATGCAGGAGGGAAGGCTTAGACTGGGAAAGACAACGTTTGCATTATTCGGGTCAATTTTTATTAAACTCCCTTAAAATACATGCTGGAGTTTAAATATCCATTCTTCACAGATTCTTGATGTGGAAAAGAGACCCCACCAAATGCTGTATCCACGTGTTAAAAGCAAAGGGTACTTTCCAGGAGTTTTTGTTTTGTTTTGTTTTGTTTTGCCCACTCCAACTTTGGCTTCCAAGTCTGGGGCGAGGTCTTTCCAGATTAAGTTATCCTGCGTAGCTCGCGTTCCAGATCACCTCCCCTCTGCCCCGCCAGAGTCCCTTCACTCAAACACTGAATTTGGGCAGGAGCGGTGCGCCGGAGCATAGCTGTCCTTTGAGCCCGCTGCGGTGGCGAGCCCCAGGCTGAGAACGCTGGGCGCTGCGCAGACACCTGGAGACGATGGCTGAGGATGCTAGCAGGGCCTTGGGGAAAGGTGAGTTTTCTCGACGGCCGAACACGGCATGGAGGCGCCGGGCCTTGGCCCCCAGACCAGCACGATGGGGGCCTGTGGGCGGGGGCGGGGGGCGGGGGGGAGGCGAGCGGGGCTTGAAGGGTTCCTCTGCACAAAAGCCACGTGCAGCAGTCCTCTCTGGGACTCCGGAGGCGGAGCGCGTGCAGCCCTCTTGGGGTCTCAGGGTGGCGAGTGAGCCCCTCTTCCCACTGGGCTAATCCACCTCTTGGTACCCCCTCCCCCTCCGCAGGAAGTCACCCCCCAGGGCCGGTCCCAGAGGGCCTGATCCGAATCTACAGCATGAGGTTCTGTCCTTATGCACACAGGACGCGCTTGGTCCTCTGGGCCAAAGGCATCAGGTGAGAAATGGAAGTTAAGCACCTTACAGGCACCCAGGGGATATTTATTTTTTATTTTTTTAAATTTATTTTTTTAGAGAGAGGGGAAGGGAGGGAGAAAGAGAGAGAAATATCAATGTGTGGTTGCCTCTCGCCTGGCCGTCCCCTATCTGGGACCATCCACAACCGAGTAATGTGCCCCAACCTGGAATCGAACCAGCCACCGCGCCCCCACCCCTCCCCACCCGGCCCCCAGCCCTCCTCAGCAGCCGTCAACCGACACCCCTCCCCAGCCCCTATCGCAGACCAGCGCCCAATCCACTGAGTCACACCAGCCAGGGCACATCCCGTGGATGTTTAAAATCTGGAGCTCCCTGTCCTTTTCTTTTGAGGCAAAGTCAATAAATGGTTAGCAAAGGGCAGGTTCTTCAGCGGGCGGTCCTGAAATGCAGAGTCGTGTCTGTGCAGGACACAGGACAACTCAGAGTAAACTGAATGATGGCTTCGATGAGCTTGTCCCCCGCACCCGCCCCCCCCCCCCAATGCTGATGAAGGAAGGGCACAGTCCAGGCCTGCGCTCACACAGCTCCCCCACCCGCTTTAGATCTACTGTGTTCCCTATCTCATTGTGCGTACACTGTGTCCAGCCTATTTGTTTATCTCTCTTTCCTCGACCTCTTTTCCCCCTAAATGTAAGTTGTTGAGGGGTCTTTTATTCCTGGGCTAGAGAGAGCCTGGCCCATAGTAGGTGCTTAAAAATATTTTTTGAATGAATGAACAAATATAGTTCCAAACAATGAAATAGAAGGAACTGTTATCAAGAGAGATCTTGAAGATTCCAACATACCTGAGGGAATGGACACATATCTTCTCAGGAGGGATTTCACAAGACTAAATCCTGTAGGTCTGGATTTGGAGACAGAGCACCTTTGCTGGAATGCGGGGGGCTCATGCTGCAACTGGCCTCGAAGCTAA
Source organism: Pteronotus mesoamericanus (assembly GCF_021234165.1). NCBI lineage: Eukaryota > Metazoa > Chordata > Mammalia > Chiroptera > Mormoopidae > Pteronotus > Pteronotus mesoamericanus. The sequence goes on from NW_026555229.1 coordinate 7,365,672, forward strand.
AAGAAAATGTTGAGAATGTGTTACTCCAGGCTTTTGACTCTTGTCTTGGAGAGTCCATCATTAGGGGATGACTTCAGAGTTTCAGATTCATGTCAGAGAAATGCAGAGACTAATATAGAGACATTTTAAATAAAATTCTGTAATTCTACTTTGTTCAGGATAGTATATAGCATATATTTCCAGCTTCTTCCCTATTTCTCCATTTTACTTGGCCCTATTGTTATTTTTCCTATTTGAAATGACAATAGCTTGATGGTTTGTCCATAGCGACAAACTGGCAGTTTATGAACTAATGTTTAGCAACATCCCTGGCCTCTGCCCATTAGATGGCAGTTGAATCCCCTCTTCCCCAGCTGTAACAACCAAAAAATGTCTCCAGGCATTGCCATATGCCCCTGGGGAATGGGGTAAGGTTACTCCCAGCTGAGAACCGCTGCTTTAGGGTTAAAGACAATCTCCTTAACTGAGCAAAGATTATTCTCATTTGTTTCCTTTTATACATATTTATTCATTTGATCCTCACAATGATCCAAAGTCATGAGTATACTTATCACCCCCACTTTACAATTAAGGAGCATAGAGAGGTTAAGGAATTCAGCCAAGGTCACAAGCTAGGCTGTCCAGACTCCACAGAGTCTGATGTCAGAGCCTGTACTTGTAACTGCTGACCCTTACCATGTTCTGTTGCGACCTGCTCATAGCAGATTCATATTTTTAAACTTTAAAATGGATGAAACTCGACAGTGTGGTGGTTAAGCATGGTGAGCTCTGAGTCAGATTCTTGGACTCCAATCTTGGCTCTGCTCCTTAACGAAGGTAATGTTGGGCCAATTTAATCTCCTAGAATTGGGAATCACAAAAAGCAAATGAGGCAAGGCATAGAAAACTTTTAATACATCTTACTATAGGAAAGAAGACAATGATGTTGTTGTATATTTTTCTTTGTAAAAGACCTAAGCTTTAAAAAACATATCACAAATTTAAATTTTATGAATTGATTACTTCTGCTTTCAATGTGAGTGTCTGCTTGTGTAAGCCTCTCACTTTTGTTGTCTTATATTTCCCTTTGCTTCTTAAGACATGAAGTTATCAACATTAACCTGAGAAACAAGCCTGACTGGTACTATACAAAGCACCCTTTTGGGCAAATTCCGGTCCTGGAAAACAGCAAATGTCAGCTGATCTATGAATCTGTGATTGCTTGTGAGTACCTGGATGATGCCTATCCGGGAAGGAAGCTGTATCCATTTGACCCTTATGAGCGAGCCCGCCAAAAGATGTTATTGGAGCTATTCTATAAGGTATGTTCAATTTTTGAAAAAGCCATTTACACTCTTTTTTACTTTCTACGTCTTTTCAACACTTCAATTTTAAAGCCAAATCATTGGGGAAATTGTTTTGTTTTGATATTACATGTGGATTAGGACAAGAGCTGGTGTGCAATTATAGTAGAACTCTCACCTCTGATATTAAAAATTAAAGGCTTCACTGAGAGGTGCTTTGCCATTTGATCTGGGAGTCTCAAGAGGTATGATTATGGCATAGTTATGACTTAAGAATATTGAAAGAGCTGAAAAGTGGCAATGCTTTAAAGGAAATATTTCTAAGGTTTCAGATACAAAAATATTGGGGTATAAAAAGGCATTAATGCATGGAAGGGGATTGCTCTTTATGCAAAACAAAAGTGCCAACTGTCCTGGAAATATGAAGAAAAGAGAAGAGGGGGCATCTGCTAAAAACAGGAAAATAATCATGGAGAAACTCTTAAGATAGTTCTCTTTGAAATGAGATAAGAATAACTGATATATGTTGAACACTTGTGATGTGCCAAGCCCTATCCTAACTACCTTATACAGGTTAACTCATGTACCCCTTAAAACTGTCCTTCAAGGTGGGCACCATTACTGTATCCATTTTCCAGATGAGAACTCTGAGGCTTAGAGAGGTTAAATGCCTGCCTAAGATTGTACAGCATGGAAGTTGCTGATCGAGGAGGAAGCACTCAAGAGCCATTTCTGAAAGTGCCTTGTTTCGCCTAGGTGCTGTGACCCCATGGGTTCCTGGGACCACAAAGATGCTCCTTGGAGGGAGCTGGGGAGCCCGGGTGTGTCTGTTGGCCTGTTAAACTGCAGTAACAAAGCTTCGGCTATATTTTTAGGCAGAGCAGGAACATGGAGTTCCTTTAGATTTCTCCAATAAGAAACCTGTGTCCTCTGATTAGATCCCACACTTGACCAAGGAGTGTCTGGTAGCACTGAGATGCGGAAAAGAATGCGCTAATCTGAAGCTAGCCCTTCGTGAGGAATTCTGCAACCTTGAAGAGGTACAATAAGGGGCCCCTCTCCTGTTTAGATCCAGTGGAAGGGGAGAGATGTAGGGTCACTAACCTGGTCACCCTGCCACCCTCTGCTTTCACAGACTTATTCTTTCTGCCTGACTTTGATAAGTTCAGCTACTAGTCATCTGATTGTAACTTGTAGGTGCTTGCTCTCTACCATCCCACTCTGGAATTATTCTTGAAAATCTGGCAAGGGAGTCAGGGAGGGCATGTGATGAATTTCTTCCTTTCTCAGAGTCACCATATACCTTAAGTAGCTCTGCATGGCTTCGATAGCCTTGGCCACTGAGGTCTGGGTCTACATTGGTTAGGGATTGTGTTAGGTTGATAGAAAAGGAGACCTAACTGCTATAAATTTAATCTTATAATGGTTTATTCTTTCACAAAAGCCAGAGGTAGGGGCAGTTCGGGTCTATTTTGATGGCTTCCTCATGAAATTACCAGGGACTGAGACTCCTTCACTCTTTCTTCTCTGTTATCTTTAGTGCACGGCTCTCATCCTCAAAACGACAAGATAGCTGCTGAAACTGCAGCCTTCACATCCAAGTTCCAAATTGCAGAAAGGAGAACAAAAAGGAAAAAAAATGGCAAAAGGCCATGCTCCTATAAATGACTACTTAATGTCTACTTAAATCCCAACGACTACTTAAATCTCATTGGCCTTTCATACTGTTTTCTGTGTTTCAATTTTTTTTCCAAATAATGAGAATGTATTTCCCTATTACATGTGTATTTTTTTAAAAACTTTTATTAGCATTTATTTTATGCTGAATTTACTCCCAGGCCATAAGTTTTTGTTTCTTCTGGGATATCTTTTTCTTCTGCGCAGCCTCCTCTTCTGGTTTAGGAACAGTCTGCTCTTTTTCAGGAAGGATCATCTCAGTGTGGCAGAGAGAGCTCACATGTGGGCTAACCCGCCCAGGAGCTCTGTAAGTTCTGCGCCGTGTCTTGGGAGCTTTATTCACCTGCATGTGCTCAATGACCAGAGAATGTACATCCCTTAAGTTCAGCATTACTCTCTGCATTTTAAAGCACTTGCAGCAAAAATTCAACACCCTTTTTGGGCCACCGTCCCTGTGTCCAGCCCCACTGTTTAGCCTGGGCACACCTACCTACTCCACTGTTGTAATGACAGAAGGGCAGCCATTGCTTCTGGAAAGTGACATCCTTCAGATCCTCGGTGGCTTTTCTGATATGCCTGGGCAGTTTCACTAGTGGTCTTAGAGTGAACATGAAGATTTGAACCTTTTGATTTGTATGATTTTATGGGGTTTTCCGGGTCAAGTGAATAGTGACCCATTTTTAGAGGTCACCTCAGGACACTTATGGGGAAGAGCATATTTTTAATGGAAAAAACCCCCGCAACTTTTCATTCTCTATAATTTGTCATGTGTATAAACATTATAGTTATTTATCCAGCACCTTTTACCATCATGAGTGATGCTACAGGGAACAGCAGCTGCTTTGCATAAGAAATGTTTTCTCTATTTTAGAAAATGTATTTCGGTGGGAGCTCCAGGAATTACCAGATAAAAGGGCACAAACACTGCATAGGCTGTAGCTGTATGTTGATACATCCTTCCCCAAAGACTTGTGATGTTTACCCCCACTAGCAGTATAAGAAAATGCCCTTTGCTCTATCCCCTTATCACTATTGGCAAATTTCATTTAAAAAGATATGTGTCTGTTTTGGAGAGGAAGAGTAGTTTCTCATTGTTGATATAATGTGTATTTATTTGATTGCTGGTGAAGTGGGATATTTGCCCCAAAGTATGCTGTCTCTTGGTGTTCTTTTTGAGAAAATGGTTTGTTAGCCATCTGTCTGTCAGGGTCTCACTGATTTTCCTTACTGATTGTAAAAGTTCCTTTTAAAGAGTTTCATATATATATATATATATATAAAATACACACACACACACACACACACACACACACACACACACACACACACACACACACACACACACAGCCCTGGCTATTGTGGCTCAGTGGATTGAGTGCTATTGTGGCTCAGTGGATTGAGTGCCAACCTGCAAACCAAACAGTCGCCGATTCAATTCCCAGTCAGGGCACGTGCCTGGGTTGCAGACCAGACCCCAGAGGGGGTGCATGAGAGGCAACCACACATTGATGTTTCTCTCTCTCTCTTTCTCACTCCTTTCCCTCCTCTCTCTAAAAATACATAAATAAAAATCTTTTTAAAAAAATTTCTTACATATAAAGGATATTTGCCTGTTTTTAACTTTTGTTATCTTTTGTTACAACTTTTAATTTGGCTTACCTTTTTGGTACATATAAAAATATAACATTAAAAATACTGCTCCGTAAGTCTTTGCTGTTTTGATTTTTCTTCCACTGTTTTTATACATAGGAAGCCCTTTCCCCCTTCAGAGATTTGACAAATATTCATTCATCTTTTCATCCACCATCTGTCACTTTAAAGATGTTTGACTTGTTGAGCACCACTCTACTAGCTCCGCCATCCCCTCCCGCCCCCCACTATTTCACAAATCTATTTTGACAAAGAATTAAGCCCATTGAAAGGATTCCAGGAAAGAATTTTCTGAATGGCCTTTTAATCTCCAAATGTCAGCAAGATGCATTCTGAATCTAGGGGACTGTAGGCCCTAAGTGATGAAGAGCAGGATGGGGCATGTTCTACCAGACACTACTTCCAAAGCTTCTTTCTAGAGAAGAAACGATTTCATTTGTACTCTGTTCCTTTCCCTTGGTTTGGTTTACAGGGAATTGGCCCACTGTCATTAGCTTAGTCTCCGCTGTGTATCCGTGTAGCAGGGAGCTGAAATTCAAAATCTTGAGAATACTCCCTTATTGAGTTTTACGAACTCAAAAGACTTCTGTTCTGAAGTACTTTACTGTTGCTTTTGGATAAGGGCCCGACTTGCTGATTTATTGGCAGATGGCTTTGTGTCTTTTGAGGGTAGGGGGGAGGAAGCTCAGCTTCTGAAGAACTATTTCCATCAAGGAAAACCGCTTTCTTTCTCTGCCAGCCCAGGCAGCAGCGCCTGCTGTGAGCCACTATGCTGTGTGTCCTTGTTAGAAGCCGGGGGATTTCTTGGCAGTAGTGAAAAGATGGTGGTGCAGGGCAGGCAATTATTGAAGCCGAATGCGAGAGTCCAGGACTGTAGACTGAACTTTTTAGAATGCCTTGCTTGAGTATGGTTGGGATTCGCTTCTCTTTATGATATCCGCCCAAACCTTACAGATTTTCTCCTCCCTGGTGAACCACCGGCGGGACCGAGGTTCGTGCGCCTCGCCACTGATGGCCACGAGGGGGAGCCCCGCGCGCTTTTTCCTTCCACTTGCGCCCCAGAGCGAACCTCCTTTCCGTCCCCTTGAGGGAGCCAACCTGCAAACCAAACGGTCGCCGATTCAATTCCCAGTCAGGGCACATGCCTGGGTTGCAGACCAGACCCCCAGAAGGGGGTGCATGAGAGGCAACCGAGAGGTCTTCCCAGAGGATGAGGGAACCTTCCTGAAGGGGTTTTCACCTTAAGGGGGTGTGGTTAAATGCACACTCGTCAAACTAGACAGCCCCATCTTCTTCATTTGCTTGCTCACTCTTTATCCCTTATCACATCCAAAAGCAAGGGACCCCTCTCTAGTCATTTTTCAGTGACCTGGAGAATAGAAAATTTTTAAAATATATTTTCTATTATTCCAGAACATCAACTGGTTATCCCCTGAATTGGAGATGTGTTAATACTTTAGGGAAGCCCAAGGACAAGAAGCCAGAGCCTCAGATGCCTGCCTATTGGTGGCCTTGTGCGGGAGGTCTGGGGCCTGGGAAGAGCAGCGATGTCTTCTCTAAGCAGGCGCTTTTGCCTTGTGTGGTGATACCAAGGACATCAGCTCTGAAAGTTTTAAACTTTAAAATAGAGTTTTGAAAAATGACCTTAGTGCTGGGTAGCTCAGTTGGTTAGAGTGTCATCTTGATACACTAAGGTTGTGGGTTTGATCTCAGGTCAGGGCACATACAGGAAGCAACCAGTGAGTGCATAAATAAGTGGAACAACAAACTGATCTCTCTCTCTCTCTCTCTCTTCCTCTCTCTCAAATCAATAAATAAAAAATAAAATTAAAAATGACATTGAATATTAACATAACCACTGCTAAGGTATATGGTATAACTTCAGGTATAGCAGCAGCAGCAGCTTCCCATTCCCTTTCTGATGACAAAACATGTAGGAAAGCTAAGGCATTGGAAATTAAGTCTGCCAGTTTCTTTTACCTCTGACAATCCTAAAAATTGTCAGGGGTGCTAATTGGCTTTAAGCAAGGGACTAGTTTAAACTGAGAATGCAGAACTATTTGAGTGATGTTGCCTGAAGACCTTCTTATCAATGGAGTAAGACAGGAAGGAGAGAATCTTGGCAAGCTCTCCCACCAGGAGGATGTTGGCGTGTCTCACCCGCCTGTCTGTTAGGTGCTCTTGATTGAGAGAGTGCGAGAAAGAGCAGCAGTGAGGAGGAACTTCGCACCGGGAGGCTGAGCTGGGCCATTCCTTGGCTGGAGAGGAGGAGAGGCTTTCAGAATCTGCTGATTCGAAGCTTTTCGCTGTCACTTAAATTTAAAGACCAGCAAAGAATTCACAGGAGACTTGAGGAAGCTTCTGTGATTAGAGTCCTCATACATTCCTGTCTGTGTAGTTGAATGACACTAGGATTGACCACGTTTAAAAATGAGGAGAACAGTGTTTTCGTCTTAGTTCTGGCAGGGGGTCCCTTTTCCTCCCTGGGACTGAGTTTCCTGCCCTGAAAGAGTCTCTTGTGCTTCCATGTGAGAGACAAGAATCGGCTTTCCAGTGTCTTTTCCTCTCCACTTCGGCTGCCAGGAAACTCAAGTCAAATTCAAAGCTTTAAGGAACCCTGTAGGACTCCTGGCTTGATATCTTGATACCGTTTTTCCTTCCTTGGCAATAGTGTAATTGACGGTCCAAGAAGAGGTTTTGACCTTCCGTTCTAACTTTTAGTTTCCCCGATCTTAGCATTTTATTATTTTTCATATTTAATATTTTGTTGTACACTTCTTTTACACTGTACCTGTAATCTCTTGTGTGTGACGAGCATGGTAACATGGATGGCGGGGGTCACACCGGATGAATTCCAGGGGCCCTTCCAGTGTGATGCTCTGTGATTCGAAAGGGAAAGGTTACTTCACGCGTTTGGAAGTTATCAGGTTTGCACTGAAGGGAGCTCTCCTACTGAGGGTCCTAAGACCTCAGTAACGCTCTGAGGAGGCCTGGCCAGCATGTTCTGCATCACTGGGCTATGTCTGTAAAGGAGCTGGCGCTTTGTGCTTGTCCATAGGAAGACAGACAGTCTGTTGGGAGTTTTAGACTTGCCTGGTGAGAAATCTGGTGGAGAAATGTCTGTCTGAGGCAGGGCTCAAGTTTGCAGCTGAAGCAGGAACTTCAAGGATTTTCATGCGAGGGGTCCTAAGTCACACTTGAATTTAAGGAAAGTGCCAGGGAATGTGTATATGTATTTGGGAGGTGGGGTAGAAGCTGGCAGAAGATAATTGCTGCCTCTTCCATTCATCCAGGTGCTTGTTTTGACTTTTTATTATACAAAATAACTTGACAGAGCTTGAATTACTTTACAAGTGTTTATATACAGATTGATCATATCTATAAGATCACATATATTTTAAAGGCATACTTCCAGTTTGAGTAGATGAAAAGCTTTGAAAACATATACTAAATAAACATCAATTACTAAGCAGTTATTCATTTTCAAAATAGCTTATTACTTTACTGAGGGGCCCATCATGGGTTCCATTAAATGTCTCCATATGATTTGTTTTGATAAAGATTTTCCCAAAAGCACAGTACCTCTGCTTTGGGAAGGAGAAGAGTTATACAGAGAGTCCAGAGTCAGTCTCTGTAGATTTGGTTCTGATTTGTGCCATGAAAGCCAGAAACAAGCTGGAGGTATACATTTCAAAGTCAGTGATAAAAGTTTGGGTAGTTACTACTTTTATTCCTGAACATAAGGAAGGCTTGAGCCTTTCTGGAATCCTTTGTTCCTTTACCCTGAAACCAGGTCTTATTTATACATGGCTAAAAATAGCTTCTGTTTTGAGTTTTTATTAGCCAGATTCTGATGGTTTTGGACTATCCTGTTAGTTTCTTTGAACAAAGTGATGCCACCTCACATTTTCTCACACTTTCAGGACACCAGTTAGGGGAACTTTTCTATGCTGTACTGGGAGATAATGAAGACTTAGAATTTAGGGCCACAAAATTTGCTTTTTCCTCTGAGAAGGACGGTGGGATCCCATTGATGCTTTATATTAGGGGTGGATTTACTTTCTATAGATGTAACCTTCTGAGGTTTCTATGCTTTGTCATCATAAGAGCTCACTTTTATTCATGCATGGTGGGCACTAACATTACCACCCCTTTGGAGATGAGAAAATTGAGGCTTGGAAGAAGAGGTACGTAAGTTGCCTTGGGTTCCATGTTGAATTGGAGGTAGAGCCCAGCACAGGACAAGTCTGCTGGCTCCAGAACTTACCTTCTTTAACTACAGCCCTAGGCTACATCATAGGGTCAACAGCTGGTCTAGAGTACAAAGAATCAAGCCTGATTGATAATGATAGGAATATGGAAATCTAGATTAAGGGTATAGAAATCTCCATCTATAGATATAGGAAAGTATTTAGTTGATTTCAAGTTATATGGGTCAAAGAGAGCCATCCTATTAATTTAACTAGGTAATTGACACCATACCTTTCTCTTTGGGAGGGACTGGCCCAACGATAATCTCTCCTAAGAACTTGCTTTGCAAATTTTCAAATCCTTTTTTTTGTCTTTGGTTATCTGTCTGTTAAGAGTTTGTTTTCTATCTGGGTTGATTTGTCCCATGTGAGAATGAGAAATTTTATTTTAATGATAACATTGAGCCCTGGCTGGGTGGGTCAATTGGTTGGAGCATTATCCTTTACACCAAATGTGGGTTTGATTCCCAGTCAGGGCACCATGCACAGCTTGTGGATTCGATCCTTGGTCAGTGTGTGTATGGGCAGCAACTGACTGATGCTTCTCTCTCATATCAATGCTTCTCTCTCTCAAATCAGTTATAAAAAAAAATACCCTTGGGTGAGGATTTTAAAAAAGATTGATAATGTTGAGTGGCCAAAAGTTGAGGTGAAAAGCTCAAATAAAAAAAAATATAATAGAAAGACAGTATTGGGATTAAAAGGAGTCCATTAAATAGCACTGTTCTTTCCTGCCTTAGTTTTTAATGATTGAGAAAAAAGGCAAAAGAGGAAGGCACATGGAGACAGCATCTCCTTTATTACAGATAAAATGGATCGTGGAGAATGGGGGTCACAACTGTAACAAGCAGGGTTCCCAACTGTGGCCCTCCTCTGTCCCGGTAATGGGCAGCACCAGCCTGAGACAAGCCCTCCCCTCTCCAGGGGCTGAGTTGCTCCACGGAGAGCTTAGCACCCAGAGAAGCCTGCTCCAGGCTAAGGCGGACGGGCTGGGCTTCCTCTACCTGGGTTGTCCTCCCAACTTCTCCAATGAGGTGACCTACGTTACTTCCCATGTTCAAAGAAGGAGGGGACTGAGTGAGTGTGGCCAGGAGTATTACCCTAAAGAAAGTGGCGGATACCTGAGGAAAAGAGAGAAAAGCACTTATCTAACAAATCAGGAGGAGAATCAAAGTTTAAGTTCTCCCTTTGTGAGCCTAATTTGATATTTGTATTTAGTGTCTATAACTCTGTCGGCAGATCAGTAAATTAACTTGCTTTTGTTCTGTTTAAACTTTTAGATTCTTAGCTATCAGAACACTGTCTTCTTTGGTGGACCCTGTATATCCATGATTGATTACCTCTTTTGGCCCTGGTTTGAGCGACTGGATGTATATGGAATAGCTGAGTAAGACATTTGACCACGTGGTCACGAATTCCTGGGGTCAGACTGGGTAACAGTGGTTGAAATGGTTTTGTGCTATTTATCCTCCTTCAGATGTGTGTTCATGATGCCTGTGAAATGAAATCAGGTTTTAAACTGTTTCCTTGTTCAAAATGCATCTCTGCTCTTCTTCTACTGTCTGTGGACCCAAACTTTCCCCATATTTCTGCTAGTAAGATCCTGTGTCCAAAAGCCTCCTGTAGTACTTTGGAGTCACTGTCCTCACCAGCCTAACCAGACTCAGGCCAGTGGTGGAAGCAGTCAGTGAGTCCCAGCCACAGGGTTTTGGTGACTTCTCTGCAGCTCCCTTGGTGGCCCTGCACCTAGACCTGCTGAGTCCTCACAGTGGACACCATACCTTAGTTCTGAGGAATCTTCCCCGGACAGGAATATTTTTTTTAATAAGCCATCTTAAAAGCAATAGATGCTTGATGTTAAAGCAAACAAATGAAATGGCTACCATGAAGCGTAGGGATATTTAAAGTAGAAGAAAGTGCCTGGGCGACTCGGGGGACCATGTGGGGGCTCTGGGCAGAACACATGCTTTGCTGTCGCAGTGCTGAGAGGACACATGTTGACCTCTGTTCTAATCCCAGCCCACCGCATGGTGGGTGTTGGACAATTCCGGCATTTGGGAATCTGGACCTGCCTGGCCAGAACTGCATCTGAACCCTTGTCAGGCACACAGGCTTGAATCTACCCAGGAGTCGTCTGCACTTCCCACTTTGGCTGTCTCGGAGGGAAGATCAGATTTAACATATTTAGATATTTTGAACTCTGTCTCAACATAAACATCATGAAAACCTGTCTCCTCTGAGCACAGAGTACTGAGCCACAGATTGGGAACCCTCAACCTCTGCTCCTGGATTTCCCACTAACCAGTTGTAGTATCTTGAACAAGTTGCTTGGGGTATTCTAGACCTAAACTTCCTGATCTATCTGAGAAATAATGAAGCCCAAGCAGCTCCATTATTTCAAAGTTTGGTGATTGTTTTACTCATTAAAAAAAAGTTTGGGAATGGCTAGTTTTTGTTTTTTTCAAACCTAATAAAGCAAAATCCGAGAATGACAGAAGACTGTCTCTTTCTGGTTGAGACAGGTTGTCGTTTTGTTGGTAAACAGTGAGGTATAGGCACCTTATTTCTCCAGAGCAAGCAGCCCACAAGTATTTTAACTGTATCATTGAAATCAATAGCAACTTATACAATTCAAAAGCACACACTGGTATACCAAAAATAAGATTTTCCTTTAGTCAGTAATCATGCTCAGTTGATAACAAGGTAACTAAGATAACGTCATTATCCTAAGAAACCCATTGTTTGCATCTTGTACATCTCCAAAGCGATGCGCGCCCCTTTTCCTGTCGCCTTCCTCCTCAGGTGAGCTAACGCTTCTTTCCTGTCCTGCAGCTGCGTGAGCCACACCCCGGCGCTTCGGCTCTGGATAGAAGCGATGAAGCGGGACCCCGCAGTGTGCGCTCTTCTCACAGACAAGAACATTTTCCTGGGCTTCTTGAATCTCTATTTTCAGAACCACCCTGATGCCTTTGACTATGGGCTTAACTGCTGAGCCTTATCACCCAGAATTCTCAAGTACATTGTGATTCGGTATCAGGAATTGTTTGGGTGGATCAATCAATCTCTATTCATTTTCTTTGAAGTTCCCAATAAACAAGGAGACAGAAAAGGTACTCTTTCTGATAATCATTTGTATGGCTCCTCTAGCCCATAGCTTCTAAGGATTGTTTAGAAACCTCGTACCCCATGCTGATGTCCAAGCACATTTTTGGGAGCCTGTGTGCCTCCTGACCCCTTGGCCTTTGGCCCAGTTTGACCTCCAGATTACAGATGCTGAAGTTCAAGGCCTACCCATCATTGACATTTGTCACTAGAGACTGGCATGCTCCCCAGGCTCCCTGGTGGGAGGAAAACTAGGGAGGAAAAGGAAGAAGAAAGCAGTCCAAATTCAAATTCTCTCCACTTGGCAAATGAGAGCTTCAGTCCACATGAATGTGCATGAGTATCGTTCCCATTTAGGCTTTGGCTGCGGGCCTGGGGGACATCGAGGGAGGGGCTTATGACTGAAAGAGTTCCAAAGCAGGAAATGAAGCACCCGTTATCGCCCTGGACAACGATGTCAGAATTTTACCGGTGCTGTCGGAACTGAGGACGGTTCACAAAATGTTCCATAGTTGACATCCTGTCTTAAAAAAATGCTCACGTCCCAAACCCAGTCACAGGCAAAGGTCACTCTTGGATCTGCGTCACATACTCTTTCAATTTATCACAACAAATGCCTCTGGTTACCTGTTGTGTACCAAGCCCTGGGACACCTGTGTGACAGATGACAGAGGTGACATAGACGCAGGAGCCCCTGATCCCTCCACTCCTTCTGGTCGCAATGTTAGACCTAATGTTTTGGAGTTGCTTGTCTTGCTTATCTCAGCTTGATATGGCCCCTCTGCTGGCTCCAACCATGGAAGGTGTCAAAGACCCCAGGAGAGTGGCCTGGTGTGCTGACAGGTGCCTGGGGAGTGGCACGGGCCTCTCCGAGGCCATTTTTGTCTTGGAGTCTAGGGATAAGCCTGGGATCCTTTCAGCTTTGTTCATGCCCAATCTCTGCCCTGCCTCTAGCCAGGCTGAGAGACCAGGCAGCAACAGGAGTGATGTTTTGAATTGTCAGTGTCCACAGAGGAGCTGTCTGCTGCTCCTGCCTCTGACTTAGCCCCAACCCGCCCTATTTCTCCCCATGTCTCAGCCTGGCCCGGCCATCTGCTGCCTCTGCGTGGATTTTGACTCATGTAAATAGTTACCAGCGTGACTCTGTGCCAGTTGGACAGAAGCAAGTCTACTTGGTCAGGTGACATGGTCTGCTGTAGCAGGCGCCGCATGCCAGGGGCCATGACGGGCTGTCTGCTGTTCCATCTGCTCAGGATGGGGCACCCTGTTGCCATGGTGCCCAAGCCACTGCAGAGTGAGGTCTGTGAGTCACATTTCCCTGACTCACAGATCTTTGCTTGGCTTCTGTGGCTGCTCCTAGGACGAGGAGGCTGACCATCCTTTGCAGGTATAAGTCCTGTGTGCTGGCCAGTGTTCAGCATGGGACCAAAATCGCTGGCAGCACAACAGATAAAGGCATGTCTCCTCTGATGGCCAAAACCAAAGATGTTTTCTTTTGGAACCCCACATAATAATTTAGAAAGCTTGAAGACCTGGGAAATAAAGCATGGGGAAAAGTGCTTGCGGGCGAAGCTGCGGGCTGGGTGCCCACAGCCCGATTTGGGATCTGAGTACCTTCCCATCAGCTGTGTGCTCTGCATTTTGCCAGGGTCACCTGCACTGCCCTCCACCCTCTGCGTTTTCTTTCTCTTTTTTTTAATTCCACCCACAGAAGAACCTGAGCTGTCAATCCCTGGATGAAACTAGGATTTAGCTTGGAGAAAAGAGGAAATTAAATAATGTTCCATGAGGAGTTTTGAAAATACAACTTCTTTTATTGGGGCATGGGAGTGGCAGCAATAATACATCAGGGTAATAAAAATAAAATGAGAAAGAACAGGAGGTATTCCATCATCTCATGTCTCAGAGATAACCACTTTTTTTTTTACCTGAAAATTTTATTCATTTTTTTTAAAGGTAGGATGTCATGTTTTATTACATTTATTAAAAAAATTTTTAAATCGTGTTTATTCTATTACAGTTGTCTCAGTTTTTCCCCCTTTACCCCCCCCACCCATCCCACCCCCACCCCTCTCTTTCCCACAGTCAATTCCCACTCTGTTGGCCATGTCCATGGGTCATTCATACATATTCTTTGTCTAATCCCTTCCCCTTCTGTCTACCATTGTCCTCTTTCCCCACCCCTTCTGGTCACTTTCAGCCTGCTCCATGTTTCCATGCCTGTGGTTTATTTTGTTTGTTAGTTTATTTTTTTGAATAAATTCCACTTATAGGTGAGATCATGTGGTATTTGTCTTTCACCAACTGACATACTTCCCTTAGCATAATATTCTCCAGTTCCATCCATGTTGTCGCAAAAGGTAAGGACTTCCTTCCTTCCTTCCTTCCTTCCTTCCTTCCTTCCTTCCTTCCTTCCTTCCTTCCTTCCTTCCCTTCCTTTCCCTTTCCTTACTTCCTTTTTTTCTTTCCTTTCCTTTCTTTTTAAAATGCAGATTGATTTTATTTATTTTTTAAATGTCAAAGTCAATTATAATATATTAAAAAATTTAAAACCATTATAAAGGCTCAGCAATTAAAACAACATGACACCAGCACAGAAATAATCAAGTAGATCAATGAAATATAATGAACATTTTGGAAACAAATGTACATATAAAACAATGTAATATATGATTAAACTGATATTTCAAATCATGGGTAAAATAAGGTTTATTCAACAAATAAGGTGCATGGACCACTGTTACTTGACATAAAACAAATATAGAGCCCTATTTCACACATTATACAAGAAATATTCAGAAGAGTTAAAAAACCATGTAGAATCTAAGGAGTTTTAGGAGAAAATACAAATTAATATTTTTCTTACCCTGAAATAAAATATTCAAACCCAAAAGCTATAAAGTAAAATATTGACAATATGACTATATTAAACATTTAAGATTATATAGTAATATACATATAAAAAAGTTAAAGGACAAGTAATGGAATGGGAAAGTATTTGCCACACATCTAAAAAAGGGTTAAGAGTTGCTTTTTTTTTTTAAGGGAAAAAAATTCTACAAACCTTTAATAGATAAATGGATAAAGAATACAAAAAAGTCATTTAAAGCTTTTTTTAAAAACAGTAGAAATAGGCAAGAAATATACAGAAACAGGTTTAGTTTCAACAAATAATAAAGGAACAATTAACACATCATTGTCACAATCAGATTAATAAGTATTAAAAATTTTGGTAATATCAATTATTGGTGACTGTGAAAGGAAATGTCCTGCATTTCCCTCAACGCCTCTTCTTTTTTTTTGAGTCTTTTTTCATTTTCTTGCTCTTTCTGGGAGCTTTTTTCTACCTTGTCCTCCAGCTCTCTGATTCGATCCTCGGCTTCATCTAGCCTGCTTTTGATTCCTTCTACTGTGTTCTTCCATTCAGAAATTGTATTCTTCCTTTCCTCTTGTCTCTTATTGATAGTTTCTATGTCTTTTTTCATGCTGATGTAGTTTGCAGTAAGTTCCTCTTAGTTTCCCTGTAGTTTTTTGTAATTCTCTCTGAGCTCACTGAGCTCATTGAGCTTCCTTAGGACCGTTGTTTGGAACTCAATATCTGATAGTTTCCTTGCCTCTATTTCATTTATTTCTCTTTCTGGGGATTCCTCCTTTCCCTTTAAATGGGGGTGTGTGTGTGTGTGTGTTTCTTTGTCTTGCCATTATTTGTGAGACTCTTCTTTTTTGCTTCTGCTTCTTAAATTGATCTGCCTCTGATGATGTCAGATGTTGACCCTGTCTGACCTTAGGCAGTCTGTTCAAGACTTCCAGGAATCTACTGGTCTGTGGCTGTCTCCTTCAGCTGTTAATCTAGTCACTCTGCACTCAGCAGGCCAGCGTAGACTGCTCAGGGTGGGGTGGAGTCCCGCCTGGGGGCGGGGTTATAGGGTCCTCTCATGGTGCTGCCACTCAGGGGCATGGTCTTTGCCTGAGCAAGATGGCTGCTGCCGTATTGCAGAGGAATCAGCACTGGGGCCCCCTGGCTACTCTCTCTGTTCTCTCCCCAAAGCCTCCATCCCCAGTCTCTCCTCAAGTGTCTCCAGACCACTCTGTGCCCCCTTTAGCCAGTGATCTACTATCTTTGGCTGCCATTCTGCACTCAGCAGGTGGCTTAGACAGCACAGAGCGGGGTGGAGCCCCACCTTGGGGTGGGGCTATTGGGTCCTCTGATGCTGCTGATGCTGCTCAGGGGGAGTGTCTCTGCGTGAGCAAGATGGCTCTTGCCGCATGGGGGACGAGTCAGCACCGAGAACCCACCAGCTACTCTCTCAGTATTTTCCCCAAAGCCTCCATCCCCAGTCTCTCCTTAGGCGTCACCAGCCCACTCTGCCCCTGCCTTTGCTGGAGACCAAGGTAAGTGGCTGCAAATAAAAATTTATGCGTTGGCCCTTTAAACAGCTCTTTGTGTCTCCAGCCACCCATCTCTGGCAGAGAGCAACCCTGCTGCTTTTCGCAGCTGGCTGTTTTCTGTGTACTTTTTGGGCTCTGGTGCTGTAGGCTAGAGATCCTTGCTTTTGGTTTAGACCCCTCTTCTCAGGGGGATCCAACTGGCTGTTTCAATATCCTTCTGGTGCTGCCACCCATGGGCACCCCGCCTGCCTTCTTGAGTCTGCACTCCTTACCAGTTAGGTTGCGCTAAAGCTGATTCTTCTGTCTCTGAGGTTACAAGGCTCCTCTCTTGCTATTGTTCAGTTGCTTGTTCCAGGTGATTTCTCCACAATTTAGTTGTAATTCCAGTTTGGTTCTGGAAGGAGGTCAGTGTGGCTTCCACTCCTCCACCATCTTGATTCTCTGAGATAACCACTTTTAATAATCGGCGTGTATCTTATAAAAACATATTAAATTTAAGGAATTAAAATTCAACCAAGGATGGCATTTGAGAGAGCCTCATTGTCATAGATGATACTGACATCTGAAGCCATGACCACAGGAAGTTGTGTAGAGCTCCTTTCCTTTAAAGTTGTGCACTGAAGCCATCTGGACTGAGTCCTGTTACGTCCTGATGTGGTGGGAGGTGGGTGGAGGTGGTCTGGACAGGTGGCCGTGGTGGTTGGTGGTGGGAAGTGGGGAGGAGATGGTACTGAATGTTACTTGATATTCCTTCTAGCTCTAAGTTTCTCTGATCTCAGACAACAGAGTGGCTGTGCATGTTGGAGTGGATTAACTCTAATCACCTGGTAGAAGCGAGAGCGCCTGTTAGGGCTGCTGGGTCTGCCTGCCTGTGCTGCCATATTGCTCCCTGAAGCTGTGGTGGTGGGTGGGGTGGGAGAAGGTTCCTCCCTTTAACCTCTCCCCTTCTTGTCCTGCCTGATCCACATTCCCTTTGTCAAAGTCAATGGCCTCGATGGAGGGGGACTGTGCTACTCAGCCTCGAGGACCAAGCTTGATTCCTCTGGGTTTTATGTCCCATTTGTTATCTAAAGTCTTTACAAATAACCAAATATCTAGCTCACGGGGGTTCTCAGTGATTAGCCTCCAGCCCCTCTCCCCGCTTCCTTGCCGCGCTGAGCATGGCCTATCCAGCAGACCCATCTCCCATTCATTTTCATTCAGGAAGCCCTGGAAGCCTGGGCATTTGGTCTTTTCAAACATTTTTCTCACATCTGGTTTGCCAGAGCTCTTGAGCCTTTGCAAATGCTGGTTCCTCCACTCTCTAATCTTCTTCATCAGAGAAGACTTTGGGCTTCTTTTTTCTTCAACAAGCTTTTTCTCTTGCAAAGTTCAGATCAAAATTCTTTGTGCAAAGAGGTGATGAATAATAACAGGGCTGTGTGCTTAGATGTACCAGGTTCAAAACCTAGCTGTGCTACTCAATTCTGTAAGTTGCTTAACCAATCTAAGCCTCAATTTTTTAAATCTATAAAATGGCATCACTGAGTGACTATTTTAGAGGGTTGTTGAGAGATGATGGGATAATCCATGTAAGGGCTTAACACCTGCCAGGGAAATGCTCAGTGGAAGTCAGGAAACTCGATGACCATGATGAAGCTTCTGCAAATGATCAGACTTGAACTCTGTGCTCATTCTCCCATCACTTGGGAATAAAATGTCCTCCATTATACATAGGTTGGTTCATGGTTTGGGGTTCTTTTCTGGTCGTCTCATATGTTTGGATTTAATCTCAAATGACCCATGACCCCTTGGAAGCTGGGACATTTATCCCTCTCTCCTCCCCATTCCTCACACTCCAAGCCTAGTTTAAGAGGGTGAATCCTGAAATCCTGCCAAGCTGTTAATGATGGTAAAATCAGTACCCTCTTCCACATTATGGGGGAGTGCTCAGGATGTCCCTTCTCTCTCCTCTTGGAGAGCATGAACTCTTTTCGAGGGTTAAAATGTGAAAGATTTGAAATGCTCACAGGTCTGCCCAGTTACCAGGTATCCTGGCTGCCACGTGGAACACACAAATGTCTCAGGACCGTGCTGCTTTTGGAAAGGATAATTACACGCATGCTCCAGAATGGTGGGATCCTCTGCCCTGTCATTGCCTCCCAAGGATCCACCAGGATCAAGAATCACCTTGCCGATGGCCAGGGTGCCCAGCCCACTTTGTCATAGCAGCCAGCCTCCCTGCAGAGGACATTTTTGAAGAAGAGCAGTCAGCACCCTGGCTGGGAAGCAGCTGGAACAAGCCATTCATAGGTTTGTCAGGCAGAGGAGGATAAAGCAACTGAGGCAGGTTCTGTGGGTGCTGCCCACCCAGGGGAGCCTCTACAGCAGCACAGGACTCAGGGGCTGAGAGGAGAGGAGGATGGGTGTCTGTGGTAGCAGTGGAAGCCTTTGCAAAATCTGGAATATTCAGGTTATGCTTAGGGGTTTAGAAAAACACTCAAAGGATGTGTGTGTGTGTGGGTGTGGGTGTGGGTGTGTGTGTGTGTGTGTGTGTGTTTCTGTCCATTTCTGCCATGCAGGGAAGATACCAGGATGCATAATGGGGAACTCTGTAAATGGTAAGAGCAGAGGTATTTTTAAAATTCCATCCTAAACTAAGTGGTACTTGGTCATTCATGACTAGGAGCTCCCTCAAGGCAGGAATAATGTCTCTTTGTTTTCTTAGTACCTGACACAGTGCATAGCACATAGTAGTCACTCACTGTTTTGAGAATAAGCAAATACATGATTGGACAGATGACGGAATGCATGGATGTATAGATGACCCAGAAGCCTGGACCCCTTCCAGGGGGCTCATTGTGAGGCAGCTGTCATAGGTCTTTACCCATTTTGCTGTCCAGAAGACACCCATGTCTCCTGAGAAGTGATGTCCTACCTGGTACTCTCGCTCTGGCTGTGGTTGCTATGGCAACTGCCAGTCTAGGCTCTGGCTGTTCTCCTACAAGGGACAGGGAGAGCAGGGAGGTAAGAGGAATCAAGGCAAGAGACTCTCCACTATTCCCTGAAACTGAGGTCAGTGCCCAAAACCTCCTTTGCTCAGCTTCACAAAACATTTCCTGAGCATGTGCCTGGCCCTCTTCGGGGTCCCATGCTGTGCGCTAAGGGAGCCCCCAGGGAAGACAGGCTCACATGTGATAGTGTGGTGGGAGGAGGTACTTGAGGAACAGACAGCTTTGTCACCCGTAGGGGAACCAGGAAGTAGGCCTTTGGCTATAAGGGGTCCTCCTAAGAGCAAGGGGACTAACCGCAGCCATTTTCGTAGCCGTTGAGTTGATTATTCATTGACCTAAGCCAGGCGCCTTGCCTGGACCCTTTTTACCCAATCCTCTCAATGGTTATATGAGGTGGACAGCATGATTCCCATTTTATAGAGGAAGAAATCGAGGCCAGACCAAGGCTCTTAGACATTTTGAGACTTGCTGAGCTAGGACATGGCACAGCAGGGATTCAAATGCAGAGCCCGAGCTCTCAGCCCCTGTTATTGATACTGTCCGGACTCTCAGTCTCACTGCTCTTTGCACGGCTTTGTCATGGGAGAGTCTGGGTACCTAGTGAGCAGGACCTCGCCCATGGGCCCCCATTTTGAGTGGGCACATGGAGACAGGGCAGAGGTCTACTCTTTCTTGTCTCCCTCTTGGGATCATTAAATATCCAGGCTGAGCAACCCTGCTGCTTCAAGTCTTGTTCTGGGTTAGTGGAGCTTCCGTAGCGTTCCTGCTTAGCAGGATTATAAAAGGCTGCGAGGGAGGAATTGTGGAGAGGATTTCTTAAGACTTGTTCCAGACAAAGCTGAGAGTATCAGGAGGAATGAACACCACCAACTCCACGGCCCTGAATCTGGCTCTACTTAAGCTTCTGCTATTGTCTCTCTGGGGTAGGGGGTGTATATGGGCTGACTCATGTCCTTGGCTGGGAGGTATAGGGTTGACCTGCAGGTTCAATTCCTGGGCGGGGGGCAGCGGGGGGGCCCTGATTCAGCACTAACCGTGCCTTCTGGCAGAGAACCAAGGCTGCTGTAAGCCTTTTGGGATCTAACCACAGCCTCAAGAGACCGTGGGGGCTGGGTGAGTCATCTCTGGCCAGCTGGGAAGAGAGGCCCAAGGGTGGCTTGTGAGAAATGGCAGGAAGTCGGTCTTCACTTCTATTTTAAATAGTTACCCTAAGAAAAACCTAAAATATCACTGATTGGTGGGTTTTAAAGAAACAGATGGGATCAAATTTTTCCCAACGCCCTATCCCACCCCTGCCCTGCAAATCTCGCCTTACACGTCTGAGACCTCTTTTTCTATCAAGTAGAAATACATACCTTGGAACATTTCTGAGGTTTATGCGTCTGCATCTTGCTGGGAGATAGTTTGTTGTTGACAGTTTTATTTCCTGGCTTCTTTGTGGGGCCTACAGGAGCATCAGCGATGGAGAAGCGGTTTCACCAGTGAAGCAGGGGCCGCGCACTTGTGCAGGAGGCAATAAACCAGCCCAGGCCCAGGTGAATGGGACACATCACTTGGGGACGGAATGACAACGCTGTTGATTGGATTTTCTTTGGGGAGGCTCTTCACATTTTTCCACGTGCAAGGGAACTGAAACTGTTAAAACTGAAACCCAAAACTGATCTGGCTTCTGTTCCCCTCATGCCATGCGGGGTTCAGAGCCACACCATTTCACCTTCAATTACCACCACCCTTCATTCTTCTCTGACTGATTTTGTGGCCATTGGTCTTGTCTTCCTAATACACCCAGTTGCTTGGGGACATGGCCTTTGTCTTATATTTCTGTTCCTCTCATTGTGCCTGACCCAGAGTGAAACACCCACTGTATTTGGTTAAAAATGCCTTTTCCTCACTTTGGTGCTGTGAGGACTGAATAAATACCAGGCAATAGTTTATATTTATGGTCAGATGCTTGGGGGTGAAACCGTAGACAGTATGTTGTTGAGTACAGTGTCTCCTGAGTATCAGGAGAGAAAGGATCACTCTAGACGGGCTTTAATGCGCAGGGTTCACTGTGGTGGTGTCGACAATAGCAAAAAAAATAAAAATAAAAAGTGGAGGTGGGTGGGTGGGTGGGTAAACATTCCTCAGTAGGGGAGGTTGGGTAAATTAGGGGACATCCATTCATACATACAGTGGGGTAGTAAGCAGCTATTTTAAAGAATATGGTTCAGTGAAATGTTCAAAAAAGATATCCAAGGAAAGTTAGATGCTATGATGCAATTTGTGTAAACAAGAACAAAAGAGATGTAGCCACACATGTGATACTGACAAGTATTTGGAAGTATAGACAAGAAACTTCAGACCAGTTATTGCTGGGAAATGGACTGAGAAATCAGGAGTGGAAGCTTTTACCTGTTACTTAATTTTTTCTGTCAGTGGTCAAAATTTTTTTTACTATGACTGTATTGTTTTTAATAATAATAATTTTTAAAAAATTAGTTAGGGAAAACAAGCTATCTTTGGATGGCAATGAGAAAATTTAACTCTAAAAGATGCCCCTCTGGGCGGTAGAGCGGATCCAGGCAGAGCAGGGTGAAGTGGGCGAGGAGGAGGCAAGGTCGAGGAGTTGAAGACACACATTCCCTTTATGTGTGATTCTTGGCTCTCGCTGCTGGAGGCCCGCCGGCCAAACCAAACAACCTCCCAGCTCTATCCCATGAGGTGGAGGCCGGGTGGAGCATGAGAATGTTCTCAATCACAGCCTTCAGAGTGACTTCAGTTAGGACTTTTGGGACATTCACTGAGCGCTGCCACCAGCCCCTCTGGAAGCCAGCCACGAACCCCCATGGCACTTGGCAGTGGGAGCATGTAGTTCAGGACTTCCTAATTTTGGGTTAATCAGGTTGTTCTCTCACTCAAAGATCACCAATAGCTCACTATTGTATTAAGTCTGAATTTTATTATGAAATAACTTAATGTATCAAGTTTAAATTTACCCTAATGTTCAAGGCTGTGGTCAGCCCCACTCAACATTTTTCAAACTCATTTGCTATGATTTCTCAGTATATAGCAGCACATATTTCAGCACTGCCTGGATTTGAATCCTGGCTTTGCTACTTACTACCGTGTAACTTTGGAGAAGTCACTTAACCATTCTGTGCCTCAGTTTCCTCATCTGGAAAATAACAGCCCTCACATCATAGGGTTGACGTTAAGAATTAAATGACTTTATAAAAAGGTACATAGAAGGGTGTCTGGCACACAGTAGGTGCTGCTTAAGTGCTGCCTACATCTATTATGCTCCCCCCACCCCCCACTCCACAGTTCTAGCTGGAATGCTTTTCTTGACCAGTGCTACCCCTTTCAGAAGCTACATCAGGCAGCACCCTACCATGAGGCCTGCCCTAATCCCTCCAGGTTGTCAGAGGATCTTGAACTTTCAGTCACTGGGGGAACTTGGCAAAGTGCAGATTCTTGAGCCCGACTCCTACAGACTTCACTGGTCTGCAGCGTGGCCGGCAACCGGCACCAGGTGACAACCGTGTGGTTAGCGTGAGGCCCCGCCTGGAGAGGCAGGCCCTGACTGAGCTTCCCCTCTCACCCACCAGCAGCACACGCTCATCTTCCTTATGGCACAGGCTTGTTCCTATTTATTTTCCTGTCTTCTTCATGCATGTGAGGCTCCCAATAAACACTTGTGGACTATTAATGACCTGTTAGGAAGATGTGCCCACCAGCTTTCCCCTCCCCCATCCCCTCCGTTCCTCCTATCACTGGTGTGAGTGTGGAGGTATTTGTGGGAGGCTGTGGTGTATCTGATGCCACTTGGGTGATAAATCCCAAGCAGGCTTATTGGCTTCTCCCAGATCTGTCTTCCAATAGCTCTGCAGGGAAAGCAGACCGAGTTTCCTGTCACTCTCTATCTGGAAAGGACGTAAAAAGCCTTCCTCAACGAGGGGTGTCATCAGTCACTAGTGGGAGCTTTAGAAATAAAGCTTTACCTGGGCACCACATAGGTTCAGGGTGGGGTGTGGGCAGTTGACCAAGCTCTTCAGGCGTTTCTGATGATACCCTATGTATGAACCAAAGTGCTTGCCCCAGGTTCTCAACCCAGGCTGTGCTTCAGCAAGGCAGGAGGGGCTGAGGCTTCTGAGGGTGGGAGGCCCTCCCCAGCCTAAAGAACCTCTGGGCCTTGGGCAGATCCTACTCATTTTGGCCTTGTGAGGCTCAGCAAAATGCAGCCCAGGAGCATCCTACACAGCAAGGGAGCAGCTGCTGGGTAACCCCAAGAATCCTGGAGAGGGAAAAAGATGAGAAAGATGGTGGGGTTATCCACAGTGGACAGGTCTACGTGACCTAAAGGGCTGAAACTCTTCCATTTAAGAAAACTTCTGTCCTTGAAAACCAAACGCGTCCTCTTACTTCCAGCTGCCACATTTCCTTGCACACATGAAGCCCTGTCAAATAAGGTCTTGGGCTGGACTCCACCCTGCAGTGGCCTTCCGAGGCCCTTTCTGGAACTCTGCAGGCTTCCTCAAAGATGGGCTAGAAATGTCCTATTTTGCTAATTTAGGAAAAAAGTTTCCTGAAAGCCTAAGATAAAAAGGAGTGAAAGCTTCTGCTTGTTGATAGGAAATCCACCCCCTTCCCAACTCTGCCCTGGGAACCTCACCGATTAAAAACAAACACTGCGACCAGTTTCTACTCTGCAAGAATTTAATTCTTCCTTTAATATAAATAAGGCAGCATGAAACATCAAGAGCCTTGCTGCTTTTTGCTTCAGAAGCCACTTCGGTGCATAAAAGGTTCCCATTTCCCTGCTGAGTTCTGTCCGCTCTGTATAAACAAGGTAATTTTTTTCAGTGGACTTTCTCCTGGAAGCAAAGGGGAAGCTGAGGGAGAGTCTGGCTTGGTCTTGGCCTCTGGAGGCTGGGTCTTGGTTGCTGGGGTCTCTTCCAAGCATAACAAGATAAAGATGAGGAAGGGAAAAGAAAGGCACAGGGGATAATAAATAAGGAAATTCGGCCAGATTCTGGAAATGAAACCCAGCAGAATGAGGGGCTCGAGGCTACTTTGGAGACCACGTGGGCAGGACTGGTCCCTGGAAGGCCAGCCACTGGTGGCCTGGGGAGGGGCAGACCCAAGCCCTGCTCCATCCAACTCCAGCTCACATGGGCGGCTTCCTGCAGGCTTCAGGGCCCTGCTGCGGCTGAGCCTCCTGCCCCGAATAAATCCTGTCAGGCAAACTGTCCCTCCTGAGCACTCTGAGGCCAGGGGAGAGCACTCTTTCGGTAGGGACAATATCCTCTCTTCAGTTGGTGGTGAGTCAGACGCCCCGTGGAACCGCATGTGCTGTCTGGAAGGCACACTCATTCTTGCCTCCTCCTAAGCCCCCTGCAAGGGTTACTGAGGCGGTGCCTAGAGAGGAAATCCCAAAGGACCAGTGAAGCCACAGTAGAGGAGGAATGCTTCCCAACCCTTCTGAACCGGGTCTGGAGACAGAGGCCAGCTCCAATTGCAGGCTCCGGGGCCTGCCAAGTGACCGCAGCCCCCAGCAGTACCGAGGTGGACTCTCTGTGGCCTGGGAGCTGTGCCCACAGTGCTGTCCCTGTGTGTTGCCAGTTAGCCAAGCTTCTGCGGGGCTCCTAGGGTTTCAGTCATCCGTGCGACCAGCAAGGCCCACCCAGAATGGGCAGTGTGTGTAGCGAGGAAACCCTGCTGGAGTGACGGCTGAGGGGCCCGGGGCTTCCAGAGAGGAGCCTGGTTTCCATAGCGGCTCTTGCTTCCAGGTACGTCCTGCTCTAGGACTGGGGCCCTCAGGGCCATGGCATTCCTCGTCTCTCAGTTTTGCCACCTCCCCTGAACTGGGCACCAGAGGCCAGGCTGCCGGGCAGGCTCCAGCACCCCAGGTGCTAGGCTGCCCTTCACCCCAGCCGCCCTGTGCCTCTTTCTCTATCAGCTTCCACCGTCAGCATCTACCCATTCCCACGTGCTGTGGAGAGAAAAAGGTGGGGCGAGGAACCACTGAATTTGTACCCAGCATGGTATGTGGTGCCCATGGCGCTCGGGACACAGCACCAAGCTGGGGGAAGGGGCAGGGAGACGGGGGTACACCCTGAATGAGGTGTGGCGCTGAAAAAGTAGCCAACTTAAACTTCTCTGCCACCAAGTACCCACTTCTGTGCAACAGAGACATTAGCCACGTGGGGCCTTGAATCTACTAGGTCTTGTCTCCAAACAGTACAAAAAAAATGGCACCCACAGTGGGCCCCCTACTGTGCAGGCTGTGAGCGGACCGTTGTGAATTCCCACATCTGTCCCTATTAGAGCTTTGGCTGCAGATGCCTGGGGCCAAGGGTTACTGGAAATAGGGGTGTACACTTGTATCACGGATCCCTGTCTGCATCCCTTTGATTCTCTGCTGATATTCAAGTAAAGACTGGACCTGGGATGTAAAAAGAATTACACCACAGTGATGTTGCATGGTCTCCAACTCAGTGTTCATAGAGTGTTCCGTCATCATCTTGGCCATTCGTGATGATCCAGAAGTAAGCTGCAAAAGATCAGGCCCCAAATGCAGAAAACAGCTTCACCGGCCAGCCCAACGTGTAAAAGCATACTAGCTTCCAGCTTGGATTCTCTTCCCTCCACATGACAGGGCCTGGCTTCTGGCAGGCTCGCCATGGCTCCCAACAAAGCCTGCCGTTTCCTCAGGACAGGGCCTGCACATGCCCTTGGGGGTGGGCGTGTGGGATGCCCTATATCTTGGCCCTTGAGGTTCGGGCTGCTCTACAAGATGACAGGTTTTTGGGGCAGGCTGGCATGGTCTGTGGGGATGTGTAGAGAGTACTCGCTAATGAGCGCTGGGGCATTCTTAAGCATCTCATAGAAAGAGTCCACTGTCTTCAGGTAGAGGCTTCGCTGCAGGACGAAGGGCCGGAAGAGGTTGAGAGGCTCAGCCCTGCGCACGGCCTCGGGGAGTCCCATGGTCTCAGGCACCTTGCGGTTGCCGATGAAGAAGTGATGGAGCTTCTTTTCGAGCAGGCTCTTCTCCAGGAAGCAGAGCAGCTCATGCAGACGAGCGTCCAGCTGCCCGGCCTTCCAGTCGGTGGCCCGCCGGGAGAGCAGGAGGTGCAGCAGCGCCGTCTTCAGGTGGTAGTTGCTCAACCCGCTGGGGCCAGTTAGGCGGCTCTGCTTGGAGAGCAGGAAAGAGGCAATCTGCAAGCAGCTGAGGTGGCAGGAGCCCTCGGGCAGTGCCTTTGATGTCATCCTGAGGAAGTGTCGCTCATAGACAGCAAAGGACAGGATCCAGTCAGTGCTGGATGTTGGGGTCTCCCCGGAAGGCTCCCTGGGAAGGTGGGAGACAAAGTACAGGTCTGAGTCATTATACTGGATCACAGGGATCAGGTTGAAGGGCATGAACTTCCCTGAGCGGAACTTGATCTTGAGGGACCCTGGGGTATCCAGTTGGCCAAACGCCAGGTCAAACTCATACTTGTGGGCAATGCGGTGCCAGGCTCTGGTGAGGGCGACCTGGAACCACTTCATGACCTGCATCGTGTCCAGGTACGGGGAATCTCTGGCACACAGTAGGTCTTCCACCTCGCCGCTGGGCCGTACCACATTGTTCTTGCTGTGAAGGAGACAGAGCATGTCTTCCCCGAGCTTGGTCTTGCCACAGATACAGCCCAATGTATCCATGTCAGCCCGGACCACCTTCATCTGGCCGTACCCCTGGCGATTTAAAGGCACCGAGTGGCTGGAGCACCAGAGCTCTGGGTGGAAGTGGTAGGGCTCAGGGGGTGTGAAGGGCACAAAGAGCTGGCACAGCAGCGGCTTGTCCACCTGCCAGTTCTCATACATGCTGTCCACCCCCATGAAGTCCTCTACCTCCACGTCCCTGTCCCGGTTGCACAGGCTCCTCAGGGCTTCCAGCAAGTCATCCACAAAGCCTTCCACGAACTCCCGGGTGCGAGCCGCATCAGCTGTGGCCCCCCGGATGCAGCGCTCATAAAAGTGGTCCAGTGTGGCCTTGTTGGGCAGGGTAAGGCCTCGGAGCGGGGCGCCCTCCAGACCAGGCAGCTCGTCCTCATCCCCGCCCAGGCACTCGGGGGACAGGCCGTCCTGGTGGTCCTGCCGCCACAGCTCAATCACCAGGAAGAGGATCATGCAGAGCGTGCTCCACAGGTCCCAGGCTGTGTGGCTCTCAATGTCCTGCTGGCCCTCCTCTGCCACCTGTTCCGGGGCCTCTGTCTCCACTGCCAGCTGCATTTCCTCCTCCAAGCGCAGCTGCTCCAGCTGCAGCTTCTGCTCATGTGCCTGCATCTTGAGGATGATCTCCTCCTCGTTCTCGGGGACTGTGGCGTTCTCCCGTGGGAACAGCAGCGGGTGGTTGATGATGGCTGTCACCACCACCAGACACACACGGAAGAGCCCCAGTGCCATGGTTGGAGCTTTCCTGGGAGCACAAAGAGACCAACAGTTACATGAAGCTTCCCTCAATACCACTTCTTCCCTGGACTCTCCCACCAACTCCTGCCCTGCTGAGCTGGGGAATGCCTTATAGTTCTCCCCACACCCTGCTCACCATCTCACTGTTTCAGTGTAGCCTGGGGAACAAGAACCCCAACGTCCCACACCAGCAATCTGGGCTGAACAACCCAACGTGATGGACCTCTGCTGTCTGCCCAGACATTCCTCCTTCTGACAGTAGCACCCCACTTTCCCTGGGAACCACCCCTTTAATACTCCCAGTCCTTAAGACTTGAGTAGAGAAAAACCCACCCCCAGTTCTAGGGGAGCATATAACCCAGGCCTAAGAATGAGAGGGCTGGGTCGCAAAGCCAGCCCTGTCACTGACTCTCTGTGTGATGCTGGGCGTGCTAGCTTACATCCATGAGCCCCAGCTTCCTCACTGCTCCCCAGGGAAGCCACAGCACCCATGGGGTCTCCGAACTGATAGACATGATGATCCGCGCATACTTCAGAGAGAGCACAGTGAACGGTGTCAGCATGTTTTCACTGAACAGCAACGTTTCTGTGGCTATTTTGAGCCCTTATCTTCCTTCCTGCAAACCTTTCCTTCTTACCTGGAAGACCCCACCCCAAATTCAGACATTCATCTCCTGGGTCTTTCCCAGGACAATCTTGGAGACAAACCAGTCATTGGCTTTTCTACCGCAAGGCATCTGACCTTAAAATGCTACTTCTTACTTGTAAAAGGAGACACTCTCTTCCTCCAGGATAAATGAATTTTTAGGTCTCAAGGGTCTTCTGGGGAAGTGCTAACTAACTCTTTACAATCATTGTCATTCATACTCTGCAGCTGCAGTATATTCTGGGAGTTTGTTACAAAAGCAGAATCTCAGCCCCACCCCAGATGTACTGAACCACAATCTGCATTTTAATACCATCCACATCAAAGTCTGAGAAGCATTGTCTTACAGTGTAAGCCTTACAGTATGCCTTCTTTGCTCCCTGGCAGAAACCTTGGGAAGTAACAGTGGGCCTTTTCCACTTGCCCAGCCTCCTTCCTGCCTGAGACCTCAGCTAGGAGAGCAAATAACCAAATGAGCTTGTTGTTGAACAATGAAGAGAATACAGAGGGTTCCTCCCCGGCCACGCACAAGTCAACACATGCTAATAGAAGCACCTTCGTTTTGCCTGAGCTCATTCCCTGATCTTGAATTTGCACCCTGAAAACCACCTGTTTTGGGTCATACCCTGGTGGTGCCAAGCAGCAGGTATTTGTCATCAGGTAAAGATAGCTCTGCAGTTTCTACCCGGCAGTGCCAGGATGTAAATGACCTGAGCGGCTGCCCAGGTGCGACTCCACCCTGTGCACAGATGGGTGTGTCAGCAGAAGCCCCCGGGCTGGTGGGGAGGGGGGTCCGCTGGGAGCCGAATTCAGTGTGCCCACACGGTCAGGCCTCAGAGGTGGCTGAATTTGAGAGCGCATTTTCCACCTGAGGAGGAAGTGGAGGACAGGAGAAAGTGCAGGAAGTCAGTCTGGAAGGGGGGGCGGGGGCGACGAAAAAGTAGGGGGGCAGCCAGCCAGCTTTTCTTACCCAAGACAAGGAGCAGCTTGTCAGATGATTGCAGAAACAGGTCAGCCCTGGGTATGACATAAGAGAACCACCAATGGAAAGTTTTGCCAGGGTGGTCCCAGGCCAAGTCATGAGACTGGCTGACTGGTGTGCATCAGAGTTTTCAGATAAAGGAGTATTAATATTAGAATACCAGGCAGCAGCCAATTAGGAGATAACTTGAGGGTCTGAGGCCCTTCAGGGCCTCTGTACTACGGGCAGCCACCGTGGGGCACAGCAGGTTCCCCCAAGTCACAGTAGTAGCCTTTGGCAACTCCCAATCCGGCAGGTCAGCCTCCATGCTGGCTCAGGGCAGGGTGCCCCGGCTGGGGAGCGGTGCCACTGCTAAGCCCTTCAACTAGAAAGCCCTCTCTACCTGACGGCTTCCATGGGGCTCCCTGTGCCTGCTAGAAGGTGAGCGGCTGTAGGAACCACCTTGTCCTGGGGCAGCAAGGTTCCAAACCCCAAACCAACTGACTCCGCGTAGGAGGGGGTACCAGGATGGGCTCTGGAGGAGACAGACTGGGCTAGCACCTGTACCTACTAGGCATGTGGCCTTGGGCAAATCACTCAACTTCTCAGAACATCAGCCTCTTCATGTATATACCTCCATGGTAAAGCTTGATTGAGAGAATCCTTATAAAGTACTTAGCAAAATGCTTGCCCCAGCAAGTTTTCTTATAAAAGAGAAGCTCTGATGGGATGGGAATCACAGGTGAACCTTCCTGCGGTGGGGAGTGGGGGAGGTGTTTAGATGGGGTGGGCCATGAGACGCCCTTACAAGGAGCTGTGGCAGGACGCAGGCAGCCCACAATAACACTGGCAAGAGTAGGGTTACAAGCAAGACCTGGACAGGAGCATGATGGAAAGACAGCGGAAGGAGCCCAGGCTGCAGAAGCAGATGGGGCTGCTCCTTGCTGAGAGGTCTTGGGAGTCACTCGGCTTCTCTGGGGCTCCACTGCTTTACTTGTGAGATGGAGCTAATAGCAGTGTACCCTTCACAGGGATGTAATGGGGTATAGGGCGAGGGGTACACCAGGAAAATAGGAGAAAACCTCCATAGCCCTTGGCTGGGGGATGGGCGGAGGTGACTATCTGGCTTAAGATACTTTTTATAACAAAGGCTAGTTTAATAGCTGTGCTACCTACCGCCTGGGGTAAGGTGGGCAGGTGGGCGTGACTTTAAGGGTGCATTCTGACTTCTGAAGCAGCCAGGGGAGGCAGGTTCCCCCTGGATCACTGAGTCACTCTTGCCCTGAATGGGAGTGGCGGCTAGCCTAATATATGTAAACAATAGAGAAGAGGTGGCAACTGTAGTTTATTGTAGGAGGAGTTGGAGATGAGGTCACACAGGAGGCTCCAGGTCAGGACTTACACTAAGGGTGGGCAGCCATGAAGAGAGAAGCCATGTTGCTGGGAGTGAGGAGTGTGCAGGAAGAGCCACGATGCAGCTGGCAGGGAAGGGAGATTCAGCCATGCAGCTTGGAAAGGAGCAGAAGAGCCATGAGGGAGGAATAATGTGCAGCCATGTGAGAGGGAGAAGCAAGCAAGCGACTATGTAGTTTGTAGTCAGGATCCAGCCGTGTGGCCTGGTGTAGTAAGGAAGGAGAGATGTTGCTGCTCTAGCTGACTCCGAAGACTCTCCCTTGCAAGGCACTGACGTGCTGTTTTGCAAACTGGACTCTATCTGGACTCTCAGGACTTACTGTATTTTCTGTGTACAATGCACATTTTTTTGCCCAAGTTTTTGAGGGAAAAACTAAGGATGTGCATTATGTATGGGTATAATGATTACATACTATGGGCATCATAACAATTCCATAATTCCATAACAATTCCATATAATGCACACAAAAACATGGGTGTGCATTACACACGAGAGCGCATTCTATATGGCAAAATGCAGTATGTCTTTCCTGAACCTCACCATGATCCAGTGCACCACGGCACATGCTTTCCTGGACTATTACATGGAGGTTGATGACAATTTAGCCCAGATCCTGAAGAGGAGAGCTGCTGTGAGGCTGCTTGAGCAGCTGGCTAAAATTCAGATAAGGAGATGGGGAACTTTTAGGGCTTTTATAGCCTTCTGAGCAGCAAGAGAAGTGTTGGGCCTCGAGGGAGAACAGGGCTCCAAGCTCAAGTCCTCTAAGCCCCTCCCCCACAGGGCTGGAATCTTTTAAATAAAGACCTGTTCCTTCAAGCACTGGTTGTTGGGTTTTTCACCCAGGCGCCATGTGGACAGGCCCCAGTTAGCTCGGATATAGGGAGATTGGGTTAGTAAGTGAGATAATCTATCTCAAGTGCTTAGCACAGTGCCTGGCAAAGAGCAGGCCCCTTGCAACACCTGCTCCTCCCCATCTCAGTCTATTTTCTCATCTGTTAAGCACACCAGCCCTGCCTGAAGTTGCAGGGGTGTGGAGGAACACACGCTCAAAAGTGCTCTGAAAGCACAAATGCTCCCTTAGTATTGCTGTCTCTTGGCACACCGTTCCATCCACCCTGCCCCCCAGCAAAGGGGAGAAGCCTTCTGAGCCTTGGATTCTCCTGGAGGTAGAGTTCCCGCTGACTTATGCCTTACTTAAAACTTCAACATCCTCCCAGGGATAAGATGAAATCCCAGTGGTCACTTTGTTCCTTGTTAACCTCTGCATAGCTGGCCCTGCCTATGGAACCCAAAGGGATGGGGAATGGGCCGGGCTGTGACTGCTCAGTGAGTACTAGATGGGGCTGAGTTCAAAGCCTCTGCTACTTCCCCTCCCCGAACCACATCACAGGGAACACTGCCCTGGGGAACACGAGGTCAAAAATATGAGGGGAGGGCATCTCAGCAGTTAAGACTTCCTGGAGACCATGGAGACAGGACAGGTAACTGGGGGCCTCTCACAACCCCCCCAACCCTCTGTCCTTCCCAAAGGGCCCCTTTCCCCCATATTCAAGGATGTTCACCTCTGCCTTAGCCCAAAGCTCTCATCTCTATGAGGCTGCCTTGTACATGTGCTCTGAGATATCCCATTGGTGGATGTGGCTTTGAAAATAAACCAGGGCACACCGAGGGCTGTGTCTATCTGCTTGCGAGGAAGCCGGCAGGAAGCCTGCTGAGTTCCTCTCCACCCCAGCCCCTGCCCACAGGGCATGGCAGCCCATGCAGGTCACAGCTAAACTTAGCTTGGCAAAGGGCCAGGGTCACAAGGGCAGAGGCCGGCAGGTGGTCAACCAGAACCAATGCGTTACTCTGAGCCTGGCCAGACCTTGGGGGTGAAATCCCTCCCTTCCCTGGGGTCCCTCGCTCCTGCATTCCCCAGAGCCCTACGGCTCCCCCACCATAGGTTAATCCAGTGAATGCCACTGAGAGTTCCATTCATCAAGCCCTCACTAGGATGTGGTGGGCCACTGTACGCAGGGACCCCTATAACTTTCTAAGCAGTGGGTTGTCCCTATTAACAGATGAGTTAACCAAATTTTCTAAGCAGTGGGTTATCCCTATTAACAGTCGAGTTAACCAAAGCCCAAGAGATGAGGTACTTTTCTAGCCACACAACTAGAAAAGGTACAGCCTGGCTAAGATCCAGCCTGTCCTGTCTGC
Source organism: Pteronotus mesoamericanus (assembly GCF_021234165.1). Lineage (NCBI taxonomy): Eukaryota > Metazoa > Chordata > Mammalia > Chiroptera > Mormoopidae > Pteronotus > Pteronotus mesoamericanus. Next base: position 7,398,669 of record NW_026555229.1, read on the forward strand.
ATCCACTTGCAAAGCCCAGGTCCTTTCCACAGTGCTTTGTTTACAGAGCACCTACTGTATGCAAGGAACGTGCTGGATGTTGCAGGGCCGACAAAGATCCTCAGCAGTAAAAAAGCATGACAGCCACACTGGGGAGGCAGACAGCCACCAACTAACTATGCCACAGGCCCGAATGAACTGTGAGTCATAAATGTGGCGTGAGCAACAGGCCACAAAAAGGCAGTGGATGAGAAGTTTCATCCCTGTTCATCGAGGACCCTTCCTTGTCTGTAGATCATCCCTGTGCCCGCCTGCTGGGGGGATGAGGGTGTGAATCCCCTCGGCTCCATACCCACCTCCCTGCCTCCTTCCAGGCGGAATTCTTACAACAAACCAGGAGCAGTGGGAGCCTGTGTTCAACCCCATGATGTGTTCATCTGTGTGCCTTCTACTACATGGCTCGCCTACCCCACCCAGGGCTGGCTGACTGTAGCCTCAGCAGTAGGGGTGACCAGGACCCCATTCCTGGCAGCCCGGCAATCCCCTTGGGACAGTGGCTCTCAAAATTTGGTTCCCAGCACAGCAGCCTCAGCATCACTTGGGAACTTGTTAGAAATGCAAATTTTCAGGTGCAACTGCAGACCTGCTGATCAGAAATTACAGGGCTGGGGCCCTGCATGTGCCTGTTCACAAGCCCTCCAGATGGCTCTCATGCCCGCTAGAGTCTGAGTTCACCCCTGCCCAAGCAGGGAGGGCCCCCAGGGAGGAGGGGGTGGGACTCCTGAATGTCTCTGAAGCCCAGATTTTGGAGGTCTCCAAGGCTTTGCCCCACACCCAGCCCGCAGGATGCAATTAGCTCTGCTAATTACAACAGCAAATGCAGCCCTTGCTGCAGCCCTTGCTCGTCATCCTGAGCCCAAGAGGCAGCACGTGTGCTTTCTTACGAAACGGAATACAGGAGGTGGCTGATGGCAGGGGAGGGCACCTGTTGCCCCACAGGGTGATTTGGGTCATTTTCTCACTGCTTAGGCTCTGGGCCCTCTGAGAAAGAAGGAGCCAGGGCGGCCCAAACTGTTGATAAGTCTGGGCTGAACCCCTACTGTGTGCCTGGCCTTGTGCTGGAGTTTTGCAGTCCCAGCTAAGGAGGTACACGGTCGTTTGGGGGCAATAATGCCACACATTTAGTGTCAGAATTTAGCTATACTAATCTAAGCCCATTTTACAGATGAGGAAACCGAGGCCTAAAGAAGAGATGCATTTGACTGGGAGGGGTGGAGGCAGAGGTGGTCCAGGCAGGTTGGACCTCACAGGGGTTTCCGCACAGAGAGCAGCAGTGAAAGCGATGATGTATTCAATTAACAGCCTGCATTTAGGAAGCTATGTACTTTGTATGTGTTTTGTCCTTTAATTTTCAGAATATCAGGTAGTTGTAACATCTCTATCTTATGAAGAGACTGATGGACAGGGAGGTCCACAGGGTGGCTTCTAAGAGCCCCTGTCTGCAATCAGTCCCCTTCCTGTGCTCTCCCTTCACCTCCCTAGCGGACGAGTGAGCCCTGCCACCTCCCTCTGCCCGATGGCACCTCCCTGGTACCACTGTCTGTAGTGACCACTCACATCTTCCAGGCCAGCTGTCCCTCAAGCTTCCCAGGACTTGGAGAAACAGGACTGTGAGAAAGGACAGGCTGAAGGCAGAGCACGAGTCTGACCCTGAGTCCGGGTTGGGAGTCTGGGCCCCAGCGGTGGTCTGTCGGAAGCCCTGGAGAAGCTCTCCTCTTGAGGTCTGGCCTACCTCCCTCATTCCCGACTCCATCCAGCAAAGCCCATGCCCCACGCCGGTGCTAGGCCAGCTTCCCCGCTGAGTCCAGGGGCACCAGCGTTCGGGGAGCCTGCCCCTTGGTGCCTGTCTGCTTTGCCCTTTGCTGAACCGCGGCAGGTCAGGTCACTTCCTGCTCTTTACCTGTGTCAGCTCACCCACCAGTCAGTCCCTGCCTTCCCGCCTGCAGTCCCAGCAAGGCCCAGAAGCTGATGTGCCTTTGCCTCCCACAGGGCACCAGGCTCAGGGTCTGCGTGCACTGCAGGCGCCCTGTTCGTCAGTGGCTGTTGACTGGTCACGAATTTGGGAGGACATGATTGGCTGTGGGAACAACATGTTTCCACAAACTGCTTCCTTTTCACCTAAGTCGGGACCAGTAGACAGACAGACTCTACACAGACGGTTTGATAAGGGGAGTGTGAACACGCAGCTGCTCAACATGACTGGCTCCCATCCTTTCAGAACGGTGGTCCCTGCAGAGCTGACCCACGTCCCCACAAGGGCAAGGCCATACAGCCCCCGCCGGGGCACCTCTGGCTGAGGTCTCTTTCCATTTGCACCCCAAATAGGGATGGAAGAGGGGGATTGGGGGGCAGAGAGGGGCTGAGCAGCACTGGGGGTGGGGCTGGGCCCTGGCGGGCCTCACGCCCTCATAGGAGAGGGAGGGGCAGGCAAAAAAAGGAAGTGGGGACATAGGAAGGAAGAGGCCCAACGAAAAGTAATTGTGAAAGTGGGTGGGAAGGGTGCAATTCTGGGCCCCCAACACCACCCCTGCTCTGCACCTTTGCAGCCCTTCCACCATCGCCGTGTCACCTTTCACCTCTCCCACTGGGCCTCCAGCCAGGCTCAGCTTCCTCGGACCTGCCACCTCCTGGCCACTGGGCTCCTTCCAGTGCTTCCCGCCGGCCCTGGCAGCCACCCTCAGAATAACCATAACCATCATTTATGCGGGCTGACTGCGTGCCAGGCCTGTGCTTGGGGCTTATAAAACTGCCTTCCCCCGTGCTTCCCAGAGACTAGAAGGAACTAGGAGGAAAGAGAAAGAGACCTTGCACTAGGGAGCTTTGGTATTACAGGCTGAAGCCCGTGGTTCCCAGGGCCTGAGAACCTGAGTCCCACTTCTCCCCACTAAACCCAGGGAAGGCCCCGGACAGACAGAGCAGAGACCTGGGCTCAGGAGGAACCAGGGTCAAGACTGGGCCCTGGTGAGTGCGGGGGAGCAAGGGAGAGCGAGAGAGCAGAGAGGAGAGACCCCCTTCCCATGCCCGGCTGAGGCGGCCCTACTGATGAGCCCTTGGGAAATGCACTGTGCGGGGAGCGGCCTTCTCACCTAGGTGAGCTCGGCTGCCGCCACACGTGGCCACACTGGCCAGCCTCCCAGAGGGTGCCCGGTCATACCTGCCCAAGCGTTCGGTTTCCTCAGGACTCACTCCCCGCAGAGAAAGTCACCAGGATGCCAGTCCCATCCTTGGGACTGGGGTCGTGTGGCTGGACAGTCCAGGCACAGGAAGGAGAGCAACCTGGACTTCCCTGCTGTGGGTGGGAGAGCCCACATCCTTCCTGTCCCAGAGGATGCAGAAGGCAGGGAGGCCATTAATCTCCCAGGAAGGACACAGCGTCCTCCTGTCCAGCCACGCTGACTCTCCACAGCAGAGGTCCTGACCTACAGGACGTCATGGAAAATCACAGCGTCTCGGGGCAGAGAGACTGACTGACAGACTGACTAGGTTGCATTGTAGAAAAGGGGTAGAGGCTAAGGGATGACAAGGAGGTCTGCAGGTCCCAGAGACGAGGGAGGGGCTCCCCTGCCAGCCCGGAGTCCAGGCCCACACCCCCTTCCTCCTCAGGTCCCCCCAGTCCAACAGTCACTGGAGTAGGTTGCATGGTGGTCCTCAAAAGGAGAAGCCTAGGTGACTTCATTGGAAGGAAGGGTCTTTCAGGTGTAATTAAATTAAGGACCTTGGGCAGAGATAATTCTGGATTTCCCAGGTGCGCCCTAAATTCAATGAGTCCTTATAAAGAGACAGAAAAAGAGAAAAAAGACCAAGAGGAGAAGGTGAGGGCAGACAAAGGCAGAGGTTGGACTGGTGCTGCCGTAGCCCAGGAAGGCCTGCGGCCACCTGGAGCTGGACGAGGCAAGGCAGGCTTCTTTCTAGGAGCATCTGAAGGGAGAGTGGCACTGCAGGTGCCTTGATCTCAGACATGTGGCCTCCAGAACTGAAAGAGAATACATTTTTCTTGTTTTCAGACACCCGGTTTGTGGTATTCTGTTACAGCGGCCCCAGGAGACTGACTGTGTCTCAAAGCTCAATGCATCCTGAATTCCCGATCCTGGTCCCCCACTCGCCCTCCCCTCTCTGCTGGGCACCTCCAGGGTCCCAGTCCACTGTGCCACAGCCTCTGCTCAGCACCAGAGCTTGGCGATTCCACACTGATAGACCTCCCTGGCCCAGCTCACATGGACCTTTGGAATCCGCTCCTCCGAGCTGTCCCCAAACCCAGTCACTGCAGGTAGCCTCCCTGGCTCTGGAGGTCTCCCTTCCCACTTCCGAGGCTCCCGTTTCTATGCCACAAAGGACTGAGCTTGAAGCCTGATGTTCATGGCCTGGCCCTAGGCAGCTTCAGAGGACACCTCGCTTCCCTTCCAGCCTGACCCGGCCACTTCAGGTCATCCATTGTCTTCGAACACCTCCTACCCACTATCCCCTGCACCACGTCCACATCTCACGTCTCTGCAATCAAACCCTACCCAAGGGTCTTCACTGCCAAGCCTAACTCAGAAACCGTTTCCAGGAGCCTTTCTGATCTCCCTCCACACACTCCTGAGACAAATCTTTCTTTCTTGAAAGGGCCTGAAGAACAAATGGAGGGAGATGGAATATTTGGGAAGCCCGCTGAGTGCAGGCAGCGCCTGGCGACTTGCACAGGTGGTGGCTCATTCTTAGTTAGCTCTCTCACCTGTGCCGCAGTCCCATTTCCCAGGCAGGGGCCCACAGTACTGAGAGGTTGAGCAATCACGCAAGCAGGAAGAGAGCAGAAGAGCTGAAGGCCAGGCCAGGCCTAAGGCTCCAGATGCTGCCATTCCATCAGTGAGCTGTTGAGTTCTGTCTCATCGGTCGGGGCTTGTTTGTCTCGCCATTCCCCAGGCTGTCTGGCAGGGACCTAACGCAGGGCTGCCGGCTCACGACACTAAGGACGTGCCCGATCCTGGGAATGTACCAGTATGCTCACACCCTGCATGCTGGACACACCTCCTTTCAAAAGAAGGCTTGCTTCACTGCTCCATTCTAGGAAGGAGCATTTCCTAAGAAGGGTCTTCCTTGCCTGCCCACACGCCCCCCCATCTCAGATTTCTGGACCTGAAATCACAGGGGCATGCTAGTGATAGAACACAGTGCTAACCACATCCAGCGGTGAAGCTGCCCTCATACGCTGTCAGACGTCAGTCTGGCTTCAGTTTGTCGTTCTCACAATTTCCCTCTGTCTGTGGGACCCATCTCACCCACAAGAGTGCCTGCAGGTTGGAAGACGGAACATTAACCAAACTTGCCTTGTCTCTCCCTCCACCCTGTGTTCTCTGCACACTCCCGCCCCCAGCCTCAAGCAGAACAGAGAATCCTCAGAGCCAGCCACAGTTTCTCTGTGGGGCAGGGAGGGCAGGCTGCAGTGACAGAAAGCAGGTTCCAGACAACAGCGAACACACTGGCTTGAAGACCAGAGGGGGCGGAGCAGGAACCAGAGAGTAATACAAAGGACAACAAAGGAGACACAACGCCCTCCCCAGACTCGAGCAGCCCCTACTCATAGAAGAGCTGGGGATGGATGAAATTAAATAGACTGCTGGTACCCAGCAAGCCCCATTCCCTGTGATCCCTAGATGGGACCAGAGACCAGCTGAAAGACAACCTGACCTCGCAGCATGGGGTGATGGGCCCCCAGGGTTTTTCCGTGGCCACAGAAAAGCCAGTTTCCCCACCCACTCTCTCCACCCTACCGCCTCTTACTCACGTCCAGGCTTAGAGGGATTCTGGCCCCCACACTGAGAAATCCTGGGCTGTTCTCCCACCCTGGTCCCCCGTGGCTTGGGTGGTACCTGACACAATGCCTGGGCCCCATCTTGGCTGGGGAGAGGGAGAGAGGGGCGGGGAGGAAGGGAAGTGCTGTGGGCCTCCTGTGTGAGCACGCGCGCACACACACACACACACTTGGGCTCTGCGTTTGCAAAGATCTAAAATCCCTTTCATGTTAATAAAGGAGAACAGCAAGAGGCACAAAGGCAAGGGGGAGGCTAAGCCAGTTGTAAAAAAAACTTAAGAGCTTGTGGTTGGCCTCCTGGCTGTGTTCTCTGCTGCAGGGACCTGGGGCCAAACAGCAGAGCCGCCTCCCCGCCCTCCCACAGCAGGGCCGCCCAGCCACAGCAACCCAGTTCTTGTCCTCCCAGGAAAGCGCGGGCCTCAACCACGAGGCCAGGTACTGTCAGCAAAACTATCCCCAGAATCATCTATGACCACTGAGAGTCACGCTCCCTGAGAATCACAGAGAGCAACACTGACCTACAACCATATCGTTCTCCTGCCACAGGATGAAGGGACGGCGAGTGATGCCCACGCTTGGCCCTGGCTTCTGCTGGAGGTGGCATGTGGCCCATAGTAGGTGCCCTTGAACCAACAACAGGTACACAGTGGGGCGGGCTGCAAGCAGCCACAACAGTGCGAAGTTCGCCAGGACAAGTCCTCCTGCCCCAAGGTCACCCAGAGAGAAACAGTCCCAAGCTCTTCAGCTCAGGTGAGCTCAACACTTTGTAGAGGCTTCCATACAGTAGCCAAGGGGCCTGATTCTGGGATCAGAAGGCCTGTATTTGAACCCTGGCTCTCCCACTTGTACGAGAATGGCAGCTGCTCATGGCACGGCAGTCACATGGCAGTGCCCTGTGAAGGACACTGTCATTGGCTATGGTACGGGTGATAAGGCCAAGTCTCCTTTTAACTTGTTAAACCCTGCTCCTGTGCGAAGAGCAGGGTTACCAACACCCCTGCAGAAACTCCAGACGTCTGGGGATGTGGTTAAGCTGTCTTCCCCACTTCCTTGTTCTCTTTAAAGGCCTCAGGGGCTCCCACAGAGGGAGAGCAGGATGCTTGGCACCAGGGAAGCTCACAGCTGCCCCTCCAAGTCTCGCAGCATCAAATGACAGCTTCCCCTCTCCTGGGCTCCTACCAGGACAAACCAGTGCTGGTCTCTGATGCCCGGCCTCAAAGGCGCAGGTGCTCTGTGAATGCTTGCTGAATGAATAAATGAATGAATGGAGTCAGGCCTAGGAAAGGACTTTACTGCCTTTTCTCCCAGGAGTACGAATCTGAAATGGGAGTAGAGTGGGAAGTTATGAATGAAGTAACTCCTAAGGCTTTTTACCCTGAAAGGCGCCCTGTGGTCAGAAAAGCAAAGCGCCAACAGTGGCAAGTGCCTTGAGAAATGTGAGTGAGAACCCTTCCGGGCGCAGCCGGGAGACAGACCACGGCCCGGGTGGCCTTCACCTCACTGCAGGCTCACTCACACCAACATACACCAAGAAAATGACGCAGGAGTGGACCCGCTGTCAGTTTATTTGACCCCCAGCTGCCTCTCCCCCCGACACCCACCTCCTTGAAATGGAAGGTAAATGGAAGATTACAGGGTTTGGTGCAATTTAGGTAAGAGAAGGCGCAGAGACGCAACCGCAGGCACGGTGAGGAGCAATTCACCCTTTCTGGAGAAAACCGGCAAGCCACGTGGCCCTGTCACCCATGGGAGGGGTCAGTAATATAGCAACCAATGTACCATATTTATTGAGAGTTAAGCATTTTGCAAAATTCTTTATGTCACAAGAAAGCTCTGTAGGAGGCACTATCCCCATTTTACAGATAAGGAGACTGAGGCACAGAGCGGTGAGGCCACTCACTCAACATCTCAGTGTCAGAATTCAAACCCAGGACTCAAACTCTCAAGTCTTCAGTCTTCCCATGACGCTGCTCAGTGGGCTGGTTTCTGTGAAATATTAGAAACGCACCTATGGGCTTACCTCCCCTGTACTGTTTAGGGAAAGGCAGGAGACAATTTAGGTGAAAGTTAGGCATCGATCAGGGAGTTAAGACTTAATGAAGAGACACGGGGAGTGTGACTGGGCATTTGAAATGGCTTTTCAGCCAAAGGGATGGGTAAGCCCTCTCTGTCGTGGACTAGGAAAAAGGACCGAGGGCCCTTCTGACACTGGGGCGGGCCATCAGGGAGGAGGCGTGGGTGCGTGGCCCCCACACAGGGGCGCCAGGCATCCCCCACTCCTGTCCAGCCCCTCCAAACCAGGCACCCTGTGGTCCTGTCTCCTCAGTGACCCTGGAACAAAGTCTCAGCAAACAAAGGACCCTTTCATGAACTTCAGGCGGGTCCCCTGTCTTCGACTAAGAGGACTATTGAAACAGGCTCCCAGGAGAGCCGTTTGTTATGAGCACGTGGTGTTGCACCAACAAGTACGGCCAGAATTATGACAACGCCCTCCCTTTGGTCTGATCCAGGCTGATAGGAGACTCTCCTGCAACCACTGCAGGGAGAACCAGGGGGAGAAAGGAGCGGCCCAGGACGGCTTCAAAGGGAGCTCTCCTCCCAGGCAGCGAGTGTCCCACTGTGTCATCCACCTGGAAGTGAGTCATTTGAAAATTGTGGGCTTTATATTTTTTCTAGGGACTGCCATCTGAGGATTTCAAAGTGCTCTGAATATTATCTGATACTGGCTGCTACTCTCCCCATTAAATAGACAGGGAAACTGAGCTCCATCAGCTAGTATTACAGAGCATGTCACAGCAAGAGGGAACCTGGAGTTGGTGGTCTGCCTGTTGTCCTCTCTGCTTAGATTTTGTGGGATTCTGTAGGCTACCTTCACGTTCACTGGGCTAGCATGTCCCGCAAAGGCCTGAGGGGGCAGAAAGAGTCAAAGGCTCTGGGAGGCACGGATCTGGGTTTGAATCCTGCCTCTGCTGTTTTCAGCTCTGTGACTCTGGGCAAGTAGCTTGGCCCCTCTGAGCCCGTTTCTTCACTTATAACACTGGGATAATACCTATCTCAAAGGGATGTTATGAAGAGAAATAAATTTATGCGAAGCCCCTGAGATGGGGCTTTGCTCAGAGTAGGTGCTCAATGGATGAAGCCACTATTGTTTTTGAAAAAGGCTATTCTACTTTCTGAACAAGAGGTCATGGCAAGTAATTAGAGGACCAGATTCCAAAGCACAATTTGCAAATAATATTCTCTGCTAATGATACTCTAATTTTCATTTATAACCCTGAAAAAACTACATTGATACAAAAAATTAGGGTAATTTCTTTAGCCACTGATATGCTGGGAGTCAGTGAAACTATGTTAGAGCACCTGAAGTTGTGATCAGTTGTACAAGGCAAAAACTAATCGAGGATCTTCAAGATGAAAGACAAGGGAGTTCCTATTCTGAAATCTCTTTAGGGAGCTACCATGTCCTTTAGTTTTTTACCTTTCTTTAAGGCAAGGAGTTCTTTCTTTCCTGCAATTTTCATTTGTTTTGCTGGCATCTAACAGTCCTTGCTTAGGAATTTCTATCTTAGGGTAAACAGGAGACGTCACCTTACGAGACGTGGCTGAAGCCATAAGTTGCCAAGTTAAGAGCCTTAGAATCGCCAAGTGAGTTCAGCCTTACAAACACTACCGTCTGTGCCCAGGATGTCCCTTTGGCAGGACACAGAAGACACCTATGGCTGTCCTCTTTAACACCACCCCACAGTCTCAGGTATATCTCAGACACCTTTGAATTCCTGCATGAACTACTGGGGAGGAAGGGATTCCACAGGTTTAACTGAACCGTGGGAATTCTACGGGGCATGCTAGAGCCGGGTGGGAGGTGGCCAGTGAGATACCGCTCTATTTCCAACTTCTGGGGCAGTGGATTCCAGACATCCTCCTCTCCGTGTGCACTTGATCACAAACCTCCATACAACCACTGAATCCGTGGCCTAGTGCCTTGCCTGTCATAGGTTCACATGACATAGGTGCCCCAATCAGTGAATGAAGGTTTTCTCTTAGGCCCCCCTACCGTAAGGATGTGGGCATCCCTGTTTCTCACTTTCTTTTGGGAGTGAGGATGAAGAAGAGGGAAGCCACGGTTCTGATTCCCCCACTCCCGCTTCACAGATGCAGGCTATAGGGGGAGGCCCAGAGCCATGGGAGCCGCCAGAAGCCCTGTGGAAGGAATCATGCTCTTTGCTCCCCGTCACAGCTCAGAGAACAAAACAAGATCACAGCTGGCAGCACTGTGGTCTCTATTCCCTGGGGCCAAACCCAAGGTCAGAAGACCAGCCTGATCACAGCCCTGGCCTGGGACCTCCAACCCCTCCCTCTTCCTGCCCATCCTTTGGGAAATGCACCTGTGGATGTTCCGCCTTCTGTGCTCCTTTCCTTCAACCTGTGTCTTACAGTTGGGGTGGTTCTTGCTCTTCTCTATCTCAAGGTGGAGGTGTTGCCTTGGGCAACAGTGATGTCACCTGCATGGTGCGTCCATTCCACTGATGTCACGGGGTGAGCCACCTGAACGGAGGGGGGTGTGCTTTCTATGGGAAAACATCACAGGTCCCAAAATGCCAAGGAGGATCCTACAGACCTCCTGGGCACTCCCACGTGACCTTGTTTCTCTCCCTGAATCCTCTATCACCCTTCCCTCCCTCTGGATGCCTCTGAAAGGCCAAGCCTCAAACCTGACCGTCCCTCTCCCAGAGTCGGCTGAAATGGCAGGACAAGCAGCTTTGCCCTCAGAACACACTATATACAAGGGCACCGATGACCTCTTTTTCACCATCTGGGACAGTCTGGGCCCCTGCAACCTTGCTCTTTGCAGAGAATTTGGCAGAGAATGTAGATTTTCAATTGACCTGTAGGGTCTTTTAAGAGCTCATACCAGCCATGCTGCTGCTCTGTGCCAAGCACTGTGCTTAGCTCTTGGTCCTCATGCCCTGTGAGGGGTTATCCCCATTTTACTATGATAAAACCAAGGCTTGGAAAAGTCAAAGTGCTTACCCCAACACAGAGGACACGCAACTACTGGGCAGTGGAGCCAGGATGCAACCCAAGTTTGCCCTCCTCCAAAACCCACCACGAGAAGGCCTGGACAGAGGCCCTTTAAATTCAAAGAGGCCAGGTGGCTGAGGGAGCCAAAGTAATCACCTGCCTTAGGACTGCCTGACCCCACGGGGCTGCCATAAGTGGCCAGGCCTGGCCCTTCCACTTCCCTGGACAGGCGTGCGGATTAGGGACCAAGTTCCTTTTTTCTGTGCCTGGCTTCCTATTGACCCATTCAGGCCACCTGTCTAGTTGTTAAACTTATGCAAACGCAACTCGATGTGTCTGGGAAATCTGCTGGGCACCAGCCAGCCCTCTCCAGGAGACATTAAGGCATCGAGAATTCCTCATTGGCTAAGCCTGGTTTGTTTTAAATGCTGTCTGTCTGTACGTACATAGCAAAATGCTCTCCTCCAGCTGATTAAGTGCCGAAATGTATAGCATGGAAAATAAGTGATCTTAAAGGTGGATCTGTGAAGTGGGAGCCTGGGAAGGGTGTTTGCAGGTGAACAGGCCCTGGACAGGGGAGTAGGGGGTAGGAAGTGTCAGAAGAACATGTTCAGACACACCTCACTTTGTTCTGCTCCTGGGGGAGTCTCTGCCTAGGTGAGGGGCACACCCAGGTGGCACTTACTCATCACCCTCATGCCAGGTTCCAAAACTGGATTTGCCACCTCACACCGCCCAGCTATTGAGAAGGAGTCATCTGATGCTTGGGCCAGGCTTCCCATCAGCTATCAAGGCCGCGCCTGCCTCTTTCCTTCTGTACCTTTCTCTGCCAGATGAGTTCTCCATCTTTCTCTCCATCTGAGCTGAGTGAGAGCGGTATTTCTTCCTTTGACAAAGAAAGAAAAAGGCAACTGCTCTTTCTTCCCATGAGGGACCCCAACCAAGCTAGATTTTTAAGCTTAACTTGCTTCTTGTGCTTGGAGTTCTCAGTGGTTGGGATTCAGCTTCCAGGCTCCTGAACACTTTGCTTTGCTGGGCCTTAGTTTCCTCATCTGTAAAATGGGGATAACAATACCTATGTCATAGGGCAACTGGGAAGATTAAATGAGTTAATACAGGGAGTGTGGTTTTTGGGGAATGTTAAGTCTCTACTAACAGTTGGCTATCAAGGCTGCTGTGTATGGTTGTGCAGATGGTGTGCTGCTTAAGGACACCGGCTGGGGGTGGGAGTGAGGATGGACCCAGGTTACATGCCGATTGCCTGGCTGTGTCCACCCAGATGAGACTCCTCTTTTAAATGGCACCAAGGTGTGAGCTTCTTGCCTAGAAGGAACCCCTTATTCTAACTCACGCAAAGGATAGAACAGGCTAGCAGCGGCCCTGGGGGTGTTAATCTTATCCGCTCTCAGCATTCTCATGGCTCTGTCCTCCTTCCCAGCCAGACTGGATTAGAGGGGAGTCCAGACAGACTGGTCTCAGCCATACATAAGGGCCTGCTCCTCAGCTCCCCCGCGCACCTGGAGCACTTGCTCCCAAAGCCCCCCACGCTGCCCTACTGAGACAGGATAGTAAGAAGCTAGGAAAATTCCTTGGCAAGTGGAATAGTGAAACCCAGACAGAAAGCTGAACACAATGTTTGAGCAATTTAGAGCCAGATACAAAATGTCAACTCCTCAGAGATAACACCTAGGCATCAGTAGTATTTCAGCTCCAGGCCAAGAAAGAAGCAAAACCAGGTGGGTGACTACAATGACTGAATGACCCTTGCCCTGGCCTTGACCAATCAGTGGAGATCACGATCCTGAAAGGGCACAACTGGAGAACTGATGAATATTCTGAAACCCTCCCCTGAGACCTCCCTAAGATTCCTACCTCCAAGAGAGAGAAAGAAGCCTCAAGACAAAGGACCTGGCTCTCTCTCCCTCTGGGGAGCATCCTTGGCCATTCACTTTCCCCTCTTCTTCCCCCACTTCTTTCCCCACAGGCACAGGACTCCTAAACGGGCAGCTTGTCCCAGATTTATCCCCTGAACTTGTCCCCAAGGCCCCCTTTACTCTGACTTCCCAGTGAGCTAAGGCAGCTTGGCCCAGGCTCTCCCGTTGCATTCTCTATGCTAGGCCCTTCCTTGTTCTACTGGCCCCAGCTTTAATAAACGTACCCTCATAGTCACCTGCACTTGTGAAATCTTCCCTACATAAAGTCAAGAGCCCACACACTACCGCTGGCCCTAAGCAGACCCCGGGGGCCAGGCCCCCCCGTCCAGTAACATGACAACCTCATCCCCACTGAGGAGCCTCTCAGCCCCAGCCATGGAGTTGGCAGAGTCTTCACCTCCGAGTTGAAAGGACCCTCTCCTTGGTAACTCTCCTTGGCCACCTGTCTCTGCCAAGTAATGGGCGGCGCATTATCCACTGAGGAGCTCTAGTTGTTGGCAGGTTCCTTCTGACTTGTGAGGAAGATCCACTTCCCTGCTTCTCCTAACCAGTGAGTCTCTGAGGCCAGGCAGAACAAGTCTTCTTTTCTCAAGGGACAGGCTTGAGATTCCTAAAGGCTACTGCCCTGGGCTGCTAGGCCTTACATCCTCAGAGGAAATATGGCTGGTTCATTCTCTTCTCCCTCACAAGTACACTTCCCAAAACCTCCACACCATTCCACCCCTTCTCCTCTGGACACATCCCCATTTGGCAGTGGTGACCCTTGAAAGAAGGGCTATTATGAGGGGGGTTCTGCCCTCCAGCGGTCCAACTCTACTCTTCCTGGGCTCTGTGCCCAGGATGCTTGCCACTTGGCCTCCCGCCAAGCTGTGTACCCTCTGCATCAGGCAAACCTCCCCCACCTTCTTTCTCTTTACTGACTTCAGGGAATTCAAGAGGGAAAAATACAACCCCAGGTACCTCCCAGACAGTGCCATGTCAGGTGGGCAATTTGCCAGAAACCTCTACCCAGGAGTTCCTCCCTGAACTTGCCTTCAGATTAAAAGTTCACCCACACACCCTCCTCTTTGTTTTCCTCATGGGTGCTACAGAAGCTGAGAGCGTGTTTCTGGTAAGGTGACAAGTTCTGGGACGATGGCATCAGGTTAAAAGTTCAGATCCTTGCCCCCTGAAGGACGGAGCTTGAAATGCTGCATCTTTGACAATTCTGGAGCTAAAGGATGGCACTCGAACAAAAGCCTTCCCATCTACTCAGGGAGAGGAGAGTCAGTATAACCACTTCACGGTTACCCACAAGTGGAAAATATGAGGGCGGAATGGCCTGGAGCAGCAGCAGACACATGGAATTAGCAAACAATGAAGGCCAGTTAGGCATGTAGGCTGGAAGGACAACTCAAAAGCACAGCCTATTATGTTATCAGTAAAGAAGTGAATGGCAGCAATCCTGCCTGTGTGTGCCATGCCATTCTGTGGGTAACCTGGACCTGTGACTGCACAGGGTACCCATTAGTGATTAGCGTTACCTGGCAGCCTCTCCAAAGTGGAAGCGGTTTTAAAAGGAACAAGAAAACTGAATACAGCTCCGAAACTGATTTAGGTCCAGAAGACCAGGCTCTGCCAGTACCTGGTGCTCCTCTAGTGTTGAAGGGGGTGGGGGCAGGGGTCCTTCTCACACCAGGCAGAGGGGCAAAAGGCCAAGTGCCATCAATGAGAGGATCTGTAAAATATTTCCCCTTCCTGGACAGCTTCTCTTTTCTTTCTTTTCTTTTCTTTTTCTTCCTTCCTTCCTTCCTTCCTTCCTTCCTTCCTTCCTTCCTTCCTTCCTCTTTCCCTCTCTCCCCCCTCCCTCCCTTCCTTCCTTCTTTCCTTCCTTCCTTTTCTTTTCTTTCTTCCTTTTTTTTTTTTTTTTTTTTTAAGAGAAGGAGCATTTAGAAATTTAGAATGGGAAGCCCGGCCCTGGGGCTTCTGAATCCCTTAGCCGGCAGTCAGAAAGGTGGAGACACTGGGAAATGGCTGGGGATGGAGTTGTGGGTCAGGTGGCAGAGACTATTTGCAGCCCCAGGAGAAAGTTTTGCACTCCGTCGGATCCCTTCCACTAACAGTTCCAAAAGAGGAAGCCGCGGAGGCTTTATCCGTCCCCAGCAACCTCATAGCTTCACTACTTGAAACTAAGAATAAGCTCCACTCCTTCTCCCTCCTCCCAGGAGGGGAAGGCAGGCGAGAAAGGAGCTGGCTAAAGACGGGGGCTCCCAGCCCCCGACCCAAGGCTTGTCTTTGAGCCCCAGTACTCTGCTCAGACGTTGAAAAGTAACGGATCGTCGGAGCAGTAGGAACAAAGACGTGGTCCCGATTCGGGCGCTCGGGAGCGGAGATGCCGGCGGCCGGTGCTGGAGCTGAGCGTGGAGCGCCGGCGTGGATGCCAGACGACGCTGCGCCGCATCTTGGCTCGGGCACTGCGGCGGGGTCCCCAGAGTCCGCCCCAACATGGGGGCCCGAAGAGGCCCCTCGTCCCACTTGCAGCCCCTGCGCCCCCGCCCCAGGCCGCCATCTCGGGCGCAGCTCCGCCTCGCCCCCCGTGTCCATCGCCTCCTTCTACCTTCCCACCCACGAGGAGGACGCAGAGCCTCGCGGCTGCTGGCCCAGACTTACGCTTCGCCTTCGTCCCCACTCGCCGTCACGGGGAGGACCGCGCGGGCCCAGGCTGCGCAGGCGAGTCCCCAGGGCCCGGAAGCTGCGGTTTGGCTGCGTTAGCGGCAGAGCGTCCCGGTGGACAATTAGACGGTCGGGGGCGGAGATACCCTGGCCGGCTCCCGCCTCGTAGCCTCCATCAGCCGGGATCTAAAGAGATTCGGAGTTACTCATTTCCTGGCTGTTACAGAAACTTTTCCTCCTTATAAGAACAAAACACCCGCCTCTACTCCTGGTCGCAGAAGCTCCTTAAGGAGGACCGTGCGAGTTAGGGGGCCGGGCCTGGAGGCCGGGCCCAGGGGCCGCCGCGGAGGTCTGCCCATCGATCCCTCAGGAACTCCACAGGGGCAGCAGACCCGGAGGATGTCGGGGAGAGACGGGATCCGGCCACTAGAGTAACCTGGGGCGAGTGGATAGGGAGTCGAGGAGGACGCCCTTAAAAGTCTGTCCAGGCCGGCTGACAGGAAGGGGTTAAGTCTCTGCTCGCCTCCCCTGTGTTTTCCAAGGCGCGTTTTACAGGCGGCGGATTCCTGGGGCCACCTCTTTTGTCCCCTGGAGGGAAATATAAATCGAGACGCGACGCCGGCTCTTTATTCGGCTTGAAAGGATTAAAATAACACCAAATTTAAAGATAAACGAATGCATCTTTGCCTTTCTCCCCGAGCAGCTAGGCACAAAAGAAAAACGATGACTTAGATGCTTTTATCTGCAGAGGGCGCTTTAGTTTTCAAAGCCTGTTTACTGTTGTGAAATTAGAACTCTATTTTAGGACGCAGGGACTTGAGACCCGGAGGGCGGCAGCAGCAGCAGCATCCTGCTGGTGCTTAACCGGTTATGAAATCCGTAACCTATTATCTTTGTGCACTGCCTAGATTCCACAGCCAGCAGAAGTGACAGGGAAGGGCTTGAGATAATCCTATATAAAGTTGCTTTGGGGAGTCAAACACCAGTGAGGGCACGTTGGGGAAATTAAAACACACTGCCCAAGAGATGATCACCACTGCCACTGCTGTTGGGTTTTAGATCACCTTCTTCTCTTCGTCCTCAAGCCAGTCAAATAACTGTAACACTCTCCTGGAAGACATTAGGCTAAGTGGAAAGATGAACGGGAGAAAATAGAAACCCCTGGTCCTTATCCCAGGTTTCTTTTGTTTTCAAGCTTCCCCTGCTGCTTTCAGCCTCTTCCCTACTTCCGGCACAGTTATGGCAGTTTTGGGAGCTGGTAGGGAGGGGTGGGAAAGGGGTAGTCTGGGGAAGTATTCTTGAAAGAGCTGTGTATTTACAAAATAGCTGCAAGTTGGTCCAGTGGGGTACTCACCCCCAAAGCAGGCGGTGGCAGGAGGAGGGGGTTCGGATTCCTGGGCGATGAGGACACTGAACTGAGTACCCTTGCGCTTCGTTGTAATCTTTGGGGTAAGAGTGCAGGATTATGTATGCTGGAATGCCAAAGTTATTGCTTCAGCGCCCCCTAGGATTGCGCACATTTGTTTACGTAAGGAACAGGTTGTTCAGCTTGTTTTTCTTTTAAACCTGATGATTTCACTCTTCATGACCTGATGGTCAGCTTCATTGGCTTCCCTCTGCTCTCTACATAAGGTCCACTCTCCTAACTTGGCACAGGGGTCATTCATGAACCGGCCTCTACTTATCTCATCAACCTCATATCTCAGTTCACGTTCCACACCAAACTCCTTGCAGTTCTTGGAACCTGTGCTTCTCAGAATGTGATACTCGGTTTGTCCCCGCCCACCCTGGGTATTCACATGTGCTCTATCTCCTGCCAGCAACCCTCACCCCACCTCATCCTCCAGTCTGTTACCCTCAATGCACACACATTTTTTTTCCTGTGTGATATGTGCTCAGTCTTCAAGTCTCAGATTAGGCGACTTCTCTTCCAGAAGTCTTCCTTTAACATGCATGCCTGAGTTAGACATCTCCCCTCACCCCTGCTCCTCCCTGTAGTTTCCACAGCAACTTGTGGTTACTCAGGAAGGTGGGTTTTAAAAGATAGGAAAGTACAAAGGATTCAACTTCTGAGAACATCAGAGTCTAAGAAGGTAGGTAACCTCTGCTTCAAACACAGAAACGCTAAAAAAAATAAATAAATAAATAAAAAAGTCAACAGTTGAAAGAAAGAAGGAGGTGTTCTCTAGGTATGAGATAGGAAGAGGGAACTGTAAGGCACATGGGGTATTTGACAGGACCCCCCAGGTCTAAGCCCAAATAAGGACTTGGGGGGGTGGGACGGCGAGTATCCACTCTGGCCTTGTGTTCTAGAAAGGTAGAGATCTGGACTTGAGACCCCTACTTAAAGCTGGGACACTGGAAAGGCTGTTAGTGACTGGAGAATAGAAAAAGAAACAAAAAACAAAACAGAATAAAACCCCCCTGAAAATCCTTCCATTTGTCCAAGACCACAGGGAGGAAGTTTGTGGTTTGTCTGGGACTCTGGATGAATTTTTAAAACAAGTCTGCTATCGAAAGTGAAACCACTAGTTTCTCTATGCTGTTCACTGGTGTGAGGTCCTGGTTTACACTCCCCATGTGCTGAGGAAATTCTGAAGCCAACACAGTAGAAAAGCTGGTTCAAAAGTGATGAATCCCCTCGGTCCTGTCAGAGGAAATGCAAAACCACTTGTTTATTCTGATCTCTCACAGCATGAATAACTCCCATTGAGGATGAGTGTATAATAAGAAATAAACCAAAGGAAGAAATGAACCACATGAGGGGTGAACTGCATCCGTAAACAGGAGAAATAGCCCCTTAATAACCTGAGACAATAGAACACTTTGGAACAGATGATAAAATAGTTATGTTCAAAATAACTACAGAGCCAAAACTATAGAACATAATACTATGAAAAAAAGAATAAGCAAATTTGAAAAAAGACAAATACAATATATAGAAATAAAAATTTAGTCACTTAGATTTAAAAACCTCAATGATTAGAATTCTTTTTTCATCAAGGCAGCAATAACATATCAGTCAAAAATCCAATGAAAATTACGCATTAGAAAGGGGAAAATAAAGAAAAGTTAACATAATAATCTCATTTATAAATACCATCTTAGAATCCCTAAGTAAAATGTTAACACAAAATCCCAGTGACACATCAAAAGAATATTACATCATTAAATGAAAAATGGAAAGATCATCACCATAGATGCTGAAAAGCCATTAGACAAAATTCAGCATCCAAATATAAATAAATGCTTTTGTTAGCTTGATAAAAAGGTAAAGTTCAATCCCAACGCCAATATTGTGCTCCATGGGGAAATAATAGAAACTTTCATGTTAAAGTCAGTGCAAGACATGCATGTTCTCATTTACGCACCCTCCCTTAAATGAAAGTCAGTTAGGAATGTGTTTGACTGCAAATAATAAAATACATGATTATAATTTTATATGTGTCTAAGAATACAATTATAATTTTAGATGTGTCTAAGAATACAAGAGGCTTAAACAAATAGGGATTTATTTTTAAGCCTGTAGATAGGTGGCTGTTTTGACTCAATGCTTTGATAATTTTGGGGCTGGTCAAAGGTCATACACTTACTGTTTTGATATATAGTGCAAAATCGTCTTCCAAAGATGTTTCACCAATTTAGACTCAGCAAAAAAATTTGAGAATGCCTGTTTCCCTACATCTTTTTCTGCATTGGCTATTTCCTAACTTTATTTATTTTGCTTCTTTTTTAGTAACAACAACAAAAAAACATAGGTCAATGCCTTGATTTGCATTTCTTTTAATTATAAGTGGGGCTGAACAGAACATTATTAGTGGCCATTTTTACTTTTCTATTTGTGAATATTCAGCCATAACTTCACCTATTTTTTGTTGGCTTGTTCTTCATATGTGTTGTTCATGATCTTAAGTGTTAGATATGCTTTCAAAATTCACAGTGAAAGGTGAATTGTGATAAACACTGGACCAACTGTGGGCTGCTTCACAGTGTACTTCACAGTCAGGAACATTGGCAATAAAAATCAAAAAACAAAACATGGGAACAGATTTCCTGTTTACCCCCAGCTGTGGTTATCCCAGTATATGGAATAAAATACATGGCAATGGGAGGAACAGGAAGCCAATGCTAGTTATGAAGGGTCTGATGGATGGAAAAAAGGGGCATTTTCCTTGATTTGGTCAATCCCTCACTATCCTGAATTCACCTTTTCATGCAATTTCTAGAGATAATAACAAGTTGGCTTACAGGATGTTTCATTGGAACAGATTGCTTGGCTGAGACCTCAAAGGTGTCAGTTGAACAGGATGGATGATTTGCATTTGGCTATTTTTTCCTTCCAAGTCTGTCCTGGGATTCCTCCACCTCTTCTAGGAATGTGGGAGCCAGCAGGGCCTTTAGAAATTACTTACTGACAAAAATGAAGCCCAGAGAAGTTAGGTCACATACTAAAGGTCACATTTTTGCTTAGAAACAGAATATTAATAGCTAAAGCTTACCCTAGGTGCTAAATATTACTCTAAGCACTTTACAAATAACAACTCATAATATCATAATATTATGATATCATTCTCATAATATCCCCATATTATAGTTGGTATCATTAGCATTCTGTATAATAGAACAAAAAATGAGGCCTAGTGAGGCTAAGTAACTTATCCAATGTCACACAGCTCATAAGTGGCAGAGTTAGGCTTTGAACCAGAAACTTGGCTCCAGAATTTTGTTCTTAACTATGACTCTATATCATGTTCATAGTCAATCCCCTTCAAATGTTCAGCTACACTGAATTTCCCCCAAATGAGATTACAATAGTTAGAATATTTTTCAAACTATTTTGAAAATACATTTTACTTCAGAACCTGATATACTTACACACAAGTGTGTTATAATTGAAAGTTTCTTTAAAATGCTTACTAACTGTGATATACCCTGCCATATTCCCTCTTCTTTTTTCTATTCCTATCTTTACCCTCTTATGGAAAAAAAATACAGGTCACGATTTACTAATTAGTCATGATCCATGGTTTGAAAAAATGCTTCTTTAAACCACCCCTTTGACTCACGCCTCTGTTATGAAAGCTGTTGGTGGTTTATACATGTTAAACTTCCATCCACACTTCGCTTGGAGTGGGAAAGAATGTCAGATAATTTCTATCAAGCTTATCTCTCCCTGTAGTTAATGTCTAAAGAAGACACACAGGGACCTTAAAACAAATCACCATGCTGTATGTAACCTTAGGAAAACCTTTATTCACTCACCCATCCATCCACCTATGTATTCAATAAATATTTGAACACCTACTATACAACAGGCTTTGTGCTAAATTAGGAACTGAAAAACTACTGCCGGCAGCCCAAATCCAAAGCAACACCTGCTTCTGTAAATAAAGTTTTATTGTCTCATAACCATGCCCATTCATTTAAGTATTGTCTGTGGCTGCTTTTGTGCTATGATGGAAGAGTCGAGTAGCTGCTACAGAGACCATGTGCCCTGTGAAGCCTAAAATATCTCTTAATCTGGTCCTTTAGAGAAAAAGTTTGCAGAGTCTGGTGTTAGATTTTAAAATATAATGGCATTTTAGACTGGCCTCTGCCATCCTGGAGATTCGAATTATTCTGCTTCTTAAATTGGGTTTTGAGCTGCTTTTGTTGGGGGTGGGGGTGAGGATGGGGTTGGGGTCGGTCCAGGCTTTTTGTGTCCCTCCAATTGCCTCGGAGAACACCTGTTCACAGTAGATGCTCAGCAGGCGTTTTCTGCTGCTGAAATAATTCAGTAGATCTGGCAGCAGATAGTGGAAAGAAAGCAACCTACCTATAGGGTAGGAAAGAAAGTCTGTTCCTTTAACACAGCAGAGTTTCATTTTATAGATGTCTATCTTTGCTGCCATAAGAAGCAGGGCATCAACTCTTTTGAGTACTTACTGTGCATTTGACCCTGGGGTGGGGGGAGAAAAGAAAGGACTTCATTCTTTGCCACTTGTATCAGATGGGAAGAGAAATGGGACGAATGCATTTAATTGTTATTCTTACTACTTTTGTTTGGGGACCTGGTGTGTACTTGGTGGTGATTTTGTTCAGCTACCTCAGAATCCTAAATGTTTGTGTTCAATAGCTTTTAACTTTCCTTCATCACTAATGACACCCAGGAGTAATTGTTGGGTGTCTGAGTGTATAAGCTAATTGTATTCCTTCTTCTTGTCTTCCTTTCCTTCTTTCTTTCTTTATCAAACTTTCTATTTTGAGTATCTCTTATGTATCAGCACCATAGCTATATAAAAGAAAAGACTGGTTCTTCCAGTCTATGGGAAGGACATAGAAATAAATACACAATTAAAGTATAGTGTATTGACAGAGGGACACTCAGACTTTCTAGCAGCACAGAAGAGGAGTGCCTAACCAGGGAGGACTTCCTGGAGGAGGTTACACTGAGCTGAATCTTGAAAAACTCACTGGACAAAGAAGGAGACAGGATATTTCAGACAAGGGACCTGCATATGTGAAGTCTAGAGGTATTTAAAAATGTGGTGCTTTTCAGGGGATACTGGAGATAAGAATATTGACCCATCATCGATTTGAATAAAAATAATTTTTATTTATTCATTTATTTACTTATTCAATTTGTTTATTTATTTGTAGTGGAAACAGGATATGTGAAGCTAATCTTTTTAACCAACCTGGTTAGCTGGTTGGATTGTATAAGTCACTGTGACCTGGGGCCTCTTGGGTGAGAAGCACCAACTCAATGAGCGGGCCTAACTAGTCGTCCCCAAAATGAATCTGACGGGAAGAGCTGCGGTTGCTGTTAAGCCATTAAAATTTCAGCCAGGTAAGATGACTGGGTGGCTGTGACACTGCTGTCTCCTTCTCCTGGTAAAAACGATCTCCTGTGGTGGCAGATTGCCCGCTGCTTCCCCCTCAGGCCTGACCTTTCAGTCTTCCTCATAAATCTGCCTGAGCTTTCCTGCCTCTGTTGGTATCAGGACGGAAGTTTGTATGAAGACCCTTTGGGGATCGATGTCAAATGCTCCACAAATGTTCTGTTAAGTTACCTCTGCAGCAGACTGAAAATGGAGCAGATTAAAGAAATAAAATATGGTCTGAACAGTTTTGGAAAGCGCCAGCCAGCTGGGACTCCGCTCTGTCATCTAAGGTGAGCATAGGGGCAGCTGATAAATGATAACAATTTTCTGCAACACGTGGGCTTTTAATCTTCCCAACATCCTGGAGGAGAAATGTTAGATATGACAACCTGAGAGGTTTTTACCCTGTTTGCGGGGGGGACTGCAGGTGCGGGTTTTATATTTCATGGATGCTAAATCCAGAGATATCATAAGAATGACTGGACAAATAAGACCCGTATTGGTCAGGGCTTTGGGGCTTTTTTTGGAGTGGGGGCAGGTTTGAGCAATGGAAACTCACTTCATGTAGACTAAACAAATAAGGTGACTTTATTAAGAAGATGCAAATTATCTAGCAGAATGCAAGAGAGCAGCTGTTGCTAGGCCTCCTCAGGGACTGTAACCAGAATCTGAAGGGGTCCCCACAACCAAGGAAGTCCCCTGTCCCCCAGCTCTCCTCTTCTCTCTTGGTCCCATGGGTCCCCCTCCTGGCTCATTTGCTTTATTCTTCCCTCTATGCAGCCCACCTTTCTCTGCCGCTCCTGGGTTTCACATACTCAGTTCCAGGCCTCAGAATTGAGTGACTTGCAAGGCTTGGTCCCAACTATAAATCCCCAGGAAAAAGAATGGAATTGGCCCAATGTGGGTTAGGTCTCCACTCCTGACCCTTCCCGCTATGACCCTGGGGAGCAGGGAGGGCTATCTAGAACACCGTGGCTTCAGGGAGAAACATATTTCTGGGTGGGAGTTAACCAATCTCACTAGTGACATTATTCTTACTAGTCTCACTAGAGGATCGTGGGCTGTGTCGAAGCCCCCAGAATTGCTTCTAGGACCTCTGTGATCCGTTAGAGAAGTAACCTCTTTTTAGGGAACAGTTGCTTTGCATTGCAGGCTGGGGATTTCCAGGTAGGGCTGCATATTAGCACTTCTGTCTGCTTTTCACTTTATATCCTCCCTGGGCGCTGTTGAGGAGGTGAGCACTGTGTACATAACACTGTTCTTATTCCTGAATCTCAGCACACAGCTTAGATGTCCGGGGAAGGTGCTATAGGAGGCACTTGCATCCTGGTTTAAATAAGGAGCTTTGCAGAGGTATTAGAGCTCAGGATGGTGTGTTCAAGTTTTCTGGCACAGTGCATGGGTCTCTCTGTGGCTATCCCAGGTCTTTGAGTTTGCAGCTGTTTGTTTACTGTTCTTCAAAGCTCCACCATTCACCTACACCTTCTTTTCAACATTAGTGTCTACTGGCCCCTGATAGGGACCCCATCCTCCATGTGGCAGGATTTTTTGCATTCTTGCCTTCGTACCTGCCCAACACCATTTTTCACACTTGAAATTTCTTCTATTTTCTTCCATGTCTATAATTCATATGTTACCATTTAAGGTCAAGTCCAAGAGCTATGTCTAATATACCTTTCCCTAATAATGCCATCCTTCACTGGTCTTCTCCATTTTAGAACTCATTCAATAGTTGTTCACTTAATAGATACATACTGAGAGGAGTGATGGTCTTTTATATTAGTTTGCTGGGGCTGCTGTAATATAGTACCACAGGTTGGGTGGCTTAAGCAACAGGAACTTGTTTGCTTGCAGCTCTGGAGGTTAGAAGTCAAAGATCAAGGTCTTTCGTTTCTCCTGTGGTCTCTGTCTGGCTTGTAGATGGCCTCGTTCTCATTTGTGTCTTTCCTCTGTGTGTGATTCCTTGGCTTTTCTTCATGTGTCCAACTTTACTCTTCTTACTAGGATATCAGTCAGATTGGATTAGGACCCACACAAATGGCCTCATTTTAACTTACTCAGCCTGTTAAGGGCTCTATCTCCAAATATGGTCACATCCTGATGTACTGGATGTACTTCAACATACAAATTTTAGGGGGATACAATTCAGCCCGTAACACCAGTGGAAACAGGGCTGAACAAGACATATGTGATCCTTGCCCTCTTGTTGTTTGAAGCCTGGAAGACAAGAGAGATATTAAACAACCATTTCCATGAATATGTAATTACGGTGGTGGGACTGGTCCAAGAAGTGGAACACATGGCGCTTGAGAAGGTAGCCTGGCGTTGTGGGGTTGGTCAGGAAAGGTCTCCCTGAGGAAGTGAGATTTGTAGGAAGGATGGATGGGCGTCAGCCAGGTGAAGAGGGAGGGTTGAGTATTCTAGACAGAGAGGTCAGAGTGTGTGAATTCCAAGTAATGGGAAAGAACAGAGCATATGAGGAACAGGGATCGAGTGTGACAAGGAATGGTAGGAAGGCACCAGAAGGACAAAAGTTTCAGATTACACTGGATAGTGAGTCTTGACATCTTCATTTCAGTGCTTATTACATCCTATCTTGGACTGTTGAAAAAAATTTTGCGTGTGTGTGGTGGGGGGGGGCATGTATATTTTGCTTCTCATGCTCCTTTCGGGGAGGAGATCCTTCCAACTCCTTCATATCCTCCATAGCGTGCAGCATAGGACTGGGAATATAGTAGGTGCTCAATAAATAAATTAAGCAGGTGTAATGACAAAGAGATTGATAGAAGCACTTCATCTAAATTAGGGGCTGACTCAATCTTGGTGGGCCTGTTCTTCCAGGATGCTCTGAAGGTGAGGACTTTTGGTGGTATGATGCCACCTAGCGCTCCTTTGTATTACAACAACAAAGGGGAGCAGGTTGGTGAGTGTCAGGAATCTGAAAAATTAGAAGCAGAGCATTTTCTCTCGTCTGCATAGATTAATTTGTCCAACCACCCATGTTTTCATCCATTCATTCATCCATGTTTATGTCCATCTGCATCTCTTTCCTGTGAGTGGAACACGTCACGTTCCTTTCAATCCCCCGTGGTTCCCTGATTTCCCATGTTCAGGTCTTTCTTTCCCCACCTCATAAGCAATGCTTTCAAATATCAGTGTCTAGATTCCCTGAGCACCCCTGTTCAAAGTGATACCACCATATTGTGTTAGAATTGTAGATTTTTCTTTCCCCCTTTCCCCCAATGCGAAGGGCAGAGACTCTGCCTTAGTCGCCTCTGTGGATTTGTGCCAGCCTGTGCCTGCTATGTAGCAGATACTTAAAAAGAGTGTCTTCTGGATTGAATTACTGTCACCTTGGCAGGCCATCTGCTAATGCAATGGTCCCTGAGGAGTTTCCTGTGGAACAAGAGGACACAGAGCCTCACAGTAACACAAGATATGAACAGATTCCACAGCTGGTGGGCCCAATGTGTAGCCAAGTTTCCTGTGAATATACCGAGCAGCCTGAGTGGTGATGCCTGCCCATCGCCACCTCATTTCCAGTAGCTTGGCTTACACTTTGGTTCAGCTGCATCATCAGTTTCACTTGCTACCTTTCCCACCCACCCCTGACTATGCTTCAGCCATGTTTCGTCCTGTGTCCACCAGATATACAGTCTCAGTTCATGAATGAGATATCATTATACAAATCTTAATTTTCCCACAAGTTAATTCATAAATTCAATGAAGTGCAATGAAAATTTCTCATGAGGGACTTGAAAAACACCCTAAAATTATATGGGATGATAAATGTTCATGAATAGCCAATGTAATTTTGACAGAAATAGGGATGAGGGACTTGCCCTTTAACCATGAAGACTGGTTACAAAACCCTAGTAACAAAACCCATGGTACTGACACAGGAACAAACCAGGTATCTCAGAAAAGATCCATTTATATTTAGGAACCAAAATATTGAAAAATTGGCTCACTCCATTGAGAGAAATACAATCAAGTCCTTATCTCAAGCACATATAAAAGGATGAACTCCAGATGGACTAGAGGACTGAATGTGAAAATGTAAAACTGTGAAGCTAATAGAAGAAAATGACAGGGAATACCTTTATAGCCTTGGGATTCAGAAGGACTTCTTAGATCACACTGAAGAAGGCATATAAAATCTCAGAAATACATATAAAGGATTACAAAATTAAGGATTATTGTTCTACAAAAGACATCACAGGAGAGGTTTCCAATCTTTGAAAGCAGATGAATGTCCGGACTTTACAAACACCTCTTGTAAATCAAAAAGAAAAAGACCATTAGGAAAATAGGAAAAGGCTATGAATAGACAATTTACAAAAGGAGACCCCAAGTGGCTTATGAATATATAAAGAAATGCTCAACCTCACTAGTAGTCAGAGAAATACTAATTTAACACAATGTGTTGATGCTGTTCAATATTGACAGAAATTTTTAAAAAATTGACTAATGAGTCAGTTTTATAAGACAGAATAGTATCTGACTCTTAGAATAATATCTGGCACTTAGTAAACATTATATGAATTTATAAATAAATGCACTACCACATGCTGGCAAGGATGGGAGCGGGGGGACAGAAACCCTTACACTATGTGCTAGAGTGTCATTTAGGGCAGCAATTCTGGTGTGCGACCAGGCAGTACCTGGTGAAGTAAAGTACTCAGGCTTCCATCAGGCTACTAAACACCTTTGTGCCTTTGGAAAATGGAGTTCACCACTGAGCAGAAAAATCTGAAAAAAGGCATAACCTCTGGGTAGTCCAGCCTTCTTAGTTTCATGACTTGACTTAGGGAACAGAACTTTTACAGGAAGAAAAGGAGACATCTTTCTCCAGTAGGGCACATGATATGGAGAAGAGAGTGAGGATTGCTTCTCAGCCCCCATTGGCCTCCTGACTGGGAGTCTCTGTGCATAATCAAATGCTATGGCTCCATGCATTCCCTATGACTTGGACAATCCCATTCCCAGACGTATATCTCAGAGGAATTCGCACACAGGTCTATAAAGGACCATGGACAAGGATGATCATTGCTGCATCGTTTGTGTTATTGGAGATGTGGAGGCAGCCTTGATATCCATCACTTGGGGGACAGAAGTAAAAGGTGTGGATGTCCAATACATGCAGCAATCAAAAGCAATGAACTGGGATTACAGTACCAACTGCAACCACGGATAGATACTGAAAAAGACTATTGAGTGAAAAAAGGAGAAAATAAGATGGTATCATTAAAACTGCTATATATTTTCCAAAAAAAAAAAATGCATATCCAAGCATGGTAGCATGAATGCCAGCGGGGCTGAGGATGAGGAGTGGGAGCAGGGATGGGGGTAAAGGGGAAGAAATAGAAAGAGAGGGGTCTTGCATGGTTCATGACCCAAGAAGTTTAATTTCTCCCATTCTCTGTACCTGAAGTCTAAGGGGTGTGGAGGTGAAGGGGAAGTGGGGTGGGGAGGTGAAGGGGAAGTGGGGTGGGGAGGTGAAGAAAGGGTCTTGAGGGAGGAGCCCCAGGTGCTTGGCAGATTTTCACCATGTGGCTCCAAATACCTAGGTACGTTTTCCCAGGGTGTCTTGAGCTCCGCACCCTATTTTTCTCACCACTAGTGACCAAACTGTTAGAAGGCAGGGCCTGTTTTTTCCTCTACCTTCGTTTTCCCTGCCTGTGTCTTGCATTCACTAACTGCTTCTTCAGGGTTAGAACTGACTTGAATTGAGATGATTTCTTGTTCCCATGACAGAGTCTCTGTCACAGAGGGCAGAGGGTGGCTGCCGGTCCTTCTCTCTTCCAGAACCGTCTGATCCACATTTCTTTGTAAGCGTTAGTCTTCCGATTCTCCTTTGCCAGCTCCCCAGTCTCCTCTACCGTCCTCGTTCTTGGTTGCTTATTGCCATCCTTTCTCTCCTTTCCCTTTGGTGTTTCCAACTTCTGCGCACCCCCTGGGACAACTACTAGTTTCTCAGAGGCACTGTCTCCTTATTTCCTTGGTCCCGCCCTATTCAGAATATTTGCATATCTATAGAAGGAACAGCGCTCGGGGCTGGACCTCAGGGGCTCCTCCCTCTTCGAACTTCCGCTGACGCCACTTAGAGGGAGTGGTGGTTGCCAGGCGACGGGAGGACGCACCGAGCGCCTACTTGGGGGCAATAGAAATAACGTGGTGTGGTTTCAGAAGCTGGGGGCAGTGCACAGCCCTTTCCTCAGACTCCTGCCCAGTTTCTGCGACGTCCACAGCAGGCTCTGAGGGTACCCCCAGAGAACGTCGGGATGGCTGAGGTCAGGAGTCAGCGCCCTTCTCTCTGTCGCCTCTCACTTGACCCCTCCCCATTGTCCCTCTCCTCCTGTCCTCTGTCATACCCACTGATTCCAATATCTTCCGCATCAATATCCTAACCCTATTCACTGCCTCACCTCACCCCTTCCCAGCTGGCTCTGGCCCCATTACCTCCTGTCCCTCCTTCCATTGGATGGATGGATATTCTCCACCCCTACTATTAAATTGGCTCTGTGCTAAAAGTAGTAGGAAATTCATGACAGGCACCCACTCCTACATTTTGAGCCACAAGAGAGATACACATAGACATATTGATGTCTCACTGACTGATGGGACCTACAAGAAGTCTTCATAGACATCTGTTGTCACCCCTATTCCCTGACTTTTGAACACTGGTCACACCATGGTTCAATGGATTACCTGCTGTGACACATCTTCATTAAGCTCTTCAGCCCATCGCCACTGCCCTGTGTTATCACTGACCATTGCGTTATGATCTTTAGCCTTTATTCATGTTCCCACATTGCAGTGCAGCCCCATCTTCAGCTTCACTCATTCACATCTTTTCTTCCCACCTCCTCTTCCTGTTCCTTCTAACTTTCTCTTCGCCCCTGTTATTTGCTTTTGAGTATTTCCCGCCCCCCATTGTCATCTTGGTTTATTACATTCTTCTTCATTTTCCGTATCATTAGCCCCAGACGCCACTACTATGAAATAATTTTCCCCCAGTCTCCCTTTCCTTTCATTATCTTCCCCTATTTCTTCCTTCTATTTTTCTTCTCACTTGATCTCAGCCAGCTTTCTCTCACCTCGGCTTTCATAAGTCTTCGTTTCCACTCTCGCCTCATTTTTCACTGTGGCTCTCTTTTCCTTTTCTCTTTTCCCCACTAATTGATATTCCCAGCACCTAGAACAGTGCCTGGCAGATAGTAAACACCCAATAGATAAGTGTTGAATGAAGGAGTATCACAGTTCCTCCCTGAATAATTCACATTGAAACCATGTTTCCAAAATAAATATCTTTATGTGCCATAACAGTGTTAATACCAATTGGTTGTTGGTCACAGCTAAGAGATATTTTTTGCTTTGCTTTTAATAGTGTGTTTTTAAATAACAATATAAACAAATCTGTTTTGTTCATAAAAGTTTCTTTAAAACTTTCCTTTCTTTGATGTTTTTCCATTCCTGTGCTAAGTGCCAGGTGTACAGGGAAAACCTGGTGTGCCAACAAATCATTAGGCTGGTGATCAAGTGTTGGCATTAATACCATTTACAAGGATGGAACCGAGAACATTGCCATGATATATTTTTGTGTGCACTCATGTTTAGCATCAACAAGGGGAAAGCACAGAGCAGCAGCAGCTCCATATTTCCTTAATATGATTTTTCCTCCTTTGTGGAATTGCTGTATTGTGATTTTTGCAATAATCTGCTTTTAGTCAGGAAGAAAACTTCTGTTGAGTTTAACATTAGTACTAACACTGTTACACGACATGTTATAGATATGCTTGTGACTTGACACCTATTTTAGGGGGTGGATTCTGGTTTGCTTGCATGTCATCCTTAGAAATTTAATCAACAGTACTAATGTTTTTGAAAACCAAAAATATGGAGACTTTCTTCATGTTGGGCAAGACAGACTTGTCAAAGCAGAAGGGGAACTAGACTAGTTGCCCAGAATCTTTAGGGTGAATTTGAATTTTTCTTTATTATTGGGATTAAAGATTATCTCAGTTGATTTCTTTGATTAGCAGTAGAGCTTTGATGGCAAAGCCCTTCTTCCCTCTTATACTTTAGCCAACTTGAACTTCTTGTTTAGTCTCAAATTCTAGATACTTCCTTGAACCTGAACCTTTGCTCATGCTTTGCCATCTGCCAGGAGTGCCCTCTGTCTCCATATCCACCTGTGAATATTCCATTCTCTCTTCTGGGCCTGCTTAAATGTCATTTTCTTCATGAAATTTGCTTTAATCCTAGCTGCTGGGAGTAATTCTGTCTTTGTAGAATTTTGAATCTGTTTTATGGCAGGTATCAAATTCTATACTTCCATTATGGGAAAACACCCCATCCATTTCCTGTGGGAGGGTTGTTTATTCTTGATCTTGGTATCTCCTATAGGCTCCATCATCCCAACTTACATATAGCAGATATTCAATAAATATTTACTGAATAAGTGAATAAATATATTAACCATACCTATTCTTTTTGATTATTGTGCTGTGTCTAACAAGAAGTAGGTGTGTTAGTTTGCTAGGGCAGCCATAACATAGTACTGCAAACTGGGTGGCTTGAAACAGCAGAAATTTCTTTTCTCACATTCTGGAGATTAGAAGTCCGAGATTAAGGTGTTGGCAGGGCCGTAATCCTTCTAGACTCAGTAAAATCCTCGCTTGCTTCTTCCTAGCTTCTGCCGGTAGCCAGCGATCCTTAGCTTTCCTTGGCTTGGAGCTGCATCAGCCTAATCCATGCCTCTATCTTCACATGGCATTTTCCTGTGTGTGTTTGTGTCCAAATCCACCCCCACTGCTTTTATTGAGATGTAATTGACATGTAACATTGTATTAGTTTTAGGTGTACAACACAGTGGTGGGCAAAAGTAGGTTTATAGTCATTCTTATGGAATATAATGCAATAATTAATAAATAATAATACAAGAACAAACTGTCTTTTGTGTACTCACAACTGCAAACCTACTTTTGCCCCACTCCGTATAATGATTTGATATATGTATATACTGCAAAAAGATTACCACAATAAATTTGGTTAAAATCCATCACCATACAAAGTTATAATCCCGCCTTCTTGTATAAAGACACCAGTAGTATTGAATTAGGACACAACCTACTCCATCCAGTATGACCTCAGCTTAACTAATTATATATGCCAAGACTCTATTTCCAAAGAAGGTCACATTCATAAGTATTGGGGGTTAGAGCTTCAACATAACTTTGTGGGGGACATTATTTAACCCATACACTAGAGAAATAAGAATTCTTATGTAACTAACTCCTGGGTTCTCACCTAAGTCATGGACAGACTTGCTGGAATTATATTTGCATGTCAGGGGTTACAGTTTTAAATAACTTGTTGTCCAGCTGATTATGGAAAGCAAATGTGGGAAAGGCCCATGAGCATTGTACTGGGGACATGTCAATATATTTGTGGAGATGACCTATCCTAATGTTCTTAAGGGATAAAAATGATGGAATATCTTTTAGGAGACTATTCCACATTTCCTATGGGTTTCACTCTATGTGTGGTTTCATAGTATTTATACCAAGATCTTCCTATGTCTGACCTCAATGTGCTGTGGGTTCCCTCTGCAATCCTGGGGGCAGTAAGAAGCAGGACCAAATGGAAATAGATCAGGGTTTGGAATAATCATAGCAGCTATCAATATTTATTGAGTGCCTACTGTTTGCCAGGCACTTGGCTAAGTGTTGAACATGAATTATCCCATTTAATCTAATCCATAACAATACCATGTGGTAGAAAATATTACATACAGGGGTGGGCAAAGGCAGGTTTACAGTTGTAATACAAATAAATAAGACAATAATTAATAAATAATAATACAAGAATAAACTCTGTTTTGTATACTTGCAAATGTAAACCCAGTTTTGCCCACCTCTGTCTGTATATGCAGCATTAGGGCATGGACATCACATAGTTGTTCCCAACATATAGTCTTAAATGTTCTGCTTGCCTGTGCTTTTACTTTGCTTGTCTGAAGGTCTTTAATTCATGGATGTTAACGGTAACTCCTGAATAGTCATGTTGCAAATGTTGGAATGCTCATTCCCATCGCTGCTCTTCTGTACAGGAGAAGGATGATAAAGCAGTGCTGGAAGAAAGTGCATATGAAGAAATCGAAAAGGACTTTCAGGAGGTTCTCAATGAACTTTCAGGAGACAAAGGTCTGGAGAGATTTAAGATTGAATATGAGAAGCTTCATGCCATCATGAAAAAGTCTTATGACAATGAAAGGCGTCTGATGGCCAAATGCAGAGAGCTCAATGCCGAGATCGTGGTTAATTCCGCGAAGGTCGCCACTGCCCTGAAGCTCTCCCAGGATGATCAGACCACCATTGCATCCCTGAAAAAGGTCAGTGATCTTCTAGAAACGGCATCAATGGAGCGCTGCCATCAATGCATCCTATATATAAAACATCATCCTTTCATCATATTGACAGCTCAGGGCTGGTTGTAAATGAGTTATTAAGTTAAAATTTACATGATTTATGTATTCATTAAGCCTAGGGAATAACATTCATTTTCAAAGAAAATAATTAGACGGGGTGAATTTCACTATTCAGAATATAATATGAAACCTTACTGGCTTGGTTTCTGAGAAATAATGGGTTAGCAAAGAGAATTAGAGATAAGTATAATATTAGGAATGTCAGTATGCCTTGTTTGATACAAGATGAATAATAATTAAATATCTTGTGATGATAGCTTGTTAAAGAAATTTTCATATTTCTACTTTTTTTTTTTTTTTTTTTTTTTTACTGTTTTAGGAGACATTACCTTGGAAATACCCAGATAGTAATTTTCATGATTTTTTTTTCTTAGTGTCTCTGCTTCTGCCCTGGTCTTCCCAGTTCCTTGTAATGGGACAACAGGGATTCATCTGGCTTTGCTTTACACTTTATTTTTCCATCCTCAAGTGTGTTGCATTATTTTGAAGGTAAAACATAAATGTTCCATGTTGATTTCAGGGTGATAAGAGTTTAATTTATAATTAAAACCCTAGTGATGAGAAAAAAATTCACAAACTTTTAAGATAATTCCCTTGATATGCAATTAAACACCTGCCAATTCAAATACATTTCCAAGACCAGTGCAAATATGACACGTTTTCTTAGAAATGACTTTTTTTAAGTATTATTTTTTTCCTGTTGTCATTTTCTTCTTTTTGCTGAAAAATCAACATAAAGAAAGCTTTCCTTCATTTTATGATGAGGAAAAAAACCACTTTTTGTTGGAAATTTAAAAACTGAAAATGGAAGTCATGAGTTGATTAAAATCTAATTGATGAAGTTGAAGTTGATTTGGGCAAATCTTAGTATAATCATATTTCCATTTAAATATCCTTCATCAGTTTGGTTAAAAATAGTGTATATGGTTGCTACAGAAAAACATGTCCCATAAACTGACATTTTGTTTTGAATTACTGAATTGTGTGTTGTAGTTTACCCAAGTCATTTCTCTCTATTGTAATAGCATGAATTTATTTAATTAAATGCTCTCTACCACTCATATTATTCCTTGTCAACATGAAAATGGAATATTTTCACCTTAAGCGAAGAGATTCTTAACTACATAAAGGATGCACATTCCAATGGATGAAATTTTGCAAGAAATTAAGTGGCAGGGTAAAACTTAAGGCTGTTGCAATATTTACTGTGCTTTGTTCATTTATTTGAATGGCTGTAATTCACTTTTAAGTATTTATGTTAATATTCAACATTGCATTTCATAATAGTAAGGAAGCCAAAACTACATAAGTCATTGTTTTCATTGTTTTCAATTAGAACACAACAAAGACCTCTTTACTATGAATTGTTCTAAAGCTCACATGGCCATCAGGAATTTACTTGGGACCTAAGGGCAAAATATATATATATATATATTTTAATTTAGAATTTAGCAAGAGCTTCCCATTTAGGGCTTGGATCCAAGATCATTCTTTAGTGATAAAGCTTATTTTTAAAAAATAAAATATCTGGACATGGAAAGCACATAAGCTTTTACTTTTAATTTGGAAACCTGTCTTAACATTTTTATTAGATATACCCTTCTAGCTATAACAATGCTTGCAGTATATGAGCTTTGCAGCCACACTCACCTACACACACACACAAAATACTCTTTTCAATACTCTCCTAAAAACTGGAATTCAGTATTGACTAGCTCATGTTGCACAATTCAGTGAGTCAATATAAATTTAATGCATAATGTATTATAATCTTCTATATAATCTTCTTTCCCCATAAAGGACTACTACATTGTAGTTGTTTTATTATTCTGTTTACTGAGTTTATCTTACATCTGGAACCTAGTTTGGTTTTTCTCACTGATGTCCTGTGGCCCATCTAGGAAATTGAAAAGGCCTGGAAGATGGTGGATGCAGCCTATGACAAAGAGCAGAAGGCGAAGGAAACGATTCTTACCCTGAAAGAGGAAATAGTGAAACTAACCAAACTAGTCGAGCAAGGGTCTGGACTGACAATGGACCAGGATAGCAAGTAGGTCATAGCCTTCTTGATGTATGTTGGACTTGCTTTTGCAGAGGACTCCTTCAACACAGCCTGGAGTGTGTCGGGGTCACATTGAACATAATACAAGACACTCTTTCTTTGTTGGTTTCCTGGAGATTGTTTTCTGTCTATTGCTCTTTCTTTCTTTTAAATATTCCTTTTCTCCACACCCCAGACCTCCTAATTTATGGTTATAGGAAACTTCCGGGTCTATAAGAATCAGTGCTACAGTTTCAAAATGAGTAAAGATTTTAGGTTTATTTCTCTCAAATGTGTGTGGAATGGAACTGGCTGCTTTTTTTTTTTTTTTTGTCCAGATTGCCACCTCCTCCCATACAGCCTTCCTCTCCCCCCATGATTAGTGGCATCACCATCCTTCTAACTTCTCAGGTTCTGGGCCAGAAAACAGAGTTGCTCTTCACCCTTGTCACTCCTCCCTTAAAACTTTGTCCTGTTGATTCAGTCTTCACTTCTGTCTTCCTCTCCTCCCTATTGCCAGAGCTACTGCCTTAGTGTTGGGACCTCCTATCCTTGCTGGATTTGACAGTACACTCCTATCTGGTCTCCTTGCCCTCAAGGAGACATCTTCCTTTTTATTATCCACCACATACCAGACTGCTGATTCTGAAACATGCACCTGGATGCTTCCATCTCCAGCATAAACACTTTTTGATAGCTACCCAATCCCAAGGGATAAAGCCCAAAGTTTGAACGTGTCTTTCAGGGCCTTCCCAGATCTGCCCCAATCAGCCTTTCTAGACTCATATCCAGCAACACTATGTTACTCATGACTCCGCATTTTTGAACATGTTGTTTTCTATGCCAGGAATGTTTTTTCTTCCTTCATCCACATAGCAAACAACTATGCATCCTTCAAGATTCATCTCAAACCCTATTTTAACTTCATTGCCATCAGCATCTCTGTTCCGACTTCCTCCCCACCTCCAGACCAAGTGACCAAGCAAGAGAATCACTGTGTTTTCTGTTTCCATTAAGAACCATCATCTACCTCAAGTATGACATCGACCACATTGTATTGAAATTATTTGTTGATGTGCTTCTGTACCCATTAGGCTGTGAACTCTCTGGAGAAAGACACCTTCACCTTCCTTTCAGGAGTCTAGCACTGTGCAGGCCATGCCAAACCTTGCATTTTTCAGGAATGCACATAGGCTTCCTTAGGCATCTTTAACCAAATCTAACTGCTGTCTAGGTTTCCTGTGCTTTCTGGATGCATTTATCCCGTGTTGATACATAGTTCTAAGTGGAGGGACTAGGAAGACAAGCAGATGTGGTGCCCATCATCATAGTCTCTATTTTCTTGTCAGAGAAGTCAAGCATAATCAGAGCAACTAGGAAAGAACAATGTGAGGGAAATGATTCAGTTAGGAGGCGTTTTAGTGAGAATTGGCACATGGCTGAGGAGGAAAACTGAAGAAACTGTCCAGCCCAGAATTTTATCTTCAACAGTACTCTCAGGTATAGCTTCTCTTTTCATAGGAACCTTAGAATTTGAGGTTTTGTTTCTGGAGAAGAGTTTCAGTGTGGTTTTGAAGGCTCCTTTATGTTATATCAAAGTTGTTGGTAAATAAACATCATTAAATTATTGTGTTTTGAACAGTCCTTTGATGACTGTCAGCTGCACGGGCCTCTGCCTTCTCAGCTCTAAAGTAGCTGCCTTGCTCTAGACAATTCTGCTGCACAAGTCAAATCAGACATAGTTTTTTTACTTTCAAAATGCTAATTTTGCAGGAAGTCATGACAAATTATATGTAATGGTTTTTGAAATGTGGAGGTAACTGGTTTACAATTCAAATCAACAAATATTATCACATACTCTCTAAAAACTGAGATCATGAATGATTTTCCAAATTTTGTTGTTGGAAACACTTGATGTGGATTGCATTTCCTTGGGAGAAACTATACTCCATGGATGAATGGATAGAAAAATGGCAATGTGGAAGATGGAGGCATAGGTAGATACACTTTGCCTCCTCACACAACCAAAAAGAAAGACAACAATAAATTTAAAAACAAAAATTAACCAGAAAATTAGCCAGAAAATCGAATTGCATAAAAGTCTGACAACCAAGGAGTTAAAGAAGAAACATTCATCCAGACTGGTAGGAGGGATGGAGACAGGCAGCCGGCTGGAGAGGACCCATGGCAAGGAGGTGGCTGGAGGACCCGGCAGGCAAGGTGGAGGCTGGCAGACCAGGTGATCCCACATTTGCGTATGGATAAACTGGACGAACAACTGGGGAGTGAGACATACTGCGCACTCCAGGGTTCCAGTGTGGGAAAAGAAAGCCTCAAAACCTCTGGAGCTAAAAGCCTGTGGGGGTTGCGGCGGCAGGAGAAACTCCCAGCTTCACAGGAGAGTCCGTTGGACAGACCCACAGGGTCCTAGAATGTACACAAACCCACCCACCCAGAAATCAGCACTAGAAGGGCCCAATTTGCTTGTGGGTAGTCGGGGAAGTGACTGAAAGCTGGCCAAGAGCCAAGCAAGTGGCATTGTTCCCTTTGAGACCACTCCTCCACACACAGCGTCACGACTCAGCAACCTGGGTTGCCTCCCTTCAATACCTAAGGCTCCACCCCTTCCAACTTAACAGGTGTGCTGAGACAAAGAAATATGGCCCAAAGGAAAGAACCGATCAAAGCTCCAAAAGCAGAACTAAGCAATGAACCGATAGCTAACCTATCAGATGCACAGTTCAACACACTGGTAATCTGGATGCTCACTGAAGTGATTGAGTATGGTTGCAAAATGGAGAAAAAAGTGAAGGCTATGCAAAGTGAAATAAAGAAAAATATACAGGGAACCAACAGTAAATGGAAGGAAACTGGGACTCAAATCAATGATTGGGAGAAGAAGAGAGAGGTAAACATTCAACCAGAACAGGATGAAGAAACAAGAATTCAAAGAAATGAGAAGAGGCTTAGAAACCTCTGGGACAACTTTAAGCGATCCAATCATAAGGGTGCCAGAATGAGAAGAGGAAGAGTAAGAAATTGAAAACTTATTTGAAAAAATAATGAAGGAAAACTTCTCCAATCTGGCCAAAAAAATAGACTTCCAGGAGATCCAGGAAACTCAGAGAGTCCCAAAGAAGTTGGACACAAGGAAGCACACACCAAGGCACATCATAATGACATTACCCAAGATTAAAGATAAGGAGAGAATCTTAAAAGCAGCAAGAGAAAGGAGACAGTTACCTACAAAGGAGTTTCCATAAGACTATCAGCTGATCTCTCAAAAGAAACGCAGACAAGAAGGGGCTGGCAAGAAGTTTTCAAAGTCATGAGAAGACAAGGATCTACGTCCAAGATTACTCTATCCAGCAAAGCTGTCATTTAGAATGGAAGGGCAGGTAAAGTACTTCCCAGATAAAGTCAAGTTAAAGGATTTCATCATCACCAAGCCCTTATTATATGAAGTGTTAAAGGGACTTATCTAAGAAAAAGAAGATCGAAAAACTATGAACAGTAAAACAGAGGGGAGGGGGAAGAATGGGGGAAAAGGTACAGGGAATAAGCAGCATGAATAGTAGGTACAAAATAGGTGGGGAAGGTTAAGAATAGTATAGGAAATGGAGAAGCCAAAGAACTTATATGTACGACCCATGGACATGAACTAAGGGTGGGGGATGCTGGGGCGTGGGGTGGGGTACAGTGGAGGGGAATAAAGCAGAGAAAAAAATGGGACAACTGTAATAGCATAATCAAAAAAATATAGAAAAATAAGAAAAAAAGAAAAATGGCAATGTGTATTATTTGCTTATGTTTATGTTTCACTTTAGACTTTATAACTATGATCATAGCCCTCCAGTGGATATAGTAAATAAATAATTTCCTAAATTCACATCTCCTTAGGATTAATAATAAGAGTTGACAGTAGCAATTATAGCTTTGTTGTAACAAATTTAAAATACTACAGAGGTGTGGAAACTAAGGAGTAAAGATCATACCCCCAACTCTTCCACCCTAAATTTTACTTTTCAGAGATAAGTTACCAGTTGGTGCCTATTTTTCTGGATTTCCATTAAAAAAAACCCTATAAAACACATACACACTCACACATGGATACTGTAATTTCTTAAATATGAGAAAGGGGATTATATTATGAATGTTATTGTTTGCACTTTTGTTTTTGTTAATAAGTCGAAAACAGCTCCCATGTCAGGGCATGAAGACCTTTCCCTTTCACACCTGAATAGCATTCATCCTTGATCCGGAGTCTTCCAGGTACAAATGAACTCAGAGGATGAATCCCCTGAGCAGATGGCTGTTTAGTCTGACTCCTGTGTTCTTCTTTTTTAGTATCCGAGATTTACTCAAGTTCAAAGAAGAGGTGACAAAAGAGCGAGACCAGCTCTTGTCAGAAGTGGTGAAATTACGAGAGTCCTTAGCTCAGACCGCTGAACAGCAGCAGGAAGTGGAGCGGAGGAGAGAAGAGGCAGAGCACACCATGAGTCAGGTCAGCTCTGCCAGGGAGGGCACCATGAAGGGACATTACCTTCCAGAAGGACGTTTTGTCCTTCTCCAGTCTCCCTCTCTCACATTTACCCCCGCTGCCCAAAGGAAGCTTCCACTGTTCTGCTTGCTTCTCTGGTTGGTTCTTGCAAGAGCAGTCTGACTGGACTCACTCTTCCTGAAACTCTGTCTCAGAAGTCACTAAGGCAGGGCACTATTTACAAGTCTGGCCCAAGAAGGTACACCCCGGGAAGGCCAGGGTGCCCTGCATCAGGGGATGGTGAAAGTAGTTCCCTTGACCCATTTCTATTGTAAGTAAGCAGTCTAGCTGAACCCTTTGAATGCTTATATTAAGTCAAAAGTCAAATAGATAATATACAAGTCCCGTCTCTAGGAGAAAAACATGAGACTTTTTTGAGCATGAGGTAAGAGAAAGTCCTTTCATGGAATTTAGATATCATGATAAAACTATAGCGCTTTCTTTAGCAATATCCAGTACTCATGTCAAAAACAATGTCATATTTTGGCTAGTTGGCTACATTTTATTTTGTTCCCATTGATGGAGAGTTGGATGAATTCCTTCCATGTTTAACTTTTCTAGATTCTGGGTTTAATGGGATTTTATGCCTTCTTTCTGGATTTGTTTCCACCATCAGGGAGGACATTTAGTGTCAAGGCTCTGAAAAACAAGGCAGAATATTCTTGAAAAGTTTTTACATTGGGATTCAAAGAGAACTGTCCTACAGGGGAAATGCCACTACAAAAGTGCCTGCCCTGAAAATGAAGAATCTGAGAGGGAGAAGCTCGGCTGGTTGAGACCTGTCCTGGGGAGGGGTTCATCTCTTTCCTCCCTGTCCTTTCTGTGCCTGTAGTTCCAACAAGAAATCCAGCAACTTCAGAATGAAGTAATGAGGGAGACTCGGAAGAAGGAAAAGCTAGAAAAAGAGCTCAAGCAGATTCAGACGGACATGGACACCAGGCAGACGGAGATCAAGGCCCTGCAGCAGTACGTGCAGAAGAGCAAGGAGGAGCTCCAGAGGCTGGAGCCGCAGCTGAAGGAGCAGAAGGTGCATGGGGCATGGGCTGCCCTGGGGGTCCTCCCAAAACCAGGAACAGCGCCTTTCTTTGTGGTCCTTGGGCACATTCGGTATTTTCTTTGGAAAGCAGCAAACTCCTTTCACTGTAGATGTTGATAACAAGACCCTTAGTCCTTTCAATGGCTCTTATAGGTACATAGGTGCCCTCCTTTTTATTTTCAGCTCCGATAGGTTAATTTCATCTCAACCTTTTATTAATGTACGATATAATAGACATAGAAAAGTGTGTAAGTCACAAAAGTATAGCTTGATAAATTTTCTCCACTTGGTTACTTATATCCAGCCCAAGAAAGAGTACCCCAGGCCCCCCCTTTTTGCCCCCTCCCCCAGAGGTCACTTCCATGCTGAATGCTAAGCAGAGATCAGTTTTGCCCATTTTTGTACTTTACAGAAATGAAATCACACAGATGTACTCTTTTGTGTCTATCCTCCTTTGCTCTGTATTCTGTTTGAGAGTCATTGATGTTGTTGTCACATAGTTATAGAATTGTACTATCCAATAGAGTAGCCACTAGCCGCATGCAAGTATTTAAATTTATTAGTTAAAATTAAGTAAAACAAAAAGTTCACTTCTTGGAGTTGTATTAGCACCATTTCAAGTGCTCAATAGCCAGATGTGACTGTAGATACCCATATTGGAAAGCACGGATAGAGAATATTGACATTATGGCAGAAAGTCCTAATGGTCAAAGCTCAACAGAGTATTTACTCTCATAGCTGTATAGTATTCCATTGTGTGAATATAACATGATTTATTTTTAACAAGTTTGTTTGTTTGTTTGTTTATTGATTTCAATTAGCAATAATCCTGCCTCAGATAAACCTCACTGGCCATAACACTGCCACTGTGCAAAGCTTAACAGGTTTATTTTTAACTTTCAAGTTTACAGAACCATACTCAGACTTTATGTACTTTAAATAAGTCCTCTCCTTTTTTTTTTTTTAACATTTCCCCTGTAATAGTGGTTTAAGGTAACTTAGTAATAATTCTAGTCTGTCATTTCTCATTTCTTAAAGAAGCAATTCATGTAATTGAAAAAAAAGTCATTTCTTGAAAATATTTTCTCTGAGGAAGTTTCCAAAGAATTGCCAAGCCATATAGCATTTTTCTATTTAAAAAATAGATATTAGAACACATTTCTTTGTCAGTTGCTTTATTTATTTTACACAGAGCCAGAAATAAAATAGATAATACACAATGCATAGTATCCTTGAGAAAAATAGGAGACTTCTTTGAGCATGAAATCTGAGAGAATTTTGGACACCATGATAAAACTAGAGGGCTTTGTTTAGCAATATCCAGGACTCATGTAAAACAATTTCTTTTTTAGCATAGCCAGCTATATTTTATTTAGTCCCACTTGGTGGGAAATTGGATGGATTCTTTTCATGTTTAACTCTTGCTGTTGTGAAAGTTATACTGACCCTTGAACTGCATGGGTCTGAACTGCACGGGTCCACTTAGATGCAGATGTTTCTCAATAAATATACAGTTGGCCTTCCTTATCTGCTGGTTTCATATATGCAGCTTCAACAAACTCTGGATCAAAAATACTATTTTTGACCTGCAGTTAGGAATCTGCAGTTAGGGATCCACAGTTGCAGACAGCTGACTGTATGCATTGTTTGGTGCCATTTTATACAAGGGACTTGAGCACCATGGATATTGGTTTCCTAGGGGGTCCTGAAACCAATCCCCCTGGATACTGAGGGGCAACTGTAGTCAAGTTTTAGGGGAGTCAGAAGTTACATGAGGATTTTTGATTGTGTGGGATGGGCCCCCCGAAGTCTTGCATTGTCCAAGGGTCCGCTTTATGTGTCTATCTTCTTTCTTTTTTTCCCTTCAACTCATTTGATATCCTTCCATCTCCCCAGTTTTCTTCCAATAGAAATGGCCCCCTTAAATCTAATCCTCTGTTTTTATAAAATTTATAGTCAGGTATGGAAGAGGAAGAACCGGTTGATACTGAACACAGGCAGATAGAAATCATTCCACTGCTGTCTCATGGCTTTGACTTAAGTTGGATTAAAGGGGAATTGTCTGCATTGCTGTTAGTGAATGGTTCTGTTCCGGAAAATGTAGTAGGCACGTTAATGCAGGATTTGCTTCTGAAGACGTAGCTTCTAAGACCCACAGCAGATAAACCTTGTTTGAATCTCTAACTCATTTGCAATGATTATAGCAATTGTTGCAAATGCAAAGCCTGCCAAATGGCAAGCAGGTATTAAAATATTTATCTACCACCTGTGAACACGACTTCCCAAGGCTCTCAGAAAAAAAACAATTCTCTCTGTGTTATTCATTATAAGGCATCATTTCCTTCAGCCATTTAACATTCATTATATTTGAGTGGGTTAGTGCTTTCACTGGGGATAAAGAACCATTTCTACAAAGACAAAAACAGTGTGGCTGCTGTGATTATCCCAGGAGGTTTGCGAGTCTTCCTGTGTGGATACGCAGATACTGTAATCAGATTAAAAAGCATCAACCAACTCTTTCTGCCTCTTCCAGATATTGAATGAGAGAGCTGCAAAGGAGCTGGAGCAGTTTCAGATGAGAAATTCTAAACTTCAGCAAGAGAACGAACACCACACTTTGCTTTGTGAGCAGCTATGCCAAGAAAACCAGCAGAAGGCACTGGAGCTCAAAGTAACCATAAAGTGATAGGTCTCTTACCTAGCACTCCCTCCCTCATTCCCTTTTAATACAAGGTTGCCGTGCATTGAGCCCTTGGTTCTATAACCTGAATTAGCCTTCATATATCAGACAGGCACAAGCCTACTGTGATTGCTTTATGCCTGGAAGCAGACAGTGCATAACTTCCATTCTTACTTATAAAATTGCAAACCTGATTATTGATCATATGATTATGCAAATGCTTTCCAAAGCTAGCTCCGGTGTTCATCTCTGTAACTAAGCCTTGCAAGTCACCAGTTGTCCAAAGCTAGCAACCATTTACATGAGTGAATAGGAAAGAAGTCAGATTACATTTTATTACTTGTATGGAGAAGGTGGAACAGGTAGGGTGGGGGATGGACTGGTTCTGCTGGGTATTTACTTCCAGGATTGAAGAAGCATGATTTTCACTCTGTCCAATGAAAAATTTCCTATTCTTTTCCCTCTTCTCCTTGAAGTATGCTTGCAGATTAAGTCTGGACAACAGTTTTCTACTTGGGTACATATTTTATGAACAAAGCAGCTTTATGTTTATCACTAATTCTAAAAAATCTGTAAACCCTACTCTGATTATGTTAGAATATTGGGTATAAAGTGAGTGACCAATCAAGAATAGTACTTAGATTCAGCTAGTGAGTCATACAGTTTTTGCATCATTGGCCCTTTTGAGAATTGATCCTAAGAGTATGCACATGCGTGCACGCATGCACACACTTGCTGCCCATCTTGTATCTCATCTTGCACGCCATCTCAGAGGTCTCCACAATGTTTCCGAATCTAACCATGGGCTCTGGATTAATAATTATTGAACTAGCACATATTGAAATTGAAAGGGGCTTTTTAGGTCAATTGATATGGACTCTGTAAGACCTGAGACTGAGG
Organism: Pteronotus mesoamericanus; assembly: GCF_021234165.1. Lineage (NCBI taxonomy): Eukaryota > Metazoa > Chordata > Mammalia > Chiroptera > Mormoopidae > Pteronotus > Pteronotus mesoamericanus. The sequence continues at coordinate 7,442,659 of NW_026555229.1, forward strand.
AACATTTGAAACAGCCCAGAATGATTTGGCCAGAAACCATTCTTTATGAGGATGCTATAAGTGGAAATGAAACGATGAGTTAAGACAAAATTATGTATGAGCCCCTAAGGTGAAATTAAGGTACAAGTACTTATGCCATTAATTCTCTCCTTTGATAACATGAATGGGGCACCTTGAACGATGATAGATTTTTGTTACCAGATTCTGAATGGATGGGATGCTACTTCTACCAATAACCTGAGGATAACTTGCCCAGCTAAGTTCCTTCTCTTCAATGTCAAGAGCAAGGGATAATTGCTAACCCTTATTTGCAGAAGTGTCATTGATTGCTTTCCCAGTAGTTTCTAAGGATGGCAACATTTTGAAATATGAATTTAATTTGAATTTTAAAAAATTCATAAAACTTGAAGTTCATAGGCAAAAATCTGGTGCTTTGTTGTGCTAGAATTGTTGTTTTGTTATCTGTGGGTATTATGTAGACTTACATATTAATGTCGCCCTGTCTACCTGCCTATATCCACCCATGGATTAACATCTTCTGAGGTTGGAAAACACTCCCCCTCATGTATGTAATTGCACTACAGTGGCCATGTGGGTACAAAAGTGTATTTGAATATTTTATGGTATGTTAATAACCTTCTGAGAGAGATCACTTTGTGAGTCTGTGTAAACTGCTAATCGAATATGGCATCTGTACACAAAATTCACATTTGCGATACACACAACTCAGCATTCTTATCTTGTTTGATTCAACATTTAGGGGTGCCTTGAGACATCAGGTTTGATTAGTCTTTTCATTATTTATAGCTTATGTAGCCACATATTTTCTTCGGAGAATAGGGCTTTTCAATTTCCCTCAAAACCAAACAGTATGTGTTTTGATTTAACCCGACAGAACAACTTCCAACTGACATAGGAAGAATTTTCTTTTCTTGGCTCTGAGTTTACCATCATCCAGTCACACACCCTCTATTTACTGAGTGTCCCTGGTTAATTCTCTCTCTCTAATTACAGGCCAAAGAGGAAGAAATTAGTCAGATGCGCATTGACATCGGGAAGCTCAACAAAATCAGAGAGCAAATCCATAAGAAATTGCATCAGATTGAAGATCAAAAGGCAGAAGTGGAACAGACCAAGGACACTTTAAAAAATCAGATCGTGGGATTAGAGAAAGGTAAACCAAGAATCATTTCGTACGTTAAAAAAATCTTTTTTTAAATTGTATTTTTTCCATTACCATTTAGCTCCCTTAAACTCCTCTCCCCGCTGTAATCAACACTCAGTTTTCCATGTTCATCATTTTGTGCTTTTTAAAACATTCGTTTACAAACACTTCATTCAGCAACCCAGGGACCTGTGGGTGCAAACCCAAACCAGGCCAGATGAAATCAGTAAAACCATGTTCAAACTGGTGGGTGGGCAACAGGGAGGGAACATCACTCTGAATACCTTAACAAATTCTTCCACAGGCTATATTGGCACACGGTAAACCCAGGCCAAAGTATTGCTCAGTATTTGTCAGTGGAGTCACTGTGAGGTCTGGGTTCGACATGACCTTTAGCATTAGTCCCTTTTTCCACAGAGGACAGAGGAAAAATTAAAATGAATGTCCCCCATTAGTGATATTTGAGGCAATGTTTTTCCAGGATCAGTGGGACAAAAATAAATGGCTTCTAATTTCTTTTCTCTGGTAGTACTTTGCCACAGGGCAAACATTTGTTCTATTAGCTCTTCCATTGGCCTGTGGAGGAAAAATTTAAGTGCTACAGGAGGCCATAGAGTACAAAAAAATCATGAAGGATACACACTCTGGAGTCATGTCTGCCTAGGTTCGGATCCCACCTCCATTATATCTAGCTGTTGGGGGATAAAATGAACTAATACACATAAAACACATGGGGACAAGTGCCTAGCACATAGTAAGTGCTTAGTAAAGGTCATCTATTCTTATCGAGCTATAATACTATTTATATAAGTAATAAGACAGACTACCATCTCATTCTGAAAAGAATATAATTGAAAATAGGATATACTAGCTAAATTGAGTGTGTCAGAAAAAGCTCTGGACTTACAGGCAGAGGATAGCGTCTGAATTCTGACTAGACCAGAATATGTGAGCCAGGAACACTTCATTTGCTGTGCGTTGTAATCACTGACAACATACATAAAAGCATAAAATATATATATAGAGATAAAATCTAAATCTCCAGATATGATTATTAGAAATATTTGTCATGAACTTTGAAAAGTGCAGCTATTTTTTTCTTCTGAGACATCTAGGAAAAATCTTTTATCTTGACAGTTTCTCCATTCACTTATTCTTTCATTCAATAAATTGAGAGCCTACTGTGTGCATGCACTCTGCTACCCATTGGGTACATGGAAGTTCCTGCCTTCAGCATGCTCACAATCCAGCACAAGTTTACAATCTCATGTCTATAGTGACAGCTAAGAAGAACAATGGAACTTCTAGAGCTTGTTTTGTAGCAGGTGTAGCGACTTTCAAAACACTCCCGTGTTTAAATTTCTATATTTTTGCCTGCAGTAGTTCTAAGCTTTGAAAAAAACCCTACATATTTAGTTTTGAACCCAATTCTTCATGCTGAAATCATGTTTACAGAGGTCATTGCACTCTCTCTCCTTGTTATTTTATAGATATCATTAACCATTGTTTCTTCTTAGGAACCTCTTCCTTTTGATCTGCCTGATCGAAGGGTGGCATTGGACATGATGTTAGGAGGGGGGGTCCTCTATATGTTTTTAACACCACAAATCCCAAGAAATGAACTGAAAAACTGCCAGAACTAACAAGAGTTGAATATGATGGCAGGTTATAAAATAAATATATCGGTATCAATAGCTTTCTTTCGTACAAAGAATCGGTTAGAATATATGATGGAAAAACCCCCTTTTGCAATAGCAACTAACGTAATAAAATAGCTATGACTAACGTTACCAGGATATTTGCAAGGCCTATATATTAGAAGTGCTACAGAATCCTACTGAGGGATGTAAAGGAAGACTTGAAAAATGGTGAGATATACCAAGTTCCTGGATGAGAAAATTTAATGTAATAATGATATAAATCTGTCTAAACTAATCTATATATTTAATATTTCCCACATTTCACTGAATTATATTGCTGGGACTTGAAAACTGATTCTAGAGTTCTTCAGAAGAATAATCATGTGACAATAGCCACAGAATTCTGGAAGAGCGATGTGGGAGCATTTTGCCTTACCAGGTGTTTAAATGTGCTGTAAAGCTTTAGTAAATTAAATAGTATAGTGAAGATGTCTAAATAAATAGATCAACGGAAAAGCTTGGAAAGGCCACAGAAAGACCCAAGATTATTATGTAAGATAAAGGTGTTGTTTCATACTAGTGTGCAGTATGTGTTGGTCATCAAAAAAATGGTAGTATGCTCTGGCTGGTGTAGCTCAGGGGATGGAGCATGGGCCTGCGAACCAAAGGGTCACCAGTTTGATTCCTAGTTGGGGCATATGCCTGGGTTGCAGGCCTGGTCCCCAGTGAGGGGCACGCTAGAGGCAACCGCACGTTGATTTTTCTCCCTCTCTCCTTCCCTTCTCTCTAAAAATAAATAAAACCTTGAAAAAAAATTGTAGCATGACAATAAGTTACTTTTTGGGGAAAATAGTTAGCACTAAATATAGAAACCATAAAGCCAAGATTGAGAGATTTAGTGAAATAAAAGCTATTTTTTTAATGTACCAAAGATTATATGTGAAGGCAAATTGACCAGAATATTTTCAAAGAGTTAGTAAGCTTATTATAGATAAAGAGTTCTTAAAAATCCACAAAAAGGATAAACAATCTATGAGAAAAATGGGCAAAGGGGAAGTGTGGGCAATTTGAAAAACAGAAATACAAATAAATCATCAAAAAAAAGGAAAAATAGTCAACTACTAATGAAAGAAAATTTAAATATAGGCATATTGGTTTTAATAATCTACCAAATTGTCAAAGATCAAAGAGAATGGTAATATCCAGTGATAGTTTGGGTGCAGAATTAAATTGCTATTTCTCTGGAGAGAAATTTGGCAGTAGGAGAGAAATGTCTTCTTCTTTTTTTAAAATCCCTCTTGATTCAGGATTGCTGCTTTTAGAGTAACAAATGAACAAGATCTTTTACAAGATTGTTGCTTATAATTACAGATAAATAAATAATATGGAAGCAACTTAAATGTTAAGAAGGGGGATTGGCTAAATAAATTACACATTTTCATATTGTGAAATATGCAGTAATTAAAAATTTTGATGTAGTTGCACATTTATAATATAGAGATGCATTTATTTTATATTTGTTAATTATAAAAGCAAGTTGCAAAACAATATGTGTAATATAATTTAGTTTTGGCATCTATATGAATGTATATGTATTTATAATTATACATATATATAATTTGCATAAGAAAAAATCTGGAAAGAGATATGTCAAAAATTAAATAGATTGTGGTGGATTTGAAATTTTCTTTTTGCTTATTTTTATTTCTAATTTCTGTGTTTCTAATTACTTGTATAATAAGAAAGGTTTAAAGAGTAAAAACTTTTTGGAGCCAGAGAACCTGCGCCCCCCGTCTCAGCCCCGCCCCTCATGGCTGCAGCCCCTTGGCGTGCGGCGTAATCACTCTGTGCCTCCGTTTCTGTCTGTTCAGTGAGACATGGAAGACCTATCTCGGTTGTAATGAACGTTGTGTAACAGTTAATAAATTGTAGTTTTATAACTACAGATAAACCTATAAGGCAGCTTTTGTATCACTTTGGCTTTGGCAGATTTCTTTTTTTAGGTTGATTTCATATTTATTGTTATTTTTCTCTCTGGTGATTTAGAGGTGGAGGCTTCTAAGAAGCAAGCAGAACTTGATAAGAAAGCAATGGATGAGCTTCTGAGAGAAAGGGACATGTTAAGTAAGGTGAGTTTGTTACGGTAACATTGGTAAATAAATGTCTTTCTTTAGTGCTGTAATATCTGCCTATAACAGGTTGTATGGGGTAAGAAAACTCTGAGGCAAACAGAAATAGATTAGAATAAATAATAGTGCTCAATTCTCCTCTAAGCAGCTGTCTGCAGTACAACAGTCACTGGCTGGGATTTGAAACTGCATTATCAACTATGAGCACAAAGGAACTTTGGAGAATTATCATGTAAATTAGCAGGGGATTTCAGAGTGTTTTGTGGATTCTATTTTTATTGCTGGTGTGCTTCTGGCATCCAAAACTGCCAAGTTGATCAAAATTTCCAAATTTAGTATCTGTAATCTGCAACTTTTGTTAATCTAGAAAATACAACTGACTGCTAATAAAATTTTAACTTTGTGGTATTAGATACAGGACTAGCTGGTTGGTTATATAAAGTCTCTAACTTTGCCTCCATCTTTTCAGGATTGTTGTAGGTTTTAGGTTTTGTTTCATTTCTTATTTCATCTTGTCTTTGAGCTCAATATAGTCTGAGGCTGAGGGAGGGGTTGGAGGAGCTTGAGGCCTCGAGATCCTTCATTTAAGGCAAGACTCCCCACCCACCGTTTTCCTCCACTAGTCCCTAGAGGATTCCTTCCACAGAGAGTCACTGGTAGATAGGCTATTAATTACTTTCAAATATATAGGGTAAACTTTCCTACTCAAGGATTTCCTTCAGGGAGGAAAAAGCAATTGGCCGGCTTCTTCTTAACCAATAGCCTGATGGCTTTGGCCAAGACAGCTTCATCTCATCAAAGTAGATACAACCTATGAAAAATTCTTTCTGACCCTTCTTTATTTCTTTAGGTTTCCCAGAATTGAGCCAATATTAACAGAATAGATTACCCTTTGGCTTAAAGTAGACTATTTAGGGAATCTCAGGAAATTGTAGATGAAATATCTTTACATGTAGAGCACTCCTTAGGAAAACCATTGAATCTTTTTCTTTTCTTTTCTTTTTCTTTTCATAATCCTGGAAACTGTTTTTTATTTATTTTATAGATTTGTACATGTAAACAATATTATTAGATTTAGATTTTTAAATTTATTTTTAACACACACTATATTTAGTGCATTTATATTTTATATTTAGTGGTAAAGAACCAATAGGTTTTCTGCCACAATAGAACACGTAGCACATTACTTTTACATTTGTTTGTTTGATTTGACTAATGTCAATTCCTCCCTTAAGGCAGGGTATACTTTTTTTCCTTACCTGGCCATTGCATCTTTAGTGCCTATGTAGCACAGTGCTCAACCTCCTGTAGGTATGCAATCAACTTTTATTGATAATACATTCTTCCCCCACTGACTTGAAATGCCACCTTCACTGACTGGATGACTGACATAGTTTTGCCAGGCAGCAATGTTAATGTATTTTGGTCTTTCAATGTCCTATTGAAGTGGCTTTGTCTTTTACAGAGCAAATGTTTCGTTCAATATTTGAAAATCACGTTGACCTTTTCTGTTTTCTACGTCATCACATCAGTAATGTTTATTGTGCATTTTACGTGTTTCCATTTCAGTGGTTTTCAGACCTGGCTGCAGGTCTGATTGGCTGGAGAATGGGAAGGGACTGAGAGGCGTCTCATGGAACCCAGGAACTGATAGGAGCCTGGCCTGGCATTCTTGACATGCACAGAAAGCCCTCTCTCTTTACCACTAGACTTTGGCTGAGTTTTTGTTTTATTCCCTTCTCTCAGTGCAGATTTTTTTGCTCTATTTCCAAGTCCATATGGCAGGAAAATGGCTATCATCAGTAGTTCCCAAGTTTACGTCTTCTACTGAGTTGCAAAAATTGGAAGGCACTATTTCAAAAGTTACGAAGAAGGGTCATGTGGTCCATTTAGATATGGCTAGAGAAGCAGGCTCTTACATGAGCATGGATGACAGACTTGAGTGCTATGAACTCTGTGCTTCAGAAAACAACCTGGCTTCTTGCACAGCCAACCCAAAGTCTTTTCATGTCAGCATCAGAAATCACCAGTGGTGTTTTTTTTTTGTTTTGTTTTGTTTTGTTTCTTTAAAAGTAACTGTGTTTCATTCCAAATCTATTCACAATCTCTGGAGTTCAGACTCAGGCATCTGCATTAAAAAAAAACTGGGTTAATTATTTTTTTATTGTGTTAAAATACACATAAGACAAAATTTACCATTAATGGTATTGAGTGCATTCACAATTATCTAGTTCCAGGATATTCTCATTATCCCAAAAGGAACCCTGGTTCCTGTTAAGCAGTTACTCCCCACTCCTCCCTCCTCTCACCTCCTGGAAACTACTAGTTTGCTTTCTGTTTCTATGGATTTGACTATTCTGGATACATATATAACTAGAATCATATTCTATGTGGCCTTTCATGTCTGATATCTTTCACTCAGTATAATCTTTCCAATTTTCAATCATGCTGTGTTCCTTTTTATAACTGAATAATATTCCCCTGTATGGATATACCACATTTCCATGATCTCTTCATCAGTTGATGGACATTTGGGTTTTTTTCCATCTTTGGGCTTTTGTGAATAGTGCTACTATTAAGATTCATGTGTAGTTTTTTGTTTTGAATACCTGTTTTTTATTCTTTTGGGTACAAAAGCAGGAATGACATTGTTGGATTATATGTTAACTCTAGGTATCTTCATTTTTAATAAGGTGGTTTTAGTTTATTTTGTAGTCGAGTCCTGTTACATGATTAGTTCAGTTCTAAGCTCACAAGAAAAAGACTAGAGCTGGAATGGAGGTCTACTTTGGGGTCAGCCAGCCCTTGATTCAAATCTTGGCTCTGCCATTCCTCTGTTATATGAACTTGTAGGCAAGTAATGTAACTTCTCAGTCTCATTTTCCTGGGAGCAATATAGTGCCTACTTCCTAGGTATATTGTGGTCACTTAGTGCATCTATAGGAGTGTTTAAAGTATGTTGTGCAATATTAACACAACAGCTCTTAATAAGCTATAGAGAATATGATTGTCTTTATTCATCTCAAAAACAAGGCATCTGATTATTTTAGAGTTGAGGCAGGAGGTAAACTTAACCCCAAAACCCGAAACATTTTGATTAATGAAGTTGTTCTGTTGTCCTTATTTTTAGAATATGCTCAAGGCCATCAATGCGACGCAAAAACAGATAGACCTGGTAAAGCTGCATGAACAGGCCAAGAGGAACCTGGAGGAAGAGATCCAGAACTACAAAGAGGAGGCTCAGAAGCAGAGAAAGATCATCTTTCAACTGGAAAAGGATAGAGATCGTTACATCAATGAAGCCAGTGATCTCACCCGAAAGGTAAGGCACTTCTCGGTGCTCTGGACGGAGGGAACACCCACATATTGCTTCTGATGGTCACATTTCCGATCGTCACACTGTTGCAGAGATGATTTATTCAGATTTCAGCTTGCGGTTTGCCTGAATATTTAAGAGGAGTGGTGCTGACTGTATAAAAGCTGTCCCAGAGCTGATCCTGGGCCAAACAGCGAAACAGACAAGGCTTGTGTTTGGAGACCTCAGTTTCCCCTTTCTGAATCCCTTCCCTAATTTCTGGGTTCTCCATCGTCCCTGTTGCCATACTGAAAAAAATCATCTAATTAAACGACCTCAAATTAAGAGGTAAGTGAATAGTGGCATCAACTGTGTCACACATTCGAAAAGCATATTTATTTTAACAATATGCAAACCTAAAACTTCACCAGCGGTGGAAATCCTTCCACTGTGTAGCTGAGTCTCAGACTCCACTTCTCATAAACTGCTTACGAGGGAGAAGGCTCAGGCAGTATCTTTAAGAATGACTTCAGGGAGTTGTCTTAGCACATTGCCTGCATGAAGCCTAAGTGGTTAGACTGGAATTGATTTTGGTGCATTTGCGGATGGCAATGAGCAGTGGTTTCAGGACTGGGGCGGGGGTTGGGGAATGGAGAAAAATTTTAGCTATGAGGCTGAGAAGAGGGTTTGTGAGAAAAGACTCATTTAATGAGATTTTTCCCCCCTAGCAAAGTGCTGTCTGCTATGATTGCATAGCCCTCTCTTCTAGCTCCTCACTGAAATCTGCAGTAAATTCTACAGTGTTTCCTGATGCTCTTGCAGGCTTTTGTTTTTTTGGTTTTTTTCCAGATGACAAGGGGCACAGCAAATACTTGAGTTATAAAGAAAGTGGGAAACAAGTTTTAGAGCTTCTTCCCATTTCGGCTAAATGAAGGATGAACAGATATGTGCAGAATTTAAGTTTAGAGAAGTATAATGCATAGTATTTGCCCAACTCCAAATGAATCTCATACCCCTGATTGGAAGCCATTGAAATTCAGCATTTCTGTTCCAACTTACTCATCTTAGGAGCTCCCTTGATTGATTTACTGACTCCAAGGGGACTAGTTGTCAGTTCAGGCATTTGTATTCTTTAGCTTGGGGTAGCCCATTAGCCTCTGCATTAGTCAGCTAAAGTTGTAACAAATAAAACTCAAATCTCAGCAGTTTATAGCAACAGAGTCCTGTTTTTCTTGCATTAATGACCTTTGAGGGTCAGCTGCAGCCTCGCTTCATGTCCTCTTCACTCCTGGCTGACTGTGTTGGGATGTGCTGGCCTCTTCAGAGGGAAAACAGTGTAACAGTGGACCTTCGTGATGCTCTCAGAGATTCTGCCGGCAAGAAAAGGGCACAGGGCTTGTTCTCTCGTATTCCATTGGCCAAAGCAAGTCACAGGGCGAAGCCTCATCCTGTGCCCTGGGCAGGACTATGATCCTCCTAAAGGAGGGACCTACACTGTGAGGCACTGACTATATCTGAACACATGACCTCTTGCAGCCTCCCACTTCTCCTTCCTGATAATCAGTTTCTCTCGTTTGCTGGCTGCCATTACACTATCAGAGCTAGCTATTAAAAATTCTCATGTGTTCTTACAATTACTCGAGCCTTACCAACCTTTGTTACCTGTCTGCCACCTGGTGCAGTGCTTCCTAACATTTTTTGCATCACAGCACAGGTAAAAAATAACATGTCTGCAGCATGTGGGAATAAGATGGATGAGACTGTTCAGGGCTGGAGGGGACTATGCCAGGGATGCTAGCTTCCTGGGTCCCACCTCACCTGGCCATCCAGTGAGTAGAGTGAATCAGTATTTTTGTGTATACCTGTTAGCCATGCAAGACACAGCAGTTGGTATGCTCTGACTTAAGACAGAACCCAAGCTCTTTGTTCTCCCTGGAAGGTCCTTTTCCCCTTCTCTGCATGGAAAACTCCTATTCATCCTTCAGTGCCCGGCTCTGGGGTCAAGCCTGCCCTGACTCCCCAGGCAGAGCTAGTCACTTCTTAATTTATGGGTTTGTTTGTATCTCTGCAATGGCACTGATTATCTCCTAATATAATTATTTATTTGCACATTTGCTTTTCCTACTTTATAGTGAGCTCCCGGGAGCAAGGACTTCATCTTATTCATTTTCTCATTTTCAGCATGCTGGTAAATAGTAGACGCCGAAAAAGTGTTTGTTAAACAAACAGCTAGGGGATGAATGAGAGAAAGAATGCTGTCACTGATTTTAATATGGGAGCGTGTATTTTTCTGTTTCCTTGTAAAGGAGAGATGCCAAGTACTAAGTTTTGCTGGTAACTTTTTTTCACAAGTTGTCTGATGTTTAACTGCACAAGATTATATAATGTCTCACCTAAATAATTTAAACACAAGTCCTTAAAATATATTTATCAATTATAATTTTTTTCACTCTTAACCCTGACAGCATATATCAGTTGCCATAGCAACTGGTGTCATCTCTGGGCTTCTTATGAAGGACATAAATGTCTTTTTGCTCCTCCTCATATTTCTGTCTCTCTTTCCTCGCCCTGCCCCCCGCCGCCTCTGTCACATACATGCCCAACCATCCCTTATTTCCACAAACAGAAAGTTATCTTTCGTGAATTCTATTTATAGGGCACTGAGGAATCATATCAAGGGCTGGGGAGGACGTCATGATGCTGATAGTTTCATTTACTTCTAGAGCGCACATCGTTCCAAGTTTATCATTTTGATCCAGCAATTTCTTTAAAAACTGAATCTATGAAAAAAATAAGAAATGCAATGATTTTTAATAAAAGAATATTCTTTAAAATAAATTGTGCTATATTTATTTGATACAATGTTGTGTACCATTAAAATCACATGTTTGAAAAATATTTTTAAAAGTGGGGAACATGTTCACAATATTAACCTGATAAAAACAAAATGCAACATTATACAGGATGGAACAAAAGTAGGTTTACAGTTATTTGTATGAGCAATAATACAGTAATTAATAAATAATAATAATATAAAAATAAACTGTTTTGCATACTCACAACTGTAAACTTACTTTTGTCTTACTTGGCATATCGGGTTTTACCCCAATTTTACCTGTGTGTATAAGAAATGGACTAGAGTGGTTGTGAGGATTAAATGAGGTAATATTTTTGCTATTAGTTAGAACAATCTTTGGCACATAGTAAATGCTAGTACCCATTTCATAAATATAGAAGCAAGTAAACAAATAAATATATTTGTTGATAAGTAGTCCAGAAATATTTTATTTATTTATTTATTTATTTATTTTTTTTTATTTTTATTTTTTTAAATTAATTTATTTACTTTTTAAATACATTTGTCTCTGCCTTCCCAGAAATATTTTTAAAGGTGGCATTTGAATGTAGCTATTCTCAGCTCCTTTTTAAATGTCAGTAAGGTACAGACATAGACAGAAACTTTTAACAGCATCAAATACCAAGGCTGACATAAAGCTTGATGCTGAAACAGAAGAGAGAATGGATGAGAATTTTATAGCCAGCGAAGAAAATCTACCTGGACCTCACCTCACGGCCCTTGAATTTGCTTCGAAAAAGAGACCACTTGTGAAGAGCCAGAAATAGGCTTTAGAACTCTTCTACCGTCTCTTCCCTGACTCAGGATCTCTACTGACCAGGTCACTCCACCTTCCTGCTAGTCAACTGTGTGTGCCTACCTTTTTGGGCAATTACGGTGAGTCCAAAGAAGAGTGGGAAGGCAGCCTGGCGCTGCTGGTTGCCCAGGGCACTCTGAAGATGGTGGCTTAGGGATGTGGCAGGGCAGAGAGCATCACTCCTGAAAGTGGGGCATGTTAGGAGTTACGGGTTTCCATAGGCCACATCAGAGTGATAAGGAACAGGCATTTGGGCCTGGAGCCCCTCCAGTATCGCTAAGTGAAAGGCTGCTAGAGATCGGGATGCAGACAGGGCCTCCACATCACTGTGTTTCCACCTGTAGTTTTGGAAGTGCATTCCATCACCATCCTGTGATACCTTAATAGAGCTGCTCCTAGGGTGCAATAAATCCTACCTTGCTCAAGGACGAATAAGGAAAAAAGCAGCTTAATGGGGCCTATGGAAAAAATATGCCCTTAAACCAGAGAAGGAGAATGGTCTTGGGAAACCCCAGGGTAAAAGTCAGGGTCTGAAAATTCCTCTACGGGAAGATACTTAGATTGAACCCTCTGAAATGGCCATTTCTGTAAGTGAAAAGCACTTGATGCTCAGTGATTTCCTAAGGTTCAACCCAATGGATGAAAATGCTTGGCTTTTCCATTAGAAAAATTTTGGTTTCCTCCAAAGAATATGCATATACACAAAGTAGTGTCAGGTTTCCTCTAATGTAAAGAACAGTGTTTGTTTAGCAAAATACCTTGATCTTTGCATTGCTTTGAAGGGTGAGGCCCAATGAACCAGAGTGGAACAAAAGAAATTAAGAAAAGTAACAGAAATTGGGGAGGGGAGGGAGGAGGGAAATGTGGAGGAGATTTGAAAGGATGGGCAAGGAGAGCAGACAACACCAACATCGAAGCAGCAGGTAGGGTTCTTCTAGAAGAGGGGACCAGTGGGGAGTTCCCAGAGGTATGCCCTGCACTGTTTGATTTTAATTCTTCCCTGTGCTCTGCACGCCAGACCCTCAGTGATAGCCTGCTGCATCGACCCTATGGCTGGGTTGCTCTGTGGAGGGGGGAAGGCATGGGGTGGTGGTGGAAGTGAGGCAACACATCCTAGAAAGGGGACAGAATGTGCAAGAGACAAGGGATCAAATGAGAATTCAGAGTTCTCTGGAATCAAAATTTAAAACCATAATAAGTGGGAGAAATATAATCCTGTCCCAAGTTCCTACCTTACAGACTCCCCTTAATGGGGATTCTGGACTTTTTGTTATCATTGTTAAAGATGGGGTGGCCCCAGTAGGGACACAGGACTATCTTTGGGTTGTAAACCCAAGATGACGTTACCTCTAGGGTAAAGCAAAGACAAAATAAAATGATAGAGATGGATAAAATAAGGAACGGTTGTAAAGAGACTAAAAAACAAATGAACAAAACCCAAACAAAATGAAAACAATGGTGGATTTAAAATCCACATTGAAGTTAGTAAAGAGCAGAACTGATGTTGTAGAAATGGAATCAGTGGAGGACAAACCTGAGTGGTTCTCCTGGAACACAAAGGGAGGAAAAAATGAAAGATGAAAATTATCAAAGAGAATATAAGAGATAAGAAGTCAGGAAATAGAAATCAGCTTATTGACAGCTGGTCCCTGATGGTGGACCTGTGCCCCAAATCAGACATGTGATGGGCAAATATTTTCTGGAGATGAAGGGAGCTCTGTGCAGTCAGTGACAGGAGAATATCAGAGACAGACTCGCCCTGGAAGAAAGCTCTGTGTGTGTGTGTGTGTGTGTGTGTGTGTGTGTGTGTGTGTGTGTTTACTGTTTATCTACAGCGATGAAGAAAAATACTCTCTGAGCCTTAGGCAAGAAGATAAAGCAGAAATCTAGTTGCCTTTGTATTTTCATAGGAAAAGGAGCAGAAAGAAATGTACCAACATGAATGGTAGTTATATCTGGATGGTATGTATAGGTACAGATTGTTTTAATTTCTTTGTTTTGTGCTTTTTATATTTTAGAAAATTTTTAAAATGATGATGTATTACTTTAGTATCCTGCCACCCATCCCCCAAAGAAAAAAACATTAATAAAACCTTGCCCTTCCTTCAAGGGCCAAATCAAACACCACTTTTCCCAAGGAGCTCCACAAAAGTCACCCCTATAACCTCTCTGTACTTGGTTCTCCTGCCTGGCAGTTGAGGAAATCCTGTTCACTTACTGTTACTTGCATGCACCTCACTCTACTTAGAAGGTCCTTGAGAGCAAAGTCTGTTCAATTTTGAGCTCTTTATGTCATTTGTTCGCTAAGTGGGTATGCACTCAAATATTTTTTAAAAGAATGCATGGAAGCCTAATTAGATGTCTGAATTAACTAGCCAAAGACACCTAGAATTAGGTGTCTAATTCTTCAGTAACATGTGCATCGCTATGCTCTGCCCTCCCTTTAAATTCATTTGAAACATGTTGTCGTGATGGACAATGTTGTCTGAGCTATCCTTGACAATTTTAGGTGTGAGTGACTTCTGGGAAGGTCTCTTCTTTTTTGGGGCTGCAAAAGCAGCATCAACAGTTGACTTCTGTTTTTTTCTTTATAAAGATAAAAGGTGAAATCTAAGAGGCTGAAAGTCCTACATCACATTTTATTAATTTAACTTGGCACTTGCAAATGAGAGAGAAGAAGATCCCCTTTTGTGCCAGAATTGGATGGCTCAGAATCCCAAACCTTTTCTTATATGTTTGTCTCAGTAGACATGTGCTTTAACACTGCTGCACGGTAAACAGCCACCAGAGCTCCCTGGCAGGCAAACATAAGCACTTATTTCCCACTGACACAGCTGCAGTTGCCTGGTGGTCAGGGGATCTAGGCTGGGCTTGCCTGGGCTTGATCCAGGGCTGGGGGCTGGGTCCACTTTTGCTCTACAGGTTTCTCATCTTCCAGGATGAATGATGTTCTCATGGAGAAAGGAAGGGATGCAAAGGACAAATCTAACCACACAAGTCCATTTCAAGGTGCTCTACCTGCCTAATGTTCTCTGACATCCCATTGGCTCCGGCAAGTCACATGTCCAGGCCCAACCTCAACAGCAGGGTCAAATAGCCTCCTTCCGTAGAGAGGGTAGGCGCAAGAAGGAGTGAATATTTGTGGAACCATAAAATAATCTACTAGAGTGCTCCAGCATGTTTTATCCTCATGGCTGTCCCTCTGCTGCACTCTAAATTTTACCATTCAGATAAATTGAGAGGCACTGGGTATGGCATTACTAGTTGTGGTCCATCATATTTACTCTTTTTCTGAACTGTTACAAATTCTAGGCACAACCATTTTTAGTTAATTATTAAGTCTGAGGGGCATTTTGCATATCACATACTTAGCTCACTTAAGGACCCCTCTTTATTCGTTCTAAATATCAAACTGCTGGCCTTTGCCTCCTAGACATTTTACATGTCAGAACGCAGTCTTTCACAATGCACCTCTACTTACAGGTTTCTTAGCGCTCTGCTTATTTGCCTAAAGAGTGTCAGGCAAAGCTCTTCCAGACATAGGCTCCAAGAAATGAATAATAATGTGCTTTCCAGGGCTTGGAAGTAAGTGAGGAAAGCAAGAGATCAAAGAAATATTACTCACTGAATAGATAGTTCATAATGAAAAGAAGCTCCTGTTTCTTTGATATTTATTTGAAGTTTTGTACAGAGCATCTTTAATAGACTAGAACCCTGGAGAGTAGCTTCAAGGGGACATACACAAATTATAAGCTTTTTGCGTTGTAATAAAAGAAGTATGTTATGGATCACTATTTTCCTGGAGAACAGAATTTGATCCATAGAAAAATCAAACTGATTTGTTAAGTGCTGATGATATAATAGGACATAATGCTAACCTATCATGATAATCTATAAGCATTTATTAAATGATTAAATTATGATATGCCTGGGCACAAATATGCATTTTTTCCCCCTCAAATCCTCATAACACTCTCTGAGGTAGCTAATGTATGATTATATCCCTCATTATATAATATGATGTAATGTGTTATTAAAAGACAGATAATAATAGAAGACAGACATAACGTGTTATGTCTGGGCACATAGGTCCTTTTTTTCAGAGAGCGAGTTTTTCAGTTTCATTATGAAGGTAAAGGCATTGTCAGCATTCAAACCATTGACACTGAGTCAGAAAAACTTATTTGAGGAGATTATTGCACTGATATTTCATCAAATGCAAGTTAAAGGGTTCCAAATTCAGTGACCTACTTTCTTACCTTGCCTTCGTCTATATAATGTTTTGACTACGCTGCAGCTTTCCATAATGCGTTATTGATTTTTATCTCAGTCTTATTTCTATTGGCAGGTTGTTTTAACAGAAAAAGAAAAGGTAGAAGGAGTAGGTTATAAACTGGGACTGTACCCTCATAGTGCACCGTAAGCATTTTCTGGGCCCCGGTGAAGCAGGCCTACAAGTACCGGGAGCTCCAACTCTCTGGCTGTAATAAAACTTTCTATATTTGGGTGTGATTTATCTCAGGAGTTGGTTTGAGGTATCTAAAGTGTAATCAATTAATTAATCTCCAGCCCCGCTGCTGGCATCCCACGTTCTCTGATAAACCATTTTTAACAGGGGACATTTCGCTGACGAGAGATTTTGCTCCTGCTTAACACCCTATACATTTTATGAATTTTCAGGACTGGAACTTCCATGTGACTTTGCTTTGAATGATTTCCATCAAAACAAATTGGTTCCCAACACATAGAACTAAACAGCTTTGTAAATTGTTTTTCCTTAGTATCAGTACTTTTTTTCTCGCCCATTGTCATTTAACTTAAATGCCTTTGATCTTCTTGATATCATGTTCAGTTCCTATCACTTTCAGCTTCAAGAATGCAGAAAAATGTCATTTTGTGCACTGCATTGCAGAGAGAGGGACCATGTTAGTTGGATACCCAATAAAGAAATGTTCTTGACTGCATCCTTTCTCTGGAGCATTATTCTGCCTGTGCCAAGGATTATGCTTGTTATTATATCTCTCAGAGTGATTGGAGAAGACTTTTTTCCTTTTCTCTGATGTGCTGCTTGATATTCTGAATGCTGATTTTGCTGTTCAAAGTGTCTTCAATCTACTCATTTCATTGACCACAAAAAAGGTGATCATGTTCATAGAAAGATTATGTTATAGGCCAAGAGAGCATCTTTCTTAGAAAAAAAAAATAAAGCAAGTAACAGATCCAGTCACAGATATCGTATTCAGGTTTCGCATTTATTTCATTTTAAGTCAGTAGTGGTGGTAATATTGAAAGGCCACCTGCTACTAATATTTAAAGTTGTTTTCTATTGTTGTTCAATTACAGCTGTCCCCATTTTTCCCCCATTGCTCTCCCCTGCCCTCATACCCCACATTCAATACCCATCCCCCCATTGTCCTTGTCCATGGGTCCTTCATATACATGTTCCCTGACTTGACCCTCCCCTTCTTTCCCCCCATTATTCCCCTCTCCCCTCCCCTCTGGTCACTGCCAGTTTGTTCTTTATTTCCATGTCTCTGATTGTATTTTGCTTGCTTGTTTGTTTTGTTGGTTAAGTTCTATTTATAGGTGAGATCAGATGGTATTTGTCTTTCACCTCATGATTTATTTCACTTAGTATAATACTCTTCAGATCCATCCCTGCTGTTGTGAAGGGTAGGAGCTCCTTTTTTCTTTCTGCTATGTAGTATTCCATTGTGTAAATGTATCACAGTTTTTTGATCCACTCATTTATTGATGGGAATTTAGGCTGTTTCTAGTACTTGGCTATTGTAAATAATGCTACTATGAACATTGGGGTGCACAGGTTCTTTTGAATTGGTGTTTCAGGATTCTTAGGGTATAATCTCAGCAGTAAAATTGCCAGGTTAAAAGGTAGTTCCATTTTTAGTTTTTTTAGGAAATCCCATACTGTTTTCCACGGAGGCTGCACCAGTCTAAATTCCCACCAACAGTGTACTAGGGTTCGTTTTCCCCACATCTTCACCAGCACTTGTTGTTTGTTGATTTGCTTATGACGGCCATTCTGACTAATCTGAAGTTGTATGTCATTGTGAATCTAAAGACATGGGTCAAAGAAATGATGAAGAAGGAATGGGATTTCTTTTCATTTCAGATCTATTCACATGCCTCTTCTCTACACCTCCTAGTATCAGATCTTCTAATTTTGTTCATTCCTGGCCCTGAACCAACCTTCCAAGCCATTCACCACTGAGTTTGTAAATATTCTTACCTTAGGCCATTTTCTTTCCACACAAAGTGGTGATAGCAAATAATAATAATAATAAAAAAAATAATAATACAGTAAAAACATAAAAATTTGTTGTACAACTCTAGTTGCATACATTTAAAAAGTTGGGTTGAAATAGATAATTCTCATTCTTTCAAAAATATGTGTATATATTAAGGTTTGACTCAAGAAGAAGTAGAAAGTGCGGAAAGATCAATAACTATGGATGACACTGAAAAAGCTGAGAGAGAATTAGCTCCAACATTGTCACTGAGGGCCTAATGATTATAAAATTGAGCTTCTTCAAAATTTTAAGAATCAGATAATTCTCAGGCTTTAAAATTTTTTTTTGTAAAGTTAGAAAAAGTGCTGTTTATGCACTTTGTATTCTTCGGGGTAATATTGATTGGCATTTCTTTTTGTTTATGCTATTACAGTTGTCCCCATTTCCTCCCCCCTCCCTTACCCCTTCTACCTGACCTATCCCCCACTTCCATAGTCATTCTGACCACTATTGTCTATGTCCATGGGTCCTTCATATATGTTATTTGACTAATTCCTTCACCTTCTTTCAAGCAGTGCCCATCTCCCTCCTCCCTTCTTATAGGCAGCTGTCAGTCTAGTCTATGATTCTATGCCTCTGGTTCTATTTTGCTCACTAGTTTATTTCGTTTATTAGGTTCCTCTCACAGGTGAGATCATATGGTATTTGTCTTTCACTGACTGGCTTGTTTCACTTAGCGTGATAGTTCCTAGTTCCATCCATGCTGTCACAAAAGGTAGGAATTCCTTCTTTTTTTCTGCTGCATAGTATTCTACTGCTATTACCCATGCCTTCTGCAATGATAATGAATAGAGTCCAGGCCTAGGAGAGAACTTGGGGTCTGAGGTTGGAATGGTTGAGGAATCAGGAGGCAGAGGCAGCTCCCACAAACTAGGTAAATGCCAAATATTAACTGCTTAGATAAGGTGGGTAGGGCCATCTCCAGATCCATTAACCTTCCAATGTTTGAGTCTCTCATAACACTCTGTGCATATCTCAGCTTCCTGGATGTATCCCTTCCTTGATTATCCATTTTATGGTTGAGTCAGTCACTAGAGGTGAACTTGAGGGTAGAAAAGGAGTCTTATTCTTCTTTACATCACTGGTGCTTTTATAGTGCCTGCCAGAGATAAGTCCTCAATACATGCTCATTGAGCGAATGATTAGACAGGTGAGTGAATGAATAAGTAAGTGAACAGAAAGGGACTCCATTTGTTTTTTGAAACTAGCAGAAGCCTTGATTTTAAAATAGAATAAAACAGAAAGCAATAGACTTAGATCATTTATGAATATGTATGCAGAATCCCAAATGAAATTCTAGCAAACCAAATCCAACAGTACATTGAAAGAATCACCCAGTATTACCAAAGAGAGTTTATTCTGAAACTACAAGGAGAGTTTTCTATTAAGAAAACTATTGCTGGCAGTATGGAAATGTAAAGTGTTATAGCCATTTTGGAAAGCAATCTAACAATATCTATTAAAGTTTAAAAAGATCTATATCTTTTGAGCCAGATATGCCACTCCTGGGAATCCATCCCAACAGAAGTAAAAGCACAAGTAAAAGAAGTAAAAGGATATATGTAAAAAAAATGTTTATTGCAGCATGTTCAGAGTGGCCAAAAAGTGGAAACCAAGTTAATGCCTATTAAAGGGGAAGAGCTGAGGATATGGTACACCCACACTGTGGAGCATTAGAGCTACTCCACATGGTCTCCATAAAGCATTATTCAGTGATAAAAAGCAAGGTGCAGAAAGGTATTAGTACATATAAGAAGATCCCATTTTGCATAAAAATAAATAAAAATAAAAACAAAACCCCGAAAGCAAAACAAAGGAAAACAAACAAATTCCTGTATCTGTATATGTACTGGTTGAATAGCTGTGAATGATATTACTTCTTTGACTTCAGTTTCCTCATTTGTAAATGGGCTGATGATAATGTTTATCTTAGAGGTTTTTTTCTGAAGATTAAATGAGTTAATACATATGTATAGAATGCCTAGTACATAGGAAGTACCTCAGAAATATTAGCTATTGTTATGATGACGATGTCACTAGATCTGAATAGAACATGCAGAATTCAAACGAAAATATGGAAGAACACACACTAGACTGTTAACCTGGTTAACTTTATGTATGGTGAGGGCTGATGTGTGTTGAAGGGAGAAGGAGGGTCCCAATAAATTAGGAAAAGAACATAAATGTATGTTATGTTTCACATGTATACATTTATTTTATATTATGGCACATGGAATAATGTACAAAGAGATACAATTAATTGTAAAAGGAATACAAGCATATCAAATCAATAGATCCAATCAGAAAAAATGCTACAAAATAATATATGCCGAAAACTCACTTTCTAAAATTTAATCCCATCTCTCCTTAATTATAAGTCCTAGAAAACTTTGAAAGGTGTTTAAAAGTATAAATACATGAAACACCATGCATCACTGATCCTAAAGGAAAAACATTACAACAAGGTTTCTCCAAGCGTGTTTTCCGGAATGCTAACTTCACAAGCGAAACTAAAAAATTCTGCACTGCAATGGTTGGGAACATGTCGCTCATGGGTAGCCCGCACCTGAATCAATGAATGTCAGCATGACAAAATCTAAGTACTTTCTCCACCTTTAGGTTCTGAGTAAAATACCTTTTTCAGAGGAACCTTCCCTTGGCCATGTTACTTGAAGGACATCGCTTTCCTTTCATTTTTCTGTCGTGCTGCTCTTATTTCCTTCCACTGTACCCAGTAATTAAGACAACTTTGAAATGCAGTGACATCTTAAGAGTTTTCTCCTTACGTGTTCTATTTCTCTGTGTTGTTTAGACCAGAGTTCCATCGATTGAATCAGTCTTCCTCACTAACATTTTTCTACTTAAGATATAGTTGAAGAAGCTTGTCCATAAAAAATCAGTTTCTGTAGACGTTATAGCCGAGAGTCACAATTATGTAATTCCTACTGTGTGGATTGCTTTATGAGAGGTACTGGCTGTCCATGGAAATTCATGCCTCAGTTTTCCATACTTGCAAAAGGAGGCAGTCATGCTTGAATCTCGTTTTTCTAGAAGTGTTTTGTGTGCAAGGGAACACATATTTATATGTGAGTTTCCCTGATGGAGAGAGATTACTTCTGCAAGACAGTGTTATGATTGCTATCAGCGTTCAAAGGCCACTTTTCCTTCTTGTGTTTAACTTTATCAAGATGCTTGTGTGACCAAACAGCTAAGTTATCTCTTATCTTTCTAAGTGCTCTGTGTTAAGATCTGTTTAAACCTGTGCCTTTTCTTCCTTTCTTTTTTTTGGTAGTTGGGGTGGTCAGGAGAGATTTTCAGAATTGAAAGAATTCCTTTATTTTCTCCCTGTCTTGTGATCACAGAATAACTGTGGTAAGCCTTCATGCTTGAGCAGAACTCCGGAGTAGATAAAATGTCTGTTTGCTCCTAATCAGCTGGGCTGAATTTCTGTGTTGTATCTCCGTGATTATAGCCACAGCCAGATTTGCTGATTGCTGGCATTTCTACTAGCTACCTTACGATAAAAATCTGTGTGTCTTGAACCAATAATCACAGATGGGTTGTTTAAACATCTTCAAATACTTTCTCCTCCAGGTCCTCATGAACATGGAAGACATAAAAGTCCGTGAAATGCAGATTTTTGACTACAAAAAGAAAATTGCTGAATCAGAGACTAAATTAAAACAGCAACAGAACCTGTATGAAGCTGTGAGGTCAGACAGGAACCTGTATAGCAAAAATCTGGTTGAAGCTCAGGTAAAGAATATATTTATTTCTGTACATTTTGATTTCTTCCTATCCTGGCTTTAAAGCAATTTCTGTTATCCTAATGGCAGAATTTAGAATAGATCAAGAAAATAATTTCATGGAATTCATTTATGCAGAACTCTCATATTGTTTGAAATGGAAATGCTACAACTTGATAGGATGTGAAGATCATGGTCCTGCTCTTAATTACTATGTAGAACTGCCTTTCTCCTGTTTCTAATTTTTAAAACTGCTAATAGCTGCTGTGACTCAGAGGGGAGCAGCTTACTCTTGTCATTTAATTGCAGAGCTTTGCTTTGTAATCTTTTAGTTATAATGTTTGTGTGGTTCCAATTCCTCTCTTGTAAAACCAGGAATAAAGTGGGGTGTGTGTGTGTGTGGGGGGGGCATCTTCATGCATACTTTATATATATCTCATAAGAATATTTTGAGAGTCCATGCTATAAAGTACTTTGAGGTTGAGGGCACAATATAATGCATTTTGCTATATATAATGTGCATTTTTTGCCCGCATTTTTGAGGGGAAAATAAGGATGCACATTATACATGGGTAGTACTAATTTTGTATCTATATAAATGTTTTTAATTCTTTTGTTTACGCTCATGTGTTAAAAGTGTTACTATATCTGTATGCAAAATAATACCCTGGAATATGATAATCAGTTTTATATATTAAAACATTGAATTAAAACATTAAAACAAAAGGTTTTTTTTTCCTGAAAGTTTGGGCCAAAAATATGGGTGTGCATTATACATGGCAAAATATAGTACAAAGGAATAGCCCAGTCCTAACTAGTCAGGAGACCATTGTTTTGAGAGAGCCCCCTTTAGAAGTTCTTGAATGTGTATTGAACTTCTATAGTGATAGTGGTGTCTATTTAATTCATTTTCAAACATTTCTCCTTTCATTTTGTTAGGATGAGATAACAAAAATGAAGAGAAAATTAAAGATTATGATCCATCAGGTAGACCAGCTGAAAGAAGAAATCTCCGTTAAAGAGTCAGCACTTGTGAAACTACATCTGGAACAGCAGCGGATAGAGAAGGAGAAGGAGACACTGAAGGTACAGATCTTATAATAAACGTGTTGGACCGATAGTCTATCTATCCAACCCACTGAGGCAGGCTCTGCACTCACTGAAGGCAACAAGCCGAGAGCAGGGAGGACAACCAACACACCAGGAAGATGAGCTGTACTGCCTCCAGGTCAGGCTACCTTCCAGGGGGTGCTCCCAGGTAAACAGGGGAGGAGGCCTGTGGAGATGCACAAGCACCCAGTTCACCTATGCTGGCTCTCATCACATCAGCGGAAGAGAGCCCAGCAGGTCAGTGGTGCCCAAGGGGTCCTGGAGCGTGGGTTTTCTTCAGTCCCTTTGCATTCGCAACCCATGTCCAGCTCTTGTGCTCACGCCCAACCCTCCCGCAGTCCTCCCTGGGCCCTCTGTAAGGCAATGCTGGTAAGATCCTTTGTCCCTCTGCTCCTAATTGTTGTTTCCTTCATGCGTGCATGACTTTTCTGCCTGCATTGTCATTATGTACTGGGCTTCAAGCTCTGTCCTTACTTGATTTGCCCACAACCAGGTTCATAGTTCACCTTACCTTGTGGCTCTAAGAACTTTGCAGCAACTCTTCCAGGGAATCACCTCTGACTTTATATATATTATACATATAATATATATATACACACACATATATAATAAGTTGTATATATTATACACATTATATATGCTATTATATATGTGTAGATATTATATGTATAAATATATAATATATATACATATATACGTATAATATATGACTTATTTTAAATCTACTAATTTAGGACATTCTGTGTTTGATAATATGAAGAGTATTTCCAAGAACACATAACAAATAATTATACCATTTCAAATCCTGTACCAATGTTTTACTATACACATTCACTAAACCTAATGTATTTTCCTTTTCTTATCCAATACAAAAGATTTCTTTTCTAATCCATTTGACCAAAGAATTTAAAAAGGAACTGTTAAGAGGATAAAGCCATTTTTATTTTGAAAATATAGATGCAGAATACTTGTGGATGCCTATTAGCCACCTGCAGGAACTGTCTATAACAAACAAGAGACTTAATACCTTGATTTCTGCATATATTAGCTTTCAAAGATAGCTACTAGGTTGAAAATGTGTATCTTGTGTTGGACAGATTTAATGCCATAAACCCTTGATTCTTAGATGGCACAGATTAAAATATGTACTTTCAAAATGGGTTTTGTCAACTAATGATAGGTCTTCATGAAAATATTAAATTAAATCAAGGCACACTTGGTTTGAGAAAGATTAAAATGTAACCAAGGTATCTTTACAAAAAAAAAAATGGTAATTGATATATTTACCTGTCTGAGAACTTCATTTCCCAACGCCTGCTTATGATGGAAAAAGAATAGAAAATTCTGCATTAAAATTTATTTATATATAAAGAAACATGAATACCTTTAAAAATTTTAAAATATCCTTCACTTTTGCCCCTATTCTCCTTGTTCAAAGGCGTAATTTTATAGAAGATAGCTTGTTCCACCTTGTAGCCTGTAGTGGAAATGGGTTTATGTATCACTAAATTATTTAGAAGAATCTTATTATCAACAGTGCTTTACCCGTGGGCCTCATGGGCCCATGTTAGCAAGGCGCCAGGATAACTTGGTTGGGGACACCAACTCTTTCCTTTTACAGGATGACACTGATCCTTCTCTCTTACTTTCCCAAGTGAGGCTCTATTCAAAAGATTAATTATTACCCCATAATGAGGTTTGAGGTAGAACTAGCTGCCTTTTACAAATCCTCCTTTAGAATAAGCAATGTCCTATGCCAAAGAGCAATTATCCTAATTCTTTAGAATTTGACTTTGGTTAACATCTGTTTCATTCATGCATTCCATCACCATATCTATAGTTATCTATAGATATAGCTCCAAAGAAACATGATAACAAAATAAAATAAAATAAAATAAAATAAAATAAAATAAAATAAAATAAAAAGCAGTAGGGGCCTGTCTTTCTGCCCAGGTCCCATGGTCCCAGGAGAGTGGTGTGCATGGAAGATGATTAAAAGCTTCTGCTCTGGAGAGTCTGCTCTAACTGGGGAATCCTAGGCTGGATAGCTGTGGGTCATCAGTTATAGGAAGATGATTGCTTTAGACTTACTATGAAACTATGATACCTTTTCCCCCAGCATTTCCCATTAAGGCCAAAATGAGTAAAAGAAAAAGGAGGCCAGCATGATTTATTATTTGGGGTTACCCAAGGGTGACTTGCAGTGGTGTTTCAACTGGATAATTTTGGCCTATGATTAAGCCCATTTGACATTCTGTAGGAAAATATGACAGCTCAAATGTTGAGTCTGAGCTTTTTGACTTTGTTAGCTTCAAATCTGAATCGTGTTCCACACAGGTCTCTGGGTTTCTTGCATCTGAAATTCGCAAACCAAAACCCTGGAAGAAAGGGCATATTTTCTAGTAACTTTGCTCCAAGAGACATTTAGCTTATTATTGTGAATTCTACAAAGCCATGTGGGTACAGAACCCTCTTCCCTGTTTGGCAGACCAGGAGATGTCTTTGACAGGATAACCAAATTTATTAGTTCTCCAGGCCAACAGACAAGAATTGTCCATACGAGGTCATTCCCATTCTCATTTGTCCCCCTCGAAAGAAAAATACTTGCTCCTTTCATGTTTATTTTCCCTTTTCACTTGCTACCAGGCTCTGCCAACTCCTCAGGATTTTAGCCATTGTCAGCACATTATGGTTATGACAGAATGTCAATAGTTCTCTGTAGACGTGGCTGCACCTGTGCTCATCTGCCCATTCTGTCCCAGTCTGGTTTCATTAGCACTGAAGGAGCCATCTCATTGGAGAGCCTGCCTTCTAGTCCTAACAAGCCCCTGATTCTGTCTCAGCACCTCCCAATCATCCCACATCAATCTGACAACACTTTGGTTCTTGATGAATAATTCAGCGGCAAATTCTCTTTGTTCAGAGCTCAGTATTCCATTAGTGAATAGCTTTAGGGCACCACATCCTTTTACTTAGTGGACTCTAGAATGACATAGATGGGGACTGTCACAAAGAGAGAGAGAGAAAGCCTAATTCTTCTCATGGCTAGAAGGCTTCGTGTGGTCCTCTTTGTTTTGTCAGATGTAAACATGTGGCTTCTGTGAAACCCAGTGAATGCTGGGTTCATGTATGAATAGGTAAACCCCCCACAAGAATGGTTCTGGAGATGTGATTTATGCCTGTAACCAAATTAGATGATAGCTATTCCATAAACACCTACCATAGAATGATCTAATTATGGAGGCAGTGACTAAAAGTATGTCCAGCCATTGTGTTACAACTTCACACCACCAGGGACACTTTGAGAAATGCCAATACCTTGGGCTCCACCTAGAACATTGCTTGATGGGTATTTGGGCGCAGCGCAGTTGTTGCCATCTTTTCTGGGTGAGACAGCTCAGATTTATAGCTGCTACATGTGTTAGACCCAAGGTATTTTGTTGATGTTAACATTTGCTGCCAATGTCTAATGCCACATTTTGTTTACAGCCCATAAATTTGTGACATAAGGAGACCATTCAGAATTTTGATATATTATGAAAAAAAAATCCACCCAGCAATGCCAGACGCACGAATGGTTTTACATTCTAGACAGATAGTTTTACACTCCGTTGATTGCATTTTAATATAACAGGGGTTTCATTTTGTTCTGCTGATGGATTCTGATCAGCTCTTGGCACTCAGGAACAGGGAAGTGAATGTTGCACATCTGGGAAAATAAAAGTTTTATTAAAGAAAGCATGAGCCAAGCAGGTATTTTATTGCTGTCTTCGCTGTTACCTTAAATGATTGTAGAAATAGAAAGGCTGGTTCTTCAATCGCTTTCGTAATAGGCAATCCCCCAAAGTGGTAAATACTAGACCAGATCTTTTCTCAGTAAGTATTTTCTTTTGCTTATCCCTGGACCAAAACATATTTCATGAATGAACAAACAAAATGTCATAAGACAAGCCCTTGGTTTTATAGTAGCTGACTGCATTTTGTTTGTGATATCACACATTACTAGGTGCACAGTATCTTCTACTGTTTGGATAAGTTTGAGGTATGGAGTTAATAACTCTTGGTCTTCATGGATTAGAGGCAGCCCTCAAAGAGAGTTGGGTTGGCTCATAGGTACTTGCAAGTATAGGGTTTTTTTTGTTTTTGTGTTTTAGCATCCCAGTGATGTTTCTGGGTGGGTTCCCAATACTTTCTGGAAGGAAAATATTATTGCTTTTTCACTGTCATTTACTGACCTGCAAGCCATTGGAAAGCTGAAACCTTGATACTGTCTTATCATTTCCTTGTGATTTCTCGGGGAATCTCCTCTCATTTGTTCTTATTGTGCTCACCTGGTGTGTGGTACCACCTGTCTTTCCAATTTGGGCTTGGACCCTCTAAAGGCATATTCTTCTTTCCTTTAATGTGCCTACCTCTGTGGCTCTCTGTTGCCTGCACTCTACAGTGCGTGGTCTCGAAGGCCCTGTCCAGTCTGGCTCAGCTGTTTTATCAGCCTTACCACTGGCTGTTCTCTCCCTAACACTCTCATCCAGCCAAAGGGGATGCTTTGCTTGCTGGTGAAAGCACTGGGTACTTTATAGTTTGCATGTGCTTTTGTCCCCACAGGCATGACTGTTGACTATTCTCCCCATAAAACATACCTATCCACTTTCAGAATATCTGTCAACTCCCAAGGCCTTGACTGGCTCTTCCATCTAAACACCAGGAAGAAATTGGAACTTGTTCTTGTGTACTCATATGTCCTTTTTCACACTGTACATAGCATTTTCACCCTATAGTGTGACCAGTCATATCTCCAATGGATGGGGAATCCCTCACATCTTACTCATCTTTTGTATTTGACTTGGAACTATTGTGTGATGATAGCTTCAGAATCAAAAGAGGTAGGTTGGAATTTCAGCTCTGTTACTTACTAGCTATGTAACTTTCGGTGAATTAATTTCCTTTTCTTTTTCTCTGTAATTGCATTTGTAACATGGGGATAAGAGTAGCCATGCAAAATACCTAATAACATGCCTAGGATATTGTAGGTCACAAATATACTTGTGGAAATGAAGTCAGTGTATTCTTTGACAAGAGCAATTTTCCTTCTGAAACTCAACAGACCAGAGCATCCTTTCTCTGTCGTTCTTATGTCTTTCATGTAACCTCAAGAGCTGCACAATCTGACCTCTCCCAGGAAGCTTCCCTGACAACCCCAGTTCTCTGACCTCCTGTAACATCAACTCAGTGTCTTTGTGACAATAAAGATATGGAAACATTATTGCCTGGACTTGTTAGTATTTGCATAATACTTGTATGTCTTATCTTCTCATCTATATTGGAAGCACCTTAGCAGTAGGATCTATGTATCTTTTTGTACCATGGCATCTCTTCTGTTCCATCAAGGTGTTTTGTAAGAAAGACAATTGGCTGTTATCTTTACTAGTTTAATTTTTGCTTGAAAAGGGCTTTATCTCTGTAGTTGATGTGCTGGTAGTATTAGGACCATTTACAGGGGCTGGTACATACAAGGAGCCCCTCCCCATGCCCACCCCTACATTTCCCCCTGCACTATTCTTTGTGAATTCTCCTCATGTTTAGCTGGGAAGAGAAGTGCTGCTGAATACCAATGAAGCCAAGCTACACATATATAGAAAAAATGATGGAAATCTCCCAAGGGCACAACTTATAGAATAAACACGATCACTGTCATGTGCATTGCTGTTCTTTACAGGCTGTGTGTACGTGTGTGTGTGTGGCTTGTGTTGCTTGTGAGAGTGATCAAACTATGTTAAACAGAACATCAAAAGAAAGTGTGAGAAGCACACTGTACATCCGAGTCTGGGCCCTGCAGTCCTGGTTTGTGCTGTTACAGAGTGAAATTTGTCCGTATCTTTCATTTTTTGCCAGGCTGAGCTGCAAAAGCTGAGACAACAAGCCCTGGAGACCAAACACTTCATTGAAAACCAGGAAGCTGAAGAGAGAAAACTCTTACGAATTATTGCTGAGGCTGATGGGGAGAGGCTGAGACATAAGAAGGAATTAGACCAGGTAGGAACATTTTCTCACTAGGCCTGTAGCTCATCAGCCAACACGACTGTTTGATTCAACTCTTCATGAATCCTCATTCTTCTCTAAACTTTTCCATTCAGTTTATTGGAAGTACAGTAGCAAAGGCTCAACTTCTGTTGATTAATTATGAAATATTTATTCAAGTCATATCTATGAGCACTTACTGTGTGTCAGTCACTCCTCTAGGCACCAGGGATATATTGACTAACAAGAACATAATATCCTGTCCTCAGGGAGCTTCTAGTATAATATAATTGCTCACATATAATTGCAATTAATAATTACATAATTTGGGGGTTAGGAACTTAAATGCTTTTCAGAGACCTGGCAGGTTAAAAAAAGAAGCAGTCAGTGTAAGACAGTAAGGAGTGGTGGAACTTGGCAAGAGCTAGCCCACTGTAAGCAATTCAAATTTAAGCATTTATAAACCAGTGAGTTGGAAAAAAACCACCAAACACCTATGGGCCAAGGATTATTGGCTTATTATTATTATGGATTGTTTGTTGTACTGTTTCTCTTTTTTTTTAATGAGAAATAGAGACATTTACTCAAGATGTAAGATACAAAAAGGATTGTACATAGGACAATGATACCTCAGTCTCTTTCAAAGTGGGCACCTTGGGACCTCACACAGTTCTCCCAATTGCCATCAGCTGCTCCGTCGTATTTCCCTGAATCGACCTCATTGACAGTTTGAAATCTCTTCCCTTTCAAAGGTGATTTTAGTTTTTCCCAAAACTAAACAAGACCAAAACAAGACTGCAAACCTTCATGAAAGGAGTGCAGTAGTGATTGCCTAGGCATCTGTTTCCAGGCCCCACCTGCTCCCTGCCCTGCCCCTCAACTGGGTGCCTAGCACACGTGGGCATTGGTTAGATATTCATGAATGAATTCTGCTGCCATCATGAAAAGTGACTTTTGTTCCCTGGTGGCCACGTCCGTCCCCACCTTTCTAGGTCATCGGTGAGAGAGATATCCTTGGGTCACAGCTTATTCGGCGCAATGATGAGTTGGCTTTGCTCTATGAGAAGATCAAGATCCAACAGTCCATACTGAATAAAGGCGAGAGCCAGTACAACCAGAGGGTTGAGGATGTGAGAATCCTCAAGCTTGAGATCAAGAAGCTTCGCCGGGAAAAGGGGATTCTTGCCAAGACTGTGGCTAATGTCAATGACCTCAGGTAATGGGAGACCCCTCCAAGCCGAGGTACAGCAGTCTGTGGGGAGTTCCTGAGATACCTTGTGTTCCTTTTGTTGATCATTGAGGTCTTTATCAGATTGCGTAAAATAATTTTTCTATGTTGAAATTATTAGCAAAAAAAATAACAACTTGTCCATAATTTGGAATCTACATTTTGCTCTTTTGTATGCCACAAAAAAAAAAAAAAAAAAAAAAAAATGAATTAGTTCCTTCTCAGGGGAAAATAAGGGAGTGCAAAAAGATTTTTAAAAAACTTT
The DNA here is from genome assembly GCF_021234165.1 of Pteronotus mesoamericanus. Lineage (NCBI taxonomy): Eukaryota > Metazoa > Chordata > Mammalia > Chiroptera > Mormoopidae > Pteronotus > Pteronotus mesoamericanus. The sequence continues at coordinate 7,473,219 of NW_026555229.1, forward strand.
ACTCTGGATTTAAAAAAAGAAATTTCAAGTCAAATCACAAATACACACTAGTTTTAATTCAGAAAAAAAGTTCCCCAAATGAACTCTTTAGACTTTCTTTAATAAGGGAGTATGCAAGACATGGAGCATCAGTATTTAAATTTAATCCTGGTAACATTTGCACATTTATTTCCTTGGAATTATACACAGAATGAAAAGGGGGGAAATTTAATTTTATCATTATTTGAAAACTCTGTTTCCTTAGAAGGCAGCCACATTTTATATCTCACTCTTGATTTATCTTCTGCGGCTTTCACTTCAGCTTAGTGCGCCTTCTTCTTGCTTTAAATCTTACATTATACAGGATGTACTTTCCCTTTGGGAAAACATCACCATGTTTTATATAGGCAATTGCAGGAACCAAATAAGAGGCTTGGTGTTTTCTTAGTAACTATCTTCATTCCCCACCGGTTTGTAGATGAACAGTGTCCTTGACAACCTTGGGGCAAGTACATAGTTTGTATTACTTTCTTCAATTAATCAAATTAGAAAATAGTTTTGATATTTAGATGCAGTGAATATCCTCAGGAATATCAAAGGAAGTTGCCACTACCAAGGATGGATCAATACTCTTTTTTTCTAAGAGTTGCTTGTATTTCAGATGATGAAAGTAATACAAATTCATTGTAGAAAATGTGGGAAATGAAGAAAAAAACAAAGAAAGGATTAGAAAAATTACTCGTAAGTTTACTACTCGAGATACATACCATCATTGGCATTTTGGAGACAAATAGATTCATTCTTAAGTAGCTATTGAATGATCTCTGAGACCATTACTAAACTTGCCAGCCATGAGTTATTTTTATTACACACACGAAGGACAAAATTCTACCCATTCCTAGTCAATGTTGCTGGTTTGTTGATAATAGATTTTATTTTTCTTTTCAATGGGAAAACAACTTAATAAAGATATTGGAGGCGAGCAGGCATGAATTCCAATCTCAGCCTTGCTATCTACAAGCTGTGTGACCTTGGGAAAATCACTTAACTTCTCCGAGCTTTAGACTAGTGGTTAAAATTAAACAGGAAAACAAACATAATGTGCCTTCCACAGGGTCTACCACAAGATAAGCTGTCAGTTACAGTAGCTAATACTTTTGCCCTCCTCTTCTGATGATGCTCTAGAAAACAGAAGTGTTAAAAATATGCTCTTAATTCTCAGCAGCTTGTTTTGAGCTCCCTGTTGAGGGAACATCATGCAGTTAATTCTAATGGTTTGTCTTGCTAATGAGGGAAAGTTGTATGATTGGTTTAAATGAAGCAATTAAGCAAAAGAGTTGGCTTAGTATTGGTCATCTGCACACTCACCGCGAACGAGGACGGATAATAACTCCTCATTGCCCGTCCTATTGGCCCTGTCAATGCCAATGCTGGCCTCTTCTCTGCCCCCTAACAAGGGGTCTTGTTCCATAGGGTGGCAGCCAGCTCACGGGGTACTATGGGTGGCTGTGGCACATAACCTACTAATGAGAGAGTCCCACAGATTTTAGAAGTGTATTTGAGCCAGAGCGAGTCCTTCAGGACTTTCTCAGCCATCTGTGTCGTTGTGGAATACCAGATAACATATCACTCCTAATTCCTCAATGCTGGCTTCACATTAGAAATTACCACTAGGACTTGAAAACCTACAAAATCCAAGCCACAGGGAAGACTATAATTACAGCAGAAATTCTCTGGGGATAAGGGCCAGGCAAAAGCATGTTGTCAAAGCTTCCCAGGTGATTCCAATGGGTAGTTAGGGAGGCTGATGAGACCCTGGCCTAATTGGTATCAGATTATCTATCATCTGAGCCTCAATATCTTGCAGTCGGGTGGTGGACTGTAGTAGGTTCTCTTGCTGCTACTGGAGAACCATTTAGAAACACTAAAAAGTATACTGAAATTCTTGTTATTCTCCTGCTCTGTTCTTTTCATAATGCTTCTAAGTTCCCTGGGTATCCCGCATCATGATTCTGCAGTTCTCACACTTTTCCTTCTTCCTTTTCTTCCTGCTTTCCTTCCTTCTTTCCTTCCTTCCTTCTTCCCTCCCTCCTTCCCTTCCTCCCTCCCTATGGCTGAAGTTTGAGCTCTGCAAGGATTGGTATCATCTGTGTCTGGCTCAGATTAGGAGGCTGGTCTCAGTGTTCACAGAAGTCTCCTTAATTCCAACTTTTTATATAAGATGTTAGTGTGTATGTAAAACCACATAAAGATATGATATTCAAATGGGTGGAGAATTCCTTTGCCAAAGGAGGTGTGTCTCATTCAGGCAGGAGCTTTGTCACATGCAAAGAGAATTTCTGAAGGAGAGGACTCGATGCCGGGCCCTGGAGGAGGAACTGCAGAACCCCATGAACGTGCACAGATGGAGGAAGCTCGAGGTAACCTCTGGCAGATCCTTCCTCTACCCACAAATCTCTTCTTCTACCCTACGTGGCTTCAAACCTAAAGCACAACGAGAAGCATGGTTTTAATCAATGCTTATGCAAATTGTTCCCTGAAATGTAAGACTGGATCAAATGTAATCTGAGTTCCCAGAACCAGATGGTTCACTTGGGGTTTGTTAAAAAAGCCTTGGACAGAATCCTTTCTGCTTAAAGAAGACCTAGTGGAAACTGTGAGCTGGTTTCACCAATTGGCATTTATTTTTCTCTTTTAGGTAGTTTTTGCTCAAACAGCTATCCTGTGCCTGCCTGTTAATCTCAGATAGTTAATTGCCTCTCATTAGATGCTGGCCACCAGCATCTTCAAACATCTTTCAGTTGGCCTTTGCATCTTTTTATTTCATGCAGGAAATATGGCTTTTGTGAACTAGCCCTCTTTTCAAAGGACTAGCACTGTTAGCCAAACCCTTTCTCTTAGGATCTTGGAAACACAGCCAAAGTCCCATTGGTAGGTGATAGGTAATAGAGGCCTACCTTGTTTTATTGCACTTCACAGGTGTTGCTTTTTCTTTTCCTCCCTCCCTCCCTCCCTCCCTTCCTTCCTTCCTCTGTTTCTTTATTTCCAAACTAAAGGCAAGACCCTCCACCACCAAAACGATTAAGACTAGCTCGCTTTATTTGCAATACACACTTTGTTACGGTGATCTGGCACAGAACCTGCATTATCCCCAAAGTATACCTATAAACCTCCTATTTTATTCAATGACTTCCTGATAGACGTTAGCACCAGCACTGCAGATAACAGTTAAAAACAACCTCTGCTTATTCTAGAGCAACAAGGCCGTCTCCTCTAGTTGTACCCAGCAATATGGGTGCAGTAGGAGCTTCAACACGTTGAACAGTTAGCATTTAGGAAAGTACATGTTTTAAGAAAAAGGGCAGGGGGCAAATCAGCCAAGTTGGGTTTTTCTTTTCATTTTTATTTTTTCCTTTTAATAAAGAAGGCATTAAGGATAATGCATCATAAATTATTATATAAACATGAGGCCTGAATTTTAATAACATCCAGTCTTGCCAAGAGAACGTATATGCCAAATCTAGTCCCAGTGTGTAGGTATCACTTGGCACTGCTTAGTATTTCTTACGCAAAGTCAGAGTTAATAGTATATCTTTCTCCTTATTCTTTTGGACCCTCATTTATTCCTTTTCAAAGGCCAAGAGTGGTGCAGTTTACTAAACTAATAATAATATGGATGTCTGGGGAAGTGGAGCTGACGATTTTAAATCCATTTACTGTCACATTAGTTTATTCCATGTGTTTTCAAGCAGACATTTAAAGTTTCCAATTGCATGTCAATTTTTATTTTAAAAATTAGGAAGTAGAGATTCTGGGGAGCAGTTGAAAATATTTAGCTTCTAGGTTAACTCAAAATGTCAATAAAGTTGAAAGTGAAGCTTGGGCTCAAAGTCTAGAGGACAGAATATCAATTCATAAGTGTAGATCTTGTTTGAATTGTACACAGATAGCTATTGAAGGTGGCGCATCAGAGCATTACGGATTGATAACACCCTTTGAGAGCTAAATGCCACGGTCGTGTTCTGTTGTCGGTTATTAGCAGAAATCCACATCCTAGAAACCTTCCCCATCGTAGACTGTAATGAATTTTCTTGTTGAGATTATCAGAGGAGAATCCTGAGGCTGAATGAATGGGGAGCCCTATCTCATTCCCATAGAGACAGCGATAATGGGAGGGGAGCCTCAGTGTGAAGTAATAAAAGCCTGGCGTGTTCGGGCTCGAATCCAGCTCTGACCCTTACCTGTGTGGGGAAATAACAATCCTCTAGCCTCAGTTGTCTTTTCTGTAAATGGGGAAGACACACGCTGTCCCATAAGGCTGTTGTGTGGCTAAAATTGGATAATGTATGAAAAGCACTTGGTGTAGTGTCTGGATGGTGGCAAAGGATCAGATACCATGCATAGTACCTACCATCATTGTTGTTGTTATTAGTAACATTATTTCTCTTGGGGAATAAACATATTCACTTTCCATCTACTGGCTAATCACAGCCAATAGATAAGACATTAGCCAAACATCAATCTGTTTTGATGATCATCTCATCTGTTATTCATATTGGGTTGGCCAAGAAGTCGGTATGGTGTTTTCTGTAAAATAAAAAAACCACATTTTTCATTTTCACCAATAACTTTATTGATTTGGATATTTTGAGTATGTCGGCTATCTTCCGTGTGGTAAACAGAGTAACACTGATTGCTCTCAGTTAATGTCTCGGTTTGATTGCTGTCAACTTCAACTGGTCTACCCAACCATTCTGGAGCATCATCCAGTGAGAAATCTCCAGCAGGAAACTTCGCAAACCACTTTTGACATGTTTGATTAGTCCCAGCACCTTCTCCATACACTGCACAAATCTTTGTGTGTGTGTGTGTGTGTGTGTGTGTGTGTGTTTCAGTTGCATTTTACCTTTCTTGAAATAATAAAGCATGATATGCCAAAAATGTTGCATATTTTCTTCCATCTTCAGTATTAAAATGGCTACTGAAAAATTCACCAATTTTTATAAGTGTGTTTTAAATGCATGCTGACATAACAGTTGTCACAAAACCATCTAACAAAATTGTTTTGAATGAAGTTCAAGACAACTAAGCACTACTAGAGCCATCTTACAGAAAAAAACAGACAAACTTTTTGGCCAACCCAATATTTTTTGGCTCTAAGTCTCTCTGTACTGGGTCTGCAGGTGTGCAGTAGATTTCAATAAAACGATAATTCTTTTGCATAGGGACCTCAGTGCTTTGAAACCAGTGGTGTCTCAGCTGCTTTATTTTGCTCCCCTTGAACAGGCCAGTGACCCCAGTAC